>NC_092418.1:67832843-69157958 GCF_040894005.1 Engystomops pustulosus | reverse complement strand
CCATATGACCATATGAATGGTTTGCACAGAGACTTTAGCAGATGATGAGCAAAATGAAACTTACTCTACTGTCCATTTCTTTTATAAACTAATAGGTAAATGAAACTCACTGGAGTTTTCTATCTGTGTAAGGAAGTACTGGAAGGTAAACGTCATCTTCACTAGCTCCCTGTGCAGATTTTATAGGGTTTAGTTTTGTCTGGTGGATGCGGGTTGATTATTTGTACCCCAGGCTTCTTTTTATTATTTTTCTATCTTTGTTTTGTTGGTGGGATTATATCAGCTTCAGTCTATCAAAACTAACGTCAAATTTAAGACATGTGAGCCAACTAAAAGGATCCCTGAAGACAGAGACTTGTGGTCAACAATGTTCTAGCAATTTAACAATGGAAAAGTAAGGTTTAGCAGAATAAAGAGAGACAAAAATATTTTTTCTCCTTTCTTAAAGATTGTGTGGTTCCATCGGGATTCAATTGCAATTTTGACCATTCTGAAGATGTTTGCAGCTGGACACATGATGATCGAGCAAACTTCATATGGTCGTTTCATCCCAACAGCACCTGGATGGGACATCATGGATCCATTCCTGGTAAATACACTATATGTTATATGTATTGTATGAAATATGCTACATGTTCATCCATGGTCTATCTATCCTAAGCAATCTGTAATGTAACTAATGACAAGCGACAAAACTTGTTATTATACAACACCAAGGTGAGGTATCTAAGATAAAGCACGCCATTGTTTCCTGGCACCCACTGTGTAAAATACACATAGAGAATAATGATATAGAGGATTTTCATATAACTCCAAACTCCAGCAGCTCATTCTATTTTATTGGAACTTGTTGAATTGTATAATGATGCAGAAAATCTTATTTTTATCCCCCTACAAGGTTTGCCTTTTCACACAGTTTATAGAAAAGGTACAGTTACACCTCACTCCTCAGCATGACCTATTTTAATGACTTACCTTATTCTCCTGTTTTGTTGAGGATATTTTTCCGTTCTCTCTATATAGAAACACAGACTTTATTGCAGTTCCATTTATTAACTGTAACCTTAAGAGGTGGAGAAAAGAACTACACATCCCATGATTCCTCTGCAGTTTCCAGCCTTACTCACAGCTTTTATTTCCAAATATATACAAAATAGTTACATCTTAACAAACAATAAATCATATTCAAAATCATTTTTATTTCTAGGTATGTTTGCTTTAGAAGTACTTTACTATTCTACATAAGGGTGATACATTTTGGACCCCTCAGGCACAAAAATTGCGCTTGCTGCAACAGAAAGAACACTTACCAAAGGTCTCAGTAGAAATCACTGCCTGCCCATCTCCATCAGCCTAATAATGTTTAATTAATATAATGAGCCTTTTGCATGAAGGGAAGGACCTATTTTTATAACCTATGCTGGATTTCGCTTTTCATTTCCTCTCCCCTGGGATATTATAATTGCCTGTTATTTTGTTAACCTTTTGTGTACCTCCAGAAAAGCAGCTTTTCGTTCCAAATATCAAAGATGAACCTGTTTACTACATATATATGTATATATATATATATATATATATATATATATATATATATATATATATATATGTATATAAAATGTACATATAACATACATATATATAATGAACATTTTTGGTACTTTGCTTTATTTATATGCAAAAAAGATTATACTTGCATAAGTTCTTATTTCATTCTCAGATTACCGTTCTTTTGGTATTTTTTCCCAATTTTTGTCATTCTTTCCCGTTTTAAGACAAAACAGTTATAGATGACGTTTCAAGGTTTAAAGGAAATCTACCACATGGGTGCAGTTCTATTAAAACAAGCACATTTACATGCTGGCATGTGCCTCCTAAAAACGATATTTTAAAATTATGTAAAAGGGGCCTCAGGGTCTCCTGCCTACATCACAAAGCTTCTTCTGGCTCTATTGTCTGCTAATTATTCACACCTCCAACCGCTCTGGCTGGGGAGGGAGGAGGCAGGCAAAAACGCAGAATGGAGGCATAAATAATTAGCAGACAACTAAGCCAGTAAGGGCTTTTGTTACATATCCAAGAGCCCCAAAGGTAGTTTGCATAATTTTAAAAGATGTTTTTCTCAAAAACTAAGGCTATTAGACCCGAAAAGAAGAACGGATCCTGTTTCTGGAGGCACATATCAGCATGTAAGTGTTCTTAGTTTAAATGCACTGCGTCTATGTGGTAGGTTTTCTTTTAAGGAAGTTGTATTAAATAGAATTTAGGAAAATCGAAAGAGAAATAAAAAATTATTTTTTATTTATTAAACTGTGAAGGACACAATGAGATAGAGGGAGATAAAAATAAGAGTTATCTTATATAACCCTTCTGGCTTTTTGGGATTACCTGCATTTGTTGTACTTATATTATTGTACTTCTACTCTTATATTATTTATGATTACATAGATATGATTATATTTATATTATGTAATTGACAAAAGACTAATTTTTATTCAAATTGTCTCTGTCGTGTTCTCTGGTCGTTAGCACTATTAACACTTGGGGGAATGTGCTACTGACCTAAAATTGTGTTGCTTTTTGTAGTTTCCTTTTATAATCTTTACAGCCATGTTAAAAGTGATTGTATATAGGCTATCATTGCATATGAACATAAAGCCCTTAGTGTTCATGGCCCCCTTACAGAAGCTTCTCTCATGCATCAAAACTATGCCCGTAAAGAAAGATTTGTCACAGGCCATGTTAATGCCTTTCATGCTTGAGGACCAAGAATTCCCACAGCGGTCACATCTGACAGTGGACAGAGGGGATATCTGTGTGTCTACAACAAAGCAGGGTGCACACAACACTGATATTGAGAACTTGTGACTTTTGGGTGGCGAAGACACACCTTCTTTTTAGTTCCACAATACTGTTTAGAAGTTCTTAAAGGAGGCTTTAGCATAAAACACATAGAACGTCAATTAATTAACTTCATTTTTGTACAGTTTGTACTGTATATAATATATGACATTGTACCTTGGTGTTCTGGTGTAGTTTCCTGTAACTGTCTGTGTTTCTTGAGTCAGTTGATTTATGAAGACAAGTGTTTTTTTGTTCCATGTCGCTTCCAAATTATATTGCTTTTCATACAGAACACAAGTTCTTTCTAGAAATACATTTTACTGCCTGTTGCAAACTTTATTCTTAGGACGCAGACACAAGAAAAGGGACTAGTGATGTTTTCGGTTCAGGGTGGTCTTGCTCTTTGATGATAGACAACAGCAGCTTAAAAAAGAAAAACAGCTGTTATAAGTTCTCTGGGTATGGAAAGCAGGAGTTGTATCAGTGTTTACACCAGGATATGATTAGAGTTAAACAAACTCTTGCTGCTTTTCTAATTTAACATCCATAGTTTGGTGGAAAAAAACCCACTCACCCAAATAATAGCAGCGAAAGATGTAATTGATGTGTTGACTATACTGATCATTGTTCCATAGCGTTATATGTACAACATACTGTATATATTGCTGACTCGGCGACCCTGAGCCTTGTCCACAAGGGCTCTGGTAACAACCATAGTGTAGGAAAAAGTTGTTTTTGGTTAAATATAATATGTTGATCTTGTTTTTGTATAGCCAACAGTAAAAAATATCTGCGACTGCCCAGCAGTGGAAGAAGAGAAGGCCAACATGCCCGTTTCCTGAGCCCCAGAATGAATCAGCCCAGGTGTGCCTTTTGCTTGGCATTCCGTTACAGGGCATCAGGTACCAGTGGTGCCACATTGCGAGTGCTCAGGAATTCAAGCCAGGAGAACAGTTTGCTGTGGAAAATAAGAGAAGAACCTGGAAGTGAATGGAAAGATGGCAGAATACTCTTGACAAGCTATGATGGAGATTACCAGGTATATAGAAATTTCTCTTAA
Source organism: Engystomops pustulosus (assembly GCF_040894005.1). Lineage (NCBI taxonomy): Eukaryota > Metazoa > Chordata > Amphibia > Anura > Leptodactylidae > Engystomops > Engystomops pustulosus. Next base: position 69,154,057 of record NC_092418.1, on the reverse strand, counting down.
AATAATTGTTTTTTGAAGATGTGTTTCAAGCTTTCAAAGCATTACATATCATGCGTTGACATCTATGTCCGAGGCTCTATTAAGAGCCTAGATTGCAGATTCTTTCACATTTGATAGAAAATTGGCATTGTATGTATACAGAGCCTACATGTCCACCCATACACTCCATATATCTGAGATACTATTGGCTCTAGAGTATATTGAGAATTTTTCTTGTTTATATATGGACATATCTTTCCTTAGATTCTTCAAGTGGCTGCCATATAACCATTCAGCTCAGCTAATTTTATAAATTTACTTTTACTGTTATCAGCTATAATACAATAAATCTACATAATCCTTGAGCCTTACACGAAGAGAAAAAGGCTTTATTTTGTTAGCTTGTCTTAGCTAATGTAGTAGTTCTTCTACGTCTCTTTTCCCAGTTGTGCCCCTCATCATCATAGCAATTAGTTCACGTGTCACCTGGATATATCAAAGTCTTCTTGATTACAAAGAGACCTAAATTTGCTCCCGGCGCCATTAGACAGATTTTGCAAGCCCTGATGCTCTGCAGTGTGCATATATCATGAGGTTAATAAATTGTCAGCGGGCTCTAGGAGACAATCCAACTTCCAGGAGATCTGAATTAAAGGGACAGTTCTGGCAGATATGCAATAAGAGATTTGTATTAAGAGGATTTATAGTGTTTATTTTAATATTACAGGAGAATCTGGATGGCTCCCATCGGAGACTTCAGTTAAGCAGAGTTGTTTTCATTCTGTTTCTCATGTTGTTATAGCAACTAAATAGTACGCTGCTTGTTATTCACAAAGCACTGATCTATAGCAGCATTTGGGTCTTTGTGGATGGCATTAGGCTTTTGATGTATTCGGCAAAATGTTAAAGTCTTGTCTTGCTAAGAAAAAAAAGTGTTCTCCACTCCCCGTCGCTTTAACATGGAGGTATCAACTCTCTGTTCCAAGTATGATTGTAATCTTATAGCGATGACACCTAGGCACAAACTCAAATAAAGACAATCTTTGAAGAATGCATGAATATTATCCAATGCGTTAGAACAGATGGATTTAGTAGGATATGACACTTATATTTTTAAGAGTTTCGAAGTATTGTTTTCAGTCTTTTGTGAGAAATGTGTCTACTGGGTGCCACTCATGCCCTGCCGTCAGTCATTGCTACATCTACAGGTATACCGCCTCCTCATGTGAAATGGGGAAATGCTGGGAGAAAGTTATTGTAAACTATTCATAAATAAATCAACTAAAATTAATATTGGCCATTAACATTAAATGTATGATGTCTAAACATATATCTTAGATATATTTCATCTCACAATGGCTTAGGATAGAGGAGTGCAGGTGATTTTAAACATAGCCAAGACTTTTTAGGGCAATAAGGTGACAACTAACAACTTTCTCTCCTGTATCTATAGAGCACATAAGAATGTTTGTCAATGCTTGTGTAATGGAGGGGGTGTTTTTGGTGGTTTGCCATATTAGTTCTTAAATTATTGCTACAATAATTTATAATTTCGAAAATACAATGTATGCTTAAGGTTTATGATGTTCTTCCAAAATTGTCCCCCTGAGTATAAATATTCATAAATTCAAACATTTACATTTGATAAAATCTACAATCTTCAGTCAAACACTGCCCCTTGTGGCCAAGCCAGATTCAATATTTTCATCAATATATATTCACAATATCTTGAAGATGTATCATTCTCTGTAGCCCTCTATGCAGTTAAAGTACAGGCGGTCCCCTACTTAAGGACACCCGACTTACAGACAACCCATAGTTACAGACGGACCCCTCTGCCCACTGTGACCTCTGGTGAAGCTCTCTGGATGCTTTACTATAGTCCCAGACTGCAATGATCAGCTGTAAGATGTCTGTAATGAAGCTTTATTGATAATTCTTGGTCCAATTACACCAAAAATTTTGAAACTCCAATTGTCACTGGGGCAAAAGAAAAAAAATTGTCTAGAACTTCCATTATAAAATATACAGTTTCGACTTACATACAAATTCAACTTAAGAACAAACCTCCAGACCCTATCTTGTATGTAACCCGGGGACTGCCTGTATGTGTAAATTCTACACTATGGGATTATATTTGCTTTTTTCAGTATATATATATATATATATATATATATATATATATATATATATATACTGTATTCAGTCATTGAGGCTCTGCCATTCTTTATTCATCTGGAAAGAAGGCAGTGTAAGCAGAAGTTATCATAGTCATGTAGTAATCATCATAAGGCATGCATTGTGTATACCCACAGGACGTTGGACAGACCCTGACTGCAATGTTTTCTGTATTTGGTCTGACCATGAGTAATGACAAACAATTGCTGACAATGAATACAGTAAATATATGTGTGTACAATCATTTCCAGTAAACTCACTTCAGGATAACCCGTGACATAATACTGTGACTCCAGCACTGCTGCTCTGGTCCTTCCTGCTAGACTACCATGTACTACTGAGGGCTGTGATTGGCTGTAATGGTGAAATGGGATGTACCTTACTTGGGGGGGAAGGGGGGGGGGAATGAAAGACCAGACCACCGGCACTGGAGTGGAGAGAAATGGAGTCGATATGCAATTTTATTATTTTGGACACCCTGTTAATAGTGTCTTCAGTGGATCTTTGTTAAATGGCTCCATGTAGCCATTTCTTCTTCAAATGTGCATTCTAATTTGTGAAGCTTCGAAAAATAAAGCTTTTTGTAGCACATTCTTCTACACATTTACATGATAATACAAGAATGAAGTTCAGCAAATACAATTGATGCAAATTATGTGGTAGATCAGTAGAAGGTGTTACTGCTAATTATTGTGCAAATTAACACATCGATAGATAAAATGTGGAGGGGAGAAGCTGTGAGATATCTGTGGTACAATCTGCAGAATTATATACGTCAATGACTTCCTGTGTATTTCCTGGTGTCAGTCGCACATACACCGTTACACTGCTGAGGATGTCCTGTCCATATAGTCATTTGTAAGTGATGGAACCAGGTGATAATAAGGTGGGAAGATGACATAGGAAGCTGCAACATACACTATCTATAGGTAGCAGAGACAACAGCGGGACCTCCATCCTCCACCTTGTCAAATAATATTTTTTTCCCATTTAGAATTATTTCCTTTATAAACATGATACCATGACGATTTTGAGACATTCTTTTTTATTAATTTCCCAGATTAGTGAAATATGAAACGTCACAATCTACCAAGACAATTGCATAACTTTCAATATTTCTTTATGCAATTTAGTGTCATTGGGGCTGGAGGCACAATGATTAGCTTTGTATTAGACTTGTAATAAGATAATTATCTTCCTGTGTATGCGAATGACACTTTTCAGAAAAGGGCATAGTTCAGAGTTGAAAGCATTTTGTATTGTTGGCTATTAAAAGGCTAAGCTGTCATTTTTGCGTGCGCTGTTCCTTTAAGGACAGACATGATTGCATTGATTATTGAAGAGGTGAGCGGCGGTATTAATCAGCTGTGAGTGAGGAAGTGCCTGGTGCTGGAAAGAAATTGCATTTTAAATTCTAATTGTTTAGTCCCCAGTCAGAGGAACCTGCAGCTAATGTGCAGCAGCAGGCTTCCTTGTGCTTTTCTTGGTAGCCACTAGCAACACGACTGTACTGAATGCAGAGTCAAAATTGAGTATTAATTATTACTTAGTACTGTCCCTATATAACTATTTAACAAAACAACCAGTACACTGACTTTAAGCCATGTTGTAGCATGTCGGGAGGGGGAGAGCTGTCCTATCCAATCTGTTTAGTCTAAGGTAGGTAGAGAATATTTATTGACATCGAGAGCAGAGCTTCAATCCCTCAATTCACTATCTGTCCTGTGGTGGCAAGAGATTAAATGGACATTATACAAAGCAGTAGACATAACACCTTAGAAAAGTAATGCTGGCTGAGCACAAGAGTCATGTGGCAATCCATTGAAGGTTATCTAATTAAAAACATTTCAAAGCAGACCAACTGACCATCTATTAAATATGGCAGTGATGGCAAACCTATGGAACAAGTGCCAGAGGTGGCACTTAGAGCCCTCCCTTTTGGCACCTAGGCTGCCTTACCCTCCATTAATTAAAAATTTGAGGGAAAATGAGGAGAGGGCAGTTTGACTACAACATGCCCTACAACATACCCAGACAAGGTTATTCAATGTCTAAGTTGTCTGGTAGCAACTTACCTCTCCCTATTCAAGACATATGGGCCAAGCCAAGTTTGCATTCAGTTGGGTGGTTGTGGGGTCAGTGGGGAGATTTCACCTTAAAGAACAATCATCCATATAAAGTGTATTGCCATCCACTGTAACAAATGGGATACCCTACACCTAGTACTCTAATGTTTATAGAATAAACAGTAATAATAATAATCTTTTCCATATATATATGAGCCTGGCCATATGGTACATGGATAGATATTATATTCTTATACACTTTCTTTTTTCCTCTTGCAGGTTGTCATAGAAGGAATTGTTGGTAAAGGTCATTCGGAAGAGATTGCTGTGGATGACATTCGGATAGCTAATGAAATCCCTCTGGAAAACTGCATGGGTAAGAGGATCAGGAATGGAAGGCCTATAGCCTTTGTATACTGAGCTTGGTTTTAGCTCTCACACAAGAGATGTTTTTATGAAGTTTTATCCTTAGTACTGAAAGTTATCATATTTCTTATATGTCCTAAATTTTCAACTACTCATTGGCACCAGGCATTGACATCATATGTTTAGAAAAGGCCATCAAGATCAATTTACTTCAAACACTTTTGGGGAGATTTATCAGAAGTGTCTAAGAGCAAAACATGGCAACCAATCAGATCTCTGCAATTCAAGGTATTGCAGCTTCAACCCTAAGTATACAATATTAACGACCTGATGCTAGACTACCCAATTAGTTTAGAGACTCCTGATACTCTAGGTTCTATATATTTGAACATATAATATTAATCCAATATCAAGTAATATAACATTTAGCATAACACAATAAAAACATAGAAGCTATTATGTCTGATATTATGGGCAGGGGCTGAATATTAATCCTGATTGTGGAAAAGCTTTTAAGAAAAGTCTAACAAAGAAGCAGACCATAGGAAATGTATTCCACGCTGAAAGTAAAATTTTACATTCAACATGAGTATTGTAAATTGAAGCGAGCTTAAAAAGCTTTCATCCAAAGGGTCCACCAGTCAGATCTCTATAACATAACTTTTAGAACATGTAATATCAATCAATGGCTTCACATGGGAATGATAAAATGCATCATCAGGCCATGCACAAGCAAAAACTTGCAAAGGGTCAATATATTGTCATGAAATTCTAAGGTGTTCATTGTATAGTCCTCTCACAACATATTCACCGAGCTGCAATCTAAGAGATAAAGGTTGATGGGCAATGAGAATCCCTTTCTTCAATATAAGAAAGCTTATGGCTGCTGGGTTATCAGTAGTATGAAATCAGAATAACCCCAATATTTGACAATGTCAGATTCGATTCAATCGGGCTCTTGCCTATTGATTGTGGTTCTAATGGTACATTATATGAGTGAGTAGAAAGTTTAAGACTGATGTAAATCGGCATTAGAGTTATCCTTGTGCATTTGTGCTGTACAACATTCCATACTATACAACCGATGGTCAGAAAGGTGAAAAACCTCAGCCTTACAATGGATATTATGTTTCCATCATAGTCCCCCTGTTATTTTGCTGTCAAGATTCAATGACTTAGATAAGTGGGATTCCAAAGATCTGGACCAGAAAATTACAATTTAGCTAAATAATTGTCCCTTCAGTCAAGGATAGTTTATTGATCATAGATTTTTTTTCTGAGCCCTGCCTAGATGCCTATAGGTTCTAATCACAATCCATTGACCACAACAATTTCATTTGGCCTTTTTTTTGCGGTGGAGGAATATTCCACCTACAGGGAACAACTAACAACAGACGTAGAATCATGGGAAATGTAGTTCCGAGGTTGCTTACATTAAATATTGGGCTGTGTATAATTACTGGTAACCATGAGATCATAATTCTCTTATCTCATTTGAGATGACACAGCACTGAGGATATTCATTGCCTATCATGGAATATAGACTGGATGCCTAATCAATAAGCATCTCTCGCACACACGCTCTGCATCGACATTGCATATTAAATGAAATGTGATGAATCCGGAGGGAGGCTTGTGCTTGTATCTGAAATTAACTCACTAATGTGGTTTACTGCAAGGTATCTATGAGTGATGTGTACTAACATACACAAGTAGGAAAGGCATCTACTACAGCAGTGTAAAATGAAGTCATACATATGTAATGCTGACTATTGCACTTTACCAAAAATAAGTAAAATGTATTTTGTTTTTTTTTCTTCTAGAACCCATCTCTGCTTTTCCCAAACCGACTGTATATCCAGGTAAGCATTTTACTATCATAAATCAATTCATAATAAATTCCTAATCACCTTATATGTATAGATCTATGTAATATGGGTAAATCAGAAACTGGGGCTTAAAGGGTTTTCCTGAGGTTTAAAAGAAAATTATAACTCCCTGCTACTCCAGTGCCACGGCTAATGTGGCCTTTGGAAACCTAGCTGCTGTAGCCAATCACTTGCCTTTACAGTAAATATAGACTGATATATATCTTCTTGGTTCAATCACTGGGCCAACCATGGGAGAGTCCATAGGTGAGGATCTGCTAGTTTCACACATTCCCTACTCCTTGATTTCCTTTCTATAGCCTAGATAACCCATTTAAGGTTTAAAGTAAATCTACTATCTGAAACAACACAATAAACCAAAGACACTTACTCATAGATGCAAAAAACGTGACTGTGATAATATTCTTATATTTGTTATTCATGGCCTCCTTCTTACTAAAATCAAAATTTAAAATGATGCTATTATGCCAGAAGGGCTCTGGGGGTTGTTACCAGAGCCCTTTTGTGCTGTAGATTCACAGGCTATTACACTGTTCAGGGGCACATCTCACCATCCCCTCTTTTTCCTCAGCACTCCCCTCTCCCTTTGCCTCCTGTAATCTCACACTGTAGGAGGGGAATAGTGTAACAACCTACAAAGCTACAACACAGAGGGGCTCTGGTAACACCCCCCAGCTGTTCTGGCTAATGAACATACTTTTAAAAGTTGATTTGAAGGAGGCCATGGATAACAAATATAAGAAGATTATCACTGTGCCTGGATCTATAAGTAGGTGTCCCTGGTTTATCATGCTTGATTATGATGGTGGATTTCCTTTAACTCTACTTGGGAAGAGCAATAGAGGTGTTAAAAGATTATGTCAAATATTTCCTTAAACATTTGACTTGGTCAAAAGACATGTCATACTAACCTCAGAGGTTTTTCTTTCTAACAGCCTGATTTACTGTAAGAAGGGGCAGTTATACTCCTCCTTGAGCGCTGATTACCTCTTTCATCTTTTTCGTCTGCAAAAGAACTAGGCCAGTTATACAGTGGTGAAATTAAGGAGCATTAGTGCACTTATAGGGCAGCATGATTTGGCTGAACCCCTAAGATGATGTCTTAAGTCACCCAAAAAACTTGCAATTGTGATATAGGTGCACAGATGCGAAAATAGTTCATGGTTCTGCTAAATTTCGCATGGGTGCCGTGCAAGGAAGATGTAAGGTCTTCCATACGCATGATGTCATTTACTTTGTTAACCCACATAGTCAGTGTTGGAGGAGTGGTTTGTTTCCATAGTGCTGGGATGCAAGAACGGGCAGCCATAGTTCATGGTTCTAATCCCATCGGAGCTCGGCTCAATACTTTGCTCCATTTTTCCAGGAGCATGTTGGGTCTCCACACCATGACATTGCTTAAATAAAACATATAACATATCACTAGGACATCTCAGACGTTTTTGAAAATATACTTTTTAAGGATAAGGATTTTTGTTAATCCCTAAAAATTGTGCTTTATTTAATGTAGATTAAAAAAAAAAGTGTCAGGAAACCTACCTAACAATTTATTACATCTTAGAGTCTTTGAGCTATGTGCCTACAAATATACTATTAGGAGTTATAGTTTCATTTGTTACACCTAGTTTTTCAGGTTTTGTGATAGGTTGGCCTTTAAGGGGTTTAGACAGTGGGGAATATTTTTGACAAAGGGCCCAATGTTGGTTTAAGAAAAAAAAAAAGAAGTAATTGACATCCAACCAACCCCCTTCACTTCTATTCCAACACCTACTGGGTCCCTGATGCTCTCTTCATCCTGTTCCCATCCTGACATACAAAAAATTCCAGGTAATTATTGCTCAGTCAATTATTGGGCACTTCAGCAACCTGGCTCAATCAGTGATTGGCTGAGGAGGCATTTTTAGGTTGTAACGGGAAGTAGAGATCAGTTGGGATCCGTTATCAGGATATCAAAATGGGATTGTGTAAGCTCAGCTATTATATTAAGTTCATTTTGAGCCCTTTGGCAAACATTTTGGACTGCCCTTTCAAAATGATCATTGTGGAAGGTAAGTAAATAAAATATTGTTAGGATCAAATAATTAAAATTAAGCAAAATTTATTGTACATGAAAATCATTAAAATTTTGTTTAGTTCTTGTGTGGGTGGGTTACAATGTGGTCATAGGCAGATATCATCACTAGTCTTATGTGTGTCTGGTGAGTCACATATGAGTAAGTTTCTTGTGCTAAATGTTATTTGTGTGTTAATAATACTCGCTGTATCATGATTGGGGCAGTAAAAGGCAAATATGATTATTTGTTTGAGTCTTAATCTTGCGGTTGTAGCAAAGCAAAAGAGTTGGGTTTGATGAGTCTGAGAATAGGATCTTTGTTTAAAGAATATAAAGGGGAACCATCACATGGAAAATACAGTCTTATCTGAGGGTAGTATGTTATAGAGCAGGAGGAGCATAGCAGATTTTTGTACTTTTCCAGGATAGATTTTACTTTATACATTTATGTGTTTGTTCTTTCCATGCTCAGAAAGCAAGGAGTCAGTCCAACCAGTTACTGTCCGCTCTCTATGAAAATCTTAAAGGAAATCTATCACATCATTTAACCTGTACATAACACTACCACTACCTGAATGCCAGCATACTTTTATAATAGATGACCGCCAGCTGAAAAAAAAATACTTTGATCCTTATGTAAATTAGTCTGAAGGGCTCCGAGAGATGTGTACCCTGAGGCTAGAGCGGTCTGATAATGACCCCTGGAGCCCATCAGCCTAATTTACATAGCGATGAAAGTATTTATTTTACCAGCAATCAGTCAGCGATTATCTTATAAAAGTATACAGGCATTCAGATCTTTAACCTCTACCAAGCACTGGTGGTACATTTCCTTTAATCACCAATAGGAATGCCGCCTCGACTATGGTAAAATTACAAGTTCTACAAAACCACATAAGCTTCACCTGTTCTATAACATGCTACCTGCAGATTAGACTACAAAGTCAGTGTCTGAAATGATGGTATTTCTCTCCTTTTCTATGCACATCATAGTGCCCACACTGCCCATAGCCCGGTATCATAGCTAACCCATATTGAGTTCCATGCTCAACAATATGCTATATCATTTATGGTTTATATCACTGCATTTATCTCACTTTTGTAAATTACATGAATAGTGCTTGCTTAGTATTAATATTTGTGTTCCAGGAATTGTCCATATTATCTCCCCCTCCTTTCCTCTATCTCCATTTCTAGACCATGTGAAACATTAGGTTTGGGAAAACAAGCTGGCCATACTCATAAGACAGCTGTCAGCTGAGAGATTATTTGGCAAGCAGCTATCTTCCCTGACTTCCCCAGAGACATGAATGTTGGTCAATCCAATAAGTTATTTCGATAGTTATTTCCATAGGGTGCAAGCGAAATCTGTCTCCGCATATCTTTTTGTGTGTGTCAAAGTATTGGACAGATAAAAATTCCCCCTGTCCGAGTGCAACACAGCAATATGCGAGCATGGGAAACCACACACAGACATATGGGGGGAGATTTATCAAGGGGTGGATGCCAGTTCTCTTGCGAACCTCCTGGAATTGCTATTATTTTCCCCCCATACTCCACCTCCATACCAGGTGGGTACGAAGAGAGCCATGCTGCCGGCAAGAAGGAACTAGCTAATGTTCACACCCATTCAGATGCAGGTTTTATTGTAATTCTACAGTAGTGTAGACAGATATATCTGGAGGGGCAGGTTTAATGATACACTGGCGCACAATACCAGAATATGATAAGCCCCCCTCATGGAGTCTGTTCGGGAGATTTATCGGAAGTGTCTTAGATCAGAACTGTTCTAGTTGCTCATGGCAACCAATCACAGCTCAAATTTATAAACAATTGTGGGAAAATGAAAGCTGAGATTTGATTGGTTGCCAAGGGAAACTAGAACTGTTCTGCTCTCAGACTCTTCTGATAATTCCCCCTCCTATGGCTGTATCAGATTCAGATTTCGCTTTCTAGAAAGTCAAATCTTGAAATTTATAGTAGACTACTGCAGAAGCTCATGAATTTAGCCGCAGTTGCTTACTTCTATGCAAACCACTAAACACGCAGCCCTACAAATATGCTAAGTGAACAGTGACGCCCTCTGCTCCCCCTGGCCTCGCTGGCATGTTGTTTTTCTCCTTCAGTTGCTTCTATAACCAAACAAGAAAAAATGCAATGTTGTGCCAAGGCCGTTGTTGAATATTTACTCGTGCTCCAGGATTGGAATAATCATGAGTTCTGCAACAGCAGCCTCTCACCCTTTGTATTCAGTTGTCCGGACTTTCCGCTGGTCATTGTGTTTATCAGCAATATTTGATTTGTCACTACAGCTGCCGAGGGCCCTCTAGCATAAAAGCTCCATTATGGACAGTTCTTCCAAAGGAGATCTTTCCTTTGCTGTCTGGCACCATATTTAGTTATTTTAAGTCTGTCTGTTCCCTGATAGTTTCCATTTATACATGTCTGAAATATTTTTTTTTGTTTTTCCATATTTATCAGTAAAATGCTGAAGCCCAAAGTAGAGCCAGTGAAAACATAGCAACGGCTTGGCTGGGTGCTAGAGAATAGCTTGTTCTCCCACAGTTATTCCAACAAATCATGAATTATTCAGCATAATATGTCTTGTTTAGTCACAAGGTTACACTATACTAGAAATTATCAAAGTATAGAGTTTGGGTAATAATCATTTTTACAATAGATTTTACTGTATGAATATTATTAAAGTAACCACTGTACTTTATAGACATTCACACTAAAATGTACTTCAAGCATCATAGGTGTAAGAAGGAATAATATATAAGCTATTATTGAGATATTCAACCCAGAATATGGAATGCAACTATTTGTATGTGAAAGATACATCTCTATTACTGCACCAAAACTCTTATATGCAAACCCCTAACACACCCATGTGCGTGAGGCCTAATGCTGAGCTATTCATGGCAAATATAGGTTTGATACATATTATGGTGTACAATGCCATTCCCATGGTGCCCCATCTATAACTTACATATTGATCCACTAGGGCAGACATATCAAGGGCTGGCACTCCATGTGGCAGTCCATTGTGTTGGCCCCACATCGAATATATCAAGAGAATTTGATCTCTTGATATATATTCGGGGATGAGGGCGCACTCACACTTAACTGGTTCAGTTCTATGACAGGTCATGTGGTTGTGGGCAGGCCACTCCATGGTCTGGCACCAGTGGTGTAGAGGGGTAAATAGTCATACCTCTATGCACCACAAATCACAACCAACTTATGGCTTGTTCGTCAGTATTCAGGTGTACAGGCCGTGACATATACCCCTTATATGTCTAAAAATGGCATGTTGTTAGGAAAACATTTTAGATTCAGCCTAGCAAACAATGCTAGATTTATAGATGAAAAGCTCCTTAGAACAAGTGTGTTTTTGTACAAAATTGTGTCCCGTCTTTTGTATTGTTTTTTTGTCACTAAAAATAACATTTTAACCTTTCCCTATACAGTCCTTGGATCTATGTTCTGCATATTATCTATTGTGACTTGTTTTCAACCCTCACAATGGCATTGCATGTCTGATAGATGAAAGAGGAAAGGTGACAGGGGGAAGAGGTTGTTTTTGTTCCCAGATTTTGGGATGGGTGATTCAGTTTCAGTATGACACATTCATTGCTGCAAATGATGAACAATAAACTGCAAGGCCAGGAAATTGTCATAGCCATGAATCTGCTGCAGGAATGTTCAAGTACACATCCCTGGCACTTCATTATATCCAGATTCTTTCGTATAGCAGTAGAGTTTTGTGAATGTTAAGCACTGCTATACTATGTTGGCCAAAAAAATTGTCCACCAGGATAAAGACATTGTCATTTCAAGATAAGTATGTCAATGCCATGTGTTTGGTCCGACTCTGGAGAGGACTTTACAGCTTTAAACATCTAGACCGCCAGCTTCCAAACACATGAACATCCAAAAAGTGCTTTCACATGCCATTTTGACAGTTTTCTTAGCCAGAACTTGGTGGATTAAAATGGAGACAGAATCTTTCCTGTTTAAATGTATTTATATTAGCTGAAAATGTCAGCTAAATAGCATGTGTGCAAGTGCCCTCATGGACTAAGTAAGTCTTAGCGGGTACTTACAGAGGGGCTCAGAGCTCCACGGCCACTAAAACGGTTGGGCATTAGCACTCGGCATGGGTGTGTGGCATGTGTATTCACACAAAGTCAAAGGCTTTTTATTAATCTGTGAAAGGATTGAGCCAATCAATAACAAAGGAGCCCAGAGATTAGACAAGATCCCCGGACCCCTCATTTTAGCAACTAGTTAAGGATTTTAGTACCCTTACCAGTCAGAACTTTTGCCCCATATCATCTAATGAAGCATTTATTAGTTTGATTTTTTTAACCACCATCAATTCACAGCAAGATTTGAGTCATCACGATTTGGAGAAATTTAATGCTTTATTAGAAAGTCTTTTTTTACACTTACCTCTATTTTGGTGGTAGCTATTTAAGTTAAATAACAGCTAAAAATTTGCTGATTTTCCCCGAAACCTAATCATTTCTTAGCCTGATTTGGTGTAATTAATATTTATAAAGCTCTTCATATTTTGAAGGAGGTGAGTGCGATCTGCAATAGCAAACATTTTCCATCTTCTTTACAGTCTGCAACACACATCCTCTCAGCCGCTGACATATGAATAGTTACAGAGAGGTTGACTTACCCTTGAGAAGGAAAAAAAGTGAATTGCCTGTTCAAGTTAAGTTGACAAATTAAGAAAGGGAACACTATTGCTGAGCTGGCAACATATAGACAAATCTACTAGATAAGGGATTTGGCTGACCCCATGTTTCTGGAAAGTGTATATTTCTTCAAGGTCCAGTGTAGATTCTGTGGTATTTCATACACCTCCAAGAATGTAACTAAATGTCTTTCTCTCAACATAAATTTAGATGTAACCAAGGCCAGTCTAGTTCAAAGACATGCAATTTCCCTAAAGTTTTAGACCTCATACTTGTTTTAGTCAACTAGATTTAAAGTTATCCTTCTCTTTTTACATTTCTCATTACACATCAGATCAACATTTCCCATCCCAGTTTATGCACTTCATAAAATGCTGGCAGGCAGCTAAATATGGACCAAATATTTGTGGACACATTTTTTGAAAATGTTTTCAAGATCTTTAGCTACTTGGACTTGTGCAGTCTTTTGAGTTATGTTTATGAGGTGCTTAAGAGAAGTGAGGACAATATTCATGGAGGTTTGTGTGGTCACAAGCATCTCAGCACATTATGTTAGAAAACCAAAGCTGCCGCCCATAACTTTGGAGTGATAGTTACACTCTTGACATGAAAGTAAAATTAGTAGGGAATAAGATCATGGAGTAGTCTAGGTGTGTTGTCTGGCAGATGTGTATTGTAATTACTATAGTTCGTCTACTATTTGTGCATGAAAATCCGCCATTGTAATTACTTTTTCCAATTGTGTAGTTGTAAACCAGGATGGTTTATATCATGGACTAAAGATCAGATGACTTTTTAAAGAAAATCGTTTACACTTTTGAATGACTTCTATGACATTTAACTTAAGAAATTTGGGATGGGGTTGTATAACCTTTGAATCAATTAATTTCTTTTAAATGAGGCTTCTCATTTAATAATATGTTGTTCCTATTGAAATGTTCTCTTTAGTCATGAAAGCTTTTCAATAATAGCATTCATAGCTGTGGGGATTCATTTTAAGATAGAGCTTTACTTTATTACAATATAATAATTTTTTTTAACTGATAGATTAGTGGGGGTGTATTTTGGAAAAGCATTTAATAGCATGTGTGATTTCTTTTGATCAAAGTCCTCCTACATCCCACCTAGCAACGCTCTTCTGTGTCTCTCCACCAGGGGGCACCCTTCTACCAGGGAGCGAGCCCACAGTGGATACGGTGTCAGTGCAGCCCATCCCAGTCTACTGGTATTACGTTATGGCAGCAGGAGGCGCTGTTCTGGTGTTGGTCTCCGTCGCACTAGCCTTGGTGCTCCACTACCACCGCTTCCGCTATGCGGCCAAGAAGAGCGACCCAGCCATCACCTACAAAACCTCACACTACGCTAATGGGGCACCTCTGGCAGTGGAGCCTACCTTAACTATAAAACTAGAGCAAGATGATCCTGATCAGAGTTCACGTTGCTGAGGGCGCTATGGACGCTGGATCTAGACTTAAAAGACTCAAGAACTGTTGGCTCAATTTGCACTTTTATTCTCCCTTTCCTTATAAACCCAACAATACTTTGTTCTGCATATTTTTGAAATCATAGACATCTCGACCCCTCTTGACTGTCTCTAAAATCTAATGCTGCATCTTGGAAAACGTTTGAGATAAAGGGGCAATGCCTTTTAGAACCTGAATGCTTTTTATTTAATTTTTCAAAGACAATTTTTTTTCCAAGTTTTATTTTGAAAATTTCCCATGATGGAAAACAAAGATTGCCTGAAAACATGAAGGAAAGTTTGTAAGCGTATACATACATCTAAATATCCTCATGTGTATGTGATCGCACGTAAGTAGTGGTGAACACCACTTATGAGACTAGGCAATTCTAACAAATGTATTTCAGTGAGCTCATGGACTCTGCACATCAAGTCACCTGAGTGAGGACATCAGTACAATCCATGGATGTAGATACCAAGATGTAAAAATTTTAGGGGTATTTCTATAATATTTGTGAATGTTAATGGACATTTACGACACTTATACTATTCTTTCCCCATACACTTAAAAGCTACCATTTAAGGATAGAGTTTTTAAAGCACAAGTTATTTAACTTAAACAATTGTGCCAATTTTTCAACTTGTGCTTAAGGGAAATATCTTTAAACATGGTAGAATATTCAAAAATCTAATATTACCAAAATAGTTATGTGAAAAATATCTTTCTGTACAGTAGAGCTCACTGCAGTACATTTTAGACAGCTTATAGTACATATATGCAAATACAAAAACATGAGAGTTAACTTTTATTTCTTGAAAACTGTTCTTTTTGTAAATTCATTTTGCTAACAAAACTATTTTTATGGCCATGTACCATATCGAATAACACCCATCTGCCATGTTAGAGTTGTTCATAAGGAACTAGAACGTAAGTGGAAAATAGAATAAACCTAAAAGTAAAGTAGAGCAATAGCCAGGGGCGGAACTAAGAGAGACATAGCAGACTTATGAATAGGGCCCCCTACTGCCTCATAAAATATTATACATATTTGTATACTCGCATATTTATACACTCTTGCACACATGTATTTACTTATGCTCACAGATTTATGCACTGATATATACATTTATACACTTACGCAGATCTGTCCCAGTAGCCGCTAACATTAGGGAAGTACACAGCAGGAATTAGATATGAGACATCCCTATTCCTGTTGTTCTTCTGTCCCTTCCCTTTCCCCCGACATTTCTTAGCTGAGCTGCCGATTCATGTTGTGTGCAGTGGAATATGTGCGTTATTATATACGTATTATGCAGTACAATGTGTAACATAATATGTATGTAATGGTGCACATCCTCCATTCTTTAGTATGTCAGTTTGGATTCCGGGTTCCCCTAACACTGCGGGCCCCGTAGTTGCTGCTATGGCTGATACCACTGTAGTTACGCCCCTGGCAATAGCATCCCATACGAAAGTATAGGTTACCTAATTTAACTGGATACCTTGAGGAACACCACATTTTTCTTTATCACATTACTTTACCACACCAGTCTTTATGCATTACTCTTGGCTTTTACTTTTACTGCTTTTTGCTATCCCTGATAATCATTAGAGGAGCTATCCCTATCCCTATGTTATTAAATCTTTATGGACATTGGGCAGACATCTCAATGATAAACTACTGGAATACTGAATAATTTACTTTATATACTATTGAGTCATTTAATTCATACCTCACAACCATCCATTTGTTGGCACTTTTCTGCCCAGACTATCAATGAAGTGATTTCTGCTGGTATGTATTCAGAGCCTTTGAACATCAGCACATTTAGTGGATGCTGCTGTAAAGTAATGTCTATTGCAGCATTAAGAGTAGGAGTAATATTGCTACATATAAGAAAATACTTTTATTTATCTGGCCTTTTATTTACCTGGGTGCCCTGCAACAGACAGTACCAGTGGAACATACATTACTCACTTTTCAAAACTTTAAAAATAAATATTTTTCCATCTCCTTGTAGACATTTGGGATCAATAACAAAATTTCTATATGAAAAGAAACCCGGCAGATCTTCTGATGTGTCTTTTATAAAATTATTGCATTTACTACATGATAACAATATTAAACCATCCTTATTTAGAATTAGGTATGTCTTTGCACAGTCTGACATTGTCCAATCAGATCTGCAGTGTGGACTTGCAGGGACACGCCCATTTCACAAGTAAATGATTAAAGTCTGGTTGTCAATTTTTTTAATAAAATATGAGAATAATATACCATAAAAATGGCACAATCCAGAAATCTACTTATACAAGTATTTAACATAACAGATATGATGGGAAGGCTGGGAGGTCCTTATTAACACTTTAACATTTGTTTACTAACATTTACAAAGGAAGCCAAAAAAACACAAATTTTGGTTCTACAATTCTTTTGCTTTGGTCATACATTTCAGAAGAAAATCCCATCACTTGACCTTTTCTCTGGTCCAGATTAAACATTCATCTATAATTGAAGAGATTTGTGCACTTTTGCCAAGTGCTTTTATTTATTTTTTGTAATGTACATACCTATCGTGGCTCACACATTTTGCAATTTCAGTATTAGTGGAGCTTAAGAACAATAAGTTTTACTTATTTTTTTAGGTAGCAAATGGGTGGCCTTATATGCTAAAGTGACATAGAAATGTATATTTTTTTTGTATCCATGCTGTTCTTTGGGTGTTTGAATGTATTTCTCACATAAATGCTAGTATACAGTTCACTGCTGTGTATAATAATTTTGAGCCTTTTGTATTAGATTGGTTATGTCCATTTGGCATTACTACTAATTATTTTTCTGTGATGTAATATGCACATAACTATGTGCCTAGAAGTGGAAATATTTTGTACATTGTTAAGTACCTGTATACCAGGAGGAAAACCAGGCAGTTAAGTGAGATAATTCTGAGACAAAAGTTTCAGCTTTAAATTTCCGAAGTTTCATCTATTTTACACAAAACAAAAGTAATTATTCAGTTTAAGGCAACCTAATGTTCAATGTTTCTTGTCGTGTCCTTGTTTTATTGAGGGAATCTTATACTTTCCCCGAGAAGAGTTCCATACACCTATATCATTTTTGTCAGGCTTGTGCCACTAGACGAGATGAGTCACCAATGTCATCAATGTAATTTATACCTCTGAGTTACCTTAGGTTAGGTTTTTTTGTATGACAAATCCTAGATGTGTCCATATATATATTCTATAGCTACTGGTCCAACAACAGTTCTACTGCCTGCTATGCCTTCCGGACCCACCATAAACATGCAAACTTGGGACATGTTTGTGTGCACGAGGAGAGGGTCTACACCAGACAACAGCTTATGTCTCCTAAAAGCAGAATAATTGTCCTTAGAAAAGAATGATGCTCAATACCACTTTCGACATCACCTTAAGAGAGTGGCCTCATACACACAAGATAGTGAACTAGTTCTAAAGAAATTGGTAGTTTCAGACTACTTCTGCTCTTCTGTGCTAGTCATGGATGAGATGGGAATAGCACTTTCTCCTTGTTCCTGCGGTGGTCCAGAGTTGTGGAAACATCTGAGCTCATGCATAGCACAGTGATCTATAACTCCTCAAGCTATTGAAACAGTGCTCCTCTACCTCTTTTTGAGTTATGAAAACATTGACAAAAAGTTAGTGATCAGGAGATGGCCCATCTAGGCCACGTTTGATTGGGATACGTCTTCATGTAGGTCTCCTCTGCATAGCAGTGCATGGAAACTGTTTGTCAAATCTATGTATGGTAATTACCAATATTCTTCAGGGATCTATGTTGTAAGAATTAATTCTGATGATCCACTTAGTTTGTAGTCACGCCAACTTGCTGCACAATGCATTATAAACCCATTTAGCATGAAAGTGATTCTTACAAAATGGCTTCCATCCGGAGCTATGTTTTTGTACAGAGATTTTTTTTCATAGAGCCTAATTAAAGGAGGAAATTTATTGTAACTGTTTTAAAAAAACACATCAGTCCTAAAGTGTAAGTGTAATTACGCTGCTAGTTCTCTCTTGTCTGCTTAATCTAACAGCAGTATTGAAGGCTTACCATCTGTTGCCACATGCTCAGAACAAAGTTCCATGATTGTAAATAGCATTTACTGTTTGACTCAAGTGAAAAATAATATATGTATACAAAAAAGTAACCAGCTGCATTGTGCACAAATAAAAAGACTAAACAAAAGGAACAAATACAACACGGAACCTTTTGGCCTTCAGCTTCCTCGTTTTTGGGGAAACTGTTCCTCATTAATATGTTTTTCTTCTACATCTTTGCTGCCTTTTTAGTTGCTTGTATTGTTGATCAAATCCTAAAAAGGTCCATACAAGACAAAATATCATGAAATGTATGTTCACTTTTCCCAGCACTGTAAAGTCTATTTCTGTTCAATGTTTGTCATGTTGCTGTCTGGTTCTGAAGGGGTTGCTTTAAACCGTTTTAACTAATTATCAAGGCCTATATTACAAAGTAAACCATTTGTTAAAAAAATACTGTAGCCTTGTGGCAAGGGGGAGATATTATGGTATTTTATTAAAGGGATAATCACATTAAAGTGAAGTTGAATGCAAGACTATCACCTAAAAATCGGTGAATGGATGGCCACTCTATAGTTGCCTATACTAAATGATCACTTCTCTAATTGTTGGTTGTACATAGGCTACTTGTGGTTTGCCAATATCCATTCCTCGTTACCGTAGCAACAACTATTTGAACCATTATTAGGAAGTTTTTAATCAGTATGGCCCTTTTTTACGTATTGGCTTGTTGGACAAGTACACTTCAATGTTCTGGTCCAGATAGTTATGGGATTTCTTAGCCAATGTTCTAGATACTATTGAGAATCTTTTCATATTAATGTGATTACTAATGCTTACATTGAAGGCATGACCCTTTTATAAAACACCAAACCATAATTGTTATCCATGTTGCTACCTGTGAATTCTTTGCAAACAATTGGGCATGGAGAATGCTTTCCCTTATCTGTATGCTGTATAATGTTGTTTTTTATGAAAGCCCTGGGAAATAACTATTGGAAAATATGATATCCAATCATTTTCTCTCTCCTCCCATATAATTGCGCATTTATTGCTTTGTCCTCTGCCTGAGAATGAAAGAAAAAAAAAAACTTATGGAAATTCGAATCTTATTTGATCATGTGCTGTGTGGAATGTAATTAAAGGATAATATTTTTGTACAAACATCTGTTTCTCTTTACTTACCACCAAAAATGCCTCAGATAAATTATATTGGCTTTCAAGCACTTAAAAAATTCACAGCTTTTTAAGTTCCCTATCATCCTCACTTTCCCCTCATATTAGCATTCTACTTACTGTCTGAAAGTTTCAGCCTGTCACCTGAGACAACAATGATGGTAGTTCCGGGATTTTACTAAAGTTGCTAAGTGCTAAATTGCCCAAATGTGATTATAATGACGATTGTTCTCTCTCTGGGGTAATCAACAAAATGGGACATCATTTTTCCCATTCCCTAAAGGGCAGAAGTAAGCAACACAATCACACTGGTGTGCATCAGCAGCTTAGTGGAAATTTATCATGATGATCTCACCAGATTTAGTTTCTCAGCTAGTGCAATGTCCATCCAATACTTTGTAAAAAAAAAAATACAGTTACATTCAGTAGAAAAGGAATATAAGATCATGGGGTAAAAATATTGGAAACCAATGGGATCTACCTCTTCTTCGCTAAGATCCACATGTGGGGGTAACCCCTGATTCAGCTCCATCAGTTTATACAAGATTAGGCAAATCAATATAACAGGATAAGAGGGCACACTATTGGTTTATAGGGTTAAAACCTTTATCCGGCTTTGCCAATATTCCAAATGAGAATGACACATATTGTATGCAATTGATTTTCTGAGACATGAGTCAGTTTGATAATTCGTTTTTTAAGCCATATAGAGCTTGGTCTGCTTCAGTGCTGCAGGTTAAGGCTGGGTTCACATCACGTTTTCTGACATACGCTGTTAGGACACATTGGAGAGATTCCTGATGTGCCCTTACAACATATGGCCCAGTATCTCACTATAGTGGGATACGTCACTCTGTAAGGTCCTCTCCCTGTAAGGACATTTCTTAAGCCACAGTTATTAAGAAGCCCAGGTTATCCTTTTGTTATATTTTTATATATTTTTATGTACCAGAACTGAAATCTGTTCTAGCTATGATTTCCAGTATAATTTATGCCGGGTTTATGTTATATATTTTAAAGAAAAAGATGGACTTCCTTGACCTCCCTGTTTATGTAGCCCCAATTTTTAGAAGAGGGGCAAGCATAGCACAAATAAGTGCCCAAAAAAGTTCAACAATATATTGCAACAACAATCTAAATGTAATGGAAAGTGGCTTTATGTTTCTATTCACACATATGTGGTGGCAAGAGCAATACATTAAATTAAAAACTAATAAACCTGCATAAGTACATTTAAAGGACATCTACTCCAGGATTAAGGCTTGTAAACCAAGCACACTTACATGCCAGTGTGTATCCCCTAGGTCAGGATCTATTATTCTTTTACATTCTTAATCCCTTGTTTTTACGGGAAAAAAGGTTTTGAAAATTATGCAAATGAGCCTGAGGGGCTCCAGGCTCCATTTACATCCATTGAGTCTGGAGTTCCCCAGGCTAATTTGCATAGTTTTTAAGCCTTTTTTCTTTTTTGCAAAATCTAGGGCTTAAGAAGATAAAAAAAGAACAGATCCTGTCAGAGGGGGCACACACCAGCATGTGTGGTTTACTAAGATAAGTTAAAAATAACCAGTTTAGAAGGAATGTAAAGGGGACCAACCATGTTGTCCATGTTGAAGGAACGGGACAAAATATGAAACAGCTGTCTATAGTAAACCAGCTATAGTATTTTATATTTTTACATGCCTATAAATATCTGTAATTGGCTTGTTTTTCTGGAGCTTTATATTCATTCTTCTATCCACTAGCCATGCAACATGTAATATATCTAATATATCACCATTTACAATTAATTTAACAACAAAATTTTGTAGATGTCAATAAGGATTGGTAAATCTGACCACTTGATTCAATAGTAGCAATATAATCAAAATTAATACATGTACCATGAACAAATTCATATGCTTTGGTGCTATAATTTATTATTACTGTTTCATAATTTATTTAATTTTTCTGAATCTCTAAAATATTCTAACCTGTTTGAAAATGTTTTTTTCTTTCTTTTCTAGTGGATGTTCCAGTTTTACGAAATAATCATGACCTACAGGGACGTGGCTTTGGAGGGAAAATAAGTAAGTCACAATTTTCTACTATTTTTCTGGTCTTTTTAATCTCATTATATGTTTATATTTATTCTATTATATTCCATTTATTAATTTAATTCCTAATATATGACTATTGTTTTCTAGGTGATTATGAATCTCATACGACATTTCCAACAAGTAATGTAGTAACTCCAAGATCTGACAAAGAAGAAAGTTGGCTTTATAATTTGGACCCAATTTTGGTGACCATTATTGCTATGAGTTCTCTTGGAGTCCTCCTTGGAGCTATCTGTGCTGGTTTGCTACTCTACTGCACTTGCTCTTACACCGGTCTCTCCTCTCGTAGCTCTACAACTTTGGAGAACTATAATTTTGAGCTTTATGATGGAATAAAACATAAGGTGAAAATGAATCCACAGAAATGTTGTTCTGAGGCATGACGGAATGAACCAACCTTGTAATTTTGAACATTTGGTGATTACCATATAAAGGTCTACTAGCCATCAAATACGGTGGTAATTAGCTGTTTCAGCTGCTTTTCTTGTTAAGGACACTGAAATGTGTTTCTAAAAATTAAATACTGATGGAAATTGAGAAGGAAGGACAAAATCTCACTTTCAACCAATGCCTCCCAAAATTCCTATGCCTCCCAGTTTTACAGACCTGATGTAAACCTTTTCAGACTGTCCTACTTATGACATATCTCTCCATGAAGGAGTGATGTGCATAAAATCTCGTATCAGTGCTGTTAGTTGTACCACTTGGACCTTTGGGAACAACAGCACTTTTAGGAGGATGAGATCAACTTTTCCCATCCCAAAGTAAGGAGTTGCACGACAGCATCTAGACATGAGTAGAAGAGCCTTAAGAATACTTGTGATTCAGAGCCATTTTCTACAGCCAGGTCTCTAATGGAAATTTGACCGTCTTCTTCATACGGTCTATTATAGTTTTTCTTTTCTTTTTATTTTCAAAATGCCTAGAACAAAGGACACATTTTTAAAGGGTTTTATATTCAGAGCTGGCTTTGATTGTACCTTTTATGTATTGTATGTTTGGGCTGGTGGGGATAATTACAATTCATGTATTGTTTTCTGGTGAAGCTTATTCAAGTAACATTTTACCCCTAAACTGCATTTGCTATCAACGTGCCGTGGACAGATTTATTAAAGTGCCCCTGCCTTAAAGACAGCCAATGAATTGGATTATATAGATCCAGGCTTAGTGGTACCGGTGTTTTTGAGCACTGGTTTAATGGCAATATGGCTGTCTGTTCTGAGAATAGACAAGCACTTTAATAAAATGTCTAGACTTTTACTTTTTAGGTAAATTAAAGAAAGAGTACAGTGGATTATGGAAATTCTGATGGAGACCATTGCCTCATGTTTATTCACAGTCCCCTTTTTGATAATTTCACTTTCCAAAATACACAGTTATTGAGCAAACATTATAGGAGATTCACTGTCCTCTAGATTTTACTGCAATAAGATAAAGACTAGTCATTCTACTAACATAAATAACAATAGCCATGGGACAGCATTTACCATGGATTAATACATCTAGGTCAGGCACATATTATGTAATATCTACTCTGTAGATATTCTCTACTGCAGATAACATCCTTGTAAAGGTACTGTTCTGCATATTTACCTATCGGTCATGGGCCTCGGCAGGGTGGAGTCTCTTCCCTTATTTACAGCCAGCGTATCTCTCTTCAATGCCCAAAATGAGCACATCCAGTGCTTGCACCTAAGTATGAACAGCCTTAAAACGTGCATAACCAATGGGGTAGCAAAGCATGCCACTTCTTAGCTATGCCTGCCTTAACTATATGTAGCAGAACTCATCAGCACTGTGTTTACATGTAGTGGTCATGTAGCATTAGTTCATATGAGGGTATAGAGCATGCATTTGTAGGGGGCAAAAACCATTCACAAAGTCAGTTGTGCAGATCTTTCAATAAACTCCAAGATTAAATATAAAAAAGTAGAAGCATTATATTGATTTTTAATTTAAAGGAAACCCAACAGCAGCCCTTATATCAATAATGAATAGTCAGATTACAAGTACAGATACACATACATTACATATTCAAAGGGGCACAGTCTATCATTAACTGGCACTTAGTAGCAATGATAAGGGGCAGTACTTGGGTCACTTTGGTGTCTATTTGCTTACTTTTCTTTGTTGGTTTATATTTATGGATTGTAATGCCCTGTACATTGTATTGTGTATGGCCGTTCTTTGGTAAAATAGCAGAAACTAGTGTCTTATAGCTGCG
The DNA here is from genome assembly GCF_040894005.1 of Engystomops pustulosus. Lineage (NCBI taxonomy): Eukaryota > Metazoa > Chordata > Amphibia > Anura > Leptodactylidae > Engystomops > Engystomops pustulosus. Next base: position 69,129,772 of record NC_092418.1, on the reverse strand, counting down.
GGAAGCTGTTTTCTTGTTGTAATTTTGATTAAGGAAATAGGGGCTGTTTACATATCAGAATTAGTTACATTCACACATTTTTTCTTTAAGCATAGTCCTGTTTCCTACTTAAGTGCCTTGGATATTCAAAGATGGAACTTATTATTTAATGCTTTCATTTCCTAAGGGCCCTTTCAAATGTGAATGTGATCTACATGTTTAGGACTTGGTTTGGACAACTAATGTAGTAAGTGTGTAGTTCCTGTTGCCAAAGTATGGATAGATATAGCCATCGGGTGATTATTCATACAGGATGTAGGGTCGTTGTTTTTGCTTGTTCCAGTCATGTCTCTAGTTACACTAAAGACTTCCACTTAGTACATGTAGAAGGTTCATTTTCTCTTTTATGTGTGGTGCATACTCTCATCATTTTAGTTAGAGACTTTTCAATGTCACTTCAACTTACTGAAAAGATGAGAATTCCATGAAAGTGTTCCAATACTTTGTATCATAGTGGAAAGAAAAGTGAATGTTGTGTTGCAGTTGCCAACTGTTCAGTGCCTCTTTAAGGTTAAAGTTTATACCTAATGCCGCAGGACAGAATTTTATTACTGTAATAGAAAGTGAAACATTTTTGAGGTTTAAGGATAGCAATTAAGAGTTAGTAGTTTTTGCATTTTGTACAAATGTGACCTCTTTATCACCAGGGCAATTTACTATGCCTTGACATTCAGTTATACTATCCGAGAATGTCCTCAGACCTCCTGCTAGCCCTTCAGGGCCAGGCTTTCCTGCCTGAATGTATCCCATGTATTTTAACAGATGAATTCAGTAGGTTGTTCCTCATGTATGAAGACATTAATATTTGAATCATGTAGTTGTAGAATTACACAGCTGTTCGAACAGTACACCTCTAATCTACAAGTTTGGGCCACGTTTTTCGTTTCTTAAATTGTTCTATGATAAAACCTCAACAATGTCATTAAATTAAGTGCTTATTCTACCCTTTGTCTTATATATTTCATTTGTGGATGAGCTTAAAGGAAAGCTACTTTACTCTGTGGTGATTTTGAGAAGATTTTTGCAAATAGAAATGTGTTAGGGATGGATCAAGATGTAAAGCATAACAAATCTAAGTATTTTCTCCAATGTCATTGTCAGATATACACAACCAGCATGTAACATACTGTGCATGTTCAGGCATTTTCTCCAAAATTATGTAAAATATCAGCAAACTATTTATTAAATGCTTGTTGTGCCATGGAGTCAGCATTTCTCCTTTGAAATGATCATCTTCTACTGGTTTAGCTGTATTCTTTATAGCGTACCTGCATTAAACTGACTATAAAATGCATATAAAAGTTTCAATTCTACCAAAAAAAAAATCAAATTAACATATCATATGGAATAAAAAAAAAGATTTGGTTTCTTCAATGCAAATTTTAATCATTTTTCCAGTATAGTTCTAAATCAATTTGTTTTACATTTAAATGATCTCCAAAAACTTGCACTGTGTTAACCCAGATGCTGGATATGAGGGGCATAAAGCATGGATTTAGATAACACCAAAGAGAATCCCTGTGTCAAAGATTGCTCCCTCCTGCTATGTACTAGGCAAAACATTACATATCAATTGTGTCTTGAATGTTTCTTTAATGTTCAACTAAAATCAGACAAAGTGTTTTTGGAATTGCATATTTTTGCGCCTGGTAATGTACTGTAAGGTAATGTGCACAGGGTAATCAATACAGCAGCTACACCTCCATACAGGACAGTCAGAATGTTTTTGTAGGATTGAAGGGTCTGATCTTGTATCCATAAATGAAATTGTTTCTGTTTATTTATGTGTAATTTTCGATGCAGCAATGTAATATACTCAGCAAATTTCATATTTTCTTTTCTGGAAGATAAGGCACACCACCAGTCTTAAATGTTAAGGGCCTCTGTAAGTGTTTGGAGTAAAAGTTATAATTTATAGAATATGTTTTCACAAACATAATCAGTCCAAGACATTTCCTTATATGTAAATAATCTCTCTTAGAAGTTTTTGTACCTCCCTCTCTATTTATATTTCCCTTCCTTCTTTTAAATCTTTATGTAAATATGAAATTTGCATTGGGTATTTTGTCACCTGCTGCTTTTTCGTTAATCCTTTCACGAAGGGGCTTGGAATGGCTTGGCCTTGCATGCTCCTTTGGTAGCATAGGGGTTAAATGACATCATTCCATTTGCTGGCTGAGCCAGAATGAATGGACTTCAGAGCTTTACTGTGATTCTTTATGTAAAGAATTAGAGATACAATGTAAACTGTGTTATGTTATTTGTATAAACATTTTTTTTTTAAATAACTATTTAATAAAATAATAAGCCAGAATGTTCTATTGTCGGGTTTCCTTTAATTGTACTATTGTGTAAATAAGTTTTTATGGATAGTTAAAGTTGACTTCTCCCCTTCTTACAATAACCATAACTTGTTAGATTTCTGATTACAGAGCTGTATGAGATCTTGTTTTCTGTGTAACAAAGTGTATTTCTTGGAGGCATAATTTATTATTCCATGTAATCTACATGAAAGGGGGGGGAAATTTTAAAATGCTGATCACAAAAACACCATACTAGTGTGCAGCAGCACCGACGCCCTTCTTCCTATAGCGTTCTTCCTATACACTATATACAGACTTAGTGCAACTGACTAAGGCCCAGGGGGCTGAAACATCCACTGAACACTGTTATTCTTGAATAAAACTTAACTTACTGGCACGATAAAACAAGAAGTTATGCACAGCTTTGATTTCTGTATGATCAAGGAGATACCACATTTGCATAGATTTTATTATGTTATAAAACTTTAGTGCAAAAACCATATTCTGACACCAATAGTCTGGTGTACAGACTTGTGTAAGGAAAAATATTTTGCGTGATAAGACATTTGGTTTGATAACTTTATGGGGACTGTATGACCGTTCATTAAATTTTTTTGTAAAAAAGTGAAAAATTCGGACATTTGGAGTTGTTTTTCTGTTATGCGGATGTATGCTGTATAAGGATTTGTATGATGAAGGATGAAGTATGAAATTTGGTGGGTGGTCAGGGGCCCCCCTAAGGTCCTGGGTTACTGAACAAACCACCTATGTTATAAATCACTACTAAGCTAACCCCTCAGACTAATTAGCATAATTTAAAAAGTTGATTTTAAAAGGAAGGAGGCCATGGATAACACAGTCACAGTCCCTGGATCTATGACTAAGTGTCCCTGGTTTATCATGCTTGATATAGAGGGTAGATTTCCTTTAAAGGGTACCTATCAGGGGGATATAGGACACTAAACCATCCACATGTCCTTATGTACTGAATGGATATTTTACAAAAATGTCTATTCAAAAACAAAAGAAGAGGACCCACTGCAAATACATTGTGGGACTTTACAATAAAGTCCCTGGATAGTTTCATTATAGACTCACGCCTCATTTCAATATGGACTCTGTTCTCTTCTTGAAGTTCTGCTGCATTGTCAAGCAAAGATCTCCAATAGGAAAATCAGTTAGGAATGTAACTAAATTCCCAAATCCACAATGGGAACCTGTTATAAGTTATACAGAAGTGCAGAGGACGATGTGCACAATCATACAGCCTGATGTTATTAATAACACAAAACATGCAAATTATTTTGTTCCTTGATACTAAATCTGAAACTGGTCATTACATCCAATACTGCATAGCTTATTACAGACTGGAAAACATCTGAAAGGCAGAACCAAATGAAAGCTATACGAGATTGTTGATTACATATGACTTCTTTCAGAATCAAAGACAACAAAATGTATAACCACAATACTGAACGGCTACTGACAGAAAAGCTTTCCATAATATTACTGCTGCTTTAAAGAGCTCTTAACCGCTCCATTACCACATCTACATATCAACCTACCATAACCACAAAATGCATGAGGCGTCATAAGTGAAAGAGGCTTTAGTAAGGAAAGAAAACCTCAAAAGGGAGTAAGGGAGAGGAGAAGGGACATTTTTTCTGAGGTTTTGATAATGCACACTTATCTTTAAGCTAGTGGGCCACACAGAGACATTGTTTGTGTGAAGTCCTGAATTATGCGATAAATACAAGTATTAAAATACCCAAACGTCTATAATAGATTTTGGCATATCAGGTCAGTCCCGGCGCCAGCACCCGGCCAACCCGGGCAAGTGCCGGAGCCCTGGGGTACTGGAGTGGCCCACTCGGGCCCCCGGATCAATTGTACCAGTGTCGCTACAAGACACTGGTACAATTGATCACCATCCGGATCGATCGCTTTTCTGCCTCTATGCTGCGCTGGTCGGGAGCGCAGCATAGAGGCAGAATCTAAAACTCACCTGTCCCGGCTCCCACGATGCAGCGCTCCGCATGGTATGCGACGGCTTTGAAGCCGGCGCACATGATGACGTCATCGGATCACGTGTGCTGGCTTCAGAGCCGGCGCGTCCAGGAGGCCCAGGCCGAAGACAGCTGCAGGCGCTGCTCCGGGGGAACCAGGAAAGGTGAATTTTTTCTTTTCCGGAGGGGAGTCAAGGTGTCCTCGGGGGGTTCAGTGAGTATACAGGGGGAGAGGGGGGGGGGTGTTAGTGTGTCAGCAGGGGGGGTCATTGTGTCCACAGGTGGGGGGGGGGGGTTCAATGTGTCTGGATGGGGTCATTGTGTCAGCAGGGGGGGTTCAGTGTGTCCGGGTTCAGTGTGTCCGCAGGGGAGCGGGGGTTCAGTGTGTCCGCAGGGGAGGGGGGTTCAGTGTGTCCGCAGGGGAGGGGGGGGTTCAGTGTGTCCGCAGGGGAGGGGGGGGTTCAGTGTGTCCGCAGGGGGGGGGATCAGTGTGTCCCTAGGGTCAGTGTGTCCGCAGGGGGAGGGGGCGCAGTGTGGCCACTGGAGGGCGGTCCACGGAGGGGCTCACTAAGGCTCTGTCGCCCAGGGGCCACTAAAACCTGGAGCCGGCCCTGTATCAGGTATTCAGCTGGCGCATAGCAAATGTGGTGCCAATATTCAAAAATGGATTAAAAAGTGATCCATGAAACTATAAACCTATGAGTATAATGTCAGTTGTGGGGAAAATATTTGAGGGGTTTGTTAGATATGCTATCCTGGAGAATCTCACTGCATCAGCATGGGTATAAGAGTCTGGGTCCTGTCAGACTACATCTAATCTGCTTCTATGAGAAGGTAAGTTCCACACTGGACCTGGGGGAGGCTGTGGATGTTCTATATCTAGGAAGTTGGAAGGCATTTGATACCACATAAAAGGTTGGTACATTAAATGAGACTCCTGGGACTTGGGAAAAATCTGTATTTAGGTTAGCTATTGGCTTAAAGTAATTGGCCACTTTACCTCATGTTTTATGTAATGTGTGTAAGTGTTGGGGGCAGGATATTAGGTAATTTACCAATATACATATATTAATAGTTCTGCTCTGCTTTCCTTACATCTGAGGTGAAGCCTCCCCTATTTTACCTCATCAGCCAGACATTCCTGACCATAAAATGGCGCAGATGGAGGGTCATGTGATCTGTAACTGTCAGTGAAGATTCGCCAGTTAGAAATGTCTGGCTGATGATTTAAAAGACAGGATGCTTCACTTTACATATCAAGAAAGCAGAACTGTTAATAGATGTATGCAACATCCCTGCCGATGTATAGGGAGAGGAGTAGTTGCGAATAAGCCCCTTTGTCTGTGTGTCCCCAGTAGGTGAGCCTGTACAACTTACTTCAGGGTCATATAGTCAGATAGAGGTAATTAGCAACGGTAGATACTGCCTGGACAAGCAAGGGTTCAATCTGTATTTAAATATTGTTATCCAATGATGTTCCAATCTTTAAGCTGGAGTGTGATTGGAGAGTAAACACCACCTGACCAGGGAGTAACAAAACCCCTGGACAGGAAGTGACAAGTTCTCTGGGGATCCAGCTCTCCAGGAGAGCACACCTAGCGGATGATCCATCCAAGCATGTAGAGAGAGACAGCGTGTGTTGCACACCTCTAGTGCTACAACACAGAATACCCAGGATTAAAGCTGCAGCTTCCATATCTGGACACAGCTACCTCCCAGCCTGCATCTACTACTCCTGAGAATCACTCTTCATGACCACTCTCAGCAATCCGGACTCTCCAATAATCCGGCATCTGTACATGATCGTTTGGCACGTTTTTCTGCAGTTGGTTGAATAAAGAACCATGAGTTACTTTTGCACAATGTTGCCTCCGTCTGTTCCCTAAGTACAGCTGTTACAACAAGGGTGCCCCATCCACTTCCCAAGGACATATACTACGGACACTAAGGGGTTGCCCCAGGGAGATTCAGTACATCAGCCTCTCCCTCATTTAATTTCTTGCACACACCACCTGCTGGAGACCTGTTAGACAGCCCTCTGGCATTCTGGGCCTCCAGGCCCCAAGAAAAGGCTAGGCCCCGGTGGGGGATGTTGAATGTATATTGGTAAATTGCCTAATATCCTGCCCTCCACACTTCCACACACATTGCAAAAAACAAAAGTGGCCAACCCCTTTAAGTACATGGTACATGTACTATGGTACATTCTCAGATTTGGTTGAAGTTACCAGGATCAGTTACCAGGTCAGTATCATGCCCCCTGCTTTTAATTTCTTTTTTGTGTGTGTTCATAGATGGTTTACACAGTGAAGTTTCATTATTTTCAGATAATTTCAGATATACTAAGTTCTGTAAAGTAATTAATACAGTAGAGGATAACATAATATTACAAAGGGATTTGTGTAAGCTGCAGTGATGCAACTCCAATACCCCAAATGCCAATGCTCCCTGCTATGGCTGCTACCCCTGTAGTTACACCCCTGGTAAGCTGGTAGACTGGGCATAGAAATGGCTAATTTGGTTTAATGTTAAAATATGTAAAGTAATAAAAAGTACAAATATGTTTTAAACAGGGAATTACTTGGTAAAGATGTAGCAGAAAAAGTTACCACACATTGGGGCACATTTACTTACCCGGCCCATTCGCGATCCAGCGGCGCGTTCTCTGCACAGGATTCGGGTCCGGCTGGGATTTAAGATGGTAGTTCCTCCGCCGTCCACCAGGTGGCGCTGCAGCGCCGAAAATAATCTTAACGCCCCGGAATGCACCATCCCATAGAAGGTGAAGGTGAGCGCTCCCCAAGCGACACAGTTTCGGTTTTTAAATGCGGCGGTTTTTCCGAATACGTCGGGTTTTCGTTCGGCCACGCCCCCCCGATTTCTGTCGCGCGCATGCCGGCCCCGATGCGCCACAATCCGATCGCGTGCGCCAAAAACCCGGGGCAATTCATGTACAAGCGGCGCAAATCGGAAATATTCGGGTAACACGTCGGGAAAACGCGAATCGGGCCCTTAGTAAATGACCCCCATTGAATCTGATGTACACTTTTGGACACCAGAGTGTAAAATAGCTATAGTAGAACTGGAATTGGTACAGACGAGAATACAAACCAACCAAAACCACACCATCTCCAGAATTGAATGCAGTAATCTTTGACCAAATGTTTTCATTGGCGTACAGCTGGTAACCGACCTTTAGCATATCCAGTCTTGTCAAAGTCCTTATAAAATAGCCTCCCCTTCCTGAGGACATCCACATAGGAGAAAAAACAATTATGCCTACTTTCTGGGCGTCATTACCATTAAAATGTAATGTGGACACTGAACTCAGGGATGACAGCAACAGTGCAACCTAAAACTTCAGCCCCGTAACATTCCTGCCTGCTTGTCTAGTTGATATGGGGAAACCATGAAGATGGTTCTCTATAACCAAAGTGCAGATGCGCAGGAAGACAAACAAAAACAATAAGGGTGGTAAATAGAGATGAGCGAACATACTCGTCCGAGCTTGATGCTCGATCGAGCATTAGCGTACTCGTAACTGCTCGTTGCTCGGACGAGTATTTCGCCCGCTCGAGAAAATGGCAGCTCCCGCCGTTTTGCTTTTTGGCGGCCAGAAACATAGCCAATCACAAGCCAGGAGACTCTGCACTCCACCCAGCATGACGTGGTACCCTTACACGTCGATAGCAGTGGTTGGCTGGCCAGATCAGGTGACCCTGGGATAGACTAGCCGCTGCCCGCGCTGCTCGGATCATTCTCTGTCTAGATGCCGCTAGGGAGAGAGCTGATGCTGGTCAGGGAAAGCGTTAGGGTGTTCTATTAGCTTACTGTTAGGCAGGAGTGATTCTACAACAACCCAACAGCCTAGGGCTACAATAACGTTATACTTTTTTTTTTTATTTGCTTGTGGCTGGGCTTGCTGGCACTAGTAGTGCAGCTAGTACCATATTGTGAGGAATTAGCAGGGGGACTTGCTACCGTTGTGTTTAGCTCTTAGTGACACACATATCCACCTCAAACACCAAAGTGGGAAAATTTATTAGGGGTTTGATTTCAATTAGGCACAGTCTGCCAGTTTCTTTTTATTTTACGTTTATTTTTTTAATAACTCAGCGTCATCTCATCTTGCATAGTAGTGTGCTTTAATACTTGGCTAGAAAATAGCCATAGGAGAATCCAAACGGCTTACTTACGCCTACAGTAGCGTTATATATATTTGATTTCTGGTTGATCTGCTGGTGGCTGTAGTTGCTGCAGTGCATCTACTAGCAAATTGTGAGCAATTTGGAGTGAGACTTGCGACCACTGTGTTTTGCGCTTAGTGACGCACATATCCATCGCAAAGACCGAAGTGGGAAAATTTATTAGGGCCCGGGGTTGTATTTCAATTAGGCACAGTCTGCCATTTCCTTTTTTATTTTACGTTTATTTTTTTCATAACTCAGCGTCATCTCATCTGGCATAGTAGTGTGCTTTAATACTTGGCTAGAAAATAGCCATAGGAGAATCCAAACGGCTTACTTACGCCTACAGTAGCGTTATATATATTTGATTTCTGGTTGATCTGCTGGTGGCTGTAGTTGCTGCAGTGCATCTACTAGCAAATTGTGAGCAATTTGGAGTGAGACTTGCGACCACTGTGTTTTGCGCTTAGTGACGCACATATCCATCGCAAAGACCGAAGTGGGAAAATTTATTAGGGCCCGGGGTTGGATTTCAATTAGGCACAGTCTGCCATTTCCTTTTTTATTTTACGTTTATTTTTTTAATAACTCAGCGTCATCTCATCTGGCATAGCAGTGTGCTTTCATACTTGGCTAGAAAATAGCCATAGCAATAGGATAGCATCGTTTGGTTTTAAAAACTAAAAAACACACACAAAAAAAAAAAAACACAAAAAAAAGTTAAAAAAAAAATTAAAGTTATAACTCTCATTTTCAAAATGTTTAACCCGAGGGCTAGGGGTAGAGGACGAGGGCGGGGACGTGGGTGTCCAACTACTGCAGGGGTCAGAGGCCGTGGTCCTGGGCGGGGTGAGACACCACCTGCTTATGAGGGAGCAGGGGAACGCCGCAGAGCTACACTCCCTAGGTTCATGTCTGAAGTTACTGGGACTCGTGGTAGAGCACTGTTGAGGCCAGAACAGTGCGAACAGGTGATGTCGTGGATTGCCGACAATGCTTCGAGCAATTTGTCCACCAGTCAGTCTTCCACGCAGTCCACCCATGTCACCGAAATCGGCACTCCTCCAGCTCCTGCACCTCAGCCTCCTCCCCCCCCAGTCTGCCCCCTCCCAGCAAAATTTGCCATTTGAACCGGCATACTCTGAGGAACTGTTTTCTGGACCCTTCCCACAGTCACAAACCACTTGTCCGGTTGCTGATGAGCAATTTTCCGATGCCCAGGTTTTCCACCAGTCGCAGTCTGTGGGTGATGATGACCTTGTTGACGTACTGGAAGAAGTGTGTAAAGAGGTGTCCGACGATGAGGAGACACGGTTGTCAGACAGTGGGGAAGTTGTTGTCAGGGCAGGAAGTCCGAGGGGGGAGCAGACTGAGGGATCGGAGGATGATGAGGTGACAGACCCAAGCTGGGTTGAGAGGCCGGGTGAACACAGTGCTTCTGAGACGGAGGAGAGTCCTCGACCAGAACAGGTTGGAAGAGGCAGTGGTGGGGCCAGATGGAGAGGCAGGGCCAGAGCTGGTGCATCAGTGCCAAATGTGTCAACTAGTGAAGCTCCCGTGGCGAGGGCTCCTGCGGCGAGGGCTAGATTTTCAGAAGTCTGGAGGTTCTTTAAGGAAACACCGGATGACCGACGGACTGTGGTGTGCCACATTTGCCAAACCAGGATCAGCAGGGGTTCCACCACTAATAGCTTAACTACCACCAGTATGCGCAGGCATATGAATGCTAAACACTTCACTCAGTGGCAACAAGCGCGTTCACCTCCGGCCCTGCCCAGGACCCTGCCACAAAAACCCCATCGTCGCCTCCACGATCCTCCACAGCATCCACCAGCGTTCAGCTCTCCATACCCCAGACGCTGGAGCGGAAACGCAAATATAGTGCAACCCACCTGCACGCCCAAGCCCTTAATGTGCACATCTCCAGATTGCTAAGCCTGGAGATGCTGCCCTATAGGCTAGTAGAGACCGAGGCCTTTCGCAGCCTCATGGCGGCGGCCGCCCCTCGGTATTCGGTCCCCAGCCGCCACTACTTTTCCCGATGTGCCGTCCCAGCCCTGCACCAGCACGTGTCAGACAACATAATCCGTGCCCTGACCAACGCCGTTTCTGACAAGGTCCACCTGACCACAGACACGTGGACGAGTGCTGCCGGGCAGGGCCACTATATATCGCTGACGGCACATTGGGTTAACTTGGTGGAGGCTGGGACCGAGTCTGACCCTGCGGCTGGTCATATACTGCCGACGCCGAGGATTGCGGGGCCTACCTCGGTCCAGGTCTTTCAGGCCTACTATGCCTCCTCCTCCTCCCACCCCTCCTCCACCTCCTCCTCCGAACGACCATCCGTGGGCATGGCGCCATCAGTCGGTAGCTCTAGGCACAGCAGCAGTGCCGTCGCTAAGCGACAGCAGGCGGTGCTCAAACTGCTGAGCCTAGGCGATAAAAGGCACACCGCCCAAGAACTATTACAGGGCATCACGGCGCAGACTGATCTGTGGCTGGCACCACTGAACCTGAAGCCAGGCATGGTTGTGTGTGACAACGGCCGTAACCTGGTGGCGGCTCTGCAACTCGGCAGACTGACACATGTGCCATGCCTGGCCCATGTGTTAAATCTGATAGTCCAGCGTTTCCTCAAGGCATACCCCAATCTGTCTGATTTGCTCACGAAGGTGCGCCGCATCTGTGCGCATTTCAGGAAGTCCAGCACAGATGCTGCCACTCTCAGGGCAGCGCAGCGCCGCCTCCAACTGCCCGCTCACCGACTGTTGTGCGACGTGCCCACGAGGTGGAATTCAACACTGACCATGTTATCCAGAGTTTACCAGCAGCGCCGAGCGATTGTAGACTGCCAGATGTCAACTTCCACCAGAACTGGTAGTCAGGTCAGTCAGCTTCCTCAAGTCTACAATGAGGAGTGGACGTGGATGTCTGATATCTGTCAGGTGCTGAGTAACTTTGAGGAGTCAACACAGATGGTCAGTGGCGATGCCGCCATCATCAGCCTCACCATCCCGCTGCTTGGCCTGTTGAAAAACTCTCCGGTCAGCATGAAGTCGGAAGCTTTGCGCTCCTCACAAGAGATGGGGGAAGAAGATTCCCTTGTTGATAGCCAAAGCACCCTTAGGTCTGTTTCTCAGCGCATATCGGAGGAGGTGGAGGTGGAGGAGGATGAGGAGGAAGAGGAGGAGAATGTTGGCGAGACACAAGAGGGGACCATTGTTGAGTCCTTCACTGTTGAGCGTGTATGGGCAGAAGAAGAGGAGTTGGAGGAGTTGGAGGAGGAGGAAATGGACAGTCAGGCCAGTGAGGGGAGTGAATTCTTACGCGTTGGTACTCTGGCGCATATGGCAGATTTCATGCTAGGCTGTGACCCTCGCGTTCAAAGAATTTATTCCAGCACCGATTACTGGGTGTTCACTTTCCTGGACCCACAGTACAAGCAAAATCTTTCCACTCTCATCCCTGGAGAGGAAAGGAGTGTGAGAATGCATGAATACCAGCAGGCCCTGGTGCACAAGCTGAAACAGTGTTTCCCTTCTGACAGCGCTAGCGGCAGAGTGCGTAGTTCTGCGGGACAAGTAGCGAGGGAGAGTAGGCGAGCAGGCAGCTTGTCCAGCACTGGCAAGGGTACGCTTTACAAGGCTTTTGCCAGCTTTATGTCACCCCAGCAAGACACTGTCACCTGTCCCCAGTCTCGGCAGAGTAGGGCTGATCTTTACAGAAAGATGGTGAGGGAGTACGTAGCTGACCATACCATCGTCCTAAATGATCACACAGCTCCCTACAACTACTGGGTTTCAAAGCTGGACATGTGGCACGAACTGGCGCTGTACGCCTTGGAGATTCTTGCCTGCCCTGCCGCTAGCGTCTTGTCCGAGCGGGTTTTCAGTGCAGCTGGTGGCATCATCACCGATAAGCGTACACGCCTGTCGACTGACAGCGCTGACAGGCTGACGCTTATCAAGATGAATAAAGCCTGGATTTCTCCTAATTTCCAATCTCCACCAGGTGAAGGAAGCTCAACCTGAATAATTTATCCACTCCTCCTCCTCCTCATTTTCCTCCTTCTCCTCCTCTTTGTACAGTAAAGCAGAGGAAACTGGCTATTTTTTGACAGGGCCCACTGGCTCTAGCTATAGTACTTTATGCATTTAATTTTTATGGAGGGCCACCGACCCGGTCCTCTGTTTTAAACAATTTTTGTGAGTGCCACATACAGGCACTCAATCTATTCAATTTTTCTGGAGGGCCACCTACCTGCTCCTCTGGTTTGAAAACTTTTTTGGACTGCCACATACAGGCACTCAATCTATTCAATTTTTCTGGAGGGCCACCTACCTGCTCCTCTGGTTTGAAAACTTTTTTGGACTGCCACATACAGGCACTCAATCTATTCCATTTTTCTGGAGGGCCACCTACCTGCTCCTCTGGTTTGAAAACTTTTTTGGACTGCCACATACAGGCACTCAATCTATTCCATTTTTCTGGAGGGCCACCTACCTGCTCCTCTGGTTTAAAAAGTTTTTTGGACTGCCACATACAGGCACTCAATCTATTCCATTTTTCTGGAGGGCCACCTACCTGCTCCTCTGGTTTAAAAAGTTTTTTGGACTGCCACATACAGGCACTCAATCTATTCCATTTTTCTGGAGGGCCACCTACCTGCTCCTCTGGTTTAAAAAGTTTTTTGGACTGCCACATACAGGCACTCAATCTATTCCATTTTTCTGGAGGGCCACCTACCTGCTCCTCTGGTTTGAAAACTTTTTTGGACTGCCACATACAGGCACTATCCAAATTGAATTGTCTCCATAGCAGCCTCCACACGTTGTCTCCATTGCTACCTCCAAAAGTCGTCCATATAGCTGCCTCCATACATCGTCCCTTTATCAAACGAGGTGTGTCAGGCTGAAATTTGGGTTGTTTTCATGGATTCCACATCAAAGTTGTTAACTTTGTCGCCACCCTGCTGTGTTATCCACAAAATACACTGGCAAACTATTACCATTTACGGATATTATTTCAGCGCTTCTTGCGCATCTGTTTACATTCCCCTCACCCGCCATATCCTAAACTTATAAGAACGCTACTACACTTGATCTTATACAAAAGGTTCTTAGAAGTGCTGTTTGGGGAGTAGCCTAGAGACAGGGGCTTGGATTGGCGAAAGCTCGCCTGGCAGCGGAGCGCCAGCTCCATGCCAAGAACCAACTAACATAGTTTTAACTGCAGCACCTTTAATCTACTAGTAGTTCACTGCCTCCATACATGGCCGCCTTATCAAACGTGCTGTGTCAGGCAGAATTTTGGGTTGTTTTCATGGCTTCCACAACAAACTTGTTAACTTTGTCGCCACCCTGCTGTGTAATCCTCAAAATATACTGGCAAACTTTTACCATTTACGGATATTATTTCAGCGCTTCTTGCGCATCTGTTTACATTCCCCTCACCCGCCATATCCTAAACTTATAAGAACGCTACTACACTTGATCTTATACAAAAGGTTCTTAGAAGTGCTGTTTGGGGAGTAGACTAGAGACAGGGGCTTGGATTGGCGAAAGCTCGCCTGGCAGCGGAGCGCCAGCTCCATGCCAAGAACCAACTAACATAGTTTTAACTGCAGCACCTTTAATCTACTACTAGTTCACTGCCTCCATACATGGCCGCCTTATCAAACGTGCTGTGTCAGGCAGAATTTTGGGTTGTTTTCATGGCTTCCACAACAAACTTGTTAACTTTGTCGCCACCCTGCTGTGTAATCCTCAAAATATACTGGCAAACTTTTACCATTTACGGATATTATTTCAGCGCTTCTTGCGCATCTGTTTACATTCCCCTCACCCGCCATATTCCAAACTTATAAGAACGCTACTACACTTAACTTGGTGCAGGCTGGGACCGAGTCTGACCCTGGGGCTGGTCATATACTGCGGACGCAGAGGATTGCGGGGCCTACCTCGGTCCAGGTGTTTCAGGCCTACTATGCCTCCTCCTCCTCCCACCCCTCCTCCACCTCCTCCTCCTCCGAATTACCATCCGTGGGCATGGCGCCATCAGTCGGTAGCTCTAGGCACAGCAGCAGTGCCGTCGCTAAGCGACAGCAGGCGGTGCTCAAACTGCTGAGCCTAGGTGATAAAAGGCACACCGCCCAAGAGCTATTACAGGGCATTCCACATCAAACTTGTTAACTTTGTTGCCACCGTGCTGTGTAAGCCACAAAATATACTGGAAAACTTTTTTCATTTACGGATATTATTTCAGCGCTTCTTGCGCAGATGTTTACATTCCCCTCACCCGCCATATCCCAAACTTATAAGAACGCTACTACACTTGATCTTATACAAAAGGTTCTTAGAAGTGCTGTTTGGGGAGTAGCCTAGAGACAGGGGCTTGGATTGGCGAAAGCTCGCCTGGCAGCGGAGCGCCAGCTCCATGCCAAGATCCAACTAACATAGTTTTAACTGCAGCACCTTTAATCTACTACTAGTTCACTGCCTCCATACATGGTCCCCTTATCAAACGAGCTGTGTCAGGCAGAATTTTGGATTGTTTTCATGGCTTCCATGTTAACTTTGTCGCCACCCTGCTGTGTAATCCACAAAATATACTGGCAAACTTTTATCATGTACCGATATTATTTGAGCGCTTCTTGCTCACCTCCTTTGGTTCCTCTCTGCCACCCATTGGTTTGAAGCCTGAGTCCATTTAGGGTATGTTGCCATGACACTCTCTAGCCTGCCGCTGCTGCCGCTGCCTCTGCATGCCGTCCCCTATAGTGTCAGGGTCAATTATTGCATGTTTTAGATGCTATCTAGCCTCATTCGGTCACTCTGTCATGGCCATGCTGTTGCCCATAATTTTGGCATAATGGTGCGATTAAGCAGCCTCAGAGGCATCCATGCATGCTGCCCCTGCTGTTTCCTGTCCATTTCCGTGGTGTTTCCATCCTTTTCTGAGGTTCCCAGGTGTTTGGCCAAGCTTCCCTGTGCAGAGCCTTGGTCCCCTTGAAAAATGCTCGAGTCTCCCATTGACTTCAATGGGGCTCGTTACTCGAAACGAGCACTCGAGCATCGGGAAAAGTTCGTCTCAAATAACGAGTACCCGAGCATTTTAGTGCTCGCTCATCTCTAGTGGTAAATAATCCGGGTCACAATTGAGATAGCATATAAGGTACAAAATCACATATACAAAAGGATAATCACACAAAAATAGCCAATAATCTAAAAACAGAAAAACAGAGAATGCGTGAAAAAAATAGCAGCGCAGATAATAGAGCTGTCAAAATGACTTAGTTGACATAAGTTAATACCTGCCGGTCCAGAACGAAGCTGCAAAGAGTCAAGCGTGGTAGGCTTAATGAACAGCCTAGCACTAGATCACAGTTCAGGCTGCTGAGTAAGAGTTTTCAAAAAATTCAATGGGCGACATGTATTGTTATTTCTGCTGTTTTTTTTCCTTAAGTACACCTTGGTCTAAACTATGTGCAGTGTGCCTTATGTATCTTTATTTTCCAGATGTCCGATGCAGTATTTACCTTATGTATCATTTCTTTTTTCTCTTTTTATGACTTTTCAGGTGCAAATCTGCACCTGGTCCATAGCAGGTGCAAAGGAAGGATCGTGTGCAGTATTAAAGTACAACTGTTTAGCTACTTGCCACTGAAGGGCATTAGACCGCATAAAGCAGGATAAGGCAGGATATGACACTTTTTTAACATGTAAATTGGAATTAGCTCACATGCTTTAAATGTTTAAAGTTTTGCACATAAACCTGCTGGGCATTGAAAGTTTGAGCTGCTCCTTTTTTAATGTTTTTTTTTAATTTACATTTTTGCATTTATTGCTTACTTCTAAATTCATCAGCTTTAAATCATTTGTTTTGTGGCCCAATTTTCTATTTTTGTAACTTTTCAGTCACAAGTTTGCACCTGGTCCATGGCAGGTGCAGAGGAAAGATTGTTGTGCACTATTGAACTATATATTGAAGCATATATTTCCGCAATGTATTTAAAAACTAATCACAAACATCCTCATGTGTCGTCATCTCCCTGGGCCACAACCTCAAATGCATATGTCAAAAATTTTAGGTAGTCACCGATCCCTGCACATAACCCCTTCTCATATGGGTTGTGTCCATGTGGATTTGAGACATTTGCAACAAAATTCTTAAAAAAAAAACCCAAAGGTCGCTACTGCCAAGAAAAGAAAAAGTTGCAATTTAATAAGGTGCAAAAAAGTCTCAATTATAGCAAAAAACAAATTAATATCTCCTCAGTCTAACACAGTCCGAGAAGGATGCCTACACAGACATCACAAGGAATCTACAATAAAGATGAAAAATAATAAGATGTTAAATCCACCACACCTATTGCCCCACAGAAAAATGTTATAATTTTATTTGTGTTGATATTGATGTATTTATTAGAAAATGTACTCTCACTTAACATTTCAGCCTAGTTGACAATATTTCCAAACATAGCCACAAACCAATGGACGACAATCTACCATCCTCATCTGTGACACCTATTGATACAAATGTTAAACTATTTACAACCCAATACATCATAGAGGCAATATTTTCTTTCTCACTATTAACAATGAAAATAAAATACAAGCACCTCCACCACAATTACGTGTCAGGACAGCCCCAGAAGAACTTCACAGATAAGTCTAACCCCTCCCCGTCAAGGCCCTTTTTGCGTTTCATTTTTCACTCCCCACCTTCAAAAATCTATAACTTTTTTATTTTTTCATGTACAGAGTTGTCTGATGGCTTGTTTTCTGCATAACAAATTGCAATCCATAATGATGGAATTTAATATTCTATGCCCTGTACTAGGAAAAAAATGCCAAATGTAGCGATAATGGTGAAAAACCGCATTTGCACCGTTTTCTTGTGGGGTTGGATTTTAGGGATTTCACTGTGTGCCCCAATTGACTTCTCTACTTAATACTTTGGATCAGTAAGATCACGGGGATACCAAATTTATATAGGTTTTATAATTTTTTCATACATTTACAAGAATTAAAACAGCTAATAACTTTTTCATACTTTGGTGTACGTAGCTTTGGGAGGGGTCATTTTTGAGACTTTTGATGACGTTTTTAATGCTACCATTTTTAAGAATGTATGACCTTTTGATCACATTTTATTGAAGTTTTAATATTTTTCAAAATGGCAAAAAAGTGGCATTTTTTACTTTAGGCACTATTTTCCGTTACGGGGTTAAACACAGTGAAAAGCCATTATTATATTTTGATAGAGCTGGAATTTTCGGATGCAGCGAAAACTAATGTGTTTATGATTTTTACTGTTTTTTTATATTTATATCAGTTCTAGGGAAATGTAATTTTTAGTTGTTTTTTTTAAATATAATTTTATTTTTTTCCTTTTTTTTATTTTTACTATTTTCCAGGCACCCTTTACTTTAACCCTCTGTTGCCTGATCTATCCTACCATATACTGCCATACTGTAGTACAGCAACAACTGCATGCATTTTAAGCATGTGCAAGGTGCACCAGATTACTGAAGACCATGCGCCATGCTTCAATAATCTGGTGCAATCTGCACATTAGTAAGGCAATGTCACATAGTATGCCCACAGCACTCTCAAAGAAGACAATAACATATTTTACAACTGTGTTTAATTATGTTGTGGTATGTCAGCTGCTGGAAAAAAATTTCTTGAATTACTTGGAGCAGCAGATTGTACAAGATGAGTGCTCTAATCATATACAAAAGACCCTAGTCATATGCAGAAAAAACATTTTTAATAACTAATATATATATATGGAAAAAGAAAGTCCAAGCAGCACTGGCCGTATAATTCCAATGTTGGTGCAGGCGTCCTAGGATGCGACCTAAGTTCCCTTTGTAGTAGATACAAGAAAGCGGGCAGCACTCCAATTAAAGTGAAAATAGAAGTTTTTCCTTATTCCATATTGAGTAACAACAACTGCGACGTTTCGGCTCGGCACTGGGCTTGAAAAAGGCTCTTTCAGGGCCGAAATGTTGCTGTTGTTGTTACTCACCATGGAATAAAGAAAAACTTCTATTTTCACTTTAATTGGAGTGCTGCCTGCTTTTTTGTATCTAACATATATATATATATATATATATATATATATATATATATAGGCAATAGAAAATAAGCAACACTCCAAGACGTGGGTTGTCAGGTAGAAAAAGTGATGATCTTTATTCCATGTTTTTAAGAGTACAAAAAATTGTACAGAAGCTTCTGTACAATTTTTTGTACTCTTAAAAACATGGAATAAAGATCATCACTTTTTCTACTTGACAACCCACGTCTTGGAGTGCTGCTTATTTTCTATTGCCTACTTGGAGGATCTGGAGCCTGATCTCATTGAGCCTGCACCCATACTCTTCTCTTACAAGAAAAACGTGTGCTGTTTGAATTTTCTACAAGTATATATATAGTTATGCATTACCAGACGGTGTGTCTGTTCCATATATTTTTGGTCAACTTTTATAGTTTATGATGAATGTATAAAATAACTGAGTAAGAAAACGAAAAGAAAAAGATAAAATCAAAATAACTATTTTATACTATGATAAACAAACCTTTCCAGGCTGGATGGAGATTGCACAGTTTTCTTTCAGCTTTGCATTTATTTAACTCCTCAATATAAATGGATGTCAGCTTTGACTAAATATTTGTGCTAAGGAGAAATATCATTCGATAAATGGTCCTGTATAGCCCCCTCCCTCCCCCAAGCTTACTGTGGCTTTGGAGATTTTATTAATGTTGCCTGCGATGCATTCCAATGTCCTGTGACCTGCAGTCTGCAATACATCACCTTATCTTATCAGCGTGTGGACATATTTACTCAGCTTTTCCAGGTAGGGTTGGGAGCTTTATGAATCGCATCAACATTTTCAAGGTCAGGATTTTCACAGTTTTAAAGTTTTTGCATTTCACAGTTAGAAAAAGGAAAGCGTTTATATCAATATGAATAATAGAGAGGAGATAAAATATTAGCTCCATGAGTATATTAAAATCGAAACATTAAAAGTGGAGAAATGTGAGTAATCCTGGAACAGGCTATACTTTTCACGCTGTCATTGTAGGATGAAGAATTTCTGTTACAATCAAATTGCTTGAAGCTTGTCAAGGTGACTTTTGCTACTCGTATAACAAACATTTTCTACAAATTCATTTTTTTGCGAGGAATGGAATTGCAACAGATTTAGTGTACTTGAAATTAGCCAACTTGATAACACAAAACTGTGGAAAGAAGAAACTTCTTAGAAACATTACAGTATTACATGAGCCAAAAACACAATTTCAAAAGAATCTTCATCAAGACCCTGTCTCCTATAAAGCAGAAAGTGACAATACATTGATACAATTTCTCCTAGGAGATGATACCTTCATTATTGAGTAATAACGGTCAACAGCGCAGTAACACAGAGGGCACCTGCTACTGTTACACTGCCCACAGCTGATATACAGTCCAAACCAGAAGTTTACATACATTATATAAAAAGAGACATATGCAGGTTTTTCTCATTATGTGAAATAAAATCAGAATAAACCTTTCCCTTTTAGGTCAAGTAGGATTACCAAAATGATTTATATTTGATAATTGCCAGGATAATGAGATACATTTTTAAGGCATTTTTATTACTTTCTGCAAAGTAAAAAGTTTACATGCATTTCAGTATTTGGTACCATTGTCATTAAACTGTATAACTCGGGTCAAACGTATTGGATCTTCTTCTCCAAGCTGCTCACAATAGTTGGTAGGAATGTGGTCCCGTTCCTCCTCACAGAACTGGTATAATGAGTCATGTTTGTAGCCGTCTTGCTTGCAACTGCCTCTTTGGCTTTTCAATAGGACTGAGATCAGGGCCCTCAGATGGCCGCTCCAAAACATTTGACTTTGTTATCTTAAACTCAAATTGTAACCAGTTTGCCAATAGATTGGGGTCACTGTCCATTTGGAAGACTAATTTGCGCCCAATCTTTAACTTCCTGGCTGATGTTTTGAAGTCAACATGAAGCTGACATCACAGTTTGGATGGTGTTCTCACATTGGCTAGCTTCTCCCTTCCTCCAACCATAACAAAGGTCATTATGGCCAAACAGTTCAATTTTAGTTTTGTTCAAAAAATTAAGTTCTTTGTTCCTGTGCGCAACATTAATCTGTTTTTTAAAAAAAATATTTTAATGGGATTATTGGTCTTCCTGGAAGATACAGGACTTGTTTCACTGTGGATAATGTCACACTTTTACCAGCTTCAGACAGCATCTTAACAGAACCTGTCTCCTTTCTGAGCAGAATGATGGCTGGACATTCCCATTCTGTTTGTACTTACATATGATCAGAATCTTCCAAACACAAATGTCCCAAATTGTTTAACGGCATAGTCATCTTAGGGTATGTAAACTTTGACTTTGCAAAAAGTAATAAAAATGCCTTAAAAAATGTCTCTCTCACAGGAGAAAATACCATAAAAGCCCTACAAAGAGTTCATGGCTCTGGATACAGTTTTGCCATACCCATGAGGCTTAACTTTGAAGTTAGATTATGAATGTAGACATTAAATAGATGGTTTATATAATTTGAGCTTTTTAGAAGAATTGGAACAAGAATTTTTTTTTCTTTAAAGTTATCAAGTAAAGCTACTATTATGTGCCAATGTTTGCTGGCCTAGATCCCAGTAATTTAGTTGTTAATGTGTATAGCATTTCTGTGAGTCTTAGAACTTAGAAATTAGAATTAATTATAGAGTATATGTTCCCTTTAAATTTTGTGCATTAGTCCCTGTGCTGTTAGCTTCAAAGAAACCTTTAATTTTACTATTAAAAACGTTGTGATCAGTGATTGAATTTATAATATCTGGATACACTCTATTCCTTATTTTCTTAGGTTTATCCACCTCCATCTGTACATATATTGGTAGGTGGTCCGACATCCCCCTTGCCCCGTGTAAGATTTTTTTCACATACGGTAGTGTAAGATCATTACCTAAAACATAATCTTTTCGTGAGAATGTTTGGTGTGATTTAGAGTGACACGAAAAAACTTTATCCTGTGGGTGTCTATTCCGCCATATATCTATCCACCCCACCTCCTTTGTGAGTTTATATAATAGTGTATCCCGCCCCTTTTCCCCAGAATTACTTATCTTAAATCTATCTAATTTTTTGCACATAACCATATTCAAATCCCCCAGTAGAATCATTGGGCACCTAGGAAATTTCATACAAAAGTTATTTAGCTTAATCATCACTTCAAGTGTGGCTGGCGGAGGAATATATACACCTGCAATTATTATTTTGGCTCCATATAGAGTACAGTATATAAACACAAATTTGCCAAATTCATCTATCCATTGTTCATGGATCTTTATTAGAGATGAGCGAACACTAAAATGCTCGGGTACTCGTTATTCGAGACGAACTTTTCCCGATGCTCGAGTGCTCGTCTCGAATAACGAACCCCATTGAAGTCAATGGGAGACTCGAGCATTTTTCAAGGGGACCAAGGCTCTGCACAGGGAAGCTTGGCCAAACACCTGGGAACCTCAGAAAAGGATGGAAACACCACGGAAATGGACAGGAAACAGCAGGGGCAGCATGCATGGATTCCTCTGAGGCTGCTTAATCGCACCATTATGCCGAAATTATGGGCAACAGCATGGCCATGACAGAGTGACAGAATGAAGCTAGATAGCATGTAAAACATCCAATAATTGACCCTGACACTATAGGGGACGGCATGCAGAGGCAGAGGCAGCGGCAGCAGGCTAGAGAGTGGCATGGCGACATACCCTAATTGGACTCAGGCTTCAAACCAATGGGTGTCAGAGAGGAACCAAAGGAGGTGAGCAAGAAGCGCTCAAATAATATCGGTACATGATAAAAGTTTGCCAGTATATTTTGTGGATTACACAGCAGGGTGGCGACAAAGTTAACATGGAAGCCATGAAAACAACCCAAAATTCTGCCTGACACAGCTCGTTTGATAAGGGGACCATGTATGCTTACAGTTCATGCCAGTCGCTGCACTGGCTGCCAGTCTCCTTTCGAATACAGTTTAAAATAATAATAACCCTCATCCATAAAGCTCTGTATAATGCTGCACCCCCCTACCTCTCTTCTCTTATCTCAGTCTATCGCCCAACCCGTGCTCTTAGATCCGCCAGTGATCTTAGATTAACCTCTACCCTAGTGCGGACCTCCCACTCGCGTCTCCAAGACTTCTCTAGAGCTGCACCAATTCTATGGAATGCTCTGCCCTGGACTATCAGACTAATACC
The DNA here is from genome assembly GCF_040894005.1 of Engystomops pustulosus. Lineage (NCBI taxonomy): Eukaryota > Metazoa > Chordata > Amphibia > Anura > Leptodactylidae > Engystomops > Engystomops pustulosus. The sequence continues at coordinate 69,106,941 of NC_092418.1, read as the reverse complement.
TAACCTCCAAAGTTTCAAACGTGCTCTTAAAACCCATTTCTTTAGGCAAGCCTATAACACTCATTAACTGCATGAAGTTTTAACTCTTCTACTAACCCGTCCTGTGTCGTCCTCCCATCTGTTATCCAGCAACCAACAGGCACCAGACTTCTCTGCAGTCCCATTCACCCTGGACCTGGTATATAAGATGACGGCTGAGTGGTTCAAGCGACAGCAATTCCATTTATTATATTTTTTTCTATTCCCTAAGAAGAATGGCTTGACCATTAAATATTCTTTTACCTCGTGTTACCCCATCATCTTCATAAACCGTAAGCTCTGGCGAGCAGGGACCTCACTCCTGTTGTTCCATACAAATGTTGTGCTCTGTTACATTACATTTGTATTTGTTTCCTATGATTTGTAAAGCGCTACAGAATATGATGACGCTATATAAATAAAGATTATTATTATTATTATTATGGAGGCAGTGAACTAGTAGTAGATTAAAGGTGCTGCAACTATGTTAGTTGGATCTTGGGATGGAGCTGGCGCTCTGCAGCCAGGCGAGCTTTTGCCAATCCAAGCCCCTGTCTCTAGGCTACTCCCCAAACAGCACTTCTAAGAACCTTTTGTATAAGATCAAGTGTAGTAGCGTTCTTATAAGTTTAGGATATGGCGGGTGAGGGGAATGTAAACAGATGCGCAAGAAGCGCATGATGCGCATGGAGCTGGCGCTCCGCTGCCAGGCGAGCTTTCGCCAATTCAAGCCCCTGTCTCTAGGCTACTCCCCAAACAGCACTTCTAAGAACCTTTTGTATAAGATCAAGTGTAGTAGCGTTCTTATAAGTTTAGGATATGCCGGGTGAGGGGAATGTAAACAGATGCGCAAGAAGCGCATGATGCGCATGGAGCTGGCGCTCCGCTGCCAGGCGAGCTTTCGCCAATTCAAGCCCCTGTCTCTAGGCTACTCCCCAAACAGCACTTCTAAGAACCTTTTGTATAAGATCAAGTGTAGTAGCGTTCTTATAAGTTTAGGATATGCCGGGTGAGGGGAATGTAAACAGATGCGCAAGAAGCGCATGATGCGCATGGAGCTGGCGCTCCGCTGCCAGGCGAGCTTTCGCCAATTCAAGCCCCTGTCTCTAGGCTACTCCCCAAACAGCACTTCTAAGAACCTTTTGTATAAGATCAAGTGTAGTAGCGTTCTTATAAGTTTAGGATATGCCGGGTGAGGGGAATGTAAACAGATGCGCAAGAAGCGCTGAAATAATATCCCTAAATGGTAAAAGTTTGCCAGTATATTTTGTGGATAACACAGCAGGGTGGCGACAAAGTTAACAACTTTGATGTGGAATCCATGAAAACAACCCAAATTTCTGCCTGACACACCTCGTTTGATAAAGGGACGATGTATGGAGGCAGCTATATGGACGACTTTTGGAGGTAGCAATGGAGACAACGTGTGGAGGCTGCTATGGAGACAATTTAATTTGGATAGTGCCTGTATGTGGCAGTCCCAAACATTTTTCAAACCAGAGGAGCAGGTAGGTGGCCCTCCAGTAAAATGGAATAGATTGAGTGCCTGTATGTGGCAGTCCCAAAAATGTTTCAAACCAGAGGAGCAGGTAGGTGGCCCTGCAGTAAAATGGAATAGATTGAGTGCCTGTATGTGGCAGTCCCAAAAATTTTTCAAACCAGAGGAGCAGGTAGGTGGCCCTCCAGTAAAATGGAATAGATTGAGTGCCTGTATGTGGCAGTCCCAAAAATGTTTCAAACCAGAGGAGCAGGTAGGTGGCCCTGCAGTAAAATGGAATAGATTGAGTGCCTGTATGTGGCACTCACAAAAATTGTTTCAAACAGAGGACCGGGTAGGTGGCCCTCCAGAAAAATTAAATGCATGAAGTACTATAGCAAGAGCCAGTGGGCCCTGTCAAAAAATAGCCATTTTCCTCTGCTTTACTGTACAAAGAGGAGGAGAAGGAGGAAAATGAGGAGGAGGAGGAGTGGATCAATTATTCAGGTTGAGCTTCCTTCACCTGGTGGAGATTGGAAATTCTGAGAAATCCAGCCTTTATTTATTTTAATAAGCGTCAGCCTGTCAGCGCTGTCAGTCGACAGGCGTGTACGCTTATCGGTGATGATGCCACCAGCTGCACTGAAAACCCGCTCGGACAAGACGCTAGCGGCAGGGCAGGCAAGAACCTCCAAGGCGTACAGCGCCAGTTCGTGCCACATGTCCAGCTTTGAAACCCAGTAGTTGTAGGGAGCTGTGTGATCATTTAGGACGATGGTATGGTCAGCTACGTACTCCCTCACCATCTTTCTGTAAAGATCAGCCCTACTCTGCCGAGACTGGGGACAGGTGACAGTGTCTTGCTGGGGTGACATAAAGCTGGCAAAAGCCTTGTAAAGCGTACCCTTGCCAGTGCTGGACAAGCTGCCTGCTCGCCTACTCTCCCTCGCTACTTGTCCCGCAGAACTACGCACTCTGCCGCTAGCGCTGTCAGAAGGGAAATACTGTTTCAGCTTGTGCACCAGGGCCTGCTGGTATTCATGCATTCTCACACTCCTTTCCTCTGCAGGGATGAGAGTGGAAAGATTTTGCTTGTACCGTGGGTCCAGGAGAGTGAACACCCAGTAATCGGTGCTGGAATAAATTCTTTGAACGCGAGGGTCACGGGATAGGCAGCCTAGCATGAAATCTGCCATATGCGCCAGAGTACCAACGCGTAAGAATTCACTCCCCTCACTGGCCTGACTGTCCATTTCCTCCTCCTCCAACTCCTCCAACTCCTCTTCTTCTGCCCATACACGCGCAACAGTAAAGGACTCAACAATGGTCCCCTCTTGTGTCTCACCAACATTCTCCTCCTCTTCCTCCTCATCCTCCTCCACCTCCACCTCCTCCGATATGCGCTGAGAAACAGACCTGAGGGTGCTTTGGCTATCAACAAGGGAATATTCTTCCCCTGTCTCTTGTGACGAGCGCAAAGCTTCCGACTTCATGCTGACCAGAGAGTTTTTCAACAGGCCAAGCAGCGGGATGGTGAGGCTGATGATGGCGGCATCGCCACTGACCATCTGTGTTGACTCCTCAAAGTTACTCAGCACCTGACAGATATCAGACATCCACGTCCACTCCTCATTGTAGACTTGAGGAAGCTGACTGACCTGACTACCAGTTCTGGTGGAAGTTGACATCTGGCAGTCTACAATCGCTCTGCGCTGCTGGTAAACTCTGGATAACATGGTCAGTGTTGAATTCCACCTCGTGGGCACGTCGCACAACAGTCGGTGAGCGGGCAGTTGGAGGCGGCGCTGCGCTGCCCTGAGAGTGGCAGCACCTGGGCTGGACTTCCTGAAATGCGCACAGATGCGGCGCACCTTCGTGAGCAAATCAGACAGATTGGGGTATGTCTTGAGGAAACGCTGAACTATCAGATTTAACACATGGGCCAGGCATGGCACATGTGTCAGTCTGCCGAGTTGCAGAGCCGCCACCAGGTTACGGCCGTTGTCACACACAACCATTCCCGGCTTGAGGTTCAGCGGTGCCAGCCACAGATCAGTCTGCGCCGTGATGCCCTGTAATAGCTCTTGGGCGGTGTGCCTTTTGTCGCCTAGGCTCAGCAGTTTGAGCACCGCCTGCTGTCGCTTAGCGACGGCACTGCTGCTGTGCCTAGAGCTACCGACTGATGGCGCCGTGCCCACGGATGGTAGTTCGGAGGAGGAGGTGGAGGAGGGGTGGGAGGAGGAGGAGGCATAGTAGGCCTGAAACACCTGGACCGAGGTAGGCCCCGCAATCCTCGGCGTCGGCAGTATATGAGCAGCCCCAGTGTCAGACTCGGTCCCAGCCTCCACCAAGTTAACCCAATGTGCCGTCAGCGATATATAGTGGCCCTGCCCGGCAGCACTCGTCCACGTGTCCGTGGTCAGGTGGACCTTGTCAGAAACGGCGTTGCTCAGGGCACGGATGATGTTGTCTGACACGTGCTGGTGCAGGGCTGGGACGGCACATCGGGAAAAGTAGTGGCGGCTGGGGACCGAATACCGAGGGGCGGCCGCCGCCATGAGGTTGCGAAAGGCCTCGGTCTCTACTAGCCTATAGGGCAGCATCTCCAGGCTAAGCAATCTGGAGATGTGCACATTAAGGGCTTGGGCGTGCGGGTGGGTTGCACTATATTTGCGTTTCCGCTCCAGCGTCTGGGGTATGGAGAGCTGAACGCTGGTGGATGCTGTGGAGGATCGTGGAGGCGACGATGGGGTTTTTGTGGCAGGGTCCTGGGCAGGGGGCTGACTAGCAGCTGACACAGGGGAAGGAGCAGTGGTGTGCACGGCCGGAGGTGAACGGGCTTGTTGCCACTGAGTGGGGTGTTTAGCATTCATATGCCTGCGCATACTGGTGGTAGTTAAGCTAGTAGTGGTGGAACCCCTGCTGAGCCTGGTTTGGCAAATGTTGCACACCACAGTCCGTCGGTCATCCGGTGTTTCCTTAAAGAACCTCCAGACTTCTGAAGATCTAGCCCTCGCCGCAGGAGCCCTCGCCACGGGAGCTTCACTAGTTGACACATTTGGCGCTGATGCACCAGCTCTGGCCCTGCCTCTCCGTCTGGCCCCACCACTGCCTCTTCCAACCTGTTCTGGTCGAGGACTCTCCTCCGTCTCAGAAGCACTGTGTTCACCCGGCCTATCAACCCAGCTTGGGTCTGTCACCTCATCATCCTCCGATCCCTCAGTCTGCTCCCCCCTCGGACTTCCTGCCCTGACAACAACTTCCCCACTGTCTGACAACCGTGTCTCCTCATCGTCGGACACCTCTTTACACACTTCCACTACGTCAAGAAGGTCATCATCACCCACAGACTGTGACTGTTGGAAAACCTGGGCATCGGAAAATTGCTCAGCAGCAACCGGACAAGTGGTTTGTGACTGTGGGAAGGGTCCAGAAAACAGTTCCTCAGAGTATGCCGGTTCAAATGCCAAATTTTCCTGGGAGGGGGCAGACTGGGGGGGAGGAGGCTGAGGTGCAGGAGCTGGAGGAGTGGCGATTTCGGTGACATGGGTGGACTGCGTGGAAGACTGACTGGTGGTGGACAAATTGCTCGAAGCATTGTCAGCAATCCACGACATCACCTGTTCGCACTGTTCTGGCCTCAACAGTGCTCTACCACGAGTCCCAGTAACTTCAGACATGAACCTAGGGAGTGTAGCTCTGCGGCGTTCCCCTGCTCCCTCATCAGCAGGTGGTGTCTCACCCCGCCCAGGACCACGGCCTCTGACCCCTGCAGTAGTTGGACGCCCACGTCCCCGCCCTCGTCCTCTACCCCTAGCCCTCGGGTTAAACATTTTTAAAATGAGAGTTATAACTTTATTTTTTTTTTTTACTTTTTTTTTTTTTTTTTTGTGTTTTTTTTTTTTTTTGTGTTTTTTGTTTTTTTTTGAGTTTTTAAAACCAAACAATGCTATCCTATTGCTATGGCTATTTTCTAGCCAAGTATCAAAGCACACTACTATGCCAGATGAGATGACACTGAGTTAGTGCCTAATTGAAATCCAACCCCTACTAAATTTTCCCACTTCGGTCTTTGCTATGGATATGTGCGTCACTAAGCGCAGAACACAGCGGTCGCAAGTCTCACTACAAATTGCTCAGAATTGGCTAGTACATGCACTGCAGAAAGTACAGCCACCAGCAGATCAACCAGAAATCAAATATATAGAACGCTACTGTATGCGTAAGTAAGCTCTTTGTATTCTCCTATGGCTATTTTCTAGCCAAGTATCAAAGCACACTACTATGCCAGATGAGATGACACTGAGTTAGTGCCTAATTGAAATCCAACCCCTACTAAATTTTCCCACTTCGGTCTTTGCTATGGATATGTGCGTCACTAAGCGCAGAACACAGCGGTCGCAAGTCTCACTACAAATTGCTCAGAATTGGCTAGTACATGCACTGCAGAAAGTACAGCCACCAGCAGATCAACCAGAAATCAAATATATAGAACGCTACTGTATGCGTAAGTAAGCTCTTTGTATTCTCCTATGGCTATTTTCTAGCCAAGTATCAAAGCACACTACTATGCCAGATGAGATGACACTGAGTTAGTGCCTAATTGAAATCCAACCCCTACTAAATTTTCCCACTTCGGTCTTTGCTATGGATATGTGCGTCACTAAGCGCAGAACACAGCGGTCGCAAGTCTCACTACAAATTGCTCAGAATTGGCTAGTACATGCACTGCAGAAAGTACAGCCACCAGCAGATCAACCAGAAATCAAATATATAGAACGCTACTGTATGCGTAAGTAAGCTCTTTGTATTCTCCTATGGCTATTTTCTAGCCAAGTATCAAAGCACACTACTATGCCAGATGAGATGACACTGAGTTAGTGCCTAATTGAAATCCAACCCCTACTAAATTTTCCCACTTCGGTCTTTGCTATGGATATGTGCGTCACTAAGCGCAGAACACAGCGGTCGCAAGTCTCACTACAAATTGCTCAGAATTGGCTAGTACATGCACTGCAGAAAGTACAGCCACCAGCAGATCAACCAGAAATCAAATATATAGAACGCTACTGTATGCGTAAGTAAGCTCTTTGTATTCTCCTATGGCTATTTTCTAGCCAAGTATCAAAGCACACTACTATGCCAGATGAGATGACACTGAGTTAGTGCCTAATTGAAATCCAACCCCTACTAAATTTTCCCACTTCGGTCTTTGCTATGGATATGTGCGTCACTAAGCGCAGAACACAGCGGTCGCAAGTCTCACTACAAATTGCTCAGAATTGGCTAGTACATGCACTGCAGAAAGTACAGCCACCAGCAGATCAACCAGAAATCAAATATATAGAACGCTACTGTATGCGTAAGTAAGCTCTTTGTATTCTCCTATGGCTATTTTCTAGCCAAGTATCAAAGCACACTACTATGCCAGATGAGATGACACTGAGTTAGTGCCTAATTGAAATCCAACCCCTACTAAATTTTCCCACTTCGGTCTTTGCTATGGATATGTGCGTCACTAAGCGCAGAACACAGCGGTCGCAAGTCTCACTACAAATTGCTCAGAATTGGCTAGTACATGCACTGCAGAAAGTACAGCCACCAGCAGATCAACCAGAAATCAAATATATAGAACGCTACTGTATGCGTAAGTAAGCTCTTTGTATTCTCCTATGGCTATTTTCTAGCCAAGTATCAAAGCACACTACTATGCCAGATGAGATGACACTGAGTTAGTGCCTAATTGAAATCCAACCCCTACTAAATTTTCCCACTTCGGTCTTTGCTATGGATATGTGTGCCACTAAGAGCTAAACACAACGGTAGCAAGTCCCCCTGCTAATTCCTCACAAAATGGTACTAGATGCAAATTAAAATAAAAAAAGTAGAACGTTATTGTAGCCCTAAGAAGGGCTGTTGGGTTCTTTGAGAATCACTCCTGCCTAACAGTAAGCTAATAGAACACCCTAACGCTTTCCCTGACCAGCAGCAGCTCTCTCCCTAGCGGCATCCAGACACAGAATGATCCGAGCAGCGCGGGCAGCGGCTAGTCTATCCCAGGGTCACCTGATCTGGCCAGCCAACCACTGCTATCGACGTGTAAGGGTACCACGTCATGCTGGGTGGAGTGCAGAGTCTCCTGGCTTGTGATTGGCTCTGTTTCTGGCCGCCAAAAAGCAAAACGGCGGGAGCTGCCATTTTCTCGAGCGGGCGAAGTATTCGTCCGAGCAACGAGCAGTTTCGAGTACCCTAATGCTCGACCGAGCATCAAGCTCGGACGAGCATGTTCGCTCATCTCTAATCTTTATCCTAATGTTTTTATGAACTATTATTGAGACACCTCACAGAGTGTATTGCCCGCCCTATCCATCTTTTTGTTATCACATTTATTGTCTCTGTCCTAAGATGCGTTTCCTGAAGGCATATTATTGCTGGCAATGACTGTTGCAGCAAATCAAAAACAGCCACTCTTTTTAGTCTTGTACCAAAGAAATCAGGGTACACAGGTTGGTTGTTTCTCAGGCTTTCCGCAGAACCATATCGCGGTCTCTTGAACTTAAAGGGGTATTCCGGGAATATGAATGTCTGACACAAAAACCCATGATGATATAACTAAATGAATACAGCAATACTCATGTATATGTATAGGTCATTAGTCACAAAATGGAGCTTAAATAATTTGATTTTATGATTTACAAAGTTTATGGCCTCTCTAAAGTAGGCGGAGTTATCACTAAGATGGCCGCCACTGGAAACTACAAGTTCCATGATTCTTTAGTTCTCAGTAACTCCTCCTACCACTTATGCTCTGATGATATAACAGACTTTCTTGCTCTGTTACCATAGTAATGATGTGTAACTGCCATCACCACAACACTGGCCATACTGGATGCACTTCAACCAATCAACAACAGCCAAACATAGTGGTGATCACATGACCTGCCCAGGCAGGTGTAGGACATGTGATGTGAACATGTGACCGGCCGCCATCTTCTGTCCTGCAACGGACCGCGCGGAGGAAATTAACGGACTGATTAAAGGGCCAGTAGCATTTTAATTCTTCATTACAGTGTATGTCATCAGCATTTTCTACTAAGCGGAGCAAAATTTTAAATAACAACTAATTACATATTAGCTTATATTTTGAGTCCCCATTTGTATATCAATTATGCTGATTCCCGGAATACCCCTTTAAGAATTTTGCCAGTATAGTTCTGGCGGAGGCATTTTAGTGTGTATTCGATAAACCCTTTGGACCAGGAACAGCTTAGTAAAGTTGTTTCTATCAAGGGCCTTTAGTATCCATTCTTCCAAAAATTTATGACAGATCTGTCCTTCACATTTTTCGGGAAACCCTATAAATCAAAGATTATACTGACGAGATCTATCCTCCATTTCTATCAGCTTTTCTGTAATGGTTATGTTCTTTTTTTCTATGTTCCTTATTGCTTCAGTGTTAAGAGTTGTTTGGTCTTCCAATTTTCCTACTCTCTCCTCTGCCTCTCCTACTCTTACTTGAACCTTACCCAAATCTGCTCTAAGTAAGCTAACCTCCTCCATTAGGGTTCCCACTCTTTTCACTAGGCTAGCCAGAGCCTCATTGTTTTTGTTTACCATCTTCATAATGTCATCTAATGTTATTTACTTTTGTTGTTTATTACCATCCCCTTGAGTTACATCACTTTCATTCTGAGGCTCCAGAAATGAATCCTCCTCCTCCATTCCCCCTCACCATCTCTTTCGGTGTTCCCTTCCCTTTTATTCCTATTTATGTCATGGTCCTCCTTTTTTCCTGGAGTATCTCCCTTCCCCTGGGTCCCATAAAACATAGGTTGGGGGGAACCTGGGGAATAGTGATCATATCATTGATTTTGTATTACGCTTTACTAAGAGCATTAGTGAAGGGGCAACCAACACTCTAAACTTCAGGAGGGCAAATTTTCAGCAACTAAGGGAAGACCTTAAAGGCATAGACTGGGATAATGTTCTCAAAGACAAAAGCCCCCCCCAAAAATGGGACTGTTTCTCATATATTCTGAAAAAGTCCTGTGAGAAACACATACCTTATGGGAAAAAGCATAAAAGGAACAAGAAAAACCCTATGTGGCTAACTAGTCTTGTAAGGAAAGCAATAAGCGAGAAAGATAAAGCGTTTAAGGTGCTAAAACGTGAAGGTAGTGATGAGGCATTACAGGATTATAGAGAGAAAAATAAATCCTGTAAAAAGCAGATAAAGGCCGCAAAAATAGAGACTGAGAGAAATATTGCCAGGGAGAGCAAAAATAATCCCAAATTATTTTTCAAGTATATAAATGATAAGAAACTAAAAACAGAGAGTGTGGGTCCCCTTAGAAATAACATGGGGGTCATGGTGGAAGGAGATGAGGAAAGGGCCAATCTACTGAATGTCGCCTTCTCAACTGTCTTTACCCAGGAAAATCCCCTGGTGGAAGACACAATGAGGAATAATGTTAATTCTTTTTATAATGTCAGTTTAACCCAGGAAGAGGTACAGCGCCGCCTCGCAACCATTAAGATAGATAAATCACCTGGGCCAGATGGCATACACCCCCGGGTTCTGCATGAATTATGTATGGTGATAGACAGACTGTTATTTTTAATATTTGAAGATTCACTGAGGACTGGTTATGTTCCACAGGAATGGCGCATAGCAAATGTGGTACCAATATACAAAAAAGGATCAAATAGCGATCCTGCAAACTACAGACCCGTGAGTCTAACTGCTGTGGTGGGGAAAATATTTGAGGGGTTTATTAGAGATGCTATCCTGGAGTATCTCACTGTGCACAACCTTATAACCCAGCGTCAGCATGGGTTTATGAGAGATCGGTCCTGTCAGACTAATCTGATTGGTTTCTACGAGGAGGTAAGTTCAAGACTGGATCTGGGGGACGCTGTGGATGTTGTATATCTGGACTTCTCAAAGGCATTTGACACCGTGCCACATAAAAGGTTGGTATATAAAATGAGACTGCTGGGAATAGGAGAAAATCTGTGTATTCGGGTAAGTAATTGGCTTAGTGATAGAAAACAGAGGGTGGTCATTAATGGCACATTCTCAGATTGGGTTGATGTTACCAGTGGAGTGCCACAGGGGTCAGTATTGGGGCCACTTCTTTTTAATATTTTTATTAATGACCTTGTAGTGGGTTTACACAGTCAAGTTTCAATATGTGCAGATGATACTAAGCTGTGCAAAGTAATAAATACTGAGGTTGATAGTTTAGCATTACAGAGGGATTTGTGGAAGCTTGAGGGATGGGCAGAGAAATGGTTGATGAGGTTTAATGTAGATAAATGTAAAGTTATCCACTTGGGCCATGGAAACAAAAAGTATAATTATGTTCTAAACGGTCAATTACTTAGTAAAACTGAAGCTGAAAAGGACTTGGGGGTATTGGTGGATGGTAAACTTAATTTTAGTGACCAGAGCCAGGCGGCTGCTGCTAAAGCAAATAAAATAATGGGATGTATGAAGAGAGGAATAGATTCTCATGATAAAGACATAGTTTTGCCCTTATACAAATCCCTGGTCAGACCACACATGGAATATTGTGTACAGTTTTGGGCACCAGTGTATAAAAAGGATATAGTAGAGCTGGAACGGGTGCAGAGGAGAGCAACCAGGATTATTAGGGGAATGGGGGAACTAGAATACACTGACAGATTAAAAAATTTGGGATTATTCAGTTTAGAAAAAAGACGACTGAGGGGAGACCTCATTACAATGTACAAATACCTGAACGGACAGTACAAGGATCTCTCCAAAGATCTTTTTATACCTTGGCCTGTGACCAGGACAAGGGGGCATCCTCTACGCCTAGAGGAGAGGCGATTCTACCATCAACATAGACAAAGGTACTTTACTGTAAGAGCAGTGAGACTGTGGAACTCTCTGTCGCAGGAGGTTGTTATGGCGGACTCTATGTATATGTTCAAGAGAGGCCTGGATGACTTTCTGGAGAGAAAAAATATCATGGGTTATGGGGATAAAACATTTATTTAATTCTTAAAGGTTGGACTTGATGGACTTGCGTCTCCTTCCAGCCTTATATACTATGATACTATGATACTATGATAGAGCGTTTTTCCCTCATCTTTGTGTTTTTTTGCCCTGCTAGTCATTTTGTTTGTCTTAGTGTGTATGGCGTTGCTAAATACCGTTCTTCAACCCTTCACGTGTTTTGCAAATAGTTCTTAAAGTGACCCAGAAACCCAAAACACTTTATACACAAGCACAATCTCTTAGATCTCTTATTATCGCAATAGAAAAAATTGAGTTATGGTCCAACCGTACCACCTAGATCAGAGGAGAGAGGGGAAGGGAAAAAGAAAAAGGGAGGGAGGCAAAAAAGAAAAAAAAACCTGAAAAAAGGAAGGGCACAATACAATTGAAATAAGAAGGTGGCGAGCAGCAAATGTTTCAACCATTACTATGAGTCTGGTTTGTCATCAGTCATCAACTATGACTTTGTTTATCTGTCAGAAACACATCATACTTCATTGGGACTCTTTTAGGCGTTCAACTAAAAGCTCAGTAAAGAATGGTTGGCTAGATAAGTCATCCTAGAGACCAATGTTACAAGATAAAGGTAATAAAAACCCATTATAGGTTGTAGACCCACTGCACTACCTAACCTTTTTGGCTTTTGGCTTCACATTAAGGACCTTATTCACAGACCTTTCTCCATTCCACCCCTATACAAGGATGTGGACATCTCAAGGCCTCATTATTAATAAATCTGGGTCATGGTGTCATCCTTTGCACACCTATGGAGCTCAAGTATACGAAGTAGCTCATCTTGTAGCTCAGCATTGAGACCACCATTGATCCTGGTGTTACAACAACTCAATATCATCAAGCTTTCTCCATCAATCTTGACAGTTCATTAAATTTTTCAATCCATTAGCCCTTTTTCCTTAATCAAAGGCCCATCTATTGACGTTGTCTCATTGCTCCAAATCTACCGTTCCTGATTTCCTACTGTCCACTTTTGATACTTTTTTTGCGGACTGGAGCTGCTACTTCTTATGACAGTATTGAAGACAAGACTTCTTCCACTATTTTTGGGCCACCATTCCAGATTTATGAAATGTGCACTACACTGTATGGATGTTTGTGATCTCATTATTATGAAGCATCCAACCCACCTCCACTGCAGTATTTGTCATGCCATCACTGTTATGAGCCAACTAGTTGATTCCAATATTTTTCCTGGACGTCCATATTTTAGATTTGGAATGGATGGATGGGCTTCAACTTGTATTCTTCACACTTTCGTGGTACTCACACGATAAAGCTTGTGAATTTTGTTAAGCTGGGAGACCACTATCAGTGAGCTGGATGCTGCTGCTCTTCTCTTGGAAAATCTTCTTTTTGAATCGAACCAGGGAATCAACCTATTAGTGTAAGAATGTAAGAACAGGTTGTAATTTGTAATATACCAGAAAAATAAGATTGTTCCATTACTCTCGAAAAGGAATTTTCAGTCCTCTGTATAATAAACAAGTTGAGGATGAGAAGTCAGTTTTCTAAAAGCTTGTTTACTTGAAGCCATAACAGGGATGAGTAATCCCAGAAAAAGTCATGTGCAAACCCTTCCATTTGTGCACATTGATCTTAGGTTGTTCACCCTCAGAATTGCTAATTGAATATATGTATGTATTGGATGACTTCTATAAAATTAGGTATTTTGTAGAATTTTAATCAGGTTAAACCATTCTGTTCAATTGCTTGTCCCCAACTCTGTGTGGAAACAAAATTTGCAGCTTTTTTTCAAAATGTAAACATGCAAAAACAAAGTTATAGAACAATAATAGTATGCACCAAATGTATAAACCAAATATAGTAAACTATTACAAGATTAAAGTAAACAATGTTGTCTTATACTTCTACATAACATTTTTATCCGTAAGATACAGGAAAGCACTTACTGTCTATAAATTCATACTAAATCCATTGAGAGCTAATGCACAAAATTTTTCTTTTTTTTTTTATCTACTGTTCTCGCCAATTTCTTTATGATTCGCTTCAACTGTATGTATCTAAATTCCCCTTCTTCTTCTTCCCAAACTCTTACTGAATGGTCCCTAGCATCTTAATTTTCCCATCCACAAAAAATACTGATATTGTTTTTATTGCTCTTTTCTCCCAATATTTTCCCTCCTCCACCATCAGGGTCCCTTCCAAATATTTATTCGTCAATAAGGGGGTTACCGGTAACATTTAAGTTCTTCCCTCAATTTTTTTGGTCATATCCCACACTTGTTGGATTGTTTTTAATGGAGCCATGTTTCTATCCCATTCAAAAAGGCCGACCTCCAGGAGTTGGAAAATATCTTTATTTTCCATTACTGAATATAGGGATGAAACTATTGCTGAGATCTTTTGTCCTTGCCATTTTACTAATTGTTGTAGTTGCGCCGCATAAAAATATAGCTTCATATTCGGTAATCCCATTCCTCCCTGCTCTCTAGAGTACTGCAAATATCTTTTTTTTATCTTAGCTCTTCTTCCTTGCCATACAAATTCTCCTTTAATTTGATCTAGTGTGTTAAATATACCCCCTTTAATCCATACTGGACAGTTAATAAACAAGTACATGAATTTTGGTAAGATCACCATATTAACCAATGCGATTCTTGCAGTAAGCTGGATCGGCAATTTCTTCCACATTTTTAATTTTGCTCGAATTGTTTTAATTGCCGGCATCACATTGAGTTCCACGTATTTGTTTATATCTCGGTCGAGTTTAATTCCCAAATATTTAAAATTATCCTCTAATCCCAAGAGCTTTAAATCCGTTTTTGGTATCTCACTTAAAACGTCTAGTGGCAGTATGGTTGATTTAGACCAATTAATGTTTACGCCTGAGAATTTACCAAACTGCTTTAGTATTTCCATAACTTCAGACAGGGATTCTGGTGTCTTTGATAACATAAGTAGCACGTCATCGGCGGAGAGCACAATTTTTTCTTCATAATCCCCTACTTGAATACCTTTCACGCGATCTTTATGCTTTATTATTGAAGCCAATGGCTCAATTGCCATTGAGAACAATAAGGGGGATAAAGGGCACCCCTGCCTTGTACCCCTGTGTATATCAAAAGATGCTGATATTTCGTCATTAACCTCAATTCTTGCTTTGGGCCTATTGTGCAAAATTTGAACCCATCTTATGGATCCCTGTCCAAATCCAAACTTTTTCATTATTGCCCATAGATATTTCCATTCAACGCTGTTGAATGCTTTGACAGCGTCGAGGGCCACCACTGCTCTATCTTGTCCCTCTTCTTGTTTACATGTCTGGATATTGATCATTACCCTCCGTAGATTCATAGCGGTCGATTTTCCAGGCATGAATCCATTTTGGTCATCAGAGATAATACCTGCTATTATTTTTTTAAGGCGCTTGGCCAAATATTTTGCTATGATTTAATTATCTAAATTTATGAGGGAAATGGGTCGATACGATCCTGGATCTAAGGGATCTTTGTCCTGTTTTTTAATTAAGACTATCAAGGCCTCGGACATAGATTGTGGCAGCTATCCCGTTATAAAAGTGTCCTGTATTACCTTATGCAGATATGGAATAATTGAATCCCTGTAGGTAATATATTTTTCCAACGGGAGGCCGTCTAATCCCGGGGCTTTCCCCGTTTTCATATTATCTATCGCTTCTTTTGTTATTGGTAATTCCATAAACTGTTTCTCTTCTAATTTAAGTTGGGGTAATTTAATTTCTTGAAGATATTTGCCTAATTCCTCCGAGGAGTATGTGATTTTTGTGTCATATAGTTATGTATAAAATTCCAGAAAGATTTTACTAATATCATCATTAACCGAGGCGATCCTATTATTCTGTCCTTTTATCGCTGCTATATAAGATATTTCATTTTGATTTTTAACCAAAGAGGCCAGGATTTTCCCTGATCTACTCCCTTCCCTAAAGATCTTATCATTAATTTTGTTTTTTATCTTTATTGCTCTTTGTTCTGTTTCTATCTCATACGCAACTATAGCTTCTTCCCATTTTAACCTATTGTCATCACTAGGGTCATTGATATATTTTTGTTCTTCCTCTATTACCATCTTTCTTTTATCCTCTATACGTGCAAATATTCTCCCCCTCCTGTTGTGTCATTAGCCCTCTAAGGAAGCACTTAAATGTATCTCATACTAGCCCCCAACTAGCCCCTGTGCTGTTAGCTTCAAAGGAGCATGTGAGCAGATGAGATTACCTGTGCGGCGTTCCCTCGTGCTTGCAGCCACGCGTGATGTATCTCCGGAGGAGTGAGTGGAATTGACTCCGAGAAGGAATGGCAGGACCCGACTACCCCGGCGTGAGTGGAGCCTGAGAGAGACCGTGGATCGGAGATCGTTGCCTGTCCGGCCTGTCTGGCCCATGGATCCGGAGAATGGAGAGTGGCGATCGCGATGGTGAGGTTGGAGCACAGTCGCTGAAGGAGCAATTGGAGGTCCCGACTGAGCATGAAACAGGCTAGTGTACAGTGCACTGTTTGTTTTTCTTTGCTTGAGCAATATATCCAGCTTCTTCTGTCCTCCGTTGCCAGCATTACAAATAGTGGCGGTGTGGCTTGCCACTGATTGGGGCGCTGTGACCCGCCTGTTGCCGGACCCCCGACTCAGGAGAGCAGGGTTGCCGGTGAGGGGAGTGGCACTCAAAGGTAAGCAACGCTAGGTCGTAACTAGAGGCTGCAGCGGAGTGTACCTAGCTGTAAATAACATTTGATGACAACACTTGTTGACACTCTCTGGTTGCTCCTGGATGAGGATATTTTATTGTTTGGGACTGGCAATTAACATAAAGACCTGCTTAACAGATACCTTGGTCTAAGAAGATACAGTGACTGAGATCTCACGTAATTTGTGCTGAACTGAGTCTGATGCTATTCTGGGAGATACCAGATTGGAATGTGTCTTTGTAAGGACTTTCTACAATAGGAATATATAGACACAAAGGGGATAAAAAGTTTGGTGAGGCATTGATCTATCACCACAGTGTACCCCACTATTCATCAGGGAAGGACACCATCAAGTGAACATTTTACTAAGTCTCTGGTTGAAACATTTGCTGCTCGCCACCTTCTTATTTCAATTGTATTGTGTCCTTCCTTTTTTCTGCTTTTTTCTTTTTTTTTCTTTTTTGCCTCCCTCCCTTTTTCTTTTTCCCTTCCCCTCTCTCCACTGATCTAGGTGGTATGGTTGGACTTCAAAAAAAGCATAGGACTGGCCACATAAAACTTAACTTTTAATATTATATATGATAAAAAATCACTTCATCAGTAAAGACACAATAATAAACACAATAATTTTAAAAAAGGAGCAGTCTTACCAGTTCGGGCGACAGGCTTCGAGATATGTATCCCTATAAGGGACCCAGGAGGGAGATACCTGTATATACTTACCCTCAATCACTTATACGGTCCCTAACACCCCAGTTGCTCCCGTCCTGACAAGGACAGTACCCACACCATCCCTAGACCAGAGTACTGTCTTGTCCTAAAGTTATAACCTAAAAAAGGTGCTCCCCGTCCTTCCCTTCCCAACGAGTTTCATCACCATTAAAGTGAATCATCAGGGGACTTGTTAGGACCAGAAAACTCCAAGGGGGGGAGAAGGCAATAACATCCCTGGGAAAACCGTGGGATCCTGGAGATCCTGGAGGTCACACACAGGCCTTCCAAAGGCATTGACCCAGAGTGGTTAAGTCCTCATGGTTTGTATACCTGGCTACAACTCAATTTTTTCTATTGCGATAATAAGAGATCTAAGAGATTGTGCTTGTATATAAAGTGTTTTGGGTTTCTGGGTCACTTTAAGAACTATTTGCAAAACACGTGAAGGGTTGAAGAACGGTATTTGGCAATGCCATACACACTAAGACAAAATGACTAGCAGGGCAAAAAAACACAAAGATGAAGGAAAAAACGCTCAGAAATCGCAGGAGAGGAAGTCGGGAGGAGTTCAGATATCTATGTTTTATGGTACTCCAGGAAAAAAGGAGGACCATTACATAAATAGGAAAAAAAGGGAAGGGAAGGGAAAGAGATGGCGAAGGGGGAATGGAGGAGGAGGATTCATTTCTGGAGCCTCAGAATGAAAGTGATGTAACTCAAGGGGATGGTAATAAACAACAAAAGCAAACAACATTAGATGACATTATGAAGATGGTAAACAAAAACAACGAGGCTCTGGCTAGCCTAGGGAAAACAGTGGGTACCCTAACGGAGGAGGTTAGCTTACTTACTTAGCATATTTTGGTAAATTGTTACCTTGGACTTTGCATATAGCTTTACATATCTCTATCAGTATTTAACCATTGTTCTGCCAGACAAATTATTGATTAAAATAGGATAAATCTGATAATGGATACAAGTTTCAAGGTCACTAAATATGAACTTTTAAGAATACAATGATCCTTATGGTTTTAGAAAGATCAACACTTTTAATATTCTTAAGTGACAAAGCCAATTTGAATTTGGCAATATGCTAATTAAAAAGTCAACAAAACATGTTTTGAGTACAGTAAGTGCTACCATAGACTGCAGCGCTATTTGCTAAATGTGTTTTGTAGCCTCTATGTCCACTGGGAAAAGAGTAAGTAACTCCGCACATATCAGTCGACTGCTCTATATGCTTTCAGAGACTAAAGGCCAGTATTGATCTGGACATGTTCCAACCTTTAGTGGTGCCAAAAGGTGAAGGAATCTATAGGGTCAGCCTTCAGGATGTAAATAAATGTAATGGCTTTATGATAAATGAGACCTATTTATAACTATTTGTAACCCATATGCAATTATTATAAATATACAGTTATATCACCTATGCTATACTTACTGGTGTATAAACATAATTATTGCCTATATGATAATATGAAGTAAACCAATAGATTAATCTATAATATTGATATATGTAGAGCAATATATAATTTCTGTAATATATATTCTGTATATATATAAAAAAAAAAAAAAAAAAAATATATATATATATATATATATATATATACAGAATATATATTACAGAAATTACAGAAATTCACATTTTATGATTTTTCAATAATTATTAAATTAGCTTATTTCATAAAAAATAAATATATGAGCACCTACCAACCAGGAGACCTGTTAGTCTTTTATTAAGAAACTCTACCTACTCCTTCCACCTGTTTGATCTTGTTGCCTGTGTAATAGACACCTGTCCACACACAATTAATCACATTCCTCTACACCATGACTAAGAGATGTCTAAGGACACCAGGGACAAAACTGCAGGCCTGCACAAGACTTGGATTGGTTACAGGACAATAGGAAATTAGCATGGTGAGAAGACAACAACTGTTGGTACAATTATTCCTAAATGGAAGAAACACTAGATGACCTTAGATGACCTTAGTCTGGGGCTCCATGCAAGATCTAGTGGGGTAAGGAAGATCCTGAGAAAGGTCAGAAATATGCCCAAAACTACACGGGAGGACAAGACCGATGACCTGAAGTGAGCTGGACGCCAAGATTACTATTATACCATTATGTAATACTACAATACAGTCCCAACTGTGAACCGTATTACTTTGGGAATGCTTTTCTGCAAGGGGGGCAGGACAACAGCACCAAATTAAAGAAAGGATACATCAGCCAATGTATTGCTAGATTTTGGCCAACCTCAATGTTTTAGGTAAAATGTTTATAATATTTAAAGCAGCTACGAAGATATCATCATTTCAATAAGAGCATAAGATAACTGCAAAAATTGACCTGGTCATTCAGGTACCAATGACCCTTGTTCATGAAAAGGTTAAACATGGACATGGAATAGTTGCTATATTTGTCCATAAATTGTCATATTTGGTGAGAAAGAAATTCCTTGCTTACCATGAGGCACAAGTCACATGGGACATTAGTCTGTGTCTTTAGTCACATTTATTAACTTAGTTATGTAATGAATGAATCAGTTTTACATTGTGTATGTTACAATTGAAATACAGAACAATATTCCATTAAGTAAAGGGTGAGGTAGGCCTGTTAGAAGGCAAGGCATTAAAAGGTACCATGAAAACATTTGATGGAGCGACTTAATCCACCATTAGACAAATTACATTACTAGTATCACATAACCATGCCAATGTCTGGAGATAATGGGGCACATTTACTTACCTGGCCCATTCGCGATCCAGCGGCGCGTTCTCTGCACAGGATTCGGGTCCGGCTGGGATTTAAGATGGTAGTTCCTCCGCCGTCCACCAGGTGGCGCTGCAGCGCCGAAAATAATCTTAACGCCCCGGAATGCACCATCCCATAGAAGGTGAAGGTGAGCGCTCCCCAAGCGACAAATTTCCGTTTTTTAAATGCGGCGGTTTTTCCGAATACGTCGGGTTTTCGTTCGGCCACGCCCCCCCGATTTCTGTCGCGCGCATGCCGGCCCCGATGCGCCACAATCCGATCGCGTGCGCCAAAAACCCGGGGCAATTCATGTACAAGCGGCGCAAATCGGAAATATTCGGGTAACACGTCGGGAAAACGCGAATCGGGCCCTTAGTAAATGACCCCCAATGACTTTGATCATTATCCAACCTGTGATGGAGTCAGACCAGAGGCCTGAAGACAGAAGAAAATCTATACACTCAATGTAAATCAACACTCAGCTCAGTGTCCTTATTCTCCGGTGTGATGGAAACTTTTACTGCATACTGGAAATGGCTGAAGCTGTGCTGACTGGACCACCAGCCAGCTATATAATTGATCTGCTCAAGTCCTACATAAAGGGCCCACAAGATGGTTGCATTGATCCTATGAAGTAGCCGTGAGCAATCACTTAACAATTGCTTTGGAGACCTATATATCACTTAATATGTCTTTTTTGATGATGGCTTAAAAATCGCCATCATATTTTACAGTATTAGACACATTGATGTGTTCTAAATCCAGAGGTTTTACAGTGCCCTTCCTTACATATAACAAGATGAGTAACTAAAGTTGCCTATACATGTTTAATTCCTGTAGGTTGATCACTTGTTTAGCAGTCATTTTATCCACCATACACATGAATGGTCTCTTGAACATGAGTTTTTAATCTGAATAGGAGAGTAAGCCACCAAGAAAACTCTATTATGGTAATTTATTTCCACTTGGAACAGAAGAATCAAGCAAGTTCTTAATACTCAACACTAATTTCCACTGACACCATCTGTCAAGGCAGAGTATGGGGATTCCATACACAAAGCACAGCTAGCAGATCTTTCTCAGTGTGGGAGCACTTTGAGGGGACCTTATTAGGTGGTGGTCCCAATGAAGGGGTATTAAGTGTGGGGTCCACATTGAACAGGCTTTATTTAATTTAAAGGCCATATTTAATTGTTAATATGAAATGGGGGGGCCACAGTCAGAAGACAATTTTTACTGTTGGAGTTAAAATAAAGTGGAATTATTCAGCGTGAGGGCCAAAAGAAATCAATTCATTGTAGAGTTTGGGAGCCATATACTGTGTGCCCATAATGGGGGATAAAAATGTAGGAATTACCTTAAGGGGTATATTAAAGAATGGGTTTCAGCCTGCTTTCTCTAGCTCTCCAGAACCGGCTGTTAAATTTAGATTGGGATCCAAATCCCTCCCCATAGTGGGTCACAGATCACTTACAATTTCACAGGCCACAGTAGGAGGCACTATGACCATCGTTACCAGTTACTGAAGCAATGTGAATATTGGCTACTGTGGGGGCACTGTGACTACTTACCATTGACTATTCACCTTCTGCTACACTCTATTACCATCTACTCTTCTCACAACTGTCTTCTCCCATGCACTCCCATACTCTGGAACTCAGACCCCCCCCCCTCCCACCTTCCAAACTTCAAAAGTAACCTGAAAACCAAGGATTGTGTATAACATGAAATAACCTCACTACTATGCTACCTGACCTAGCATCTTCATCTACCATTCCATATAGATTGTGAGCCCTCATAGGCAGGGTCTGCCCTACACTTGTTCCAGAACACTGTAATGTTGTTTTTTTGTATTTGCATTTGTTTTCATCTTAGTGTATTCTATGTGAACCCCTCAATGAATATACAGTACAATGTAATAAATGGTGTTCTTCAAATAAATAATAATATTTCATAAAGCAAAGAGATCAATAAAACTTAACTTTTACTGTCACTATTTAAAACTATTCAAATCTAGCATACATAGGTTAATAGAATCAACGTATACATCAAACACCATCAAAGGTATATGTGAGCCCATACATAATTTTACAAAGGTTTAGAAATTGGATGGATCTTACCAGGAGCCATTTTGTGGGGAGCACTCATAGGGAAAGGTATAATGATTCAAAAGTCTCGTCAATACAGACTCACCCTCATCCTAACCTGTTCCCTAATCCCCGAGTTAATTACTCCTGCCCTGACAAGGACAGTCTCGCACTTTACCTATCCTAGGTGTACTATCCATGAATTGTCATGTATGTATATGCGCCATTATACATATAATCCCCTTCAAATTATTAATATGCATATAACACTTCCTAAATTATACATCGTGACTCCTATTCATTAATTTACACTTAGTTCCATCACATTTTTCGATTCTTTCATATAAAGCCCCCCAAATTGTCAGCAAAGACTAGCCCAGTAAACCAGCAGCACGTGATCTGCTTTCCTTATTACTATTTGCTTAGTGTTGTTCCAGCGAGGAAGAAAATTCACTTTTAATCCATGTAACAAGGAGCCTCACAAAGGGAGGCAACAGTTGCAAAAAGTGAAGCTCAGCGCGCCACTCCATTGTGATTGAAGTCTCCACCTTCAAACTGCCGCATTTTTGTAGTGTTTAATTCTGTCCAGATATCCTGATGTTTCAAGCATGTGACTGGAAATATGCTGAACTACCCAAACTTTCCTTGTTAAAGGGAATCTTACATGACACTTAGACAGGTTTGTATATAAAAAAGGAATTCTCTTGAGAGATTCAAAAGTATTTGGGGACCATGGCTAGATGCCCCAGGGTTGGCTCCACTAACACTCACTAGAATCAGAATATTCAGACGGGGTATAGGATAAAGACATCGGTTCTTCACTAATTGTGCCAGGGATTGCCGCCTGCTGTTGACTGCGGTATCATCGCTTTAAAAACTGTTGCTTGTTTTCTCTTTTTTTGAACACTGTGCCACAAAGTTGCTGCAGAATGTGGATTATCACCTATACCCTGCTAGTGGTCTAAGCTGCAACTAATGGGACTCTCTAACAGTTGAGGACTATCGGGATAACTGGGGAGGGGGGTTGTTATATTGTATTATTGTATTGATTGTTTTCTTTTTGGTTTGTCTTTGTGTCGTGTCTCTGTGTACTGCAAACGGAAAACAGAGTTGTGGTGGTCTTTAATAAAACATTATTTATTTATTTTTTTTAAATTTTTTTTAATGGTGGCCAAGGTACAAAAGAAGAACAGGGACGCAGCCCTTAACAAATTTCAAATGAAAAGTCAAACAGGAGTCACTAAGGGTACAACATATTACATAAAATCACATCAGATATGACTTTCCTCCAATCTCTCCTGCACTTTTTTATAGTATGTTAAGAAACATGGCCATGGGTAAGTCCCTGGACACAGCGGAGTATCCACTATAGGCTCCCCATGGCGATACTAAGTATAATAACAGAAAGGTAAAGTACGGGTGGGTAAGGGAATAATATGGTAATGGGAGAAAGGGATAAAAGGTGAGGTGTAAAGGTAGGGACTAGAGATGAGCGAACATACTTGTCCGAGCTTGATGCTCGTTCGAGCATTAGCGTACTCGAAACTGCTCGTTGCTCGGACGAGTATTTTGCCAGCTCGAGAAAATGGCATCTCTCGCCGTTGTGATTTTTGGCGGCCAGAAACAGAGCCAATCACAAGCCAGGAGACTCTGCACTCCACCCAGCATGACGTGGTACCCTTACACATCAATAGCAGTGGTTGGCTGGCCTGATCAGGTGACCCTGGAATAGACTAGCCCCTGCCCGCGCTGCTCGGATCATTCTCTGTCTGGATGCCGCTAGGGAGAGAGCTGCTGCTGCTGCAGGGATAGCGTTAGGGTGTTCTATTAGAATAGTGTTAGGCAGGAGTGATTCTACAAGAACCCAACAGCACTTCTTAGGGCTACAATAACGTTATATATTTACTTTTTTTTGGTTTGCTTGTGGCTGGGCTTGCTGGCACTAGTAGTGCAGCTAGTACCATATTGTGAGTAATTTGCAGGGAGACTTGCTACCGTTGTGTTTAGCTCTTAGTGACACACATATCCACCTCAAACACCGAAGTGGTACAATTTATTAGGGGTTTGATTTGAATTAGGCACAGTCTGCTGATTTTTTTTTTTTTACGTTTATTTCTTTTTATAACTCAAAGTAATCTGGCAAAGCAGTGTGTTTTCAGTGTAGGCTAGAAAATATCCATAGGAGAACCCCAACGGCTTACTTAGGCCTACAATAGCGCTATATTTTACTTTTTTTTGGTTTGCTTGTGGCTGGGCTTGCTGCCACTAGTAGTGCAGCTAGCACCATATTGTGAGGAATTTGCTGGGACACTTGCGACCGTTGTGTTTAGCTCTTAGTGACACACATATCCACCTCAAACACCGAAGTGGGACAATTTATTAGGGGTTTGATTGGAATTAGGCACAGTCTTCTGATTTATTTTTTTTTACGTTTATTTCTTTTTATAACTCAAAGTCATCAGGCACAGCACAAAATCCAGTTGTGTGCTGTCAGTGTAGGTTAGAAACTAGCCATAGCAATAGGATAGCATTGTTTTGTTTAAAAAAACAAAAAACAAAAAAAAACACACAAAAAAAAAATATCATGTTTACACTTTAATTTTGAAAATGTTTAACCCGAGGGCTAGGGGTAGAGGATGAGGGCGTGGGCGTGGGCATCCAACTACTGCAGGGGTCAGAGGCCGTGGTCCTGGGCAGGGTGAGACACCACCTGCTGATGAGGGAGCAGGGGAACGCCGCAGAGCTACACTCCCTAGGTTCATCATGTCTCAAGTTACTGGGACTCGTGGTAGAGCACTGTTGAGGCCAGAACAGTGTGAAGAGGTGATGTCGTGGATTGCGGACAATGCTTCTAGCCATTTGTCCACCAGTCAGTCTTCCACGTAGTCCACCCATGTCACTGAAATCAGCACTCCTCCAGCTCCTCCACCTCAGCCTCCTTCCCCCCAGTCTGCCCCCTCCCACCAAAATTTGGCATTTGAACCGGCATACTCTGAGGAACTGTTTTCTGGACCCTTCCCACAGTCACAAACCACTTGTCCGGTTGCTGCTGAGCTATTTTCCGATGCCCAGGTTTTCCACCAGTCGCAGTCTGTGGGTGATGATGACAATATTGACATAGTGGAAGAAGTGTGTAAAGAGGTGTCGGACGATGAGGAGACACGGTTGTCAGACAGTGGTGAAGTTGTTGTCAGGGCAGGAAGTCCGAGGGGGGAGCAGACTGAGGGATCGGAGGATGATGAGGTGACAGACCCAAGCTGGGTTGATAGGCCGGGTGAACACAGCGCTTCTGAGATGGAGGCGAGTCCAATACCAGAACAGGTTGTAAGAGGCAGTGGTGGGGCCAGACGGAGAGGCAGAGCCAGAGCTGGTGCATCAGTGCCAAATGTTTCACGTAGTCAAGCTCCCGTGGCGAGGGCTAGATTTCCAGAAGTCTGGAGGTTCTTTAAAGAAACACCGGATGACTGACGGACTGTGGTGTGCAACCTGTGCCAAACCAGGATCAGCAGGGGTTCCACCACTACTAGCTTAACTACCACCAGTATGCGCAGGCATATGAATGCTAAACACCCCACTCAATGGCACCAAGCCCGTTCACCTCCGGCCGGGCACACCACTGCTCCTTCCCCTGTGTCATCTGCTAGTCAGCCCCCTGCCCAGGACCACGGCCCAAACACCTCCCGTGCGAAAACCCCATCTTCGCCTCCACGATCCTCCACAGCATCCACCAGCATTCAGCTCTCCATACCCCAGACACTGGAGCGCAAAAGGAAGTATAGTGCAACCCACCCACACGCCCAAGCTCTCAACGTCCACATCTCCAAACTGCTCAGCCTGGAGATGCTGCCCTATAGGCTGGTAGAGACCGAGGCCTTTCGAAACCTCATGGCGGCGGCCGCCCCTCGGTATTCGGTCCCCAGCCGCCACTACTTTTCCCGATGTGCCGTCCCAGCCCTGCACAAGCACGTGTCAGACAACATCATCCGTGCCCTGACCAACGCCGTTTCTGACAAGGTCCACCTGACCACGGACACGTGGACGAGTGCTGCCGGGCAGGGCCACTATAAATATCGCTGAAGGCACATTGGGTTAACTTGGTGGAGGCTGGGACTGAGTCTGACCCCGGGGCTGGTCATATACTGCCGAGGCCGAGGATTGCGGGGCCTACCTCGGTCCAGGTCTCAAAGGCCTACTATGCCTCCTCCTCCTCCCACCCCTCCTCCACCTCCTCCTCCGAATTACCATCCGTGGGCATGGCGCCATCAGTCGGTAGCTCTAGGTACAGCAGCAGTGCCATCGCTATGCGACAGCAGGCGGTGCTCAAACTGCTGAGCCTAGGCGATAAAAGGCACACCGCCCAAGAGCTATTACAGGGCATCATGGCGCAGACTGATCTGTGGCTGGCACCGCTGAACCTGAAGCCAGGCATGGTTGTGTGTGACAACGGCCGTAACCTGGTGGCAGCTCTGCAACTCGGCAGACTGACACATGTGCCATGCCTGGCCCATGTGTTAAATCTCATAGTTCAGCGTTTCCTCAAGACATACCCCAATCTGTCTGATTTGCTCACGAAGGTGCGCCGCATCTGTGCGCATTTCAGGAAGTCCAGCACAGATGCTGCCACTCTCAGGGCAGCGCAGCGCCGCCTCCAACTGCCCGCTCACCGACTGTTGTGCGATGTGCCCATGAGGTGGAATTCAACATTAACCATGTTATCCAGAGTTTACCAGCAGCGCAGAGTGATTGTAGACTGCCAGATGTCAACTTACAGCAGAACTGGTAGTCAGGTCAGTCAGCTTCCTTAAAGTCTACAATGAGGAGTGGACGTGGATGTCTGATATCTGTCAGGTGCTGAGTAACTTTGAGGAGTCAACACAGATGGTCAGTGGCGATGCTGCCATCATCAGCCTCACCATCCCGCTGCTTGGCCTGTTGAAAAACTCTCTGGTCAGCATGAAGTCGGAAGCTTTGCGCTCGTCACAAGAGACGGGGGAAGAAGATTCCCTTGTTGATAGCCAAAGCACCCTCAGGTCTGTTTCTCAGCGCATATCGGAGGAGGGGGAGGAGGATGAGGAGGAAGAGGAGGAGAATGTTGGTGAGACAGAAGAGGGGACCATTGTTCAGTCCTTCAGTGTTTCCACTCTCATCCCTGGAGATTGAAAGGAGTGGGAGAATGCATGAATACCAGCAGGCCCTGGTGCACAAGCTGAAACAGTATTTCCTTTCTGACAGCGCTAGCGGCAGAGGGCGTACTTCTGCGGGACAAGTAGCGAGGGAGAGTAGGCAAGCAGGCAGCTTGTCCAGCACTGGCAGGGGTACGCTTTACAAGGCCTTTGCCAGTTTTATGTCACCCCAGCAAGACAATGTCACCTGTCCCCAGTCTAGGCAGAAAGATGGTGAGGGAGTACGTAGCTGACCATACCATCGTCCTAAATGATCACACAGCTCCCTACAACTACTGGGTTTCAAAGCTGGACATGTGGCACGAACTGGCGCTGTACGCCTTGGAGGTTCTTGCCTGCCCTGCCGCTAGCGTGTTGTCCGAGCGGGTTTTCAGTGCAGCTGGTGGCATCATCACCGATAAGCGTACACGCCTGTCGACTGACAGCGCTAACAGGCTGACGCTTATCAAGATTAATAAAGCCTGGATTTCTCAGGATTTCAATTCTCCACCAGGTGAAAGAAGCTCAACCTGAATAATGTATGCACTCCTCTTCCTTATTGTCCTCCTTCTCCTTCTCTTTGTACACTAAAGCAGAGGAAACTGGCTATTTTTTGCCAGGGCCAACTGGCTCTAGCTATAGTACTCTATGTATTTAATTTTTCTGGAGGGCCACCTACCTGGTCCCCTGTTTTTAACAATGTTTGGGAGTGCCACATACAGGCACTCAATCTATTTAATTTTTCTGGAGGACCACCTACCTGCTCCTCTGGTTTAAAAACTTTTTTGGACTGCCACATACAGGCACTCAATTTATTTAATTTTTCTGGAGGACCACCTACCTGCTCCTCTGGTTTGAAAACTTTTTTGGACTGCCACATACAGGCACTCAATTTATTTAATTTTTCTGGAGGACCACCTACCTGCTCCTCTGGTTTGAAAACTTTTTTGGACTGCCACATACAGGCACTATCCAAATTAAATTGTCTCCATAGCAGCCTCCACACGTTGTCTTTTTAGCTGCCTCCACACATTGTCTCCATTGCTACCTCCTCACGTCATCGCCATAGCTGCCTCCAAAAGTCGTCCATATAGCTGCCTCCATACATGGTCCCCTTATCAAACGAGCTGTGTCAGGCAGAATTTTGGGTTGTTTTCATGGCTTCCACACCAAACTTGTTAACTTTGTCGCCACCCTGCTGTGTAATCCACAAAATATACTGGCAAACTTTTATCATTTACCGATAATATTTCAGCGCTTCTTGCGCATCTGTTTACATTCCCCTCACCCGCCATAACCCAAACTTATAAGAACACTACTACACTTGATCTTATACAAAAGGTTCTTAGAAGTGCTGTTTGGGGAGTAGCCTATAGACAGGGACTTGGATTGGCGAAAGCTCGCCTGGCAGCAGTGCGCCAGCTCCATCCCAAGATCCAACTAACATAGTTTTAACTGCAGCACCTTTAATCTACTACTAGTTCACTGCCTCTATACATGGTCCCCTTATCAAATGAGCTGTGTCAGGCAGAATTTTGGGTTGTTTTCATGGCTTCCACATCAAACTTGTTAACTTTGTCGCCACCCTGCTGTGTAATCCACAAAATATACTGGCAAACTTTTATCATTTACCGATATTATTTCAGCGCTTCTTGCGCATCTGTTTACATTCCCCTCACCCGCCATAACCCAAACTTATAAGAACACTACTACACTTGATCTTATACAAAAGGTTCTTAGAAGTGCTGTTTGGGGAGTAGCCGAGAGACAGGGGATTGGATAGGTGAAAGCTCGCCTGGCAGCGGAGCACCAGCTCCATCCCAAGATCCAACTAAAATAGTTTTAACTGCAGCACCTTTAATCTACTACTACTTCACTGCCTCCATACATGGTCCCCTTATCAAACGAGCTGTGTCAGGTGATACTCTTTTCCCTATGTCCCCTTATAGCTCCCGCCCTAAGAAGGGCGGTCCCAAAAAACTGTCCCTAACAGGTCAGTTGCATCTCCCTTCCCTGACGCGTTTCCACATAACTTGTTTCATCAGAGGGATCACTAGGAGTGCTCTGAAAATTGAACGTGTTCAAAACATGGGATCAGTCAAAATGTGAGATATTTTTTCAGACATAAAGATCTAATAGAGCTAAGGTTAAAGGGCTTAAAAAGCTTACCGAATCCTTTTTGTTGCAACGGATGGAGTGCCACCCCGTTGCCGACTCACACTAGGAGCCGGGCTATCGCACCCATGGTGACGTGGTGTGTGACGCCAGCTCACCTTGTGCTGGCTTATTTAAACCCCATAGTCCCGCCCTCAGGCGTGTGATGCCTCTTACTGTGGTCATGGTGACTTGACGCTTCCCTGGTATCGTCGAAGCCTTTTGGTCATGTGACCGGATGTTCGTCACGACTGTTCTGCTCTAAACTTGCCCGCTCGTCTCCATTGTTTAAATACAGTGTCCTCACATCCTGTAGAAAAGTCAGGATATCCCAAAATTGGCGTCAGCGGGGAGTGTTCGTGTAGTAATCTTTCCCTGACCATGTCTAATTGGCAGTGGAGAACAGTCTGGCTAATCGTTGGATGTGCTTTTAGGGCTGAAGTTCTTTCGGGTGGCAGCCATGGCAACAGCTGTAGTGGGATTGACGTGAAGGACTGTTCCAGATGTACCCAAGGTTTCAAGCCGGAGTTAAAGCACTGATCTAGGGTTCTAGACAAGTGGGCAGCCCTGTGATAGCTATTGAAGTCTGGTAATCCAATACCCCCCGAGATCTTAGAGCGAAACAAGGTGGTATGCTTGACTCTGGCAGGCTTACCAGCCCAAACAAATTTATGTTGGATGGCGTTTAGGGGATGGAAGTACGCTTTAGGTTATTTGATAGGGAGTGCTTGAAAAAGATAGAGGAAACGTGGGAGTATATTTACTTTGAATATGGCACACCTCCCAAACCATGAAAAAATGCCTTTGGCCCACCTGGAGCAGTCATTCTGTACTCTTTTAAGTATCGGAAGGAAGTTGAGTGCATAAAGCTTGATTAGGTCGACTGGGAGCTGGGTCCCTAAGTAAGTGATACTCTGAGATGCCCATTTGAAGTTGAATGACCTCCTCAGTGTCTCCTGGGGATGTTCTGGGAAATAAAACTTTATTTGATCAAAAATAAAAAAAACCCAGGCAGTTTGAAGGTAGAGAAGTCGATCACAATGGAGGGGCATGCTGAGCTGCACAAGGCTCTGGTTTACTGGGAAACTCCCTGTTGACTGGTTCCCTTTAAATTGATTTATTTCTGTATACTGCCCCCAAACATTTTATATACTGGGGCACATTTAGTTAAAACAGTGCAGTCTGTACTATGTGCATTTTGCCTGTATAGTGTGCAGGGGTTAGGATTTCTGGCGCCCGTTCTTCATGAATCTGGCTCCCCCTGCACTGCTCCAACAGAGTGCACCAACTTTTCTTGGTGCACCTTTAACATGGGGTGTAAGACACTCTTCTGTCAGACTGCATGATAATTGGGGTGCACAGTCTGACTGAGCCCCTTTATGTGCAGAAATTTGTGTCACGTTGTGTATAGTGCAACCATGACACAAATCAGTCGCGTAGGACACATATGTGGCCCTGACACATCTTAAATACATGTGCAAGAAGTTTGCACATAAAAGAATGTGCAAAGTCTGGCAGAAAACTGATGCAAGGTGCTTAGTAAATGTGCCCCAATAAGTTATCCCTTTGTATTTTCCAATCTAGGCCCCTTCTTATGAAATATACACACTGAGCCCCCTCATTTATTAAAACAATGGACCCCCCTCATTAATTATATAAAATTGGCCCATTTATTAATTGTATATAATGGGCCCCCCTCATTAATTATATACAACGAGTCTCCCCTCATTAATTATATAAAATGCCCCCTGCAGCCGGGCAGGAAATGGAAACGCGTAATGAAGTCATGACGCGGCCGCGTATCCGGAGTTAGAGTACGACATG
Organism: Engystomops pustulosus; assembly: GCF_040894005.1. Classification (NCBI taxonomy): domain Eukaryota; kingdom Metazoa; phylum Chordata; class Amphibia; order Anura; family Leptodactylidae; genus Engystomops; species Engystomops pustulosus. The sequence goes on along the minus strand of NC_092418.1, from coordinate 69,076,021 downwards.
AGCCAGGGACAGCACCCTGTCAATAACATTGCCATCTTAAAGATGCCATCTTAATGTTTTCGCTGCAATTATAGTACTCGATCAGCTGGTCCCACAGCATCGAGTACTAATAAAACCACTCACAGGCAGGGTCCTCCTAAGGGTGTTTATTGAGGCCTCCAGCAGTGGACCACTCCGACCCTGATGACAATATAGGGGATGGGATGCGTACAAGGGACTAGACAATAAGACAAAATTTTATTGTTTCAAATATCAAAAAATACAAATGTACACAGGACAACAAAACATTAATAAAAGCACTTAAAAAATACACCCAATAATAATTTTTCTGTTACGAATTCTACACATTTTGACTGATATTGCGCCGTACTGTGCTTTGTACTTAACTTAACTTTATTGTGACAAATTCTATGCATCATGATTGTAATAGCGCCGGACTTTGCCATACTTTCTATCTAATTCCATTGTGACGAATTCTATATACCGCGACTGTAATAGCTCCGTACTGCGCCATCTATTTTACCTATATGGTAAACTCTACCGTGATTGAGGTTATAGCACTTTATTTGAATATGTACCGCCGATTTGTATGCATAACTCATAGGCTAAGTTTACAGGAAGTGTACTTCTTTCTATCCGATCACATGATCAATCACGTGATCGGATTACTTCCGTACATGCGCAGTACAACACGCACATCGCCGGCGCCCAACCAGCCAATATTATTGCCGCAGGTACGTGTTTCGGACCAATCATAATTACCCATCTCATCTTGTTACCGGGGGCGGGGCACACACCCTGGGTATTTGAACAGGACACTTTCGATCTCTAAGTCACTCACCCCTGAGGAAGTCACCAGTCAGGTGACGAAACGCGTGGGGTCTGCTCCCTATCCCTCCCTGTCTGACTCAGCCGGCCTGCTCATTTGGAGTCCACCACGCCAGGATTGGTAAACAAAATGCACTGCTCCTCCTCGGAACTTTGCATCTTCTTAACAGGCAGGCGTTCTTAGCATAAGGTTGTCTCTTGCACTCAGCACTTTGCTACACCTTTGCATTACCCTTATTTGGATTCCTGGTGTCTACATGTGTACAGACTTGTATTCTTGACTATTTGCTCAGTATTTGTCAGTACATGGGAGGGATTTCAGGGCTCACAAGTCCCTGGCAGTCATATACACCAATTGGGTGTATTTTTTAAGTGCTTTTATTAATGTTTTGTTGTCCTGTGTACATTTGTATTTTTTTATATTTGAAACAATAAAATTTTGTCTTATTGTCTAGTCCCTTGTACGCATCCCACTTTTTTTCTTAAGTGTTGTTGTATACTGACTCTTGGGATGCGTGGACTTCATCTATATTTATTACATCAGTAGTGCCTGCTCCACTTGTTGTTGACCAATATAGGGGATGGATCAATCAGAGTACCTAGGGTTGAAGTACCCTAGGGGGTCTAAAAATATATAAAAATTTTACAAGAAAATTTAAAACATAAATGAATAAAACCTAAAAGTTCAAATCACCCCCCTTTCCCAAGAACTGATATAAAAATAAATAAACAAGTTAAATCATAAACATGTATAAACAAACATCACAGCGTCCCAAAATATCCAGTCTATCAAAATATAATAATGGTTATTCCCAGGGTTGAAAATAGCCCTTTTAAAAATTCTTTAAATGTATTAAAACACAATAAAACCTGTATAAATTTAGTATCCCCTTGATCATAGTAAACCAGAGTTATTATTTGGTGCGCACTATGAAAGTCGTAAAAACCGAGGCCACAAATAATAGTGCCACATTTGGAATTTTTTTCTTCCAGTACAAGGCATGTAATCATTAAAGTTATAGGTTAATGAAGTTGGGCAGCGGAAAATTAAAAAAAGCCTGTTATTGGTAACAGAGATCCAATTGAGCACCAACACAGCATCCTTTTACTTTGGTATCCATTGAGATCCACTCGACTGGGATACACCATTATTCAGATGTATATAGCCTATCTTCGCCGGAATGGGTGGACGCATTCTACAGAGTTGTGTCTGGTCTTTGTATAACTTTATCTTGGTGTTTTGTAACCTCTTTATTCCAAAGTTATTTGCTCAAGCGGAGCGCCCTTCCATTTGTAAATTTTCTAGTGCATACACTTTACATAGAGAATTATTCTCCCCATGAACAGTTTTTAGAAGGTCAGAGGATGCCTATGGCTCTATGGTCTAAAATTTAGCTGCCAAATATTTGTTTTAGGTTAAGGGAACGATTACAATCACCATCAAGAACCCTGTAAAAGTAATGCATTTAGGGATAAATAAACAATATGCAAAACATTCATACTAGTATGTGAAAAGGGATAAAATGTAAGGATAAAAAAGATTGTGCACAGGATAAAAGATCCCAAAGATTCCAACAAATCAGCTGACCTAAGGGGGCTTACAGTTGTACTAGATGTTGGATGGATTTAAAAAAATCCCACTGAATGTGTGAAAGACAATTTTATCGAGTTTGACCTACGGATTTCAACCATTGCAATGAAATGGGGTCTGCCTGCTAGGTTTGGTTGAAACTGGCACCATAGTAGGGGGTTACATTCTTATGTGCACAAAAATTACTATTTTTGGCAGGCAAATCTATAGCGGCTAGGTGAATCCAGACTTCTGCACCAACTGTGCAGGAGTTCATCAACAAAGTCAATAATATTATCATGTTAGAATGGGGGGGGAGGGGTATACTTAAAATGTGCAAAAAAATTTGGGAGAGCTGTAGGGGAGGTGGCTGGATAGTAGGTCCCTGGTGGATCTATGAAGAAGTCCTAATTGCCAAATGCGGATGCTAAGAGTATAAAGGCAGGCTCGCAGCTATTACGTGTCACTTTCTAGGTTGTTCTCAGGATGATTATGTTGAGATTGTATGGTAATATGTCCCTATGATCTGTTTGGATTTATCTACTAGACTTTGTATAAGGATAAAAATCAGATCTGTCTGCAGTGCGGAATGGGGGAGGGTACTGGAGGATTTCTGTGCAAGAAAAAGTGTTAAAAAATAAAAATGTTTTGATAAAAAAATTAAATTAGCAGGAACACCGTAACAGTCCCTAGGCAGGATCAATATATTATAAATCTATGGCTGAAAAGGGCCAGGCCACAGAGAGTTCCTTCGACTTCAAGACAAAAGATTGTATTAATTATGACGGTTAGAAAGCCAAACTAAACCTTTCAAGCAAAATAGTGTTACATGTTAATTTATTCTAATTTATTCATAGCAGTTTCATGATACGATAAAACACATTTACTGCATCTTGCAATAATATGTTGGCAATCATTATGAAACAAAGGCTGTTCTTAAAAGGATATGTTAAACACAACTATTATTAAAGTAAATGGTGTCCAGAAATAAATGGGTTAATCATTTGACATTCTACCATAGGGAAGTGAATGAAATAATGAACTAATGTTACATTGTCATTCCATATGACTCTAAAACATTAATGGCTTTAGTCATTAACTATACAAAGTCCTAAAGGTGAAGGGAAATCTATAGACCCGATGCAATCAATCAGTGGTTTCTCCCCTGCTGCATTCTTATGCAGCAATGAATAAACATCTTAAAACAGGGGGATCCATAGCTGGCTGCTATTGAATATGTAGCACATAATAAGAATGCGCAGTAGACCATGTTCAGACACAGAGCTCTCCTAAGGATTTTGAATGCAATATGGTATTTATTTTCATAATTGAAGTCAATAGCAGACACATCAAAAATGGTTTACAAATGTCCACACATGTGCACTGTATGCTAAATCTAAGAGAAAAAGCAAAACAATGTTCAAAAGAGACCAAAATGCCATTCAGATGCCAAGAACTGATACAATTCTCAACACTATAAAGTGTTTTAGTGTTAGGTTGTCTGATCACAGCTTGTCTGAAGCTAGCCTCAGATGCGCCATTTATAACATTGTTGAGTAGTGCTGTGTGACTAGGCTGCATGGACTAAACAGAAGAGGTCTACACAGTCTTCCAAATAACAATAGGATCAGATACTATAAAATTCACAAAAGCTCATTTAAACTTTGACTAAATTTAAATCTTAATTTAGCATGCAATGAGTCTGAATATAGCATAGAATAAGGCCCCTTCCACACTTGCCTTGCAGATCACGTCAGAGTCTGATCAGGGTACAATCAGGGTTTGGTCAGTGAAAAACGCACATTTTGCATCAGAGTGCAATCAGTTTTCAGTCAGAGTTTGTTCAGTGTCTCAGTTTTTCACGCACGTTTTCAATGCATTTTCAATGCGTTTTTCACGCGCATAAAATGCGTGTGAAATAGACTCAGGACTGATCTCTATCTTTTCTATGGCAATTGATGCATGAAAAACGCATTGCACTTGCATTGCACTTGCAAGTGTCTCAGAGTGCAATGCGTTTTTGATGCATCTTCATAGACTTGTATGGTGCGTTTTTCACGTGACTTGCAAAAGTAGAGCATGTCGAGATTTAAACGCGCGTTAAAAAAGCCACGCGTGTGTGCGTGAAAAAAAATACAAGGCTGAAAAGAACCATTGGTTACAATGGGTCAGAGTGCAATGCAAGTTCTGCGCGTCAAAAGCACGCGCAGAAAACGCACGTGAAAAACGCAAGTGTGAAAGGGGCCTAAGAGGTGGCATTAAAGAGAACCTGTCATTAAAATAAACCAACCCAAAATAAATACTTTATTAAAGGGCATAGCCTTTGCCCATAACTGGTTCCTTTACATGGCAGCAATGTTTAAAAAAATCACTTTGTAAACTTATATGCAACTCACCTGATGTGAGTCCAATGGCACAAAGTGAGTCCAATGAGGCACTGCATATTTAGTGGTTACTTGCTTTGCCCTGCCTCTTTGTTCCTGATTGACAGGACTCAGTGCTATGATATGCTGCTGTATGGGACATTAAGACAGAGCTCTGTTACATCATTAGGCACTTAACCATGTGGTCAGAGGGATGTAATCTAAGTTATATCTACAACATCTACCACATGTATAGACTCTGATCACATGAAACACAGCAGCCTCCATGGATGTCTCCTGCTCTCCATGCCTACATGGATTTATACACTTCCCCATGCCTCCATGGAGGCATGCTGTGATTTCATGACCTTAGATGACATCATCATGGTCACATGACATGAAGTGCTGAATACTTTGAAGAGGCATAGGACATAAGAGGGAGTCGATGGGAGGGGCTGTCTGAGAAGGACACTCCCCTCTGATGCCAGGGAATGTAACATAAAGTTGATTTATGGGGATGTAAGGGAAACTTTACAGCTTCCATTTAAATAGTAAAGTCTCAATAAAGAGTTGTCTTACTTTCCCATATCTTCAGCCTCTCATTTTATCCACACCTTGCTTCTTGACCTATATACACAAGGCTATAATTCGTCCCTTTCACACCACTCATTGTTGCATATGTCTGTCATTGACATTTATTATAATAAAACAGATACTACAACTAATTGCAGTACTCTTATCTATAATGATAGGACTATTATCACTGAACATAAAGCTACGCTCCCATCATTTATAATTCACATGGTGAACAAGGCATATGGCGATGTGATTACAGCCCCGTGTCCGCTAGAACTACATTATCTTCAAGAGTTTAATATGGGCCAATGGGAAACTGAACAGCTTTTACATATTATTATACAACTCAATAACAGTAGATGCAATAGAGGTGATGAAGATATGATTCATACTATATGGATATGCCCCATATTCATCATTGATTCTACACCAGGTTTCTGGCATAGAACTACTATACCCTGGCATAGCACTTTGTATACCCTCTGAATATTCAGGCCTAAATGTTTGTGGTTTTTACACAAAACTACTACTACGACTAGGTTAATCCACCAGCACTGCATTGGTGGCAGATGAAGGAGGTATAAGCCTCTTGATGTACCCATTGTGGATTTTTTTGCCACATTAGATGCGCTTTTCTGGTACATAATTTTGGGGCATCAATAGCTAATTAGTGTGATTTTATTAAGTCTTTGTTGGTGGAGGAAATGAAAATCATCAATTTTTAGGAAGATTTTTGGGTTTTTTTTTTTGGCCGTTTAACATACCATAAAAACAGTACATTGTTTTTATTCTATGGGTTGCCATGATTACGAATATACCTCATTTATATAGATTTTTACATTTTTTTCCAATTTTACTGAACAAAAAGTAATTTGGCGAAAATGTTAAAATTTCGCATCACCGTCTTTTCATATGCATAACTTTTTTATTTTTCGGCTGACAAGTCTTGTTAAGGGCTTATTTTTTAGAGCATTTTTTAAAGGCTATTAATTAAAAATGATCTTTTTTTCGGAGTGTTTTTTGGGGTTGTTTTTTACAGGGTTCACTGTGGGGGTGCAATAATGATTGTTTTATTATGCAGATTGTTACAGACGCAGCGATATCAAAAATGTTGGGGTTTTGTGTATTTTATTAAATTTTACTGAATAAAAACTAATTTGGAGAAAATCTTGTTCATTTGAGCATATCCATTTTTTCATTTGCATAAAAATTTTTATTTTTTTGCTGACGAATCTGGTTGTTCTTTTAAGTGGTATTATTTTAGAGTGTGTAACTTTTTAAATAAGTTTTTATAACATTTTTTTAAAGGTATTAATTAAAAATAATCTTTTTTCTGATTGTTTTTTGGTTTTTTTTTCCCAGCGTTTACCGTGCTGGTCCAGTAACAATTGTGTTTTATTTAACAGACTGTTATGGATGCGGCAATAACAAATATGTTGGGGGGGGGGGTTGTGTATTTGTGTTTTTTTTATAATTTATTAAGTGTTTGTATGGGAAAGTGACATTTCATTGGCTTATATTTTTATTTATTTAATTTTTAATTATTCTATTGTCTAAACTTTACTTTTTATAACTTTTTTACTTACACAAACTTGAACTTGAACCAGCGATGCTCTGCTTGCTACTTCAAATCCAATACACTGCTAATTCATTCTGAAGCAGTGTAAACTGTCTCGCATTCTCATGCATGCTCAGTGCTCAGACAGTTTACACTCAGACGAGATTGGGCAGCTCCAGGGCACTTGGCAGACTTTGGAAATGCCCAAAAGTGAATCAGATCCTCCGGTAAGCGGCATGGGGGATCTGATCCATAGGGGGAAGACCCTTACAGGCTGTGGTCATGCTTGAGTCGGAGATGGCTCTGATCGCGAGTGCTAGAGTGCTGTGTCAGCTGGAGTGTGCATCTGACAGGTGCTGCTTCTGGTGCTGGCTCTGTTTGTGAGCCGATGCCATAAGCAGGACGTTATAGAACGTCTCCGTGCGGGAAGTATCTTTCTGCAGTGATGTACTACAAATCCTAGTGCGGGTTGGGGTTATCACAAACATTCAATTACAATTCAATTAAATAAAAACGCTGTATATTTTGGCACAGCAGGGGCGGACATATGTTAGGTTTTAAAGGAGACTAAGGATTATGAGAATAAATCACTAGAATCATCTAATATATAAAGCTGAGTGTATGTATGCATGTCCATTAAAGGAATCTGCACCGTTGTGTTTGCAATCACCAAATTTCCACAGTTATTGCTTGTGACTCAGGAAACATGATAGGTTTTGAACCGAAACTTTCACCCTGCGCTTTCCAAAATCCACTTATTAACCACCATATATATATAGGGGAGAGTGACAGAGACAGACAGGCAGGGAGAGTGACTGAGAGAGAGGGACAGACAGGCAGAGAGAGTGACACAGAGAGAGAGACAGACAGGCAGGGAGAGTGACACAGAGAGAGAGAGAGAGAGAGAGAGAGAGACGAACAGGCATGGAGAGTGACTGAGAGAGAGAGAGAGAGAGACAGGAAGGGAGAATGGCTGATAGAGAGACAAGCAGGCAGGGAGAGTGACTGAGAGAGAGAAAGACAGGCAGGGAGAGTGACTAAAAGAGAGAGAAACACAGACAGGCAGGTAGTGTGACTGGGAGAGAGAAAGACAGGCAGGGAGAGTGACTAAAAGAGAGAAACACAGACAGGAAGGTAGAGTGACTGGGAGAGAGAAAGACAGACAGGGAGAGTGACTAACAGAGAGAGAGAGACAGACAGGTAGGGAGAGTGACTAAGAGAGAGACAGATAGGCAGGGAGAGAGACAGACAGGCAGAGAGAGTGACTAAGTGAGAGAAAGACAGGCAGGGATAGAGACAGAGAGACAGACAGGCAGGGAGAGTGACTGAGAGAGAGAGACAGACAGGCAAGGAGAGATAGATGCATAGATAGAATTTTTTAACAAAAATATATCTTATCATTAGCTAAGAGCAATTATTTACTATCCTGGGCAATTCTAGTATCTACAGCTTGTATATATATGGGACAGAAATATTTGTATATTTGTAGTAATCTGGACCTACCAGTGGTTTTGGCTTACAAAAGATGAACGAGTATTCTATACATTCAAATAAGACTGTATCGGAAGTTTATTCCTGTCTTTATTATGCATAAAAGTAACAATTATTTGTGGATGCTTTCTTGAAATGGGAGCAGCTGATAAGGGGTTTTACCCAGGGGTTAAAAATTAAATTGTAGAGATTCCCTTTCCCACATAATTTACAAAAAGACCAATTCCTCAGAACTGAACACTACCTGAATTCCTTCAAACTCTATCATATGTCTTCTTTAATGTTCTCTATTTGTTTTGGCAGAAATTGTGGTGAATGTCAAACTTTTCTTGATTCATAGTATTTTTTCTTTGGCTATGCAAGAGGTCACAACTGTCTGCTCATCTGTGTGCAGGTTTTCTGCAGTGCGCTGCCGCTACAGTATAGTCTTACAGTTGGTATGTGGTCTGTTTATTATAAATTCCAAACAGATCAAAACATTGGCTCCCCTAACATTTCACAGCTGCAGAAGAGTCAATGAATTGATTTCAGGAACTGTGAATCCTCCTTATCACCCACAGGATGACTTAGCCAGATAGCCTTAGCTTCCAAGTGCTTCAAATACTTGTTCTGACGTTTGCATACCAGATTCTTGTTCCCCTGTAGGACAACGCCTCTTACTGCCGGCTTTGCTGCCAATGTTTTTGGTCATTATTTTTATTGGCTCTACAAAAACAGTGCATCACCAAAGCAGTGCCTTTGGCATTATGAAGTTAGCTGTCACGTTGTGTTGAAAAGTCATATTACAAATAGATTATTTGGGAATTAACTGTTAAGTCTAGACACAAGTCATCTGCACTTGGAAGATTTTGTGTCATTTCTACTGAACCTCTTATACGCTAGAAACTTAATATTTATTGAGTGGTGAGTCATACTTCAACTCTGTTCATATATCATGGTTACTTGCACAAAAAAAATGGCACCTGATATATTCAGTTTCCACTCAAACTCATCCCTGAAGAAAATCAACAAATTTTATGCTATTGTGTCTTAATATTGCCCAACATACTATATACGTATTACATACCTGTTAAGGTACCGCTTGGTGTTATTTCAATTCCAATGAGAACACCCGATGAGTCCAGAGTGTTTCCATGCACAAAACAAGTTTTTCAGCATTGTGTTCAAAAGCATTAAACTCAAAAAATTGAGGGCAGCATAACAAGTATAAAAAAGAAGATTTACGGTAGACACAGGAGAAATTTTTACTTAACAGTAAAAAATTTGCCACATTTATCATGCCTTGTACACCTAAAACAGTTATACAAGTTGTAATTCAGTCTCAATTCCTTTCGCAGAGCTGGACATTGTGACTTCTCTCAAAAATGTCTGTATTAGTCCTAGGATGCAAACCACAGAGCTGTGAGTATAGGACACCAAACGTGCGATACACTGATCTTTTATTTAAGAATTTTGTGCCAGCCTATGATTAATGTGCTCCAATATTCAACAATGTTCAAATTTAGATTGCATTGTCTGTTGTAAGAACCTTTTCTAGCATAACTTTTCATGATGGGCCACTTATTTACATTTTTTTGTGGTTTAGGTTGCATGAGTTGTCCAGATTGTTTAATTTGCACAATCTCACAGTATGAGATAGTGATGCGGAAAGTTATAGAAGGCAGATCTTTTTCCCTTAGGTTTGTGACTTCTGTGTCTTAGGCTCCAGGGAAGTTGTTGTGTGTAGTGGAAAGTGGAGACTTTCCAAGGCTGTCAATTAGGGAAAACCTGAATGAAGGCTTCCTGGAGCTGGATTTGGAAATGAGAGGGTGGATTTCCCCAATCCCTGGACTATCTTTCGCTCTAGGACCACATTTCTGTGCAATCAGCTGCAGAGGTGCTTATGAAGGTCCAGACTGTGGTTTTCTCTCTGTCTCCTGGAGCTGACTGAAGAGCGCTGCACGTGAGAGCTGAGATCACAAAGTCTGGGACTGCTAACACGACAGTGAGTTTTGCCTGACCAGGGCCTGGTAGTATGGCAGATGGTATAGTTAGGATTGCCTATGTTTACTTAGAACTTGGATGAACAGGTTTTGTGTTCTGTTTTGTGCTGAAGAAAGCTGGGTTTTTGTTTGCCATTTTTATAATAGAGCACAGGCCGGACCAGTTTTGGAACTTTTTAAGTCCATGTCCCTATGTCAGTGTGTTAAAGCCCAATTTCTTAACTCTGCCACTCTGCTAATCCTCCACAACCAATAAAAAGAAGTTCAACAGAATGTAGTTTTCCCCGGACAGAACGCAAAACTAAATCTTAGAGGTCTCAACTTTCTAATACCAGTGAGTCCATTGGCTACCTTCTTTGCTGCCATTTTTAAGGTTTCAAGTTAAAGGATGATTCAGTGATGGCCAGCCTTTTGAACTCGATGGGTGTTGTGTAATTTTTCAATAGAAAAATTCCTAATTTTGTTGGGGTACAGTGGCAGCACAGGGATGTCTCAGCATGGTTAACCGTCTCTGATTAGGTGTTTTTTTTCCCCAGTAACTGTTGTGGGCATACTTGCAGAAGGGTGAGATTTTGGTAGATGCTTTAAAATAATCCCTGGGGTGTAAGGATCAGGCACGCCTGAGATGACTCTCCTATTCCCCTGTGGTCACTGGAATGGAACTTGGCCCAGCCATCTGCTGCTGACTAGGCAACTCTGGGACTCAGTTGTAGTGCTCCCAGCTGACTGGGTATAAGTCTGTAATAAATTTACTGCAGGTGAGAGCTCTGGTTTCACTGTCTAACTAACTGCCTTCATCAACAGAGATAAGATAGGCGCTGTTCCTGCCACTCTCTCAGCAGGAGTGTGGCACTGGATGATGTCACCTTTGCATGTTATTGTTCGCCACCACCGTTATCTTATGCCGAAGATTAGAGAAGTCACCTGCAGTTCTATAGAACCAGGCTCATAACTTCCTTAGCTTTTTTTTTCTTTTCATTTAAGCAAATAGGAATTGCCCTTATGTGCAGAAGAGATGAAGGAGATAGTAATAGCCTCCGAAATGCGTAGGAATTTTGTCTACCGACTGGGGCTTCCCTCCTCGTGCAGCAACCATCTTCAATCCTGGAAACCTATCTACCAGTGGATTATTTTCTGAATACAACACTCTAAAGGACTTTTTGCATAGATATACTAAAGAAACCTACATCCTTGGATCGTCAACACTGTGCCCTGGTTTGGATGAATAGTTGGCCACAGTCGTAAACACAGGTAATAACACTTGTTTACATTATATATACACAGTACATCTATCGGATCTGATGACCAGATAGTGCACTCATTGGACATGGAGATATAGGTATTTGTAATATAGACAATACATACTTTTAGCGGTTGTATGTTCTCTTTGGATATCCCGTTTTTGTCTGTTGGCGCAGGTATTGCATTTATATTTTAGGTATTTAAAGTGGTTATCTTTGTTGAGATCCATTTGGCAGTTTAGGTGCAGGTCACCAATCACTGATACTAGCGACACAACCAACACCTTTCAACATTTCCAGTAATTTGCGCCAAATCCGAATAATTTTTTAATATAATTTATAATTTATATAATTTATCTATATACAATTGGGAGTAATTTGGCTAATGATGGTGGTGTGCAAGAACCAGGAATTCTTTCCTTGGAGTTTTTCCACAGCAAAGGAGAAGACGTGAACAATATAAATATGACTGTTACATCCTGTGAATAAATAAGGCAGCAGGATAAATAAAACATATAAAACATACTTGTTTGCATTTACACCCTTCTATCAGCCCAGATAGAAAGGTTTATGGGCAGTAATAAAGACTGTTGCAGCCTGAAGAATGAAGGCATAGATAACGGTGTTAATATGCGTCAACAAAAGGCTTATCGATATCGCTGGCACCATGATAAAAAAGAAAATCTTTAATTCAATTCATTAAAAAATGCATGCTTCCATGGAAAAACAAAGTTTGGCTTACACGTTTCAGGCTATAGCATTATAGCTATAAACAAGGGCCTACTAATATTGCCCAAAATGTGTCAGCCTAACTTTATTTTTCCATCAAAACATGAGATTTTTAATGGACTGAAAAATAGATTTTTAATTTAACCATTGTGTCAGAGAAGTAGTTCATGATTTACCTACACCAGAGTGCTCCGTTATCCAAGGAGAAGCCTGCCATTGCATGGGCCGCTATGCACCGGGACTGAAATATAAGGAATGGGTTAGCTGCACTTGTTTCTATATAGACTCTAAAACGCATGCACACTCATCTAAGCTGAGCAGTACATGTGTCCCAAACTGGAAGATCTAGTCATTCCATTGCAATTATAACTCTGAATCAAACAGATCAAACCGTTGAAATCTACTATTTTCCCTACATTTCCCCAGAAAGATTTGATAGGCCCCCATACAGAGCAGAATGTCCTCCAGTCCTACTGAAATATTCTCACTTAACCTATTCACATCCTGGGGGTTATTTATTATACACCAGCGCTCGAGCGCAAGCATACGATAGCCCCGCCTTGTATTCGAGCTACAGCCTCTTGAAGTATCCGTTGGGATCCTGCGTAGCATAGCCCTGCCTAACATAGTAATAAACGCTGTAAATTTGCCGGCTGCAGTGAGTGCGCAGGCATGGGGACAGTAAAGCCCCTACACCTGCTCACTACCCACCAGCTGCGCCCCACCCCCGGCCACACCACACCTTCACGCTGGAAAGGGGTAAATAAAAGCTAGTCCTGGGAATAAGCTAGCATTTTCAATAATATCAGGGCTTCTAGGCTACTGACAAAACACATAAGCCCTGATAAATACCCCCCTATGTGTATGGACAGCTTAAGTAGCACTTTGGTAACAGAGTGGTTTCTTATGCACTTGTAATATTATTTTGCATGAACAGTTCCTAGAACCTAGAATTATAGATGCTGGGATTCATTATTTTAGCAGTCGACTGCATAAGTGAAATGAGTATTCCCTCAGTGTAAGAAATACACTATTTTATATCATTTTCAGATCCAGGCTCTGACAGTTCCCTTCCATGAGTAACAACTCAATAACGTGGCAGATGCTACTGTACAAACTCTGATTGTCAACTGTACAGTGACAACATTCACTAGGAAGTGATGATTTACATGTAGGTTATACAAGCAATAACACAGAATGCTGCAACATGATGTGTCTAAAGAGCAATTATATGCAGTAGACATACAAGAAGGGTGACTTGTCAAATGAGAGACTTATACAGCATATGAGGAAGCTGCCAGTAAGTAATACAGTACAAAATCTGTGTATTAAAACAAAAATTACCATTATATAAGACTACTAAAGCATTACTGGTATAGAAATATGTGGATGAGAAAGGGTAGGATTGCATTTTCTCTTGAATATATTCCAGATAAGTACCATGTACATGTCCAATATTCTGCCCTTTTTCACAACCCCATGGTGTGGCCTGTCATAGGCCCTAGGAAATAAGCAATCCTTGTTTTCATAACACATTTTAATGCTACAACTCAAATTGTGGCATAACAAGACTGTGCAACACCCTCGCCGATGCAATGGCGAGGGAGTGTTTGCGAATACGTCCCACCTGCATGTAATCACATCAAACTACATGGTCCTGATAGGACATAGAGGTATTGCAGTGGTGAATCCTGCCTGGCAAGGCAGGAGTTAAGTACTTTGTATGATGCAAGATTCTATTGTCCAATGATCTGTGTTACATCCTGTCCTTTGTAAGCTGAGATGTGATTGGAGGAGCAGCCACCACCTGACCAAAGGGAGGTAATAAAACTCCCTGGCCAGGAATGTTCTGGAGATCTTTTCAGAGAGATTCTGTTGTAGGAGAATCCTAGAGATCAGTGAGTGAGTGAGTAGTCTCTGTCTAGCCCATACCAGAGCAGGAAGAGCCTAGCCCCTGCCTCTGAAGAGTGGAGCAAGAAGACTAGAGTTAGTATAGTGAGGAAAAGGGGTATCACCTTACCTTTAAAGGTGATACCTGAAGCCCTACAGGACAAGCTGAAGCTTCCTACCAGGACACAGCTGCCTCCCAGCCTGCCCTCTGCATCCAGGCTGGTGAACTATCTCCTGAGGCTCCCTCCAAAAGCATCTCAGCACTCCATCTACCTGTTAAAGGCACGTTTGCTGCGGTTCCTGCCGGTTCAAATAAAGAACTGTAAGTTGTTTTCTTCAACTTCTGTCTCCGTCTGGTCCCTGCTAATACGGCTGCCTTCATCACCGGCACCCTGTCCATCACACAGAGACTCATACTCGGGAAATCAAGGGGTTGCCCCAGAGAGATCCGCTATAGCAGCCTTTCCCTCATCATTTCTTGCCAACACCACCCTGCTGGAGACCTGCCAGGCTGTAGGACAGCCCTCCGGTTCCCCCGTACCAAGCACTGTGACAATAGCGTGCTTAGGCCGCAACCGCCAGCCACTCCGGTACCGCGGGCCCCGGCTGTCTCCAGGCCTCACCTCAAGGGCTAGGCCTCGGTGGGGGATGTTGCAAGTGGCGTCACGAACAGGAATGATACTTCTGTGCCTTATTACGGCATTAAAGACTTTCCTTTATTAAAAAGACTGTGCTGCCTAACCCTGCTGCCATTCGGCTTTAGGCCCAAGTGACTGTGTGTTTCTGGATTGAACTGTGTTAATGCTGCCACGTGCTGTCGAGCACCGCTCCAGCACTCAAGAGGTTAATCCCTGCAAGAACTGTACCAGCTCTGCTACACACGGCGCTGCTGCGCCTGTAGCATTTACCTCAGAGGCGTGTGGCGCAGCAAGTATTTCCAGCCCGCCAAATCCTCACTGGCGGGAACTCCAGAGGCGTCACTAGGCTCCGCTCCCTGCACGGGTGGCGCAAACTACCGAGGAGGAGGAGCTGGAGCGAGTGCGGCCGGCAACGAAGAGGGTTAATCGGCCATCTTGGATTTCGGCGTAGGCCGCGCCTGAAGCCTGCCAGCAGCGTGCGCCTCATCCGGAGTTCCGGCGCACGTGTCCTGCGACTGGAGGACACCGCTGAGCATCACTGAGCCCTGCTGCCTGCCGGACATCGGGAACGGAGAGCTTCGTGCACCGGAGCTGTCCTGTCACCGCGGCTGATCCTGAGTGAGTACCACTGGGGAAGTTAAAGGGGGGTAGAGATTGTTTCCGACGCTAGGTTATTGGCTCACCTCCCAGGGAATAGTGACTGTGTCTTAAAGTGCCCACGTCCCATTCTAGCCATCGCCCATAGCAACGGACATTGTGTAACCCTACAGACTTCCCTCAGCTAGGCCAGTCATGTCCGCCCAGGACGAAGATACGGGACTGGAGCAAGTCCCGTCCCCTGGTCCCTCCTCAGGGTACCGGAGCATGTTAAGTCCTCCAGAGAGTCCCTTCAGCCCTGCTACAGCTAGTGTCCCTGGGACTCCCACCATGATGCCTCTGACTATGCCCTACTATCTGGGGGCCCCCTGGTTACCCTACTACGAGGGAGAAGCACATACTCTCCCTGAATTCAGGGACAAGTTGTTAGCCACCTTCGCCTTGCTCCCGTTCACAGAGGAACAGAAAGTGGGCATCCTCATCGGGCAGTTGAAAGGACCCGCTCTCCGGGAAGTCAAGTCTTGGCCCCGAGAACAGTGTCAGAATGTGGTCCAAATTCTTGATAGGCTACGCAACACCTTTGACAAGTGTACTGTCTCCGAGTTGAAGCAGAAATTCTTCGGGAAAAGACAGAAGCCCGAAGAGTCCCTCCGAGACTTTGCCCTCTCCCTACAGGAGACATGGAAGGCCATCACCTGCCTTGAGCCCAAAGACGCTGAAACCTCTGATCAAACCTTAAGGGAACAATTTATTAATGGACTTGTTGATAGAAATCAAAGGTGTCAACTAAAGATCATCTCTTCTCAACATGCCCAGGCCTCTTTCCTTGAGTTTAAGGAAATTGCCATTGACATATTAGGAGACCGACCACCTACTGGGCCACAGAAAGAGCCTGAATCCGTGGAAATGGAAGAATCTGCTCTTGCTTGCCATCCCACGCAGTCAGCATCACCTACTCCTGCGGCTATGGAAGTTACTGGCATAACAGGACCGGTCCCTAATCTGGCGGACACCCTGCATCAAATCCTCGATCGGTTGACCCAGTTGGAAGTAACTGTCTCCGCTATGAGGAAACCTCCAGAGAACCCGGTGCGGTCAGCTACTCCTCGTGAATCTCCGACTAAACAACGCCCAAAAAGCACCTGGAGTCAGAAGAAACCCCGCCAGCGGTGCAGCTACTGCCATAAATATGGGCATGAAGAGAATGATTGTCGTCAGTTAAACGACAAACCCTTGGAGCTAAGGGACGACCTCCAAGAGAAGAACTTGTAAGTCCCCGAGATGCTAACTGGATGCCCAGGTTCGTGGGGACTCGCCCCATGGTTCATGTAACCATCAACGGAGTTACCCTACCGGCTCTCAAGTGACCACCCTCCGGAGTGCTGCCTTCGAGAAATGCCGAGGAAGAGCATCCTTAGTCCAGCCTCCAAAGGCTTACTTGAACATCATTGCTACGAACGGAAAACCCGTACCCATCCGCGGCTACTGGGAGCCCACGCTAACCATTGGAGACACTGAATTAACCAGACAGGGCGTAGTGGTGACACGTGTGCCCGAAAACGGTAACTTCTCCCTGGTACTGGGTACCAATGTCCTCCGCAACTGCTACCCTGAAGTGCTGAAGGCTCTCCACGACTCCCTGCCAACAGTGCCCAACGGTTCCCGGAAGGTAATTCAGGAGACTATGCAGGTTCTAGCGGCGCAACAGAAGTTTGCTGGCCCTAATGGTGAAATCTGCAGAGCCCGGATCAAGGATCCCCAACCTGTCCGCCTTCAACCTGGGACTGAGACGCTAGTATGGTGTCGAGCCTGCATGGGCGTCCAAGGTCAAGACTACCAGGCGATAGTAGAACCTCTACCAGCTGATGAGGACCTACCCATTCTAGCCGCCAGGAGCCTAGTCACTGTATCCCGAGGACAAGTACCCATTCGATTACTAAATGTGGGAGACTCCCCAGTGGATCTGAGAAAGTACCAAGCCGTAGCCACTCTCTTCAGTGTCCATCCTGAAGACTTGGTGGAAACCTCTCTGTCTGCCTCCCAACAGTTGGAAGTGAAGCAAAGTGCTGAAGATGAGCCTGCCGAGCAATCCTGGTGGCTTGAGCTCAATATTGGAGACGACGATTTTACTCCTGCAGACCAAGTACAAGGTGTCCTGGATGTCGTTATGAAGCACCACCAGGCCTTCAGCAAACACCCACTGGATTTTGGGCAGACTACTCTGATCCAACACACCATCCCTACTGGCTCTCATCCTCCTATCAAGGAACGATACCGGCCCATACCTCCAGCCCGCTACCAAGAGGTGAAGAAGCTGGTACAAGAGATGAAGACAGCCAACGTTATCCGGGAGAGTCACAGCCCATGGGCTGCCCCGCTGGTCCTTGTGAAGAAGAAGGATGGAACCCTTCGATTCTGTGTTGATTATAGGAAGATCAACAATATCACCCACAAGGACGCCTATCCTCTGCCTCGAATCGAGGAATCTCTCGCAGCCCTAGGGTCAGCTGCCTACTTCTCTACCCTGGACCTGACCAGTGGCTACTGGCAAGTGGCCATGGCGCCGGAAGACAGAGAGAAGACGGCTTTCACTACCCCAATGGGCCTGTTCGAGTTCAACAACATGCCGTTCGGGCTATGCAACGCCCCAGGCACATTTCAACGGCTGATGGAGAGATGTTTGGGTCATCGCAACTTCGAGACCGTCCTGCTATATTTGGACGACATTATCATCTACTCCAAGACTTATGAAGACCACCTCCACCATCTGGCTGAAGTCTTCCAAATCCTGACCCAACATGGGTTGAAGGTCAAGCCATCCAAGTGCCACCTGCTACAACCTAGCGTCAAGTACCTGGGACATGTGGTGAGCGCTCATGGAATTGAGCCAGATCCAGAGAAGATTGCAGCTGTCCACGACTGGCCTACCCCATCAACCGTACGGGACATCAAAAGCTTCCTGGGATTTGCCAGTTATTACAGGCGTTTCATCCCGAAGTTTGCCCAGCTGGCGGCTCCCCTGCAAGAGCTTCTAAGGGGCCTGCCAAAAGAGAGCCAACGTTCCCGAGTATCCATTGAGTGGACGGCCGAACGAGAAGCTGCCTTCCAGATGCTCAAGCAACGGTTGACCGAGTCTCCGGTGTTGGGATATCCAGACTATAGTCTGCCTTTCACCCTATACACTGATGCCAGCAAGCAAGGTCTAGGGGCGGTATTATCCCAGCTCCAAAACGGAACTGAAAGGGTCATAGCCTACGCCAGCCGTTCCCTCCGAGAGCCGGAGCAAAACGACCAGAACTACAGTTCCTTCAAGTTGGAGTTTCTGGCGTTAGTATGGGCTGTGACCGAAAAGTTCAAGGACTATCTAGCTGCATCATCTTTCACTGTCTTCACAGACAATAATCCTTTGGCGCATCTGAACACCGCACGTCTTGGAGCACTGGAACAACGGTGGGCCTCCAGACTTGCCAATTTCAACTTTACCATCAAGTACCGGGCTGGTAAGACCAATGACAACGCCGACGCTCTGTCCCGTCTCCCTGACCAGTGGGAGGGACCCCCCACGGATGCTCAGTGGGAAGATGTCGAGATGCCAGCATTCTATGCCCGGTTTGTGCGTCAAGATGCCCAGAGAGTTTCCTCCCTCCCGACAGGGGCAGCGCCAGCTACTCCTCAAGAAGAGTCAGAGCCCCCTGCGGAAAAGGACCTCTGGATGAGTCTTCAGGCTGATAGCCGTGCCATAGGAGAAGTAATGGACTATCTCTCTAGTGGGCGAGTGCCTGAAAGAATCCGGCGCAGAAGAGCTGATGGAGAACTGTCTCAATTGTGGCGCCAGAGGAAGACTCTGAGCATGCACCAGGGTCTGCTAAAGAGAAGAACTCTGGACCCTATCACTTATGACCGGCTATACCAGATTGTGATTCCCAGGAGGGACGCCAAGATAGTACTGGAAATGTACCATGACCAGTCCGGACACGTTGGCGCTCAGAAGACTGAAGCCACCCTCCGAAGGCGATTCTTCTGGGTCAACATGAAGTCCGACATTGAAGCCTGGTGTTGAGAATGCCCAGCCTGCGCCATCGCTCGAGGAGAGCGACACAATCAAAGGGCCCCTCTACGTCCCATTGCGAGCCAACGGCCCTTGGAGATCCTGGCATTGGACCACGTGAAGTTGGAGCCCAGCAGATCCGGTCACAGTTATGCTCTTACGATCATCGACCACTATACCAAATTTGTGGTCGCAGTACCTGTCAGAGATCTGTCTGCAAGGACTACCGCAGCGGCCCTGTGGAAGAGCTTCATCCTCCCCTATGGCTGTCCGGACCAGATCCTTACAGACCAAGGAACAGCATTTGAGTCCCAAGTCTTCCAGGAGCTGTGCACTCTATATGGCTGCAAGAAGCTGAGGACCACAGCCTATCATCCCCAAGGCAACGGGCTTTGCGAAAAGATGAATCAGACTCTAATCAACATGCTGAGGACTCTGACCCCTGCAAAAAGGGCTGACTGGCCAAAACTGTTGCCCGAATTAGTGTACCTGTACAACAATACCACTCATTGCTCCACAGGGTACACCCCGTATTATCTGATGTTCGGGAGACACGGCCATCTCCCTGCGGATATGACCTGGGACATGGAGTCCCCTGATTCCCAGTCTTTACTCCCCCAGACTGACTGGGTTCACGAACACCAGAGGCGCCTGGCGGATGCCAGAGAAGTTGTGGATCTGCGGTTGGAAGAGGCCCAGGAGAAACAAAAAAGGGACTTTGATCGTAATGCCTGTGCTGAGCCTTTTGCCCCAGGAGATCGAGTGTGGCTGCGCAACAACCATCCTACCAGTAAGCTAGATGGGCGTTGGGAGTGTGAGCCATACCTAGTTAGGGACAGTCTCTCCCCTGAAGTCTACGAGATTTCAAGAGGAGACCGTCCACCATTCCGGGTACATAGGAACCGGCTGAAGAGATGTCTTCGTCCTTTTGCCCCTATGTCCACACCTCTCACCTCGACCCCCAACTTACAGACCTCCTTGTGTTCGCCTACCCCCAGTTTCTTGGAACTTGTGACTGTGCCTCAATTCTGTTTTGTTTCCACTCCAGTAAGAGGTACCTCAGAGAGACCATCATCCCCACCGCAGTCTCCAATACTGTTGCCTGTGGAGGATGATCCGGCTCCACTGTCTGCAACCCCTGAAACATCAGAGCCAGCT
This sequence comes from Engystomops pustulosus, assembly GCF_040894005.1. NCBI lineage: Eukaryota > Metazoa > Chordata > Amphibia > Anura > Leptodactylidae > Engystomops > Engystomops pustulosus. The sequence goes on along the minus strand of NC_092418.1, from coordinate 69,055,352 downwards.
GAGACTCCGAATCCAGCGCCTGAATCAGAGGAGGACGATGAGGAGATTGTTATCTTCTCCCAGCCGGAACTGCGGAGGTCTCAAAGGGAGACCAAAGGTAAAGCTCCTGCGTACCTGCAGGAGTATCAGCTGGTGTCACACAGAAGGAGGAGGCAGGTACGCTTTTCTGACACCGAAGTACTTACCACCGAAGAAGATGCAGAGTAACCCCTGAAGGGCTGTAGCCCACTTCAGGTACTGTACCATGTGTATATATGTGTATTTATCTCCATTTTCCCTAAAGAGCCAGAGACTTTCCTGAGACTCTCATCCCTATTTATCTCAGTCAAGAGACATACCTTGAACTGATTATTGTCATGTGCTATGATAGCACCCCTTCCTCTGCCACCGCAGAGAATTTCTTCAAAGGACTCTGTCCCTCTCCAAATAGAGGAGACCCTTTGCATCTTATTGCACTTTTCCCCACCTCAAGGGCTGTACCCAGAAGATGGACTTTGTCATTAAAGACCTTCTGTGAGACTTTTGCCAACTCCAAGGAAAAGTTGCTACTTAATTTATTATCAATTTGCACTTAATGCCTTCCTTTATAGGTATGGACATTCTGCTTGCACTCTTTATGCCTTTTCTTTGCAGGAAAAGAGACATTTGCTATCTTGCTACCTTGAGTAGCCTAACTACCTCTGTAACGTTGGTAACGTTCAAGATGTGTACCCATTGGGCTCCTAAGCCAATGTGAATATACCACCTGTTTGCACACTGTCATATCTGCCAGTAGTCTGCATTAACCCTTTCATAGGCTTTTCAGGTTGTAGTGTGGCTGTGTCGGACCGTCTTTTTGTAAAACACTGACCGCTACCTGATCCCTCAAACCGAGGTTTGCACATGGGGGTAGTCCGTAAACTGCGGGTCTTTAGGGGACCGGGGGTGTTACAGAGTTAGCACCTGGATGCCACCCATACTATGGGTAAGGATGCCAGTCAGGAGGTACTCGTGTCGCATATGCTAACGCAATGCAGATATACACACTATATAATTGCCGCCAGGGAAGAAGTGTTTACATAACAAATATACAGGCCTTGGTGCAAGGAGTGGATTACAGGACATGACACCACACCTTTCCTACTGTACAGTTCGGTTTAATGGCGTCAGCGACCAACTGTCATACAGCTACATGTTTTGTCTTAGTCCGACACCAACCCCGGTGCCTGTCTCCAGGACCATGGGCGGTTTGTCCCTACACCTCACATAGCCTGCACTTCCCAGAAGTGCCTTTATCCACCTCTGCCCCCTCAAGCCATCTGTAGGCGAGCCGAGGGCGGCTCTTTCAATTGCCCCCCGGGGTATGCAACACCCTCGCCGATGCAATGGCGAGGGAGTGTTTGCGAATACGTCCCACCTGCATGTAATCACATCAAACTACATGGTCCTGATAGGACATAGAGGTATTGCAGTGGTGAATCCTGCCTGGCAAGGCAGGAGTTAAGTACTTTGTATGATGCAAGATGCTATTGTCCAATGATCTGTGTTACATCCTGTCCTTTGTAAGCTGAGATGTGATTGGAGGAGCAGCCACCACCTGACCAAAGGGAGGTAATAAAACTCCCTGGCCAGGAATGTTCTGGAGATCTTTTCAGAGAGATTCTGTTGTAGGAGAATCCTAGAGATCAGTGAGTGAGTAGTCTCTGTCTAGCCCATACCAGAGCAGGAAGAGCCTAGCCCCTGCCTCTGAAGAGTGGAGCAAGAAGACTAGAGTTAGTATAGTGAGGAAAAGGGGTATCACCTTACCTTTAAAGGTGATACCTGAAGCCCTACAGGACAAGCTGAAGCTTCCTACCAGGACACAGCTGCCTCCCAGCCTGCCCTCTGCATCCAGGCTGGTGAACTATCTCCTGAGGCTCCCTCCAAAAGCATCTCAGCACTCCATCTACCTGTTAAAGGCACGTTTGCTGCGGTTCCTGCCGGTTCAAATAAAGAACTGTAAGTTGTTTTCTTCAACTTCTGTCTCCATCTGGTCCCTGCTAATACGGCTGCCTTCATCACCGGCACCCTGTCCATCACACCGAGACTCATACTCGGGACATCAAGGGTTGCCCCAGGGAGATCCGCTATAGCAGTCTCTCCCTCATCATTTCTTGCCAACACCACCCTGCTGGAGACCTGCCAGGCTGTAGGACAGCCCTCCGGTTCCCCCGTACCAAGCACCGTGACAATAACGTGCTTAGGCCGCAACCGCCAGCCACTCCGGTACCGCGGGCCCCGGCTGTCTCCAGGCCTCACCTCAAGGGCTAGGCCCCGGTGGGGGATGTTGCAACTGTAATTGGCCCTGGTACAAACTTTGTATTTGGGCCCCGCATAACAAAACCCCAGACTGATGTCTGCATCCCACAGATTATACATGAGCATAAAGATACACTTTAGAAAAGCTACACACAGACACAAATAAACATTTATCTGCATTTACTAATTCAATAAGTACCTTCTCCTTCTGTCCTGGCCTGGTCCATCCTAGTCAGTATCCTGGTGGGCTCCTCACAGGTTACAATTCCTCTCCATCAGGTATACCAACTTATTATGACTTCTGCTGGTCATCACCGCAGGATTTGCCGACCTTGTGTCTTCAGCTCCTTGTCGCACATTTCCACACCTCCTAAAAGTGTCTCCTGGATAGCAAGAATGTCCCACATTGTGATTGCTGAATAACGCTTACTCCATACAACTCCATACATGCTGTTCCCTACATAAAAAAATAATGCACAATTACACCCTCAATATATAATAGTATATACCAGTGGTGGCACACCTATGGTGGCATGTGTGCCAGTGGTGGCACTTGTAGCCCACTCTTTGGGCACTTAGGTTGTGAACTAAGGAAATCCAGGACGTGCTGCACTTTTTTAAAGTGGCTCATCTTCAGCTGCCTGGGACTATAGGAGTTGGAAGAATGTGTTAACTATCACTGCAGCTTCTTCTCCAAGCCCCTGCAATTCTTCTTCTTAAAGTACTGTCCTCAGTATTGTCCTCAGTGTACTCAGGATGCTGATATGATTGAAAGCTTTGACAGAGCTGGGAGCAATAAGTTACTGCTTAAATTTGCCGTGTTGGCATTTAGTGATAAATGAGTGGGTTTTGGGGGTAGTTTGGGTCTTGGTCTCATAAAGGTTTCCATTACCGGTAAATACTAAAAAATACATTAATAGCAGAAGCCCTTATTTATATTTCAAAGCAGAACCCCTGATTAAGTTCAGAGCAGAACCCCTAATATGTTTATGAGCAGCACCCCTCATATAGTTAATAGTAGCACCCCTCATATGTATCATAGCAGCAACTCTCAAATATTTAATAGTAGTACCCCTCATATATATCATAGTAGCACCCCTCATATATATCCTACTAGCACTCCTCACATTTAATAGTAGCACCAATAATTTTTTAGCAACACCCTTCATTAGTGGGCAGAAAAAATTAAATAAATATATAAAATTATTGCTTCAGTGATCCCACAGCTTCTGCATGGGCTTCTACTGAGAGAGGCAGGCATGGGTTATGCCATCATCATACATGCCTGGGTCATAGGGAGGTTGCAAGCAGAGGCAACTCTGCCGGTGGCCTCTCTGACATTTATTCTTTAATGAGGTGGCCGGCGAGGTACCGGCACTGGCCCTGGCTCCTGCACCTATGCCTCCTTCTACCTCAGGCAGATGCTAGCCCCCTCCACCTGGGTGCCCGGTTATAGTTGCACACCCTGTGACCGTGAACATTACTCCCCTATTTCACCCCCTGCATAAGAAACAAATCATTTATGTGTATGACATGCCTCAAGTAGGCAAGCAACATTTCAATATATTTGTAGCAGATTCCAAACCAATGCCAAACCAATACTTGAGTGATAAATACACCTGACTATTACCAGGTAATAGTCAGGTGTATTGAAGACAAATGAAGCTTGTAAAGAGGGCCCCAAATTGTCCTGCATGCATACTTTGGGGCTCATTTACTAACGGTCACACACTTGAGTTGTTCACCAGAGATGAGCGAGCACTAAAATGCTTGAGTGCTCGTTACTCAAGTCGAATTATTTCCGATGCTCGAGTGCTCGTTTCGAATAACGAACCCCATTGAAGTCAATGGGAGACTCGAGCATTTTTCAAGGGGACCAAGGCTCTGCACAGGGAAGCTTGGCCAAACACCTGGAAACCTCAGAAAAGGATGGAAACACCACGGAAATGGACAGGAAATAGCAGGGGCAGCATGCATGGATGCCTCTGAGGCTGCTTAATCGCACCATTATGCCAAAATTATGGACAACAGCATGGCGATGACAGAGTGACCGAATGAGGCTAGATAGCATCTAAAACATCCAATAATTGACCCTGACACTATAGAAGACGGCATGCAGAGGTAGCGGCAGCAGCGTCAGGCTAGAGAGTTGCATGGCGACATACCCCAAATGGACTCAGGCTTCAAACCAATTTAAAAAATTCCTTTTGGCGAGGATAATGTGTAGCACTGTATGTATCAGTATTTTGCCTGGTTAAGGCGGCAGAGAGGAACCAAAGGAGGTGAGCAAAAAGCGCTTAAATGATTTCCTATGGGAACAAAAGGTTGATGGTAAATTTAGTCGATAACACAGCATGGTGGCCACATAGTGACCAAGTTCCATAACGTATCTGGTGTAACACCCAAAAAATTAGCCTGACACAGCTCGTTTGCTAAGGGGACGACATGTGAAGGCAGCCATGGAGACGACTTCCATGATTAAGAGCGACAGTATGGGGCATCCATATTGCGCTGCTATGATTGAAACTTCAGGTCTCCAGCATGGCAGCGACAGATGGGCCAAGTTCCATTATGTATCTGGTGAAACACCTGAAAATTCTGCCTGACACAGCTTGTTTGATAAGGGGATGATGTGCTGTATTTCCTCTCGTGCTCCAGTGTCTGGGGATCGTGGAGGCGAAATGGACAGGAAACAGCAGGGGCAGCATGCATGGATTCCTCTGAGGCTGCCTAATCTTGGGATGGAGCTGGCGGTCCGCTGCCAGGTGATCTTTCGCCTGTCCAAGTCCCTTTCTCTCGGCTCCTCCCCACCCAAAATGGGCCTGGGGGCCAGAATTGTTTGAATATTTCAATGCGCACAGATACGACACAACTTCGTGAGCAAATCAGACAGATTGGGGTATGTCTTGAGGAACTGCTGAACTATGAGACTTAACACATGGGCCAGGCATGGCACATGTGTCAGTCTGCCAAGTTGCAGAGCCGCCACCAGGTTACGGCTGTTGTCACACAAAACCATGCATGGCTTCAGGTTCAGCGGTGCCAGCCACAGATCAGTCTGCGCTGTGATGCCCTGTAATAGCTCTTGGGCGGTGTGCCTTTTATCGTCTAGGCTCAGCAGTTTGCGCACCGCCTGCTGTCACTTAGTGACGACACTGCTGCTGTGCCTAGAGCTACCGACTGATGGCGCCATGCCCACGGATGGCAATTTGGAGGAGGAGGTGGAGGAGGGGTGGGAGGAGGAGGAGGCATATTAGGCCTGAGAGACCTGTACCGAGGTAGGCCCCGCAATCCTCGGCATCGGCAGTATATGAGCAGCCCCAGGTCCCAGCCTCCACCCAATGTGCCGTCAGCGATATATAGTGGCCCTGCCCGGCAGCACTCGTCCACGTTTCCGTGGTCAGGTGGACCTTGTCAGAAACGGCGTTGGTCAGGGCACGGGTGATGTTGTCTGACACATGCTGGTGCAGGGCTGGGACGGCACATCGGGAAAAGTAGTGGCGGCTAGGGACCGAATACCGAGGGACGGCCGCCGCCATGAGGTTGCGAAAGGCTTAAGTCTCTACCAGCCTATAGGGCAGCATCTCCAGGCTGAGTAATTTGGAGATGTGGACATTGAGGGCTTGGGTATGTGGGTGGGTTGCACTGAATTTCCTCTTGCGCTCCAGCGTCTGGGTTGTAGAGAGCTGGACGCTGTGCATGGAGACATTGGTGGATGCTGTGGAGGATCGTGGTGTTTGTGCCGGGGTCCTGGGCAGGGGGCTGACTAGAAGAGGCAGCAAATGACATAGGGGAAGGAGCAGTGGTGGACCCGGCCGGAGGTGAACGGCCTTGGTTTTATTGAGTGGGGTGTTTAGCATTCATATGCCTGCGCATACTGATGGTGGTTAAGCTAGTAGTGGTGGAACCCCTGCTGATCCTGGTGTGGCACAGGTTGCACACCACAGTCCGTCGGTCATCCGGACTTCAGAAAATCTAGCCCTCACCACGGAAGCTTCACTACGTGTCCTTCCCTGACAACAACTTCCCCACTGTCTGACAACCGTGTCTCCTCATCGTCCGACACCTCTTTACACACTTCTTCCACTACGTCAAGAAGGTCATCATGACCCACAGACTGGGACCGGTGGAAAACCTGGGCATCGGGAAAGAGCTCAGCAGCAACCGGACAAGTGGTTTGTGACTCTGGGAAGGGTCCAGAAAACAGTTCCTCAGAGTATGCCGGTTCAAATGCCAAATTTTCCTGGGAGGGGGCAGACTGGGGGGAAGGAGGTTGAGGTGGAAGAGCTGGAGGAGTGCTCACTTGGGTAACATGGGTGGACTGTGTGGAAGACTGACTGGTGGACAATTGGCTAGAAGCATTGTCCGTAATCCACGACATCACCTGTTCGCACTGTTCTGGCCTCAACAGTGCTCTACCACGAGTCCCAGTAACTTGAGACATGAAGCTAGGGAGTGTAGCTCTGCGGAGTTCTCCTGCTCCCTCGTCAGCAGGTGGTGTCTCACCCCACCCAGGACCACGGCTTCTGACTCCTGCAGTAGTTGGACGCCCACGCTCTCGTCCTCTACCCCTAGCCCTCGGGTTCAACATTTTCAAAATTAAAGTCTATTATATAGACAAAACAGATATATAAACTGTAAAAATTTTTTGTGTTTTTTATTTTTTTAAAATTTTTGTGTTTTTAATATTTTTATAGAACAAAACATGCAGAAGAAATCACACAGCAACCACAGAAGATGATGATTGCTATGGCTAGTTTCTAACCTACACTGACAGCACACAACAGGATTTTGTGCTGTGCCAGTGACTTTCAGTTTTGAAAAAAAAAAAATTGGCAGACTGTGCCTAATTCAATCAAACCCCTAATAAATTGTCCCACTTAGGTGTTTGAGATAGATATGTGTGTCACTAAGAGCTAAATAGAACGGTAGCATGTCTCCCTGCAAATTCGTCACAATATGGTACTAGCTGCACTACTAGTGCCAGCAAGCCCAGCCACAAGCAAATAAAATATAATAAAATATAACGCTATTGTAGCCCTAAGAAGGGCTGTTGGATTCTTGTAGAATCACTCCTGCCTAACACTAATCTAATAGAACACCCTAACGCTATCCCTGACCAGCAGCAGCTCTCTCCCTAGCGGCATCCAGACAGAGAATGATCCGAGCAGCGCGGGCAGGGGCTAGTCTATTCCAGGGTCACCTGATCAGGCCAGCCAACCACTGCTATCGACATGTTAGTGTACCACATGATGCTGGGTGTAGTGCAGAGTCTCCTGGCTTGTGATTGGCTCTGTTTCTGGCCGCCAAAAATCTAAAAGCCACGAGATTACATTCTCTCGAGCGGTGCTCGAAATACTCGAGCACCGAGCAGTTGCGAGTATGCTTATGCTCGAACGAGCAGCAAGCTCGGACGAGTATGTTCGCTCATTTCTATTGTTCACCTTTTTGGGGCTATAATGACTTGCATAGGTATTTAATAAGTGTGTGCTCTGGGTTTGTGGTGCAAGCAACCCTTTTTAAGGGGCATGCTGTCAGACAATCTGACTGATTTGGACTGAGCGCGGGATTTAACTTTCAAATTGTGTCACAAACCCAATCACTTACATGCACCACTAAAAACATGGTGAACTCTGTTGGACCTGAGTGGTGAAGCAACACATGCTTGGTATATGTGATGAATATTATGAATATATGTAATATACATATAGAATTTGTATAAAACAAGGAAAAGGTCAAGTGAAAGTCCTCTCCAGTCACCCACCAATACTGGCTTCAAATAATTATATATATCAGAATAGTTCACACCACCTTACATTGATAGTAGCCTCTACTCATATATGCAAGTCCTATTCGGCTAGTAAACAGCTTTAGGTTGCAAGTAGAAATAAATCTTACCCATTATCTGGCCTCTGACTTGTATGCCCCAACATGCATTTAACAATAGCTTCTTCAAGGGGGGGGGCCTTTATATGTATTGTTTAACATATGTAAAAACTTGTACAGTATTTGTAAAAAAAAGTTCTTTATATAGTGAAAGAACTTGGTGCTACATAATAACTAGAATAAACACATGTTCATTCAATATACTTTGTTTCAAACTAGTCAGATGAAAATTGCTATTTCCCGATACTAAATTATAACATGTATAGTACAGTAACAGGATGTAGAAAATTTCTGGTTAAGCTTCAGCTACTACAGACACATAATTGAACTTTATAGACAAGAATCTTTCTTTCAGCCTCAATGACTATGTCACCATATTTAATTTCTAATTGTCTCAAAGCACTTACTAGATTTAGCTTGACTGTCAGGAAGAAGAGGGAGTATTAACTGACTGAGGGCTTTCTGCACAGCGGGATATTAAAGGAAAGGTGGGCAGTAGAAATATGTGACATATTTCTGTGAGGGTGCCCAGAGGGTGTGGTAGAAAGGACAAGTAATAGGTGAAAAGTGACTGGCGTTTTTTCATGAAGATGACAGTCTGCAGTGACATCTGCCATCTCATTTTGGTGAATAATACGCAAACAGATTGAACAGGGGAACCTGCTGCCAATATGAAATTTGCAGATAAAAAGGTAAAGAAATGATGCACAATTCTCCAACTAAGGTGTAGGACAACTCCTCCTGTGATGCTTCATTGAAGCAAACATAGCACCTCAGCTTCATTGCGCACGCCCCAACTGTACTATGCCAGCTTCACTTTCTACGTCACACAGGTGCTGAGAGATCCAGACAAAGGTGAGTATAAGCATTTGTTCTTTTTAATCTCATCATGGACAGATCTCATACAGGGCAATTTGTGACACTAAACCACCAATCCATGAGGGCCTATGGGTGGTTTAATGTCAGATCCCCGATCACGTGACCATTTCCCCAATCACATGATCCGATCACGTGACCCACTTGGTATGACCACTTTCGGTCCCTTGCATTCCAAACAAAATTGTTTGCATTCCACCACAGCGATCCAGTGAGTTCTTATTGTATACATTTAAAAAAAAAATAATAATTTTTGGGCTTTTTAAGAATAGTTGATATTGTTGAATATAGATTTTATTATGCCCCAACAGGCTTTTTAGACTGTTTAATGCATTATGTTAATTTGTGTACTGGCTGTGACATCACTTCCTCTAAGGGGTCATGTATATCACTCTATCAGTAATGTGAATTTAGACCTGATGAAGCGTCCGATTGAATAAAAATATATCTGTTTTACCAAAATCTTGGATTGGTGTGCGCCCTGGAAATAGTCATTTTTCTCGGACCTGCGAGGAAGGTAGAGTACTCCTGCCTTGCGGACAATTGAAACAATAGAATACAACTATTATGACATCATAATAATAAAAGAGTGTAGCTAGGAGTCAGAAGACAAGCATAACTGTGACAACATAAAAAGATATTCTTCCTAGGGATAAAGGCAAATACTATAAAGCATAGAGGAAAATTGCTAAGGGAAGACACAATCTAACAAAACAAAGCCTATAAATATAGAAAAAAAACATTATGACATCACAACAGCAGAACTGTAGCTAGAGATTAATACAAGCACTACTGTACTGTGCCATCATAGACATAGGTGCCCTGGGAATTTTTAGGAACAAAGATGAATGCTATTTTACCTAATGATAGTGGAATATTGCCAAGGGAAGATAAAATCTATTCTGACATCATCACAACATCACACCTATTATGAGATCATCACATTGATTATCTAAAGCCTAAAAATAAAGCAAATAATACAACTGTATGATAGCAATAAAAGGAACTTAGTAAAAATGTACAGAAACTACTGCAATATCCTAATGTATCAACACCAGGGAATAAAGAAAAATTCTATATTTCTATAAACTAAAGACAAATGCATCATCACAAAGGAACATTGCCTGAGGAGAAATGGATATTTCAGAACTTAAGTGGACTGTAGTATAAATAAGTACAGGATATTACATTTCTGCATGTAACTGGAAGAATTATAGTGGGAAATGCTCCCTTGTTTAATGAAACACTAGAAGCCACAGTAAACCTATATATCACAAAATGTTAAGTTCAATACATGCATAAGATTACATTATTCTTACAGCCAATAAGAATAAGAGCACTTGTAAAGTGCTAAAGCAAATAATATCTACAAAGACTACTTTAGCACACTCCATTGTGGAGTAATGACAAATTCTTGCAGCGCTGGGGACCTGGATTCAAGTCCCAGGGTCAACATCTGCAAAGAGTTTGTATGCTCTCTCCGTGTTTGCGTGGGTTTCCTCCGGGTCCTCCGGTTTCCTCCCACACTCCAAAACATACTGTTAGGTTGATTATATTGTCAGCCCCATGGGGACAGGGACCGATTTGGCAAGCTCTATGCAGTGCTGTGTAATCTGTGTGTGCTATATTATTAAAGAATTATTATTATTATTATTATTAATTCTGTAGAATAATCACATGAAAAGAAATTTAAACAAACAAACATTCACTTTTAATGTTCAACAAAAAGTTTACATTTATGAATATACTGTAGTCATGTCACCAAAACATCAGCATAACAAACCAAACTGAATTCCATCAAGAATTTCTTGTGACTCTATTTCCATGTACAACAATCTATGGCACATTTGCCAATTCACGTATTTAAAATATAATCATCTTTTGGAACCTCATCATAACTCTCCAAACCCTGAATTTCATGCTGAATTTTTTGTGACTCCATTTCTATTAGAAGCATTGGCCCCACTCTCTCTTGTTTAGCACTTTCCTTAAATTAGCCCTTCTTGTCCAGGTAGGTGCTTGTAGCACATATCACATGAACTTAATCCATGTCACATCCCCTTTGAATATTTAAATCTACTAATACTAATGTGTGCCATGGGGGTAGCCGTAGCAATGGCCGCAAGGTCTTATTTTCAGGGGAGGCCTTATATTTGTAAGCTTCAAAAAATTGCACTAGGTCTTATTTTGGGGGGTGTCTTATTTTTAGGGAAACAGGGTACTTGATATAAATCCACTACTCTGATACAATTTTCAACATACTTTAGACTGAGCAAAACCTTTTAGTTATTTTGGGGCATATGGTTCTTCCTAGGTATAACACATTTAGTTCTGACCTGGTCATAGGAGTTATATAATTTATCATTCCCTTTTTATGTATGTGCTGCTTTGAATAACATATCTGGGATTCCACTTCTTACATGCATTCATAAACCTGCAGGTGCAAGTCTCAGTCTCCCATTTATATTTATATGGGTACATGAACTAAGGATTAGCTTATCAAACGCAGAAGAGTTTACTCCAACTCTTACAGACCACCTAGAAGCTTACAGGAAAAGGTGTATAAACTGTCATGTTGAAACTAATACCTTGACAAGATCCATACATATACATAACTTCCCAAACTGTTGCTGGTGATGAACACTGTATACCGGGGACCCTATTTACTATACTATGAAGAAAAGGAAAAAGTGGGATGCGTATATTGAATAAGTAAATTGATGTAGACAAATACAAAATGACATGGACAAACACGGACTAGAGGTGAGTTACATATAGTATACAAAATTATTTGAAAAAGTAAAACAAGCTGTATAATAAATAACTTGATAAATAGCAGTGTTACAGATATAATACTGAGTAATGCAGCTTGAATATACAATATATAAAGTGAAAGGTGGTTGAAAGGAAGTGGTACCACCAAATTCTAAGTAATTGCTGGATGATTAGTACATTTATCAGTCCGTGTTCATGTCAAAAGGTCACCCAACGAATATCCCCTATCAAAATAGGCTATTTACTGTACTGTTATGGGACTTTCCATTTTAACCACACCAGGACCATTAGTTGTCTTATTAAAAAACAGTAACTGAATATTTGTCTACTTCCCCTAGACCTATTATATGTCATAAATAGTAATTAACTGTCCGCTGTTTTTGTTGAACAATGTTTTTACCTTCATCACATTGATGTTAATAATAATATTTGAAATGTCACTTAAAATGCCATAATATGATGATAAAGAAAATCTGGAATATATATATATATATATATATATATTATTAAGAACTATACTTAGGACCAAGGGTGGATCTGATACTTCTGGGTCTCCAAGCACACATGGGGGATGTGAGTCAACAACCAAATTCTTCATGGTACTCTCTACTGGCAGTTTTGTGCAGAAGAATCTTGCCACTTTGTGGGGTGACCCTGATCTCCAGGTTCCCAAGCAATTACATGCATTGCATTATGGATAAACCGGTCCTACTTAAGACAGACCAACAATTCCAAAATTGTAGGGTCCAACAATTGTATATACTGTATGTTTATATTAATGTTTCTGCTCTGAAGCATTTACAGCAGCACTTCCCTTTGAACTGCTATTACATAGTTTGTTCTCCATCCTATTTTTTTTCCTATCACCCAATACCCTCCTTTATTAAGCCTAATGCTAATTTAAACAATTTAGTGTTCCATCTGTAGAAACCAACATTGCCTCTAAATATATGATCGCAATAATCAGATTTCCTTCAGGCTATTTTACCAGACATTGTTCTACATGTCGTTTTTGTCAGACACCCGTACCTTTGAGTAACCTTGTACATGACTTTTAGACCATCAGTCTAGATAAATGGTAAATCCAGTGATTACCTAGAGCATTGAAAAAAAAATTGGAAAACTACAAAAATTGAGTTGAACTCTAATGACAAAGAATCTGAGCCCTTCAGCTTGTGCAAAGATCTGATAAATCACAAAGGAGAAACGTAAAGTTGGGGATTATGGAAAACAAACCAGATTTCTGGCCAACAAAGCCCAGCTATCTGCTTATCCCAAGCACTGAACAAATCCATATCAAATATGAGCAGCTATAATAGCCTTCAGGGCATGATCTCAAACAACTGAGAGCTGGCAGCACAGAAAAAATGAAATTTATGGACTTGGTATTGCAATCTTAAGGTACATAAGAAGAGCAATGAATCTGAAGCAGATCTGTCACATACCTAGACAAATGTCTGAAATTCCTGACAACGACCATAAAATAGGACGCAGAGAGGAAATTGAGTTTCGCTCTGGAGAGGGCGATCACAACATTTTAAACAGGAGATGAAAGGTGTTAAAAAGAGAGAGCTGGAGAGAGCTGTAATACATTCCACTTATGATGCACATAGCACCCAGGGAATCATTTCACCCAGACAACTGATGTTTTCCAAATAAATACATTGCCTCAATTGTACTCTACCTGGGCTGCAACCAAGGCTTTGTGTGGAGAAAGGAAGATATTGTTCCTCACGCATCTGTTGAGCAGGCAAGTCACAACATACAATGATAGCGTGTAATATAATTAAGCACTATTTGGGTGGAAATCATCATATATGCCACATTCTAGATTCTGATTGATGTCTTGTGTCAATTTGTATGAAAAAACATGGGACTTGCTATTGCACAGGCCGGCACAAACATCTTTCTGAGGCTGTAAAAACTATCATTTCAGCAAGACAGGAATAATAAAAAGATGTCACTTCTTTTGGATTCAGATAAGGCAAAATTGCTCAGAATTCTAAAGCACTTTGGCCATTCTTCATAATTAGACCTTGCTGTGGACCAAATACTTCTGTAAATGATGGGTTTATTGTAAATGAGGCAGGAAAATCTCACCATGCTTAGAGCTCTGGGTAAGAATTCAGTGCCGGGCCGCTAGCTGATAATTATAGATAGAATGCGTGTTAGACTGTACCAAAGGATCTTTAATAATGAACAATTATTGGCAAAATACTTGGACGTGTTGCGGTAACAATTTAGATTTTGATTATGGTAGTAGTTGCGGCATCTTAGCAGTTTTAGATTAGAAGACATATAATCTTGGAAGTCAGTTTTGAGATTACAAGAATACTAGCTCCACAAATAGGGGATGCTTGGTGTGTAAGTCTGGAATGGACTTTTCCTCCAGTTGACATTTATTCCTTCTTTATTCTACACGGAATATGAGATAAAATCGGATAGTAGGCTGTATGTAGTATCCTGTAATTGAGGACTGTAAAGCTAGCACTAGTTGTCATCTCCTGCACTAAATAAACTTCAGTAATAATATGCAGATGGTAAACACTTCTATAATAACATCCTGGTTTTAATTGTGAAAGAATGTAGTTACACTGCGCTCCAAATGTAAAGTGATGTTTGAAAGACAATGGAGAGGAATGCTGTTCCCCAGTGAGATAATCATAAGGACAGCAGTTGTTCTTTTTTACATGTCGCTTCAAAGTTGCTGCGAGTTCTGGTTCAAAGGCACAGAGTCCTTAGAGGTACAAATAATAACATAGGGTCTAGAAATAACAGAATAACCTTCGCGCTACTTAATGTCATATAGAAAGTTTGTAGTAACAAGCATATACATATGTATATAATTAGACATTTATTTCACATATATATTGCGTTCTAAGTACACATGAACCTCATTCATCGGACTGTTTTGTACAAACTTTAATAAACATCCTATTAAGGCATATATGTTTTAGTATCATCAGTATTCCATCAAGTCACATGGCCTTTGATAAGGTTACATCTACGGTCAAACTATAGGCCGTTATCCAATATTTGGACCTCTTTGAGTAACGAGAAGTGCAATATCATTATAATTTTTACTCTGATAACAACTCCACTCTGTCTACAAAGAATCTAACAGCTCTCTAAACAATCCACAGATCCATACAGGTGTCATACACACTATTTTTTAGATTATGCTCATTTTTATTTTAGACTTTTATGTTAGAGGTGTGCACTTGGGCCCTTCAGTGCTACTCTGCCTCTCTATTTGCCCAGCCTGTGATCCTTAAACCATTGTTCTATATTTTTATTTTTATGTGTTTTTTATGTATACATTAGGTTTATGTATTGTATATTTGATCCCTCTAATAATGGCATATACTACTTTTTGATTCTGATGATTATATGCCTTGTTTTTTAGATTCAATAAATAAATTTATTTTGGGTATACAGTGTGAATTGCTGATAGGTGTTGATTTTCTAATTGCATTTTTGTTAATATTGTTAATATTGTTAACTTGAATATTGTTTACTTGTTTACTGAATAATTGTTCTTAAACAATAAACTCCAAATTGTTTCCCAGATTCTTCAGCTAGTGTGACCACTTGCTTTTATAAATGATAAATGCTGATGATAAATTAATCAAGGGCATTTGGTTAACCTTCTAAGGACCAAAGTTTTTATTAATGTAATGGTGACATGCCTGTCAGTGCATCTCACTCTCTTCGATTATAGGGCCTGTGTGTCTTCTGCCAATATGCTCATGGTCACAACTCTGATTCACACCTCAAGTAATAAAAGGAACCTTTCCCCAATGGGTGTTCCCAGTGTTTTCTCTGGCTTTGAGAGTGGTCTTTTTACAGAGACTTTGCAAATAAAGACAACCTTGTAGAGATGCAAAAGTCTCCAGAGGCCTAGAAGGCGGCCTTAATAGGCAAAGTCTCCATAAGGAGAACACTTACCGTATATTCCGGCGTATAAGACGACCTGGTGTATAAGACGACCCCCCTACTTTCCTGTTTAAAATATAGAGTTTAAGATATATTCGCCGTATAAGACTACCCCTTTTCCAACGCATACAAAACACCGGTAAAAATTAAAAAAAAAACAGATTTGAATTTAACATGGTCCTTTTTTTAATTTAAATTCTTATGACATGCAGGTATATAGCAGGAAAACTGTCGCTCATAAACATAAGGCATACAACAATTACCATCATCCATTTTACTGTAAATGTTACCATACTGTACCTTAAATTTTTATTTTATTAAATATTCCATGCCAAAAATTCCAAATGCAATGAAAATGTTGAAAAACTCATTTGCGCCATTTTCTTGTGGGCTTGGATATTACGTCTTTCACTGAGCGCCCCAAATGACATGTCTACTTTATTCTTTGGGTCGGTACGATTAAGGGGATACCAAATTTGTATAGGTTTTATAATGTTTTCATACATTTACAAAAATGAAAACCTCCTGTACAAAAATTATTTTTTTGATTTTGCCAACTTCTGGCACTAATAACTTTTTTATACTTTGGTGTACAGAGCTGTGGGTAGTGTCATTTTTTGTCAAATTTGATAATATTTTCAATGATATCATTTTTAGGACTGTACGACCTTTTGATCACTTTTTATAGATTTTTATATATTTTTCAAAATGGCAAAAAAGTGCCATTTTCGACTTTGGGCGCTATTTTCTGTTACAGGGTTAAACGTATTGAAAAACCGTTATCATATTTTGATAGATCGGGCATTTTCGGACGCGTCGATACCTGATGTGTTTATGATTTTTACTGTTTATTTATATTTATGTCAGTTCTAGGGAAAGGGGGGTGATTTGAAATTTTAGGGTTTTTTTTATTATAATTTTTTTTTTTACTTTTTTTTATTTTTATTTATACTATTTTTCAGACTCCCTAGGGTACTTTAACCCTAGGTTTTCTGATCGATCCTACCATATACTGCCATACTACAGTATGGCAGTATATGGGGATTTTCCTCCTCATTCATTACAATGTGCTATCAGCACATTGTAATGAAGGGGTTAAAACAAAATAGCCTCGGGTCTTCGGAAGACCCGGGGCTACCATGGAGACGGATCGCCGCCCCTGATGACGTCATGGGGAGCGGCGATCCCAGGTAAGATGGCGGCGCCCATGTGCAGCTATCTTTTTGAGGCTGCCGGCCGCCCACGCTGTGAAAACACCCGCGATCGGTGCTACCGGCAATATGCAGCAAAGACTTACCGGCTATGGAGAGGGCTCAGCCCGTGAGCCCTCTCCATGCAGCGCGACCCGACCGCCGCCGTGATTACCGGCGTATAAGACGACCCCGGAGAAGACAGAAGATTTTTCTGTCTTCAAAAGTCGTCTTATACACCGGAATATACGGTACTTCCTGACCCTAGTCAATAGTCTCTCAATCAGCAAAACCAGTTCCTTATGTTGTACTGAAGAGTCACAACTACTGGTTTGTCTTTGATCCCACATTATGTTACTAGGCTTCTTGAAAATCATGCTTGATATTAAGGAGGCCAACTTCCAAGATAAAAAAAGAAGCATTGTTTTCCTTGTCCCATGCTGGAAAATGTATTTGCATATTTCCCTGTCTATAGACTGTTACTGACCATTTGCTTGTCTGATCCTTAAGTGTCATGCATCGGTGTCTCTGTGCCAGCTGCTATCCACACCCGGACCATCGCAAGAGCCTTGCAATCTTTCCACAGCAAAGTCCAGATCCCTGTGAAAGGGTGAAAACTGTAAAAGTCGAGGGATAATGCCCTTAGTGTATCCCAAAGTCAAGCAGGTTGGATAGTACTGTGGCTCCACTACCTGCTGGTCATTACTATTATTATTATTATTGTCTGACTCCTAACATATAAAATAAGAATTCAAAGAGGGATTTCTTTTCCTGATAACTGTACAGTATGTGTGAATGCCTTCTGTTTCCATCAGTGTTTAGAACTCTACTTCCTATAGACATACTTTACATTCCATACATTACTCTCATAAGAAGTATGATGTTCACAGAGCAGTATTCTACTAATTATTGTGACGACTGCTATATCTTTCACTGAATATGGATAGCTCAGAAGGACTTGTCATGGTTAAATTATTCTCTCTGTATCAATAAACAGTCTTATTTATAAATGTCATCACAGTATATTGCAGGAATATTCTACTATCGTATACTGATACTATTATGTATAATGTCATACAGCTGCTTATAAATGCAGAGCCTGGAGCAAAAATATCTGTAGAACATTGCCTGTTAGTATCGCCCCAGGACTGGACATTCACGGTAGAAAGGGAGCAATGCATTTGGGTAAAACATGTATGTTTTCAGGTCTCCAGTCCCCAAATTACAAAAAATACTGAATAATAGAAAGAGAAACTTGTAGACTAAATGCAGCTATGATAAGGCCTGCACTGGTAGCAGATGGAGAGAAGAGATGCCAGATTGCAGAGACAGGTTTGCTGGAGGGGACGCCGATGATAACATCATACAGAGTGTTGACTATTGCTATTACTGGAATGTCTCTGGCCACTTACAGGAATATTGAAGTGGCACACAATATTTGTCTGCCCACAAAGCTCTGACGAGGAAGCACACAGTGATATATGCCGATGTACTAGGAGGAAAGTACAAGTAATTAGAATAGTACATTCACTGGTGCCCAGTCTGTCTGCTCATCTAACATATTGCTGGTTTCTTTACAAGGTAGACCTCATTTTGATATTGGTCCAAGCATCTGCTGAAGTAATAAATGCACTGTAAGACTGCTGCATTCACTAGATTTATAATGGCACATTAGCATTTTTCATGTAAATCTCTCAATATCATCACTAGATTTCTTTGCGTCTATTTTTATATTAAGATCCTCAGTGCTCATTGTATTATTACCAGAGACTCCCATGTGAGCTCTTACCTAAAGGCATGACATCTAAAGTAGTGTTTCTTCTGGGTTTGTACTTTTTACAATGGCAGGCCTTTGCTATCTTTCAAGACCATTTGTTGTCACTGAAACCGACAACTGATCTCTAGACCATGATGTATAAATATTCCTTTACCCTGAAAAGCTGCAACTTGGTGTCAAATAAGAATCCTATTACAATTACCCCCATTGAGTGGCCGGCAAAAGATTCCTTACCACACTGGGCGATGTGCTGCCCATAATCCAACATCATTTTGTGGATGACAATCTGCGGTCTAATTATTTGGATTGGGTCAGATGGGAACTCTACAAATGAATGTAATAGCACGGCCAGTGGTCCGAGTTTGTTTTTATTTCTGTGATCTTTAAATGGTGGGCCCTGGTTAAGAGGTTTACTTTAAAGCAGGGGCGTAACTAGGAGAGGCAGGGCAGTATAGCAGACTTTTGCACAGGGCCCCCCTTAGAAAGTATAAATATTTGTACACACACATGTTTATACAATCACACACATCTATATACTATGTATACATACAGTACCATATACAAACATATAGCACATGCACATATATATACACACATACGGCATATAGATAAATTCATTCATACAGTATATAAACACACCACACATAGCCATACATTGTTACACTCATACACACACTCGTATGTATATAATCACTGTCTGGCACATTTCTTATTCCAGGGTCCAGTGACTGCTGGCCACATGTGGGAAGTAGATGGCAGGAAGTAGAGGTGGAAGATCCCTAGTCCTGGTATCCTGCTCTCCCATCCTCCTCCCCCACATTTCTTATGTGTACTGTTTAGTGTTATATACATATTATGCTGTACAATGTGCAGCATAATATGTATATAATGCTGTACATCCTCCATTATTCAGTGTAGCAGGTCGTGTGGCCGGGCCCTCTAACACTGCGGGACGCACAGTGGCTGCTATGGCTGCTCCCACTATAGCTACGCCCCTGCTTTAAAGCAATATTCCTGAAGTATTTTATTTGGATGAGCGCTGCACCCCCCTTGATAAACACAACGCTATACTTTGTGCAGTGACTGTGCATGATATTATACCCCAATCACTTTAAGGGACTGAGCTACAAAATATTGCTCAGTGGAACACCACAACTGCTGCAACAGATCTTGGGGCGCTGAATGCCAACTGATCTGATATTGATTGCCTATCCTAAGGATACAAGATTAATTAACAGTCAGAATACCCTTTTAATTATTTTTCTATTCAGTGCTCTCAATTTTTATAGATATTAAAAATACAACAATCACCAGGGATTTACAGAAGCCAACTGTGCCATGACCTAATGCTATCCAGGCAGCAAGCCATGCAACCCATTAGCCATCAAGTAAAAATAGCCGGACGCACAAGCCAGAAAACGTTTTTCATAATATAGGGATTTTTTTATGTGGTCTGAGGATATTTTTGAAGGTCAAGACTCTAACCATCATCGAGCCTTCTCCCCAGACAGGCTTTTATAGCACACAGTTAAAACCTTCAGCCATTGAGGTAGCTATCCTCCTCCCAGCTCTCCTCATATTCCTAACCTAAGATAAATGGAGGATCCATTGCTGGTATTTCAGTGTATAACTGGTTTAGTCAAGTCTATCAATTTTATATTTGTTTACCCCAAAAGTAATTTTTGGAAAGAGAATGTTTCTTTCAATTCTTGAGTAAGCTAAAAGTTTATATGCATCTGATGCTGAACCATTGTGGTTCCACTATAACTTTTACCGCTTAGGCTATTAAAAGATTATGTTAAATGTATCCGTAGTACATCATTTATATAATGGAAGCCTGATCCAGTAGCATTTCCTCTGGGACCCCATCATACAACTACATGCATATAGTGCCTGACCCCATTTCACAAGTTCTGACAACACACACTTTCTAATATAAAACCTTCTGCTGTTTCATTTTTTTAATTCATGTCTCGGTAGCCCGTTGCCTGGCTCTTGCATTAGACTAGGGCCCTTTTAGATCTATGAGGCAGATGCAGTGTAATTGGCAACGTTTTTTCTGTAGCCCATCTGCAGGTTTTTCTCAGTCTGCCATCGTGGTACTGCAGCCTTCAGGTAAACCCACAGCAATAACTGCCATGTGACGGATTATTCTTTAAATCACCATGGGTTTACTCCTTTATTTTCAATTTCCCAAAAACAAAACAGCATACAGAAAGTGAACATCCGCCTCAGGGGAGTACACAGTACAATCATGAATATCACGCATTAGTATAAAAGGATCGGTGCAGGATAAACAACATCAAACAGTAATGCAAATACGGAATGAGAATAAATATGATAAAAGACAGCCTTTCCTTAAAGCGGCAGACATACATTCAACCAACCACACACACAGGGGTGGAACAAGGAGAGGCAGAAACCCATAGCAGACTTCTGAATGGGGCTCTTAAAATATACAATATTTGTATTCTCACACATTTATACAATCATATATACATACACAGTGCTTTACATGTATACAATCTTACACACATACACACATTTATACACTCATGTACTGTCATGTTCAATGTGCAGCATAATATCTATATGGTGCACATCCTCCATTCTTTTATGTGTCAGGTGGGCTGCCAGGGCCCCCTGACACTGTGGGCCCAATAGCAGCTGCTATGGCTGCTACCCCTGTAGTTACACCCCTGCACACACACAACACACAGTTGGGAGCTATTCCTCTTCTGTATTTGAGGCAGTCTGGACAGCCAACCGTGCATCCCAAATTAAAGAGAATTTGGAGTACCTCTGGCAGCATAAGTGAGCTTATCACCTGGAAGGTCCACATTGATCAGTGAGATCCATTTAGCTAGGGTGGGGTTTCTAATTCAGCAATATCACTTTCCTACCTAAATAAAGAGCCCTCTTGAAATTCAGTCTGAAGAATGTCCCTAAGCAGAGTCGGAAGGCACACCGGAGGGGTACAGACACCAGAGAGATCCAAACGCTAACATTTTCAACAGTTAACCCATAGTGATTTCAGTCTCCAGCCAGACTATGGTTTATAAAAGAATTATAATACGGCAATTTGGAGTGCACAGATTTTCATTATTTTATGACTATGCTATGTTCCTTTATTATGCCCATACTGTACCTTAGAAAACTTAGAAAAGGGAGAGCTGCTATAAATATGTCGTCTCATTTACTGGATGTCAACAACACCTTAATATTAACAGGCTATTAAAAATAAGATTTTATTGATATTTTTATAGACTGTAGGCTTAGTATATTAGTAAGACGGTTTTATGTAGTCTATGGAATTTTAGGGATCAGGGTTTACAGGAATGGTAAATAAAAGTGTGGTCTGGAGATCTGCATTATCAAAGCCTTTAGCCTTAGAAAACTGTTACTAATGTATAAATATTTAGCTAGTTTCCCTTAGAGAAAGGTTATATGACACTAAAATAGTGCTCTAGCTAGTACCAGAGACTATGTGACTAATGTAATTGTAGAAACATCATTTATAATGTACAAGCTATAAATAGGAAAATGTTTATTTTAGTTTAGAAATGTTTATCTGTTCTCGGGCTTTCAGAAATTCTGTCCACGTCCAGGACCAATGACCTGACAGAATGTGCTCTTGTTTGATAGGATTCCTTGTTTTCCCTTGAGATTAAGACATCTTGGAAAAGTAATGTTACAGAATTGTGAGGGTACATGGTACAGACGGTCCCCTACTTAAGGACAACCGACATACAGACGACCCCTAGTTAAATTACTATATATATATTGGATATTGTTAAATTACTCTACTTTATCCTTAGGCTACAATAAAAAGCTATAACAGTTATCACAGGTGTCTGGAATTAAAATGTATTATTATTCCTGGTTCTTATGACAATCCAATATTTTTACAATCCAATTGTCACAGAGACCAAAAAAATTCTGGCTGGGATTACAATGACAAAATATATAGTTCTGACTTACATACAAATTCAACTTTAGAACAAACCTACAGACCCTATCTTGTACGTAACCCTAGGACTGCCTGTACTTTAACAAAGCTAGTGGGGACCCATGTGTGAGTATATAGGATGACATAGGGCGGCTTCTGAGTGAGGTTTTCTTAATGGTCCGCTGAATAGGAATAACCACCATGTCACTGGCACAAGAGTAGTCATGTTTAGTAGGAAGCAATCCTGAGTGGGTCGAAATAATGGTGTCCGGCACCGTAAGGAAAAGTCAGGGGGTAATAAGTGGAAAGCTGTGGTCATCATGTCAGACCAATCATGAGATGTACAGTGAACGTGCATTAGTATTGAGTATTGTGTGAACTTCCTTGCTATGTCTGGTATATGCATAGCTTACTAAGGTGAGCAACTAATCTAAATTGCACAGCTAGTATTCCAGATTATAACTCTATAGGTAAAAAGACAAAGGTCAAAAATTATAACAAAGTCTAACACTTTTGCAGGAATGCTGGGAACCTTTTTGTACAGTTACTATCCGGACACACACATAAATATCACAAGTTAGGAGCTGCATTTTCACAGGAGGCTAACAAGCTTCATTATAAAGTAGGGGTGCCAAGGATGTATTACCTTGTAGTATAGTGGGTCTATTAGAGTGGCAATGTAGCGGATGTATTACAGTTCAGAGTAGTGGGTTTATTACAGTGCCATTGTATTGGATGTATTATAGTTATAGTGTATTGGATAGTGTATAGGACGGGCAGCTCAGGATCAGAGTCACAGACAAAGTGGTACCCGGTTTTCACCAGAGCGAACCGCAAAGCATGTTGAACTTGCTGCGGCATGGTACCACCAGGTCGTTCCACAGGTGTGACTTTGTCCGCGGTGGAAGCCAAGGTGAGGTACACATACGTTTAGCAGGATCGTAGTCTGGGACAGGCAAGAGGTCAGGACAGGCAGCTCGGGATCGGAGTTGGAGACGAAGCAACAGGTCAGGGCAGGTGGAACAGGATCAAAGTCAAATACAGAACCGGGGTCACAACGGGAATTCAATACACAGACACAATGCAGGGACACAAAGGCATAGAGCACGAAGATCCGGCAGGGAATGCTGGGAGAGGACGGCTTTTAAGCATAAGCTGGAATGGCCAGCACCAATCAGCGGTGCGCTGGCCCTTTAAATCTTTGCGAGTCGGCAAAGTTGGGGATGCGCGCACACAGCCGCCACAGCCGCCGGAACAGTAATGGGGACAGGTGAGTGGTGCATACCTCGTTTGCGGGGAGAAAGGGGCACGAGTGAGCCAGCGACCCACAATATGGGTCGCCAAGCACCCATGACAGTAGGGGATGTATTACAGTGGCAGTGTAGCAGATGTATAACAGGAAGTATAATGGGTGTATTACAATGGTAGTGTAGTAGATGTATTACAGTGACAGTGTAGCATATGTATTACAGTGCAGGGTAGCTGATGTACTGTATTACATTGGCAATGTAGTGGATGTAATACAGAGGGAGTTTAATAAATCTACTGCATTGTCACTGTAAAATATCCATTAAAGTTACAGTGGATGTATTATAGTAGTGGATGTATTACAGTGGCAGTATTATGTGGATGTATTACAGTGGCAGTATTATGTGGATGTATTACAGTGGCAGTATTATGTGGATGTATTACAGTGGCAGGGTAGTGGATGTATTACAGTGGAAGTGCAGTGGATGTTTTACAGTGGTAGTGTATTGCAGGTTTTCAAGTAGTAGTTCAGTGGATGTATTACAGTAACCGTGTGGGGCATGTATTGGGGTAAATCATGTAGTGGATGAGCCTGAAGGTGGACAATCATTTTGCTTATAAAGCTTGTGAAGCATATGGTGGCCACAGATAAAAGTATGAACTCTACCAAGGGGAAGGGGCATCAGGCATGCCAGGAGTCCCTAAATATTTGCGGACCTACAGCTTAGTATGTAAGATATAACTACAGTTCAGAACAATTGTTCCATGGGCATTCAGGGATTCCCTGCATCACACATCACTATCTTTTGTCCTGTTCAACTTTTTTCCATTTACAAGACTAGATGTAGGGTTTGACAATTTGTTATTTTCTAGTTGCGCTATATACTGCTTCTATGTTATAATCTGCCTTTGGCAGACTGTAATACCGAATGCTGTATCACAGTTATGAGATCCTCTAACATGTCCCCAGCTTTTATGGCAGCCATGTGGCACCCCCCTATAACGGCACAGAGGGTTCTAATTGCCCATCCAAGAAGACGACAACCATGTGCACAGCACTTTCAGGTGCGACTGTGGCATCCAACTGCTGTGATCAGTGCTGCTTGTAATACGGCTGACATCCGCTGCGTATGGAGAGGGCTAGGCTCGTAAGCTCTCTCCATACACCACTTCACAACTGGCCAGTTGTTAAAGGGTTAAAATGAGTTTTACTCCCGTCTTTTTAAAATTGCTTTTTTTTTAATATGTATGGCATATTATGTACAGGTGGTCTAACAGATCATGTCCAGGCTGTTTTTCATTGTTCATTTGCAGACACATTTTACAATGTCTTGCTGCAGTGGTCTCATAAGTAAATAGCCTATCACCGCAGCAGGGAAACCAACAAATACTGGCTCAGCAGGAGATTTATACAGTTTGTAATGGTTGATTTTCTTTTACATTTTATGCCATTCCCCTCCCTTTAGCCTAATTTATTTTAATCCTAGAAACCCCCTTGTTGCTTTCCTGAACAAATATAGCATTTAATTTGCCTTGAAATATTGACAGTATGACATGAGCTTTTCCAAGTTAAATTGACAAAATGTAATTGATATTGTTCTGTTCTGAAGTTTATTTTGAAATTCCATTAACAATTAAGCATGAAAACATCCCCCAGACTACTAACATTAAAATCCTATAGTAATAGGTTTAATAGGTCATTTATGTCACTCAACATTTCGTTCCATTTTAAAGCTTAGGCTGGCAGGCATTGGGTTAATTGGCATAACATGATTGGTAAAGGATATGAAAGCATTACTGGGCTAGAGCCAGACACTGATAAAAATGTGTTTCTTAAAAAGAAGCTGTGTCGCAGTGTAACATAGAGTATTGTGATATAGTTTGTTAGGTAGCACACGCTGGAGGATGGAGCAGATGACAACCCTTCTGGTTACTTAACAATCCCCTAACAGAAGAGCCCTCAAAGCGCTTTGATTTGGTCAAAGCTGAATAACATATCCTATGCTTTGATAACAGATTTCTTTTTACCTAATTGATTAAAGGCCCAGCCAAATCCAATTTTTTGTTCCATTTCAACAGACGGCTGTAATATCCCATGGGCTCCCGAGACTACAAAGGCTGCTCAGTGAGTGGCACCTTGTCACGGCAAATTGTCTATGATGGTTTTCAATAAATAAATGCTTAGGGATTTTATGCATTTGGGATTTCAATCCTTTTCAGAGATACTTCAGACACATTAGCTGGAAAGTGGGACACACCCAGTACTATTATGTTTTGGTTATCTGGGCAGATATTTACATTAGTGTGCGCCTAGGAGAGGCTCAATAGCAAATGAATGAGACATCAATAGACACAGCACTGTATGGCAACATGCCGACGAGAAAAACGCACTGTGTGCTGAAGGGATTTCCTGACCCCAATATTATTTACTTCTCTTGCTTTACCTTTTTTTATATAAAGACAAAATCAACTAAGATTATACAATATTCATGTTTAAAAAGCTACAAATAAGAAGGCAAAAGACTTTATTCGGCAGATATTTTGCCCTTTCTTTTCTTCTCCTGCGCTAGCTAACCTGTAAACGGCGTCAGTACAGCCACATTGAGGAGAAGGAGCCAGCGCATACTTCTTTTCCCAATCCACAATGATTTCATTCTCTGCAGCGTTTACAGAAAAAAATTAAGTTCCCAATCATTGTATTGACCCACATACACTCACCGGCCACTTTATTAGGTACACCTGTCCAACTGCTCATTGACACTTAATGTGTCATGTAGACATGGTCAAGACAATCTCCTGCAGTTCAAATCGAGCATCAGTAAGGGGAAGAAAGGTGATTTGAGTGCATTTGAACGTGGCATGGTTGTTGGTGCCAGAAGGGCTGGTCTGAGTATTTCAGAAACTGCTGATCTACTGGGATTTTCACGCACAACCATCTCTAGGGTTTACAGAGAATGGTCCGCAAAAGAAAAAACATCCAGTGAGCGGCAGTTCTGTGGGTGGAAATGCCTTGTTGATGCCAGAGGTCAGAGGAGAATGGGCAGACTGGTTCGAGCTGATAGAAAGGCAACAGTGACTCAAATCGCCACCCATTACAACCAAGGTAGGCAGAAGAGCATCTCTGAATGCACAGTACGTCGAACTTTGAGGCAGATGGGCTACAGCAGCAGAAAAACAGGAAACTGAGGCTACAATTTGCACAAGCTCATCGAAATTGGACAGTAGAAGATCAGAAAAACGTTGCCTGGTCTGATGGGTCTCGATTTCTGCTGCGACATTCGGATGGTAGGGTCAGAATTTGGTGTCAACAACATGAAAGCATGGATCCATCCTGCCTTATATCAACGGTTCAGGCTGGTGGTGGTGGTGTCATGGTGTGGGTAATATTTTCTTGGCACTCTTTGGGCCCCCTGGTACCAATTGAGCATAGTTGCAACGCCACAGCCAACGCCGCTTGAAGATGGCTGCATTGAGCCAGCCGAAACGTTGTACTGTATTTTCCACTCCAGATCATATCACCTCTAATGCATCTTTGTTTCAAGTTAATCCCAATTTTTCTTTCACTGCAAGAATTTGGTTCTCCGTGCAGTGTCCGCACCCGTGCTGACATAAGGTGTGACATAAGGTGTGAAGAGACAATATTATTAAGTGGCAGCTCCTGCTATGTAGCACATAACTGCGCCCCTGATGCTGCCACCGATCTTGCAGCAGGGGGTGCTGCCTGAGTCAAGAGGCTAAACTTGCCTAATTGTTGCTACAGACTAACAGTATGTTAGAAACTATTGTAAAGTTAGGCCAGGTAGTCATAGTATATAGGAGTGGAGAAATTGGTTTAAATATTGATGAGTATCACTAAAACATATGGTCAGTCCGTGGATCAAAAGCCATCCACAGTGCTAGAGACAGGACTTATCATAGCACATCATAGCAATATATCCTTTCTTCTCTGCAAAATAGCAGTACCAAACTGTAATCCTGATCTGTAAGCATATATCGCTATGAAGCCAGTCTCTGGTTTTGTGATTGGTCCTTGTAACAAGACACAGCACGGTCCAAGATTCATGTACTAACCACGATCATGTGTTTTAGCTCTTAGTATTTTTTTTACTGTTTCCACTATATTAGCAATAACCAAATTAATACTTAGAAACTAATGAATCATGATAAACATTGAGTGTATGTGAGCCGTTAATAAGGTCTAGTCCAGACTTGTCGGGGCTGTAACTTATTTATAAAAAGATTGTTTTCTATTATACAACCAATTTCTTTACCCATATCATCATTAGTGATGAACGGGTGCCGGAGGGATTTAAAATGGCTATTAAAATTGCCAACACCAGAGATCGGTGCCGTGATCAGCACCCAAATCTGAACAGAACTTTCAGTTTTGGGTTCAGCCGACATGGCTAAACTGGAACTTGAATATGTCCACTCATCCCCAGTCATCATATCTTATCCCCATGCTTGCTTCAGAAGTTTCAAAGCTAGACAGTTTTGTGGTCTCATAGTGCCAAATAGATTTGTTATATTAATTTAATATGATTGGTACAACAACCAAAAAAAATTACATTTAAATAATGTTTAAACATTTAATATTTTAATGTTCAAAATTTGAATCACATTTTTTTATCACATATCCTTGGAATATTGGAATGAAGGGGTTCAACACCTAATACCACCACCGAATAGTTGTTTGAAGGTGTTTTCGCAATTACAGGGCATGTGATGTCACATCCATAGATAACATCCTCAGTTTGTAGTACATGGGGCTTAGCTGCTTTAACAAGAAATATGCAATGATGTTTTCCAGGATGGGATAAGGAAACATTGCTTCTTAGCTACCTTGCAAGGCAGCCCACTTAACCTCAATCATGACTCTGAATGACATGATGCTGAATGACCTGATGCAGGATTTAAGCCAAACCAGTATATCTATTTATGAAAGGAACAGATTCCCAACTGTAGACAGCTCTGTTTCAATGCCGCCTCTCAGACCTCCTTTACCAAGCAAAGTCTCTATACAATGCATGGCGTTGTGCTTAGTAGACTATGAAGAAGCCATAGAACTTGCCCCAGCGCTCCTTTCTGTTCTAACAGTTTGGGGTTCTGAATGTCAGACAACTCCCAATCTGTTAGGATAGGTAATAAATAAAAAGTCCAGATTATCTTTACAAAGTGTCTGTAGTATATTGTTCACAACCATCTGGCAGAATACTAAACACTATCGAGAAAATGTAAAGAAGTGCTATCTCTTAATAATGTAAGTAGTGGCCAGCACAGATGGTAATGCTTTTTCTTACCAGAGAATATGCAAGGACAAACACCTTCCCTGCAGAGTGGAGGCCATTCACATAAATTATTAAATTCCATGGAATACAAGTGATAATGAATAAATAATTTAATAGTTATCAATGGGGACATTCTGTAGTCTTCATGTGTTAAGCTATTTAAAGTTGTTATAATTGTTGTTTATAACAATATATAGGGCTGTAATACACATAATTTTTATCTAATTCTCATTGGATGATGTTATCGATTATGCACATGTTCTTCCAAAACAATATGATCAGTGTATATCTGACTTAAAGCAGGTCCCACAAGTAAAAATAACATTGTGTTGGGCACTTTGTGAGATTTTCAGACAAAACTTTCCAATTTGCCACTGATATTTTGTTCTGGAGAAAATTCTGTTTTCATCTTTATGTAAACTCACAAACCAAGGAGACAAATAAAACTTAACTTTTACTAATAATGTTTTAAAAATGTATCAAATGTATATCATACCCAGAGGTAAATAGAACCAACATATAAATCAAACTCCATCAAGAGTGTATATCAACACATACATCATTTTACAATATTCTGATAATTGGGTAGATCTTACCAGGAGGCAACCTTTGGGGAACAATCCTAGGTGAATAGATGTTGGGTCAAAGTTTTGTTGGCACCGACTCACCCTATAGTCCTAGCCTGTTCCCTAATCCCCCAGCTATTTGCTCCTGCCCTGACAAGGACAGTTCCACAAGTGACCCTATCCTAAGTGTGCTATCCCTCAATTGAAATGTATGTAAACAGATAGTGGATAGTGTAAGTGGACACTACCCTCAGCTGCTGTCTGGTGTCATTTTGATACCAATATATATTGGGAACCTCAAGCTAACACAGCATCACCCTTAATGATTGTGTTTTTACACATGAAACACATTGGGCATCTTTACATACACTTCAGTTGAGGGATAGCACACTTTGGATAGGGTCACCTATGGGGCTGTCCTTGTCAGGGCAGGAGCAAATAACTGGGGGATTAGGGAACAGGCTAGGATGATAGGGTAAGTCTCTGTTGACAACACTTTGATCCAACATCTCTTCCCCTATGATTGCTCCCCACAGGATGGCTCCTGGTAAGATCTACCCAATTATCAGAATATTGTAAAATCATGTATGTGTTGATACTGTATACACTCTGATAGTGTTTGATTTATATGTTGGTTCTTTTTACCTCTAGGAAAATTTTAATACATTTATAGTAAAAGTTAAAGCATAACTGTAAAGCTATAGTGATTTTACCAAATTATTATATGTGATTTACTCTTTAAAAACAAACAGAACGATGCCTACTTTGTGCTGCTCACCCTTTTCTTTCCAAAGGTATGGCATTTTCTTTTCTGAAAGTGTTTGACAAAAATCTTTCTCACTAGAGGTGAAGTGGCGGAGACTAATATCTGTCAGTCTATGCCCTCAAACTGAGGCCAGTTAACTTACCCACAGAACACATGATGCCTTCTCTCACAAAGTAATTTAGCATTAAATCCATTTAGTTTCCCACAAGGAAATCCAGTGAACACTGCACAGTGCATATACAGGATGCATATAGTGACCAGCCTGGCAGCTTCCATCACATGGGGAAGCAGGGAACATTTAATAAGTGGAAGAAATTATAAGTAACCCAGTTACATGAAGTCTATAGCCTGTGCTGTGTGAGCACTAAGGGTTAAAAGCTTATCTTCAAAGAGCTGATAGGTGGGGGAAGGGGAGCAACATGAGGTGCAGAGAGAGACAGAGAAAGTTCTGTAGAATCAAAGACTGGGATGGAGGGACTGATGGGAGATCTTGTACCTCACTATTCTGTGCAGGATACATCTGTATCCACAGTCTTGGAACACATCCAGCTCTGCTACATACACAGAGAGAGCTCTGTCACATGACT
Source organism: Engystomops pustulosus (assembly GCF_040894005.1). NCBI lineage: Eukaryota > Metazoa > Chordata > Amphibia > Anura > Leptodactylidae > Engystomops > Engystomops pustulosus. Next base: position 69,024,231 of record NC_092418.1, on the reverse strand, counting down.
TCCTCCTCTCCCCCTCTCCTCCCATGAAATCGACAGATAAACAAACTATAAACAAAGTAAGGAGTCCACGGCTTGTCAGCACATGGAGAGGAACCATTTATTTTAGCACTGAGGTAATATGAGGAGTATAACATATAGCATACTCCAATAGATTTAAAAATTGTTAAGAAAGCAAGTTCTTTTGTGGGTGCACTGTTGGAAAACTGTGAGACAGATCTGCGCTCTAGAATGTTGACTAAATTCGATTCAATTTTAAACAATGAATCCAATCCCTTGCATACTATTTTGACTAGACGGCGCAGCACTTTTAGTGATAGGTCCCTCCAACTGAAATGTAGGACCAATAGAGTTAAATCCTCTTTTATCCTTCTGTGATTGGACTAGCCAACACTATGGGAAGCATCGAATGATAGATTTTTATTGTGATTATTTGTATATTTATGTGTGTGCATTTGTGTGGAATTGTGTTTGTATTTTTAAAGTATGTTACTACATGGTGGTTTATTGTGACACTGACAATTTCCCTTTTGGGGATAATAAAGTTATTATTATATTCTATTCATATCGGTAACAAATATAATAGGCAAAGTTTTTTGCATCCCAAGAGCTATTGCTTTGTGATTATTCTGATTGGAGAGATCCAATTTGTTGCCAACTTAGGCTACTTGGTATGTTTTTCTTCATCTTTGCACCTGTGGCAGGTTCCTTTTTCCCTTGATTTACCAGTTAGGGCATATCCCCATGTAGCTATACAGGACTTCAATATAAGTGAATAGAAAAAGCAGCTGATGCATCCGTTTAATAAGAGCTTGCTTTCTATGTAACAAATTGTACTTCCTAGTGGTGGTGTAGAATATTCAGTGGTGTGCACTGGGAAACAGGAAAAAAATTCCAAGTGGGGTGAATTTGATGAAAAAACTAATTTGCGCCAGTTTCTTCTGGGCTCTGCTTTTACGGCTTTTTCATTCTTGACTCTAAATGACCACACTTTATTCTCTAGGTCGGTATGAAAAACTTATATAAGTTTTAATAGATTTAAATGGAGTTGTATATGGTGTATTTTTTGTGAAACGTGATGATGTTTTCATTGTTAAAATTTTTTTGCACTGTACAGCCTTTTAATTTAAATATTTTAGTTAAATAATGGTTCAAGAGAAAGGGTTTTTTAAAATTTTTTACAATTTTTGTAGACCCCTAGAGTACTTTAACCCTGGGGAGCCTGATTGATCTTGACATATTCCTCAATACTTCTATATTGCAGTAGATGGCAGTGTTGGAGGTAGTATTACAAGCCATTAGATATACCTCCTGAGGACAGGTATAATTTATCCAAGCTGTCAGAGTAACCAATTAACACCACCTCAAATGATGCCATAGGTAGCGAGGATCTGGACCAAGATGGCGGGGCCAGCCTTTCTACTGACATTAAATGAGTAAACACCCACAATTGATGCCAGCACCTACCGCAGGCGTTAGCCACAGAATATGCAATATTCAGAAGATGCCCCAAATGAGGGACCCCAGGCTGTCTGTATTATCTTTCTATTAGGTCATTCCACATGTAGTACTGTGCCTTACACAAGAGATCAAGTGATCTCCTATCAGCATCCACTTGTGCCTTCCCACACCCATACCAACCCAGGCTTGTAAATTACAATAGTATTTAACCTGTATAACAAACAAAAAACTAAAGGAAAACCAATGGACAAAGTGAAATTTTTAATAATCTATCATACAAAAAATTATATTAATTGTGATTTATGAACCCCAAGTGTGTACAAAAAAACTACAGGTCTACATAAAAAATAAGCCATCACACAGCTCCTTGGACAAAAAGTTTCAAGCTATGGCACTTGGAAAGCACTTTTTCTTATGCATACGATGGTCACTTAAAGAAAAACCCTATAAATTTGGTATCACTGTATGTGTAATGACACAGAGATTAAAAAAGATTATATATTATTTAGGTAACACAAATGTACAAAACTTAAATTAGAAATAATTAATTAAAAATACTGTATAGAAAGGGTTAATAAAAGTTCACCAGTAGGATATATGACCCCCAAAATTGTGTTATTAAATACTACATTTCATACCAAAAAAACCAAGACAACTAAGGTGACATCTGACAGCAGACGTAGGACGAAAACTGTTGCAGTGTGTAAGCAGCAAGGCCGCGGAAAACAAGTTAGCCTGAGGTATGAATTCTAAGCCCGCCAGATTTACTGGAAAAATGGTGGAGACTATACCAAAAAACACGGCCAGATCAGACCTGGTCTACAGGTCCGCACTAACGCAGTTGGTGCTCGTATTTACTAAGAGGCCGGAGCCTATTAGTGAATATGGTCATCGAAGCGCCAGCGGGGGAACTATAAAAACGCCAGTTCATCCCATTGACCATAGTCACTGCAGAAATTGTGAAAGAATTCCAAGCACAGCAAAAGCTAGCCAAAAATATCGGGTTTATACAGGAGTCTGAGCCTGCTATTTTTATGGGACAATGGGGTGGAGCTGAAAGGTTAAATTCCACACCCTAAATCTGCAGCACTAATTAACATGTTACATGATTGTAAACCCTCACGATGCAATGTTCCACAGTATGTGGATGACAATTGAATAAACCCCATCCACTATTCAAGCAGTGTAAAAAGCTGTGTATCATTTGCAAATGATTCATTGGCCAAAGGTAACGAATGTACTTTTATTATTTTAAAATTTTGGGCTTAACTAAGGAAACTTTAACTAAGTATTACGTTTGGTTAAATTGAACTTAAAGCAAACAAGCAACACTGAAAGGATTAACCTTCATAATTGTGATACAGCATATAATAACATTATTACTGGGGACTGTTCGGCAGCATAATAGAGGCTAAACTGAAAGTAACAGATAATTCAGGGTGTGGTGTTTGTGGTTTTACTGTTTCCACTATATATGCATTTCCAGCTGGACCATAAAATATTGCCTGGAGCTCTTAAAGATGACAAGATCCAAAAATTTAAGTAAAAACATGCAGAGGGGTGTGGTGCTCAGACTGATTTCCTCTTCATAATGACCACAATACCTTCAATACAATACAATAACACAATACAATACAATACAATAATTAGGGAGCAAAATATTGCAACAAATTGCCTTTTGGACGCAAGAATATATATCTATATATTATTCAAAAATTTCCTGACCTTTCTTGTCTTTCATGAAAAGCATTTTATTTTATGAGATGTTTTCAATAAACTATAAAACTTTAAACTGCTATAAGCATTGTATTATGGGAAAATATGCTGCTGATGCTCCGCAGCTGCACTTACCTGTCCCGCGTGCGCGTCTGTCCCGGTCTCCTAGGGCGCACACGCCCTGGCACCGGAAGATCCCAGAATCCTTTATAACCCAGTCTCTCCCTGCACATCCTGCCGGATCTTTGTGCCTTTTGCATTTGAGAAATCTTTGTTCCTCCCTGATGCCTCGTGCTCATGTTCTGAATTGTGACCCTGGTTCCGTTCCTGACTACACTCCTTTGCTGCCTGCCCTGACCTTCCACTTCGTCCTCAAGTCTGATCCTGTGCTGCCTGTCCTGACCTCCTGCCTGTCCTCGACTACTATTCTGCTCAACATCTCTGTACCGAGCATTGGCCTCCACAGCGGACAAAGTCGTGCCTGTGGAATGACTTGATGGTACCACGCCACAACAAGTCCAACCTGCTCTGGTGAAAACCGGGTACCACTTAGACTCCGGTCCCAGGTGTTACGTCATCGCCCACGGTGGTCCAGTGGGTTCACTACCCCTTGTGCCTAACACAGTGGTACCAATATTTCCTCAGAGACATTTCTGTACATTACTGCAATGAGTTTTGAACCAAACAAATAAGAGTTTAACCCATTAAGGCCTGAAAAGGCTTTAATGACAGGGGCATTTTTAGCTGATTTTCATACACAGTGGTTTAAGGCCCATAACTTTGTTTTTTGTTGTGTGCTACCTTAACATTTTTTGTGACATTTATTTCAGAATACATCGGGCTAGTTAAAAAGTAATAAGTTAAAAGGGAACCTTTATCAGAATAAAATGCTATCAGTATGTTGATAAGCAGCTGAACACATTTCACATCATGTTTCTTTCATGGCCTGGTGAGTTGGCATCATTAAGAAAATCTACTTTGAAGTGAGATGTAAATTAGATTTATAAAGTCAATGAGGCGGAGAGTTTAACAATGAAGTCAACCTTTCCCTGCATTAGAAGCCCCCTTCACTGTAATTGATGGCCCTGCATCCACAGAAATCATGGATAAAATCACTGAAAGTCCGTTGCAGGAGGAAGAAGAAATTGGTTATGTAGAATGCCAGTTTTTGGGCATTTTGCAATTCCTGGCCCATGGCAGGACTTGTTGTCAAATTAAATCGGTTGCACCTCTTGATAATACAGATGTGATATACTCCAACCTGGACAGTATTAAGACTGGCCCATGTTGTGCCAATCTCAATAAATTCTTCCCAATGTTTGCTTGAAGCCAAGATTTGATCAGCATTTTTCATTGGTATTTGTCAGTCAAATTAGTATTGTAAATGGATCCTAATTCAGAAGATGTAACAATATATTTATGGTTATAGATTGCAAACAATAATGCTAAATCCTGAACAATGATACAGCTGTGTGAAACTGGCCTAAGTTGCATCATATGTAGAAAGTTTAGGAGAATAAGGCTACCTACATAAAATGTGGCCAAGATCATGAAAAATGGATTTTAAAGGGAACCTGTCATCAGGTTTTAACCATTTAACCTAATGACAGGTTCCGCAGCACAGCTCCCTCATTCCCCCCTCCCTCAGGAATGAGGGAGCTGAAAGAGTCATTGAAAGAGTCATTAAAGAGAATTCCTGAGAGAGGGGAAAATGAGGGAGTTGAGAAATGCTGAAGAGAATTTCAGAGGTGGAAGTTGATGGAGCTGAAGAGGAAACATGCCTCTTGTGAATTGGTAAGTCTCTGGCAAGGTTACAGTAACTTTTGAAATCATGGGTCACATGACAGGTTCCCTTTTACATCCATTTTTCACTGTCAATTTCTGTCCGTCTGGCATCCATTTTTCATGGATCCTCATAAATTAATAAATTATATTATCATAGCGTTCCCTGAAAAAAGGTTCCAAGACACGTTCTACTGAGGCACACATTTTGTTTAAATAAGGGCCATGGGCACTGGTCCAATAAAAAGCATTGCTTTGAGTGCCGCTGAGTGCCATCTGTTCAAAAACATATTTTCACAGTTGTGTGCCATTGGCCAATTTCTGTATTTTTTATATTTAAGACTGTACAATGACACCTTCCTTAGTAAAGCTTTGTGCCAACATGTGTTGTCTTACAGATACAATATCATATAATAGTACCATGTTGTAACAGGTTGAATACAGAGGCAGGTCTATAAAGTACAACATATACTCCAACAGTCATCCTGAGGTTTGCCCATAGTGGAGAAAAATTTCCTTCCCTATTCCAAATATGGAGAACCTCTGGACCATAATAAATAATGCATATAGTTAACGCTCTCTGTATTCCTGTTCAGCTGTGGTGTCGGCCACTGCCACATTTCCCTTTTTTCTCTCTTTTTTAATCCTTCTTTGGAACATATATATTTGGGGCATGTGTTGGCCTTGGCTACCTATATACTGGAGAGTATGAGCTGGCCTGGGCTACTTATATACTGGGGAAATGTGCTGGCCTGAGCTACCTCTATATATGGAAGGGCATGTGCTGGCCTGGGCTACCTATATCATGGGTATATATGCTGACCTGGGCTACCTATATTCTGGGGGGTATATGGTGACCTGGGCTACCTATATACTGGAGGGAATGTACTGGCCCGGACCACCTATATACTGGTTGGCATGTGCTAGCTTGGGCAACATGTAAAATGTGGGACATATGCAAGTGTGGGTTATCTATAGCATGTTATCTGTAGCATGTTCTGGCCTTGGATACCCATATCTGGGGGTGATGTGCTAACTAGAGATGAGCGAGTATACTCATCCGAGTATACTTCTCGGTCGAGTATTAGCATACTCAGACAGGCTTGTTGTTCGAACGAGTATCTCGCCGGCTCGAGATCGAGCTTTAAATTAATAAAAGACAGTGAAGAACAGTGTTTACAGTGAAGAATAACACATTACACATGTTTTCTTTGTAAGAACACATTGAAAGAACACTATTCTTCACTATTCTTCAGGTGTGCACGCGTGTCTTCTGCTATGTTCGGAGATGTTCGGAACATCTGGAATGTGAAGAATAGTGTTCTTTCAATGTGTTCTTAAAAGGAAAACATCTGTAAACATCTGTAATGTGTTATTCTGCACTGTTCTTTTAATGTGTTCTTTCAGTGAAAAAATGCTCGGGTCTCCCATTGACTTTAATGGGGTTTGTTAAACGAGCAACCGAGCATTTTAGTGCTCGCTCATCTCTAGTGCTAACCAAATTTATAGTGGTGTAGCTGTGTGTAAATCAATGAGGAGGTGCTGGTGTTAAATATGAATTAATGAGGGGGAAACTATAAGCTAAAAAAGAAAGAAAAACAAAGGTATATGAAATACCTCTGCACCCAGCTCTCAACTATGTAAAACTCACACCCTGGTCTGGAGCCTGACTGCACTTAGAACCTCAATAAAAGAACATTGATCCAGCGCTTCATGATCCAACTGTAAAAACCTTTTTCTTCTTTATTGATCCATATCCATTGATCCAAAGGAGGACAATACACCAAGACCTTGATTAAGACACAGTGGGGCTCATTTACTTACCCAGTCCATTCGTGATCCCGCGGCGCGTTGTCCGACGTTGATTCAGAGCTTTCTGGGATTCACTAAGGTCGTGCGCCCGATATCCACTAGGTGTCGCTGCTGCGCTGAAGTCCGCCTGAGTTCACCTTCTTCGTCCCGGTGTATGTGAGTGCTATTCTTGCAACACAATTTTTTTTTTAAATTCCGCGTTTTTTCAGAATTCGCCGGGTTTTCTGACGGCGACGCTTCCCCCCTCCCCCCATTTCTGTCACGTGAAAGTTGGCGCCGATGCGCCACAATCCGATCGGGTGCGCCAAAATTCCAGGGCAATTCGGCGCAAATCGGAAATTCGGCCCTTCGGACACTTAGTAAATGAGCCCCAATGTGTCAAAATGCGTCAGTCTGTGACTCTTGGCAGTTTTATTATTTGTGTATTGTTCTCCTTTGATATGGATCAATATAGAAGAAAAGTTTTTTTCAGTTGGATCATGACGTGCTGGATAAATGTTCTTTTGTTGCGAAACTATAAGTTGGTATATATTATAATATATTGAGAGATCACAGTGTAGTATCTGTATATTCAGGGGGCACATTGTGGTAATTTTGAGGTGCACATAGCTGTTATCTAGGGGACATTAAATTGACTGAATTTTTTTTTTAAGGAACAGATAGTGGAAATGTTCTCCAGAAGGGAGGCTAATTCTGAATCATGGTCTGGAGCAGTTGCCATGACATTCTCTACCTGATGAAGAAGGTTTGCAGACTATGAGGATTCTACCAAGAAGAAAACCGTGATGGACCAGGCCAACACAGATGTAGAAACTTAAACTGTAACCTAATTTGAACAGTAAGTGATGTCCGTGCCGGCCCGAAGGCAGCCCAGGTGTTAGGTACAATTAATGCTGGTATATATTTTTGTGTAGTTATTAAAAACTCATATATATTTATTCATGCAGTGTATTAATTTTTGAGATATATTTATATGTGTAGGATATATTTAGGTGTTTGTGTGCTGTTTATTCGTTATTGGTAAATATTTATATGTGTGGCATAGTCATTGGTAACTATGTGTTTGCTACAAATATTGCAGGTATATATTTATATTTGTGATATATAAATTTCTGGTAAAAACTGTATTTAAACATGTAGTATTTTCAGCGGAGGGCAAATTGTTTAGTAGTGATATATTTACTGCTGGTAGGCCTAATTGTAGATGATCCCATATCAGTTGGCCTCTTATATTTCTTTCTTATGATTTTTAATTGGGGGAAGAGAGCTCTGCAGGATTGGCCCTGGTACTGCTGCATTTTTGCTACAATTTTACAAGTGGGGGTGTTGCAATTTTGCTTCTCTGTCTAGAGCACCAAAATTACTTGTCCCGACCTTGATGGAGCACAAAGATAAGAGAGTATAAGCTCATAATTACCGTAATTACTCGTGTATAAGCTGAGTTTTTCAGCACAAAAAATGTGCTGAAAAACCTCACCTCGGCTTATACACGAGTCAATTTAAAAAAAAAATAATAATACTCACCATCCATTGTCCCCAATGTTTGTCACGGCTCCCGATCCCCTTTGTGGCTCCCGGCAGCTTCTTCTATCTTCTCTCTTCTTTAGCCGGCAGAGTCACTTCCATGTGATCTGTTGGCCGTCGCACACTATGACAGCTCCGCATCGTAGTGTGTGACGGCCGTCAGATTGCATGGACACGACTCTGCCGGCTAGAGAAGAGAGAAGATAGGAGAAGCCTATACTCGGGCTTATACTCGGGTCGGCTTATACTTGAGTATATACGGTATATTTAAAACCCCTCTACAGTCATATAGAAAAATGTATTCCCAGACAGCCCCTTCAAACCTAGTTTACCAAGTATGTCACAAAACAATGCTAACAGAGTTCCGGCAGTCCCGTAATCATGAACAGAATAGAAAATGTAAAGACAATCAAAAATAAAAACAAATTAACAAAAAATAGAATCTTTTTTCCTAATTTGCTTGGCATCACATGGATGTGGTAAGAAAGGGAAAAAAATTAGCTCAAAAATCGCCTGCATCTTATTATTTATTCATTCTTAGCATTTCATTCTCCCCTTTGCTCTATTATTTGGGTCACATTATTCACTTTTAATGAAATATTTAATAGGTGGACATTTCAAATTTGCAAGAATCCATTTTTCTCTAAGCTTTTTCTATGCAGTGTTAGTGTCAAACAATATTTACTGATTTACATTTCAGTTATATGAATTTGTTAGGATTATTTTGTTAATAAGCATTGTTTCATTTTTTCTTAATTCTCTTCTTTCTTTTTTTTTAATGTATTATTTTAGAAATAAAATACAATACAACCCTGATTCCCACACCAAGAATTGCCATTCGAGTGCAAGTAAAATGACTTAAATGAAGATAAAAGGAAAAGCTATTGTGTCATACAGCATCCAGATTAATAGTACCATACAATATACAGTCCAACACCTTTATATAGTATGCATATCCATGAACTTAATATAATAATATATTGCATATAATAATGAGAGGTCCATTTGTAACAAGTGGTCGTCTGTAAGGGGGGAGTCCTTAAGTCAAGGAATGTCTGTACACATAAATAACATAGACTGTAAGCTCTTGAAAGCAGGGACATGACTGCTTTTGTTCTACATGAATGTTTCTGCTCTGTCATGTTTTATTTTATTTGTATATGTCCCCTGTGATTTGTAAAGTGAAATGGAATATGATGGCGCTATATAAAAATTATCATTATTATTACTTAATATTATTATTATTATTGTAAATAGTGCCCCCTTGAACTTTTCCACCTTTTGCCACATTTCAGGCTTCAAACATAAACAAAACATTTTTTTAACGCGTGTTTAAATCTCGACATGCTCTACTTTTGCAAGACACAGGCGTGAAAAACGCACCATACAAGTCTATGGAGATGCATCAAAAACGCATTGCTGAGACACTTGCAAGTGCAATGCGTTTTTCATGCATCAATTGCCATAGAAAAGATAGAGCTCAGTCCTGAGTCCATTTCACGCGCATTTTCTGCGCGTGAAAACCGCATTGAAATTGCATCGAAATTGCATTGAAAACGCGCGTGAAAAACTGAGACACTGAACAAACTCTGACTGAAAACTGATTGCACTTTGATGCAAAATGCGCGTTTTTCACTGACCAAACCCTGATCGCACCCGGATCAAACTCTGACATGAAATGCAACGCGAGTGTGGAAGGGGCCGAAGGGGCCTAAAAAAACGCGCGTGTGTATGTGAAAAAAAATGCAAGTATGAAAACACCCATTGATTACATTGAGTGCAATGCAAGTTCTGAGCGTGAAAAACGCAAGTGTGAAAGGGGTCTTAGAATGGCCAAGTCACAGTTTAGACCTGATTCCAATCGAGAATCTATGGAAAACTGCTGTTCACAACTCTCTGCATCCAACTTCACTGAGCTGCTTTACAAGGAAGACTGGGCAAGAATTTCAGTCTCTCGATGTGCAAAACTGATAGAGACCTGATACACCAAGCAACCTGCAGATGTAATCACAGCATAAGGTGGTGCTTCAAAGTATTAACTTAAGGGGGGCCCAACTTTCAGTTACAAACATTTAAAATATCAAAAACATTTTAGTCCATTTCGATACCCAATTCTGTCCCACTTGTTGTTGATTCTTCACCAAAAAAATACAATTTTATATCTTTATGTTTGAAGCCTGAAATGTGGCAAAAGGTAGAAAACTTAAAGGTGGTTGAATACTATAATAAATGATCCATGTAAAATACAGATAAAAAGTGGCCATAATGCCATAATGAACAGTTTAAATGAGACCTGTGACCAGAATTTTACCCATCACACCAATAATACCTGGTAAAGTGTTAAAAGTCTCCCCTATATTACCTAAAATTATCTGCCACTCAGGCACTGTATCTTAATTACAGCCATTTATATGATATGCAAATGAGAGGACACGAGTCATCTTCTAAAGAGAAGAGTCAGGTTTTCTCAGTAAAACCTACCTCCTTATGTTGACTGACAGCTCTGTGTCTTCTAATCTCGGCCTGAACAGACAGAATGTCCTCTCCCTGTCCTTACCAGAATATTGTCCCTCTCACTTGCATAGTGAATTTAGCAGTGAGCACTGTGTGGGAAACTCACCATTTCACCCCTTCCCCCCTTCAGTGGTGAGCAGGGCAAAGCGGTGGTGGGCATGAGACAAGTTGTAGTGGGCAGAGCCTACATGGACGAAGGGGGGGGGGAATTGGGGGGGGGGATTTAAAGTTGTGAAAAGGCAGATTTAAGCTGGGATGAAAATGATGCACTGTTCAACAAAAGCAGAGGTGAGTAAAGGTTATTGTGCCTTTAAGTAGCTGGAGCTTTGTACATGGCACACTTTGTTAGCCTCCATATCTAGCTGCTAGTTTTCCACAAACTAGTAGTTTTCTGCTAAAGTAGAGGGGTTTTGAACTCTACCCCCACATAACTCATCAAGAAAATTAGGACCATTATACAGCAGTACTGAGCAATACAGCTGTGGAGTCAGTACTGGAGACCTTACTAGAATCTTAAGCAACAGTGTATCTCTATATTTGTTCTTGCCCCCTTTCCATATACTTGTACAGGCAGAATGTAACATGTTCTTATTGAGTTCATCCTGGGTTTCATTTGAGATGCCAAAGCTACAGGTTTTTTTCCATGCCAAACAATTTCTACTACATTTGTCTAAAAGATGGTTATTGGTGAGACTTTTTTTACGTAATGTAACCAACATCTGCAAAATATGTAAATGTTTAATTGAATATGCATATGCATTTTGGCCAAACCTCCTCCCACTTGCCTTTTGGATGCGTCTAAAAACACAACAAAAAACCATGTGGGAACCTGCCCTAAAACAGCATAAGACAGCAAAATTACATTTGCTGAGTATACTCTCCTACGAGCGGCTGGCTAACCACACCAGAAATCCCCTGTATACTAAAGAAAAACATAAGTGAGTGTACGTCTTCATGACACATTTATCACTGTGTCCAAAGATGGAGCTAATCACACTGTATTTTTTATTTCCAGGATATTTTCCAGGTCAGTTTCAAATAGGGATTAGGAAAGAAAACCTAAATTTTTCTGGGAAAATGAAGACTGTTGGCAGCTATGTATCTGCATATAACAATAGAGGTGTGCCAAAAAATGTCTGTCTTTGGCAAGGTAAACTGAAACTTATATAAAAATTTTAATCTATGAGAAAACATCAGAAGGACACATGAAATAGTGGCTTGGAGTGTTTTATGACATGTACTTGAGCCCTAAACTGAACCACTGATGACTGGAAAATGTTATCTTATAATATATTCACAGCAGGGTCAAAGCCCATTGATTCAGCCGGGCCAGAACCACATCACTCAGCACAAACTCTGCATTCAATCTGTTTAAACTTCATACAAACAGATAATAGAAGATTTTGCTTAGCGACAGAATGTAATAGAAATAGATTTCAGGTGTTCTGCAAAAACAGAATAGGTGCTAGCTCTTGTTAGTTTCAGTTTAAACTGCAACTAGAGATGGGTGAATCCCTTCTAACGAATCGGAATTCGTTCCGAATTTCAGGAAAACTTTGATTCCGAAGTTTACGGTGATTCGTGGGAACGAATTATGAGTTTTATTCCCCTTTATTAGCAAAATGGTCACGAGCACAACAATTTACATGGGGCAGAGAACTCTGGGAAGAAGGAACATGGCGGTACTGTTCTTCACTGTATGGCGGTACTGTTCCTCACTGTATGGTGGTAATGTTCCTCACTATATGAGGGTAGTGTTCCTTACTGTATGGCGGTAGTGTTCCTCACTGTATGGGGGTACTGTTCCTTACTGTATGGCAGTAATGTTCCTCACTGTATGCGGTAGTGTTCATCACTGTATGGGGGTAGTGTCCCTCACTGTATGGTGGTAATGTTCCTCACTATATGAGGGTAGTGTTCCTTACTGTATGGCGGTAGTGTTCCTCACTGTATGGGGGTACTGTTCCTTACTGTATGGCAGTAATGTTCCTCACTTTATGGCAGTACTGTTCCTCACTTTGAGGTGGTAGTGTCCCCCACTGTATGGCGGTAGTGTTCCTCACTATATGAGGGTAGTGTTCCTCACTGTATGGCATTTGGAAGAGTAAAAAAACAGGCTGTGGCCGCGCTGCTCAATTATCCATATTTAATTCAGAATCGGAGTGGACTACGCGTTTCGGAAGCGGAATGCCTCCTTCATCAGGTCCAAGAATACAATTTCTAAAACAAGTACAAAGGATTTTTTGATACATAATCACAATAGATAATACAGAATAGATAATAACCGATTGTGCAGATTTCTAAGGTACATATAAATAGGAATAAATAAAATCATAAAAATTATCAGAATTATAAAAAATTTTTCAAGATTGTAGAGAATCATCATAATCATAAAAACATGTTTTTACATATACATGATAGACCAGAGAAAATTAGTGTATGGTAGGTATAGTAAAAATTACATAATTTGTTTTGATGATTTAATAAATAAGTTAGTAGATAAATAAATTAGTAGATATGAGAAGAAATAAATGAATAGTTAAAATTAATGAATGTATAAAAGAGGGGACTCCTACCCTATAATCCTCTTTCGGGTGATGTGCCCCAGGTGGATATGGTAGGGATACTAAAGCTGTCCTATAAGCTGTATTGTTTATATGAAGAGAGAGATATAATTAGTAAATTAGTGAATATGATGTAATGGGTGGGCTTAGGCATAAAGGTACCTGTGGTATGGGTCAGCGTTGAGTACAAAGGGATCTAGAATAGTTTATAGTTTATACGGTTGAAAAAAGACACTTGTCCATCAAGTTCAACCAAGGAAGGGTAGGGATTGGATGAGGAAGGGATTTAGGGGAAACAATCCTATATAGCATAACAATCAATGTTATAACAGAAGTGTATTAAAATTAAGGGATTTACTATTGTAGCCAAAACAAAATAGTGGTAGTTAAGTTGGTTTAGTACTTACAATGTTAGGAAAGCGAGCCGGCAGGGGCGCTGTGTAGCGTGTCCCCGCCGGCTTTATGCCCAGGTCACCTGGGCGTGTGGAGGCGCGCATGCGCAATGACAAGACTTATGTAATGTACATAGGGTTTAGTGCGCATGCGCGTGCCGGGAAATAGCGCATGCGCCATAAGGGAGAGATCGGACTTAAACTTTAGACATGCGATCGTGGAGTGAAGAAATCGCTGGATGAGTGGACAGGTAAGTAGAAGTTCTAGGCCTGTACCTGGGTATTTGGGACTATTGTTAATTGTCCAGAATGTGGTTATTATAGGTAGGTAATTCAGATAAAAACAAGGTAAGGGCAAAGGTGCATAAGGTGAATGTTGCTTAGCATGGATGAGGGTTAAAATGAGGGTTAAAATGGAGAACAGCAGAGAGTATAATACTAGGGGTGTGTAAGAGGGGGATTTTACTAAAGATATAGTTAATATCGGTATGTCAGGATAGTAGTGGACCAATATATGGAATAAGTAATGGTGATAAAGTATATGGTGATTTGTATTGAAACGCAGGTTAAACGCGCTCCAGAGATTCGTTCAGTTTATAAGGACACATTGTGTTCAGCTTAAATATCCAGTAATTTTCTCTCTTGATAAGTTGTGATAGACGGTCTGGATAGTCCTTAGGGATCTGCTCAATTGCCAGATGATAAAGATGGTTGATGTCATTACTGTGATGTTGGTGACAGTGTCGTGAGACACTATGAAGCTGAAAGCCACTTTTGATTTTGCTCTTATGGGTGTTCATCCTGTCTCTTAGGGCTTGAGTTGTTCTACCCACATACTGGAGTGGGCAGGGGCATTGGAGTAGATAGATGACATAATCCGATGAGCAGTTGAGGAATTTTTCGATTTTAAAGGTCTCTCCTGTGGTCGTGGAGCTAAAGGAGTGTGTACGATGGAGGATGATATCACATGTAAGGCATTTACTGCCATTGCACTTGAAGCTTCCTTTCAGATCCGGAAAGAAAGAGGGTCTTGTTCGTCTGGTGTTGTCTAAATTCTTAATTTGTCGAATCCTTGTGGGAGCCAGGATGGTTTTCAGGGTCGGCGCCCTCCTGAATGTAAGTTGTGGATGTGGTGGTATGACTTCCTTAAGATGGGGGTCCTTATGGAGAATGGGCCAATATTTCGATAATATGGCCTTTATTGTCTTATGGTCAGACGTAAATGTGGTAATAAAATTGGGTGCTCTGTTTTCCATCTGGCCTGCACCTTCCTTCTTATTTTTTGGCATCAGACACTCCTTTTGTGAAAGGTTTTTTGTCTTTGAATATGCATCACGTATGATGTCTTTTGGATATCCTTTTTCTTTGAACCTTTTGCAGAGGACTTGTGACTGTTCGTGGAATGTGCCATCTTCTGTGCAATTTTTTCTGATCCTCTTAAACTGGCTATACGGAACGTTCGTAAGCCAGCTCTTGAGATGTGCACTGTCGAATTCTGGAAAGCTGTTGACATCCACCTGTTTAAAATATGTGGATGGGGTTAGACCGTTCTGGTCCTTATTCACTGATATAAGGAGGTCTAGAAATTCGATCTTGGTCTCGGAGAAGTTTAGGGTGAGATTGATTCCCCATGTGTTGGAGTTAATTTCATTGACAAAGTGATAAAGGGGGGTTGGGGAATTGGGTTTCTGTTCAGTTCCTCTAGGCTACAGTGGTTCTGTCCAGCCCCTTAGTCTGTGCTATTTACCATACGCACCCACTCCAGTCCTTCATATATCACAGGAATAACATACAACCCTCGCAGATACTTATATACAAAAAGACTTTACTAACAACATACATGTGACAAAGTAACTACATAAAATACAATACAAAATACATAGAGACAAACCTTCTTCTCCTAACCCCTCCCGGACACAGTAATGTGTATGTATATACAATATATAGTTAACACTACAGAAGCTCCTGGATATATCCTGACGCAGGAGTCACATCCAGTACCTGACCATATACATGTACATATAGAGACTCATGCACAATAGCATCTATATATCAACTCCAATACACATGCAGGGCAGAGATCCACGTGTGAATGGGATACGGCTATAGGTTATACATGTAGTTACACTAATATATATACACTCACTGTAAACACTTAGCTATGTATATATATGGTAAAACACATAACACCTGGAAAATCTATAGGTACACGTATAAAGTCTACTATATTATAATAAGTACTATGTTATAATTACTCTTATAAAGTTATATACATACACAGAAAGCACACACAATATATGACCTGGTCCTTTGTTAAGTGCTGTACGTCCGGGGAGGTCAGGAGCAAGAGACAAAAGAGACTGATTTCAGTTTTTACCATGCTTAAATATCCTTGTGTGTAATCCCTTCCCACCACCTATAACTCCACCCTAAGACCCTCTTAGGATAGACCCCAGTGTGTGCAGGGAATCTCACACCTGGTTCATGGTGGCTTCTTACTGTTCAAAGCCTTTTGATATGTTAATGACCCAATGGCTTCAGTACACACTGACATCTCACCACAGAATATCAGTGACTGCTATCAGTATATACTGTATCCATTTACACTATTTGTAATATATATAATAATAGAGCAGAGGGTCCAGTTATGAATAATGTCCCCTGTAACATCTCCCCCTGATGTCAGACGCCTGACACACTATGCTGGAGTCTGCTCTTCTATGTGATGATGTTTGACATAAAATAAAACAAACTCAGTACAAAATAAAGACAAATACAACCAAAAATCACCCTTTCATGTATGGGTGTAAAATAAAAACAGAAAGACATTAAGATTATATTTCATCTAGAGGTCACAGTCCATATGGTCTTGAGTGCACATCACAAGTTCATTTGCATCTTTGGCCCAATCTTTGGATGAATGGTTCCAGCTTTCACACCATCTTTGTAGAAGAGGGATTGGCTAGTTGCACTTCCTTCAGCAGACAGACACTCGCTGCTTCTCTGTGTGTCTCCACCTGGAATGATCAATGGAAGAGGACACTGCATAGAGGAGGAATCCTCAGTGACTGCCACATGATACAGAACACAACCTGCAATACATTTATTCTATGTACATCCACCATGGTTTATTCTCACCTCATCAATCAGGAGACATGATGTTCTCCCCCTGTGGACAGAGCCTTTACCTCAGATATACCACTAAGACATTGGTTAGCAAAAAGCAAGCTTTATATACTGTATACCTGGCACCTTCAGATCACACGGTATAAACCAAGGCTGGGATTGTCACTCCTATGGTGCTTCCCCTTTGACCGGCAGCTTAAAAGACCCGCGTCCGACTGAACAGTCATTGTACCATAATGCGCCTCTGCAGTTCACCATGGTTTTACCCACTCCCTGCAGAATCCCCAATAGCGAGAGCTATGCCCCACAGACTATTGGCTGCGCCGCGGACTTTGCTGGCGAATTACACTGTACGCTCCATAGGTCCTAGAGAAAGCTGACCACTTCCTTTCCTGAGACCTATTGCACTTAGACAGGGGCAGGTAATCACCCCTTTACCCGAATTTTAATTACTGAGGTGCCAGAAATTAGAGAGATTATACAACCAATCTTAGTGGATATTATTTTGTAATTGTCCAACATGTTACCAGGTGAATATCCAATCACTGAGAGCAGAGAGTTCTGTGTGCAACATTAGCTTAAGAACCATCATAATGCCAAAACAAATATACAAACATAAAGAAAGACCAAATTTGTTATTTACGATTAACACCTTTGTCTTTACAGGCTTCTGCTCCTCTGAGCTGTTGAAAACAAAAGGACTGGACCTCATTAACACTTGTTACAAACAGTCTATTTACACAGGTTCAGGGACAGTAAACCTCCTCCCTCCCCCCTCTAGGTGATAGAATGTCATCACCAAGCAATGAGAGCTAATGAGGTTTACAATAGACATCCTGGCCATTATATGGGGAATCCATGATTTTACAAATTTTGGCCAAGTATATTATGGATCCCCAACTTTAAGCCTATTGCAGCAGATTCCCAGTAGGGCTGTCTGTTGTACAGTTGTGTGGTCCTGCTCCATGTGAAGCCACACATTTGTGCCCCTCATTTTGTGAGACCATCCCCCGTTCATACAGGTTAACCCTTTGTGGACAGAACCTCTTTATATGTCCATACTGTAAACAGTGAAAACACCTAACACTCCCCCACTTCCTCAGTATTTGGCTGGGAGATGCTTTCTTTTGTACATGGGTTCCTTGCAGTCTGGGGTGAATTGCTATCTGTTTCCTGATCTTTATAGACCTTCTATCTTTGAGTAGATCCTGTCTGACCTGCTCTATTACCAGGGCAGCCTCCATGAGTGAAGCTTCTTTTGCTGCATTCAATCTAATTGTGGTGTCAAGATATGGAAACTTCTCCACAAACATGCGGATCATGCCTTGTGGGGTTCCTGGACTATGATTCTTAGTCACCTTTCTATACATAACTTCAAACCTCCCACACAGAGACAAGGGCTCATCATAGATGGTTGGTCTGAAGTTAACCAGTATGTCTGGGGTGACATCCAAATGCCCTGTTACCAATTTTATGAGGATGGAAAGTCTGTCTCCCTCATCATGAAATTGGCCGTTACTGGGGGCTGCTTTCCCTATGGCCTCATATCTTTGGTAAAGATGTGCTGGTAGCCATAGCTTGAACAGCTCCATGCGATGTTCCATTGGAACAGAAAATTTTTTACAATAACCTTCAAACGTGTCACAGGAAGTGAAAGGATCTGAATTTTCATCATAACTTGGGATATATTTACATATATTCAACAGATATTGCATCCTCTCCATCTTATGGGAAGATTGTGATTCCTGTACATTACTGTCATACACATGCAGGTTATGTCTGATCAGTGAAGTCTCAGAGTCGCCCTCTAATCCTCCATCTATCCCACCAGCAATGCTTGTCCCTCCATCTACTCCACTGCCCACTAGTCCAGGCCTAGTAACAAGCAGGGGTGTAGAGTGATCTGTAGCAGCCGCAGGTTCAGGTTCAGTCTCATCTCTCCCCCTGTTTGCACTCGAAACACAAACTTGTTTCGTGGGCAAAGACTCTTTGATGGACGTCTGCCTGCTACAGATGATCTCATCCCTTTTTGCTATTTCACATTTCAAGTTCTCAATAATCACCTCAGTAGTTGCTGCTTTTTGCTTATATTCGGTTATTTCCATGTATAACTGTATAATAACCTTATCCACATCGGCATAATACTTCTCCTTCTCAGCGACCTGAGACTGCAGGGTGTGCATGCGGCTTTCCCTATCTTTTATAGTCTTCATTTGCTGTTCCAGTTGTGTCTCTAAGCTGTTCAGCCGTTTAACCCCTTCCTTACAACAATTGCAATGCAAATCTTCAGGAACCTTTGATCCTTTGTCTCCATCTATCTTCTCAATCTTACTTATGGCCTCCTCAAATACACACACAAGCTTGGCCATCATGTGGAGCCTCTTAGATGTCTGGTTCAGTACACTGCGCTTAGCAATATGCAACTTATCATAGGAACTCGCCTGCTCTACCAGGGATTCCCATAGCAGCTCAATAGATTCCTCTTTCTTAGATAACACAGGGTTAAACGAACTATATTTACTCAACTTTTCAAAAGTCACATGTTCCACTTTGCCAGTCATTGTATCCCTGCGATCAGTGTTACTCCTGTACTAAGGACTATACAAAGCAAAGACCCTCACACCAGGTTCACCTCACAAGGGTCTGATAACAGAAAACAACCAGAATCCTAAGAACTGAACTTATATAGATTCGCTGCCAATAACCACACTCATACTAGGCCTCAGATGAAACTGTGCTACCTGTCCGAACCTACCCAGTCTAGTAACCTAAGTTCACAGTATAACAACAATTTCATCACTATATCCTAATATAGATGGATCATGACATTTGGGCCTGGCTCGCCATTGATAAAGGGGGGTTGGGGAATTGGGTTTCTGTTCAGTTCCTCTAGGCTACAGTGGTTCTGTCCAGCCCCTTAGTCTGTGCTATTTACCATACGCACCCACTCCAGTCCTTCATATATCACAGGAATAACATACAACCCTCGCAGATACTTATATACAAAAAGACTTTACTAACAACATACATGTGACAAAGTAACTACATAAAATACAATACAAAATACATAGAGACAAACCTTCTTCTCCTAACCCCTCCCGGACACAGTAATATGTATGTATATACAATATATAGTTAACACTACAGAAGCTCCTGGATATATCCTGACGCAGGAGTCACATCCAGTACCTGACCATATACATGTACATATAGAGACTCATGCACAATAGCATCTATATATCAACTCCAATACACATGCAGGGCAGAGATCCCCGTGTGAATGGGATATGGCTATAGGTTATACATGTAGTTACACTAATATATACACACTCACTGTAAACACTTAGCTATGTATATATATGGTAAAACACATAACACCTGGAAAATCTATAGGTACACGTATAAAGTCTACTATATTATAATAAGTACTATGTTATAATTACTCTTATGAAGTTATATACATACACAGAAAGCACACACAATATATGACCTGGTCCTTTGTTAAGTGCTGTACGTCCGGGGAGGTCAGGAGCAAGAGACAAAAGAGACTGATTTCTGTTTTTACCATGCTTAAATATCCTTGTGTGTAATCCCTTCCCACCACCTATAACTCCACCCTAAGACCCTCTTAGGATAGACCCCAGTGTGTGCAGGGAATCTCACACCTGGTTCATGGTGGCTTCTTACTGTTCAAAGCCTTTTGATATGTTAATAACCCAATGGCTTCAGTACACACTGACATCTCACCACAGAATATCAGTGACTGCTATCAGTATATACTGTATCCATTTACACTATATGTAATATATATAATAATAGAGCAGAGGGTCCAGTTATGAATAATGTCCCCTGTAACACAAAGTCAATGATCTCCTGTTCACAGCCATCCCAGATAATCAGAATGTCGTCAATATACCTCTTGAAAAGTGCAATTCTATTTGAGAAACGGGTGTTTCCGCTGATCAGGGCTGTTTCAAACTCACCCATATAGATGTTCGCGTAACTTGGCGTGAAACGTGTGCCCATTGCCGTTCCTCGTCTTTGCTGAAATAGATCTTTCTGAAATGCAAATACATTATGTTCAAGAACGAAGTTGATACTGCGAATAAGAAAATCCGTTTGTGGAGGGGTTAAATTCTGGTCTCTTTGGAGGGTATTTCGGACTGCGTTCACCCCTAGTGTGTGAGTCATGTTTGTGTATAATA
Source organism: Engystomops pustulosus (assembly GCF_040894005.1). Classification (NCBI taxonomy): domain Eukaryota; kingdom Metazoa; phylum Chordata; class Amphibia; order Anura; family Leptodactylidae; genus Engystomops; species Engystomops pustulosus. The sequence goes on along the minus strand of NC_092418.1, from coordinate 69,003,138 downwards.
ACGTAACATCAAGAGTGACGTAACATCACTCACACACGCACACGTGACCCTCTCAGCTTCTATTTAAATCTCGCATAAAGCCGGCGGGGACACACTACACAGCACCCCTGCCGGCTCGCTTTCCTAACATTGTAAGTACTAAACCAACTTAACTACCACTATTTTGTTTTGGCTACAATAGTAAATCCCTTAATTTTAATACACTTCTGTTATTCTAGATCCCTTTGTACTCAACGTTGACCCATACCACAGGTACCTTTATGTCTAAGCCCACCCATTACATCATATTCACTAATTTACTAATTATATCTCTCTCTTCATATAAACAATACAGCTTATAGGACAGCTTTAGTATCCCTACCATATCCACCTGGGGCACATCACCCGAAAGAGGATTATAGGGTAGGAGTCCCCTCTTTTATACATTCATTAATTTTAACTATTCATTTATTTCTTCTCATATCTACTAATTTATTTATCTACTAACTTATTTATTAAATCATCAACCCATCTATGTAATTTTTACTATACCTACCATACACTAATTTTCTCTGGTCTATCATGTATATGTAAAAACATGTTTTTATGATTATGATGATTCTCTACAATCTTGAAAAATTTTTTATAATTCTGATAATTTTTATGATTTTATTTATTCCTATTTATATGTACCTTAGAAATCTGCACAATCGGTTATTATCTATTCTGTATTATCTATTGTGATTATGTATCAAAAAATCCTTTTTACTTCTTTTAGAAATTGTATTCTTGGACCTGATGAAGGAGGCATTCCGCTTCCGAAACGCGTAGTCCACCCCGATTCTGAATTAAATATGGATAATTGAGCAGCGCGGCCACAGCCTGTTTTTTTACTCTTCCAAACTCCTCGTCATCATCCGCTACAGCCACAAGTACTGGATGACAGGTTACCTGCAGCAACTCTCACTGTTATACACCTGTGATCTAGTCATCATCCTATCGGTGTGCCTATAATTCATATAGTCCACATCCGGTAGGTGAGACGTCCATCACTGAAAGCTTCACCATATTATCTCTTCCACCACTATATATACACACCTGTGTATATGTAGATTGATTTGTGTTCTCGAATATCTTTATACCACTTGCGCTGTGTACAAATTTTGTTCCTTCTTATACATGTAATTCACTGTATGGCAGTAATGTTCCTCGCTGTATGGCAGTAATGTTCCTCACTGTATGGCAGTAGTGTTCCTCACTGTATGGGGGTAGTGTCTCTCATAGTATGGGGGTAGTGTCCCTCACTGTATGGGGGTAGTGTTCCTCACTGTATGGGCGTAGTGGTCCTCACTGTATGGGGGTAGTGTTCATTACTGTTTTGGGGGTAGTGTCCCCCACTGTATGGCAGTAGTGTTCCTCACTTTATGGCAGTACTGTTCCTCACTTTGATGTGGTAGTGTCCCCCACTGTATGGCAGTAGTGTTCCTCACTGTATGGTGGTAGTGGCCCTCACTGTATGGGAGTAGTGTCCCCCACTGTATGGCGGTAGTGTTCCTTACTGTATCGGGGTAGTGTTCCTCACTATATGAGGGTAGTGTTCCTTACTGTATGGCGGTAGTGTTCCTCAATGTATGGCAGTAATGTTCCTCACTGTATGGCGGTAGTGTTCCTCACTGTATGGCAGTAATGTTTCTCACTGTATGGCGGTAGTGTTCCTCACTGTATGGGGGTAGTGTTCCTCACTGTATGGCAGTAATGTTCCTCACTGTTTGGGGGTAGTGTCCTTCACTGTATGGCGGTAGTGTTCCTCACTGTATGGCAATAGTGTTCCTCACTGTATGGCAGTAATGTTCCTCACTGTATGGCGGTAGTATTCCTCACTGTATGGTGGTAGTATTCCTCACTGTATGGTGGTAGTGTCCCTCACTGTATGGCGGTAGTGTTCCTCACTGTATGGGGGTAGTGTCCCTCACTGTATGGCGGTAGTGTTCCTCACTGTATGGGGAGTAGTGGCCCTCACTGTATGGCGGTAGTGTTCCTCACTGTATGGGGGTAGTGTTCCTCACTTTGAGGTGGTAGTGTCTCCCACTGTATGGCTGTAATGTTTCTCACTGTATGGCAGTAGTGTTCCTCACTGTATGGGGGTAGTGTCTCTCATAGTATGGGGGTAGTGTCCCTCACTGTATGGGGGTAGTGTTCCTCACTGTATGGGCGTAGTGGTCCTCACTGTATGGGGGTAGTGTTCATTACTGTTTTGGGGGTAGTGTCCCCCACTGTATGGCAGTAGTGTTCCTCACTTTATGGCAGTACTGTTCCTCACTTTGATGTGGTAGTGTCCCCCACTGTATGGCAGTAGTGTTCCTCACTGTATGGTGGTAGTGGCCCTCACTGTATGGGAGTAGTGTCCCTCACTGTATGGCGGTAGTGTTCCTTACTGTATCGGGGTAGTGTTCCTCACTATATGAGGGTAGTGTTCCTTACTGTGTGGCGGTAGTGTTCCTCAATGTATGGCAGTAATGTTCCTCACTGTATGGCGGTAGTGTTCCTCACTGTATGGCAGTAATGTTTCTCACTGTATGGCGGTAGTGTTCCTCACTGTATGGGGGTAGTGTTCCTCACTGTATGGCAGTAATGTTCCTCACTGTTTGGGGGTAGTGTCCTTCACTGTATGGCGGTAGTGTTCCTCACTGTATGGCGGTAGTGTTCCTCACTGTATGGCAGTAATGTTCCTCACTGTATGGCGGTAGTATTCCTCACTGTATGGTGGTAGTATTCCTCACTGTATGGCGGTAGTGTCCCTCACTGTATGGCGGTAGTGTTCCTCACTGTATGGGGGTAGTGTCCCTCACTGTATGGCGGTAGTGTTCCTCACTGTATGGGGAGTAGTGTCCCTCACTGTATGGCGGTAGTGTTCCTCACTGTATGGGGGTAGTGTTCCTCACTTTGAGGTGCTAGTGTCTCCCACTGTATGGCTGTAGTGTTTCTCACTGTATGGCAGTAATGTTCCTCACTGTATGGCGGTAGTATTCCTCACTGTATGGTGGTAGTATTCCTTACTGTATGGCGGTAGTGTCCCTCACAGTATGGCAGTAGTGCTCCTCACTGTATGGCAGTAGTGCTCCTCACTGTATGGCAGTAGTGTCCCTCACAGTATGGCAGTAGTGCTCCTCACTGTATGGAGGTAGTGCTCCTCACTGTGTAGCGGTAGTGTCCCTGACTGTATTGGGGTTGAGTTCCTCACTGTATGGCGGTAGTGTTCCTCACTGTATAGGAGTAGTGTCTCTCACTGTATGGGGGTAGTGTTCCTCACTGTATGGTGGTAGTATTCCTCACTGTATGGGGGTAGTGTCCCTGACTGTATTGGGGTTGAGTTCCTCACTGTATGGCGGTAGTGTTCCTCACTGTATAGGGGTAGTGTCTCTCACTGTATGGCAGTAATGTTCCTCACTGTATGGCAGTAATGTTCCTCACTGTATGGCAGTAGTGTTCCTCACTGTATGGGGGTAGTGTCTCTCACTGTATGGGGGTAGTGTTCCTCACTGTATGCGCGTAGTGGTCCTCACTGTATGGGGGTAGTGTTCATTACTGTTTTGGTGGTAGTGTCCCCCACTCTATGGCAGTAGTGTTCCTCACTTTATGGCAGTACTGTTCCTCACTTTGAGGTGGTAGTGTCCCCCACTGTATGGCAGTAGTGTTCCTCACTGTATGGTGGTAGTGGCCCTCACTGTATGGGAGTAGTGTCCCCCACTGTATGGCGGTAGTGTTCCTTACTGTATCGGGGTAGTGTTCCTCACTATATGAGGGTAGTGTTCCTTACTGTATGGCGGTAGTGTTCCTCAATGTATGGCAGTAATGTTCCTCACTGTATGGCGGTAGTGTTCCTCACTGTATGGCAGTAATGTTTCTCACTGTATGGCGGTAGTGTTCCTCACTGTATGGGGGTAGTGTTCCTCACTGTATGGCAGTAGTGTTCCTCACTGTTTGGGGGTAGTGTCCTTCACTGTATGGCGGTAGTGTTCCTCACTGTATGGCGGTAGTGTTCCTCACTGTATGGCAGTAATGTTCCTCACTGTATGGCGGTAGTATTCCTCACTGTATGGTGGTAGTATTCCTCACTGTATGGCGGTAGTGTCCCTCACTGTATGGCGGTAGTGTTCCTCACTGTATGGGGGTAGTGTCCCTCACTGTATGACGGTAGTGTTCCTCACTGTATGGGGAGTAGTGTCCCTCACTGTATGGCGGTAGTGTTCCTCACTGAATGGGGGTAGTGTTCCTCACTTTGAGGTGGTAGTGTCTCCCACTGTATGGCTGTAGTGTTCCTCACTGTATGGCAGTAATGTTCCTCACTGTATGGCGGTAGTATTCCTCACTGTATGGTGGTAGTATTCCTCACTGTATGGCGGTAGTGTCCCTCACAGTATGGCAGTAGTGCTCCTCACTGTATGGCAGTAGTGCTCCTCACTGTATGGCAGTAGTGTCCCTCACAGTATGGCAGTAGTGCTCCTCACTGTATGGAGGTAGTGCTCCTCACTGTGTAGCGGTAGTGTCCCTGACTGTATTGGGGTTGAGTTCCTCACTGTATGGCGGTAGTGTTCCTCACTGTATAGGAGTAGTGTCTCTCACCGTATGGGGGTAGTGTTCCTCACTGTATGGTGGTAGTATTCCTCACTGTATGGGGGTAGTGTCCCTGACTGTATTGGGGTTGAGTTCCTCACTGTATGGCGGTAGTGTTCCTCACTGTATAGGGGTAGTGTCTCTCACTGTATGGCAGTAATGTTCCTCACTGTATGGCAGTAATGTTCCTCACTGTATGGCAGTAGTGTTCCTCACTGTATGGGGGTAGTGTCTCTCACTGTATGGGGGTAGTGTTCCTCACTGTATGGGCGTAGTGGTCCTCACTGTATGGGGGTAGTGTTCATTACTGTTTTGGTGGTAGTGTCCCCCACTCTATGGCAGTAGTGTTCTTCACTTTATGGCAGTACTGTTCCTCACTTTGAGGTGGTAGTGTCCCCCACTGTATGGCAGTAGTGTTCCTCACTGTATGGTGGTAGTGGCCCTCATTGTATGGGAGTAGTGTCCCCCACTGTATGGCGGTAGTGTTCCTTACTGTATCGGGGTAGTGTTCCTCACTATATGAGGGTAGTGTTCCTTACTGTATGGCGGTAGTGTTCCTCACTGTATGGCAGTAATGTTCCTCACTGTATGGCGGTAGTGTTCCTCACTGTATGGGGGTAGTGTTCCTCACTGTATGGCAGTAATGTTCCTCACTGTATGGCAGTAGTGTTCCTCACTGTATGGGGGTAGTGTTCCTCACTGTATGGGGGTAGTGTCTCTCACTGTATGGGGGTAGTGTTCCTCACTGTATGGGCGTAGTGGTCCTCACTGTATGGGGGTAGTGTTCATTACTGTTTTGGTAGTGTTCCTCACTGTATGGCAGTAATGTTCCTCACTGTTTGGGGGTAGTGTCCTTCACTGTATGGCGGTAGTGTTCCTCACTGTATGGCGGTAGTGTTCCTCACTGTATGGCAGTAATGTTCCTCACTGTATGGCGGTAGTATTCCTCACTGTATGGTGGTAGTATTCCTCACTGTATGGCGGTAGTGTCCCTCACTGTATGGCGGTAGTGTTCCTCACTGTATGGGGGTAGTGTCCTTCACTGTATGGCAGTAGTGTTCCTCACTGTATGGGGAGTAGTGTCCCTCACTGTATGGCGGTAGTGTTCCTCACTGTATGGGGGTAGTGTCCTTCCCTGTATGGCAGTAGTGTTCCTCACTGTATGGGGGTAGTGTTCCTCACTTTGAGGTGGTAGTGTCTCCCACTGTATGGCTGTAGTGTTCCTCACTGTATGGCAGTAATGTTCCTCACTGTATGGGGGTAGTATTCCTCACTGTATGGTGGTAGTATTCCTCACTGTATGGCGGTAGTGTCCCTCACAGTATGGCAGTAGTGTCCCTCACAGTATGGCAGTAGTGCTCCTCACTGTATGGAGGTAGTGCTCCTCACTGTGTAGCGGTAGTGTCCCTGACTGTATTGGGGTTGAGTTCCTCACTGTATGGCGGTAGTGTTCCTCACTGTATAGGGGTAGTGTTACTGTATGGAGGTAGTGTTCCTCACTGTATGGGGGTAGTGTCCCTCACTGTATGGAAGTAGTGTCCCTCACTGTATGGCAGTAGTGTTCCTCACTCTATGGGGGTAGTGTTCCTCACTGTAAGGTGGTAGTATTCCTCACTGTATGGTTTACCTGTGTAAGTGCAATCTCTTAAATCAATCCTGTCTGCTCACTGTTGAAAGATGTCAGCGGGGCGTGGCTCCAGGGGTTTTTGATTGCTGCAGTTTTTCCTCTTCCCTTGCTAATCACAGGAGCAGGACTGTGTCTTCAGCTTTCAGACACAGCCGGAGACCCTAGGAAGAAGGTGGAAGTGGTTTATTACCACTTCTGCCTGCTACTTTTTTCTAATTACCTTGCAGTCACATGACAGCCAGGTCTTCAGGGGTTAATCAGAGTTGCTGGGTCTGATCACACCTTATATAGCTCTAATCACACATCAGTCCCCACAGGACATCAAAAAAGAATGTGAAAAATAAAAAATAAAATTTTGATACAAATGGTCTTTTATGACGCCATGGGGGACATATGAAGTAAAAAATGCACACCCAAAAAATTCATGAATATGTTTAGGAATAAAATTAATATTTATAGATGAGCCATTAATTGTCCTGTTCTGGGGCAAATAAACAGTCTATAATTTTCTCATGTTCCTACATACATTGCAGGATCAGGTTGTGTCTCCAGCTGTTTTTCTATTTGCAGGCTTCTGGTTGAATATTCACAGCAATGTGAGGACACTCCCCGAGTGCACCAAATCCAGCTCCAATCTTCGATTATAAATGAATTTTCTCAGTCCTGTTGCTACTAACAGCACATTAAATAGGTTTGGATGACCTCTTTTGTGTAGGTTTACAATTATTCTAGCTGGCTTGGACCACTCGTTCATTGGGTGATCGCATGCAATCGTGTATTGCTCATTGTTGCCTGTTATGTTGTCCTGGGGGGTTCTTTCAAATAATGAGATATGATATCATTTTATATTAAATGGGCAAGTACTGAACTTAAATAAAAATTTGGGCACCCATGCGTGAAAAGAGAGCAAAATATAAGGTTCCAGATAGGTTACAGTAACATGCTCATGTGTTAGTGAGCAGGGATTACTCATGTTTGCTGCTATCAAAGGTTAGTAATTTGGCTTCCAAGGAAACATCTGTGATGTAGCTGCTAAGTATTCTCTGGTTTCTATAAAGATGAACGTTAACATGCTGGCAGCAAAAGAAAATCAATATCTGTTCTCAATATCAAGATTACATTCACCAAGGTTTGGAGGGATGATCTGAGCCTGGATCAAAACCAAGTAGAAAAAATATAGATTGCAACTTGTATAAATAAACAGGCTTATGACTAGAGAAGGCTTTACATAGTAACTGCAGAGACTAGGGAGGCCAGATACATGCTGATTTGGTTACACAAGTGTATTTGCCATATACACAATGCAAAACACCCGGTGCATGTTACCGATCACATGCATTTCTGTTGAAATCCATATGCGATCGAGCTGAACCGATCCCCATTCCATCTGGAAACGCAATCCAGACGTGGAGCGTTAGATATACAGTATTTCCTTCAGTTATTTTGAGCACAGTGGTTGAACACACAGAACTGGGTATTTAAATTATATATTACCTCTATATAGTCACTGGAAATACTTGCACCTGCTTTGTATGTTCGATGGCCGACCTCTCTTGGTTTTAGCTCAAAATAAGGAAATAGCTGAGGACCTAATGGAGATGTGAACTGGCCCTCAGAGTTAAGTTAACAGTCAGTCTTCTGGCCGGGCTGACTGATCATGTAATTTATATAGTGATCCTCCAAACCAGGATGGCAGGATGTCAGGAAAGAAGAGGGTCAGACCTATTGGATTTTGACATGCCTGATCCTTGTAGTTATCAGGGTGATAAGGCATTTGCAGAGATGTTATAATTGCTGATAAATGTAACAAAAATGAGTGATGGACACCACTAGCAGTCATCATTTGAGTACAAGGTCTTATTCACACATGCATGTCTATTGTGTGGCCATGGAAAACTGATCCTTTTTTTGTTGACCATTTTTTTTGTCCACTCCATTTTTTTGATGTCCATTTGGCATATGTTGTGAAAAAATCTGATTACTTACATCAATTAAAAGGCAAAACACCAGGGTGAACATTCATCTTAAGTCTGGAAACATTTTTTTGCAAGGCTTTGGGCTTGCTTGATTTATCTTAGTGATTAATGAGATATGTGTGTCTGTTGGTATTTTGAGACTTGTGTTACCCCCCTCCCCCATACACTTCTGATGGCTTCCATGATCCACAAGTTTGAAAAAATAGCTCTGAAATGTTTTAAATGGACGATGTATTGGAAAAATGGACATCTGAAGAAACACAGAACATAATGGTTCAGTTAGGCATCAGTGAAAATCACGAATGGCATGCCCAGTTACAAAAAAAAACGTGATTTTTATATAAGCCATCACACTTTTGGTGCTGTATGTTGGTATTAACTGAGCTATCTGTAGATAGAACAAAGAAGTTTTTGCATCCAGCGATGTTTTAGAAGAATGCCACAAATCATGTATAATCTGTAAATTTTGCTCTTGTTTCTTAACTATCAGATACGTTCTGCTGATCATAGTGCATAAATCACAAAATAAAAAGAATCCCGTCGGTCTGCCTCCTCATTTTATTTCAGAAACTTGATGTCCTTTTTCTCTTATGACATAAGGTGGTTATCTTTGAATTCTATGACATATTCCTTGCACTATCCTAATTATTCTGGAAACCAGCTGAGCCCGTGGATAATTGAGAATTTCTTCCCTAAGTAACATTGTTCAGTCAAATCTTAGTTCAAATCAATGCTTTGTATAAGACTCTAAAAGCTACAAAATATCAGTTTAACATGGCACATGCATACAAAATACCTTGAAAGAAACTTCTGACGATATGCAGGATTTAACCAGTCTTGGAGCAGCTATTCACATGAATTGGACTTGATCTGATTTGATCATGTACATCCTTCTAAAGAGCCTTAATTAATTATATTTTTGCAGTTTTTTTTCTATTCTTCAGTAATGTAGTATGCAAAACACGATCTTCCAGGATTGCAGCACAAGTGTTTGGTGAATCACAAATAGCTTACATCTTATCAAGTGCCTTATGCAAAAGCCCAAAGCTAATAGGAACTACATTTAACCACTGTTAAACAGCAGGTTGAAGGCTAGTACACAGTCATTCTTAAATTGCAGAAGTGTAGGTACAAGAAATGAACGGCATTCACCGGTCTTCTGTTAAAATATTTTTTTCTTTCTTTATTGTTGCAATAAACAACAAGTACTTACATACAGGATATACAAGGGAGGGAGTGGGGGGCGGAATGCCCACGAGAATGCAACAGACGTTTCGTGCAGTATCTGGCTTCTTCCGGCCTCCGTATAAGTGATAATAAACATTTGGGGGAACTATATACACAAATAGAACACACCTCCTCACAGGGTCATCGACCCAAATCATAGGTGGTATACTCTGTCACACATTTTTCGCTTTCCCAATCATGGTAAATTCATACTAAATACAAACTCCCATTGGCTAAACTCACCCTAGTTCTGTCATCGCTCCACCTGCACAAACATCCTCACGGTTGGGTGAAGCCTCTGGAGCGCAGGGCACACTTGTCCGGGAACCAGGCGGTGGCTCAGCCCTCTTCGTGGTGTCCCACATGGGGCACATCACGTGACTAGGTCCCTGCCTCCTGTACTCCTTGACCATGTGACGCATTGCCGTGGCAACCGACTGAGCATCATTGCAACGCGGAGACAGCAGATAGCAAGAAACTTGTTAGGCAAGGGGCTGATTTTTCGAACTATACGGGTGATACAAAGCCTACTCTACATGGAAGATGGGTATCTGGCACTATGTGTGAGTGTCATATAGGTTAGCAATACGTGATCATTTTTAGATTTGTGGATATAAGTCCCCATCAATATAAAAACAACAAAAGGTAAAGAATATATATACCTTATGAAAATCAATGCTTATTGATTGCTTATGGTATTTACAATTCTCAGACACATGCTTGCAAACACTTTGTTGGATGCTATAAGAAAATACCAAAGTCTATTTTGTCTTTTAAGCCTACTGGCCACATAGCATGTGAACGGAGAATCCACTTACTTTCGCCTGTAACAACAGGCACGGTCTATCCCCTCCTTTTTCCGGGGCCCGTACACCGGTTTCGATTAACTTAATGGGGCAGATTTATCAAGTGTCTGAAAGTCAGAATATTTCCAGTTGCCCATGGCAACCAATCACAGCTCCCCTTTAAAATATTCATGAGCACTGGTAAAATGAAAGCTGAGCTGTGATTGGTTGCCATGGGCAACTGGAAATATTCTGACTTTCAGACACTTGATAAATCTGCCCCAATGTGTTCCTATATTTTCAGATATAGACTTCTAATGATTTTACCGACATAGAACCTGCGACAGTCATACATTAGCATGTATACTACAAAACTAGCTTTGCAATTAATAAAGTTCTTAACTTCTACCTTCAATCCCCTGAATGTAACCATCTTTTCCCCTAAATTGTGTGGGCAACATTTACATCGCCCACATCTAAAATTCCCCTTAGGGGAACCTCATTCCAGCCAATTCTTTTTTCTAGGGCCTTTTAACCAGCTCAGATCTTATGGTTTTTTCCTCTCCGGAAACTAATAAGTGGGCTTATAAGAATGCAGTTTGCCCTGTATGCCACGAATGTCCCCTGTGTACTCCATAAACAGACTAAGCGAGGACAAGCCCCAACTCTATGCCAGAACCTTTGACTTTTGTTTCCTTTGTGACTAAACAACAACACTTAATCTAAGCGTAGCCGACTTCTGTTTGAGACGTTGGAGTTTGGCCAGAAGTTTACCATTGTTACCAATGCCAGACTGGCATACTGGACCGACAAGACTGTTACAGAAAGCCAGGAGAAACAGAGACCAGGATTAGCAGTTTCACAGACCACTGCCAAAGTAAGACTGACAGAAGTTCCTCTCCTGTGAGGGGCCACACCCAAGTGGGCATGCTTCAACTTGCAGGGAGGAGGCATTACTGAAGTGACTGAAGTGAGTAGCCACATGCTGGGAAATGGAGACGCCCCCGACAGAGCGGGACTTGGGGGGGGGGGTTGATAACGGACGAGGACGTCAGCAAGCACAACGTTCCCAAGACAGAGTTAGCTCCTTTAATTGTAGAATTGATGTTCGACTCCTCCCCTGATACATGTAGGATGGTCCATAACTTCCAAGCTGTCAATGAGTGTACTGTAGCCCAGTGGTTCGTAACACACACACACCTCACTGGCAGCCATCCACGAGAGTGCCACATTCTTCACTGTTATAGATTTGGCAAATGTTTTCCTCTCTGTGCCTATTTGCCTTTACCAGTTAGTATTCCAGCATCCCTTACTGGATGATGTTCTTTTACAGAATGTGGATGACCTACTGTTTCTGTGCCTCTATTTTACAAGTTTGCCAGGATGCATCTATTGACCATATGTGTTTTCTGTTCCAAAAGGGTTGCAAAGCTTTCGGAGACAAACTCCAGTACTGCCAGGAGAAGATGGTCTTCCTAGTCCACTGCTTCTCAGCCACAGGCACACACCTGACAGAAGAAAGAAATCTGGCAGTCCAGAATATGACCCTGTCCCAAGGCCCTAAGCCTCTTCACATGTTTCTAGGACTGGCCAGCACCTGCAAGCCTTGAATAAGGTCTGCTGCCTCCAGCCTGATGCTGCCCCTTTTATGACTGCATTGCCTCTCCCCCATTTGCCCCTAGTCAGGAGGCAATTGATGCATTCCAAAGCCTTAAACTGGCAAATCCTGTCTGTCTTGGTTCTAGGTACACCGCACTGGACCAAACCTTTTGTTTTGTATCTAAGTTATGTCCTAGCCCAGGAACGTGGTGGCCTCATCAGTGGCCCACTATTAGGCCCAGTTAGACTCAGTTGTGAGGGTAGCCCCTAATGCGTTAGTAGCTACAGCCCAAGCCTCTGAGCAATGGACAGACAGCTCAGACTGCAGTGTGCACTCCTAAAGCCGCAACGCGTCACACTGACAAGGTGCACAGCTCTAAATCCTGCCATTCTATCGCCAGTCTTTCAGGATTCAGAATAGGGAGGAGAGAAGGGTGTTTAAGCCAGATGTTTTTCTCGTAGATGGCTCCAGGTCTGCAGGAGATGGTTCTACACTGGATATGCAGTGCTCAGTGGCACATATGAGGTAGTAAAAGCAGAACCACTCCCTCAACACAGGTCAGCGCAGAAGGTGGAGTGACAGCACTCAGGGAAGTGCTACAGCTGGCGGGAGGTAAAAGGGAAAACATCTATACTCAAGGTATAGTTTTGGGGTCTAAATACAACTATGAACCCATATGGAAGCATGGCACGCTGATTAAATAGCTCATGGATACTCTCTTACTTCCACAAGAGGGGGGGGGTAGTAAAAGTAAAAGCACACAAAATTTGGTAACTTAACCCCTTCCCGACATTTGACGTAATAGTACTGCATCGCGGGAGGTGTGTTCCCGCAAAATGCAGTACTATTACGTCATGCTTCTGGCACCGGCTCCTGAACGGAGCCGGCGCCAGAAGCTGCAGGTGTCAGCTATATATTATAGCCGACACCTGCCTCTAACACCCACTGACCGCGGCGTGCAAGGGGCATTTCAGAAGAATCGGACCACCCCGCGGCGCTTACCGGGGGGTCCGCTGCTCCAATCGCAGCCCCGGGACTGCCGGTGTTCGGGGCTGCGCGATCCTCCTTCATGTAGCCGGGTCCCTGCCTTCTGACAGGACCCGGCTGTAACACACTGAGCATGCGCAGCATGCTCAGTGTGTTACATTACACAGTGTAATACATCAGTATTACACTGTGTAATGTGAAGAAGAGCTTGAACAAGTGATCAGTGGATCACTTGTTCAAGCTAACCTGTAAAAGTTAATAAAAATGTTAAAAACATTACATAAAATAATTTTTTTATAAAAATAATTAATTAAATAAAGTTAGAGTCCCCTAAACACAAATATTCCCTATACACATGCAATAAAGTGAAAAAAACACAAAATCGCCAAAAACCCCAACATATTTGGTATCGCCGCGTCCGTAACAATCCGTACAAAAACTCAGAAACATTATTGGACCCGCTTGGTGAATGCCGTAAAAACAAAACCCGAAAAACACGCCAAAAATGTACATTTTTCATAAAATCTCTACACAAAAATGTTCTAAAAAGTGATCAAAAAAGTTATGTGCGCAAAAATGGTACCACTGAAAAGAACAACTCAACACGTAAAAAATAAGCCCTAAACTAGCTCTGTCAACCAAAAAATATTAAAGTTACGTCTCCAAAAAGATGGCAATGCAAAAACAAATGAGATTTCCTCTATATTAGTTTTTATCCAGTAAAATTGTAAAAATAAATGAAAAACTATATAAATGAGGTATCACCGTAATCGTAGTGACCTATAGAATGAAGATAATATAATATATACGACCCCCAAAAAATACGAAAAGAAAGTAAACCAAAATTGACAATTTTCTTTTCACCTATACATTCAAGAGTTAATAAAATCTCATCAATAAGCTAATGACCCACTAAAATGAAGTATTTGTAAAGTGCATCTCATGTCGCAGAAAATAAGCCCTTATATGTCCAAATTGCCAAAAAAATAAAGATTGTATAGCCAATAAAAAGTGACAATGCATAATCTGCTCTGAATGGCGCAGCTCCCTTCGATGCCCTGGCGTGTGCCCATACAGCAGGTTACCACCACATATGGGGTATTATTATACACGGAAGAGATTGGGTATCAAATTTTGTGGAGCGTTTTGGTATTTTATCCACTGAGAATTTGTACATTTTTTGAAAAACATATTAATTTAGCCAAAAAAATTTTACTTTCAAAATTGCATCCGATTTTGTTTTAACCCCTGTAAAACAATTAAAGGGTTTACAAACTTCATAAAAGTTGTTTCACGTACGTTGAGGGGTGTAGTTTCTATAATGGGGTAATTTATGGGGTTTACTTTTATTTAGGTTTCTCAAAGTGATTTGAAACCTGTGCAGGTCCCTCAATAGCAGGATTTTGCGTTTTTTATGAAAATGTGAAAAATCGCACCTAACGTTCAAAGGCCCATAACATCCTACAAAAATAAGAGTATGCATAAAAAACCATGTCCACATAAATTAGACATTTAGTGAATGTTAGTTATTACGTTTTTTTGCGGTTTTGACTATGTATGGAAAAAGTAGAACATTTTGAAGTTCAAAAATCAAAATTTTTTCCAAATTTTCACCAAATATCTGATTTTCTCATAAATAAATGCAAAACATACCACCAAAATTTTTCAAATAACCTGAAGTACGATGTGTCACGAGAAAACAATTTTAAAATCACTTGGATATGTTAAAGCGTTCCGAAGTTATAACCACTTATAGTGACACAGGGCAGATTTGAAAAAATGGGCCGTGTCAGGAAGGTGAAAAGTGGCTTCAGCGTTAAGGGGTTAACAAGCCAAGGACAAGGATGTGGCTGACAGGGTGGCGAAGGCAGCTGCACAGATGGAACCCAGAGACTGTCCTGTAGTCTCAACAGTGAGTTCTGAGTTAAAAAGTTTGATCCACAGGTGTTCCAGCCCGAGTGTCATCAGAAGAGAAGGAAGTGTGGAGAAAAGCTAGAGCCCGGATGCCGATGGGACCTGGATGCTGGGAGAGAGGGTGTGCCTGTATAGTCTGTGCCCATCACAACCCGGATAGCATGGTAAAGACACTACAGAAGGTGACACCCAAGCTGCTGTATCCCTTCCAAAGACGGCAGGTGGATTTTATTCAGCTACCAAAAAGTGGTATGTAGGAATATGTGCGTGTCTGCATTGATCTCTTTCCAGGGTGGCCAGAAGCTTTTCCCATGACTAAGGCTACTGTCAGAGGTGCAGCCAAGAAGTTGGTTGGTAGGGTAGAGAGACAAAACGGAACTCAAGTTAGAGATCCAGAAGCTATTGAAGCAACTGGGAAACCATGGCCCAAGTGCCTTCCTGCTGCCCTCTATTCAATCAGGACCACCCTCAACAGAAAGACAGGATTGTCCCCTTTAAGATACTTTTTGGTTGTGCACCCAGACTAGGCCCCTACTTCCCATAGAACCTATAGCAGATTGCAGGAAACCAGGTGGAATATGCCATACAGTTGAGCCAGACCTTTGAAAAGGTCCGCAAAAGTGTTTCTTATTCCTTTTCAGATCTAGACAGATACCTCAGGATGCACAACCTGAAGCCTGGAGACTATGTGGTGGTAAAAAGACACACCAGGGAGAGAGTCTGGAGCCTCGCTACGACTGTCCTTTCCAAGTCCTGCTGACCAGCACCAAGTCTGTGAAGCTAGAGGGTAACCGGCATGCCTCCATGCTTTCTACTGCAAACTTACTTATTTTTCTTGCTAGCTGGTCAAGCCTGCCTAGAGGCTGGGAAGGTGAATGTACTGTGATTAAGATTTGTGCATTCTTTCCTTGTGATCCCCAAGAATGTTTGATCAGACACATAAAGAAAAGGTAGAGAATCCCAAGGGATTCTGAAGGTCTGAGAGAAGTACCTAGATGACAACATTTATATAGGTACAGTAGGGGTACCAAGGTGGGGTCCCAGATGAGTTCAAGGCCCACAATCAGATATGGGCAGGTCTATAGTCCATTATTCCCCAAATAGCTATGAACAAAAATGTTGATTGGTTTAACTGTTTTTATTCTAATCAACAGAGATTTGTGAATGATATCCGAGATGCTTGCAGAACCACATGGCTTTGGATATGATCGTTGCTGAGAAGGGAGGAGTGGCTTGTTGCATGTAAATCCCGGATGACATCGCCCCCTTTGGATCCATTACCCATGCACTTGAAAAGATTGGAGGACTCTCCATGGAACTCAAGAGAAACACTTTGTCCTTCACTTTGTGGTTGGGGGATTGGAAGGGTTTCCTTTAATTGGGGTGATATTGGGGATTGTGATTTTGCTCTTGTCACTTATTACGTGTTGTGTACTCTCCCTCATCAAGTCCACCATGTCCATGATGGCCGTCCAGGTAAGAACCACGATAGGAGAAGTGCCCTGAGTGTAGGTTACCGAGGGCTGTCATACAACCTGGCAGGTCTCCAGCAGGGGGTGTGTGCAAGAAATATGGAGGGAGAGGCTCAGGGCAACCCCTGAGTGTCTGTAAGATAGGTCCCTGGGTAATGTATGGGGGAGCCCGAGGTGGTGATACAGCCATATCCAGAGATCAGACGGAGGCAACGTTGTGCAAAATAACTCACGGTTTCTTTATTATAATAACAGCAGGCAGCGGGCCAAAACAATCTTGAAACAGATGCTGGATTACTGGAGAGATTCCAGATTACTGGAGTGGTCATGGAGAGTCAATGGAAGTCAATGCAGGCTGGGATGAAGCCGTGTTCAGATGTGGATGCTGCAGCTTGTCCTGGGATTTGCTTTGTATCTGTGCTCGTGGTGCACAGACACCGTCTCTGGTCACTCAGTGTCTTCTAGAAGGTGTAGTAAGTGTGCTCTCATGGGAGAGCTTGGGCCTAAGAGCTCAGGAGGTCTGTCCTAAGAGCAGACCTGTGGTAAAAGACATTTTGCTCCTCCCTGTCCAGGGGTTTTGTTAATTCCTGGTCAGGTGATGGATCATACTCCAGTTCACATAAAGGAATACAAATGGATGACATATCACCCATTGACATTTCTGTGGGGGTATACCCAGCGCAGGTGTTTTGTTTAATGAAATAGGTTGAGATGTGGAAATCCACACTGCATGCTTCCACTTCCTACTTCCTACTTCCTACTTTTATCATATAATATGGCATTAAATGGCATTGCTGCTTATTTGCTGTATAGTGTTAAAATAAGTAATATTAACTCACCTGAAGCCTCTTCTCCTGTGCTAGAAGTTGGCTCCTATACCTGCTGTTGAGCTGTTTTAGTTGAGGTGCTTTTAGAGGGCAGTTAAGTTGATCACTGGCATCAGCAGTGGCTAGGCCTCTGAAATGGGAACTGAGGGATAACTTTTTCAAGATTTTTTTTTTATTCTTTCACTTTTATTCATTTAGGTAGTATAATCTATTAAGTGGACATGCCCTTTAAAGGACATCTACCATCATTGACCTATGTGTCTGTTTCTTTATGCACTAAGTGGAAAAGTTTTTAGAAAGAGCACATTTACAAAGAAAAGACTTTTTTAAAATATGTAATTATCCAGAGACGCTAAGGCTGACGTCAACCAGGTTTTAATTTATTCATACCCTGCAGGGGTAGAGGGGAGAGAGCAAACGCCACTCTTTCTTCAAGTCCCCGATTCTTCTGATGTCACCAGCAAACCTCTAGCTCTTCGGGTGGGAAAAATTATAATCTTGCGGTGCTGAGAGGCACTCTGGCTGACTTCACCCTAACACCTATCGGCATTGCCAGGTTTAATTTATTCACACCCTGCAATGTAATTGTACCTCCTGCTCCTGCCTGAGTAGCCACAAGAGAGCACATGCCCCGCTCTCTCCAAGCACCGCCTCTTTTTTTATGTCACTTGCTCTCTCCTAGCTACTCAGACAGGAGCAGTGTAGGGGTGTGAATAAATTATAACCCAGAGATGCTGTGTGCTCAGGTGACTTCAGTCTGAGCACCTCTGGCTAATTTACATATTTTTAAAAAGTATTTTTCTTTGTAAATATGTACCACTTAGTGCAGTGATGGCGAACCTTTTAGAGACCGAGTGCCCAAACTACAACCAGGACCGACTTACTTATCGCAAAGTGCCAACACAAAAAATTAATTTGTGATTTATACTTCCTGCTCTGTCACAGCTTACATTGATACCAGCACCCTGAGGACACCAATAAAGCAGAACATAGAAGAAATTTGGATGATCATTGTAGCTGCCCTCCAGGGTCCCATAAACAGGAAGAATTGTCTGGGTCGGAGCAGGAGCTACAATGATAATCCAGATCTGTCCCCCTACCCTTCCACTCCTCCAGTAGTCCCAGGTAGCACTGTCACTTTAATATAACTCTGTGCACAGCAAGTCCTGGGCTGTCTGGGTCTGCAGGAAGATACTTGGAGTCCTCTCTGGTGATGTCCGTGTGTCCACAGAAAGGGCTCTGAGTGCCACCTCTGGCACCAGTGCCATAGGTTCGCCACCACTGACTTAGTGCATAAAGAAACAGGCACATCAGTGGAACTGATGGTAGATGTCCTGTAAAGAGGGTCTGTAGAAGTAAAATATTGACGTGCCTGCACTATCCTACAGTGTTTTATACTAGGGTGTATGTTTGGATATTTTACAAAATTCATTCTTTGATCACATTTTTAAAGAATCGGGGTAGGAATTCACAACATTCAACTTGTTTGGACAAAAGTTTATACAAATGTTGTTACGGTCCAGGTCTATCTCGAGGAAGTTTCTCTTTTGCAATCTCCTATATTGATCAAGAAATATTTTTAAGTAAATGTAGTTTCAGTAAGTGTAATGTAAATGAACCCTTTCATTGTCAGCTGGAGGCATGCCATGGCATTCCTCTACGTTTCTTATGGATGAACTATGTGAATGTTTGTTGGAAAAGCGCCTGAGACATCCCTTCAAAGCAATAACTTTCACTACAGTTTGGGATGTGATCAGTCAAACTCGCTGCTGCTTGTTTGTGCTTTTATATTCTCTGATTCAGCACTTCAAGTGCTCTTCAAGAGGAATTGGATAACTTACAAAATCTAACACACAGTTACATGGAGTTACATAAAATTCAATATAAATACTTTAAAGGGTCAAAGGGGTTTCCAGGGAGAGAAAATGTACTAAAACGGCTAAGCACAGGGGATAACATAACATTAAAGACACTACTCTTCACTTCTCAGCATCTGCCAACATAAAGAAAATGTCTGAAAATGCCAACTTAGCCAACCATTGGCTGTAGTGTTGTCCAATCACGGCAGTCTCCAAACATTTCCTATGAAAAACACTAGGAGCTGTTTTATTTATATTAGAGAACTCTAATTTCATTCCCTCAAAAAGAATGTTAGTTATTATTGTGTATTTATTTAATTATTACATAAAATAGTTTTCTTGTTTTATTTCTAATTATTTTGAAGCTCCTTCTTTACAGTCAATGATCCCTTCTACAGGGTGTGTATATGGGTGGATTTGCATACAAGGGGGTTATATATAGGATCTCTGGTACCAAGTACCAAGTTATAGTTTTTTTCTTTCTTGATATCTATTGCTTCATTACTTTACTTGAAGCCTGTAAAATATTTACAAGTAAAATAAATGAACAAACATGAAGCAGAAAATAAAACAAACCATAAAACACATACAATATAAACATCTTGGACTATGGTCATATGAAAATGAATTAGTATAAAACATGGTTAATGGAGAAATGTCCATCTTCAATGTTCCTCACTGGGAACTCATTTTATTATAGTATCATAGTAAATAAGATTAGAAAAAGACATCAGTCTATCTATTCCAACCTATTAAATTATACCGTGTTGATCCAGAAGAAGGCAAAAACCATGCAAGTCTGATGCCAGCAGGCCTCCCTCCTGACCTCTAATATGGTGGTCAGGTGGTCAGATCAACAGAAACTACTTATAAAAATATGATGTGATGTTATTTCTCTCCAGAAAGGCATCCAGGCCTCTCTTGAACATGTACATAGAGTCCGCCATAACAACCTCCTGCGGCAGAGAGTTCCACAGTCTCACTGCTCTTACAGTAAAGAACCTTTGTCTATGTTGATGGCAGAATCACCTCTCCTCTAGGCCCAGAGGATGCCCCCTTGTCCTGGTCACAGGCCTAGGCATAAAAAGATGTTTGGAAAGATCCTTGTACTGACCATTCAGGTATTTGTACATTGTAAAGGGGTCCCCCCACAGTTGTCTTTTTACTAAGCTGAACAACTCCATGCTCTTCAACAAAGAAGCCAACACTATACTATACTATACTTTTAAACCGGGTTATGTACAACATAGGTTCCGTAGGTTTGTTCTTAAATTGAATTTATCTGTAAGTCAGAACTGGTATATTTTGAAAGTTTTACTCCAGACAAACTGCTTTTCTTTGTCCCTGTGACAACAGGATTTTCCTAATTTTGGGTCGTCATGAGAAAAAGGATTAACAATAAAGCTTCATTGCCGACAACTTTCATAACTTTCATGTTTCACATTGCAGCCTGGGGCTAAAGATAAGTAAATTACTAGCATCACCGGAGGGCATAATGGGCAGTGAGGTCAGTTTGCAAGTTGGGGGTTCTTAAGTTGGGAACTGCCTATATATGAATCATTTAAACTATTGGTAAATGTAAACTGTTCTCTCTTTTTGTATCCCTTTAAAAGTATACTAATGGCAACCCAATGGGGGTATACTTCCAGTGCTCAGGGAACTAACTATAACTCTACAACTCTAATGCTAAAGAGTGTCACTACCAATGGGCTCCTCTCTGAATGGCTTATTCCACACAAATGTCTTCTCTATTGAAAGACAGACAGTTTGAAGGTAATAAGTGAATCCATGGAAACAGAAGTCAAGGTTTTAAGTCATTTATGTACAAATTGAGTCATCTACAAAGTCCCAAGCAACAACTAGGAATTAGGATCTGAAGGTCAAGTCAATGTCAAACCAGAAAGGAACAGTGAAACATTCAGTCTTTGCTCTAAGGTCAAGAAGGTCTAAATAGGCTTATTGATGAGTAAAATATATTTGTGCACGCTCACATAGGAAAAGAAATGTACCAGAGCAGCGGAGAGCATCACAGGGGGTAGCGAGGGGGCAGAGGCACGTATACAGGGAACATGCTGCTGCAGGTACCTGATACTATCAGAGTAGGGAAGTGTGCGATACAAGATTAATGATAGGACAAATGCCTGATAAGTACAACATTAGGAAACAAGAAATATGCATCTTCCAGTATTTTTCACTTTTATGTTTTTTTTTACTGTCTCGGATATGCATTCTATCATTTAGCACATTCTTAAACAGAGAGATGTTACACAACTGTTTAGAGAGTGCACAGGCAAACATCCCAGCAATCGCTGACATCTGAAGCTTATGTTTCATTTATTTATTATCAAGATTAACTGCTGTCTTTATGCTCAAAGGGGTTTTTAGATTTATTACATTTTAACTCAATCCACGAGATAGTTGAAAAGTTTACAGTTTGCTGAGAGTTTGACCATCGGGATGCCCAGTATTCATGACGAGAAGAGGCCTGTAGATGCCTGTGAGTGCTCCTATGTATAGAGCAGTGGTGTGAGCAGAACTCCTCTCACAGCAATGCACAGTGTCCCAAAGAAGTAATTGTTCACCACTGAACTATTAGCATGGGTCATCGGGGGTTATTTGAAGATCCTCTACTACTCTTCACTTGGGGTCTCAATTCCTAATCACCCCTTTACAACATGATCCATGTCACAATATGACAAAGGAAGACATAACAATACCCTGTGTCAGCCAATAATAAATTACAATGAGGCCAATAGGTTAGCAAGTTCCACTTCTAGAATCTATAGTCTCTTCTTTATTGCTTATATATGTTTCTAATTGTTTTTATATTTGTCCTTCATTATGGATACATGAAATGTGAACACCCTATTATTTTATTTTTTTTTTGGGGGGGGTGGGTTCATTCTTCTTTTTCTATTGTGCTCTTTCCACTTTTGCTTTTCTTTGATATTTTTCACAACCTGTAGCAGCACTCTGATCTTATTGTGCTGCCCACATTGTTAGAATCCTGTGAATGTGAGATGTGTTTCTATAGTGGGGAAATTTTTTTTAAAGGGAACCTGTCATCAGAAATAGGTGTAATAAACCACTACTAGTATATAATCAGCATAACACCTTCTAGTTCTAGTTTCTTTCATGGTCCAGTGTGGTGCCCTCATCCAGAAAATCAACTTTGAAGTGAGCTGTAAATTAGTTGTATAAAGTCAAGGCAGCAGAGAGTTTAACACTGAAGTCAAGGTGAGGAGATCTGAATGCCTCCTCCTCTGTGGTTGCCAGTGTGCATCGGACTTTAGGGGATCAGGTTAGTGATGTCTCTGGATGTTGGACCATCTTTCAGGCTCATTAGCATAATTTTAAAAGTTGATTTTAGAAGGAAGGAGGCCATGGATAACAAATATAAGCAGATTACCATAGTCATAAAATCTGGATCTATGATTAATAGAGATGAGCGAACACTAAAATGCTCGGGTACTCGTTATTCGAGACGAACTTTTCCCGATGCTCGAGTGCTCGTCTCGAATAACGAACCCCATTGAAGTCAATGGGAGACTCGAGCATTTTTCAAGGGGACCAAGGCTCTGCACAGGGAAGCTTGGCCAAACACCTGGGAACCTCAGAAAAGGATGGAAACACCACGGAAATGGACAGGAAACAGCAGGGGCAGCATGCATGGATGCCTCTGAGGCTGCTTAATCGCACCATTATGCCAAAATTATGGGCAACAGCATGGCCATGACAGAGTGACAGAATGAAGCTAGATAGCATGTAAAACATCCAATAATTGACCCTGACACTATAGGGGACGGCATGCAGAGGCAGAGGCAGCAGGCTAGAGAGTGGCATGGCGACATACCCTAATTGGACTCAGGCTTCAAACCAATGGGTGTCAGAGAGGAACCAAAGGAGGTGAGCAAGAAGCGCTCAAATAATATCGGTACATGATAAAAGTTTGCCAGTATATTTTGTGGATTACACTGCAGGGTGGCGACAAAGTTAACATGGAAGCCATGAAAACAACCCAAAATTCTGCCTGACACAGCTCGTTTGATAAGGGGACCATGTATGCTTACAGTTCATGCCAGTCGCTGCACTGGCTGCCAGTCTCCTTTCGAATACAGTTTAAAATAATAATAACCCTCATCCATAAAGCTCTGTATAATGCTGCACCCCCCTACCTCTCCTCTCTTATCTCAGTCTATCGCCCAACCCGTGCTCTTAGATCCGCCAGTGATCTTAGATTAACCTCTACCCTAGTGCGGACCTCCCACTCGCGTCTCCAAGACTTCTCTAGAGCTGCACCAATTCTATGGAATGCTCTGCCCTGGACTATCAGACTAATACCTAACCTCCAAAGTTTCAAACGTGCTCTTAAAACCCATTTCTTTAGGCAAGCCTATAACACTCATTAACTGCATGAAGTTTTAACTCTTCTACTAACCCGTCCTGTGTCGTCCTCCCATCTGTTATCCAGCAACCAACAGGCACCAGACTTCTCTGCAGTCCCATTCACCCTGGACCTGGTATATAAGATGACGGCTGAGTGGTTCAAGCGACAGCAATTCCATTTATTATATTTTGTTCTATTCCCTAAGAAGAATGGCTTGACCGTTAAATATTCTTTTACCTCGTGTTACCCCATCATCTTCATAAACCGTAAGCTCTGGCGAGCAGGGACCTCACTCCTGTTGTTCCATACAAATGTTGTGCTCTGTTACAATACATTTGTATTTGTTTCCTATGATTTGTAAAGCGCTACGGAATATGATGGCGCTATATAAATAAAGATTATTATTATTATTATTATGGAGGCAGTGAACTAGTAGTAGATTAAAGGTGCTGCAACTATGTTAGTTGGATCTTGGGATGGAGCTGGCGCTCTGCAGCCAGGCGAGCTTTTGCCAATCCAAGCCCCTGTCTCTAGGCTACTCCCCAAACAGCACTTCTAAGAACCTTTTGTATAAGATCAAGTGTAGTAGCGTTCTTATAAGTTTAGGATATGGCGGGTGAGGGGAATGTAAACAGATGCGCAAGAAGCGCTGAAATAATATCCCTAAATGGTAAAAGTTTGCAAGTATATTTTGTGGATTACACAGCAGGGTGGCGACAAAGTTAACAACTTTGATGTGGAATGCCCTGTAATAGCTCTTGGGCGGTGTGCCTTTTATCGCCTAGGCTCAGCAGTTTCAGCACCGCCTGCTGTCGCTTAGCGACGGCACTGCTGCTGTGCCTAGAGCTACCGACTGATGGCGCCATGCCCACGGATGGTAATTCGGAGGAGGAGGAGGTGGAGGAGGGGTGGGAGGAGGTATAGTAGGCCTTTGAGACCTGGACCGAGGTAGGCCCCGCAATTCTCTGCGTCGGCAGTATATGACCAGCCCCAGGGTCAGACTCGGTCCCAGCCTGCACCAAGTTAAGTGTAGTAGCGTTCTTATAAGTTTGGGATATGGCGGGTGAGGGGAATGTAAACAGATGCGCAAGAAGCGCATGATGCGCATGGAGCTGGCGCTCCGCTGCCAGGCGAGCTTTCGCCAATTCAAGCCCCTGTCTCTAGGCTACTCCCCAAACAGCACTTCTAAGAACCTTTTGTATAAGATCAAGTGTAGTAGCGTTCTTATAAGTTTAGGATATGGCGGGTGAGGGGAATGTAAACAGATGCGCAAGAAGCGCTGAAATAATATCCCTAAATGGTAAAAGTTTGCCAGTATATTTTGTGGATAACACAGCAGGGTGGCGACAAAGTTAACAACTTTGATGTGTAATCCATGAAAACAACCCAAATTTCTGCCTGACACACCTCGTTTGATAAAGGGACGATGTATGGAGGCAGCTATATGGACGACTTTTGGAGGTAGCAATGGAGACAACGTGTGGAGGCTGCTATGGAGACAATTTAATTTGGATAGTGCCTGTATGTGGCAGTCCCAAACATTTTTCAAACCAGAGGAGCAGGTAGGTGGCCCTCCAGTAAAATGGAATAGATTGAGTGCCTGTATGTGGCAGTCCCAAAAATGTTTCAAACCAGAGGAGCAGGTAGGTGGCCCTGCAGTAAAATGGAATAGATTGAGTGCCTGTATGTGGCAGTCCCAAAAATTTTTCAAACCAGAGGAGCAGGTAGGTGGCCCTCCAGTAAAATGGAATAGATTGAGTGCCTGTATGTGGCAGTCCCAAAAATGTTTCAAACCAGAGGAGCAGGTAGGTGGCCCTGCAGTAAAATGGAATAGATTGAGTGCCTGTATGTGGCAGTCCCAAAAATGTTTCAAACCAGAGGAGCAGGTAGGTGGCCCTGCAGTAAAATGGAATAGATTGAGTGCCTGTATGTGGCAGTCCCAAAAATGTTTCAAACCAGAGGAGCAGGTAGGTGGCCCTGCAGTAAAATGGAATAGATTGAGTGCCTGTATGTGGCAGTCCCAAAAATGTTTCAAACCAGAGGAGCAGGTAGGTGGCCCTGCAGTAAAATGGAATAGATTGAGTGCCTGTATGTGGCAGTCCCAAAAATGTTTCAAACCAGAGGAGCAGGTAGGTGGCCCTGCAGTAAAATGGAATAGATTGAGTGCCTGTATGTGGCAGTCCCAAAAATGTTTCAAACCAGAGGAGCAGGTAGGTGGCCCTGCAGTAAAATGGAATAGATTGAGTGCCTGTATGTGGCAGTCCCAAAAATTTTTCAAACCAGAGGAGCAGGTAGGTGGCCCTCCAGTAAAATGGAATAGATTGAGTGCCTGTATGTGGCAGACCCAAAAATGTTTCAAACCAGAGGAGCAGGTAGGTGGCCCTGCAGTAAAATGGAATAGATTGAGTGCCTGTATGTGGCAGTCCCAAAAATTTTTCAAACCAGAGGAGCAGGTAGGTGGCCCTCCAGTAAAATGGAATAGATTGAGTGCCTGTATGTGGCAGTCCCAAAAATGTTTCAAACCAGAGGAGCAGGTAGGTGGCCCTGCAGTAAAATGGAATAGATTGAGTGCCTGTATGTGGCACTCACAAAAATTGTTTCAAACAGAGGACCGGGTAGGTGGCCCTCCAGAAAAATTAAATGCATGAAGTACTATAGCAAGAGCCAGTGGGCCCTGTCAAAAAATAGCCATTTTCCTCTGCTTTACTGTACAAAGAGGAGGAGAAGGAGGAAAATGAGGAGGAGGAGGAGTGGATCAATTATTCAGGTTGAGCTTCCTTCACCTGGTGGAGATTGGAAATTCTGAGAAATCCAGCCTTTATTCATTTTAATAAGCGTCAGCCTGTCAGCGCTGTCAGTCGACAGGCGTGTACGCTTATCGGTGATGATGCCACCAGCTGCACTGAAAACCCGCTCGGACAAGACGCTAGCGGCAGGGCAGGCAAGAACCTCCAAGGCGTACAGCGCCAGTTCGTGCCACATGTCCAGCTTTGAAACCCAGTAGTTGTAGGGAGCTGTGTGATCATTTAGGACGATGGTATGGTCAGCTACGTACTCCCTCACCATCTTTCTGTAAAGATCAGCCCTACTCTGCCGAGACTGGGGACAGGTGACAGTGTCTTGCTGGGGTGACATAAAGCTGGCAAAAGCCTTGTAAAGCGTACCCTTGCCAGTGCTGGACAAGCTGCCTGCTCGCCTACTCTCCCTCGCTACTTGTCCCGCAGAACTACACACTCTGCCGCTAGCGCTGTCAGAAGGGAAATACTGTTTCAGCTTGTGCACCAGGGCCTGCTGGTATTCATGCATTCTCACACTCCTTTCCTCTGCAGGGATGAGAGTGGAAAGATTTTGCTTGTACCGTGGGTCCAGGAGAGTGAACACCCAGTAATCGGTGCTGGAATAAATTCTTTGAACGCGAGGGTCACGGGATAGGCAGCCTAGCATGAAATCTGCCATATGCGCCAGAGTACCAACGCGTAAGAATTCACTCCCCTCACTGGCCTGACTGTCCATTTCCTCCTCCTCCAACTCCTCCAACTCCTCTTCTTCTGCCCATACACGCTGAACAGTAAAGGACTCAACAATGGTCCCCTCTTGTGTCTCACCAACATTCTCCTCCTCTTCCTCCTCATCCTCCTCCACCTCCACCTCCTCCGATATGCGCTGAGAAACAGACCTGAGGGTGCTTTGGCTATCAACAAGGGAATATTCTTCCCCTGTCTCTTGTGACGAGCGCAAAGCTTCCGACTTCATGCTGACCAGAGAGTTTTTCAACAGGCCAAGCAGCGGGATGGTGAGGCTGATGATGGCGGCATCGCCACTGACCATCTGTGTTGACTCCTCAAAGTTACTCAGCACCTGACAGATATCAGACATCCACGTCCACTCCTCATTGTAGACTTGAGGAAGCTGACTGACCTGACTACCAGTTCTGGTGGAAGTTGACATCTGGCAGTCTACAATCGCTCTGCGCTGCTGGTAAACTCTGGATAACATGGTCAGTGTTGAATTCCACCTCGTGGGCACGTCGCACAACAGTCGGTGAGCGGGCAGTTGGAGGCGGCGCTGCGCTGCCCTGAGAGTGGCAGCATCTGGGCTGGACTTCCTGAAATGCGCACAGATGCGGCGCACCTTCGTGAGCAAATCAGACAGATTGGGGTATGTCTTGAGGAAACGCTGAACTATCAGATTTAACACATGGGCCAGGCATGGCACATGTGTCAGTCTGCCGAGTTGCAGAGCCGCCACCAGGTTACGGCCGTTGTCACACACAACCATTCCCGGCTTGAGGTTCAGCGGTGCCAGCCACAGATCAGTCTGCGCCGTGATGCCCTGTAATAGCTCTTGGGCGGTGTGCCTTTTGTCGCCTAGGCTCAGCAGTTTGAGCACCGCCTGCTGTCGCTTAGCGACGGCACTGCTGCTGTGCCTAGAGCTACCGACTGATGGCGCCGTGCCCACGGATGGTAGTTCGGAGGAGGAGGTGGAGGAGGGGTGGGAGGAGGAGGAGGCATAGTAGGCCTGAAACACCTGGACCGAGGTAGGCCCCGCAATCCTCGGCGTCGGCAGTATATGAGCAGCCCCAGTGTCAGGCTCGGTCCCAGCCTCCACCAAGTTAACCCAATGTGCCGTCAGCGATATATAGTGGCCCTGCCCGGCAGCACTCGTCCACGTGTCCGTGGTCAGGTGGACCTTGTCAGAAACGGCGTTGGTCAGGGCACGGATGATGTTGTCTGACACGTGCTGGTGCAGGGCTGGGACGGCACATCGGGAAAAGTAGTGGCGGCTGGGGACCGAATACCGAGGGGCGGCCGCCGCCATGAGGTTGCGAAAGGCCTCGGTCTCTACTAGCCTATAGGGCAGCATCTCCAGGCTAAGCAATCTGGAGATGTGCACATTAAGGGCTTGGGCGTGCGGGTGGGTTGCACTATATTTGCGTTTCCGCTCCAGCGTCTGGGGTATGGAGAGCTGAACGCTGGTGGATGCTGTGGAGGATCGTGGAGGCGACGATGGGGTTTTTGTGGCAGGGTCCTGGGCAGGGGGCTGACTAGCAGCTGACACAGGGGAAGGAGCAGTGGTGTGCACGGCCGGAGGTGAACGGGCTTGTTGCCACTGAGTGGGGTGTTTAGCATTCATATGCCTGCGCATACTGGTGGTAGTTAAGCTAGTAGTGGTGGAACCCCTGCTGAGCCTGGTTTGGCAAATGTTGCACACCACAGTCCGTCGGTCATCCGGTGTTTCCTTAAAGAACCTCCAGACTTCTGAAGATCTAGCCCTCGCCGCAGGAGCCCTCGCCACGGGAGCTTCACTAGTTGACACATTTGGCGCTGATGCACCAGCTCTGGCCCTGCCTCTCCGTCTGTCCCCACCACTGCCTCTTCCAACCTGTTCTGGTCGAGGACTCTCCTCCGTCTCAGAAGCACTGTGTTCACCCGGCCTCTCAACCCAGCTTGGGTCTGTCACCTCATCATCCTCCGATCCCTCAGTCTGCTCCCCCCTCGGACTTCCTGCCCTGACAACAACTTCCCCACTGTCTGACAACCGTGTCTCCTCATCGTCGGACACCTCTTTACACACTTCCACTACGTCAAGAAGGTCATCATCACCCACAGACTGTGACTGTTGGAAAACCTGGGCATCGGAAAATTGCTCAGCAGCAACCGGACAAGTGGTTTGTGACTGTGGGAAGGGTCCAGAAAACAGTTCCTCAGAGTATGCCGGTTCAAATGCCAAATTTTCCTGGGAGGGGGCAGACTGGGGGGGAGGAGGCTGAGGTGCAGGAGCTGGAGGAGTGGCGATTTCGGTGACATGGGTGGACTGCGTGGAAGACTGACTGGTGGTGGACAAATTGCTCGAAGCATTGTCAGCAATCCACGACATCACCTGTTCGCACTGTTCTGGCCTCAACAGTGCTCTACCACGAGTCCCAGTAACTTCAGACATGAACCTAGGGAGTGTAGCTCTGCTGCGTTCCCCTGCTCCCTCATCAGCAGGTGGTGTCTCACCCCGCCCAGGACCACGGCCTCTGACCCCTGCAGTAGTTGGACGCCCACGTCCCCGCCCTCGTCCTCTACCCCTAGCCCTCGGGTTAAACATTTTTAAAATGAGAGTTATAACTTTATTTTTTTTTTTACTTTTTTTTGTTTTTTTTTGTGTGTTTTTTTTTTTTTTGTGTTTTTTGTTTTTTTTTGAGTTTTTAAAACCAAACAATGCTATCCTATTGCTATGGCTATTTTCTAGCCAAGTATCAAAGCACACTACTATGCCAGATGAGATGACACTGAGTTAGTGCCTAATTGAAATCCAACCCCTACTAAATTTTCCCACTTCGGTCTTTGCTATGGATATGTGCGTCACTAAGCGCAGAACACAGCGGTCGCAAGTCTCACTACAAATTGCTCAGAATTGGCTAGTACATGCACTGCAGAAAGTACAGCCACCAGCAGATCAACCAGAAATCAAATATATAGAACGCTACTGTATGCGTAAGTAAGCTCTTTGTATTCTCCTATGGCTATTTTCTAGCCAAGTATCAAAGCACACTACTGTCAGATGAGATGACACTGAGTTAGTGCCTAATTGAAATCCAACCCCTACTAAATTTTCCCACTTCGGTCTTTGCTATGGATATGTGCGTCACTAAGCGCAGAACACAGCGGTCGCAAGTCTCACTACAAATTGCTCAGAATTGGCTAGTACATGCACTGCAGAAAGTACAGCCACCAGCAGATCAACCAGAAATCAAATATATAGAACGCTACTGTATGCGTAAGTAAGCTCTTTGTATTCTCCTATGGCTATTTTCTAGCCAAGTATCAAAGCACACTACTGTCAGATGAGATGACACTGAGTTAGTGCCTAATTGAAATCCAACCCCTACTAAATTTTCCCACTTCGGTCTTTGCTATGGATATGTGCGTCACTAAGCGCAGAACACAGCGGTCGCAAGTCTCACTACAAATTGCTCAGAATTGGCTAGTACATGCACTGCAGAAAGTACAGCCACCAGCAGATCAACCAGAAATCAAATATATAGAACGCTACTGTATGCGTAAGTAAGCTCTTTGTATTCTCCTATGGCTATTTTCTAGCCAAGTATCAAAGCACACTACTGTCAGATGAGATGACACTGAGTTAGTGCCTAATTGAAATCCAACCCCTACTAAATTTTCCCACTTCGGTCTTTGCTATGGATATGTGCGTCACTAAGCGCAGAACACAGCGGTCGCAAGTCTCACTACAAATTGCTCAGAATTGGCTAGTACATGCACTGCAGAAAGTACAGCCACCAGCAGATCAACCAGAAATCAAATATATAGAACGCTACTGTATGCGTAAGTAAGCTCTTTGTATTCTCCTATGGCTATTTTCTAGCCAAGTATCAAAGCACACTACTGTCAGATGAGATGACACTGAGTTAGTGCCTAATTGAAATCCAACCCCTACTAAATTTTCCCACTTCGGTCTTTGCTATGGATATGTGCGTCACTAAGCGCAGAACACAGCGGTCGCAAGTCTCACTACAAATTGCTCAGAATTGGCTAGTACATGCACTGCAGAAAGTACAGCCACCAGCAGATCAACCAGAAATCAAATATATAGAACGCTACTGTATGCGTAAGTAAGCTCTTTGTATTCTCCTATGGCTATTTTCTAGCCAAGTATCAAAGCACACTACTGTCAGATGAGATGACACTGAGTTAGTGCCTAATTGAAATCCAACCCCTACTAAATTTTCCCACTTCGGTCTTTGCTATTGATATGTGCGTCACTAAGCGCAGAACACAGCGGTCGCAAGTCTCACTACAAATTGCTCAGAATTGGCTAGTACATGCACTGCAGAAAGTACAGCCACCAGCAGATCAACCAGAAATCAAATATATAGAACGCTACTGTATGCGTAAGTAAGCTCTTTGTATTCTCCTATGGCTATTTTCTAGCCAAGTATCAAAGCACACTACTGTCAGATGAGATGACACTGAGTTAGTGCCTAATTGAAATCCAACCCCTACTAAATTTTCCCACTTCGGTCTTTGCTATGGATATGTGCGTCACTAAGCGCAGAACACAGCGGTCGCAAGTCTCACTACAAATTGCTCAGAATTGGCTAGTACATGCACTGCAGAAAGTACAGCCACCAGCAGATCAACCAGAAATCAAATATATAGAACGCTACTGTATGCGTAAGTAAGCTCTTTGTATTCTCCTATGGCTATTTTCTAGCCAAGTATCAAAGCACACTACTGTCAGATGAGATGACACTGAGTTAGTGCCTAATTGAAATCCAACCCCTACTAAATTTTCCCACTTCGGTCTTTGCTATGGATATGTGTGCCACTAAGAGCTAAACACAACGGTAGCAAGTCCCCCTGCTAATTCCTCACAAAATGGTACTAGATGCAAATTAAAATAAAAAAAGTAGAACGTTATTGTAGCCCTAAGAAGGGCTGTTGGGTTCTTTGAGAATCACTCCTGCCTAACAGTAAGCTAATAGAACACCCTAACGCTTTCCCTGACCAGCAGCAGCTCTCTCCCTAGCGGCATCCAGACACAGAATGATCCGAGCAGCGCGGGCAGCGGCTAGTCTATCCCAGGGTCACCTGATCTGGCCAGCCAACCACTGCTATCGACGTGTAAGGGTACCACGTCATGCTGGGTGGAGTGCAGAGTCTCCTGGCTTGTGATTGGCTCTGTTTCTGGCCGCCAAAAAGCAAAACGGCGGGAGCTGCCATTTTCTCGAGCGGGCGAAGTATTCGTCCGAGCAACGAGCAGTTTCGAGTACCCTAATGCTCGACCGAGCATCAAGCTCGGACGAGCATGTTCGCTCATCTCTAATGATTAAGTTTCTCAGGTTTATCATGATTGATTTTGATTTCCTATAAGTCTCTCTTAAAGTCCTCCAGGAATGGTGCACTATGACACTATGAGTCCTTTACCTGCTACATTATAGAAATAATTAGAAATGTTCTTTTAAGTGGGAGTGTGTCTGATGGCTTAAACATCTCATTCACCTGTCTGATAAACATTTTATATACTTTTCCTCTCCTCTACAAATTCTACACTTGCTTTAATTTATCAGAACCTAACAACATGTTTTCTCCACTGCAAACAGCCTGTAAATTGATCCAAAGAGGGTAATGTTATATAGCAATGTTGTCATTGCCTGCCACAGCTTTCCACATTCAGCTTAACATTTCTTATTGAAATACTTGGAGAAGGCACTTGCAGAGTGATAGTGAGCAAATTATGGAAATAGGAAGTAATTACATGTCATATGATAGGTGGAGAGAAGAGGTCTCCTTCAGCTATTAAACGCTTGCATTAATTTACTAATAGTATGAAGCCATGCAGTGCCTTGTTTATGTTCATGCTATGCCTTATTAATTACAACTAACACAATCTGCCTAATCATCAACACTGATTAACAGTAATACTTGAATATCATACACATATTTATGCTGTCAACACCACTTTACAAGTCACAAGGACGGAAGAGGAAACCTCACCGCACAATGAATGGGATTTTAAAGACAGGATGCAAAGACAGACACATTTCACATTATTTGAGAAATAATCGCTCTATCAAGGGTTTGATTCTGAATGAAATATCACCCCGAGTATCACATGTCCTATGATCGCTTTACTTTATCCATTAGTGCTTCCTAGCGCCATCTTTTCTGCAGGTAATGTAATACACACCCAGCCTTATCTAAAGGCTACATTAACTTTTGCAGCAACAATTTCTAAAATTGACCTGACACATCTAAGGCACAGAATATCCATAATGTGTCCATAATGTATTAATTTTGTGTGGCCAAAGCTTCTAAACGAACTTACATGTCTCCAGGGTAACACTATATAGACTTTGGGGGGCATGAAAGAGTTTTAATTCCTGGCACATAACCAGGAAATCGCAATTATTCCATCTTCACTGGGTAAGACAAGGTAGGAATGTCCTCGCCAGCTAAATTTACTATGTGCTGTGCCTTAATACCGATGCAGGTTATAACTGAGATCTTTGCCAGGCAGGACCTGCTGTAGATTTCATTCTGGAATTGAATTACTAAAAGGCCAGAACTTCTTCGTAAATCCTGCATGTCGTGTGCCAGTGTGGGCATGATAAATTCCCCAACTCTGTACAGTCTAATACTGCAATTATATTCTCTTCTGGAAAGTCAGCATGTGGAATAGGTCACCTGGTAACATCTGACCGCCTTACATTGCGCTATGTTGCAAGAACTGTACAGCGTTCCATGTGTAATGTACATGTAAAACTCACAAATTTTAGGATTTATGTATAAATATTGGTAATCCCATGGTGCTGTACAATCAAAAAGGGATTCATGGCACTCGCCCATGAGAAATGGATAGAGAATTAACACTACTGTGAGTGTTGAGCCTATGGGTTCAAGGATATGGGATACTTCTGATTAGTGTTGAGGTGTCCCGAGCAGCAGAGTTCAAATTCATACCAATCTTTTCGGGTTCAGGTCCCCCACAACTGACCCCGAACTTCTAATGACCGGGCTCAGGTTCTGTTCAACCCCAACCCAATTAATGCCCACAATTAGTGCTGGCACCGATGGCGAGTGTAAACTCTTTAAATGTCGTTTCTGGGTCCAGGCCCAATTGGTCTGCTCATCATTGGGGGTCATTTACTAAGGGCCTGAATCGTGTTTTTCTGTTGCGTTGCCCGAATATTTTTCAATTTGCGCCAATTTTCCCTGAATTTCCCCAGGATTTTGGCGCATAGGCGCCGCCAGGCACGTGATGGAAATCGGGGGGCATTGCCGTAAAAAAACCTGATGGATTAGGAAAAAAACGCTGCATTTAAAAAAAAAGTGTCGCTTGACACGCGCTTACCTGCACCAGGCGTAGGATGGTGAACTTCAGTGAACTCCGACGGAATATAGCACAGCAGCGACACCTGGTGGACATTGGGCGCACTACCTTAGTGAATCGCCGGAAGACCCGAATCCTCCGCAGAGAACGCGCCGCTGTATCGCGACAGGCCCGGATAAGTAAATCTGCCCCAATGTCTCTGATGTCTAGAAACATAGAGGACATTGGTAAAACAGATTACTAGTGATGTGCACTTATGTTAGGGCGCAGAATATACAGATATTATGCACTGATGTTACTGAATATTCAGTAATAGGTAATAGACTACACATCACAGAAGTGACTTGACTGGCAGAACATTTATTAGTCCAACATTTTAAATGCACAAAGGATTTCTTTTAGCAGTATATGCATACAATCCCTCCGCCATACTCAGATGAAAGGAAGCGTGTGAATAAATAAATCATCACCCCCCCCCCCTCCCCTATCTCATAACAATCACACCTATACCACATCACTATTACAGCAAAAAGGAAATAAACTGACACAATAAACAAAATGAGGAAAACAGAGAATTCAGCAAAACCGCTTTTCATCAGTGGTCATGGATGTGGACAAAGGTTTTTGTGCTAATTAATTAATGGCTTTCCTATTCCCTATGCGCCGCTCTTTAGTGTTTAGAAAACTCACAGAAAAATAAAGACAACAACCCGTAACTAGAAATGGTGGATTTACTGCAGATGATAAATCATGTAGCTGTAGGCGCTTCTTCTCCACTAATGGATTGTTAGCAGTATGAAGTCTTTACTTTCACTAAATGGATACATATGTAAATCAGAATATATATAATGTATATGGTTTTCTTTTTTAATAATTTTGTGATAATGTACTAAGAGGCTTTTAGAAGAAATTGCCCTTGGGACCCTTATCTACCCCGCGCAGCAATTATTGTGCTGGAGATAGCAAGCATAGATACAAAGTGTGTGATCAGGGCTCACTGCTATGAATAAAGTCAGCAGCACAAGGTAGATTTCTGCTAACCCTCCATGTGTAACTGTATGGGAATGGGGGCAGTGGCCATACAATGACATTGACAGAATAGGATGTCAGAGTGCATCAACTATCTGGGGTCCAGTGCCACTGACTAAGATGCTCTTACCCCCAAAACTAATGGAAACCAAAGAATGGAAATGAGCAGAGATTGAAACTAAGCTTTTAGACTATACGTGGTCATATATGTTAACATGAAGAATAGCTAAGGGAATAGTTACATATAGTATTACAATAATATAACCAGTGGTGGATTATAATCTCGGTGGTTTGGGTGGTATCCTGATGGCCCTAGCATTCTAGGGGGCCCATGAAGGATCTTCACTCATGAAATCCTCAAACATCTATTCCTGCTCTAAATACACAGGTACACAAGAGCCATTTCAGGACCTTTAAAGGTCCTCCAAATGTCACAAAACAAAAGATTGAAATCAGACAGAAGGGACTCATCCTCCATTCCCCAAGAAGCTTTATTCTAGCACCATATGTAGGAAGTGAATTCCAGATTTTTAAGGGCTATAATATTCATACAGCCCAGGACCCATGGCAGTTTTCGTTCGCCCCTAGAATATTTTTTGGTAAAAAAATAGGCTTTTCAGACCAAGTTAAGCAATGTCTTTAATGAGGAGGTTTGCCAACGTGATTGGGTACTGGCACATTAGAATTGGAACCACATAACCTGGAGGCCAATGCAGGAACATTGTTACAATGCTTTAAAACACTTTTAAATTAAGGTACATGACTACTTTAATACCTCTCCTGTATAGGGAAGACACATTTATCATCAATCCCATACATAAGTGTCAAGGAGTATTTCTGTCACCATATTGCCCCCTGGAAGCAGAATGTAACAGGATGCTGAAGAGAATGGGGCACATTTACTTACCCGGTCCAGTCGCGATCCAGCGGCGGGTTCTCCGACGCTGATTCGGGTTCTGCTGGGATTCACTAAGGTCCGTGCGCCGATATTCACCAGGTGTCGCTGCTGCGCCGAGGTCCGCCGGAGTTCACCTGCTTTTTTCTGGTGTATGTGAGTGCTTGATCTTGCGACACAAATGGCTTTTTAAATTCTGAGGTTTTTCCGAATCCTTCGGGTTGTCCGGTGGCCACGCCCCCCCCATTTCTGTCGCGCGAAAGTCGGCGCGATTGCGCCAAAAATCGATCGCGTGCGCCACAATTCCGTGAAATACAGCGCAAAGAGGAAATATTCGGGAAAAACCCGACGGATTCGCGGCTGCGGACCCTTAGTAAATGTGCCCCAATGTGTCATCTCAGAGACTCATAATTCCGCATGAAAGGTTCCATACTGAAATACATATATAGTATTTACACCTATTAGTGCTTATCTGGAGCCTTACATCAGTTCATGCATTTTAGGCTAATTATTGTGTTCCCAATTTATTCCTGTGCTGTATATTAATCTCCAGTTAATATCTAGTAATCTCCAGTACAACCTAAAATAATGTATAGTATGTTTGCTTGGGTGTATGTTGTATCTGCACACCTGTTATTAGGGAGTTTGAATTTAGGTTTGCACTTATTTATACAAGCTAGTGCAAATCTATATAGATTACAACCACATCCATTGGTCTCCTGGGATTTTTAATATAAATTGACAAATCTCTGGGATCATGTAGCTGGTAAGGGCTCATTCTTACCAACATAATATACAACAATTGTTCTTCTTCTGAAAAAAAAAAGTAAATCTGAGCCAGAGGTTGGAAATAATATTCAACCCTTTATATAGGCCTTGAAAAATAGTATACAGATGAGCCATCTTTCAATGAGTGTCAGGGTTAAAAAATGGCTATATGGACAGAACCAATGGAGCCAATGCCGGTTCTAATCCAAGACCCCCCACCCAGGACCTTACAAGCAGTGTGTCAGCCTATGCATTAAAGCCCCTAAGCATATAACATAAAAAATGAAATTCACCGTACAAAATCCACATATAAGGTATTGCCTTGTCCACAATGACCCATACAATAAAACAATATCATTACTGAACCCACACAATGAAAGGTCTACAATTTATTTTAAACATGCTATAAAAAAAGTGGTAAAAAATGTATCCACAGGGAAATGTTACTGTTGTAAAGTACAACATGTCCAAAAATTAAAAGTGTTGTTCCACTTGGAAAATGGTGATGCATAAATTATAGATTTTTTTTCCCCACATTAGGTTTCATTCTACAAATTAATAAAATGTAAACAAAAATATAGAAACTTGGTGGGAGATTTATCATTAGGCAGGATTTTGAGCAGTTGTCTATGTGTTAGACTGTCAGGTTTCCAACAGTCAGATTTATAGTCCGGTGTATGTGCAGTGTTAAATGCCTTCTGATATGACTATGAGCTGTGTGTGCTCTATGCGAATAGACTGCACCAGTCGCAGGTATGTTTTACATCAGCTCAATTTCTGCCTTTTTGCACACTGATCACACATAATGATCACTGGAAGTTCTTTTTTCCCCAAGATTCTTGATCACTGGAAGTCCAACATGGCACTTTATGGTAAAGAACCATCTGAAGATGTAAAAAAATTAGTTGCTTTAAATAAAGATGACCTAAACTGTAAGAAAATTGCCAACACCCTAAAACTGAAGTGCAGCATGTTGGCCAAGACATTACAGAGGTTTAAAAAAAACAGGTTACACTCAGAACAAGCCTTACCAAAGTGGACCAAAGTTCTGAATGTGATGTTCACATGTTCAGTGCCATATAGATATACATAGAGTCCTCCCAGAATTTCTGTATAGGTTAAAGGGGTGACTACTCAGACAACACACAACACCAATAGGGTTCGCCTTGAAGAAGCGACGGCGAAACGTGCGTCGGGGGGTTCTGTGGTGGTGGTCTGGCTACTTAAAACCCTATTGGTAGGCATTTGTGGGCTATATTATGCCCTGCTTTGGGCATTGGTAATACTCTCACCACCTATTATGTGATTATCCTCATGTGCCTGTCTGGGATATCCCACTGTGGAATGTATTGTTTTTTACTTTTGACCACCACCCTTCTGTTTTGTTGTTTCTGTGGTTTTAATCATGTTTTTAATATATTTTTGGAGTGTCAATTTGTCTTATAATAAAGTCTGAACTTATTTCATAATCATATGGCATTTGTATATTGATAGTGACAAACTACTCAGATCCTATATACTGCTTTTTGGTATTCATCCCTTGATTGGTATAGGGATTACATTTGATTGTAGAGGGTATCTTTGTTGGTATTCATTGCTCTGCTTTTTTCCTGCAGAATATTTAGTTAAATCAGTTGCAGTTAATGAAATCGAACATTTGCATTTATGGTGACTGGAAGAACACTTGCATCTATGATGGGAAAAGTGGTTAAAGAACTTTATGTATCTGCCATTTATGTTGAACAAAACTTTTAGTTAATTGGAAATAAGTCTGAAATCGTATAACAGGTACAGAAAGGCTCAGCCCTGTATGTATGTGAATAGGCATATTCATTATCCATAATGCAAAGCACAGTATTACACACAATCCTTTCAAACTGCTAAAATCAAAGCAGAATATCATATTACTAATCTAATATATCAGAGGAATACAGAAACATGAAGCATTGTGTAAATAGCAGCCTTTTCAATCGCAGCTATTTATACAAGGTCAAACAATGTACTGAACTTACAGATGGGAACTAGCATGAAAAATGCAATGTAAGAAATGTAATCACGGCGATATATACTGTATATAACATAGACAGGAAAGCCTGCCAGTCACATTATAAAGGAAAAGTCTGGATTGTTTCTTAGCTGTGCAAATCCCCCTCAAAACAATGTCAAATGTAAACAGGAGGTTCTGTATGAATTGAGATTGGAAGTCAAATGCAGTGGGAAAACCGGTGGGAGAATGCCCTGAAATTATTATTTTGTTCAGGAATTTAACAAGGAGAAGAAAAATATGTACAAAATTCACATACAAAATATGTGAATGCACCTTACAGGAAGGAGGTATATAATAATACAAAATACCTCATACTGTATTATGCTCGAGGTAGATCACTGGCAATGACTGAATGAACTAACCATTTTTATTCTTCTTTAAAGAAAATCTATCATCAAAGTCAAGCATAAACCAGGGACATTTACTCCAGGCACCATGAGTGTGGTGGTCTTGAATTTGTTATCTATTGCCTCCTTCCTTCCAAAATCAACTTTTACAATTATGCTAATGAGTCTAAAGGACTCATGGGGGTATTAACAGAACTCCTCCACGCTGCGGCCCTGAAGTGTGATCCTTAAAGTGTGCAAGGATCATTCCTCCCCCTCCCTCTGCTCCCTTGGTACTTCCCCCTCCCACTGTGAAGAACTTCCTCTGCTGCTGTGAATTACATCAGACAGAAAGAAGGAGGAAAAGCTGAGTGAGCAGGGGGAGGATGAGACAATGTAACAGCTATAACAGGGACTGGGAAGCTAAAACAGGGACTAGCTCTGGTAACCATGGCATGGCATGGCAGCCGGAGGTTGTATCGAAACCCCCGTGATTGCCAATTACGGAGGCAAATTAGGCAAACTGTTAGTAAAATACTGGCAAATACTGGCAATACTGGTAAATTGCAAGTTACTCCTAGTGTAAGTGGGACAATAGCTTTTAGAATATAGTAACACACAATCCTCAAAAAATTCGTTTTTTTGATAAAGTAGTAAAATATAATAAAACCTGTACATGTATCTCCTTAATCGTACTAACCTACAGAATGCTTTTTGTGCTGTAAAGAGAACTATTTATTTACAAAAAAGGTCTATTTGACCTCACTGAGACCCATTGGTGTAGTAGTAAAGAGCACTATGGCAACAATTTAAATCAAAAACATGTGGTGGTATGTACGTTTTTTTCTTTCCCCCACCATAAACAGTTAGTACATTTTTAGCAATTGGCAATTTTTATCCTAAAAGATTAAAGGAAATCTACCACCAGGATCAACGATTGTAAATCAAGCACACTTACATGCAAGTATGTGTCCTCTCTGGCAGGTTCTGATCATCAGTATGTCAGTGTGCTTGGTTTACAATTCTTGATTCTGGTGTTAGATGTCCTTTAAACTATTGGAAAAACAATTGGGCCTAACTTGTTTATCAGGGGGATATCAGCGATGAGACCCCCACAGATCACGAGAACGTCTCTATGGAGCTGATGGAGATTACCGAATGCTGCGGTCTTCTTATATCTTCCTATTATAGCCATAATATGGCCCACACTTATCAAAACTAAAGCAGTCTGTACGTTGTGCAGAGTGCTCAAGATTCATCAAAACTGTGTGTGTCTCTCTTAATTTGGCGCCCCCCGCACTGCTCGGGAACTGCGCACCATTTTGTTTTGGTGCACTTTGGTCATGCTGCAGAATTTTGGCACAGATAGAATTGTGTTGCATGTCAGTAATTAATGTGGCACTAAGCACTAACACGTTCCTTTAGGGACATATTTTGTCTGTCTTGTCAGACACAGTGCAGTCACAACACAAAACTGGCGCAGACACTTTATAAATACATATACAAACAGTGTGCACTTTCTTTTCAGTGCAAAGTCAGACAGAAAACTGGCACAAATTCATAAATAAATGTGTAAATACAAAGACAACCTGGCAATATCACATTATCACTATATGCCATTACAATGAACCATGTGAGATCAAAATTAACGATTGTGCTTCATTGAGTGATCTCAATGACATCATAATGCCCCATGAGCATTGAAATGAATGATTGTGTCATCACAATGCCTCTTCATCATAATGTCCACCAATGACAACACAGTACTTCTATTTGACATCACACTTTTCCTTTTTCACATCACAATGACAATTGTGACATCAAAATGAACAATTTTCATGTTACAATGCTTGTTCATGATACGACAGTGCTGCATTTTAACTTCACAATACGCATTTGGGACATAACAAATGACCTACTGACTCTTCTGATACAGACTGAACTTTTTGTCTTACCAGGTCTACTAATCTTGACCTCTCCATCTCGGTCTGCTCTCCTTTACAACGTATATTCGATCTCTTGCTCGCTCTTACCACATGAATCTCAGAAAAATCTCCAGAATAAGCCCATTTCTTACAATTGAAACCTCTAAATGCTAATTGATGCTCTATTTTTAATGCAGGAGCTTGTCTTTCAGACTAAACGCTTCACAAGTGTCTCCAGTCTGTGTCAGTCACTGCACTGGTTGCCCACCTCCTTCTCGAATACAGTTTAAAATAATCACCCTCATCCACAAAGGTCTGCATAATGCTGTACCACCCTACATTTCCACTATTCCACTGATCTTTGAACTACCAGTGATTTTAGATTAATCTATAACTTAATTTGAGTCGTTTCCAGGATTTCTCCCGAGCTGCATCAATTTGCTGGAATGCACTTCCCCGGACTAACAGACTAATACCCAACTTGCAAAGTTTTAAACGTGCTCTTAAAACCCATCTCTTTAGGCAAGCCCATCTCACTCGCGAACTGCATGAAATATCAACTTTCTTTTTACTAATCCATTGTATGTCCTCCACCCATCTGTTATCCAGAAAACACCAGATACCAAGCTCCAATCTTCCCTGTAGTCCCATGGACTTTGGACTTTGAATGTAAGATAGTGGCTGATGACTGGTTCAAGCTGCAGCATTTTCTATTTATTAAATTTTATTCTGTTCCCTTATACAGAATGGGTGTACCATTATACAATTCTTATACCTCTTGTGTTCCCTCCTTCATCCTCATAGACTGTAAGCTCTTGGGATCAGGGCCCTCACTCCTATTGTTTTATGAGTATTTGTACTCTGTAATGTAGTATTTTACTTGTATACGTCCCCTATGATTTGTAAAGCGCTACAGAATATGATAGCGCTATATAAATAAAGATTATTTTTAGAATGCTGACACATTGGTACCTGAATATTCTTCATGAGTAGTGATGCAAGCCTCCTTGTAACATTAGCCACATAGCTGTAGAAGTACTTCATAGCGGCATGTATTGATTTATAGTGTTTTATACATTGTTAGAACTGCAACATCTCAATGTTTCTATTCACACCAGCCTCTTTTAAGTGGTCCACCTTGGCATCAGATGTCTCCTGATTAAACAGTGGGATGATCTAAACTAGACATTGACGGCGTGGATCCACATGTGGTCATGTCAGAACCTCTGCTTGAAACTCGTCTAGCATTTTAGAATCCTTTTTAATGTTATACAAACCAACAACAAAAGATATCTGCTCAGATTGGAAGAATGGTTTTCTCTCGTGTTGTCTAAAAGCTCAGTGGGATCCCCATCAACTAGGTGAGAAAATACTGGGTGCATTCACTCATCTCTGCCATATGCACAAACACTACAGATTGGGGAATTTCCAAAAACATAATGAGCTATCTCCATGAAGCCTCGTACAAATATGTGGCGTTTTTCCAGCTTGTCGACTTATTGCTGCAGGTTTGATGCTTTCT
The DNA here is from genome assembly GCF_040894005.1 of Engystomops pustulosus. Taxonomy (NCBI): domain Eukaryota; kingdom Metazoa; phylum Chordata; class Amphibia; order Anura; family Leptodactylidae; genus Engystomops; species Engystomops pustulosus. The sequence goes on along the minus strand of NC_092418.1, from coordinate 68,960,533 downwards.
TTTCACTGGTGTTTTGTTCACCTCTCTTTGATTATGTTCCTGTCTGATGTTGAATTGTATTTTGTATTTTCTGTTCTTATTCTGGTTCCCTGTGTTTAAGACAAACAGAAGTTTTTTAATGAATGGGATCTTTGCTGGTAGCCTTTGCTGGATTGCAGTGGAAAGAGACAGTAGAAATATGTATACTCTATATTATAAAAAAATCTACTATAGCATTAAATCAACCTCTTATATCATGTAGGTCCCCTTATGCCACTAACAAAGCTTTAGCTAGTTCAGGTATGAACTCTGCAAGATCTCGGAAGGTGTCCTATGTCGTTTGACATAAAGTCGATACCCAAGTCCTGTAAGTATTAAATGGATCCTTGGTGGTTCCGATTTACTTTTCCAGAATAATCCTGACATTTTTGAATTGCAATATTGCAAATGTTCCATTAATGTCCAGTTATACCCACTCCTTACTGTTACATCTTTACAGAGCATTGAAAGGTGCAGTTTTGATGCATAGTTTCTGTAGCTACAACCACAAATGAAACTTGTTGTGGGAAAACTAGTAAGGAGTACAGGTGAAATTTTGTATTTGTCGCAAAAGGTATATTTTGTAAGTGTAAAACCCTGTGACAATTGGATTTTTACAGTATTAAAATAACTATAAAGTTTCATTGCAGACAAAATTACTTTCAATTACTGGCATCTAAGGAACTTCCCAAGAGGTCACTATTGAGAGAGGTCACGTTGTGACTAGGGGTCATCGGTAAGTGGGGGACTGCCTGTATTTTTGCTTATGCTAATTTAAGTCCTGGATAATATGAATACCAGCAATAAACATAAAGCCACTGAGCCAGTGTATAGAGGAAAAAATAGTTGCCAAAATGGTAAAGTTTCTGTTCTGGTGTACACACAGGCACTTCAACACTAACTGGAAGGCGTCAGCATTTCCAAAGGTTCCCTGTATTGGCAGCTATTTGTTGCATTATAGCTCAGTTTACTTTTATCATTGGTATTGCTTTATTGTCTAAGACTTGGGTTAGTTCCGATGCAGTACTCAGAGAACAGCCACCAATGATAAAACATTGACAATGTTTCTCACAGTTGCCTATTTCTTTGTGCTTCTTCAGGAGACTTCTTAACCCCTTCATGACCAGGCCCTTTTTTGTTTTTGCATTTTCACATTTTTCACTCACCACCTTCAAAAATCTTTTTTATTTTTCCATGTACTGAGTTGTATGAGGGCTTGTTTTCTCCATAAACACTGTCGTTTTGAAGTGCAATATGTTATTTATATCAGTTCTAGTGAATTTTTTTTCTTTACTATTTTTCAGACCCCCTAGGGCAGTGATGGCAAACCTTTTTAACACCGAGTGCCCAAACTACAACTAAACCCACATATTTTTCGCTAAGTGCCAATGTGACAATTTAAGCAGTAACTTATTAATCCCTGCTCTTTCACAGGTTTAAATTGTATAGGCACCTGAGGACACCAATACAATAGAAAGAAGGAGAACAAGTTTGGATTATCATTGTAGTTTCCGTCTAGGGTCCTGGGCTACCTTGGACTGCAAGAGGCCTTGAGTTCTGTTTGACAAACTCTACCCTGGGGTGATGGTAAGGGTGCCCATATAGAGGGCTCTGAGTGCCACCTCTGGCACCCGTGCCATAGGTTCACCACCACTGCCCTAGGGTACATTTATCCTAGGTTTTCTGATTGACCCTACCATATACTGCCATACTACAGTATGGCAGTATATGGGGATTTTACACTTCATCTATTAAAATGTGCAAATCGCAATTGATAGCCTTAAACAAGACAGACTCAGGTCTTTGTATGACCCAAGGCTGTCATAGTAACCAATCAGCGCCCCCGATGACTTCACAGGGGGCAGTGATCAAATCCAATATGGTGGCGTCTGTGAGCCCTCTCCATACAGGGGGAACCGACGTCACACGTCATTAAGGGGTTAAAAACCCAACCTGCATTGAAATCTTTTTGCTTTGCTTAGTCTTGCCATGTTGTTAAAGAAAATTGTTCTCCACAACCTCATATTTGCTGCAGAGCTTGGCTGTTTCTCACCTAGTTTTTAAGCCTCCCACATGGCTGTTTCTGTTTTGTGTTCTCTTTTCATCTGAAAATGATGTTATTGATTAAAATAAAGTATTAGCACTTTCAGTTTTGAATCCATTCTTATATGGATAAATCTTTTGCAGAGTACTTTATTAACAAAACGTACTCTGAAATTCTCGAAAATATATGCTCGCACAGCATTTTTATGCTCAGTATTTATGATTCAAAACCAGGAGCTCATCCAAAACCCACAAGATGTACAATTCTTTCCAGTAGACATTCCCCTGTAAATTCCATTCCTGGGTTTGGCATAAAAATATTGAAATAATGTACTTTGCAGAATACTGTTGTGTAAATATACACGCAAAATGCTTAAATTTCTTAACATAAGGACTCTTTTTAATACAAAGATGAAAAAAATTAAATTTCAGAATTGTATGGGACAAAGACAATGGGGCTTATTTACTAAGGGTCCCGCGGCTGCATTTCCGTCTGGTTTTCTGACGCTTTCGGGGATCGCGCTGCTAGGACATCGTTTAAAAGAGGGATTGTGTCGCACGCAATAAAATTGTGGGGCATCGTCGGCGGCTTTCATGCGACAGAAATTGGGGCCGGGGGGGGTGGCGGCTAACGGACGATCCGACTGATTCGGACAGAGCGCGGAATTTAACTTTTTAAATTATGTCGCAAGCCATGCACTTACATGCACCGGGAAGAAGATGGTGAACTCAGGCGGACCTGTGTGGGGAGAGACACATGCAGGATATAGGGCGCACGATGTAAGTGAATCGGCGCAGAGTTCATTCTCATCAGACGCTCCGGATCTGGGAATGTGCAGGACAGGGTAAGTAAATGTGCCCCAATGTATACGAATTATAAAAAATGTTTGAAATGGTTTAAATAAATATATTGTAACTATTTATTAATGATTGCCAAGCTTATAAAATAGCATGTGATAAGAAGTCACTGTTCTTACCTACTCACAGTCATCAAATGTAATCTGCTGTTAGGATACCTCAGCCTCACATTCCCCGACTCTGCTTACGTCTGAGTTATACTACCACAAACACAGATGCTGAGTTATTCAAAGAGTTAACAAACTGAATATTTTTTGCTCTCTCAGAGTAAACAATCTGCAAAATAGCCTGAAGCGTAACATTCAGAAAAGCATTCTTCCTAATTTATGTGATTTCTATGTTCGCTAAGAGATGTATTTCCAGAGGTATTTCAGGAAAAGAAAGATGGGAAACATAATAGAATGTGTAGAATAGTAAAACGTATAGTTGTCCCTGCATCGTATACAATGCGTGCACAGAATGTAAATGTTGGATTATAATTTCACTGTCAGGCTTGGCATCATGTACATACTTGGATGCATTAAGAAAATATGATAAAATACTCTGAATGTTTCTGACATGCTCTGAATTAGTTTGGTATTTAACCATCTTGTCATCAATGTGCATCCATAGGATCATAAGTGGGCAACCACTTATTATATAAACAACCAAATTATTATTATAAAGCTGAAGACAGTTAAAAACTATCACAGAACTTGAACCCAAAGAAATAAATATAGTTCTCCAAAAATGGAGTCATTCAAAATAATCTTTATTAGTGAATAAATACACTCACCGGCCACTTTATTAGGTACACCTGTCCAACTGCTCGTTAACACTTAATTTCTAATCGCCAATCACATGGCGGCAACTCAGTGCATTTAGACATGTAGACATGGTCAACACAATCTCCTGCAGTTCAAACCGAGCATCAGTATGGGGAAGAAAGGTGATTTGAGTGCCTTTGAACGTGGCATGGTTGTTGGTGCCAGAAGGGCTGGTCTGAGTATTTCAGAAACTGCTGATCTACTGGGATTTTCACGCACAACCATCTCTAGGGTTTACAGAGAATGGTCCGAAAAAGAAAAAACATCCAGTGAGCGGCAGTTCTGTGGGCGGAAATGCCTTGTTGATGCCAGAGGTCAGAGGAGAATGGGCAGACTGGTTCGAGCTGATAGAAAGGCAACAGTGACTCAATTTGCCACCCGTTACAACCAAGGTAGGCAGAAGAGCATCTCTGAACGCACAGTACGCCAAACTTTGAGGCAGATGGGCTACAGCAGCAGAAGACCACACCGGGTGCCACTCCTTTCAGCTAAGAACGAGAAACTGAGGCTACAATTTGCACAAGCTCATCGAAATTGGACAGTAGAAGATTGGAAAAACGTTGCCTGGTCTGATGAGTCTCGATTTCTGCTGCAACATTCGGATGGTAGGGTCAGAATTTGGCGTCAACAACATGAAAGCATGGATCCATCCTGCCTTGTATCAATGGTTCAGGCTGATGGTGGTGGTGTCATGGTGTGGGGAATATTTTCTTGCCACTCTTTGGGCCCCTTGGTACCAATTGAGCATCGTTGCAACGCCACAGCCTACCTGAGTATTGTTGCTGACTATGTCCATCCCTTTATGACCACAATGTACCCAACATCTGATGGCTACTTTCAGCAGGATAATGCGCCATGTCATAAAGCTGGAATCATCTCAGACTGGTTTCTTGACCATGACAATGAGTTCACTGTACTCAAATGGCCTCTACAGTCACCAGATCTCAATCCAATAGAGCATCTTTGGGATGTGGTGGAATGGGAGATTTGCATCATGGATGTGCAGCCGACAAATCTGCGGCAACTGTGTGATGCCATCATGTCACTATGGACCAAAATCTCTGAGGAATGCTTCCAGCACCTTGGTGAATCTATGCCACGCTCCAATTCATCTCTCGAACACATGACCTTTTTGACACCTATCGGCCTCCGTACTTGTAGTTTTTAAGCATCAAGCCTCCTTTTTGTCCTTCCACTACTTCCTTACTTGTAGTTTCACTCTTGTCAAAAACCAGCTACTATCTAAACACCGTTATGGTATTTTACTACATTGCATTTCTTTGCACATTCTCTATATTGTATCCATTTTCAAGGACTATTTATCAATAATAATATGTTTTCAGTATTTGTAAAGAACAAGACGACAGGTGATCGTACTACACAACCGGAAGTGGTCACCTGTGAAGATGATCACTTGCCAGTCACTATAATAATTTATGAACAAGAGGAAGCGCTCAGTTCGAGCGCGAAACGCGTAGTTCTTTTTAACTATATCTATTCATTTAATTTATTTATTTTTTAAATTGTTACATCTATGTATTAGTACTAATAAATTATATATATTTTTTAAATCGAGCAAATATAGCTTTCCAGCGCCTACAAACGCTCACTATGCATCACAGATGCACAAACTGAAACATTTTTTGAACCTTGGAGTTTCTTCCCATGGAAAAAGAGTAACCCCGAGAGCGTGGCTGCAAGGAGACGCTAACGGAAAAAAACACTAAACGCTGTCCAGAGTTGTGCCTGTCAGCACAACTTTACAAGGTTAGTAGCCTTACTATTATCTATTTGAAACCAACCAGAGGATACTACACCATAGGAGCGCCCCTTCTTCCTTACTATTGTTTCACGAAGAATTGAGGCAGTTCTGAAGGCAAAAGGGGGTCCAACCCGTTGCTAGCATGGTGTACCTAATAAAGTGGCCGGTGAGTGTACATACAACATTACAAAGTAGCAAACTCTGGACCATCCAGATAAAAAGTGTGTGTCCCAGTTATACAGTAAGCAATGCCTACCGGTAGGATAAATATCACCTCAAATGAAAATATAAAGTATTATATCAACCAACAATCAATGTAGACAGTGAAGCATGTCAAAGAAGCTAACACTAAAAGTATACTCGTAATACAATAGAGGACATCAGATCTTAATACCATACCAAATGGAGGATCACACACTAGGTACCCCCTATCACTATGGTCCATAGTTTGCTACTTTCTAATGTTGTATGTATTTATTCAAAGATTGAACTTATTATATAAATAAAACAAACTACAGATCCTCACCCCCGCACCTCTCCATTCCGATCCTGGCACTGGTCTTCTTTAATGTTGACACACCCCGATCACCTAGAACAGTGGTGGCGAACCTATGGCACTGGTGCCAGAGGTGGCACTCGGAACCCTTTCTGTGGGCACTCAGGCCTTTACTCAAACACAGAGTTTGCCAGATAGGACTCAAGGCTTTCTCTTGTGATCTAATACAGCCCAGGAGGTGCCATGCTCAGCTCTATTTGGCTGCCAGGACTACAGGAGGAGCAAGAAGGTGTGGATAGAGTGATTGTCATTGGAGCTCTTGCTCTGGGTCCCCTGATTCTTCCTCTTCAGGGAACCCTGGAAGGAAGATATGATCCAAATTTTTCCATCATCTTTCTATTATATTGGTGAACTAGGGATGCCAATATGATTAAAACCTGTGCTACAGCAGGGATCAATAAGTTACCACTTAAATTGTCATGTTGGCACTTTGCAACATATAAGTGGGTTTTGGTTGTAGCTTGGGCACTCTGTCTCCAAAAGATTCGCCATCACTGATCTAGAAAAAAGACTTATAATTAGCAGCACGGAGCGGGAGACAACATGTCCGGTGCTCGGGGCTGCTAATTATGCATGCCCCCGCACCTCCCTCTCCCACACTGGATAAATTAAAAATGTATTACTGAAGTGCTCCAGAATTCTGCAGCAGGAACAAAGTGCAAAAAAAAGTGCACTCAGTGCTGGGGGCGCCAGATTTTTCTGTGCACCAGTTTTTCTAAATCTGAACAATCTGCTCCTACTGTTGATTAAAATGATCAATTATCTCAGAAAATTAGAATATAATACAACTATAGTAATACAACTGTATAAAAATTTTTTAACAAATCAGTGTTGGTCAAATGAAAAGTATGTAGAGTAAATGTCCTCAAAACTTGGTTAGGGCTCCTTTTGCATGAATGACAGCATCAACGCAGTGTGGGATGGAGGTGATCAGCTGATGGCGCTGCAGAGGTGTTATGGTAAACCAAGTTGCTTTGATAGAAATCTTCTGCATTGTTGAGTCTGGTGTCTCATCTTCCTTTTGACCCTGCCTACTCCATAGATTCTCTATAGGGTTAAGGTCAGGCAGGTTCCTGGCCAATCAAACACAGTGATACTGTGATTATTAAACCAGGTATTATTACTTTTGGCAGTGTACACTCTTTGTGTCAAGTCTGTCAAGTCTGCAGTCTTCCCTATGATTGTGTCAAGCCTATGATACCCCTCAAGATGAGGAGAAGAGAGTGAGGCAATCTGACAACATCGAGAGTATGTGTAAAAAATTAACAATCTTTATTTATGCAAACATATACACATATAAACACAATTAAAAGTTGTTGAAAAATACATGACAGGATTCTGGGGTAAATATACAGCAGGGAAAAAGACAGTCATACCCGGACACATGTAGATTGTATAAAGGTGTATAAAGTAATTGGAAGGGCTGGTATGTATAGGGTAGCACAGGTAGCATAGGTAGCATGAACCCATGTAATGGCAATGGCAATGGTATAGCAATGCTCGTGCCAATATGATATAAAATGAAACAGATTTGAAATCTTGACACCAGTCCTTACCAGTAGTGGGCATGAATGTGCACAGTGTCCAGGGATGACTGCCGCCCCGACGCGCGTTTCGGCTCGTATTGAGCCTTCGTCCCCGGACACTGTGCACATTCATTGCCAATACTGGTAAAGACTGGTGTCAAGATTTCAAATCTGTTTCATTTTATATCATATTGGCACGAGCATTGCTGTGCCATTGCCATTACATGGGTTCACGCTACTCCCAGGTGCTACCCTATACATACCAGCCCTTCCAATTACTTTATACACCTTTATACAATCTACATGTGTCCGGGTATGACTGTCTTTTTCCCTGCTGTATATTTACCCCAGAATCCTGTCATGTATTTTTCAACAACTTTTAATTGTGTTTATATGTGTATATGTTTGCATAAATAAAGATTGTTAATTTTTTACACATACTCTCAATGTTGTCAGATTGCCTCACTCTCTTCTCCTCATCTTGAGTGGTATCATAGGCTTTGCATATTCTTTAATTTTGTGGGGCACCTACTTTGGTGTAATAACCTGTACAGGACCTATAACCAATTACATAGTTATCCCTGTACATCTCCTGTTTTCAACTTTTGTATTATATGATTGTGTCACTAAATCAGACTAAGACTTTGGGTTAATTATTCCAATTTTCTGAGATAATGACTTTTGGGTTTACCTTGGACAAAAGCCATCATCAACATTAGCATAAATAAGCACTTAAAAAAGTTCACTCTGTTTGTAATAACTCTACATAATATATGAGTTTCACTTTTTGAATTGAATTACTGCAGAAAAATAACTGTTTGCTGATATGCTAATTTATTGAAAAGCACTTGTACATAAACATCTATAGGTCTTTCCACTTTGACTCTTTCACATTCATCTCCCCTCATAGGACACCTCAAGGTCCACCCCTATAATTACAGTAATACAGTGATCTGCACATTTCTAACTGTATTGTATGAGAATGATGTACCTTATACAGCAATAAGACAAAACAATTAAATGTAATGTGCAACACTAATCTGCCACTTTCTTAAAGTGCCATCAGCCCCCTTTACCGTAAACTGCAGCAATGTAAGGCTCCCTGCACATGAAGGTGTGATTTTCATGGGAGTCAGTCGTTTGTGGCCCATGTGTCATTGGGAGGAGTGTCATCGGCTGCTTTCAAAGGGTTTTTATTCAAATTAACACAGGGGCATAACTAGGAGAAACAGGGCCCCATAACTTCTGAATGGGGTCCTCGCTCCCTTAAAAAAATAAAATCTAATAATATACAAAAAATATATAATAAAAATAAAATATTTGTATACTCACATACGTATACAATTACACAGTTATATACTTATAATGTATATACACATATGCAGTTCTACACACTTACATTTATATAAACTTACAAACATACACACACATTTATACATCCATTATATACACTTTTACATACACACAGAATATATAAACATCTTATACACAAACAAAGTGTATGTATACATATTATTTCACATACAGTATACACATAATACAGTATTTACACATCATAAACACATACACATATTTATCATTATGCAGGCTCCTTGGTACAGTTTAATAAATGTTGTTATGGCCTACTTTCTGTCTCAGATTGTTTTATTCCAAAAGTCCCCAAAAAAGTCTCAAAACACATAAAAAGTCCAAGCACATAGACCAGCAGGGAACTGGAGTAACCATGAGACATAGAGGCATTTCCTATCTTTCCCATAATCACCCCTTTTGACTTTCTCCCGATCTTACAGAGCAGTACCCAAGTCTGTCCCTGTCAGTTGATTGTGCCCCCTAACACCTCCTAACCTAACACCTAACACCCCCTAACACCTCCTTTTTTGTGTCAGGTTGGGTGGCCAGACCCCCTAACACTGCTGGCCCCACAGCAGCTGCTATGGCTGCTTCCCCTGTAGTTACACCCCTGGCCAGAAAGGCCAGTATTAAAGGACATCTGCCACCAGGATCCATCTACCTCCCAGCTGATTAACACCTATGGAGCCTGTATCCTCTTAGTCTCATTTGCATACACTCCTTCAACCTGGGGGTAGATGCCCTTTAAGTGGGCCAGTGGTAACCAAATGTGATAGCCACCAATGTTCATAGGTGGCAATTCAAGGCCCTGCATCTAACCAAGACTGCATAATATTATCAAATATTCAGGACCTGGGTAAGCATGGTTAAGACCATATCAAATTTGGTAGTAGATGCTGCTAATATAGGGCCATTTTATAATTTTTACCAGGCTCACTAATACAGTGTCTGCATTGTAAAATATAAACATTTGAAGGTGTAGATCATAAAGCAACCCATGGCTACATAGATTTTATCTGCTTTTAAAGGGGTTTTCCAAGATCAGGGATATTTTAATATGGGCCTTTACCTAGCTCTCTCCGCTCAGCGGTGACGTCATGTTGACAGCCAGCACCATCAAAGGCTAGCAGCTCTAGTGCGTGTGCTCTGTCATGCCGCGTCTGAGCCTCTGTGAACAAACATAGCGGAGCGGTGTCAGGTGGTATCGCGCTGGGCTGGGCCCGGAAGAATGGTTTGTTACATTAACATCCCCTGGGGCCCATACTTAATAAAAACCTTAATCCCGGACAACCCCTTCAAGTTCCTTCACCATTGTTCCCTTTTTTTCAAGCTGCTGTACAAATCGAATTTTATATATTCTAAATATGGATGGAAAATTCTTTTTTTTTTTTAATTTTTTCTCATTTTTTTATTATATTAGCTGAGGCTCTGGTGTAAAAGTTATGTTGAAGAAGCTCAGAAAACCATATGCAATCCTGATTATAGCAATACGGTTTTCCAAGAGTGCTCCTCAAACAAGGTCTTAAAAGCTCACTATCTGCCAACTGTACTATGCTCTCATTTTCACAATGAAACAGATTCCCATAAACTCTGCAACATATATTTTTCAAGGTCTGGTTTTGTTACATAGTATGTTACTTGGTCGCTTTGCACAGGGGAAATTAGTTACTTATTGCAATTCTTAGCTTTTTGCCTGAAGACAGTATCTGTATAGTATTCTACATTATTCACCAGATTTCCCCTTAAAATGCTCTAACTGCTGTGATGTCTCCCATACATAACACATATTCTGATAGCATTTGTCTGTGAACAGAAGCACAGCTTTAGAAGCAGCAACTGCAGCATGGATGCCATTAAACAGCACTGATGAGCAATAGTATAGCTGTGGGATGAGATAGATCGTTCACTAGAAGCAGCAGCAAAATCTTTTCCAGCGATTATCTCCCTTCAACATCTTGATTTGCATCCCACCACATAACCCAATTCCACAGGTAGGGAGGAAGATATAGTGGAGGATCAGACTGGCTTCTTTATTTAACCCCTTACCGAAGTGTGATGCATTAGTAAGTCACACGTCAGCTGCCTCATATGGAGAGAGCTTACAGGCTGAGGCCTCTCTCCAAAGGAGGTGGGTGTTTGCTGCATATTGCAAAAAAAAAAAACACTGGTAACACCTGGGATGCTTGATGCTAGCGCTGTTCACTGGTGTTAATTCTTCGATCACCCCCGGCAAAGCTTTGTCAGTGGTGGTAAAAAGTCAGTGACGCATGGGCGTCATCACTGCGGAGTGACGATCTGTCTCCACGACAGCCTTGGGTCTTTGTTAGACCTGAGGCTGTATGTTTTCTGCCCATTTGTTACAATGTATCAGTGGCATATTGTAATAAATGATCAGAAGAATCCCCATATACTGCCATCTGCCAGTATTTGCTAGGATCAATCAGACAACCTAGGGTTAAAGTACGCTAGGGGGTCTGAAAAATATGAATAAATAAAAATTTAAATCACCCCCCTTTCCTAGAATTGATCTAAAAATAAACAGTAAAAATAACAAACATGTCAAGTATCACCACATCCCAAAATGTCTGATCTATCAAAATATAGTAACGGTTATTCCTGGTGTTGAACCCCATAAACAAAAATACAATTTGAATGTCCGATAAGCCACTTTTTCAATATTTTGGAACATATAGTAAATGTAATAAAAAATTATCAAAAGGCTGTACAGTCATCAAAATGGTAGCAATAAAAATGCCAAAAATGACGTCACACAGCTATATACACTGAAGTATGAAAAAGTTATTAGCGCCAGAAGGCTTTACAGAAGGTTTATATTTTTATTACACATTTCCCATTACCGACCTAAAGAATAAGGTGGACATGTTATTTTGGGTGCAGAGAAAGCTATAAACACCAAGCCCACAAGAAAATGAAGCAAACATTTTAACAATTTCACATCATTTGGAATTTTTTTCCAGCTTCCCAGTATACGGCATGGGATATTAAATACTGTCACTGTGAAGTGCACTTTGTTACGCAGAAAGCAAGCCATCACATGGCTCTGTACATGGAAAAATAAAAATTTTAATGTGTGGATTGAAAAATGAAAACGCAAAATTGAAAAATAGCCTGGTTGCTAAGGGGTTAAAAGAGTCTTCGGGTCACTCACAACATGTTTTGGGTAACAGGGGCCGAGACTGATGTCTGTGACACTGTAGGGATATGGTGACTTTCCATTATTACACAATGAAGTACATGACACCGCTCTTGTATAAAGGATTTGATGCTTGACAGATCAGTACATGCCATATTTGTACAATATGAAAGATTTACCACCAGTTTACATAACCAGACATACAATAATAATAATTTAGACCTATTATTTCTACTACTTTCCTGGTAATGTTACATTTCTCCAAATTCAAATACAGAGCAAATCCTTTCTTCTGCTTGGCAAAATGTGATCAATGAAAGTGTCTTACTTTTCATATGAGGACATTATAAAACAAATTGTAATAATTTCTCAGGCCTGCTTTATACCATAATAACCAAGACGGATGGTGGCTTTAACCTGAGAGATATGATTATTGCAGCAATATATCTCACATTATGATATTTTATTTAGTGCATTCTTTCTGCATTGCTAATATAAAGATCCAAATAGCTTTGGGGTGGGAATTTATACTACATTTTACATTCAGCCGCACGTCTTCTAAAACAAGACATTTCAAAGAAGCATTTGGAAACCTGCAGCAAGCAATCCAGCAATATATGGATGGCAATAAATACGAACATCCTGGTTAACAATTTGAGAAAATATTCTTTTAGGATCACCAAACATTTAGTAATGCCATGGCAACAGTGTGGACTCTAAAGTAAATACATTTTGGCTTATGTTAATGAAAAAAAATCTATTATTTCACAATTGCATCCAAATTTTAATGTCCAATCTTTTGTTTGTGTAGTGAAGCAGCCAAGTAACTTCTTAAAGCGAGCAACATCTTACAGTGGCCTGAAAGTAAACTGCTCCTCATATCTTATAGAAATCTCTCTCCATTTTACTGCTACAAAGGGAGCACAATGAGGAAATGTTCCTCAAGCCTTGTGTGCCTGATTCATGGCTTCAGGTAGTCACAACTGGGAAGATTTACTTACCCGGTCCTGTCACGATCCCCGAGGTGCCTTCTCCGACGAGGATGAAGTCCGGCGCTATTCTTCAGGTTCCCCTTGAGGTCCGCCGGAGTTCACCTTCTTCCCGGTGTATGTAAGTGCATTGTCTTGCGACACAATTTGTATTGTAAATCCCACGCTTAGTGAGAATCAGTGGAGTTGTCCGCCGGCCACGCCCCCCCCCACCCCCCGATTTGTGTCGCATGCAAGTCCAATCACGTACCCCACTTAAATGAGGCGCAAAATCGGAAATAGTCGGGAAATCCGACAAAAATGCGCCATGTGGACCCTTAGTAAATGTGCCCCAATAAGTAGCCAAGGCTCATGACTGTATTTGGGTTCCCAGATATAGTGCTTATTGTCAGCTAACAGTACCTCTGGAACTCCACTGGACCCTTCTAAAGGAGAAAGACGTTTCCAGGATCTTAGATCTCCTGGTATAACTAGGATTCCAGTGAAGGTGGGTACGTTGACTCAGGCACATATAAATAAGTTGAAATAAGTCTTTACTCATAAAGAGAGGCAACTGATGTGATGGTAAAAGAATAGTCTTACAAGAGGCAATGGGCTTATGTTTCATAATCTCTCAATGATACTAAAATTTATAGGCCAACGTTGGAACATAGTCTTAATATAGAACCTGGTTGACCTAGAACACAGGTGGCAAACAGGGTTATGTCCTGCACAGTTGTGGTCCACAGTAATGGCACCCATATAGTGGCATTGATCAGTGCCGGTACCCAAAGCATGGTCATAATGACCACAGCAGCAACAGTCTCTTCCTTGCTGACACTCAGATGCAGGGTCACAGTGGTGTCACGGCATGAATTAGCAGCTGTCCAGGATGTTGCTATGGCCAATACTTTGTATATATTCAAGAGGGGCCTGGATGCCTTTCTCAAAAACAAAAATATAGTAAGTATTGGGAACAAAACATTTTCTTAAATTGATGTTGATCCAAGGAATTATTCTGCCATTCGGCCTTGCAGATTTTTTTTTTCCTTTCTCTGGATCAACACTTGTGTGTTGGACCTCAAGGGATCATCTTTAAGTGATGGACCTGCTCCTTATTCAAATCTTATCTTATCTGTGTAGCGCTGTTTAATCTGTGTGCTCTATATAAATAAAGGAATTAGCAATATTATCTATTTAAAATAAAGTATTGACCAGTAATCTTACCATCCCAGCCCTGCTTTGCCCCCAACACGCTATTTCATGTTTTGCTACCTAGGTAATTGGTCACCTGATTGCCTACCATTAACAGATTATAATAAAATATATGGGTCATGCGGTATGAAGGTGTCTCTATTAATATCCCAGTCCAATTGAACTGTCAAGCAGATAAAACATCGCTAAACTTTCCATTCAAAATTATGGTAAATAATTCACAAAGTGTTAGGAATAATACTTTTCTATTATTGTAACGATGAGGTGCCCACAGATATTGATGTATCTGGTATGCATCACAAATCTGTGGCCCTTGTGACTGGTAAGGTATCTATTGTAGTTTGCATCTGTGGGGGATACTTAGGATTGGGGGCAAATCTTCCACTTGGGGAATTTCATAGATTTAAGGTTTTAATGTAGAAATTTAGAAAATTTTCACTGCTCAAAAAAAATGTAAAGGGAACTCTAAATAACGTATCTTATATCTCAATTGATTAATTATTCATTGAGAACTTTCTTTATTCATTACGGGATGTTGCAGGTACCAGAAGCTCTGGCAATACTCCTCAAGTTCCTCCTTACACAAAGGAGGAGATAAAGGAACAGCTGCTTGGTGGTTGCCCTCCTACGGCCCTTTCCACATCTTTTGGTATACTGGCCTGCCTCTTTGGTATCTACTACATGTAAACCGTGTAGACAGAAACAGCTAACCTTCTTCACACAGATCTCAATGACATGCCATTCTGGTTGAGCTGCACTCCATGAGCAACTTTTGTGAGGGTAGGGGCCGCCTCATACTACCTCTAGGGGTGAGAGATAAAACAAAATGCTAAAGTTACAAAAATAACAGCCAAAAAGGATGAGAACAGATAAATGGCCTGTGGTCACCACCTACATAACCGCTCATTTATAGGAGTTGTCTTGCTAATTGCTATATCATTTTTATCTGTTGTCTGTTCCATTTGCACAACAACAGGAGAAATTGATTCAGTGTGGATACATAAGCAGGCCGGGCGATTTCACAGAAGTGTGATTGACTTGAAGTAACATTGTGTTGTTTAAGGCTCCCTTTACCGTTTTGATCAGTATATTAGGAAATACTTGGGAACACTATTAAATTGATAAAAAAAAATAAGACGAACAAAAAGAGTCAGAGTTTCCAGCAGGTAGACAAGAAGTAGTGGGCAAGTGTTTTTTAAGCGTTACCTAATGTTATAGTTGTGTCATTATATTTCAGTAATTGCTATTGCATTTTACTGTAATCACTCCCAGATTTAAGTGGTGGTAAGTTATAGAAGTCAGTCATTTCCATTAATTAAAATGACCTTTTTGACTGAGAACTTCCACATCTTATTTGGCTAGCTAGAGGAACGCTGACATTTGTATATCTGCGGATAGAAACGGTTTATGAGATGTGGAGACGCCACAGCCTAATCTAATCAATGTAATTAGAGTGATTGCATTGCAGATAAACGTGCAGGTGTAGCCCGAGAAGCCTGCAATGTGGCACTTTATTAAACCATACTATCCAGCCTGAAATATATAATAAAATCTATGAGTCAACTGGGCCATTCAAGCCACAAAATAAACATTTCCCTAAATCTTGGCAGAACTCAGCATGGAAACAGTAAGTAGAAGAGAGAAATAGCTGGCAGAGGTAAGGAAACCATGAGTGCGTATTTAATTAAAATAATATGTAAGGATTTAGTGATGCTGCCTGGTCAGCAGTAGACGGAACATAATCCCATTTTCCCTGTTCAAGTTATTGATGCACGCTAGTCTAATGTTTTAAAGCCACAGCAATGTATAATATATGTGCATATCATTCATTCAGGAGAGAAATCTAATTGTAAGGCTGATTCTTTAATACTACACATTGGCCCACATTTATGTTTCCTGTGACCTGAGCAGGGTGCGCCAGATTCATGAATCTGGCGCCCCCTGCATTGTTTCAGCCAAATGCATCTATTTTGGTGCTCTTTTTTCATGTTGCAGAATTGTACCGCACGGTCTGACTAAACACTTAACAAGCTCCTTTTTGTGCACAATTTTTCTGCCTTGTTGGACACAGTGCAGCCGCAACACAAAACTGCACTGGAAAGAACATGCACTGGATGCACATGTATCTATAAAGTGTCTGTGTCAAAGAATACAACTACAAGAATATGACTACTCTAATACTGCCCCCTATGTAAAACAATATAATTACTATAACAATGCTCCCCCCAGGGCTTATCTTCCTCCTAACCTCATTCAGGTAGCCCCCCATGTCTGCTACCCCCTCCTCACATAGAACTCCCCCCGCCCCGGTATTTCCCCCATCCTTAAACAGAATCCCATCCCCTGGTCTTGTTATCCCCCATCTCACCACAACACAAAATTCCCTCCCAGACCTGCCCCCTCTTCACAGAACAAACCCCACCAAAATCTGCCCCCCGCCTCCACAAAAAAACAATCCTCTCCCCAGATCTTATCCAGGATCCCCACAGGTCTGGTCCTCCATCCTTGTCCCCCTCCTCACTGTCAGCAGCCCTGCTGTATGTGATTGAGAAGCCAGAGGGTCTTGTGATGAATACATCATCACAGGACCCTTAGCCGGCAGGCTGCAGGAGCTGTATTTCTGTGTATAAACCTGTATATACCCCTGCAGCAAGACCTTGACAGGAACAAGTGTGTGCATAATGCTGTAGGCGAAGTGTGAAAAAGCCCATTGAAATGAATGGGTCAGTAAGAAAAATCACTAAAACTAGGAAACAAAAAACAATCTGAACACATGTGTCCATAAATCCAAATTATTTCGGTGAAAAATCACGGAAAAAAATGCCAATGTGAATCCGCCCTTGTACTGCACAAGATTACTTACCCAGCATCAGACGCAGGGATTAATCTGGCGCAGCAGAGAACTGCCTAGCTCTGCTCTGCACTGGTCTAAAGACCAACACATTAATACATCTCCCCACTGCCTTTTTATATATCAGTCTTTACCCATAGTAAAAAATTAAACGTATGTATAGTTTTTGACTGTTTTCCTGTTTTTGAACTGTTGTTTTAGGGGGGTTTCTACCTTCTCTATAATGGTTGGTTCAGTATGAGCTGTAAAAGACATATTAGCAAGTTTATCAAAATCACATTTCAATGCATTTCTCTGGACAACCCTTTTAAGCTGGACAACCATTCTGACTGTAATTCCATTGAAATCACACAATATATAAAAAATGAATTACATGAATTTACAGCATAGTTTATTTGTTCTCATTCTGACATGTAGACTCGGATTCATGTTGGAAGGTTCAAACAATTATTTTAGGTTCAGAGATGTGCAAACCCTATTGTAAAAGTATTACAAAAGTGCTGCTCATCCTTTCAAGCTGGCAATCCTATTGTTAGTAATGTATGGGTCTGGAACATCAGATTGTGATGAACCATTGTATGACAGAGATAGTCTATTAAACCTAATATCATAAAAGGCACATCAATATTTTTATTGTGAATGGTCCAATCAGTAGGATCTGCTGACCGGTCAGAAAGCCACACAACTACTCCCTGCCATGATGTTAGCCAAAACATTAAAATCTGAAACCAGGGATACCATATTTGAAAGCCCCCATAAGACATAAAACTCAGCTTCTGACTTGAACATTTATATCCAACGAGCTCTTATCAGCTTATCTGCTGTATACTAGTGCATTATTATACTGTATAGCAGATAAACAGCGTGTGTTCTCCAGTAATCATACACACTGATACAGGCAGAAAAATTCCATTGTGTTCTACAAAACTGAAGTTACATTGAGCACCAGCAAAAAGAACTGCGGGAATACTGATTTTAGAGAGTTGGGAGAGGAATATAAAATAGTTCAAATTAGGATGCATAATGTATAACATGAACAGATCCATTACAATGCGGCTTTTGAATAAATATTTCAATTACATTACGTAATGAATGGAATATCGAGTGACACAAATCCACAAATCGAAAAGTAATGATGTTGATGCCATAATAATGCATTCAAGATGAAATTAAAGTCCCATAATAAAGCTCAGGTGTATTCCAGTTGCATCCAGGGGGTTTCCCTGTAGAATGCATACATATTGTATCAGGGAAAATCATGGCCCTCAACAAAAATTTACATAAATATTCTTCAATAATATTCTCCTAAATTATCTGATGTATTTACAAATGTCTTTTACAACACTTAAATCACACATTGAATCTCGGGGAAAGAAAGATTCAAATGATTATCATCAAAATTTGCTGAGAAGAAAATGACATCAATCAAGGGCCGGTCTCCAAATCACCACAAAAAAAAAATGGAAATCAGAGAATGATCACATAGCACAGGCAGTGTTTAATAATGATATGATATTACTCACTAATGTCTGTAGACCTCATAGTTCTGTATGCACTCCTGGAACTGCACCAGTGTAAATTCTTATTTATGAGGATATTATACAGGTACCTTCATAGTCAAGGTACAGATCAAACCCCCTGCCCGACCTTTAGTGCGCCACAATGATAGTGGTCGTGCTAGATAATGTTGAGGGGAGCCCTTTTGCCACTCACATGGAGTCCATTCCTGACAGTCTGGCCACATCCATGCACACCTATAGTCAGTTGGAGGTCACCATGGAGGGTTATTTCAGTGTTTCTCCAGTTACTTGCATAAAAGGGCAGATATTGGTTCTACTTTTTGGTTGTTGCTTCATCTCTGTCTCACATCATCTTTCATTATATTTTAAATGCTTGTTGTATCTTATGTCTTATACCCCTGCAGGGAATATTTTTCTGATTTTACTGTTACTTTTTGGTTATGTATGTTTTGGAAAGCTGGGAAGTAAGAATCAGAAAGATGCTGTGGTGTTAAGGGGTTAATCTGGTGGATATGGCTTTGTAAATTTTTCCCATTGGCCAAACACCAAATCTAGATTTTACAGCAGGCCATGTTTAAGAAGAAATTCCTTATTTTAGGCATCACTATGCTTGTATGTCAAATTTCATTGATCACAAGAGCAGATGATAATAGTAAACTTTGTAATATACTTGATCATTGAAAATATTTTTGTCCTTTGTTTCTTTCTGCTTTTAGCAGTGTAAAACAAACATTAAAAAATGCTTTATTCCCTACTCTATTATAGTAATGAAAAAAGTAAATCTTTTAGTTGAGGAGAACATCTAAAAGGAAATATAATTAAAGAGGAAAATTAATGCTAACTTTTATGTATGATGCCAGAAGGCAAAAATCTTGACTTGATCAGAAAAGCCTTCCCTATCACTACAACTGCTAACATTGCGGAGATTATTGCTTACAGGGAGGGAAGTGTTTTTTTGGGTATTATGGATTATGGCTCCTATCACTTTACACACTGTAACAGGATTAGGAGCAATGTGAGGCTGGATACTCTGGATAGCTTTCTGTTTTATAGGGTCCATAAACACACAACAATATATCTAGATGTCGTACAATTAGTTTGTAATATACAGAATTCATGATGTTAAAATAACCTGAACTCTGGGGTCACATACATACTACATAATCACTTTTTCCTCTATTCTCTTGTCGTCTCGTATTAACATTTTCAAATCTTCATGTCCTATCATCAAAACCTAGATGTCCTGGAAAGCAGCCTCATCACTGACGGCCACATGAATCTCTTCCCTCCAAGGCTTCTCAGTGTAACATTTTATTTTGCTTTGTTCACCAGGCGGTCTTGGTTTCCCTTACTTGTTATAAAAGACCTAAGGAAGATTTACTGAGGTTATTGCATTACTTGACTGGCAAGGTTCCAGCTGAAATGTCTTCTTAAAGTTCTTGCCTGCAGAGTGGAAATTAAGAAGATTCATCAATGTGTCCACACTGCTTCTTTCTGACGTTGTGAGTCATAGAGGAACCAACTCCCAGTAACCAACCTATAGACTGAGAAATAAGCCATTTGAAATTGAAGTGCATTGTTTCTCCCATTTACAGGCACAGCATTGTAGAAATTTGCCTAGTGCATATTATTAACCTTCCATGCCAGTCAACATCATATGGGGAATTTTTTTGTTCAGTGGCTATTGGATCTGTGGATAGTTGCACCATAATGGGAGACAATTTTTAACAGCAAATACTGTAAACAGGTTCAATGAAATTATCCACATTGGTAATTGCTCCTAAAGACTATAAATCAGAGTTGTCTCTTGTTGCAAATTATTCCAAGGCTCAAATTATTAAGGCTGTCAGTATTTAGTGTAATGTCACATAATTGACCACGTTATATGTGAGCAGATTGCTGTCATACACATTAACACTCCAGGTTTCAGTAGGCCCTTGGCCGGCAGAGCCTCAGTAGGCCCCTTTGCAGTGAACACACATGGCGGCATTAAAAATTCAGAAACTAAAATAGTCCCATGTTCCATAAAATAGTCCATAGTTTACATCCCAAACAGCCCTGTCATGGTTATTCTATATACAGTCCCCCTTACCAGGCGCTGCTCGGGACTGAAATTTGGCCGTGTGGGCCCCCCAGCAGCTCTGGGCCCTAGCACTTGCCCGGGTGCTGGCATTGGCCCTGTTAACACTTAATAGTTTTGCTATTGTGACATAGTTATAAGGACTAAAAAACAAAACCACCATTTTGCAGGTTTCTAAGATTGTCTGACTCGTTTGAAAAATGTAACAAATTCAGAAAATGATATAAACTAAATGAAAAAAAGTCATGGTAACAGTGAACTAAATAAAGAAGCATAATTTACCTTTAAATGTCCCTGTACAAGCTCCAACGGCCGGATACCCACCTTTTTCAGTCCTCATTGTGGCATGTACACAATCCTCATGTGAAGTGACTGGCGAATTACAAATGTGGTGCCAACATACAAAACAAGGCTCAAAAAGTGATTCTGGAAGCTACAGACCTTTGAGTTTAACTTCAGTTGTAGAGAAAATATTTGAGGGGTCTGTTAGAGATGCTATCCTGGAGTATATCAATGTACGTAATCTTATAAACCAGCATGGGGCTATGAGGGCTTGGTCCTGTCAGACTAATCTGACAGGAGGTAAGTTCTAAACTGGGGGAGGCTGTGGATGTTTCCAAGGCATTTGATAAAGTGCTGCATAAATGGTTGGTACATAAAACAAGACTGCTGAGACTAGAAATTTGGGTTAAAAATTGTCTTGATACAAAACAGAGTGTTGTCATTAATGGCTTATTCTTAGATTGGGTTGAAGTTACCATTGAAGTTCCACAGGTATCAGTATTGAACCCCTCCTTTTAATATTTTTTATTATTTACCTCCTAGAGGGTTTACACAGTAGAGTTTCAGTATTTGCAGATGATATTAAGCTCTGTAAAGTTATTAATACTAAGGCTGATAGTATAAAATGTCAGAGGGATTTGTGGAAACTGGAGGAGTGGGCAGAGAAATGGCTAATGAGGTTTAATGTAGATAAATGAAAGGTTATGCACTTGGACTGTGGAAACTAATTTTAGTAACCAGAGCCAAACAGCAGCCTATAAAGAAAAGAAAAGAAAATCACTGGTAAGACCATACATGGAATATTGTGTACAGTTCTCGGAACCAGTTTATAAATACTGGAAAGGGGGCAAAAGAGAGCACCCTAGCTTATTTAGGGATTGGGCAGACTAGATTACAACGACAGATTACTTAACCAATGGGAGACCTCAGTAGTGCAGTACAAGGATCTCTCCAAAGATCTTTTATACTTAGTACATGTTCAAGAGAAGCCTGGATGCCTTTCTTGAGAACAAAAATGTCACAGGTTATGGGGAAAAAACATTTGTTAAATCTTACAGGTTGGACTTGCTGGTCCTGTGCCTTTTTCCATCCTTATATATTATGATACTATGAATTATCTCTCATCTTACAGCAAAGTTGAAAGTGTGGTGGTAACTCTAAAAATCAGGTGCTGCTTCCTTGAAACTTTTTTTTAATATAAAAAACAAAAGTGTTTCGGCTTTGTACTAAAGGCTTAGTCAGGTTACAATATAATACAAATAACTTGATATCCAAACTATATGGAATTAAATATAGTCAAACAATTTTTTGAAAGGAAGATTGGTACCATGTTTCATGCTTGTTATTAAGAGCTGTCAATCAGCATGATGGACAGATCAAGTCTGAAAGGAGACCAACTGGGAATAGCCGCAATATGCAGAAAAGCCTTGAACACCTGATGGGAATTAGCTGCTTCCTATAGAAAAATTCTAACTTTGTCAGAACCAGCGAAAGATTTGAAGTTGATGGAATTTGTTGAATTGGAACTAATTTTTTGCATTGGTTCACATAGGGAAAATTTGCATAGTTTTTTTATCCATAATGGCCATAATTATTAATGGCAAAAAGGAAATAAAATATAACATATCATTCAATTCAACTTTATCTCAGAGGCTGGGAAAAACAAAGCAGTTGACATTTTTGCACTCTTTCTGGTCATTGCATATAGGGTCCTTGCTATAGTTAAAGGATTCTTAGAGCTGCTGGATATATTCAACAGGACTAAAAGTAGGGAAGGTGAACTCAATTCTACTCTCTTCCCATTGACCAAGGGGTTGCTTGAGGTCAATTGTTTCCCATGTCACTACTGCTCTCTTCTTCCTTGTGTCCAGCACAAAGTTAACTGCTCAGCCAATCAATGCCTGAAGCGGTTACCATCGAATTTAGTGATTGGCTTGGTGGGAATTACTAGACATTTCCTGTGTGTTGAGAAAATGGAGAAATAGGAAAATAAGGAAATGCGAAAATCAGGAAATTCAGAGTATCTGAACTAGAGCAATGAGAACAAATTAAATCCTGGAAACCCCTTTAAGATTAAGAGACAAATCACTTCTTTAGGTGACCAAATAGGCAAGTGGCTGCACATGTCTTAGTATAAGGATAAGTACAATTTCCCAGTAATGTATACACATCTGTGATTAAAGTTTTTTCCAACTATTGTTCCATTTGATACCTATAATGGTATGTTCATGTTCTGTGTAATCACTAAGCATTAAATACTTCCCATGCTATACTGTCCTCTATTTTTTTTTCATTTAGTTTCACAGAAAAGGATTTGCACCTTTAAGAAGATGCCCATTAAGTGATTAACTACCAGGGAGGAAGGGGCCTTGTTTACCACACAAGAGCCTTAAGTATATCTGTGACATCAATTACTATCATTAGCCAATGCAATTAGACTGACTTTCTAGCTCGAATCACAGGGGAAGATGCCGTCTTTTTCCATGGTTGCTATTTGGAAATGACGTCTTTTACATGATTGATGTGGCACACCGAATCAAGATCTCTAAGCGGGGTAAAAGTGGATCCAGAAGGGAGTATGTATGTGAAGGCTAAGCCTTTCATGTATATCAGATGTATGTAATCCTGTTAGCTACTAGAAACTTCCCCATTTGTTCTAGCTGTCGTGGTCCTCTTCTTCTTTCTACTAAAATATGTGACATGTGATCACAACCTGCATGAATGAAGCGAATCAGGAAATCACCATAATCTGGTCATCTAATTTATTTTAACAAACCATAAGTGGATTTTCTATAGAGGAAACCAGCTTTTCGTACAATATTATGTATACAATAAGCATTCCCATGTTTAGAAGAAGTAGACTGTAAGCTCTTGTGATCTGGGCCCTCACTCCTATTGTTCCATACGACTGTTTGTTCTGTGTAATGTAATATTATATCTGTATATGTCAACTATGATTTGTAAAGCGCTATGGAATATGATGGTGCTGTATAAATAAAGATTATTATTAGAATACACTACTAGTTACCTTTAAAGGGAATGCAAAACTGAAAAATAACATGTTATTTAGGTGAGGTTTTTATTAAAATATGTTTTAAAATTTTTTAGTCACGTGTTTATTTGAATATGCATATAAGAAAAATCGTGCCTATATTCCGTGGCTCCCTTGTCATCTCAAAGCCTCTTGCCCACATTTAAAGGAAAAGCTGCTGAAAGGAAATCGGGATTGCATATGACATATGTAAAGTAAAAAAAGCAAGTGCCTTCCCAACACATTGGTGCAACTTTACTGAGTTCTTTCTATGAAAAATCAAATATCTTTTACCTGGTGAAAGGCTCCTTTGTCCTTCATGCAAAGAAGGCCGCCTTATAGTTAATCGATCCCGCTGTCACCAATACACATCCTGGAAAAAAGTCCAAAAACACACAGCATGAGTGAGTTCACTTTAAATGTTGAGGATACTGTCAAGAATTACATTATTGCCTAATATAATCATTTTAGATGACTTAAAAAAGAGCCTTCAAGTGGGTCAATGATGCATGGATTTTCTTTGGAAAGTTTGTCCCCGATTGTTTCCCACTCACAGCCTACATTCGTATTCAGTAACCATTGTTTCTGTTGGGGATTAAATATTTCCCTACAGTTTCCATCACTGGGGGTGATGTATGGGAAATAAACCACAACGTTAGGTGCAGGGGCGTAACTAGGAAAGGCAGGGCTACATAGCGAAATTCTGAATGCAGCCCACTTACACACTCAGAAAATATATTTTAGCCTAGTTAAATACTCTCATTTATACACTTACACAGACCTGCCCCGGTAGCTGCTGACCACATGGGGCAAGTTGATGGCAGGAATTCGTGCTCCCTAGTCATTTTGTTGTCCCCTCCCTCTACCCTAACATTTCTTATCTGAGCTGCTGATTCATGCTGTGTACTGTGGAAGATGTGCAGTATTATATACCTATTATACTGTACAATGTGGATAATATGTATATATTGGTGCACATCCTCCATTCTTTAGTGTGTCAGATTGGATGCCGTGGCCCCCTAACACTGTGGGCCCCATAGTAGCTGCTATGGCTGCCACCACAATAGTTACATCCCTGATTAGATGCTAAATAAAACATACAACTGGCTGATCGATGGTACATTTATATTGGCCAATTCACAGTAACAGATGTTACAGATAATTGCCTAAAATTGCCCAGTGTAAATGTACCTTTAGGGAAGTCTACCACTAGTTTACACCATACAATCCTGCAGAAAGTCTAAGGGATGGACGCTGCAGAGCCGTGTCACCAAATCTTTGTGCCTTATTAGTAGCATTTGAACAAAAAACAAATTTATATTCAGGGATTATAGTTGGATGTAGAGCACAGTTCTGCTACAATCCTGGAATATACATGTATTTTTCAGTCCTGCTGCTACTAAAAACATACTCAAAGGTATGGTTATACAGATCTCCATGGCTGCTACCTAACACTTTCTTCAGCTTTGTATTCCCTTTAAAGTTGATGTTATCAGAAGACACCTAAATACCAATAAGCAGCATTATTTAGAGCTGATCTCGATGTGAAGGACACTACATACTATATGTAGATTATACCATCAGATTACACTTATGCAGCATATTTCTGTACTTGATCTTGTAGTCTACCTGCTTTATAGCTCTCTTAACATGAAGAAGAATTCAGATGCCAAAATTATTAGCAAAACAAAGCAAAACTCAATTTAGCATTGATTTTTCTTCCTCTGACTGAATCCCCCATAAGTGGATTTATTATCACAGTGTTAAAGTATATTTGATAAATGGTTTACATTATGGATTTATTCTGCAGAAGCCAGTTAAAATATATCAGGCCAGGCGGCTCGGAGAAGACAGCTCCTCACTAGCTTATCCATTCTGTTGTTTTGTGTTTGTTAAAAAACAGAGGCTGCAATTGAAATCCTTGTTATTCCTCTGACAGCAGATTTATCTCAGACTGTAGTATTGCTGAAAGGCTCCGCTCTCTGCTAATACATCCCAGGAGAAGATGAGATGTAGTGCAGTGAACTCTTCACTTGTTGGTGATGAGGATAACACATACAACCACTATTTTATAGAATACTTCCAACACTCCAGGACTATTCCACCTACACAATCATTTCCCAGCCTGTGTATTTGTCTTGGGTGGTTTTGTTTCTCTTCTCCGCATGGTAACAAATATGAAATATCACATTATAACACCTGTAGTAGCATATAGATATTGTACATGTGTAGGAGGGTACATTTTAAAATGTGGATAACACATTCACTGGTAGATCACTAGTAATTTGTGGATTGAAATAAGCAAAATTTAATTTGCACATTATGGGGAACTTGTCCATGAAATTCTTCAAATCACAGTTCATTAATTCCTTGTGCTTGAGGGTATGTTCAAGAGGTATTTTCCAAGGCATTTGTAATGGAAAGAGCTTCCCCCAAAAGATGTGGTCAAATATTTTTACTGGTGCATAGAGAAGCATACACATACAGTGGGTACAGAAAGTATTCAGTTTACTCTCTTTGTTTCATTGCAGCCAATTGGCAAAATAAAAGAAATTGTACTCTCTGCACCTCATATTGACAGAAAATAAACAGAAAAATTTTAATATCACATAATAGTATAGTGATAAGTATTCAGCCCCTTTGCTCAGCATTGAGTAGATCCAGCTTTTTAGCTAGTACAGCCATGAGCCGTCTTGGAAATGATGCAACAAGCTTTTCACACCTGGATTTGTGGATCCTCTGCCTCTTCCTTGCAGAGCCTCTCCAGTTCCCTCAGGTTGGATGGTGAACATTGGTGGAAGCCATTTTCAAGTCTCTCCAGAGATACTCAATTGTCAGGGCTCTGGATGGGCCGGTCAAGAAGAATTCTGAAGCCACTGCTTTGTTATTTTAGATGTGTGCTTGTCTTGTTGAAAGGTGAACCTTTGGCCCCCTTCTGAGGTCCAGAGCACTCTGGAAGAGGTTTTCCTCCACGATCTCTCTGTATTTGCTCAAATTCATCTTTCCTTTAATTGCAACTGGTCGTCCTGTCCCTGGAGCTGAAAAACACCCCATGGCATAATGCTACCACCACCATGGTTCCCTGTTGGGATTGTATTTGGCAGGTGATGAGCAGTTCCTGGTTGCAGGCATTCATATGTCTTGCACTGAGGATAGGGTCTCATCTGTCATAAAGCCCCGACTGGTGGAGGCTGCCATGATAGTAGGCTTTGTGGAACTTGTGGAGCTCAGTGATCTTGGGTTCTTCTTTACCTCTCACCAAGCTTCTTCTCCCATTATTGCTTAGCTTTGCTGCGCGACCAGGCCAAGGAAGAGTTGTGATCATCTTAAACTTCTCCTATTAAAGGGGTTTACCCACAAAAGAAAATTATAACATTTCAATCCCCTAGTGATGTTTACACAATAAACACTATTTTTAACCCCTTATGTAGAAATTTACTGTGTTTTAGTGCTGTTATAGCTCCTATCACTCAATGATGGTTCGTGTGACACATTATGATCCCTTTAGTGCTATGAGATGCTGTCTGCTGACAATATGTTTAGATTATCAGGTTACAAGGTTTATATACACTTTCATTTAGCTTTTGAACATTGTACTAGTATCAGACACATAGAAAGAGAGATGAGACAGATCAGAGATGAGATGAGATGATGAGACCCACGAGCTGCATATTATACACAATGACACAGCCAGCCCTGCTACATCTCTGTTCTCACACTATGTGATAACACTGTGAATAACCGGGATTTATGGTGCTAAAAGACATTTAAGTACAGAACAAAAGCATTATAAAAACAATATCAATCTGTCAGGACAAAGATATTCCTTCATCTGAATGATTTCACTCAGAATTGGAATTATATAGGGGTGAACAGGAAATTCTCCCATCCTTTCCTCCTCCAGGCAGTGACAGTTGTGCTGCGAAAAACATTAAACTGACCAGACCTGACCGCCTAAGATACTTGAACCAGAACCCTAGGGCTATACACAATCATATATTAGTTTGCTGTTGAGAATGTGTATTAGCCCCCAATGTCTGACACTATTATACATGAGAAAAGCCTATGACAGAATATCATAGATCAGTGTAGGACAGAGAGAATGATGACAGTTGTAGCAATAGTGCAGTCACTGCCTTCTCTCCATACAATAGAGCGACCTAAAAAGCTACTGAAGTTCCTGCCATGTAGAATTGGTGAATATGTACATTGTGTAGTCTCCTGAACTTATCTTACATGGGACAACAAGATATCTATGAACTGTATTTTATCATTTATTATTCCTATATATTACAAGACTAGAATGTCATTCTGGTATATTAAAACTGTGCGTATTCCATATCGCCTGCTTAAGTTGCCTTTCTGTATATTTGCGTGGAACAATTTGCTTTTATTGTAAAAATGAATCAGCAGATACAAGGGAGAACTGCAGGACCCAATGAGACATTGTAAGCGGAAAGAAAGAAAAGCGCACATTGACTGGTCACTCCATTCATTATTACTGGCTTTATAGAGCACAAAAGAACATTTCACTAGAAGAATCCTGTCCACATTGTAGCTGCTTTATTATTACATATAACAATCTGCACTCCCCCTACTGCGAATTTTTGTTATAACAATGAAAATCAATAAATCAATATTAAACATAAGAAATGTAAAATTAGACTGGCAGATTAAATCACGTTGTTTTCAGCTGAAGAATTGCAAGCAGTGAGTAAAGGAATAAGGTGGCAGGGTAACCCTGTGCTGAAGATAATGAGATGTGTGGCTTCTTTGCATCTTTATTTTTGGGGTTTTTCTTAGAAAATTATAGCTGTAACAAAGCCCTATATCAGGGGTGTCAAACTCATTTTCTACTGGAGCTGTTTAGTAGTTACATTTATACAGTATTACCATTACAGGACAACATTTCAGGACAACCAGAAGGCTGCACATATTGTTAAAAAAAACCTGGAGATACCAGGATGACAACTGTGTGCACCTACAACAGCCAGAGGGCCTACAAAAAATGCCCCCCACGCTATCCGGAGTGTCCCTATGCCAGCCAGAGTGCACACACAGAGCTCCCCACAGCAGCCAGAATGTCCCCATAGAGTACCCCCATCCTAGAGTGTCCCCAAAGATAGCCCCTCACAACCACCAGAGTACTACCACGCTATCCAGAGTGTCCCTTTGCCAGCCAGAGTGCACCCACAGATCGCTCCCCACAGCCGCCAGAATGTCCCCACAGAGTACCCCCATCCTAGAGTGTCCCCAAAGATAGCCCCTCACAGCAGCCAGTGTGGCAACATTTACTCACCTTTCTTTTTTTTTTCTAAAGAATTAGCAGTCTTTTTCTTTATTTCTGAGTGTGCCGGTTTTAATACAGAAGAAGACAGCTGCTGCTTTTGGGGAATGGGGAGAGGTGAGTATCCGAGTACCCTGCCCCTTTGCTGTGCTCTGGACTAGTGCAACATAGGGGCAGGAGGACAGGTCAGATAATACAAGGCTGTGGGCAGTATTTGTCCGCGCAACTTGTGTTTGATATCTGTGCCCTAAACTGTAATGAGAAGAGAGTAGTTCAATGCAATTTTAAGTCATGTGGCAGACAGGGTGTGTGTCATATAGAAACTACTCGCCACGATCAGTGACTGCACCAGTTATGGCTATAAACCACTTGTTGTGGTCAATTGTGGCATCTAAGCTGCCGTGTAACACTTTCCATCTTATCAGCTGACTTTCTCTAACACCTTGAAAAATAAACTAAAAAGGAAAAATATTGGGTATCGCCGAAATGGCCACAACATTTTTTTTTATCAAATGTGATAAATCACATCATACATTCCCCATCGGGTGACAATTAAAACTACATCATGTCCCTGACTCCTGTGCAGCTTCATATGCGGAATATTTTAAAAATAGTCATGGAGGTTAGAAGGTAGCCAGAAAAAGAAAAATTTGGTCTTATTTCTTGAGGTTTTTTTTAAATAAAGCTATAGATGTAGAATTATCATTCATCCTTTTAACCAGGAGTTTACACCATAAAAAGTAAACCCAGAATGTACTGTGTGTATGATACAGGTGTGGTCCGGATACATCCATGGGCTGTGATAACAAACCAGTTCCCATCATAGTGTCTTGTGCAGTTAACACTCCCGTGCAATGTCTCGTGCAATTATGCTCCCGGTCTTAGGATCACATCTGACCAAGGACTATATCTGTGTGAAGTTTTCATTTTCTCCCTGTGTTTCCATGTGTCTACTCTGGTTTACCATCATCCAAATTTGGTCCCAAAACTAGAATAAATTTCAGAAACAGATTGAAAAGGAAAACCTATAGAACAAAGATATTAGAGTAGGTTGAGCTTTGTATCAACATGAATGGTAATGCTCATAATCTCCCACAAGATGGCGCAATGTTTCACAATTTGCTCACAAATCTTTGCCCAGAAATGTTTCTGTATTTTTAATATAGCAAAATTCACTAAGAAAGGTCTGCACTTATCGGTTATCAGAAAAATCATTAAGTAAGTCCATGGACTATGAGGAAATCATGTTCAGCATGGTTTTGCTGCTGTTTTATTAAACTGAACCAAAAAGGGATGGTTATGTCCTTATGTGTGTTGGATGCTCTCTAAGGGTCAGGAAGTAAGAGTTCTCCTTACGGAGACTGCCAATTAACATCGCCGTGTAGGCAGTGGCGTAACTAGATGGGCCCCAGTGCAAAGTCTGTGCCAGGCCCGACTATAATGTAATTTATAGAAATATTCTTCTCATATGGGAAAGTAATACCATGAGGGCCCCTTAAACCACTTGGGTGGGACCGCAACCTCTGCACCCCCTCAAGTTACGCACCTGTGTGTAGGCGTGTGGAGACATATAGCCATGGACGCTTTAATAGAGGATTCTGGGAAAATATGCAAATAAGTTTTGCAGGTTGCGATAAGGAAAGCCACAGCTCTATTAAAACAGAGCACTAGGATTCTGGTAAATGTGACATAAGTGGAAACCTGTGATCCCTATTGTAATGGGATAGATCAAGCGCCTCCAGTGTCCAGAGCGTGATGGATGTGGAACTGTAATTGTCATAAATAGAAGTCACAATGCAGATGCAATTGTTTTGTACAGTCTATAAGAATTTCTGCAATTGTTCAAGCTATGAAATGCGTTCTCGCCCCCCAAACCTACACTAGAACTATTCTAAAAGAGTAACATGATATTTTCATGTACATTAAAAAAAACATTGTATTTTTACAGTCATGTACATGTGACTCCCTTTCTGTATCTATTTTCAGGAGCCAGATGTTCTTGTACACATGAAAAATGTGAATTGTGCCATAGGGTCAGAGAGGAATGATGAGCTGGTTTGTAGGCCAATACTGCCATCTGGTGGCAGTACTCATTTAAACACATTTAATATTTGAAATCTTGATAAAAAGGATATATTTTGGCATATAGCCATATTCTGACATCCTTATCATCTTATACATCAGTGTTTAGTTCTGTGTTATGCTGGACCAGCTAATGTTTTCATTGATCCTATTGTGAGGACCGTAAACATTTTTTATTAAAATCTTTAAGGGTGCTGAAATGGAGAAAAAGTGGTCATTTGGACATTTAGAGGGTTCTTTCTGTTAAGGGATTTACCGTACAGTATACTCATTCTTATATTTTTAAAATTCGGGCATTTTGGGTTGTTTGGATACTTAGACTGCCACGCAAATTGATCCACCCAAAAAATACTTTATTAAAAGCTATGATTAGAAAACATCACCCTTCTCCTTAAATGGTTCATCTCCATGGCTGCAATGTTATAAATCAGTTTGTAAACTTATATGCAACTCAACTGATGTGACTCCAATCACATTCCAATATCCAATCAAATGAGGCCCTGCTTATTTAGTGGCTACTGTACTGCCTCCTTGTTGATTGACAGGTCTCACTACTACTGAACATGCTGCTATGAGGAAAATTAAGCTCTGTAACATCCTTGGCCGCCTCATTTCATGTGACCAGGGTTATGTCTTCTAAGGCCCAGTTACATTTGCAACATCTACACCAAGTATGTATCTGATGACATGAAATCACAGCAACCTCCATGGTGGATGGGAAGGAGTAGAAGTCTACGGAGACTGCTGTAATTTCATGTGAGCAGATACATATATGGTGTAGGCATTGCAAATATAACTGGGTAAAAGACCTTAGATGACATCATGTGTTCAGGAATTTGTTTATGTTTATTTGCACGCTAAGGAAACGGGGTGATTTGAATGTTGAGGTTCGCATCATTTCTTTTACTTTTTTAAACTTTAAAATAAAATAATTGAGGACTTCTTAGCAATTTGAACCCTGGGGAATCTGTTCACTCATATCATATACTGCAATACTACTATCTTCAGCAAGGTCTATTGCAAATGATTCCTTAACAGCAATAAGAGCATTTCAGGTTTTCCTTCAAACTAAAATCCCACACACAGAAAAAAATAAATAAAAATAAAATAAGGGTTTAACCCCTTCACCACCATATCTTGTTTTTACGGTCGGTTCACCAGAAGAATATTGCAGGAGATCGTCTACTATAACTGCCGGCACTAACACCGGGGATTGGAAAAACTCTGATCCCGGGTGTTTAATCCCTTTAACCCCTTGTCAGTGTATCCCACATGGATCTGACCCCCTTCCCCTCCCGGTGAGCTTACCAGGGGATCCAATGTAAAAATGTCCAATGTGTACCCAGAGGCTGCTAGCTCCCCTGCAGGCCAGGTTCTGCCTCCTTGGAGGACCCAGCTGTAACTAAGCGTGCTCAGCATACTTACACATTCCCAATGTGCAATGTGTATTGAAGTGTAAGGGCTTGAACAAGTGATAGAACAAATGTTTGTTCAAGGCCAAGGGTGGAATAAGTTAAAAAAAAAAAGTTTTAAAAAAAAGTACAAATAAGTAAAAAGTACAATAAATAAAATTAAAGTTCCCTAATCACCCCATTTACATATAAAACCCGAAATAAAGTATATAAAAAACAAACAAAAAAAATCATTGCATACCATCTGTACAAAAAATCTGAAGCAATATTGAACCCACACAGTGAACGGCACAAAAAAAAAAAAAAAAAACGGCATGACAGGATAAGCAAAAGACTTGGGAGTCTACAAACTGGAACAACACGTATAGGACATCACAACATCCATATCTGTTCCAGCCTGGAGGAGAAGTGAGGAACTACACATGTGTATAAGCTGCTCCTTTAACTTCCCTTTAGGTGATATTGAAGATGTATTTAAAGAGATTTTAAAAACTGCTATAAATGTTGGCCTGCACCACTTGTTTTATTTTAATTTTATTAACTTTAGTTGCTTAAAAGAATTTGTGAACAAATCTGTCACAAAGGCTCTAACTGTTCAATTGGTTGAATCTCCATAAATATGTAAAACTTATGCAATGATTGTAGCTTATGATTAAATCCAGCATCATCCAGTGTGCTTCTACCCTGGAATATACATAGACTAGGTGATCAGATGTCAGGACTTTATGACTTGTATGAGTTCCTGGCAATCTACTTGTAAATACATTAATGGTTATGAGGGGTTACACAGTGTATCTGGCTTGCTGCCTTCACAACTCTAATCCTTTTTTTATTATTCCTAAATCCAGAGAAATGATGTGCTGGATTGTTGTCACTTTCATCCATTATACCTAGAAGAAAGGAGGAGAGAACAATCCTATTCCTGGAAGCACAGCTGGATCATCTGAGTAGCAGTTTTCCTGCTGGCCCCTAATGTTCATGCAGGTGGAAGTCCCGAGGTGACGATTACTGGTTTTCTACTAGCTGGGAAAGTGAATATAAGAAAAGACATGAAAAAAACGGCTCCAGAGAATCATGAACCGAACATGACTCTACTTTGTATCTGTAATTGAGGAGAACATGTGATTTTGTAGCGCACCAAGGGGTTTGGATGTCACAGAACTTACAAGTGGAGCATCAGATGTACTCTTTATACTGTTACATGGATGTTCCAAACAATTACATCCTAATACATGACATCCCTCAAGGTGGAAATCATCAGTTCATAGATTTTACCACATATTTCTAAGGAGCTCTTAGTTTAATTTCTAGGTGGGCAGAACCACTCCTAGCAAACTGATCAATGTTATGCATGAATGTTATTGACCATCCTACCCTAAACAGTAGGTCAATGTTTTCTTCCTGTGCCAAAATGAAAACAGGGAAACAAAAACAGGAGAAAACAAACACAGAAGAATGGTTGCACATTTACAGGTCAAAACCAAGAGGAAAAAGCAGTACAGAATCAAGATAAACAGGTGGTCAGAATACAGGCAAAAGTAAAAAAAAAAAAAAATGGGAATGTCCAGAAAATGCTAGCAAGCTACAAGAAAGACTCAGGCCTAAAGCCCATGAGTGAGTTTGATGCGTGCAACTTACATCAAACATTGTATGCTAGCTGGGATGTCTGGCTAGAACGCTTATAAACCAAAAATGAACTCAGCATGTCAGTTCTGGTTTCAGAGTGTTCAGATCAGACATTCCAGAAAACACACAATGCCAGTTTGGCTCGTGCGCAGTAAGCCTTACAGCAAGCACTGGGAAGTGGGCAAACAATCATAGTTTATACGGTTGAAAAAAAAGACACTTGTCCATCAAGTTCAACCAAGGAAGGGAAGGGATTGGATGAGGAAGTGATTTAGGGGAAACAATTCTATATAACATAACCATCAATGTTATTTAGGTATAAAAAGGCATCTAGACCCTTCTTGAAGCTCTCTGCTGTCCCTGCGGTGACCAGAGCCTGAGGCAGGCTATTCCACAGATTGACAGTTCTCATAGTAAAAAAGCCCTGTCACCTCTGGTGATTAAACCTTGGTTTCTCCAAACGGAGACAGTGCCCCCTCGTCTTTTAATTTGATTTAATCTGAAACAACTTACCACCATATTTTTTGTAAGGACCATTCATATATTTATATATATTAATCATGTCCCCTCGTAGTCGTCTCTTTTCCAGACTAAATAAATCTAGTTGTTTTAATCTTTCCTCATAACTAAGACCCTCCATACCCCTTATCAGTTTTGTGGCTCTACGTTGAACCCTCTCCAGCTCCAGGGCATCCTTTTTATGGACCGGTGCCCAGAACTGGACAGCATATTCCAGGTGAGGCCGAACCAATGCCGTGTACAGTGGTAATATTACATCCTTATCCTGGAGAGTCCATACCACTTTTGATACATGATCCTACTGGCTTTAGAGGCAGCTGATTAACATTGCACTGTGTTATTCAATTTATGATCTACTAGTACCCCCAGGGCCTTCTCAACAAGGGACTCTCCCAGATTTACTCCCCCAAGGACATATTTTGCTTTTGGATTATTAGCCCCCAGGTGCATAACCTTACATTTATCCACATTGAACCTCATTTGCCAAGTGGATGACCAAACATTCAGTTTGTCCAAGTCCCCCTGCAGCCCCTGAACTTCCTCCATAGACTGTATTACACTACACAGTTTGGTGTCATCTGCAAAAATAGACACAGTGCTATTAATTCCTACCTCTATATCATTAATAAATATATTAAATAGTAGTGGGCCAAGCACAGAACCCTGGGGTACACCACTCATAACTGGTGACCATTCCGAGTAGGAATCATTGACCACAACTCTATGGATACGATCCTTCAGCCTCTTATGAGGCTTAAGATATCAGAGTCTTAGTCCAGAGAGCAATTGGACCGGTCCGCTGATACCCAAACAAACCAGACTAGTAGGGGAACCATGTGAGCTGTCCATCACAGCTAGTGAAACTTTCTGAACCCCATAAAAAATTCAGTCAAATGGGTGTGGTGGAAATCAATTAATACATTCGGGGTGAAAGAAGGTTGTTTTCAGACTAGTGTGGGACAAAATGCTGCCCAAATATAAAAACATACAGGGCCGATACCCAAAACTTGCCCAGCCATGTTTTATCAATGTTGATTTCAGTGCCAAATGTCTTTAGCTTCGTAGAGCACATCTCCACACTGCACCCCTAAAAAACCTAATCACTTACCTCGGGTACATAGTGTGGTTGTGCGCCCCCTGGGCTTTGCTTTTGTGGTATGCAAGGTCTGGGATCCTTATGAGTGAGGTTTCCCTGACAAAATTGGGTGCTGGGTGCTAGAGGAGTAGAAATTAGCATAAAGATGCCATCTTGCGTAGGTGGGCGGGGCTTGTTAAACTAAATTTGAAGAGTGATGTAACTGAAGACTTGGGTTGTTTTACTATTATGCATGCCATGGCTTAGTGGGAGAAGTATTGATAAAGGTGGATTTACTGGATGCATTGAATAAATGAACTAAACAACATGACCTCTATTATGAAGAGACAACAAAAAAGTGATATTAATAGTTCTGAGTGGGTTTGCCAGAGCATTACATATAGTCTTTATCTTCATGTATAATTTTGGTGGACAAATCTCAAAGGACTAGTCATTTGGCTCGGTTGTCACATAGCTTTATCTTTTAGATCTTTTTTCTTAGGTCCTTAATAGCACAATCAATATGTGGAGTCTACTCCATAATGAAGATCTGGAATGCCTTCTGCAGGAAATGGGCAGTAAAATATATCCAATAACCGGACAGATACCGTGGTGTAGTTTATAAATTAAATTGCTCCATTGACCATGTTCAGCAATGCAGAAAACTCTGTAATGTTATGAACCTCATCTATCAAAGTACTAATGATCCAGAGGCAGATGACTTTCATACTTGGTCCTGTCACTGTGTGCTGAAGTACATGTGCTTTATCTACTTTATGTTTAGCTTATTCCCATCATCACATCAATGTTAAAAATGATGACTGCTTTCATGCTATACAGCTGCATCAATATTGCTACAAAAACTGACTGAGCAGTTCTGCATGTGATTAACATAAGTGTCTGCTAAAAGCCCACCCAATTTTACTGGGTGTATAGGACCCTAAAGCAAATCTAGAAGGAGAACTTCACTGCAGATCAAGGCACAGTGACTGTGGGTATCCTCTTATATTTATTGTCCATTGTCCTGCTCCTTTTAAATAAACTTTTAAAATTATTCTAAATCACCTGGTGGTCTGGCTTCACAGGCTGTTACACTGTCTCACAGTCCCCCCTGCTCTCTCAGTACTTCCTGCCTCCCTCTACCCAATGTAACATGTCTGCAGCACAGTTTCAACACACTGTAACCAGGTCCGGCGCCAGTACCCGGATTACCTGGGCAAGTGCCAGGGCCTGAAAACATTTTCAGCCTCCAGATCAATTGTACCAGTGTCTCTTTAAGATACTGGTACAAATGATCAGTGTCCGGCTTCTCTTGTTATCTGCCCTTACTCTGTGCTTGTCGGGAAAGCTGCATAGACAATGCAAAACTCACCTTTCCTCGCTCCCTCCATGCCAAGATAACGAAAATACCTCATTTATATATATTTTTTATTTTTACCCTATTTTTACTGAATAAAAATTAATTTGGCATCCTTCATACGCATAACTTTTCTATTTTCTGGCTGACAAATCTGGTTAAGGGCTTATTTTTTGCGAGAAGAGTTGTTCTTTTTAGTGGTCTTATTTTAGAGTGCACTCCTCCTGACGAAGCCTTTGGCAACACGCGCATTGAGGTCGTCTCCTGGGCACCGGGTCTCTTACCTTGGTCAGTACACTAGCTCCTTACCACTACATCCTGCATAGACGGGTAAAGTGTTATTTCACTACCATTTCTTCACAAATAGAAACCCCTATTGAAAGGGATATTTCATTTAGTTGCATTTTTAAATAGTAGTTGGTTTTAAGGGGCTGCGGAGTAGAAACTGTCGTATAATTGTTTTGTTTTTATTTCTATTTAATAGCACTCTACAGCCATCTGGTGGTATCTATTTATAGGTGTTGTCTAGGAACTAATATGGTATATAGAGAGATTCATAATCAGTGTGTCTGGGAGAGGACATTTGCTTGGTTGAATTATTTTAGAGTGCGTAACATTTTTTTATCACTTTTTAGAGCATTTACGGTGCAGGTCCACTTACGATTGTGTTTTATTATACAGATTGTTAAAGACGTGGCAATACTAAATATGTGTTTGGGGGGGGGTTGTGCGTTTAGACTTTATTAAGTGTTTTTATGGGAAATTGACATTTTAAAGGGCTTATATTTTTATTTTTTATTTATTCTAATGTTTTTAACTTTTTTTTTACTTCTACAAACTTGAACTTGAAACAGCGATGCTCTG
Organism: Engystomops pustulosus; assembly: GCF_040894005.1. Classification (NCBI taxonomy): domain Eukaryota; kingdom Metazoa; phylum Chordata; class Amphibia; order Anura; family Leptodactylidae; genus Engystomops; species Engystomops pustulosus. The sequence goes on along the minus strand of NC_092418.1, from coordinate 68,922,291 downwards.
ATCGCTGGTTTAAGTCCAATAGACTGCTCTACAATACTTATTCATAAACACACAGCAAGACACTTATAAAATATACACCCACCAACTGGAAGTACACTGCAGACTCACAGAAAAACTTCAAATTAGAGCAGCTGGAAAATGAAAGTTAGAAAGGCTATACATTTTTCAAGGCTAAAAGATATAAGAGGAGGGATAAGAAGTAGTGAACAGAAAGATAGGAATCCTTGATATGTCCTTAATTCTAAATATAGTGGAAAAACACATCAGGCACATGGTTTATGAAACCGGCCACTGCACAAACCACAATTCATGGACTGGCTACAATCTACTGTTTTGGCTCCAAGGTTGTAACTAACAGCTGGATATGGACTAAAATCTAAATGGACTAAAATTTTTCTGTAAATAAACAAGAATGTAAAGAATTATAAGAATTATATTTTCAGCGAGAACCAATATAAAGTGAAAACAAGTCAAAAGCAATTAACTTCACAGCAAGATTTATTAATACATCCAAAAAGAAAGAAAAGAATCATTTGTCACACTATATACAGATAATACACATTTTTATACACATATTACATTGGGGATTGTATCTTTTTACCCATTTTCCTTTTTTCTTACACAAGAAAATATACATAAAAATGTAAACTTCTGTATACAAAAACCCTTAAACAACTAAACAAAGACCATATAACAAAACAAAAAATTTCAGCTTTTTTTGTGAGGGAGGGGGGTATTTAAAATGGCAAGATGGTACATTCACTGCCAAAATGGTTGTGAAATGGTAAGTAACTTGCATTACGAAGCAAACTATAGGAAGAATATTTCACACTTCCTTTTCAAACAGTGTTCTGCAGGCAGGTGCACAACAGGAGAGGACACAATTTACATTAACCAATTCACTGTTTGCATGGAAAAAAGACTTTGTCCAATAAGAGTCGGTATAAAGCGCAATAAGCTTTAAAATAAATTTACAATTTTCATTTTTCCTAATAGAACTCTCCAAGATGCCGCTTATGTATCAAGACACATAATGGCGCTATGCCACAGGGCCCTAGTCAATACAAGGATCAAACAAGATGTGTGTCCATAAGAAGAGTCTGTGTAAGGAGTGGGGCCTGGAAAGAAACTTTATCATGAGTTTTTTTGTTCATGTATTTTTTTCTTTATCACAAGTTTTGGTAATGGATTGTGTTGTAGAAAAATACAAAGAAATTTGGACACTAGCAGTGAATGGGTGAAAGGGAACCTGTCTGCAGAAACTCACCTGACAGACCGTTACCATAATGTTGTCGAAAAGCTTAACCACGTCCAGGTCATGTATCTTTTATGGTCCAGTGAGGTGGTATCATCTAGGAAATCAACTTTGAAGTGAGATTTTAATAGGTGATATAAAGTCATGGAGGTGGAGAGTTTAGCACTGAAGTCAAGCTCCCCCAGCTGTAGAATTCCCTCTCCGCTGCAAGTCTTGGTCTTGTACAGAGGGACATCACTAACCGGCTCTACTGAAGTCTGGTGCATGATGTTGATCACAACAAAGGGGGCATGTCGACGTGGAGAGAGCTTTTTTCTGGGAGGATGCCATTTTACTGGGTCATGAAAGAAATATGGAAGGATTAAGCTACTTGACAACATACTGGTGGTGGCTTACGTTGACAGATTCCCTTTAAGTAAATATAATCCTCTCACTTAGCCATCAATATACATGAGTTTATTTCTGAAGAAGGAGAAAAACAAGTTTCAGCATAAAAGCCTAACATACACCAACCACATTGCAGAATGGTGTGCGATAGGCTACATCTGGAAACTGAATAGTGAACACATTTACTGCAGCAGACAAGTGCGACATAAAACATCAATTTGTCGTGGTATCCTTGCTACCATGCAGTTATTTCACATAAAGAGACCTAGCAGTGCCGCCACTTTATCCCGTGTGTTGATCTCCGTGGATTTGCATAATATAAAAATAGAAGGAGGACATTGAAATGGCTTTGTTCAACATGGTAGAACGTGTTGGACAACCCCCATATTTCTTTAGATGCCACTTACACAGCAGGTGGTAGTTAGTCAAGTACTGTACAATGTTGTCTGCCCTGCTATGAGTTCTCAGAGGAGATGGGCCAACACCCCAACCAAAACATCTTTGTTATGGTTTTGGATGCACATTGAAATATGAAGCTCGCAGAGTTATGAGAAGAATCATTAGGCATCATTCTCACAGGGCTGGCACGGAGACGCACAGAGTGATTCACTATAGTGCGTCATGGCGGTATATCATGGACACGAAGCTACTAGGGCAAAGTAATATATATATATATATATATATATATATATATATATATATATATATCATCAATTTACGGTCTGGTGGAGTCTGAAAGAGGTTTTCTCCTGTTGGATACACAAGGTAAAAATCAGAGGCATGGAGAGGTACAACAGAGCCCAACAGAAGTCTACAGTCTCCAAGTATAGTACTTGGAGGTAATACGCCATGTGCACGAGGCCTCAATGCAACTGTTGCTGTAACCTATAGCAACCATTACTTTATAGATTGTAAATGAAGGCAGTAAAAACCTAAGCCGATGCTACAGATTAAGGCACTTTTATATGCAGTCACCTATGCACCAGTTTTATTAAATGCCCGCCCCTCTCTTCAGATTAGGAAGTGCTAAAGAGAGAACACTGCCGTGAAAATGTGGGATAATTCAGGATTTGGCACATCTATTCAAAACAGTGCTCAGAAAATAGCCTATAAAGTAGAGGTCAGAAGTCACACACACACATACGTTATTAGCACACCCACTACCTACATACACAGAGTCTAGTTTCCAACATAACACATACACAATTTAAAAAGGATTCCATTTGTATAATTTGGGTTTTTGTAAAAAGAAAATAAAAAAGGTGATTTTTTTTTAAATATTTCTCTTTATATCTTAATTTCCACTTAAATACAACACATTCTTACAAAGCTTCTATATCACATCAAGAAATTGCATCCTTCCATATAGAAACCCGGCAAAACCCTTACAGATGTGCTAAAAACTGATACAAGCCCCATAATAATGAGCCATTTTACCCGGCTGAATATCCATCCATACGTTGCGATAGGTACAGATTTCCAGAGCAGATCTGCAAGGTAGCAAGGAGCACGTTTACACCTTGGACACGGGATCCCGTAATTCCAGTGTAAAATTCTGTCGCATCTCTCGGAAAATAAAAAAAGCTTGTATATAGATATTTGTCATATAGCTATCAAATACACGTATGCAACATAATTCAGTACACTCAATACAGCTTTAGTATAAAATGTATAATTTACGAGGCAATGTTAGCATAAATTAATATAACTTTTCTCTTAAAATCTAATTTAGGTTATCAGAAAGCTCAAGACGGGAACATACAGGGGATATCCTTAAATAAAACATTAAAGCTCGGGGGGGGAGGGAGGGGAATATAGGAAGCTTTGCTTACATAGGGTAACCTGAAAAAGAGCACGGATAAAAACACAGACACGCTATGGACACACTCATACAATTCTGAATAAAAGGACTTAAAGGATTCTTGCTAACATTGTAACTGCCCTTGTTTTCCGCCAAGGGAATCCCTGAGACATACTAAATCCTACGGCAGCTACTGGGGAACAACAGTTGGACCTTTAACACCCTTGGAAGATGTAGAGGGATCAGGAAATGGACAAGACTTTGGCCATTAATAGACAATATGTTGGAAAATTCCCCAGCTCTTTATAGGACGTCTTATAATAGAAGGATTTGTAGCACTAATGTGACGTTAGACGCATAATAAAGAAGTGTTTCGGTCCACCATATGCTTTGGGGGGGAAGGCCTCCGAGCTACAACTAGCACAGTGCCGAAAACCTTGGTAGCCAATGGCCACGTGCGTTTGAGGTTTAGAATGCAGATTTGCCATCAAACTAGTTCAGCCATTGGTCATTGATTACCCTACGCAGACTGGAAAACCAACCATAGAGACAGCTTATATATTTTTATGGACTCTTCAAAAAAAAAAAGTTAAAATATATAAAAAGGCAGATAGAAATGACCTGGTGGTGACATATTTTTTTCTCTTTGTTGTAATTGTTAAATTAATCCTGTAGATGGCCATACAAACTATCATGTGGGGGTAACATAAGAAACTTCATTCCCATTACCTTCAATAAGTGCATTAAAAAGAAAAACAAATTCATAACGCTCAAACATAAAACAACTATAAATGTCTTTAGTGCATCAGTTGTAGATGTGGTAACACATGATGGATAAGTAATGCTGCAGTCACCACTTCTGGCTGGACCTGTCCATATGTATTCATTGTAGGATGATGTGGTGTTACATAAAGAAATCATGACATGTGTGACCAGAGCCCTACACTGCAACCTTCTCCTCATTTGATGAGGTTTATATGTGTGTCAATATAGGAGGATAAAATAATAATAATTCTTAATTATTGTGTTATTACGTCTCCCATGAAATTGTACGTCTTTGTACAGTTATCAGGCAGCACATTCTACACTATTTCAATTCCTTCAATAAAAATGTATATACAAATATATTTATCGCAAAATCTTAAGTCTACCATTTCCTCTACTGAAGATTTGCAATGCTGAGGGTGAGGTGCCCAAAGCGGAGCAGCCGCAGGTGCACTTACAGCACATCCAACTGCTACCTACCTAGAATTCTATATGTGCCCGTGTAGCCACATATCAAGGAGTCTCAGATCTTCTAGTAATACAATTATGGTACCAGCTACAAGAAGAAGAGGATATTACCTATAGCGTATACTCTACCAACCTAATCCTCCACTTTCTCTCTCTTCCTATAAGTTGTATGAAAAGTGGGAGTTTTGAATACCTTGTACTATTACACAACAATATAATTAGTCCAAAAATGTGCCCAATTTATTATGGTGGCTCTCAATTTACTATGCCACATCCCCTTGTCAAATGAAGCACCAAAAAGGGGCATAAACTCGTGTTTGCGTGGGTTTCCTCCAGTTCCCTCCCACACTCCAAAACATACTGGTAGGTCGATTAGATTGTGAGCCCCATTGCTATGTAATCTGAGTGCGCTATAGGAATTATTTATTATTAGTTTACTTTCCCCGGATACCTTTCTATTCTATATGTATGCACTGACCCCCAACTCAGTTTTCCTTTCTGTGCAAAGATAGATAGATAGAGATATATATATGTGCTGCATGTACAGTAAGGTCAGCTGCCCACATGGGAGTTCATTCTGACAAATGCTGGTATCTCTGAGACGTTGAGATCAGTGCAGCAGCTCTTGGTCCAGTCTGGTAAATCCAGCGCATGCACAGGGCAAGTCTGTCAACGAAACTCAATCATGGGTCACCGGCATTAAGAAGACACTGTTCCTGGAGGAGATTTTGGCACGGATTTTCCTGCCATGAGAGCTAGCCCCTACAAGAGACTAGACCATCATTTATTCTGCTGTAGAAAGATGCCTTAAAGAAATTGCACATATTCCCATAAACCTATGTCCAAAAGTTGCCGCCAGGTATATGTTATATTAGGTGGGTAGCCAATTAAGTGGTAGCCAATAAATTTTGAAATGTAAATAAAAGCCCCTACTCCCCTCAATTTCCTGGTCTCACAAAAAAAAGTTCTCAGCCAATCACAGGCCACAGCAGTCACTAGCAGAGTGGTTATTTTACGTATGTAGCCAAACATTGATGTAACAGAAATCGCTGAGGTGTGAGACCAAACCATCCCATTACAACAACAAATGATGATACTCCGGGATGCATTTTTAGCATTTTAGGTTTAAAATACTCTACCATTTTCTCTTAGTTTTCTGCCTCAAAAGATGTACATACAATGTTTTTACTGACATTAAATGAGAAACCCCCTTTTATTTTTATATCTATGCTTCACTTAAATGGGTTTTCCAGGCAAGACCTACGACTGACCTACTTGGACTAGAGAGATACATTAAAGGGAACACATACAGCTAGTGACATGTTCCTATAGGGCCCTATTGACGGACTGAAACCCTTCTTTTAGCTAAAAAAATAGTTTCCTTCACATCCCCATAAAGCAATTTTAGCTTATATTACTTGGAATCGGAGGGGGCGTGTCTGGCTCAGACGGCCCCTCCCATGTACTCCTCCCCATGCCTTATGCCTCATTATTCAGCAGTTCGTGTCATGTGACCAGGGTGATGTCAACAAAAGTCTTGTACCCTTTACAAACTGTACCTGATGTATGTTTCTGATGACATGAAATCACAGCAGCCTCCATGGACTTCTACTCCTCTCCATCCTCTATGGAGGCTGCTGTGATTTCATGTGATCACATGTATACAGTACAGGTACAGTTTGCTAATGTGAGAAGGCTAGAGGAACTGAGATGATGTCACTCTGGTCACATGACAAATGCAACACAAGGCAAAGCTGTCAGAATGAGTGTGGTTTACTGGCAGCCCAGGAGAGAGAAGAGTCAAAGCCAGCAGACATGAGTCAGGAGAGCTAATTTGCATATCATAAAAACTAACAATTATGGTACAGGGCCCCACTGGCAGCTAATTTTAGGTGATATGGGGAGGCCTTGTGACCCTTTATCAGCAGGCATTGTTAGCCAGGGTAGTAAAATTCTGGTGACAGGTCTTCTTTAAGTTTCATTCTAATTTATCATTTCTCATTGCAATCACCCATTGCAGGGCAAATGTCTATGTATTCTGGGGGTGGGGTAGGGACCAAGATTTCTTTAAGTATAGTTTCCAATGATCTATGGGGAGGTTTTGTGAATCCAGTGCAGACAGTTCATTCTATTCTATTGCTTTTCAGTAGAAATTGTCATAATTTAAAGGGCCATTTGTTGGACTCTAACAGCCAACATTGCATCAATATGTTTGTTATCAGTTATCTATCTCCCTATGGGAGAGTCAGAAGATATATCAGATAGAGAAGGCCTCTATCTGGAAACTATCATCCACTCTGCTGTAGATACACGTTATAACTAGACTAAGAACTTTGACTGTCCTAGAGGATATGGTGTAATGGAAATAAAGGTGCATACCAGAGAACATCATCCTCACTTTTATTTCTTCCAATCACCTTGGAAATTGCTTGTATTACCCATCTTGTACAGTAGATATAATGTAGAGGGGCTGCATTCACGGCTTTCCTGCCTTGGGAATGGTAAATTCTTGGCCAGCATCTTTATAGATCTTGGTTTGTTTCCCAATGACATTTAGATGCAGAGGGTGAAGCTAATAAACTTCTTGGTTTTCAATGCAAATTCAATTTCTATACACCATGTCATGTGGTGATGGAACATGAACATACACTGTATGCCTTGATCAATCGGATGCATCTATAAGATCATTTCTTTACAAAGAAGGTTATGAGCAGCTGGGCACGGAGGACACAGTTCACACATGACAGATTTGTTTCAGGACTCCCTTCTGTCCATCTGAATATACTTTAACTAACTTGTAAAACCTTATTCATGTGCATGGAACAGTCGCGGAACTATACATAACAAATACCCCTGATGTGAACATTCCCGAGCATGCGTCTTTTCAACATAATTCAATAATTGGAAGCGGCCACAGAGAAGCGTAACGGAATCCAATACTAAAGACTTATTCAGTCTAAGCCTTTCACAACCGCTCTATAGAAAACTAGTCTTCTAGATAATTATTTGTCATATTTCTCCATATCATGTAGTGCAAACTTCATATGGGGTCACTTACACCACCGTGTACACCAATACTTTACTAGCCCAACTATTACAAAGAATCAGTCTGTGCATCCAGAGTAAGTGCATTGTTAGGACATCTAGATTCCAGAATAACTGTTGAAAGATTCCGGAATCTGCCATTAGATTAAATTGGGTTGCAGGAAATTATTTTTGACATGGTTCTCAGAATGGGTTACAAAGAATAGTTTCCAGACCTCCTACTTCTTCTACCTGGCATGATAGGGATGACCTGCCCCTCAAGCAGTGGAGCCCAAGTGGACCTTCCTGTGAAATGAGAGGGACCAGGAAAGCATTGGAAGAAATAAGTAGTTGCGGCTGCTTTTTCATCTGAACCACAAGGATTTTGCTCTACCTCACCTTTAAAAGCACACTGGTTTTCATTTATTTTCAATAGATTAACATAAACCAGATTTCATTAAAAAATGGGGATCTCAATTTATTCATAAATCACATTAAAAATTAAACAGGAGAACTGGTTCTTCAACAAGCAAGACCAACAAACAGCAACCACCAACGTCTGCAACCTACAGGAGAATAGGCTTCATCACATCTACCAATCTAACATTTGACAACCAATATATTCAACCATAGGTACTATCTATCTGCAGCTGCATCCCCCTCCCTCCCCAAAATACCCCATGCAGGGATTCCACCTGAAAAAAGTTTAATCATTAGAGTTTATCATCAACGGAATCGGTGGCCTCAATATTATTTTCCCAGGTTTTGGTTTATGTTAACGGAACCAACTGGTACATAAAAGCCAGCCCTTGGCAACCATTACACTTTATATATGCCCTATTCATCCACTACACTTGTACTCCACATCATGGTCCACACATTAAATGAAGATGGAAAGGAGCTATACCAGAAGCAAAGTTTCATGCTGATGCAGCCCAAATCTGCAAGTCTTCTCTAGATTTTAACAAATGACATACATTATACCCACACTCACACACAAAGGAACCAAGATCATAATAGCTTCATTTAAGAAAAGGAAATTGGGTTCATACTGCATAAAAGCAGAGATTGTGACACAGATGCTTCTTAGTGGCTTATTCTAGCAGCCTCCTCCAGTTCCTGGCCATAACTCTAAAAGGATATCTATGGATATCAGCTTGAAAAGGCTGAGGCATTTATCATGGCATCAAACCATTTTATAGGAACCCAATCTCACTCCTCAGGGAATAAAAACAATATAGCAGACAAACAAGAAAGGAGCACCAGTGCTATTACAGCACAAAGAGGACATTGTGGTCAGCACAAGCCTCCTTCAAGATGACAGAGGAACATCGCAAGGAAAATGTGGTACGAGCAAGAAGCAGAAAACGGCAGTCCCTCCCGTCCAGCCTATTCAACAAGGAAAGAGATCAATTAGGATTTGTGAAAGAAGAGGTGGAGTTGTTGGTATTAGTAGCCGTGGCACCTGTAACAGCAAATCCTGCAGGAGGCGCAATTGAGCTATGGCTGGGTTGCAGGTCTTTGGGGATGCCACTGTGAGCAGATAACTGATGACCAAACGCTGCTATAAACTGAGGGAGCTGCTGTTTGGGCGACGTGGAATCCATGAGTTCTGTAGAAGGGGGGCTTAGACCGCTGAAACTTGTCTGCGGTAACCCCGGAAGCATGTTGGAGCTATTAGGGGTCACAGTGGAGAAAGTAGGATGGGTAACCTCTGAATGAGAGGCAGCTTGAGGGGTGGACAAAGATGTGGAGAGCAGGTGCCCATCGGAATTGATGAAGGTGCTAAATGTTGATGGATCACTAAGGTTCACAGGAAGGTTGCCCCAGTGAGTTCGGGGATTAACCACCCCACTTAGAGGTACATCCAGCTGGGTGGTGAGCAAGTGCTGAGCGATAATGGGCACCTCTGAAGAAAAGGTTAAGGTTAAGCCCTCACCAGAGAAGGAGGCGGCATGTGGGGATGTCGTTTGGTCACTATATGGTGATGGCACATTCTCACTGTCATAATGGCTTCCATGGGGGGATGAATGTGAATGGTCACTGCTATATTGCTGTTGGGAGGCGATTCCATCTTCTCCTTTGCTCAAGATCTCTCCTGGGAGAGGCCTTTGGGATGCATGGCTGCTTTCTTGTAGTCCATGGTATGAACCCGTGAAAGGCCTCTCTTCAAGAGAGCTGTGGCTTATTAGAGTGGTAGAAGTAAGGCCAACATTGGCAGAAGATGAAAACTGCCTCTGAACATGCCCACTCAGAGGTGCAGATGAGCTAGATAAAGCAGCACGGTCAAGGAGGTTTTCATCCAATTCCAGACTTGTAAAGTTTTCATGGACCATTCGCCCATTGAGTAGCTCCCCCAGATCTGTGTGATCTTCCCTGGTCAATTGCTGGATTTCTGAGCTTCCAGCACCTGAAGAGAATGATGTTAGGCCACGGTCTGAGAGGTCATGGCTACTAACACTATCAGCTTGGGCCAGCACCGCAATGGAACTCAGACATTCCAGAGATGTAACAGCTTGAAGGGCCCGCTCCAATTCCTCTGCCTCCTCCGTGGTAGGGAGAAGCTCTCCATTCTTACCTTTAAAGAAAAAATAAATTGGTATTGAATCACATTCTACATGACACAAACATTGACTTAAGCAAGAAGGATCTACCTGACCCATTTAAGATTTGATCCTCAATATCAAAACTGATGGATCACTGTGTTATCATGTAGGAGCCACCTCATCTTCATTAAGGTATAAATAACAAATATACCATGGAGGATTATTACCCCTTTAGAAAAATAATGCTAAACAGTAGTCGACCGCAGAAAAATATAGAACACGGGGGCACATTTACTAAGGGCTTTGCGCCAGTTTTCTGATGGACTTTGCACGTTCTTTCTAGTGGAAACTGCTTGCACAGATATTTAAGAAGTGTCTGCACCACAAATGTGTCAAACGCAACTGTTTTGTGGTGCAGCTGCAACACAAATTAGGGGACGTTCCGGTGCTCAGTCGGACTGTGCGCCACATTTAACATGCAAAGTCTGTCGCACAACCTATGTTGTCAATTCAAGAATTCTGGTGCGCGTTCTTAATGAATCTGGCGCACCGAACATTATACACGAGCAGAGCGCTTTTAGTGCAGTTTCCTACATTCTTAGTAATGTGCCCCAATGTGACCAATATCCCATATATCAGTGGTGGCGAACCTATGGCACTGGTGCCAGAGGCGGCACTCGGAGCACTCTCTGTGGGCACCCGGGCCATCGCCCTAGCATGAAGTTCAGCAGACAAGACTCAAAGAATCTTCCTATAGAATCTTCCTATAGAATCTTCCTACAATGATAGATGAATTTGCCCTCCTCCTTTCTACTGCGTTGGTGTCCTTAGGAGGCTGAATGATTGAAAGTTGTCAAAGAACAAGGAGAAATACATTATTGCTTAAATTGCTGTGCTGGCACTTTGCAATAAATAAGTGGCTTTTGGTTGAAGTTTGGGCACTCGGGCTCTGAAAGGTTCGCCATCACTGCCATATATGGTTGTCAAAAAATATACACCCACATATGAGCCTCTGGATGTAGCCCCTGTAGAGGGCAATGTTTGTGGGAATAGTCCTATTGGTTATGAATAGTCCCATGGCTTGTGAAAATGCTACAAAAGTCAGTAGTACAAAATTATTACAACACAATACCTTCAAAAAAATCAAAGTCTTGCAGATCATCAGGCAAACGTGGGAGAACGTCAGAAAAGTCTTCCTGATTCAGCTCCAAATCATGAGGAATGTCTGTAATCTCACTAGTGATGTCATCAGGTAGCTCTTCTGTGCTCAGGTCTGGTGTGGATGGACTCCTATATATACACATACAAGAAAATACACATTGTAGATCTTAAAAGGGGTGTTCTCTTTTCAGCAAAGAAAAATTACTGTTCATGAAAAATTAAAACATTTTCCAATATACTTTCTGTATCAATTCCTCATGGTTTCCTAGATCTCCGCTTGCTGTCCTTATTTAGGTCCCTGATTGTGTGATGTCACACAGGTGAACTGCTCATCAGTATCACAGAGAGTAATCAGAGCTGTGTGATAACGAGCCCTGCACCTGTGTGATATCACATGACCAGGGACAGAATTCCATCTACTGGAAGTAAACAATGAAGCTTCCTATAGAAGGACAGCAAGCAGAGATCTAGAAAACAGTGAGGAATCAATACAGAAAGTACACTGCAAAAAATTGTACAACTTTTCATTATATAGACAATAATAGATCTTTGCTCTTAAAGTGAGCTGCTCATAGGTGACCGGTCTGAGACATGGGGAAGGGTAAAGAAACTACGGCACATTTTATGATGGACCTGGAATATGCAGTTTTCCCAAGAAGTAAGTGCTTCCAGTCCTGGTCTTGGAATCTTATTAAAAACTAGTTTTGGTTATTGTTTAGTTATTGGGGCCTAAACTTTTCCCCATACAACCCTTTAAAGGTAATCTACCATGAAAATAAAGTATATTATGGCAGAGGCACTTACTCATAGATCCAGGCACTGACTGAGGTAACCTGCTTATATTTGTTACCTAGGACCTCCTTCCTTCTAAAATCAACTCCTAAACTATGCTAATGAGCCAGAAGAGTTAAGAGTTAAGTTACCAGAGCTCTTCTGTGCTGTAGCTTTACAGGTTGTTACACTGTCTCCCTATCTCCCTCATCACTCCACCCTTCTTCTGCCTGATATAATCTCACACAGTGGGAGGGGGAAGTGCTGCTGCACAGTGTAGCATCCTGTGAAGCCAGAGAAAGAAAAGGTGACCCTCGGGCTCATTAGCATAATTTAGAAGGAAGGCCATGGATAATAAATATATGTAGATTACCAGTCACAGTTCCTGGACCTATGAGTAAGTGTCCCTTGTTTATCACACTTGAATTTGTTGGTATGTTTCATTTAAAGGGATGTCCAAGCTTAAAATTTAACAACACTTACACAGATTGCAGACAGGACCTGTCATGAAGTCACCGTTGTACCCCTTTATACATACACACGTCATACCTCTAAATCCATTAAATTGATCTATAAATGTATCCTAGTCTAATTCACGAGTATAAACAAATCATATAATAATGGCAATAAGAAAAGTGATTTTCCACTACCAATCCTTTAATAAAGTCCCCATACTGACCTTATACTAGTGACCACCACGGGCAGTGATAGGCTGCTGGGCATACAGAGGTTGCCTTGGGGCACTGCAGGTGGAATGGGTTTTTGAGGCCTTCTGGGTCCCCGCCTTCGCTTTTTCTTATGTTTTTTGGTAAGTGCAGGAGGCTTGGTCTTTTTCCTGGGTTTCCTCTGCTGCTGGTGCTGAACTTTGCGTGAATTGTCCCCGCGCAGGAAATTATCCTGAAATTGGTGCAAAAGACAATTGTTAAGCCGATGATTAGATCCTTACAAAAAGTAATGGACTATATTCCCCGAGGTACTCAGTTCAGATTTACACATCTCCAATTAACCACATATATACCATGATATCCTGGGCCTTACAGCCAACATGACTACTGTTACATTGAAGGGCATACTGTGACTTTAAAATCAACATTTCAGGAGGAAAATTCACAATTCAAAGTTGATCTGAAACCTGGACATAGAACCTGCAGTTTTTCTTCCATGTGTGAACATATATACATACATGTTGCTACTATAGGATAATGACCTACACCAAAACAGCCAAAAAACACCCCCCATGCCATTTATAAATGCCTAGATACAGGAGGTGCATGCCTCCACTTACCATTTTCTTGGCATGTTCTTCACATAGAGGCGTTTGATGAGTAACGTCGAAAACTGGGATAGAGCACTGCTGTCCATCTGCAAATTTAGCTGTGCAGCTGGTAAAAAGCTGCTGAGAGGTGTTTGATAAGATATCTGCTCGAATATTAAGGAAAAGTAGTAAGTTACCTGGGAACCAAAAATGATTAGAATAATCCCCATATTTTTTTTATATATAATAGATATTAGAAGGACGATGGATAGAAAGGTCAAGAACACCAGTGGTTTGTCACATCCGTCACACTTTATCAAGTGACAGAGCGAGAGGGCTGCATTTATAGAAACACTAATGTATGTGGGGGTATCGGACGCTGGGCCGACACATTTCTGATATCAATAACCTATACCAAGGATTCATGTCCAGATATTGTACAACCCTTTTGAGACATAGGAATCATCTCCAAATAATACCTCCATTTGTGTCCAAAAGGAGTAAAAACTCTGGACCATCTCTTGTTTGTTTAATGGTCATAACTTTTCTCTATGGCCAACACCATTCATATCCGAGTCAGTGGGGATCAGTCTCTCATGGCTACTGCTCAATTCATAGACTCCTTGGTACATATCCTACAGATGACATATATTCCACCCACTGCAGTTGATAAAGTGCACTATTATATAAGGGGTCGTATATGTGGACATGACCACATGGGAGAGAGTAAGAATTCAGTACCACAGAGACTATACATTTATGGTGGAAAACACTATTTGGCAAATCAGTAAATCTAAAGCGAAGGAAGGTGTTGAGAACCTCAGATACCTCTTCACCATGGCGAAAATGAAGCCACAAGGTGTTACATGCAATTTTATAGATTTTGCACCGGTGCCATAGAATGCACGAAAATAGGTTCACCTCTAGGACCGATTCCATCCTTGAGAATTCACACACAGGGTACGGCTCTAGCACACAGTCTATGGAGAGAGGAGAGGGAGGAGGAAGAGGAGCTGCCAATGCCAGTAGAGGGATGGGGAGGACAATGGAAGACTGCTGCAGTATCTGGTGAGGGATTCATCTCCCATCAGCACTGCATTATCCAGTGTATATTATTTGGCTTAGTGGTGAGAATTAAAACAAACAATCAAAACATGTAAAAACTGTATAACCACAGCAGAAAATCGTCCTCGTCCTCCCAATTGCACATTATTCAGGCTACTTCCTTCTGAGATGACTGTGAGCAACTGACAGAGTGTGGAAAAGGATACGCTGAAAACAGTGTCTTGTGTACGGGAGGGCTCTGTTGGTGCAGGACACGCTCCTCACAGTGGCGCTGCACACTGCTGCTCCCGAAACTCTCAGCTCTGGTTGGATAGTTCTGCAAAAAGAAAACAAACTATCATTTCATGTTATTTCTTCTAACCGATTAAATGGAGTTATATGGGAATTTTTATTTATGGCCTATCACCATTACCAGCCAATCTACACCCGACCCCTGCAACGTTAAGCTGATTCAGCCTGGTATAACCCTCCATGCTTACCCCGGGGGCACAGAGTAGTCCATCATCCCCTCTCCTATCGGAGACTGAATGATGGCTCATTTTCAGGCCATTCAAGGATGAGGCCAATTTGTGTTCTCTCACCTTCACCATTTAATCAACATCTCTTGCAGGATTAGTGGTAAATTGGAAGTGGCACAATTAACCCCTTCATGCCAATGCCCGAGTTTACAGTTTTACAAATCTACAACTTTTTTATTTTTCAGTGTACAGATCTTTATAAGGGCTTGTTTTATGCTTAACAAATTGTACTTCCGAGTGACAGCATATAACAATCCACGTCGTGCACATGTGTTGAAATGTTACGAAAAACCGCATTTGTGCCATTTTCTTGTGGGATCTTTATTTATGGCTTTCGTTGTGTGCTTTTATTAGGTTTTAAATAGATGAAAAAAATATATCTACATACACAAATTGATGCCAATAACATTCATACTTTGGTGAATGGACCTGTGGGGCAAGCTGACGATTTCATTGCTTTTATTTTAGGGACAGTACAAACTTATTTTTGTATTCCAATTTTTCTGATTTGCACAAGTGCTCACTGCACAAGTGCTTAGGAAGCAGGGAAGGGGGAGTGAGACAGTGTAACAGCCTGTAAAACCAAATCAGGGAGGGGCTACAGTAACCGCTGAGGCTCATTAAAAATTGTTAAAATTTTCATCATGGTTTATCATGATCGATTTTGACTGTAGATTTTCTTCAAATCAGAATGGGACAGTGTCAATCATTCACCCTTAAAGGGAACCAGTCACTAGGGACCTCATCTTCACTAAAGACAGGTTGCAAAAGCCCAAGAACACTTGCCTTATCTGTGCTGCTCACTCACTCCTCAGCTCTAAAGCCCCACCATCCCGCTTGTGCACAACTCGTCCTGCTCCTTTACTCACAAAGGGACTGAGTTCACAGCACAATGACCCGACATCAGTGGTGGAGGGAGGAGATGTACAATAACAGAAAGGTGGGGGCTGAGAGCTGAGGAGGGATTGAGCAGCACAACAAGGCAAGTTTTTTTTTTTTTTTTAAATGCATCCAAACCAAAAGAAAACCCTAGGACTCACCAGAGGATTCTGGCAGGGAGCCAGGTAAGTTATAATTACAATTATATTGTAATGCAAATGTTCAGAAAAAACTAAAGCATGTAATGGGCTTTAGGTCCTCAGACACACATATTTTTCGACTACCCACTGGTAAAAACTGAAGACCAGTAAATCTAACCTATAATTATATAGGATTGATCCACAGGAAGGTTAAGGATCAAAGTTGTGACTGCTTACCTGGACCTCAATCGTGCAGCTTTGCGCAATTCTTGCATTAGCTGCCCAGCTGTCTCAGGTTCTCTGAGCGCCGCTTTCTGCAAAGCTTTCCGGAATGCATGGCGGTATTTGCGTTGACAGGATTCTGCTCGCTCCAGGCGGCAGAGGTGCTTGTATTTTTGTTGAAAATAAGTGCAAAGTTGTGCAACCCTGGAGCTCCTGCTGTGTGCTACCTCTGCATCATACCTGAAATAACAGCATAAAATGTAAAGATACAATAGTCAAACACATGGCCTCTGTGGGTGGGGGTTGGGGGAAACACTGGAACCGGGCACATAAGTGACAGTATTCCCCTTTCCTGATCAATTGTACCGGTGTCTCCTTAAGATACCTTAAGAACAATTGATCACTATGGCAGACTGTACAGGTATTTTCCTAGGTATTTTACACACTGGGTGCATGCTACAAGATGACATTATAAGACATAGGGGCAGATTTATCAAGATGTCTGAAAGTCAGAATATTTCTAGTTGCCCAATCACAGCTGAGCTTTCATTTTACTAGTGCTCATGAATATTTTAAAGGGGAGTTGTGATTGGTTGCCATGGGCAACTAGAAATATTCTGACTTTCAGACACCTTGATAAATCTGCCCCATAGTGTCAAGTGCACCTGGAAGGGGTCCAAATGCATCCCATAGTGTTCTGAGAGTGGGAGTCAGCTGCTCCATACTTACCCAAGCCTGCAGTCTATGAGATGGAGAAATTGTGTATTCCGAATGTGCAGAGGAAGCCAGCAGTGGGCAAGGAGACACTACTTTCTTTTTAGCTAGTATGGCCCCCAAATCACTTTACTAACAATAAGGTGAGGTCTTCATGAGTTAACAGATTTACAGTAAGTGCAAACTCTGCTCGATTCTGGCCCTGTATCTATGTACTAAGCATGTTATAGTTTCTATGCAACAATGTTATATTACAGTTTTTATGTACTAAATGTCAGATCATCTAAACTCTAGACTATTGGGGAACTACAAAAATCTCTTTACAATCCAAGTCTTAAAATGTATATTTTCAAGTGGAGTACTAGTACAAGATGGAAAATAATGTATCTGGGGAAGGGTACACATTCCTAGTGGTGGCTCTGGTGAAAACTTACCACCAAATCACCCACCATTAAGTTCTAAAAATATTTTAACTGCAAAAAAGGCACAAACACAAACCAATAACAATCCTTCAAAAAGAATAAAAAGTGGACAAGACTTATTCTTCAAAATACTTCTAAACTTAATGGGTTTTTTTATGTTTCTGGCTTCCAGTTGTGGAGAAAAAGGTAAAATCAATGTAATGAATTTGGAAAAACACATCCCAACACTTACCGTGGAACTGCCTTTGCATTACTTAAAGAGGACCTGTCACCCCGAAAAAGCCCCCCCCCCCCCACAAATGTGCCCCACATAACTCGCTCCCTACCCACTTTCTGCCCAGCCATTTTTTTTTAAATCTATGATCGGAAAGGTGTTTTAATCAGATCCGACCTCTTACAAAATAAGAGGTCGGATCCTCATATCTGGGGAGCTGCAGTCGGCGTTATTCAAAAGGGGGCCGGCCGACACACCCCCAGCCCGCCCCCTGTCACCTTGGACCAATAGGAGAAGCCGGCAGCGTGTATTGCGTAATCACTGCCGTCTCTCCGCGATACGGGTGCACTG
Organism: Engystomops pustulosus; assembly: GCF_040894005.1. NCBI lineage: Eukaryota > Metazoa > Chordata > Amphibia > Anura > Leptodactylidae > Engystomops > Engystomops pustulosus. Next base: position 68,904,333 of record NC_092418.1, on the reverse strand, counting down.
CCGCTGTTCCACCAACAGCGGCGCAGGGCTTATTCACATGGCCGGCCGTGCTGCACTGACAGTGGCTGCGGCCGCGCCGGGCTTATTGACAGTGCCGGCCGAATGTTATATATAACATTTTTAACTTAAGACCAAGTTAAAAATTAGACATTACTGCCTAAACAAACCACTCCAAAATATAATACTGGATACGGCAGATTCATAAAACAAACCTGGTTGTCCTTATCTGCCACCTTAAACGTAGATGCTAAGCCTCATACAATCTCTTAAAGACCGGTATTGATGTAGTCTAAAGTTTCCGAATAGTTTTCTGTACGATTGCAATGTTCTCTAAAAACTACTTTCATTCATCTTAATTTCATGACTTGCAGTCAAGGCGGTTGGACCTCCCTCCGCCTCCTCTCTGCCATGTCTCTCACCAAAACCGCCCCTCCGTCCTGTTCACTAACCCATGTCACTGCCCATAGGTTCATAATGTCAGTGCAATGTAGCAAGAAGCTAGGGGAAGCACGTTTCCTCCTTTATGCACTGCTAACGCACTTTATAATTTAATAAACGCTATTAAAAAAAAAAAAAAAAAAAAAAAAAATAATATCATCTGCCGCGGCTCACACTCACCCGGGATCACATAGCTGCTGGCCGCTGCTGCGGGCATTGAGAGCTGAAGCAGGACGAGGAGCTGCGGCATGTCTCCCCCAGGGCCGGCGCTCACAGATCCCAGAGATCGCTGCACCCTGCTGAGCGCATGGCAATTATTTTAGGGGGTAATGGCACCTCTTCATGTGCCTATGACGCATGGTGAGGCGTTAATGCAAACTCTGTGTGTGGGGGGGGGGGGTGCTCCTTGTACAAACAGGACCCTTCTTGGTCATTAACATAATTGTAAAAGTTGATTTTGGAAGGAAGGAGGCAATGGATAACAAATATAAGAAGATTACCACAGTCACAGTGCCTGGATCTATGAGTAAGTGTCCCTAGTTTATCATGCTTTGTTTTGATGGTAGATTTCAGAGGGCTCACATTATGGTCTTCCAAATTATTTTAAAAGTTCCAATTTACCAGATTTTTCAAAGGTTCTGTTCATCTTCGGCTACATTCAGACGGCCGTTGCCCGCCATGCCGTAGCACGGCGGGCTCATGCCAGCGTGCGGGGAGAGGTGGTATAGGTGAGCACCACGCACCCCAGCCCCTCTCCATAGGTATGTATGGCGCACGGCCAGTATGCCGTCGAAAGATAGGACATGTCCTATCTTTCGACGGGGTACGGAGCGGTACGGTGCCGCACATGTGCTGCACCGTAGTACCACTCCCGTTGGGCGCCGTGCGTATATAGGCCATATGTACGTCGGCCGTATACATGTCCCCCATACGTCCGTCTGAATGTAGCCTAAGGAAAAAAAAAAAAAAAAAAGATTTGCTGAAATCCCCAAAAGTAATAAAATTATTTATTAACCTATTAACCAAGACAATATTGCTGGTTGGAAAGTATCTTGTGCCGGCTTCTAGACTAAGCTCAGTCTGCACACGCCTGATGGTCTTCCATCCATTACACTAAAACACATACAAAGACAATACTTACTTTTTGCAGTCATGTTGGAGACTTTCACGGAATGACCATGCAACTTGGTAAGGAGACGCTTGATCAGATTCATCTTGTTCTTCTCCACTATCTTCTGACCAGTCAAGCCCTATGAAGAATAAGAAAGAAATTTCAGAAGAAATCATGATTAACCCACTGGCCCAGACATGAAGTTAGCCTTAAGGATACTTATAAAATCCATTAATAGATCTTACTTTTAAGCCCTCTGAAAAAATATATAGCTAGAATCTGGTGAATCTCAGGTGCAATTACAAAAGCAACCACAAGAGGTCACACACGTCAGATCTGTGGCAGTAAAATCTACAACAATCTCTACTCTGAATGAGATCCATGTGCCCCTTAACTAAACAACCCTATTCAGACACATGAAATGGGTTTTAATTTAACTGTTCTATAGCGAAAATATAATTGCGATCACCATCAAAATGCATGATAAAGCATAGACACTGTCCCATAGATCCAGGCACCGTGATTGTGATAATCTACCATCCAAATCCATCATAATAATCCAGGGACACTTACACATCCAGTCACTTTGACTGGTAATCTTAAATTTAATATCCATGGGCTACTTCCTTCTAAAATAAACTTTCAAAATTATGAAATGAGCCACAAAGGCTGCCACATACACTGTGTAGCCCTCCCCCTGCTCCCACAGCCTGTCATTAAGCAGCATGGAGGGGCTCTGGTAACACCTCAAGGAGCCCTTCTGGCTCAAAGTATAATTTCACAAGTATGGAGGCCTAGATAATATATATAATAGAAGAAGATTACAACAAGCACGATGTCTGGATCTATGAGTAAATGTCCCTGGTTTATCATGCTTGATTTTAATGGGGGCCTTCATTTAAACCTTATATTTATTTTCTCCTGTTGTCCCGTGCTGCTTCCCATCGGTGCCTTTGTTTGTTTACAGATGAATCTAATGCTGTAGCAGGCGAGTGGAGGTAGTTGGACGGCAGCACCTGCCTCTCTAAGCAAACAGTGGCACGGCACTGACGGGCGGCACTGCAGGACAACGGGTGCGACAGAGAAAGTAAGTATAACGTTTTTCTTTTTACAAACTCCTGAAGGATACAGTGTTTTTTTTTGAAGACTGGATAACCCCTTAAAAATTCTTCGTGAATGCCACATTTGATCGGTGCTGACACCGACTGCATCAACAGAACTTTCTATTTTCTACCAGAAATGGCAATAAATCTGTCTGCAGCACTTACCCAAATGTGGAAATAAGTCAGAATCTAGTTGGTGCTTCTGTGTGCACAGTTTCATGAGTCTCTGCAGCCGGCTAACACAAGACGAGTAGGTTGGTAAGGCTGAGGCTGTCACCTGAATCCTGTCTGATCGTGGTGGATCTGTGGTGGGCGGTGGGACGGGAAGTGGTCTCTTATTAGACAGAGTCTTTATTTGTGCTAATGTATGCGCTATGGGCGAGGCTCCCTGTACTGGTAAGCTGGTGTTCTGAGGTTGAGGCGACGTACAGGCCAGGCTCTGGGTCAGCCCACTAGATTTCAGTGACGTTGGCGCTGGATGCACCAGCATCTGCTGCTCTTGAAGAGACAGAGGTTGAAGCTGAGAAGGTGCAGGTTGAGGACTAAAGTGCTCTTGATGAACTTTTAAAATTTCTGTCTCTTTCTGTCGCTGCCGATTCTGGGCCAACTTGCTCTGTAGTTTCTTCTTTATAGTTGCTCCTTTCTTAAGCTCTTCTTCCTCCTCTTCAAGCGTGAAAGAGTCATCTAAATCTGTTTCCAGGTAGTGGAAAGGAAGCCTGGCCCCAGGAGGGGAAAGCGTCATACCATCTAGTCCATTGGGCATCTTCAAGGCCAAGGTGGGCACGGTTAAACTGAAGGCCACGGTTTCCATTTGATGCCTCGGCTTTACTTCTTCCAGTGCATCATTCTTTTTCTTCCTTTCCTTTTTGGGGATAAATCCCAGTACCTGTAGGTGACTGTTGCAGTACCTTGTGAGCAGAAAAAGTATATAAACAAGTTATCAGCCTGAGACTTAAAATTGGACGTCTAGAGAAAGGACATTCTCAGACTATATGTTCAGGTCTGTCAGGCACCCTGCACACACAAAGAGCCTGCACAACCTTCCACCCCACCCCATCAGTTTAAATAAGGATTCTGTAATTTGTGTAACCAATTGCAACACCAGATGTATGGGACCTTTTATAAAGGTTAGAATAAATACATCTGATCTAATCTGAAAAGGTTACAAGGCACATTACAGTTTACAGAACTACATTAAGGGAGAAAATAAGTGGGGGTGTCTATAAATTACAACTTCCCCATCATACATCAAACATGTGTCTGCTACTTGATTCAAATATATGACAGCTGGGCAACATATTCTTAGTTCTTCAGCAACCCAAATAAACTGAGACTGAAGATTGTAAGCTCTTGTGATTAGAGCTCTTACTCATATTGCTTCATAAAACTATATACACCATATACTATAATTTCTCTATAATGCCTTATCTTGTCTGCATATGTATCTCATAGTAAGTAAAGTCCTGAGGAATATGATAAGGTTATATAAATAAAAATGTATTATTTGACTGGTACAGCACGTGGTACATGGGAACCACATTTTGGAATTTTTAGGAAGTCCCATTAGTTGAGCGCTGCTTCCACTTCTCACGTGACCTGTGTGACACCCCTCCCTATTTAAGAGAACACAAGAGAACAGCCGCTGATCCCATATAATAGTTGGCTATCAAGGTCATTCAAACCAGGAGCAGCTGTAGCAGAGGAACAATAGGAGAAGGAATCAATCTATGATGGGAAGGAAATGCAAGCATCCACATCTACTTCATGGCTTCACTTCATGAAAGCTACTAGTAGGCTGTGCTCAAAAACTATCAATGCAGAAGTGGAGATATTGTAAGCACCTCTCCTAGAGCACACCCATCATCAGAAAACTCACTTACCTACGGTCCTCCGATTTCGGGATGGGGTTAGTGCAGCGTTGGCTGTTGTACTTGGCCACATATTCACATTGCTTGAAGGGGGCTGTCTTGTCCTCCAAAACGTGTCGGATACAGAAGGCGTAGCCGTTGAGTCTTCTCTGCTTGCAGAGTTTGGGACTGTAGGAGCATAGGGGCTTATTATCAACCTCAGAGAAGTGTATGTGTTTGCCTTCATACATCACGTGACTCTGTTCCTTGTGAACATCAGCTGGAAGAAAAAGAAAAAAGACAAAGAATGAAGTCAACAGAAGGCTTGACTGTGAAATAGGATGTCCTAAAGGGAATAACTTCATGCACCATATGATACTGTATCCTTTAAAGTTGATCTGCCAGCTTAAAATAATGTCATTTATAAGAGATATAAAGTATATACTAGCTATAAACAGCTCTATTGCTAGCAGCCAAAAGAGAAAAAAAATAGATTTGTGCCATTTTACCATTTAGCAGCTCTATTTCGACCTTTGCCAACTTATTTTGGTTTGTATCTATTTTTTGATTGATTACAAGGTATCTATTCAATAAAATGATTTATCTTGCACAAATGTGTCCATAGCCGATCTCTTAGGGCGATTTGGGACACTTAACCACCCAAAGGTCCTTATGTCCCTTAAGTGTCCCAAATTGTGTTTTAGCACGTCCCTATGTGCCCTAAAATGAAAAAAACTTATTCCAGTGCTCCCCATGGCGGAGAAGTCGCACAGTGAAGCTGCCGTTCTACACCCCAGCACAGGAGTGGGGAACACCAGATATGGGTCCAATGCGCCTTATTGGACCCATCTCATGTTTTATTTTTTTTAACTAGAGCCCACGGAAGGACTAGCTAAAGGATGATTATTGGAATGTTGGTTTAGTGTCCCAAATCATCATTACAGCTAAGATTTAATGATCATACTATCTCACAGTAAAATCCCATCTATTCATTGGCAGATTGTTTTGGGGGCTCAGGGAAACAGTGAAAGACCTGTACAAGGCAGACTGTCAATCACATTTCTGAGGTGCAGTGGAGGCAGGGTTAGTGACGTGCAAAGCTAGGAGACTGGGGGATGTTTTCAGCTGTCACCAGCCAGTAGGAATGACGTTTGTTTTGTGCTCTTTCGACCACTAGCTAATATAAAGCATATAAAGGCAAAGGATCTGCTTTAACAAAAGGGCATCTTACCCGATTTTAAACTTTCAGCATTTTATCTGCTCATCTGGTGATATGCCCCACAAGACTTCCACAACAGCAAGGTATAAAAGGTTCTCTGAAATAATAAAAAGAGGGAAAAAAATTGTCAACAGAAAACATTAAATATGTTTTAGATATTATTATAAAATGACAAAATCAATCTGTATAAAGGTACGGTCATAAAAGTGGTTTGCTGTGTCCAGGAGTATAAATCTGTATTATTTCTCCACAATTGTACAGACAATAGAAATGTATCCATCACTTACAGACAACAAAACACACAGTCCAGGGGGATCACTTGTGGCCTCCAAAAGATTCCGCCATATGTAGTTGTATCCGGTCAGACTAAAGATTACACAGCAAAGTAACAATCACATTACTGTAAGGCTACATGGCATCAGACAAGTGGCTCAACCATAAACTTCTGTACAACTTGCCAAGACTTATCTCTTTAGAGGTGCCAATATGCAGGAAAAATTGCGCACTTGACTTTGCCAACGGACTGTAAAGCAAGCGACCCATGAGCAGCGAAAAATTCAGCAGGTCTGGACCTTGTGTGACAGTAATGTAGAGGGAGGTTGCACTTGTAAGATATGATATAACAATGTGATTGTGCAGGCTTCTACATAAACACTGGTGTGAACAGGACCCCAGCCCAACCTTTCTGAATTCAATTCTGTTCCACCCATACCACAGACCTGAACATGCTGGCAGTGGGGCCAGCGCTATATACACATTCATTAAAATGGCTGACAGGGGTCAATTTGTGCTTTATTGGTGGTGTAACAAGAGTCGCCTGCAGGTGAATGTATAACCCAAGACAGCAGGCGCGGATCATCTATTGAGGCCCCATTGTGTCTCCACGCTCCCACATGATGCATAAATTACACAGAGACTCAATGGGGGCAGATGGGGGAACAAGTTACCACAGTAACAATCAATAGGTCAATCTCCATCCCAGAAACAAGAAGCTCAGGCGCAGAAGAAGAATCCACTCTAGAAAGCTGACATATACCATCAGAGCGTACAAACTAGATACCCTGCCCCAGAGTGACAGAAAACACAAGGTAAATTGCTGTAGTTTTGCAATGTGCTGAAGTACAAGAACATGTAAAATATAAGTGAACAGGGGTCATTGTGGTGTAAAAGTGACAAAGAAAGTTACTACATAAAAGCCAACTGTATGTATCTGGTTTGAGGATACTTCAAGAGAACCCGTCATGCAAAATAACCCCCCTAAACTAAATATATTTTCATAAACTGCCATTAGAGAGCATTGCCTCTATCCCTTCATTGTCCCTCTACATGCCTGTAAACCTAAGCAATGAGGTCCTAAAGCTGTATGCAAATGACCTGTGAAATGTCCAATGAAGCATTAGCATATTCAAGCTGTCCACTCTATTCATGAGTGGGAGGCACAGCCACACCCCCAGTGCATGACTGACAGCCTGTATAATGATGTGAGGCTGTATAATGATGTGCTTCCTGGTGCTGCTGGCCACGCCCCCTACAGCCTGTGTGTGCATGTGTGTGTGTTTAGGAGAGATACAGCAGCTCCAGGCAGCCATGTTACAGCAGAACATGTCAGATATATGTCTAGCTGATGTCTGTGTCTCTCACCTGTATATTAGGAGGATGCAGCACTCACACTAGCCATGCTTTACTATACATTACACACAGACATGAGCAGGGGGAGGAGAGGGGAGAGGGAACAGGGGTGACATCACTGCCTCTGACCATGTGACCAGCCTCATTTACTTGATAAAAAATATGTGATTTTACAATGAATAATGTATGAAATAACTAGATAAAGGCTGGGATGGGATCCTTGTGAGCTGCTCTAACAGGTAGAGGTGACAGGACAAGTGACACAGACCTGATGACAGGTGTCCTTTCAGCCTGCTTACACCAGATTTATCAACTGAATCCAGTTCTATTGAGGTCCAAATCCACTCCAGCCGCCCCCTTCCCGCCCCAGTGTAGGAAATACTTAGTCATCATTCACACAGATACCTGTATCAGACCAGCTGCAGACAACTGCACCTCATATGCCACATTTATCAGGTTGTACAGGCAGTCCCCGGGTTATGTACAAGACAGTTTCTGTAGGTTTTTCTTAAGTTGAATTTGCATGTAAGTCGGAACTGTATATTTTATAATTGTGACCCCACCAAATTTGCTTTGGTCTCTGTGACAATTCGATTTTAAAAATGTTGGGTTGACAACCAGGATTAACAATAAATCTTCATAGCAGTGTAGCCTAGTTGATTGTAGCCCAAGGCTAAAGTACAGTAATTCACCAATGTATAGAGGGCCGTTTGTAACTAGGGGTTGTCTGTAAGGGGTGGCGGCACATGTGGCGTTCGGGCTGCGTTTGCAAAAGCAAACCAAGCCGCACCCACTGGGCAAAACACCGGCAGCTTGTTCCCGAGCGCAGGCGTTTCCATAGAAACGCCCAGGCAATCGGGCCTCGGCCCGCCCCGGTGGGTGCGGCTTGGTCTGCGTTTGCCAATGCTGCCCGAACAGCACGTTTGCCAGCACCCTAAGTCAGGTGTTCTTAAGTAGGGGACTGCCTGTATATGCTACTATGAAAAATCTGACATACAAAAAGCATTTATCAGGGCGCGTAAGCTAGAAAAGTGGTGTAGAAGCGCTGAGATTATCACAAAGCCTTATGAACCTTCAGCAACTGAGTATTATCCCATTTACACCATCTTCACAACAAAGGGTATGAAGGGGAGTGGGCTGGGCAATTATTTCTAAGCCAGGTAAGACCTAAACCTCTTTATGTATCTGGCGGTGCTGAGATTTCACAACTTCATTTCCTGAATGGGCCATGGTAGTACAAGGACGTATATACGGGTAGAATACGGCCCCATTCATTTCAATGGTTGTGTTGTGCACTATACCGATCTATATATAGATCATGTCCTATTTTCTCATGTAATTCCATTCTGTGTGCCCCATAGAAGTCTATCATTTGCCAGCCTACTGTATTTTATATGGATACAGTGCCATACGTGCTCAGGCCTTATTCACATGAACGTACGAAAACTGCCGTATATGCAAATAGCATATGGCCCCATTCATTTCAAAGGCCAATAAGGCATCCATTACATTCGCCGTACGGGTAAAAAATGTGCCATATTTACGGCCAAAATACAGCAGTATATACAAAACATAAAAAAAAAAAAAACCCAAACATATAGTGTTGTGCATGGGGCCGTGATATCCAATACAGGGAGCTCCCAACAGCTTGGTTTGGTTTTGGCTGACTATATCTGATGAATTTGGTTGGGAACATGGGGTATGTTACTTATTTTTCTGCGGGCATTGAATTGTGAAGATAATCTCAGTAATATGACAGGTATCCTGTCTGCCGCGGTGGATGCTGCTGGCCTCTGTTTTTTAGAAGACTCACATGAAGTAATGGACTGATAACATGTTACATTATGTAGCCACCATTTCATAGTCGCTGTATTTCAACACAAACCTGGTCTGAGGAAATGTGCCTGTTTTACAGGTTTTTAGTCTGTAGTGTTATCTACCTTCAGCTGTACCTTTATATTCTTCTTCATCACCACAAGAAATGCGAGCATTGGGCTGTACTGTGGGGGCGCTGCCAGCCGCCTATTGTATGTCCGGTGACACTAGAGCAGTTGGAAGCCGTCACCTTTCCTTTGAGGGACTTTCCACTTGGTTGCCTTTATTCTATTGCCGTGTAATCATCTCAAAGTAATGGAGCAGATGGGATGGTTACTACAATCATTGATTGGTCAGGGCACAGGAACAGCAGTGGTAGCCCAATGGCCTAAACTATAGACAATACTAATTCTACACAATCTATCCTATCACAACCATGATGATACACAATTCCTGCTTCCCCACCTATGTATGACATCAATAGTGTTATATCAGAGCCCACACATCTAAAGCAAACCATACACCTCAATAGCAGTCAGACTCCTCCATACACATCAGATGGATGCTGGATCTTATAAAACTCCACAGGCGCAAGTCTCATTCTGTCTGTCTGCAGGAGTTGACGTCTTAGTGGAGCTGAGCCAAAATATACATCTTTGGGCAATCTCACATTATATAATCAGTTATGGTTACCTAAGAGTGCCCAATGTTTCCATTATAGTTCACCTCTCCACACCAGCTTTTGGCTCAGAATAACTGATGCATAAAAACTGATGAAATAGCTGAGGTGGAAATTCATTGTGATCTCTGCTAGTTTTTAACTTCAAGGAAATAAAGCATTTGTTTTTATGCATTGTGAACTAAACATATCTTCAGAATCTTGTTTAATCCCTGAACCGAGTGGTTTTGTTAAAAAAAACAAAAAACACTATTATAAAATTCAGGATCTTGGGAAAGCTGGTTGCCCTGGCTGCCATACATAAACACATTATTTACACATACACAGGAGCTTCCTGAACTGTCCAGACAGGACTAATCAACCTGAGCTGGATGACTCATACACAACAGCTAGGAGATGGTTCAGCGATTGATTACTTCTGCCTGTCGGGGACATCACAGTGATGACATATTCTCGGGTTATGCTGGGCAGGACAAGGCTGAAGCAGTGCATAATTAGGATAAGAGGAGAGCACCAAGACAGCCACATGAGCGACAGAGCCTTATTACCATAGTTTTATAATTGTTTTTTCTGCAAAAAATGTTTATGCATTAGTGTAGCTGCAGAATTCTCAAGGTATGTTTGGTTCATAACGCATGAAATCAAATGGTAGATTTTTTTTTAAATGTTATCCAGCCATCATCATTATGTCTTATTCACACAACCATTGACTTCAATAGGGCATGTTTTGTGAGAGAATTGGTCCAATGAATCAGATGCTGGGAGTTTCAACTCACTTTGAGTGTTTCCTGATCTAGAATAAGGCTGCGTTCACACTATACATTGCATTTTTTGTTGTTGCGTTTTTGATGCATTCCAAAGGCTTGATTCGTGATCACACGCTGAGGTTACATTGCGTTTTAGCAAATGCAAAGGAATCCCAATGTAACCTCAACATGTGATCAAGGCTGAAAAAAAATGCACCAAAAAACATTGTTTCACTTGTACTAGAAGTAGTTTGCGTGAAAAGCACCTTAGGGTCTGACTGTTGGAACCCTAAATGCACCAGAAATAAATGAGCCCTAAGCATCCTATATAAATTGATAGTTTTGGCAGTCTATCCATGGGCACCTCCACTTCTTCAGACATCTTTGAGAAGGGGCACCATGTTCCTGAATCCTATATAACGGCATGCAAAGTGTTTACTGCTCTGCATTACATCTGGTTCCATATGGTGGTGCTGTATGAAGAGATCCAGGACAATATGGCAATTTCCATGCTAATCTGCATAGATAAAACATTTTGGAACACTCATTGATAACCAATTTCCCATGAAGCTGTGGAAATAGAATAGAAACAGGTGGAAATTATTGTCAATTAGCAAGACACTCTATAAAGGAGGGGTTCTTCAGGTGGGGACCACAGACCACTGCTCAGTACCTATGGTTTCTGGCTGATGTGTTGGTCAATTTGAATGTTGTTGGTGCTTTCACACTCGAAGCACGAGACGGACTCTACAACCCACACAAGTGGCTCAGGTAGTGCAGCTCATCCAGGATGGCACATCAATGCGAGCTGTGGCAAGATGGTTTGGGGTCTGTAAGCGTGGTGTCCAGAGGCACTACCAGGAGTCAGGCCAGTACACCAGGAGACATGAAGGGCCATAGAAGGACAACAGCCCAGAAGCAGAACTGCTACCTCCGCCTTTGTGCAAGGAGGAACAGGAGGAGCACTGCCAGAGCTCTCCAAAATAACCTCCAATAGGCCACCGACTCCATGATGGTGGTTGTGCTTACACCCAAACACTGTTCAAGACGCTTGGCATTTGCCAGAGAACACCAGGATTGGCAAATTCGCCACTGGTGCCCTGTGCTCTTCACAGATGAAAGCAGGTTCACACATGTGACAGACATGATAAAGTGGAAAGCGATCTGCTGTCTGCTACACAGAAGGACTAGTTTGGCAGGGGGATGCAGGACAACGCAAGACCTCAGTGTGTCCGCAGTTCCTGCAAGATGAAGGCATTAAAGCTATGGACTGACCCGCTTGTTCCCCAGACCTTAATCTGACTGAGCACATCTGTGACATCATGTCACCAACGTCACGTTGCACCACAGACTGTCCAGGATTTGGCGGAAGCTTTAGTGCAGGTCTGGGAGGATATCCCTCAGGAGACCATCCGCAACCTCATCAGGAGCGTGTTGTGGAGTTGTAGTGGGGTCACACAGGCATGTGGAGGCCGTTCATAACGCGACGCTAGCGCACAGGAGGCGGGGCTCAGGCTGATCGCATATGCGTTTCCAGAGAACCGCATGCGATCGGGTTATCGGGTTTCACTTCCCGGGAAACGCATATGCAATTGGCCTGAGCACCGCCCCCTGTGCGCTAGCGTTATGAACGCGACACTAGTGGAAAGTGTGAACGTGCCCTGAGGGTGCGGTCACACGTCGCGTTTAATGCATGCGTTTAAAAGTGCATTGCAACTGCTGAAGATAGATTTGATTAATTAAACAGCTGGTAACACATGAGTTTACAAAACAACAGTTAATGCATTGTTAACGTATGTGTTAACATTGCGTTAAGGCATGTGCTTGCTGACACAATGTTAACATATATGTTAACATTTGCATCTTGTAAACACAAGTGTTATGAGCTGTTTAATTAGGCCAATCTATCTTCAGCAGTTGCAATGCATTTTTGACCGCACACTGAGCCTCATTTTGACTTGTTTTAAAGGGGTATTCCCGTCTGGGCATTTACATTTAATTTAATTAATTTAACGTATGTAAACATTTCTGCAATTGGATGCTATTAAAAAAAAATGTTCCTGTGTGAAGATAATTTCTCATAAATGTAGCCATGTTTGTCCCTTACGAAGTAGCTTCCTTGGATACGACCACCTCACACTCTGGCAGCAGTGGCCAGACATGTGCTATTGAGCCCTGCCTGACCTCCTGGATTCAGCGTTCATTACCACAGGACGGCTGTAGGATATGCGGTAACTCCCGGACATTTCATATACAAAAACCCTTTGTATCTCTGTGCAATCCCTCCAGCAGAGGTGGCAATCTCGTTTCTAAGGGACCATATAACGACATTTATGAGAAATTATCTTCACACGGGTAAATTTTTTTAATACCATTAATTGGAAAAAAATGTTTATATATGGCAGATTAATGAAACTGAATATGAATGCCCAGACGAGAATATCCCTTTAAGGACATTACATCAAAGTTGGATCAGCCTGTAATGTGTTTTTCCACTTTAATTTTGTGGCTGACTCCAAATCCAGGCCTCCATTGGTTAATTGTCTTTGTGATTTTGGTGATCTTGTGGTTAGCACATTCAATTTTGAACAGATATCTGGATAATATTCAATGAGATTATTTCACTCATTCATTCAGATCTAGGATGTGTTATTTGAGTGTTCCCTTTAGTATTTTGAGCAGTGTACTTTTTATAGGTCTATTTTCCAGCAGTGGCAGACCGATTATTGGAAAATGTGGCCAGTCACCGACCTCTGTAACCGCATACTGCCGACCGGCCCCAACAATTGTCACTGGAAACAAATAAACCTTTTTCCTGGTTATATAAACCACAAGATGCAGTAGTGGATGAGCTGTAGATGTAAAGGCAAATACAGGGTCAGATCCCATCCTGTACCCAATGTTTGTTTTGGGAAAGGATTTCCTGTTCTCATGGGACAGGATCAACAGACTGACCTCTGGGGAGAACAAGGGTCCGGTCACTCACATTGAAGTAGCCATACAGACTTTTATCATGGGCTAATTCACACAGGTGATGTATACAGCTTCTATCTATAACAAACACAGTACTGTTCACATGGACCAGAACCAAAAATAGTCCAATTTATATAGAAATATTTGTTGGACAGCGCTGGATGCCATAAAACTCATACAGATCCTTTACAGAAATGAAACCAGACCAAAAATAATGGCACCTCTTCTATAGATCAGAATTTTCTCAGAAGTCACAGACAGATCAGTGGAATCAGTAAGACGTCTTTTTAAGTACAGAAAACAGTGGCAGTAATGATCCTCTTGCATAACAATCCGCCTATTAACACCGTACACGCCTAGCAGTTATTTATATGCATTACTGAAAATTTCACTTCTCTTTCTTGGCTAAAAATATTAAAATAAAAAGTCTAATTAAAAAGTGGTAAAAAGGAGTATTTTTACTATTCTGGAAAAACGTTAGTGCGACCACTGAATAAGAGATGCAGGTTGGGCGAGCACGGTGACCAGCACACCGTTGTTACTATCGCCACTCTGCACAAGGCATTCTGCGGTGCAAGGTTTCCACTGGCAGGATTGTATGCCACTGATGGATGCCACCAAGGTGATGTAACATTATCGTATGCCACTGATGGAAGCCACCAAGGTGATTTAACATTATCGTATGCCACTGATGGATGCCACCAAGGTGATGTAACATTCGCGTATGCCACTGATGGATGCCACCAAGGTGATGTAACATTCTCGTATGCCACTGATGGATGCCACCAAGGTGATGTAACATTCTCGTATGCCACTGATGGATGCCACCAAGGTGATGTAACATTCTCGTATGCCACTTATGGATGCCACCAAGGTGATGTAACATTCTCGTATGCCACTGATGGATACCACCAAGGTGATGTAACATCATCGTATGCCACTGATGGATGCCACCAAGGTGATGCAATATTATCATATGCCACTGATGGATGCCACCAAGGTGATGTAACATTTTATGGCATCCATGTAATAACACTATCCCACCGTGAGCTATTCATACATTAGTATGAAGATAAAGCCACCCCTGAGTATACAGCGCTTTCTGCTGGTATATAGGGAGCAGCAGTGCCCATGTTATATACATACAGGGGTCCAGGCTCCTGGCACACATCTCCATATAACTGGGCACCAAGAGATGTCAGAGCATCAGAAGAAGAGACCTCAAGGACTTGTGCATAGTGACACTGGGGGTGTGCAGGGGCTTCATGTCTCCCATATACATCACTGTGTAGTGACTGGTGTACAGCTGACAGATCGAGCAGTGTATACACACACACACACAATATATATACACACACCTATATAAATGAGACCAATGATGAGGACTCGGTGGTCCGCTGCGGTACCGGAGCCGTGCACACCTGCCGCCGGGGTCAGCGGAGCGCTCCGTCCCCAGGCAGCGGCAGCCGTTCCTATAGCCGCAGTAAAGTTCGCTGCTGCCGCCGGGGCCGGTGCTGACAGAACCAGTCCTCCAGAAGAATCATCGGTGGGCCCGGCCCAGAACCGGCAGCCCCGCCGGACGTGATATATAGGCAGATACCGGCCCAGCTCCCGCTACAAAACCACCAGAAACCGAGCGGAATAATGTGGGGAAACCGGGTGAAATTCCCAATTCCGGCCTAGTGAGGCCTTCAGCATCCCCGGACTATCCTACATTCTGTGTCCGGCAGTAGTGCGCCGCCAGCCGGTCCGATGCCCTCACTGCAGGCCGAGGCCTCTCCTGTGGCCCTGTGCTCTCCACTTACCTTTTCAAGCTGCTTTTTTTTCTCTCCTCCTTTCTCCCCCCTTTTCTGTTTGGCTGTCAGATCCCAGGACCTCCCCAGCCGCCTGCGATCAGGACCGGGGGCGCTGCGCCTCTCCCTGGATCTCCTCCTCCCAGCCAGGACCCCTGTAATAACTGTACGAGCAGAATTAATTTCTACAGGGGGGAGGAGGGAGGTCATAAAGAATCTGCGAGGATGACAGGAGCAGGGGGGTCGCTGCCTGCGGGGAAGGGAATCCCTCAATATATTCTCCGGCAGCGGCGGCGGCGGCAGCGGGGAGGCAGGAGGCAGGGCTGCTCCCTCTGCCGCTCAGGAGCCTCCTACAGCACCACTACCGGCACACAGAGGACATGACACCGGCCCCGCTGCCGACAACAACTGCCCGACCATCTTGGAGAACTCTACAGACATGTGTGTCACCCTGCGGAGGAGAGAGGACCCCGGGCTCCTCTATATTATGTATAACCCAGACAATACACAGCTGTGTGGACTTTTTGATTGACATTGATCCATTTTTATGTCCCTCATATAAAGTTTTTTATTAACTTTTCCATGTGAGGGGACGTCCATGTCATCAGATGCAGAAGGTAAACATGAAGTGACCGGTTATGATGTATGTGTAATGCAAATCTATGATTTGATGTGGGACAAAAGTCTCAGACATTTGATCCTGTTGATACAGATCAGTTATTTTCATCCATCTGTTACTTTGTTTCACATAAAGATGGTGGATCAGAGAAAAGCACCATAGATGTACACAAATTATTCTGGATAATATACAATGTCATAGGAGCCAAAAGAAACACTTATAATATCTTATCAAAACTGAGCTGGTGCAGAACATACAGTATGCAATATACAGAGGGGGGGGGGGGGGCACAGGATGCTCCTAATTAATGTGTATGGGACAGAACCAGACACTAACACCACAAACTGTACATATTTGTGATTAGTCAGCAATATAGGAGAGCTTAAAGGATATCTACCACCAGGATGAAGGATTGTAAACCAAGCACACACTGATATACTGGTGTGCGCCCCCTTTGGCAGGATCTGCACTTCTTTTAGCTTTTTAAACACTTGGTTTTATGAAAAAAAAAAGTTTTAAAAATGATATCAATGAGACTAAGGAACTCCAGCCACAATGAATGTCAATGGAGCCTTTCAGGCTCATTTGCACCTTTTTAAAACCTTTATTCTTTAAACCATGAACTTAAAGACGAGCAGATCCTGCTAGAGGGGGTACAGGCTGGCATGTAAGTGTACTTGGTTTACAAGCCTGGTGGTAGATGTCCTGTAAACAGGTTGTATCAAGATAAAATGGTATGTGCTATCCAGAAGATAAAGGATAACATGCTGCTTGATGGGGATCCCTAATTACTGGGACCACCACCATTTATGAAAACACTCACTATTAATGTGGTGACAGTTCACCAATGCTCCCCAGAACTAAATTCATTCCCTATTCCTAAGCAGTCCCACAGACCGATAATGGAGATAAGGTCCCAATGCAAGAACCCCCGCTGGCACAATGGGCATGTATCACCTAGGAACTGGGGTCTTGGTTTCTTAGAGCACATCCAATCATTAGAATGAGGGTATAAAGCCTATTCATCATATGTCCTTACTGAACAGGAGCTTGAATAGCAGTGGACCTGATACCCCCATTTATAGGATAGAGGGGTCATACTTGCTACATTATGGATAACCACTTTTAGGAATACTCTGCCTCCTCAGACCCCCACTATCCTATACTAAAAGCACAATGATACAAGACAGTGGTCCTGGGGGAAGGCTGTGCTTCTAGGTCCCATGGTAAAGATGGCTCATGGAGTTGGGGCAATCTAAAACACATTTGACAAAAATTTACACTGAAAATCCAAAGCCAGAACCATTTTCAAGGTGAACTCCAAATCATTATTCTTAGAGCCAGTTCCCATCTTCGTTTTGGCGTCGGTTTTGCAGTTTGATTAAAAACAGATGAATAAAGGATCATTTTTTCCACATTGATTGCAATGGGCTTGTAATCGGGTTTGTTAATATAAATATAAAACTAGGCAAGTTGAGTTTGGCGCAAACCTAAATTTAAAAATAATTTGAAGATGTTGCTGGTTACCGAAGTGGTGACCTGCACCCCAACTTCAATGTAGATCCTAAATGGAGCCACTGAAAACAGAATAAAAACCAGAGTACCTGCACCAATCAGTCACTCAAATCCTCTTCTATGCGTACAATGGCAACAACATAACGATACTCATGCAGTACAAAATATATGTATATGCACAAATGAGCTCCATATTGTGCTGAATGTAGAGGTGTGTAGACAGTAGGTTACTATATGGATACCTGGAGGACAGAAGAGGTTCTCCAGAAATGCTTCCAAAGGTAATCCAATGTAACTTTCCTAGACTTGGGGATCGCTGTTTGCACAGGGAGTAGAGCCCCGGCCGGCGGCTACTGCTCCATACACAGTTCTGAATGCAACCCTTGTGGTGACGTCACCAAGTACGGTAAGTCCAGAGAGACAAACTTGTTCCGCTCCACATCCGACCAGCAAGTCTTCTGTCCTCCAGGTATCCATATAGTAACCTACTGTCTACACACCTCTACATTCAGCACAATATAGAGCTCATGTGTGCATATACATATATTTTGTACTGTATGAGTATCGTTATATTGTAGCCGGTGTCTGTTAATATCAATTTTACCTTCTTCCCTTAGAGCTTCCGTCATTTGAGAGGATAGTTGGAATTAATTTTAAAAAATTACTGGAAAATTTAAGAAAACCCAAAAACTGACACCAACGGAAAGCAGAGTATCCATTATTATATGCAGGCGGTCCTCTACTTAAGAACACCTGACATACAGACGACCCCTAGTTACTAACGGACCTCTGGATGTTGGTAATTTACTGTAGTTCAGCCCAGTACAATAATCAGCTATAACAGTTATCAGAGGTGTCAGCAATGAAGCTTTTTTGTTATTCCTGGTTGTTATGACAATCCAACATTTTTAAAATCCATTTGTCACAGAGACCAAAGAAAATTTATTTGGGGTTATAATTATAAAATATACAGTCCCGATTTGCATACAAATTCAACTTAAAAACAAACCTACAGAACCCATCTTGTACGTAAACCAGGGGACTGCCTGTATATACATAAAAGAAAAAACGTTAATAATGTAACTGTCCAGACATGTTATAAGAAAACGTAGACTGCAAAACAGCCAAAATGCAAGATGGGAACTGACCCCAAATGGTAACAGTGGGACATTTCTTGAGGTTCTACTTACTATTACAGAATGACAGAACAGTATGATGCCTGGACCTCAACAAAGCCTCAAGGTACATGCCAAAATTTAACAATAGCAGATTATCCTGCTAAATGCGAGATTGATCCAGAAGGACGTGTGTGTGGGTACATGGTATGTTCACTTCTGCACCAAGCTCGCCAACATTTAGTGGGCACTTCCCTGTTTGAGGTTGCTGTACCCTTACATTCAGGTGAACGAACTGGCTGTGGTTCCTTCACATTTAGATAAACCTTTTTTTACCCCATGCTGATGGTTCCAGCAACTGAATAGTCTTGAAAGGATACCCCAAGCTCTTGGAATACTTGACAGACATATGCCTTAGGAGGGATCCATTGCATGTATGGCCAGTGATGATGACATCCATTGTAATGATTCTAAAGGAATATAAAACCCCCTTTTTTGTGTATCACTTCGGACAGTATGGTGGAGAAGGCATATATAAAGCCCCATTTTTACTTGTTTTTAAGATTTTTGGGGGCGTTAATGCTGGAAACTATAGCCAAAATCTCCACTAGGTCAGACCTGGTTTAAATAGGTCTGACCCGTTGGAGATTACAGCCTTTTAGTATATTTTTCATGCATGTGGACCGGAGCCACTTGACCCACAGTTCCTGGTAAACTTTCACAGGAAAAGCAAGTATAATATGAGTGACTCTATTGGGGCCAATCCGGTGTCATTTTCAGATCAGCAGAGAACCAACATTGCCTTAATAGCTGCAGCACTCTTCCTGCGTTTTGTCACTTTTTTAAACGCATCCAAAATGCTTTTTGAAACAAATAGCCATCATGTAAGTAATGTAAAACATGATGGCTATGTTGTACTCATCCCAAAACACATGCAAGCCCCTCCCACTTAAGTGTTTAAACGCAACCTAAAGGCCACATGACAATAGACAGCACACGGCCATTTTTCACTTGTGTAAAGAATCTGTTCCCTAAAAAACTGTACAGTGGCCTGAATAATTATGGCTGGAGCACAGAAGTCACACAGACCAGCTGCATACGTAATAAACCATTTAATAAGATTACAAGTAGTTTGTACACACAGTTTCGGATGTGTGGTGTGTCTTAAGATATAGATTGCTTCAAAACAAGCACAGATCAACAGCCAAAATCCTAAATTGCTCAGACGTTCCTACAAAGAGCAACTTTTCTTCTGCATATAAATCAGTAGTAAGCAGAACAGATGTAGCGTTTTGCTGGATAAGAGCTTAGCAGATGGATGGTTCTTCTATGGCTTGTGCTCCTTCAGTCACAGCTTTTACACACTTAGCCATGGTTTGTGATGCACGAGTTATTGGATCTGCAGAACAAGATAAACCAAAAAACAATGAGCATTGACACTGGACCTTTCATCACCTCCAACACCTTGCAAAGGTTCCGAAATGTTTTTATAAATGCAGACAGTTTTAGCCATGTGCCTCAACTATTTAAGTCAGAAAGACAATAATTTTATGTAGGCGTTTGAGGGCTTGGTTTTTGCAGAATACGTTATATTTTTCAGTTGCACTTTACCTCCAAGAATAGCTGGGTTCTATGGGTCAGTATGATTAGTTCTATAAAACTGATTTTTTTTTTCATTGCTGTTTTCCCAATACCGCATAATATGAAATAAAAATATATTGTTTGTGTCACCATGTTCTGTACTTTCCACTGATGGCACCAGTTGAGAGGTTGATTTTTGCATGCACTTTTTGTTACGTACGTGGGACACACGTACAAAATAATTTCCCCCCCAGGGGATCAAATAAAGTTGTATTTTATCGCATATGACAAGTTTTTCTCTTTTAAAGATTAAAGTTTTTTTTTTTTAATGGAGACCGTTGAAGCTCCCGATTCTCAAATACTGCAGTGTATCCTGACAGTCGTGATCTACATCATTGTAATGAAATTATAGCAGGTCTGTGATTAAGCCACAGCAACACATCTGCTCCCAAAACAGGGGAGCCAATGAGAAGGTGAAATGCTTGAACAACCCCTTAGATGCTGCAGAGTCAACTGACCTTGGTATCAAAATGGTTAAGTACCAACAATCACAATCATCTTTGAGGGTGCCAGATTTGGACTACACCAGGACACCAGCTCAGTACCCTGGGACTCTCCACCTAGCCCCTCACCCAATATATTAGTTCAACATAACACAGAATTAAATAAAGTAAACAAAAATGACTAAGTAGACACATAACTTGAGTATATTTTACACCCAATTAGAAACCATATAAATAGTAATCTATTACTTACCTGTCATATAGAAATCTTTAATTGAAAGCTGAGGAGGTACCAATGGATCAGCAAGTAGCTGTTGGTTAGCCAGCTGAGATAAGAAATAAAAACCTTATTAGAATCACCTGGAGTAATCCATAATATCAGTCTAGATATTGGGCCGCTGGGAGTACCTGGGAGAGCTCTGCTGCCTGTTTGAAGTAATTTGCTTCTTCCACATCATCGTATCGCACCAAGTTTGGCGACACCTCATGTAGCCTACTCCTTACAGCATCAATGGTGTCATATGGGAGGGTTACACCTGCTAACTGTTAGCGCGGGAAAGAAATAATAAAAAGTTACAGACAGAAGGTTCTAGAGCAAGAGGAGCAAGGCTTGGTACTTTGTTTTATATAGTTGAACTTTAATCTTCATTTATGGGTCTGCTCTTTGTATTAAGCAGATCAGTAGTTGGGGTGGCCCTAAGCCAGTAGATTGGAGCTTTAACTTACTACTAAGGCGACAAGCAACCATCAAAAACTGCCCACAATAGCGCACACTGGGGGGGGGGGGTGTTGTTGGCTTAAATCTACCTCTGATAGAGCACGAATGATTTTCCAGTCTTCTCTCGCCATTCCTGGTGGACTCACTGCAACATATGTTTTCTGTGCTCTGCCTTCTGTGTTAACGTAAGTAGCAGACTTTTCTGTATATGCAGCTCCTGGAAATATGACATCTGCCATAGGAGCCCCTGCATCTCCATGATGACCTGGGTAATAGCAATATAATTATAAGATTAGAAAACCTTGAAAGCTTGTAATTGAAAGTACTTTTTTGTTGGTACATTAAATGCATTGTCATATATAATATTAGCAGTAAAAGGGGATTTTCTGGTTTTATATATGTGACACAGCCATAGGATATGGATAGGCCATTAAGATTGGTGGGGGTGCTGGGGGTCTCACCCCATCCCATCCGCTGAACCAGGATGTGTCAGCTGCAACACACAAGAAGCTCCATTATCGATGTAGTGACTGGCTCAGGTAACTGCAGCTCAGCTCCCAAAGTGAAAAAAGGGCAAAGATCAAACTGCAATCCTTCTATGTGTGGGAGTACCCTGCGTGCCAAGGACAGACATCTATATGATGACAGAATTATAAAACTGGCACACACATGATAATATATGGCTCTGTCACTTACCTTGGTAGATAATAAAGGAGCCTTTTGGCAAATCCTGACGAGTGATGCACCCAGCATCTGCCCCAAGGAGGAAAAGAACTTTTGGAGGATTTTTGCGAATGGCATCCACCCCTGGTTTATAGCCCAAATCAAGAGCAGCAACTTGACTGGCAACTCTGATGTGACATTAAAGGAATAGTTAAAATGTATTATGCAGCACCATTGCAGTGGTACATACTATACTATATACTAAGAGCACACACAAAGACCAGGATGAGCTTCACTGCATCACAAGTCATTCACAGTACTGTATACTGTTCTATGAGCGCTACAGAATGTGATGGTACTATATAAAGATTATAATTATTTACTGTAGTACTGTAGCAATTATAGATTTTTACTGAAGAACATTTGCATTTTTGTGTTACTGTGTCTCCCCAATCTAAATCTGTAGGCAACAGCATTGAATCTCAGTATCCTGCGGCTATTATTTCTCTGGCCTGATGATGCTGGAGTTGAAACACATAGCCTAATGAAAGGTCTTTACCATACACTCTACTGGACCCAAAATCAAGTACAATCTAATGAATGGTATATCTGCAGTATTCACATTAGCAGATCTTTGTGTATACATTTACCTGTGCAGAATGTTAAGCACTTTCCAATTCTCAGAGACCCCACTACTGCTCCTGGCATTTTGTGCGAGAGTAGATACAGCGGCATGAATGGCTGCTCCATCCTTGCGTTGCAAAGCACTGCTGCCTAACACAATCATGGGCTTTTTCGCCTGGTTAAGAACCTACAGCAAAAATAAACATCATCATCAATACACTTTTCTTATACAAATTCTGAACATAAAAGATCCACTGCTTACAACGTACCTTACTAAATGGATGTTTTCCGGTTGAAAGATCTTTGATAATCTGAGGAGAGTCACCCAAATGATCGTAAGTGTAGGTCAGGTCCACAGGACTTCCCACTACAGCTACTTGGAGGTCATTGTGAAGCCAGCTTAATAGAAGAACAGGATTCATTTATTTGAATTACATTATTACTGAAAATAAAACCTAGTAGAAAGACAGCACGGTGGCTTAGTGGTTAGCATTACAGCCTGGGGACCTGGGTTCAAGTCCCAGAGTCAACATCTGCAAAGAGTTTGTATGTTCTCTCCATGTTTACGTAGGTTTCCTCCAGGTCCTCTGGTTTCCTCCCACACTCCAAAACATACTGGTAGGTTGATTAGATTGTGGGCCCCATGGGGACAAGGGCCAACTTGGCAAACTGTGTAGCACTGTGTAATCTGCGTGCACTGAAAGCTGGACAAAATCAAGTGAACTTGACGAAAAAACGATTACAAACCATATTCTTTTGGGCTCTGGTTTTGCAGCTTTCGTTGTGCTCTCTAAATTACACCACCTCTTTTTTTCTTTGGGTCAGTGCGATTACAGGGATGCCAAATTTATATAGGTTTTAAAACATTTTGTAAAAAAAAAATCTTGTGATGCTAATAACCTGTGCAGAATTTGGCATATGAAGCTGTGTGAGGTGAGGTTTTATGGGACAAGTTGATGTTTCCTTTAACCTAGTATGTTTATGTTTTTTATTGTTTAATTTTTTTAATCGGTTCTATGGAAAGGGGGGTACAGGGTGATTTGAACGTTTAGGGTTTTTATTTATTTTTCTAGACTCCCTATTAAGCCATCGCTGAAACCGGAGCACGTACACTTTCGTTTTGGTCACCCTGGCCTCCCAGGTGTTTTCATGGTTCCCAGAGAAGCAAAATCCCTTAGCGGGAGATGCTTTGTGTGTTACATATTCACGCCAGGCCTATGAGCCGATAGCACAGTGCGTTACATAGGGTAATGCAGGGTGAAGAGGAAAAGGTATTGGGCACACATGTGAGAATATAACAGCATCTTTGCCACTGTAACAAAAAAGACCAGTGCAGATAACACCAATCCTCCTCACTTTCCAGAAGGGAAAATATGAGATAATCAAAAGCATTATTAAAAAGGGACCCTTCCCTCCACTAAATACCAGAGCATCACAATAGTGAAATTTCTTTATTTTCTATGTTTTGTACACATTTTTGTGCATTAAAAGCAAATACTACCGTATTTTTCAGACTATAAGGCGCAGCATCAATAAATGCCAGGTAAAACGTCTAGGCTCATATATAAGGCACACCGGATTATAAGGCGCACCTGATTATAAGGATGATTGACCAGCAGGTGGCAGACCTGTGCAAAGTTCAAAGCAGCTGTTATCTGTAAGTACGGTTCTTATATAAGGCGCACTGGACTATAAGGCGCACCTTCGATTTCTGAGAAAATTGAAGGAATTTTTTATACGCTTTATAGTCTGAAAAATATGGTATGTTTTAATTGCGATCTCCAATAACTTGGGATTATTTAAAAAATATATATAATCACTGGCATCAACTTCCATGTGTTTCCCTTCCCTTCCATCCTATGAAATTAAAAAACAGTATGTGCTCCATCGGAGGTAGTTATAAAAAAAATTGTTTAAAAGGACCAGAAAAGTCACATAATGATAGAATATTAGTGACCAACCTCTTGCGAATTCTTGCATTAAATAGTGGAGCTTCATATCGCGGATTGGTACCAATAAGCAGTAAAACGTCAGCCTCTTCTACACCACCAATCCTTGAATTCAGCAGATAATTTGACCGCAGGTCTGTGCTATATTTTAGGGGAAGAAAAATTAAGAACGAAAACTGTATTAATGAACACCTACTGCAACATCACAACAGGATGTGTTGGCTCTGCAAGACAACCCCATACCATATGCCCCATCATGTCCTTGAATTTAAAATCCAGTAAATGGGAGCTGAGCTGCAGTCACACAGCTCAGCCATGGCACAGAATGGAACATGTGGCTGATCAGATATTGAGGACCTAGTGTTAAGATTAAAGGACTGCTTGGTTTGTTTCTTGTTAAAAGGGTGTGTCTCTATACAATAAAGTTTAATTTTAATTTGAAATGTAATGTACAATCTCTTACCCAGCTCCGGAATTGGGGAACACTTCTTCAGTGCACAGGTTATCTGAATTCAGACGATTCAGCAGATCTTTAAGTGCAACAAGAGCCTCAGCATCCACCAATCCTCCAGCAATGGCCGCTACATCATTTCCCTGGACACTTTGTAACTAGAACAGACATTGTTTTGTACAGATTGTCATCTGTCAACAGGACTCGGAAGCTAACAACAACATTTATGGGGCTGTTCTTCCGGGAATCTTCTATAAGGAATCAGAATTGGCTGACATTAGGTGAAGGTGTAAGATCAGTGATCCGCCATACTTACCACGCCCGCCACCTTAGTCAGGACATCTTCCCAGGAAGCCTCAACCAGATAGCCATTGTCATCCTTGATCATCGGTTGAGTAAGTCTTTGGCGCTTTAAACCATCATAAGCAAACCTGTTCACAGAGAAATTATCTGCTTTAAATGATAGAGAAAGGGATTAATATGTATATGCATAGTAGTGAAGGGTTGGTGGACTTTACCTGGTTTTGTCAGAGATCCATTCCTCATTGATATCCTCATGCATTTTAGGCAATATTCTCATTACCTCTCCACCTCTTGTGCTGACCACAATGTTACTACCCAGAGCATCCAGAACATCAACAGATTCGGTTTTCCTGAAAATATAGGATAATAATTATGGCACGCTATATTGACAAACCATAAATGTCCGAATACTAGCACTCAACTGTAGACTGCATTGTCATGGCATGTTGGATCAATAAAATAATAATATCGCATTGACAATTTAATATAAAATAGATAATGTGGATTTTAAATGATCTTATGTGATAAGCAGAGCAGCCAATACACAGATTGAATGTTTCAGGACTCTACCTACCTAGTTTCCCAGGGTCGTGCGGTGAATGCATAAGGCTTAGAAGTTAATGCTCCGACTGGGCACAAATCTATGACGTTGCCAGACAACTCGGACATAAACATCTTCTCTATGTAAGTGCCAACTTGCATTTCATTTCCTCTACCTGTAGTTCCAAGGTCATCCACACCAGCAACTTCACTGGCAAATCTGGAAGACAATCACATTCATAAACTTTTCAGACAGCAAGTTTTAATAGACTACCAATAGTTTGATCTATTCCACATTTAAACAGAAAAGTTTTAGTAGCAGAAGCTTAAGCTTGGCCACTTTAACATCTGCACCAGAACTCCCCTAGAAATGAATAAAAGACCATGGAGACATGAGTTGTGATGGGTCTGATGGCAGGATGCACTGAGGACAGATTGTGAGTTACATTTTGACAAAAATTAAGTTTTAGAAAGTGGAGAATATACTCTGGAATTCTGGTTAGCAGAGAGATGATGTCTGGGCCAGAGATATAGATCTGTGTGTCATCTGCATTGGCCAAAGGTGTAGATGTAGAAGAATAAGTTTCCTGGGCAAGAGCTTTGCAAGACATCAACAAGGAGGGGTTGAGGTGAAGTGGCGCCATGAGAATTAGACAAAGTCTGGTTGGAGAGTTATACGGAAATCCACGAAAGTGATACCAAAAGAACAAAGCGTCTGCAGCAGGAGAGAATGGTCAACAGTGTCACAGGCAGAGGACAGCTCAAGGAGGAGGGTGGCGTTTTTCCTCGGCAGACAGTAGGTCATTGGAGACTTTGGTAAGGCCGGTCTCAGTGGAGTGATTGGTTTGGAAACCAGATTGTAGTTTCTCAAAGAGTGCGTTGGAGGAATAGTAGGAGGATAGTTCAAGATGGACAAGTTATAGGAGTTTTGAAGCAAATAGAAGTCGTGAGATAGGGCGATAGTTGAGTACAGAAGATGGGTCCAGAGTCTTTAGGATGGGTGCGACAGTTGCATGTTTATAGCCTCCTCACAACACCCTCTGGGCTCTGTACCACTGATCCCAGGACATAAACTGATAGTTTAGGCAAAAAAAAAAAGTGCAGTCGGAGAATCTCACGCATCTGCAATGTGTCGCGGCCGGCTGCTCAAGACTCTGTGACTGTGCATGTGTGGATACCCGTTAGTGTTGCCGCGGCTGTCCGTACCTTTGACACATTGCAGCTCACCGGCTCTCGGTCCAAGGAGAAGGAACGCAACGAAGATGGAGGCGTGCAGAATCGCCAGGGTGAAGCGTCAAAACTGCATTTGCATAGATTATAAAATCCTTTTTCATCCAAAACTATTGCCTTTTGTACCTAAACAAAATATATCCCGGGATCAGTGGTACAGAGCCCAGAAGGTGGTGTGAGGAGGTCATTTCAGCTAGGATCCAGTGGTAGATTACCTTTAAAGAGATGTGTTACAGCTGGGACAAGCATAGTGGTGAGGTTGGGGACAAGGTTTGATGGAAAAGTGAGGAGTGAGCCTGACAGCATGGAGGAAACAGGAGACGCATTGGAATTCCTGGTTGGGTATCAATGAGTGAGAGTTCAAACTCTGCCCGATGATGTGGTTGTGATATAAGATAAGAAGATCAATTAAATAATCCTGTTTTGCTTATATATAGCCGAATACAGCCTGCTTGTATGACAGGAGGTCTTCCTTCAAGAGGGATTTCTTCCGCCATTCAGCAATCTTGGCACTTTGCATCAAATGTTTTTTTTTAGGTTGTTGTGCCAGTGCTCATAGAGGTCATAGGCAGGGAACAAGCTCTGTAACATGATAGAGCATATGACCGTGGGTTACCTTTACAAGACAAATCGTTAATGGAAATCTACCACGAAAATCCAGCATGATAAACCAGTGACACTTACTCATAGATCCAGGCACCGTGACTGTGGTAATCTTCTTATATTTGTTATCCATGGCCTCCTTCCTTCTAAATTCAACTTTTAACATTACGCTAATGAGCTACACTAGAACCTTTGTGACCTGGCTTAACACCCTGTTACACTGTCTCACCCTCCTCCCTCAGCATTATTGCAGGGTTAGGGTTAGTGAGCAGGAAGTGTTCACTGCACAAGTGCTGAGGAAGGTGCAACAACCTGTAAAGCCAGATCACAGAGCGTCTGGACCATCATGCTCATTAGCATAATTTTAAAAGTTGATTTTAGAAGGCAGGAGGCCATGAGCAACAAAAATAAGTCGCAGTGCCTGGGTCTATGAGTAAATGTTCATGGTAGATTTTGTATGCTTAAAGAGGTTTGCCCATGAAAGAAAGTTCACAAATTTTAATCTCCTAGTGATGTTTACAAAATACAGATGGTTTTTACCCCCTTGCTTTTCCATTTTACTCCATTTTATTGCTATTTTAGCTTCTAGGAAGTGTGTATGTGTGAATGCAGGGAGGAGGGGCTGAGGAGCAGAGAGGGATTGCAGCGAGCAGAAAGGAGAAGATTTTTTCATGAGAAGTATCTGCCCTGATCGACCCTAAACCAGAAGATTTACGGTTGAATCCTGGGGCAACCAAAATTGTGTACTGAGAGACTGAGACAGGTTGGAATTATATCGGTGAAATGCAGTTTTTTCTGTGAATTAGAGAATTTGTTATTTTGTTATCTTGAGTATATTTAAGAATCATGTCTTCGTGGGAATACCCCATTTAAAGGAACAGTAAATATAGCAGTTACCGAATACATCTTGTACATTGAATGCAGCGCGTCATGATGGTCTTAACCAAAGGCCCAATGTTCTTATCCTCCACTGCACGTTTTCCTTCAGTAAATCTGCTTCTATCACTGCCAAACATCATAGACTGATCCTGCAGAAAAAAAGGCAGAAAAACCTCAACATTCCTCCCACACTATCCTTTATTGGTAATAACAGGAACATAATATCACTGCAGTACTGAAGCAATGCTCAATGCATGCACACATTACCAATTCACTTTACCTGCAAATCACATTCTCCTCCTTGATCACAAATAGGACAATCCAGGGGGTGGTTTGCCAGCAAAAATTCCATGACTCCTTCCCTAATCGATACAAAGGACAGTTAAATAGGTCAAAATAATTACTCTGATTTCTAGTGATCTGTGGGGGTCCCATCACTGAGACCCCCACTGATCAGCAAGTTAGGCTAAGGATACAGGTTAAATGTCTTTTTGCAATACCTTGCTTTCCTGCTCTTTTCTGAGTTTGTCAATATATTCCAGCCTTTCATGACAGGCATAGCACACGCAGCTACAGGCTAAAAAGAAGAAGATTGCAAAAGGTAAAAACAAAACAAGCTTCCCTTTCATTTTTGTATTTTTCTGACTATTTGACCATGTTGCAGGTTTAGAGCCAGACATATCTTACTGCTACAACTCAATAAGGCTGCCAGATACCACTAGCCAAAACAGATTGATGCACGCATTGTTTTACAAACCTTGGGGGCTTTCTCGATTTCTACAAGACACATACGACAATTTCCAGCTACAGACAACCGTTCATGGTAACAGAAGCGAGGTATCTGTACGCCCACCTTTTCACAGGCCTGAAAAGACAAAAGTCAATTACCTTTTCTTTAACATATATAAAAAAATTCTATTATTAAGCAGAGAAAACCAAATCTGACAACTGTGTCACAGGTGCCTTCAGGAGCATTCACCAAATAGTCCAAAACGTCATGAAAGACGGTAAGTGACAGACAATATAACAGAGGCCCAATTAACCCCTTCTCCAGTTAATGTTTTTTTCTGGGCTCCCTTGTTGCCCGGCATTAAAAACATCTAGGGCTTCAGTTATCTTCAAAAAAGTGAGCTCTTGATATTAAAATTAGTTTGGGATCGGTTTAGATCAAATTTTTCCTACGGTTCAAATTTTAGAATCAAAATTTGAACACAATCTCACAGAAATGTAGGGGTTTTGGTCACCATCTATAATCTTTTTTTTTTTTTTTTTAATTTTGCACAAAACATTATTGGGTTCATCAATATAAAAAAAATATCCAACTGACTACTAGCTAGTTCAGTAATGATCAATCCATGGCCACCAGATTGAGCAGGAGATGTGACTATGACTTATTTTACAATGATAGCCAGATGAAATCACAGCAAACAGAGATGTTATTACTGATCCAATATATAGGAGATGTGTCAGGTTAAGTCAAGTTTAGTGTTCAATTTTAGAAATATGACTTTCCTTATTTGTTAATGTTCATATAAAATTGTAAAACTGCATTGCTATACCGTACCTGCAGCACTGTGGTGCCAGGCTCAACCATTACTGGTTTGCCATCTACAAAAACCTCCAATAGGTTGCTGGCAGCTGTGCTTGTCGTCCGGACTGGTAAGGAAAGAAAAATAAAATAGAGATCATAATCATGATATCATTTAATATGCAAACTACATCTATAAAGGACTAAAGATTAAAGAAAGTCCAATATCTATTCCAAAAGGTGCAACTAGAAGACCAATCCATGAACAATATACTCACCATTGTTTTTGGTGGCACTTGTCAGAGCCCTGCGAACAGCGGGGAAAAGCAGCATGGCGCTGAAAATAAAAGGATAACACACAAGATTAATATGAAATACATTTAATATTGCCACTATTGAATGGATTTCCCAAGGTTCTCAGAAATAAAACTTAATGGGTTTCACAACTTTTCAAGTTATCTCCTACCCACAGGATAGCCGATTAGTGACGGCCCCCATAATCACAAGAACAGGACCCACAGGAATTCAGAGATCAAAAGGTCTCACTTTCATTAACAGGTGAAGAACCAGAATACACGCTGTGGTAACTTTTTTGGTACTCCCACACAACTGAATGGAAGGACACGTGCCCAGCCTGGCGCTCCATCAATTAGTGAGGAGGGTACTGCAGTTCTCTGTAGCAATGTATGGTCCTGTTCTTGTGGTTGGTAGCAGTCAGATAATCACCTCTCAGTTTGGTATCCTCTATATGGTGAATAGGGAATTACTTTAAAAGTTAGGAAATATAAGTATGAATCAAAATATTCAGATAAAGTTTGAGAAACTACACTGCTACCTCCAGCCCTGCTGCAGCGCAACAAAACAAAGCAGCCGCGTCCTCCTCCAGGTCCGGCATCATGGCAGGCAGCTTCCCCCAGTTATTGGAAGGGTCTTTGGAGGTATTTTGGTGTGTTTTGCACTTAAGATTTATTATAGACATTTTTCATAAATGTGGTTTTATTTTGGCATATGCAGTGTTAATGTCTGAACAGGATTTACAAGGCTTTGCCTAAAAAGTTGCAGAAACTCTTAACCAGTTCCTAGGTGTATCCTGTATTAGCGAGGACTGGAGAAAGTCCATTACAAACATTTCTTCCACATCTGGATTCACAGGATAAATCTGAAGCGGCTTGTCGGACAGATCATTTGTGCCAACTAAGAGTCACAAAGCAGCAGATGTGCCAATCATGAGAGAACTATCCTCCAGCAGTTGTTATTGGGTTTGTTGTGCAGCTGCTACCCGGCATGTAACGTTACCTATACATTGTATGTGCATATACCAGCACTGCCCCCGTGCAGCCTGGCACACATGCCCCCACTGCCCAGCACACACAGCACGGGGCATGCACATAGTGTATGGCAGAGGGTGCCCGGGGATGTGCCCAGCAGTGCTCCGAGCTGTCAAGGGCATGAGAGTCACCCTGCAGCGCGTGCACGTCCTCCTCCAGCCGGAGCTCTCACCCGTCACCAGGCTACAGGCAGACGAGTGCCCGTCCCCCCGCCACCTCACACTCACCCCGCTTACTTCCCTCAGGGGTCCTGCGGCTATTTGGCCTTACAGACCACAGCGGCGTCAACTTGCCCCGGTCAATATGGCCGCCTCGTCAATCTCCGTAGCCGTTCGGAAAAAGCAGCGACCTCTTCGGCAATTTCCGGCAAATACTACAACAACTTCCGGGAAAAAGCCGCGCATTCCCTTATTACAGGTGTCTATTACGGGAATACACAGTATAAGAACCGCACGCGGAATTGTATTTTATTATCAGAATTTTATTTTATCCCTTACAAAAATGACGGACATACAATCAGGCGCCTGACGGGCTAACAGATGCGGGCCTTGGCTGAGCTCCTCCCATACGTCACGTGATGGGCTGAGGACGTCACGACTATAAAGCTGCCGGCGCCGGGCCTGAGGTTCTCTTTCGCACGTTTCCTCTCCGTGTAGCAGTCACTCAGCAGCAGACATGGGGTTCGGAGATCTGAAGTCCGCCGCCGGCCTCAAGGTCCTCAACGAGTTCCTGGCCGACAAGAGCTACATCGAGGGGTCAGTGCATGGAGTGACTGTCTCCGCGGCTTCTGTGTGTCTGAGCGCGGCCCCGGCCATTGTCCTGCTGCCGGCCTGACACGTGGACAGCTCCTGATATTAGCGGCCAGAGCTTATACTATGGGGATGACACGACAGGGTTCTGACAGCGGCTGCTCCCAGGGCAATACGTGATCGGGCAAGAGGGCAACTCCTGCAACACATGATGGAGGATGAGTGTGTGGGGGCTGTTGCAGCACATGATGGTGGTGTGTGTGTGGCGACTGCTGCAGCACATGAAGCCGGTGGGGATGCATGTGCGTGGTGGCTGCTGCAGCACATAATGACGGTGGGGATGTGTGTGTGGCGGCTCCTGCAGCATGTGATGGCAGTGGGGTTGCATGTGTGTGGCGACTGCTGCAGCATGTGATGGCAGTGGGGTTGCATGTGTGTGGCGACTGCTGCAGCACATGAAGGCAGTGGGGATGCATGTGCGTGGTGGCTGCTGCAGCACATGACGGTGGGGGGGGGGGGGGGTGTGGCGGCTCCTCCAGCATGTGATGGCAGTGGGGATGCATGTGTGTAGCGACTGCTGCAGCACATGATGGTGGTGGGGATGCGCGTGGCAGCACTGATCTCCTGTGGAATGACTGGCTTGCAACAGTAGTCATAATCTGCATATACATCCAGGAGATGCACGCCTGGCTCTACCTATGGATGCTAGGGGTGTTGGCACCCTTCCTGGTGTATGCTGTAACTGCACCCCAGTTACCCCAGAATGGCAATATAAACATGCAGGTCTTGACACCTTTGGTTTTGAGTGATGGGTTGAGATCTGTCAAGTGATGAAACTTGAGCAGTAGATGTACTGTCCCCTTGCACACTGGATCTGCATGAGTGTCTCTTATACATGGCAGACGTAGGCCTAGTCCATGCCTGGTGCTGTAAAGGTTTCTGCCCTCTAAGGGCGGTGGCCAACACCCTAATTCTTGGTACACAAACTAACCCTCCACTTTTTTGGCACTTAACCTTGTGGTTGGGGGTCAATATACACCCTAGGTCATGCCACACTGCTATGCCTTAAACTGGTATTTCAGAAGCTGAGGCCTGTGTCAGTATCTATTGGGAGGCAAGGAACATAACTAGGTCATCCCTTTAAAGTGCTGATCACCATAGCTTCTAGCTGTACAATACTGGGGTGGTAGATGGTCTTGTGTAAGTCTTGATCATGTATGTGGTAAAGTAACTTACCCCTGTCTTGTCCTCTAGGTATGTACCCTCCCAGGCTGACATAGCTGTCTTTGAAGCTCTATCTGGTGCTCCCCCTGCTGATCTATTCCATGCACTGCGCTGGTACAACCACATCAAATCTTATGAGAAGCAAAAAGGCAGGTAAGTGACCTGGATTGTGATTGTATGCTGTCAGATGTGTAGAGGGTTATATGTGCTGAGCACAATGCTTATTGTAGTAGAGTGCCTATGCAGCTATGCATTCAGTGACGTGTGTAACCACTGGCTGGTAATATGATGAATGAACTTTATCACCATCTTTCGGCTGATAAGTGATGCAAATGTTCTCTCTGACTTGACCAGCTGTGTTTAGCTGCTGCCCCTTTCAGAAATGCAGAAAGGATAACTACACTAGATGGAAAGCTCTGAAGGCACCTCCTAAACCTCTACTCAAAGGGATTGTATAACCCGAAAGTCAAATCTAAAAATGTCATAAAACTTTTAAAGAAATTTACCACCAGGATGAAGGATTGTAAACAAAGCAGACTTCCAGTGGGGACACGCACCAGTTGTAAAAATTCTGCTCTTCTTTAAGCTGTTTATGCCCTTGTTCAGAAAAATGGATTAAATTATCATATTAACACTAAGGGGCTCCATTAAAACTCATGGAGCCTGGAGCCCCTCGGGCTTGTTGGCATCATTGGTTTACTATCCTTGATCCTGGTGGTAGATGCCCTTTAAAGAGAACCCGTCATGCAAAATAACCCCCCTAAACTAAATATATTTCCATAAACTGCCATTAGAGAGCATTGCCTCTATCCCTTCATTGTCCCTCTACATGCCTGTAAACCTAAGCAATGAGGTCCTAAAGCTGTATGCAAATGACCTGTGAAATGTCCAATGAAGCATTAGCATATTCAAGCTGTCCACTCTATTCATGAGTGGGAGGCACAGCCACACCCCCAGTGCTTGACTGACAGCCTGTATAATGATGTGCTTCCTGGTGCTGGCGCCCCCTGCAGCCTGTGTGTGTATAGGAGAGATACAGCAGCTCCAGGCAGCCATGTTACAGCAGAACATGTCAGATTCATGTGTAGCTGATGTCTGTGTATTAGGAGGATGCAGCATGTCAGCAGGTACAGCACTCACACTAGCCATGCTTTACTATACATTACACACAGACATGAGCAGGGGGAGGGGAGGGGTAACAGGGGTGACATCACTGCCTCTGACCATGTGACCAGCCTCATTTATATGATAAAGAATAGATGATTTTATAATGATTAATGTATGAAATGACTATATAAAGGCTGGGATGGGATCCTTGTGAGCTGCTCCAACAGGTAGTAGTGACAGGACAAGTGACACAGACCTGATGACAGGTGTCCTTTAAGTACTATTCTCAGTCTTGCCACTAGGCTTAATAGTCTGACACTTTCTGTAGAAAAGGCATTATAGCCTCTAGAATAGATAGCACAGCCCATCTACAACTAGTCTGCTCCAGGGCACTGCTTTTTATGGCTATGAGGTTGCTGTTACTGGACCCAGGCAAGATGTAAGCTTCCAATACATATTCAAGAAATAAAAAAAATTCCATAAAGTAACTTCTATATTTTTAAGGCATCGAGAGCTGGCAATTCGTTCTCTAGTTAACATTGGCTCAAGCCATATGCTGGTCCCTGTGGTTGTGCTTCACTTCCTGCTGATCAGTGACTTGACAGTCTGTTTAAAACAGCCTGATATTTCATGATTACCTTAGATTCTGCACATGACTGATTCTATATATATTTTATTTTTATTTTTTTCTCCTTTCTTTATAGCCTACCTGGAGTGAAGAAGCCTCTGGGCAAGTATGGCCCAGTGAATATTGAAGACACAACAGACAGTGCCTCTAAGAATGCAAAAGAGGACGATGATGATGACATTGACTTATTTGGCTCCGATGAGGAGGAGGTAAGTGCATCCTACAGACATGGTCCCCATAATGGAAATGATTGGTCCCCTATAAACTCTACAAGGGTCCATTATACACCAAATGAACAGAGCAGCCAGTCTGACTGGACCC
This sequence comes from Engystomops pustulosus, assembly GCF_040894005.1. Taxonomy (NCBI): domain Eukaryota; kingdom Metazoa; phylum Chordata; class Amphibia; order Anura; family Leptodactylidae; genus Engystomops; species Engystomops pustulosus. The sequence continues at coordinate 68,868,802 of NC_092418.1, read as the reverse complement.
CATTCCATGCGCACTAAGGTTTTCTCTAGCAATTGGTAACATGATGAATGAACTTGATCACCATCTTTCGGCTGATATGTGATGTCCATGTTCTTTCTGAGTTTACAAGTCTCCACCTGTTGTGTCCTGCTGCTGAATCTTTCATGTGATGGATATGCATTTCATTACAGGAAAGTGAAGAATCTAAGAGAATTAGAGAGGAACGCCTGGCACAGTATGAATCCAAGAAATCAAAGAGTAAGTGGCCTTTTCTTCCATTCTTTAGTTGTGCTCATGTGGAAGTCATTTGCCAACTTGTGCTGTTTGGCTTAGTCAAAATTGATTTGTAAGGGTTATCCTGGAGATGGGGGCTTTGTCCACAGATACTGGTCTGGAATTGTGTTGTGATGTGGCAGTTCCAGCATTCCTCCTGTGGTACAGAAACTTGTCTTGCAGACATTATTTCCTTCTCAGTTGATCTGAACAGGACGATCTGTAGAACAAACATGTATATGAGTATGTGGATTACTTGCAGCACTAGCTTATGGCCAATAACCCTGCGTAGGAATCTACCACATTGTATTTCTTTGGCTGAAGTTCATTTGCAGTATATTCTCCTTACAGAACCAACGCTTATTGCTAAATCGTCCATCCTACTTGACGTGAAGCCTTGGGATGATGAAACTGATATGGCAAAGCTAGAAGAATGTGTCAGGAGCATCCAGATGGATGGCTTGGTGTGGGGAGCATGTAAGTACTCATTTACTACAGTCTATTAAACTGGATAGGATCTGTGGCATACATGATGAGATGTTATATCACCATCTTTCGGCTGATGGCAGTGATGACCCTTTTTCTTCTGACTTGCCACATAAATTGATGCAGCATCCAGCTACTGGCTCCAGATATAATCACTGGGGGAGATTTCTCCTACGCAAGCGCTTGAGTGCCAGTGTACGATGGAAACCCTGGCAAAGCCAAATACATAAGTTTGGGCCTTCTAATGTATCCAGTGCCCAAAGCTACATCTTCTGCTAGCCATAGTAGTGTGCGAGACGGATACACACGCACTGGCTGCACTCCCTTCATGCCCCCTTGGTCAATACCTAGCATAAGGGGGCAATTGCAAAGCCCGGTCATTAAACCGCTTTCTCCATGTGTTGGAGGCCTGATAATGTCCTCCACTGTCTTTACCTGTTCCCATCTCGACAGTAAGATGGTGTCGCCAAATGGCTCAAATTAACTACTTTGTCCTTCCTAGCGATATCAATCCTTATGTAAAATAATACTGTTCAAGCAGTGGGGCACATTTGTGTTCCCACTAAGTCCTGGTGGATAAGCTTTCCATTTACTTCAAAGGTCTTCCATGGCTTCTGTTGGTGTCTCTTGACACTTCTGCCATTTGTAGGGTAAGGTCTGGAGACTTTGCAGATTAGTGTATGCAAATGCCAGTGCTCATTACAATGGTTAATCATGGTTTCTCCTCCACAGCCAAGCTTGTTCCAGTTGGTTATGGCATCAAGAAGCTGCAGATCCAGTGTGTTGTGGAAGATGACAAAGTCAGCACAGATGTCCTGGAGGAGCAGATCACAGCATTTGAGGACTTTGTACAGTCAATGGATATTGCTGCTTTCAACAAGATCTAATTCCACTGCTCTTCAGTACTTTAGGCACTTAATAAATAACTTTCTGTAAATAAGTTGTTCTGTCTTCTGTAAGTAACCAGAACAGATAAACACTAAAAATGTTCTGTTTGCCTTGTCTGGCCACAGCGGTTCTCTTTAACCCCTTAAGTTTTACTTCTCTGAGGTTTTATCACTAAAGTGCAATTTGTTACACGGTGAACAAGTCTTCATGCAGCTTCTTTTGAAGCTGGAGTGGAAATGCAGAAAAGGGCATGGTCGTTAAGGGGTTAAAGGAACTGTGGTCAATTGGAACATTGAAATAAATTACTAGTGAGGGTTTCTTGTGCAGCCAGTAAATTTATAGTTGCAAACTGCTATATGCTGCTAATAAAACTGAGTGTATTACAAAAACCCTTAAATTGGATTTATAAACGGAATAAACTGAACACGTGCAATGGCGCGATGCATGAATCGGCACATGGTCAGGGGGCGTCTGTTGCGTCATCAAGAGGCGACGCGTGTCCTGGTGTTCGCCTCATCAGGGTGCCGGACACCATCATACGGCCGCTACGATTTCCGGTTTGTCCAGACTGTTTAACTAAAATCCTTAAAGGAAACCTACCACTTGAAGTGGCAGGTTTTGGTGGAAATACCAGGCACCAGCTCGGGGTGAGCTGGTGCCGGAGCTTATTTTTGTTAGTGTTTTAAACCCCGGTATAGTCTGCGCTTTACCGTGCGCGCGGCTACATAGGAAGTGAAGGAGAGCCGCGCGCATGGTAAGCGCCGAGCGCGTACCTCCCTGCACCGGCTATAAAGTTTAAAAAGTGTTTTATACCGCGGTTTAAAACACTTAACAAAAATAAGCTCCGGTATTTCCATCAGAAACCTGCCACTACAAGTGGTAGGTTTCCTTTAAGGAAGAAAGATTGTCCTTAATGGACGAAATGAGAACCGCAATTAAAGAGGAAGTATCCTCTATTGCCGCCCATTTACCTGAACCACCTAGAAAAAAAGTTGGGCACCTCCTCCTTCTAATGATCAAGGACACACTTAAATTATCTAGGTCTTCAGAAGCAAATAAATATTAACCCCTTATCACGACACTAGTTTTCAGCTCAATGACCAGACTTGAGTTTTCAAATCTGCCCTGTCTCACGATAATTGGTTATAACTTTGGAACGCTTTAACACATCCCGGTGATTTTGAGAATGTTTTCTCATGACACATTGTACTTCATGTTAGCTATAAAATTTAAGTGATAAGTTCTGCGTTTCGTTCTGAAAAAAAAAGTAAAAATTTGGCAAAAGTTTGTAAAAATTCATTTTCCAAGTTTGAAATGTTCTGGTTTCCAGACAAGATGTAAAACTACCCAAAAAGTTTCATAATTAACATTTACGGAATATCTGCTTTATGTTGGGATGATATTTTATGCTTCCGGTCATTTTTCTAGGATGTTATGAGGAGCAGAACTTTAGGTGCGATTTTTCTTATTTTGATGAAAATTGCCAAAACTCACATTTTGAGGGACAACTCAGCTTCCAAGTGACTTTGAGAGGCCTAAATAATAGTAAAACCCCATGAATTACCCCACTATAAAAACTTCACCCCTCAACGTATGTGAAACAACTTCTATTAAGTCTATTAACCCTTTAAGTGTTTCACATGGGTCAAAAAATATGGACCTGCGATTTAGAAACTATAGAATTTTTTTTGGAAAATACGTTCATTTAGGCCAAAACTGACATTTTCAGAATAAATTAAATGATGAAACGCACTGCAACGCTTGATGCCCAATTCCTCCCGAGTGTACTGATACCCCATATGTGGTGGTGACTGCTGTATGGGCGCACGGCCGAGTATAGAATGAATGGAGGCGCTATTCACGTGGTGATACCAAATATGTACATTTTTCTTGTGTTTTATTTTATTTGCATTTTATGTGTTACTGGGGAGATTATGTGACTTTTATTTAATTATATTATAAAGATTTAATATTTTAACTTTTTTTACATTTTCTACTTCTTGGCTTGAATAAGCGATCATCCGATCGCTTATTCAAGCCTTTACACTGCAATACACTTGTATTGCAGTGTACAGTGAAAGTAACTGCCAGGAGGCGGAACCCGGCACAGAGAGGAGCCGACAGCCCTGAGTCACTCGTCGGGACCCGGGGCAGCGGCAGGAGGGATCGGATCCCCCGGTAAGCTCACCGGAGTTTTTCCGATCCTGGGTGTTAGTGCCGAGTCTGGGCTGTGATATCACAGACCGGCACCAGCGAGACCCGGTGTCCCGAAATCTTCTTCTGACGCGCCGCCGTAGCAAGGCGTCGCATCAGAAGTACCCTTAAGGGGTTAAAGGCTATGAGAAACAGAGCAAAGATATTACAGAACCACCTTCGGTTCAGAACAGTCTCTTTGGGCGTCTGAAGCAGAAAAAGAAACGGGTATTTCTGGTAGATACATTAAAAGATTAAGTGTAAGAGGAATGGTAATATCCAGAAGGATTTCGGTCCCCAAAGAGTTTAGAAACAGGTTATTGTTTGAGGAAAATGCGTTATGGAATTCAATACCAAAAGTTGATGTCCGGGTCACAAAGGTAGTTAAAAAGACATTGCCTTGATAGAAAATCTGATGCCCTATTAAATAGGGCATGGGAGACATCATTTTTAAATATTAAAACTAATATTGCTTCCACATCCGTAGCCATGACCCTCTTTTTCTGGCTTTTCGGAAATAGAATCGCACCTTATGAACGAAACCCCCAAGGAATCCATTATAGAGAATACCACTCCTTAAATTTGCCACAGCCGATGCTTCTGCTGAAGCTCCAAGATTCTCAGCTAAAGAAGCAGCTCTGACCAACTCTGTCTGGAGATCCCTCTGGATTAATGCAATGGGGGGGGGGGGGCAATGTTAAATCTAAAACTATGCTCTGCAACATCCCCTTTCAAGGAGATTTTGTGTTTGGCAGCGAACTAGATTCTATTCCTGAAAAAGTTGCAGATAGAAAGAAGGGGATCCCGGTTAGTAAGTCCCCAAGGAAGCCTTCCTTTCCCTTTTGTACTTCCAGGGAAGATTAATCTCCATTCATGGGCAAAGGTAGATGGAGCTACGCAAATGGAGGGCAGGTCGTGGTTACCTCTTTAACCCCGACCAAAAGCAGACGAAGCAATGACTTACAGGTAGGGGGGAGACTTTCTTTGTAGCCAAATGGGAAGAAATCGCCCCAAGTCCTTGGATACTCCAGACCATCCAATCAGGTTATAGGATAGCTTCTCCAAATCCCCCCACAAAATTTCCAGATCTCCCCCAGATTTTCCAGGAACCAAAATCTCCCACAACATTCAGCAGCTATGTCAAATGGATGTGATTGTTCCAGTACAGGAGACAAAAAAAGGATTTTATTCCCCTCTATTCTTAGTAAAAAAACTAAACAGGTTTATCAGACAAAAACATTTCAAAATGAAATCAATAAGATCAGCAACACCATTAATAGGACTAGACTACTTTCTGTGTACAATAGATCTCAAAGACGCATTTTATCACGTCCCTATCTGCCAAGATCACCAAAAGTATCTCCGATTTGCAATCCATTTCCCTGGTGGAGAAATCCTTCACTTCCAGTTCAGGGCCTTACCGTTTGGAATGTCTTCGGCTCCACGTATTTTCACCAAAATAATGGTAGAAGTAGTAGCCCATTTAAGAATGAGAGGTATAGTGATAGAACCTTACCTAGACGATCTTCTATTGATCGCCAAAACAGAGTCGGAGCTAAGGGCTCACCTTCAGGTCTCTATACTTCTTCTCCAGGACTTGGGGTGGATAATAAACTGGGAGAAATCGGAGCTAAACCCAGAAAAAGTAAAAAAGTTTCTAGGAGTAAGACTAGATACAAGGAAGCAAAGTTCCTTTTTTACCACAGGAGAAGGTTCAAAAATTAAGACAAAATGTAAGTCTCTTCCAGAGAAAGAATTCTTGCAGCATTCGGGCAGCCTTACGTCTCCTAGGTCTCCTGACATCCTGTATTCAGTGTGTGGCGTGGGCTAAAACCACACATGGATTATGCAGGCTTGGACTATTCGAATCTTTGACAAGAACCTACATCTAAACTTCAAGGTAAAAATCCCTCTTTTAGTCAAGCATTCCCTCTCGTGGTGGAAGGATCACCAAAATCTAAAAAACGGAGTTTGGTGGAACCCTGCCCCAGCCCTCACTATACGAACAGATGCAAGTCTACTAGCAGGCCATTATCTCCAGGGTCAGTGGGTCTTCCGAAGACCCGAGGCTATTTCGTTTTAACCCCTTCATGTGCTGATAGCACATTGTAATGAATGAGGAGGAAAATCCCCATATACTGCCATACTGTAGTATGGCAGTATATGATAGGATCGATCAGACAACCTAGGGTTAAAGTACCCTAGGGAGTCTGAAAAATACTAAAAATAAAAATTAAAAAAAGTTAAAAAAAAAAAAATTATAATAAAAAAACCTAAAATTTCAAATCCCCCCCCTTTCCCTAGAACTGACATAAATATAAATAAACAGTAAAAATCATAAACACATTAGGTATCGACGCGTCCGAAAATGCTCCGTACACCAAAGTATAAAAAAAGTTATTAGGGCCAGAATTTGGCAAAATCAAAAAAATAATTTTTGTACAGGAGGTTTTAATTTTTGTAAATGTATGAAAACATTATAAAACCTATACAAATTTGGTATCACCTTAATCGTACTGACCAAAAGAATAAAGTAGACATGTCATTTGGGGCGCTCAGTGAAAGACGTAATATCCAAGCCCACAAGAATATGGCGCAAATGCGTTTTTTCACCATTTTCACTGCATTTGGAATTTTTTTCCTGCTTCCGAATACATGGCATGGAATATTTAATACCATCACTATGAAGTGCAATTTGTTACGCAGAAAACAAGCCGTCACACAGCTCTTTACGTGTAAAAATAAAAAAGTTATAGATTTTTGAAGGTGGGGAGTGAAAAATGGACATGAAAAAACAGGAAAGGGCCCGGTCCTTAACCGGTTAAAGCAGTTTTAGAAACACTCAAACAAATTCACCTACCCATAAAAGGTCAACATGTCAGATTCCTCTCCGACAACACTACTACAGTACCATACCTTCGCAGACAGGGGGGTGCAAAATCAAAAAGCTTGACATCTCTATCCCAGCAGATCTTCAGGTGGGCAGAAACCTATTTTCTTTCCCTCTCTGCAATTCACCTCAGGGGCACAGAGAATGTAGAAGCAGACTTTTTATGTCGGGTTACATTGAATCCAAACAAATGGTCCCTGAGTCTGGAGACCTTCAAGGAAATGTGTTATCATTGAGGGACTCCAGTATTAGATCTTTTTGCGACCCACCTAAACAAAAAGTCGACTCAATTTTTCTCTCTAGACCCCGGGGGCTCTCCAATAGACCTAGATGCCTTCAGCCACTCATGGGGAACAGGGTCGGTCTATGCCTTTCCCCCCATACCCTTGATTCCCAAGGTTTTACAGAAATTGAGGACAGAGCAGGTCCTAATGATCCTTATTGCACCGTATTAGCCAAAAAGAAGTTGGTTCCCAGTTATCCAGAAACTGTCCATAGACAATCCTGTTCATCTGCCTTACAGTCAGGATCTTCTTCTGCAGGGCCCATTGTGTTATCAGGACTTACGCCAACTAAAACTCACGGCCTGGATCCTGAAAGGGCATTCTTAACAGCCAAAGGCCTCTCTATCGATGTAATCAGTACTATCCAAGCAAGTAGAAAGCCAGTAACTAATGCCATCTATCTGAAAATCTCTATTTGGTGCGGGGACCACCCTCCTTCTCAGGGCGATCCAAACCTAGCTCAAATTCTAGATTTCCTAAAAGTCAGGGTTTTCTCTCGGCCTCAGACCCAGTACACTCAAGGTCCAAATATCCGCATTTTTCTCGATTTTCCCTTAGCGGATCATCGGTGGATAAAAAGATTCATTAAGGGCTGCTCCCGTATGAAACCACATATAAAAAATTCAGTTCCCCCCTTGGAATCTTTCCCTGGTTTTAAATCACCTTGTAGGGCCCCCCTTTGAGCCCCTAGATTCAGGGAAAATAAAAAACCTTACATTTAAAACAGCCTTCTTAATTGCTATTACTACGGCATGCTGATTGAGTGAGATTCAGGCCCTTTCTTGTAGAGAGCCCTTTCTAAGAATTCTAGATGATAAGATTCTCAAACTAGATCCCCTCATCCTACCCAAAGTTGTACCAGATTTTCACCGTAGACAAGAAATCATCCTTCCCTCCTTTTGTTCAAACCCTAAAACCGAACGCGAAAAAGTGGCAGACCCTAGATGTCAGGAGGTGTGTTCTATTTTACCTAGAGGCCACAGAAGGGTGGAGGAAAGATTCAAATTTACAAATCAACTTTGGGGGGCAAGAATAGAGGGACTAAAGCCTCAAAAGAAATCTTAGCCAGATGGATAAAATGCACCATGTCTCTTTGCTACAAGACTGCAAACACCTCCCTTCTGGAAAACGTTAAAGCCCATTCCACTAGAGCCATGGCAGCCTCATGGGCAGAGAAAAGAGGTGCATCTCTGGATCAGATTTGCAGCAACGTGGTCAAGCACCTCGACCTTTGCAAAGCACTACCGCTTGGATATTGCCTCCCAGGAAGACCTGACGTTCGGCAGGAAAATCCTACGGGTGGTGGTCCCTCCCTAATAATGGTATAATCTGGTAAGACTCCTGGTGGGGGCCGTCATGGAACGTGGTGGAAATATGGAATTAGTGTTACCGGTAATTCGGTTTCCACTAGTGACCATGAGGCCCCCCTTATTTCCCTCCCTTCCTTCTTGGAGATGGGTCTAATTATTTTTCTATCTACACTTGCATCCTTCCAGGTGGTACTTGGCACTGTTGTTGGGTGCCACGGAGGAGCTTTTTAATCTCTTGCAACTTCTTGTTCCTACAGGATATAAGGAGCATCCACCAGGTGGAGGCCGTCATGGTCACTAGTGGAAACCGAATTACCGGTAACACTAATTTCATATTTTTCGTCCTTTCAAGAACACCAGAGAGTCTTTTCTTGGGAAAGGTAAACAAGGTCGCTGGAGCTAACCCAAAGGAGGAAGAGGAAGGGGCTTCCTGTTCTCCAACCCTCCTGACGGTACTGGAATCAAGAAACAGTGACGCCAGGGTGGGGGGTGACTTTTTGGGTTCGCATCTTAGTGGTCAAATATCACAGCGAATCCTTAGGTCTTGAATATTATAAAATAGGGGTACAGGATAGAATTCAACTGCCCCCCCCCCCTCAAGGTTTATCCCTCCCTTATTCTCTACTTCTCTCTACTCACTCTCTCATTTATATAAAAAAACAACAGTGTAAGAGTTTACGTGGGGCGCTAGAACACAACCACTTGAGCCCTTGAATGTAGGAGACCTCCTGTGGGGTCATATAAACCACGGTCCAGCCGATATAAATATAAGAAGTGATTTATTTCAGATCTTACCGATCAGTATGGAATAAAATGGTACAAATTAATGGTCCCTTTAACGCATTTCGGGTCTTGGACCCTTTCTCAAAAAACGAACAAGTATATACATATCAATGCTCTGACAAAGCCTTTAAATACAAATAGAGTATGTTACTTACACTCCTGGGTTGGTGGATTACATGGCGCCAACCAGGGGAAGTTACACCTGCGCACTTCAGAGGACAGTACGCCGAGTGGATTTTTTGATCCACTGCGCATGCGCCAAAATCCGGCTTGCCGGAAGTGACATCACCGTTGTCATGGTGACGCGTCCTCACCACATCACCTCCCCCGGGCTTATGCAGCGCCGCTGAAAGGTAATGTGGATCGCTCACCGTTGTTATGGTGATGCGTCCTCATGAAATCGCCTCCCCTGGGCTTGTGCAGCGCCACTGACAGATGTTGCGGATCGCTCACCGTTGTCACGGTGATGCGTCCTCAGCAAATCACCTGTCACGGGCACCGATGACAGATTTAATGTGGCGAGGGTTGCTCACCTCAGGGATAATTGTATTTAATGCCCAATGTGGTATAACATCTCTGGAGACGATGTGAATTCTTACATAGGTATGCATATTTTAAAAGACATACCATACACAAATGGCAACATACATAAAAGACAGCATACATGAAATTTACACATAAAATTTTTTTCTTAAATAAAAAAATAAATAATGCATGAGGGAAATCACATTGCATTATTTATTTATTTATGAAAAAAAAATTTTCTTAAGGAATCGGTTGACTCTTATATCAATAAATACCGTACTGAGACCCAAGAGATTAAAAAGAAGAAATTCTTCCGGGATTCTGAAGATTATAGATTGAACAAAGTCTACAGATGGCGGGATACTTCCGGTACCTTCGGCTTTGGGGAAGATTTGGCGCACGAGGCAGTCGGCGTTACTCCAGCTCAAGCAGCGACAGGAGTGGAAAACAACGTACACATCGTCCTCCTTTTCCAAGGGAACAGATCGGGGAACCTCCAGGAAGACAAGACGAGGGGGTCGCCACCACCGCCGTAGTTCCAGACCCGATACTGACGAGAGCCCAGGTAGTGATCAATCGCTAGTGATTAATATTTCGTCTAAAGTGTTGGACCCTGTGCAGTTGAACTTACTACAGAAGGGACTATCGTTTAGTCCAACTGGACATTTTGATTGTTTTGAGATGGAGTTAGATTTGCAGAGGTTTTTTTAGAAATGTTAGACTTAAGGCATTATTTCAGGAGTTGGATGTGATACAAAGACCTCAGGTTGAGGTTTGTTAAGGAGGTCGCACTGGTTTCGGACGCCATCTTGACTACTGTCCGCCATCTTAGATACAGCGGCCACCTTGGGGGGGAGTATGCTTCCCTCTTAGAAGCTATAGAGTTAAATGTTTTAATTCAGCTATTTTTCTCATTTAAACTGTTGTTTGCCTTTTCACTATATCCTTGGCATTTCTTACTGTCCTTCGGGCCTCTGTATTCTTGTTATTTATTTTGGTTATGAAGAAGCTTCTAGGAGCCATTGTGTAGATAAGCATGGCTGTAAACAAGGCCTAGTCATTTTTCCCAGAATGTGCTGGTACAAAAACATAATGTCCAATAGCTTTGCAGTATACTATTCACACCCCTTTGATGACTCTTCTGTCTGATATATATTATGCATTTTGATTATTAAACGGTAGAAGATCTTGACTAAGAGATTGACGTATGTCTTGGTCCTTATGTTCAATCATGAAAGGGTTAATTAGGACTCACCTTACAAAAGTCAAGAGGGCTGTTGGGGCCCTGCATAAAAATCCCTAACAATATTTGGCGTCCTTTCCTGGGTGGGCTTAGAAGTAAACAACAACAACACCGAGACAGCCTCCGTGAAGAGTCCCCGCCGGCTTGGTGAACAGAACTGACCAGAGAGCTCTCAGGGTAAGAGATTAATTTTTTCTTGTCTACCTTGATATGTCACTTCTGGTTCACTGGTTGGACGGACCGGGTAAGACTGTCTCTGTGTTATGTATTTGCCACTGTTGTTCACTGTAACCTAAGCTCATAGTTTTTGGCAAAGAACCACTTTGTAAGGTGATGGACAGAGACTGGACAGAGACTGGACAGAGACTGGACAGAGACTGGACAGTGACGGATGGTCAGACAGTCTGTGGTGTTATCTGGTTGGAGCTGTGGGACAGGGAAGAGTAACCCTTAGATGTCTGCAATGCTAGAGTGGGAGATATTCTGTTGTGGTAGTCGGATTATCATAGTGTCTGGGATACTGTTTGTTTGGGACTGGTTTTTCCCATAGATTGTGACAGAGTTCAGATTGCGGAGACCCGCCCTGATCAGGCGAGCGCTAGACTTTCTTCGGGAGTCTGAGCGGTCTCGTGTGGCTGTGAGAACTAGTGGAGGACGGCGGCATGTTTTAGTCAGTCTAGTCAGGCAGTGGCTTGGTGTAGCGTCCTTTGTGAGATATTCTCTGGTAGCTAGTTTCTTTGTTTGTCAATAAATCGAGATGTTGGCATCCGCTGAATCTTTGGGGATGTGTCCCTGTAACGGTATCGTAGTTGTAGATACAGAGAGCACAGCAGAGTGAATTGGAATTGAGCCAAGTGCGTTGCATTGCAGACATAGGCAAGAAGGAAGATTGTGTCCCACATGAAGGGGAAAGATGCACAGAGACAGAAGGTTGTTGAGTTCAGTAGGACTGATGGAAAAGTGCAAGTTGACATGATCGGACATAAGGCTGGTAGTTTTGTGTTGAAATGAAAAGTAATATTGAAGGTTTGAAGGTTTTGGGATGTGTCAGATGATCTGCTGATTGTACGAGTGGGAAAACTTGATCAGATTTGGAAACAGACACTTATAGCCTCTGACTGACGGACGGACCAGGACAGAGTGAAAGGAATCCTTCAGAGTGCCCAATGAAGAAAGAGACAGGCGATAAGGGACATTTCAAAGTTTTTGATGTGGAAAGAATTTGAGAAAAAGAGATTTTATTATATTTTCCTTGGAGAGAAAAATGGCCCCTGTAATCCAGACTCCACCCCTGTATCTGGTGGTTAGAGAAGATGACACGCCCTACCATCCTTCAGTGGCGGCCATCTTAAGACGATCTTCAAGTTGATGAAAGTTGATTGCTGTTGGCAGCCATAAAAGCTGTTTTGGGGCTTTGTAGGATAACAGCTGACCATGCTTGGGGCGTCTGCTAGGGGTCTTGGAGTGTGGGATGGAGGTTGTTTGAGTATTATTCAAATTTATTGATCCCGACAATTAGAGAAAAATTACTATAAAAAGTGTTACAATGTCTCCGGTACCTGCTTTCTGGCATTTAAGGGGTTAACAAAAGGGTGGGGGCTGTTGGAGCTGCGTTTTGTTTTGTGAAGAACTGACATGTGCTGTGTCTGTCTTATCTACGAGAGAGACGATAGTGACCTTGATGTTCACGGAAAACTGAATTTCTCCATATTGAGTTGCTTGGAATCTGTGTTCTGTTATCTCGTGGTTTACAGGCTAGTGAGAACATTTACATTTGGGAGGGGTAGATCGCTGCATTTAGACTTCTCCCTGACAATCTAAAAAAGACTTGAAGGAAGTTATTTGGTTGTGGAACAGGGATACAGTATGATGTGATGTCCTCCTGTGTACCCCATGAACAGACTAGGCAGGAACGAGCCCCCCAGCTGTGTTGCAGAGCCTATGACTGACTTTTGCTCCTTTTTGATTAAAAACCATCTTAAGTGTACCTGGATTTTATTGAGACGTTGGAGTCTGGCCAGAACTTTATAGGAAGCACAGAACACTGGGCTGGAGATGTGGTGGAGGGACATTGACGTTCAGAGGGAATAGAGGATGTTTCATAGACCACGCTGAAGGGAGATTAACAACATCTCCGGAAGTCTCAACCGACCAACCCAAGTGGGCGTTGCGGGGAGGAGACATTACTGTAGTGAGTGGCGGAGACGGCCCCCACAGGGCAAGACAAGGGGGGTGGTTATGGACAAGGATGTCAGCGAGAACAGCCCCCCCAAACAGAGTTATCGCCTTTCATTGTAGAACTCTCCTCTGCTAGTCCGATGATGATTTTAGCCCATTTCCGGTCAAGAAAAGACTCAGAAAGAACAGCCGGATACATGTAGCATGGTCCATGACCTCCAAGCTGCCAATGAGTGTACTGAAGCCCAGTGGTCCCTAGCCCAAACTGGCAGAGAGTGACATATTATTCACTGTTATTGATTTGGCAAATGTTTTCCTCTCTGTGCCCCTACATGAAGATTGCCAGGACCTATTTGCCTTTACCAGTTCACTATTCCAGTATATCTGATGCAGATTCCCACAAGGGGGGTAAAACTCACCCAGCCAGTACTCGATACTACACGGCCCTACAGGGAGTAGACTGGCAGACTAGCCCCTTACTGGATGTTCTCCTTTTCAGTATGCGGAGGACCTACTGTTTTTGTTTGCCAGGATGCATTTATTGACCTTATGTGTTTTCTGTTCCAGAAGGGTTGAAAAGTTTCCTGAGACAAACTCCAGTACCGCCAGGAGAAGCTGCCCCTTTCTGACTGCATTGCCTCTTCCCCATTTGCCCTTAGTCAGGAGGCAATTGATGCATTTCATAGCCTTAAGCTGGTAAATCCTGTCTGCCCCGGCCTTAGGCACATGCCACTGAACCAGACCTTTTATTTTATTTTGCACTGAGTATCTAGGCCACGCCACAGGTGTCCTAGCCCAGGAACGTGGTGGCCTCCCCAGTGGCCCACTATTAGGCCCGGTTAGACTCAGTTGTGAGGGGAGTCCCGCATGTGTCAGTAGCTGCAGCTAGCAATCTGCTCAGCAAGGCCAGTGAGTTGATCCTAGATCACTCAGTTACAGTGCAAACCCCACATACCTTGCACATTGTCCTCACCCAAGTACAGCCCAAGCATCTGAGCAAAGGCCAGACAGCTCAGACTCCAGTGTGCACTCCTGATGCCCCAGGATACACTGATAAGGTGCACAGCTCTGAATCCTTCATTCTATCGCCAGTCTTCCAGGATTCAGAGGGGGGAGAGAAGGGTAATTAACCCAGATGTTGAGATTTTCTCATAGATGTCTCCAGGTCTGCAGGAGAAGACAGACGGTTCTACACTGGATATACAGTGGTCAGTGGCGCACATGAGGTAGTACAAGCAGAACCACTCCCTCCACACAGGTCAGCGCAGGAGGTGAAGTGACGGCACTCAGGGAAGTGCTACAGCTGGTGGAAGGTAAAAGGGCAAACATCTATACTCAAGGTATAGTTCTGGGGTCTAAACACGACTATGAACCCTTATGGAAGGCTAGAGATTTCCTCACCTCTGCAGGGACCCCCTTTAAGCATGGCACGCTGGTTAAAGAGCTCATGGATGCTCTCTTACTTCCACGAGAGGTGAGGATAATAAAAGTAAAAGCACACACAATTTGGTAACTCCACAAGCCAAGGGCAAGTATGTGGCCAACGGGATGGCGAAGGCAGCTGCACAGATGGAGCCCGGAGACTGTCCTGAAGTCTCAGCGGTGAGTTCTGAGCTAAAAGTTTGATCCACAGGTGTTCCAGTCCCTGGTGGCCCGGGAGTCATCAGAAGTGAAGGAAGAGTGGAGGAAAGCTGGAGCCCAGATGCCGATGGGACCTGGATGCTGGGAGAGAGAGTGTGCCTGCCCGGAGCCCTGCACCCGACAGTAAGTCAAGTAGCCCACGGACACACACACATATCCAAAATGGCCATGCTAGTGCACATAAACCACTAGTGGTTTGCCCCGGGCATTACTACCCCTGTCACTAGACTAGTGAAAGCCTGTATAGTCTGTGCCCGCCACAACCCGGGTAAGGTGGTAAAGTCCCCACAGAAGGTGACACCCAAGCTGCTGTATCCCTTCCAGAGACTGCAGATGGATTTTATCCAGCTACCAAAAAGTGGTACGTAGGAATACGTGCTTGTGTGCATTGATCTCTTTCCAGGGTGGCCAGAAGCTTCTCCCATGACCAAGGCTACTGCCAGAGCTGCAGCCAAGAAGTTGGTGAGTGAGATTTTTCTGCAGGTTTGGACTTCCAGAGACCATAGAGTCCGGTCGCAGAACCCACTTCACTGGACAGGTAAAGACCTGAAACCTTGTCCCTCCTGGGTGTAGAACAGGCCCTGCACACCCCTTGCCCTTCCCAAGTTGGTGGTGCGTTTGAGATACTTTAAACAGCACTCTTAAGTTAGAGATCCAGAAGGCCATGGAAGAAACAGGGAAACCATGGCGCGAGTGCTTTCCTGCTGACCATCATTCAGTTAGGACCACACCCCAAAAGAAAGATGGGATTGTCCCCCTTTGAAGTACTTTTTGGCTGTGCACCCAGACTAGGCCCCTAGTTCCCATAGACCCTAGAGATGATGGCAGGAAACCAAGTGGAATATGCCACACAGTTGAGCCAGGCCTTGGAAAAGGTCGGCAAAAGTGTTTCTGATTCCTTTTTCAGATGCAGACAGAGACCTCAGGACGCATAACCTGAAGCCTGGAGACTACGTGGTGGTAAAGAGACACCAGAGAGAAAGTCTGGAGCCTCGCTACGACGGTCCTTTCCAAGTCCTGCTGACCAGTGCCACGTCTGTGAAGCTAGAGGGAAGTCAGCACGCTTTATATTCCATGCTTACTTATTCTTCCTGCTAGCTGGTCTCTTCTGACTGACTGTATGCTCAGGGACACCCCAACCATGACTATCACTGTATCTATAGGGCTGACCAGGATGCCCCCAGGGTAGGAGACTTTACCTACGGTTGGTGCAGACAGTGACCTTCTTTAACATTGAGAGCACAGGTAACCCTGTATTAGCAGTGTCTGATGTGTACAGGATTTGTGGGGATAGGAGAGTCAGGTCAGGCCTAGAGGCTGGGAAGGTGAGTGTACTGTGATAAAGTTTGTGTATTCCTTCCTCGTGATCCCCAGGGATAAGATTGATCAGACACATAAGAAAAGGTAGAGAATCCCAAAGGATTCTGGAGGTCTGAGAGAAGCACCTAGATGACAACGTTTATATAGATACAGTGGGAGCACCAAGGGGGGTCCCAGATGAGTACAAGGCCCACAATCAGATATGGGCAGGTCTAGAGTCCATTGTTCCCCAGAGAGCTATGAGCAAAGATGTTGGTTGGGTAACTGTTTTTTTATTGTAATCAACAGAGATTTGTGAATTATATCGGAGATGTTTCCCAGAACCGCACGGCTTTGGACATGACCCTTGCTGAGAAGGGAGGAGTCTGTAAGATGGTGGGAGTGGCCTGTCGCATATACATCCCAGATGACATTGCCCCCTATGGATCCATTACCCATGCTCGTGAAAAGATTGAAGGACTGTCCAGGGAACTCAAGAGAAACTCTGGGGTGGACACTTTGTCCTTTACTTTGTGGTTGGGGGATTGGAAGGGTTTGCTTTAAGTGGGGGTGATATTGGGGATTGTGATTTTGCTCTTGTCACTTATGGCATGTTGTGTGGTCCCCCTCATCAAGTCCACCATGTCCCAGATGGCCGTCCAAGCGGTAAGAACCATGACAGGAGAAGTGCCCGGAGCGGAGGATGATGCTGCCTGTTTACAAACCTATGGACTATGGGAACTCAGTGATGTGATTTGAGTGTGCGGGCCTGTAACCCCTGAGTGACCAGCCTCCAGGGGATCTGGTGAAGAGTTAACAAGTCCAGCAGGTAAGGGCTTAGCCTACCTGTGGGTACCTGGAGCTTGAGGAGGTCGCTCAGGATGGAGTTACAGGCCAGCAAAGCTCAAAGGGGGGAATTGTTAAGGAGGTCGCACTGGTTTCGGACACCATCTTGACTACTGTCCGCCATCTTAGATACAGCGGCCACCTTGGGGGGGGGGGTATGCTTCCCTCTTAGAAGCTATAGAGTTAAATGTTTTAATTCAGCTATTTTTCTCATTTAAACTGTTGTTTGCCTTTTCACTATATCCTTGGCATTTCTTACTGTCCTTCGGGCCTCTGTATTCTTGTTATTTATTTTGGTTATGAAGAAGCTTCTAGGAGCCATTGTGTAGATAAGCATGGCTGTAAACAAGGCCTAGTCATTTTTCCCAGAATGTGCTGGTACAAAAACATAATGTCCAATAGCTTTGCAGTATACTATTCACACCCCTTTGATGACTCTTCTGTCTGATATATATTATGCATTTTGATTATTAAACGGTAGAAGATCTTGACTTATGTCTTGGTCCTTATGTTCAATCATGAAAGGGTTAATTAGGACTCACCTTACAAAAGTCAAGAGGGCTGTTGGGGCCCTGCATAAAAATCCCTAACAAGGTTAATGATACTAATGTCTTGAGTCTAAACAATCTTGGGTTAAGATTGAAAAGTTCGTTTTCTCTGCCAAAATAATCTCACCCTACTGAGACATATATTAGTCTTGTTAAAAGAGATGTTGATGCCTTGCTTAATCATATTAAAATGGGTGATTTTATGGTCAATCTTAATCGTGATGAGTTTAATGCACTTAAGTCACTGATGTCTGATAAGGAGTTAATTATAAAACCGTCCGACAAAGGCGGATCGATCGTGATTTTAGATCGATCCGCCTATGTCAAAGAAATAGAACGACAACTTACCGACACTAAAACATACTTATTGCTACCTGGCAATCCGATCTCTCAGATTAAATCTAAGATCATTTCATTGGTCGATAGTTACAAAGAAAAAGGTATCATTGATGAGACACTTGCTAGATATTTAATTAATCATGATCCGGTTACACCGCTACTATATATACTACCCAAGGTCCATAAGACCCTTGTGGATCCCCCGGGAAGGCCCATAGTGGCATCTACCAATTCAATCTTTTCCCCTCTGGCCAAAGTGCTAGAAAAAGTAATGACACCGCTGGTCATGAAGACACCTGCATTTTTGCTGGATACTGCAGCTTTTTTGACGTTAATCAGAGATATAAAACAGGTGGGGAAAGATGACATTTTAGGGACAATAGACGTGGTAAGTCTTTACACGTCGATAGAGCATGACAAAGGTATTGAAGCCACAAGAAGGTTACTCTCGAGGGACCCTAGGCTTACACCTGAACAAAGAGAGTTTTTGATTGATATTCTTACAGTAGTTCTAAGGGATAATTATTTTTTATTCCAGGACAGCCTTTTCTTACAGAAATGCGGGACGGCCATGGGGTCGAACGTGGCCCCGCCCTATGCAAACTGTTATATGGCAATATTTGAGGAAGACTATGTTTATTCCCATCACCTGTTTCAGAAATATGTTAAATTATGGCGTCGTTTCATCAACGATATTGTTTGCATATGGGCGGGGCCACGTGAGGCCCTTGATGAGTTTATCATTTTTCTTAACTCAATACGAGAAGAATTACAGTTCACTACTACCTCTGATTTGGCTCAAGTGAGCTTTCTTGACACATTATTGATGAAAGATGCTGGGGGTCTACTAACTACTGATTTATACCGCAAAGTGACAGATAGGAACAGCATTCTTCATTTTAGAAGTAGTCACCCATATTCTATCAAAAAATCTATTCCCAAATCTCAGTTTCAAAGAATTAACAGGATTGTGGTAGATCCGGAATTAAAAAAGGTGAGACTAAAAGAAATGGAATATAGGTTTAGACAACGGGGCTATCCTGAAAGGGTTATAGAACAAGCTAAATTGTCAATGGATGTACCTCGTAGCAGTAGGACCGATGTAGAGAAAAGGATTGTTTTCTCACATCGTTTTCATCCCTTCAATTGGAGAATTGATACGATTGTTAGAAAACATTGGAAACTTTTAGGAACTTCGTTCCCTGATGTAGAAGAATTTAAAAACCCTCCACTAATCTGCAATAAGAAAGCGCTTAATCTGCGCACAAAATTAGTGAAAGCAGATATTGGTAGTACATTTCTTGCTTCTAGGAAGAATGGGACATTCCCCTGCTTAAATTGTGCACAATGTTCTAACATAATAAGAGGTGACACATTTTACCACCCCCGTTCAGGTCACCCATTTAAAGTAAAAGGTTTTTTTACCTGTAATTCCACTAATGTGGTTTACCTGATCAGGTGTCCTTGTGGCTATTTCTATATTGGAGAGACGATGCAGCGGATTTCTGAACGCATCGGTAAACATAAATCTACAATCCGATGCAAAGATATGTTTCAACCCATTCCCTCTCACTTTCAGAAATGTGGACATACTATTGCACAACTTAAATTTATGATAATTGAGAAAATTGAACAGCCGAGACGAGGAGGTAGTGTGAAACAACTCCTGCTGCGCAGGGAAGCGTTCTGGATTTATACGTTGAACACCCTGGAACCACAGGGGTTAAATTGTGACTTTAATGTTACTAGGATGTGACTTTGTTTAATTGTATATATGAGTTTATTCTTTTCTATTTACTCTGTTCTCTCACCCATAGAAACGTTTGGTGAAATGATGATGTTTTGAAGTACCGCCTCCTGATGGTTTCACACCTCGATCTGGATTTGCCGAGGATGTGACGTCCAGTAGGGGACCTATTCACAACTAAGATAAATAGTGTCTGTAGCATGTACATTTAGCAGTTGATAAAGGCTTTGTAAGCCGAAACGCGTTCTGTCATGTGTCTATGACTCAATAAATTTGCCGCAACGAAGCATATCGTGAGTGCTGGGATATTTCTTTCTATGCTATTTGGCGTGCATCTCGCCTGTCCTCTTGCACCACAACCAAATACGCGGAGTGCCGTCCTTACTTACACTTAAGAGACATACCTTGAACTGCCCACTGTCATGTGCTATGATAGTACCCCTACAAAGGACTACACATAGAGGAGACCCTTTGCATCTTTATTGCACTTTTCCCACTTCAAGGGCTGTATCCAGAAGATGGACTTTGCTATTAAAGACCTTCTGAGAGACTTTTGCCAACCTCAAGGAAAAGTTGCTACTTTATTTATTTTTATATTGCACTTAATGCCTTCCTTTTAGGTACGGACATTCTACATGCACTTTTATGCCTTTCCTTTTCAGGTAAAGAGACATTCTATGCTGCTACCCTGAGTAGCCTAATTATCTGTAACGTTTGTAATGTTATAAGATGTGTACCCATTGGGCTCCTAAGCCAATGTGAGTTTACAGCATGTTTGCACACTGTCAATATATGTCAGTAGTTTGCACTAACCTTTTATAGGCTTTTCAGATTGTAGTGTGGCGGATCGTCAAATCTGTAAACCTTGACCGCTATCTTATGCCTCAAACCAAAGCTTTGCAAGTGGGGGTAGTCTGTAAACTGCGGGTCCTTAGGGGACCGGGGTTGTTAAAGATATAGCACCTGGATGCCACTCACACAAGGGTAAGAATGTCAGTCGGCAGGTACTTGTACATTGCACAATGTTTTATTGTGTCACATATGCCCATGTAATGCATATATACACTATATATTTGTCGCCAGGGAAGAAGTGTTTATATAACAAATATACAGGCCCCGGTGCAAGGAGTGGATTACAGTACATGACACCACACCTTTCCTACTGTACAGTTTGGTTTAATGGCGTCAGCAACCAACTGTCACACATGTCCTTGTCTTAGTCCGACACCAACCCAGGTGCCTGTATCCAGGACCATGGGCGGTTTGTCCCTACATATCATGTAGCCTGCACTTCACAGAAGTGCCCCTATCTACCTCTGCGCCCCAATCAGTCTGTAGTCGAGCCGAGGGCGGCTCTTTCAATTGCCCCGGGGGTATGCAACACCCCCGCCGATGCAAGGCAGAGCTGTGTTTGCAAATATGTGCCACCATGTAGCTTGCAGCCTGTGTAGGGTCTGATTAGCCTCACAGCATGTCACTACATAACACTAGATAACACAGATGAACTCTGCAGTGGTAGATCCTGCCTGGCAAGGCAGGAGTTAATTCTTTGATGTGATGTAAGATGTGTCATCCAATCACATGTATTATCCTAATATATTGTAAGCTGGGATGTAATTGGAGGAGTAACCACCACATGACCAAAAGCTGAGAAAAAGTGACGGTTGGAGATTTCCAACAGTCAATTCAGTCAGAGAAGTGAGTCTGACAGGATTCAGTCAGAAAGACTAGCCAGTCAGACCAAGCAGTGAGTTAAACAGGGAGAGGAAAGGGGTATCATCCTACCTTCAAGGGTGATACCTGAAGCACTCCAGGACAAGCTGAAGCTTCCTATTAGGACACAGCTACCTCCCAGCCTGCCCTCTGCATCCAGGCTGGCGATCTACCTCCTGTGGCTCCCTCCAAGTACATCTCAGCAATCCACTACTCTGTTAAAGGCACGTTGCTGCGGTTCCTGTCGGTTCCAATAAAGAACTGTAAGTTCAACCTCTGCCTCCGTCTGGTCCCTGCTACTACAACTACCATCATCACAGGCACCCTGTCCACCACACAGAGGCTCATACTCTAGACACCAAAGGGTTGCCCCAGGGAGATCCGCTATAGCAGCCTCTCCCTCATCATTTCTTGCCAACACCACCCTGCTGGAGACCTGCCAGGCTGTAGTACAGCCCTCCGGTTCCCCATACCAAGCACCGTGACACTAGCGTGCCTAGGCCGCAACCGCCAGCCACTCAGGTACTGCGGGCCCCGGCTGACTCCAGGCCCCGAGAAAAGGCTAGACCCCGCTGGGGGATGTTGCACATACTCTATTTGTATTTATAGGCTTTGTCAGAGCATTGATATGTATATACTTGTCCGTTTTTTGAGAAAGGGTCCAAGACCCGAAACGCGTTAAAGGGACCATTAATTTGTACCATTTTATTCCATACTGATCGGTAAGATCTGAAATAAATCACTTCTTTTATTTATATCGGCTGGACCGTGGTTTATATGACCCCACAAGAGGTCTCCTACATTCAAGGGCTCAAGTGGTTGTGTTCTGTCCCTCTATTCTTCCCCCCCAAAGTTGATTTGTAAATTTGAATCTTTCCTCCACCTTTCTGTGGCCTCTAGGTAAAAGAGAACACACCTTCTGACATCTAGGGTCTGCCACTTTTTCGCGTTCGGTTTTAGGGTTTGAACAAAAGGAGGGAAGGATGATTTCTTGTCTACGGTGAAAATCTGATACAACTTTGGGTAGGAAGAGGGGATCTAGTTTCAGAACTATCTTATCATCAAGAATTCTTAGAAAGGGCTCTCTACAAGAAAGGGCCTGAATCTCACTCAATCAGCATGCAGTAGTAATAGCAATTAAGAAGGCTGTTTTAAATGTAAGGTTTTTTATTTTTCCCTGAATCTAGGGGCTCAAAGGGGGGCCCCACGAGGTGATTTAAAACCTACTGTCCTCTGAAGTGCGCAGGTGTAACTTCCCCTGGTTGGCGCCATGTAATCCACCAACCCAGGAGTGTAAGTAACATACTCTATTTGTATTTAAAGGCTTTGTCAGAGCATTGATATGTATATACTTGTCCGTTTTTTGAGAAAGGGTCCAAGACCCGAAACGCGTTAAAGGGACCATTAATTTGTACCATTTTATTCCATACTGATCGGTAAGATCTGAAATAAATCACTTCTTTTATTTATATCGGCTGGACCGTGGTTTATATGACCCCACAGGAGGTCTCCTACATTCAAGGGCTCAAGTGGTTGTGTTCTAGCGCCCCACGTAAACTCTTACACTGTTGTTCTTTATATATATGCTTTTACCAAAACCTTTGGTTTCGGGTATGTAGAGTTGTGGGAGCTGCTGATCTTCACACACAGAGCCAAATCCGGATTGGAAATACCAAGGACCGTTCCCCAGGAGTGGGAATTTATGCATAACACCAAGCTTCTCACAAGGTGAGCATCCTATATACTACCTGTAAGACTCAAGTACCCGGCTATATTACCCAAGGCGCCGTCCTCTGTTGTTCCCGTTTTTTCTATTTTTGTAGTTCCACTCTCTCATTTGGCAGAAAGTCTCACATCTGATCCACTCATGAGTGGTGGTTCCAGTTCCTCGCGATCAAGAGAAGTTGGGGTTCTATTCTCCGCTGTGTCTGATCAAGATGCCAAACGGTTCGAATCGTCTGATCATAAACCTGCAGAAACAACTACATCACCTACAGAAAATTCTGCATGGAGACGGTAAGATCTGCTACTCAGCTTATTCACGCCAATTCCTGTATGTGCACAATAGATCTTCGGGATGCCTACTATCCTGTCCCAATCTGAGGTATCTCAGATTATCGATCCTCTCTCCAAAGGGCTCTATTCTGCATTTTCAATTTTGACCACTTCCCTATGGTATTTCCTCAGCCCCAAGAATTTTTACCAAAATTATGGTGGAAGTAGTGGCCTTTTTAAGACTGCAGAATGTATCCATTATCCCCTACTTAGATGATCTTCTTGTAGTAGGGAAGGACTAGACAAGCCTATTGGTTGCAAGGGAGCTTACCCTGGGGAAACTCTTAGAGTTGGGATGGTTAGTCAACTTACAAAAATCTGATTTAAAACCTTCCACCCAAAAGATATTCCTAGGGGTTCTTTTGAATTCTACTTATAAAATGTCTTTCCTTTCCCAGGGAAAAGCGGACACCATAAAAGACCAGATGCAATCCTTCAGGAGGAAGGTTTCCATATCGGTCAGACAGGCAATGAAGATCCTGGGTCTTCTTACAGATTGCCTTCCTTCAGTAGCCTGGAGTCAGAGCCACTCTTGAGTTCTACAGAGCTGGATCCTACGTTCCTGGAACAGGAAGTCTTCCGGCCCAGACAAGAAGGTCACTATTTTGTCCTTTGTAAAAAGGGACCTCCTGTGGTGGCTAGATTAATAAAATCTGGAGAAAGGAGTACCTTGGTCCTGCCTTCCGTGTGTCACCATCATGACTGACGCAAGCAGTACGGGTTGGGGAGCAGTCTTCCCTTCCCATTCCGCTCAAGGATCTTGGACTCCATCCCAGTCAAAGAAGGCTTCGAATTATCGAGAGCTAAGGGTGGTCTGGGAAGCCCTAAGGTCAAACTCGGTCCACCTGGAAAATCGCCATGTCCATATTCTCTCAGACAACATCACGGCGGTATCCGATCTGAGGAGGCAAGGAGGTACAAGATCTCCGGTCCTGTCAAGTCTAGCTCGCACCATATTTTCCTGGGAGGAGATAAACACCCTCTCCATCTCAGCAACACATCTGAAGGGAATTTTAAACAGGGAGGCGGACTACCTCAGCAGGAAAGACATCTTGCCCAATGAGTGGTGCCTCAACCAGGAGACCTTTCTTCAACTTTGCAGCAGCTGGGGTACTCCCCGAATCGACCTTTTTGCCACAAGAGAAAATTCATAGTGCCGGCTGTTCTACTCTCTGGAATCCAACAAGAGCAGAGATCATCTGGACGCCTTCAGCCATCCTTGGAACAAGAGTCTTGCTTACGCCTTTCCCCCTATTCCCTTGGTAGCAAGGGTTCTCAAAAAGATCTTGCTCGACCAGGTGAGGGTGATTCTAATCTGTCCAAATTGGCCAAAGAAAAGTCGGTATCCTCTGCTGAGGTCCTTGTCCCTTCAGCAGCCGATTATTCTACCAGCACAGAAGGACCTCTTGAACAAGTGTCCCATCTTTCCTCCAGACCCGGTTAAACTTCAACTGGCAGCCTGGATCCTGAGTCCGAATTCCTAAGTTCACAAGGACTGTCCAGAGCTGTAGTTTCTACTCTCAAGGCAAGTAGAAAGTTAGCTTTGCCATACACCACAAAATATGGAAAAGGTTTGTGACTTTTTGTGGGGCTAATTTCTCTCTCAGGCTAATCCCAATATTTTTCAGGTCTTGGACTTCCTACAGAAGGGCCAAGAACTCGGGTTGTCTACCAGCACCTTGAAGGTCCAGGTCTCGGCTCTTAGTGCCTTTTTCGACCATCCTCTGGCTGATCACAGGTGGGTCAGGAGATTTATTTTGGCCGCATTCAGGATCAGACCTAAGATCCTCAAGAAGGTTCCTTCCTGGGATCTATTCCTAGTACTAGAAGCCCTCTCCAGGTCTCCCTTTGAACCATTGGATGGTTGTAGTATTTAAAATTTGTGGGCCGTCATGGAGGACTAGATGGAAACCGAATTACCGGTGAGTACTAATTCACCATTTTAAGAGCAACCTGGTCATCCTGGTATTTTAGCATTCTTATGATTTGTGCTAGGTAAAATGTATTAATAGTGTCAACTAGTTGGTCACAGTTAGTTATTGTTCTGGTAAAAAAAAAAGGATAACAGTAAAAACACTTGAGGAAATGAGACCAGCTGACACCATGTACCGATAATATTTATTATCCCATTATGTGCACATCAACATCATCACTCAACATTTCAGATCCTAATTAATAGTCAAATATTTCTAATTATAAAATAACAATGTATAAATAATAAAAAGAACTTGTCACTTACTGATTGAGTTAAGAAGACAAATGTAGCCCTAGTACTAGATCACTTAAGTAGAAATAAGAGACAATAGCATGTGATAATATATTTTAACCTTGTGGATTTAAAGTAAAAATTATTAACCTTTGTAGGGTTGTGAGAAGTTACTCCACCATATTAGCCTAGACCTAAAAATCTGACTACTGTAACACCCTACTAATAGGCCTTCCACTCCCTAAACTCTCTCTACTCTATTATTCATGCAGCAGCCATGCCTGTCTTTCAGAACAAACGCTACACAGATGCCTCTTGTCTGCCTAGAAGTCACTAAACTGGTTGGCCGTCTCGTACCAAATACAGTTTAAAATAATCACTCTCATCCACAAAGCTCTGCACCTCTCTTCTTTCATCTTGGTCTATTGCCCATCCAATGCTCTTCAATCTGTCACTAATCTTATATTATTCTCTTCCTTAATACTTCTCCTCAGCTGCACCAATTCTCTGGAATGCCTACCCTGGGCTGTCAGACTAATACTCAACTTCCAATGTAACTTCAATTCTCTTTTTGCCAACCCATCCTGTGGCTCCTCCTGGCTTTTTTACAGTAAACCGCAAATACCAATCTACAGGCTTCTCTGCAGTCCCATTGACCTTAAACTCTTTATATAAGATGGCAGCTGATGGCTGGATTTTTTTAAGTTCTTATACAGTACCTCTTGCATCACCCTGTTCATCCTCATAGACTGTAAGCTCCTGTGAGTAGGGCCCTCACTCCAATTGTTCCATATGCCTATGTTTTTATTCTGTAATGTAATATTTTATTTGTATATGTCCCCCAAGCGCTACCGAATATGATGGAGCTATATAAATAAATGTTATTATTATTATACCAACACCATTTTACATAAGAGGGCAGTTAATGGTATCTTTAGAATTGCACCCTATATGTGGATATATTTTCTTTGGGGTCTGGTGCCATCTGACCTATCAGCTTCAACCCCTAATATAATGGAGAAAGGGGAAGGAATGAGGGTAATGAAATGTATTTCAAAAGAAAACTGTAAATGCTATCATCGTTCTATTTTTTTTCTTGAATCTGCTCCATGTAATATGTAACACTTACATATAACACAGTTCAGTTTTCCTCCACACACAACAGCTCTTGTTCCCAATGAATAAGGATAATTTAATTTCCCTATTTTGACATGATCCCACATCCCGCTGCCAGGGCGTAGTTCAGTGGGAGTCTGAAGACTTCAGGGGAGCTGGGGAATTCTCACTTCTGCCAAGCTTGGGGGGTTAAATATTGACATTACTGCATATTAGGGAGGGATGAGCAAGAAATGAAATGCTGCTGCCATTGGGAGAGTGGTGGAGCAGATGCTGACGCTGCTATTGAGGGCCGATGTGGGGTTGGGGGAAAATTAAGACTGCCATTATGAGAACTTGGAAAACATTGCTGTTAATCGGAAAGAGTTGAAGGGGAAATTCTGCTACTAATGGAGGAGGTGGGGGAAGGTAGACATTGCTGTTGGTAGTATTGTTACATACATATTTGCTGGTGATTGGGGATGTTTAATGTGATCTGCAGTGTGATATGTGCTTGGGGCTATTCAGTACTTTGTTTGGTAGTTATATTTTTGTAGGTCTTTACCATTTTGCTATTTGGGAATATAACAGATACAAAAATATCGATTTACTAAATAATCCCATCCACCGACCCATCCTTCAACAGTGAGAGAAAAAGCCAAGAAAAAAAAAAGCAGTTAAGGCAGAAAGAAAATGTCCCCTATATACCTATACTTCTGTTAAAACCAATAGTCAATATCCCTAATTCCCTAACAACTTAACCTGTACCAATACCATTACATTTTGGGGAATCTCTAAAGCATATAATTAAACCTGCCTCATCATCTAGTACACCTACTATCGTCCCTAAGCCCATATCTTCTAAAGCGTTTAGGTATACAGGCAGTCCTTGAATTACGTACAAGTTAGGTTCTGTAGGTTTGTTCTTAAGTTGAAACTGTATATTTTATCATTAACCCCAGCCAAATTTTTTTGGTCTCTGTGACAATTGGATTTTAAAAATGTTGAATACTCATAAGAACCAGGATCAACAATAAAGCTTAATTGCTGGGCCTTTGATAACTGTTATAGCTATTTATTGTAGCCCAAGGCTGAAGTACAGTAAATTGGCAACATCCAGAGGTCCGTTTGTAACTAGGGGTCGTCTGTAGTCGGGTGTTCCGCCCATATAGTAAGCCATATCAAACATGAACATCTCAGAGGATAAATACAAAAAGGTGTTTAGAACCATCTGATAAAGTTTAAGAGCTGTGTCCTATTGATTTCTGGTTATGTCCCTATGTCTGACGACCCCTTTCTTAAACATTAGTAACGTTTTCCATAAAAGGTGAGAGTGTTCCCTCTGTGATGAAAGGGCAATTGTGCATATTAAAAGAAAATGACATCATGGTAACCAGAACTCTGGTGGTATATGGTTGGCCCTGCTGAAATTCACAAAGGCACTGCATGCTGGAACTCGATACAAAACACACAATGCTTACTGCCAATCTACTGGATCACTTACACCTCCTCTGTCTACATCACTGTTAGACACATACATAATTTTCTCCAGAGACTTAAAACTATGCCCATTAATTCTGTAATGTCCTGTGTGTCAAAATCCCTACCAAAACTCCTATATCTATGTAAACCGCATAGTCCGTACATACTGTATTTCTCACACAATGAAGTGTCTCTTGTGATAATGTTTACATTTGTGCATTTTGTATAGTAATCTGCATGTAAAATATATTATCTTTCTATTTGCTTATATTATTTGATAGCAAATCTATAGATTTATGTTATACTTATATGCATAAGACGTTGTGTTACTTCCTTGTATTTTGCGTTTCAAGACATTGTTTCGCAGAGAGTGCAGTTATTCTCTGACAGAACCAGGTCATCACTTTTCATGCCTGTTTGGCTTATGTCACGTATTGTGCTTTTAAAGATCTCTGCTACCGAGGCCTCTAAATGTGTGCGGAAGGCTTTGCTGATTAAAACATAAAGAATAGGATTAATACAGCTGTTAATAAAGGCCAGGCTAGTGGAAATAGGGATTCCGATCCTCAGCCATTCGATATGAGAATCACTGTGGTGTATATGCAATTCCAGCAAGCTAAATATGTGATAAGGAGTCCAACACAGGAAAAAGGCCACCACGATAGCTAGGACCATCCAGAAGAATTTACTGTTTCTTTCCGAGGTTCTTTTCTTCATGCGGATAGAGAGGATTGTATAACAGGTAACCATGGTTAGCAAAGGGAAGAGATATCCAATAAAGAACTTTACCAGAGTCAGTGAGGTATGGATCTTCTGGATAATGGAATAATCAGTTTCATGGAAATTGTTGAAGCATATGATAGCAGATGTTTTCATCTCTGTGTCTCTGAAGTACAAGGAAGGACTAGCAATAACTGTAGCTAACAACCACACCAAACCACTTACAATTCCTGCCATCCTCATAGTCCGATGCCGTTGTGTAATGCCTGGCCAGACCAACGTTATGTATCTGTCCAGGCAAATTACTGTTAGAAAGAACACACTCGCAAACATATTAAGAATAGCAATGAAAGAATTCAGCTTACAAAGTAGCTTCCCAAAGGGCCAATGGAAGCCGGTAGCCACATATGTGATGTGTAGCGGCAGAAACAAAATAAAGATGAAATCGGCAATAGCCAGATTGAGAAACCACACAGTGCTTACAGTTTTCTTCCATTTAAATCCAGTGAACCAGATAACCATGAGATTTCCTGGTACTCCAAGAATAAATGCCAGCGAGTAAATAACAATGGTTGCCACATGGAGTGCATGGGGTTGTTGCTCGTTGGTTGGTACCTCTTCAAAGTCATCATAGTCATACACGTAGTTGTAGAGGTAATCTATGGCGGAGTCATTCATCGATGTGTTCATGTTCATTTACGTAGCTGAGAAGAAAACACAAGAGTAAAAAGTATGAAGACAGCGCAAATATTACTCATATCTACAGTTTAAATGGCTGTTATTGTGGTTATATAGGTACTTTATCATGCATCCTTAAAATGGCTCTTCTGAAGCTTATTATTATTCAGCACAGAACATGACTGAGGAGGACAGTTAATGGATGTCACATATCTGGACTATATTGGGTCATCACTGCACTGACAAAAGCAACCACTGGCAAGGCATACCAGGCTATAGCTTAGGAATAAGGCTGTCGGGGCTAACTTTATGCTAACATTTTGTAGAGACACAGTAAGAACTATTTTTTTCTACCCCTCTAAATAGACATATACCTATAATGGAACATTTTTTATATTTTAAATGTTACGTGCATCTGCTACTGGAGGGAGTTTACTGCATACTATTCTGCATTGAACTCAATGATGACACAGCATGTAGTTATTCCTCTAGTAGTCTCTGCAGGTGGCCTTGATGCAACTCTGCCACTATGCAGCGAAGGGAGCCAAGTCAGGTAAAAATAAACAATTATAAAGCACTACTACTATTCAGAAGTTTGACAAAGGCTTATTTAAAATTAACAAACAATAGCTTTTTGGAACCTGTCATCATTGAAAGATGACCTTCTTGATAACAGATCCCCTTTAAACTGAGCAGCTGCAAGAGGAAGAGATGGAGGGCAGAGTGGACAAAGCAGACAAAGATAAAGCCTGGCAGCAGCAGGGGGTCCCTGGCAACCTAGGAACCCAAACCCAGCCAGACCCAAACATGGACCAACCACAGCTGACCAAAGCCAATATCATGGTGCTGATAAGCAAGGCCCAGGAGGTACATGTCAGTGACTGGAGGACATCATAGAGTCATCTCAGAAGCTGGCCATCTACCAGGGTCTATAGAGAGACTAGAGACTGGCCTCGTATCTGGAGAAACTACCGCACCCCAGATCCTGAGCCACTATAGACTGAGCGCCCACAACCTGCCAATGGAGTCCGGGCAGCACAGACAGAGGTATGTACCCAGGGAGAGCAGACTGTGCCCACAGTGCCAGGACCAGGAGGCCACCGAGGATGAGATCCACTTCTTGCTACACTGCTCCAATTACTCAGCAGTGAGGGACACTTATAAATATTTGGTACTGCCAATAAAGCTTTTATGAATGGAATTTGAATTTAAGTAGTAATTACTCAACAGAGACCAGAACTAGCCCAGTCTGTATCTTGTTTTACTCTATGGCTGTTCTTAAACAGAATGCTAGGTTGACGCTAGAGGGTTCAGACAGGATGAATGCAGAACATTAGCAAAGAACCATCTGAAAAAAGGTAGTGACTGTATATTGGAAAATATGATAGTTTTCAGCTATTGCAGCTATAGAAAAAACTTTAGTACCCTTTAGTACTCATTTCACTGTTTGTAATGCAAACATAGGCAATGGGGGGGGATTTAGGGCTTAATATTTTACTTATTGTAGGTCCTCACTCCTGCTTTCCTCTCCCCAGACTCCTACACACAGCAACTGTAACCTAATCCATGAGTTAAGCTAAATGTACCTTAATCTGTCTAGTTCTGCCTCGCTTAAAATGGGTATGGATATGAATAGTGAATGCATTATGGCTGATCTGAGCAGGTGGCAGGGCTTTATAACTGAGGAAATATATGAGAGAAAGAGACCTTTCTAAAAAAAGGTCCCGGGCCTCAAAAGGTCGTGGGCCGTCTGACCACAGAGCAGACTTCCAATGCAAAGGTTCTGTCTTCCTGGTGACCGGTATATGTTCAGGAAGCGGAGCCCATTATTAGGAATCCTGGCAACCCCACATTAACCAATAATGTTGGGAAGTATTTCTGACACTCACACTGAACATACTGTAACTTAAAGTGCATGGAATATGCCAGACCATTATATCCTTTAAACAGGCTAAGTATCTACAGCAGGAGCATGTACTGAGCAGTGGAGGGTTATGCTATAGGTAGTGTTAGGAGTCCTTGCTACTATTAGGGTACAAGACCACTCAAACTGCCAATAAAAGACTGGATTATACCTTTACGAAGCAGATAAAAATTATTATGCATGTGCCATTCTCTATGACACAGTCGCCTATGTCTTTCTGCTATATAGCTTGGAGAAGAGGCAGGGTCTTAATCACTGTAAAGTTTAAGTTACTACTATTGTTTTTGTATGTACCATCTGCCGGGGTACGCTGTACAAGGTAAATATATTAAGGGGGCACATTATATAAATAAATGTAATGTGGGGGCACTGTATATAAATATATTATAGGGGCACCATATGTAAATAAATATACTAGGGGGACTGTATATAAATATGTTATGAGGGCAGCGTATGTAAATAAATATATTATGGGGCACTGGATTTAAATAAATATATCATGGGGACACTGTATATAAATATATTATGGGGCACTGTATATAAATATTTTATGGGCACTGTATATAAATATATCATGGGGACACTGTATATAAATATATTATGGGCACTGTATATAAATATATTATGGGCACTGTATATAAATATATTATGGGCACTGTATATAAATATATTATGGGGGCAGTGTATATGAATAACTATACTATGGGGCATTGTATATAATTAATCCATCACTGTTCTTGATGTATATTCTAAATATGACGATAAACATTCTACAATATAGAATGACGATGATGTAAGCCTACAACTGGGACCGGAGTCTATGTGGTACCAGGTTTTCCACAAAGCCCTCATCAATAAAGCAGGTTAGACTTGTTGCGGCGTGGTACCACCAGATGTCATGCGGGCGTGACTTTGTCTGTGGTGGGTCCAAGGCAAAGTACAGAGTAGTAGAGCAGAAAAGTAGTCAGGAACAGGCAGGAGGTCAGGACAGGCAACACGGGATCGGAGTCGCGGACGTAGCGGAAGGTCAGGGCAGGCAGAAAAGGAGCGTAGTAAGAGACGGAACCGGGGTCACAACTGGAATTCACCAAACAATCACACAGCATAGGAACAATCTTTTCACGAAGGCACAAAGATCTGGCGGGACATAAGGGAAGAGGCTGGCAATTTATTAGATTGCCAGGTGGTGCCAATTACTGGCGTGCTGGCCCTTTAAATTTTGAGAAGCCGGCATCTGCGTGACATAGGAGGTGGGGACATGCACGCCGGATCGTGGGACACAGTGCTGGATCGCGGACAGGTCAGCGAGCCCCTGTGACCCGAGAGGGGGGTCGCAGGAGCACCTGTAACAGTGGACAATAACAGAAATGTTGTATTCTGGCCATTGTCCTGCATAAAGTATAAACTTTACAAATCATACACGTTGGATACGTGAACATTTCGATTCCAGGAAAAAAAGAAGTGAAACTGAGAAGTCTGACTCATTTCCTAAAGGAATGTAAACACTGCAGAGCACATTGCACAACACTAAACCAATCCCAGATTGTTGCCAGGGTCTCAGATGGCCAATACCTACAAATATTGTCAACAAATATACAAAATAAGACTTCATTAATACTGGTCTGAATGTAGTGCTGTAAATTATATACGGTAGTTTTATTCAGTATAGAAGGTAAAGAGCTTCTAAAATGCAGTCAAATCATCTCCTTATCCCAACCACATTCATGTGACAGGTTTTGGATTCATCATATATTATGCATTATGGGTTTTTAAAAAAAACACCACCCTCTAAAAGGCCACTTGTCGATGCATGTTAGGGCATCAGAATGGGGTTTTTAGTACATATATGAAACAATCTTCCATTGTCAAGCTTTGTCTATTTTGTGGATAATATGGAGACTATTATTATGGTTTTCTAAAGAGGAAGTCACATAGCTCTCCTCAATTCCCGAATGCCTTCTATGAAGTAAGCTAGAGCCAAGCAATAATTCTGTTTATGGGTATGAAATTAGTAATTCTTCTTCTTCTTTTTTACTATGAGAACTGTGAATCTGTGGAATATCCTGCCCCAGGTTCTGGTCACAGCAGGGACAGCAGAGAGCTTCAAGAAGGGCCTAGATGCCTTTTTACATCTAAATAACATTGACGGGTATGTGATGTAGAATTGTTTCCCCTCAATCCCTTCCTCATCCAATCCCTTCCGTTCCTAGGTTGAACTTGATGGACATGTGTAAGTATATAACTTGTTGCACTAAATGTTGTGGTTTGTAGGACCTTGTGGTCACAACATACGGTAACCACATTGACTGTCTTTAGGTGCAATGGAAAAATGCAAGATTCTACATGCAGCTCTATAACCTTACATTTGTTAAGGGCTCTGTTTGCATAACAGAGCCCCTCAGGCTGTTGTAACGAGCAGAACATGTCTAACTCCAACCCCTAAACTCTCCCTCTTCCAGTTGCCTGTGTAATCTAGCAGCAGCAGGAATTACAGGGGGAGGGGAGACCTGCTTTCTTCATTGTAACAGCCTGTAAAGCTACAGCACTGAGGTGCTTTGGAAACCAGAATAATTATAAAAGTTGATTATCAGAAGGAAGGAGGCCATAGATAACAAATATAAGAAGAAAACCACAGTCATTTTGTAACACTGGCAACGGGTTCCGAAACTGGTCACGTTCCCCTTCGCAGGCTTACCTTTAGCTGCTGTGTCCAGCCATGCTTCAGCTCCCTTAGGGTGCGGGCAGCGCCTTTTCATCCTTCATGATGCGAAAGGGCGTTTTCCAATAGCAAGTCTCAGAACATCTCGGTGTGCCTCCAGCCTTATTGCCCAGCTTGCCCTGCTTCCCGCGTCTGAGCAAAGGTTCTGCCCAATGGTATTCTGTCTCTGTCTGCTAACCGTGTGTGACCCCAAAGCTTCTTCCTGTCTCTGATTTGATCTGCACTGCCTAGTATACAACCTCGGCTTGTTTGCTGAACCTGTGCTGCCTGCCACGACCCTCTTCCTGTTCCTGGATTTTGATTTCTCTACTGGGACCACCACAAGAGGTAGCGGCCTTGCGATCTCTCCACAGCAAAGTTCTGGGATAATGCCCTAGGTGTGCAGCCCAAAGTCAAATCAGTTAGATAGCATGGTGGGTTCACAACCTGCTGCTTGTTACACATTCATGTAAAAGGGGATGAACAGCAAAACCAATTACGACCACTGTGCATAGTAAGGAGGCTGCAACACCTTAACTGAACTCAGCAGTCTCTTCATAGCTGGAGATTGTTAAGTGTGCCCATTATCCACTAATATTGCACGACCATCCAAAGGATAAATTAATCCTTAAATACCCCTGGGTGACAACCCATGTGACCCATATAATATCTAGCATTTTGGTGGGAACCCAAATTTCTCAGAAACATTTAACAAACATTAGAATAGTCATGTATATTGTGAATAAAGCAAGAAACTTACCAGAAGAAAGTTTTCCCTGGGCACTTAACAAGGGTGTAGTCTGAGAAAATATAAATCTGTGGATCCTCCCTTCAGCCTAATTGCAGAAAACATATTTAACACCCAACACCCTGAATGGAAATTCATGGTTTTAGAATAGGAGCAATAGTCTGTCTTCTAAAGCAGACCTCAGGATTGACTTGGACTTGTTAAGTGCAAATTCATGCATTTTTAAAGTTAATAATATTTATCTTAGAAACTGAAAATGTATTTCCTACCAAATTTATCTTATGCATATAAATCCAAAAACACAAAATATTACTGATAAATGGAATCATTTCATGGGTGAATCAAGCCAAGCAAAACTTTGCCAAGAAAAACTCACTCCCACTTTCTATTTCTAGACTTGAATTCAGATTCTGGAACAGTGACTCCATTTTACAGACTCAGAGCTTTTATATTGTCTGTAGCTGCTTAGCTGTGGAGTATGAATAGCGGTCACTTATTCACCGCTCTCAGAGAATATTACATAAAAGGGATTCTATAGGCTCCCGAGGTTATCCCACAAGTAAAAGTAGTTTATAAAAGTCACAGAAATATCTCTCCAGTATTCAAGTAATTTGTCTTTTTAGATAAAAATAAATATTTATCTTTATGCAATTTATGCATCTGGTCGGACCTGTTAAAGCTCTCGTTTTCCCCCATCTTATAGGAGGGATGTTACTTTTAGTGACAAGAAGTGATGCTGATTGCCACATCCCCGCACAAGGAAAAGCTGCCTGGAAAGGAAATACTTGCTGTGTGAGAGAGGAACAAGTGATGCTCTATTTTATTAGTAACATGACCAGATGGTTCATGACACTAACACAATGTCCTGATGGCTTCATGAACCACCCAAAGCAGGGGAAAGTCAGAACCAGGAGAAATTGAGTAACAGTTTGGCAGGAAAAGACAAGAATGAACTACTTAATCTAGAATTAACTAATTTTATTTTTCTGCCTGTAGATCACAGTTAAATAAGATATAATACATAGAAAATTATTTATATTATTTATTGATTATGTAATCATGTAGTAAGCATTCTGTTTTATTTAAAGTAAATCTACCATCAAAATAAAACTTGATAAAAAGGGACACTTACTCATCCAGGCACCAGGACTGTGGTAATCTTATATTTGTTATCCTTGACTTCCTTTCTTCTAAAATAAACTTAAAATTCTGCAAATTGTACCCTCCATGCTCTGGATTTGCAGTCTGTTACACTGTGCAGGAGATTTCATAAAGCAGAAGGAGGCGGCAAGTGATCCTACACAGTGTAACTGCCTTTAAATCTCAAGCACAAAGAGGCTCTGGTAATGCCCCCAGAGTCCTTTTGGCTCCTTAGCATGGATTCTAGACGAAAGAAGGCCATGGATAACAAATATAAGAAGACATAAGTGATAAAGTCAAAGTCCCTGGATCTATGAGTAAGTATTCCTGCTCTATCATGCTTGATTTTGTTTGTAGATTTCCTTTAAAGGGAACCTGTCACAAGAGT
The DNA here is from genome assembly GCF_040894005.1 of Engystomops pustulosus. Taxonomy (NCBI): domain Eukaryota; kingdom Metazoa; phylum Chordata; class Amphibia; order Anura; family Leptodactylidae; genus Engystomops; species Engystomops pustulosus. The sequence continues at coordinate 68,832,503 of NC_092418.1, read as the reverse complement.
GCTATTTTTTTATTAGAGGACAGGTTGCTATAAACAAAGTACTGTATACGTCAAAATGTTTTTTAAAAAATGTCTGCGTTATATGGTGTTTTAAATAAAGTATGTGAAACTTTCACTGGCTCCCAGCCAGTTGGTCCCAGAGAGAAACATTTCAAATGGCAATGTCTGCTGTATATTATATTCACTGCTCTCCTGGCCCTGCCCCTCCTCCCCTTGATGACTGCAGACAATCGCTCTGACTGCCAGGAGAGCAGTGAATATATTACACAGTAGATGGAAGTTGTCATTTGAAATGTTCCTTTAAAGTGTTTGTGTAGACCAGCAGGTCTCTGCCTTTGCTGATAAGGATGTGGTTAGGATATGTACAAAACACAACTGCTGAGCATTGATTTTAACAACCACATTCCAAGGTCAGTACAAAGGTTTGTCTAATATTGAGACAACTAATTTTCCATGTGGGTTTTTTGTCACATATTTTAAATGAAATATACATAAAACCGTATGTATTCAGACTCCTATTGTTTGTAATGGCCCTAGTTTACGTATTTTACATTTCCATAGAAAAAATAGAATAGACATGTTTTTGTCTACCAAAATACAGTTGCAGTTAGCCACAATAGAATAAACAATGTACAAATATGTGGAAGTTACACCAAAATATAATATATATTTTATATATATTATATATATATACACATATACACAGTCTGTAAAGCCAGATCACAGTGGGGCTAGGGTAGCTGCTCAGACTCAGGATAATTTAAAAGTTGATTTTAGATGGAAGGAGGCCATGTGTAACAAATATAAGAGTCATGTTACCTGGATCTATGGGTAAGTGCCGCTGGTTTATCATGCTTGACTTTTTTCAGCTAATATGACTGATCATAAATCAGCTTAATTTATTATTTCTGACTACCAGGAGAACACAGATATACACTTAGCCCCTGAGCCCTCAGGCTTGGTATTTGCCTACTAGAGACAGGCAGCCATGATATGCCCCTACTAGAGACAGACAGCTGTGATATGAGCCTTCAATAGACAGACAACCATGATATGCCCCTCCTAGAGACAGGCAGCCTGTATATGACCCTCCTAAAGACAGGCAGCCATGATATTGGCCTCTCAGAGACAGGCAGCCTGTATATGACCCTCCTATAGACAGCCAGCCATGATATGCCCCTTCTAGAAACAGGCAGCCATGATAAGACCCCCTCTAAAGACAGGCAGCCATGATATGCACCTTTTAGCAACAGTCGTGATAAGATTTTTCTAGAGACAGGCAGCTTTGAAAATTCACACCCAGTTGCATACTTTCTAATTCTGTAAGAAATAAACATAGAGAACTATAAACTGGTATTTAAGTAAATGTGCCATTCAATTTATTGTCAAATATATGTGCACTGCTCAAAAAAATAAAGGGAACGCTTGAATGACACGTCCTAGATCTGAATGCATGAAATATTCTAATTGAATACTTTGTTCTTTACAAAGATGAATGTGCTGACAACAAAGTCACAGAAAATCATCAATGGAAATCAAATTTATAAACCAATGGAGGCCTGGATTTGGAGTCACCCACAAAAGTTGAAAAACACACTACAAGCTGATCCAACTTTGATGTAATATCTGTAAAACAAGACAAAATGAGGCTCAGTATTGTGTGTGGCCTCCACGTGCCTGTATGACCTCCATACAACACCATGGTTGCAGATGGTCTCCTGAGGGATCTCCTCCCAGACCTGGACTAAAGCTGGACTAAAGCTTGGAGCAAGACATGATGTCCCAGATGCGCTTAATTGGATCCAGGTCTGGGGAATGAGTGGGCCAGTCCATTACTTCAACGCCTTCATCTTGCAGGAACTGCAGACACATTTCAGCCACATGAGGTCTAGCATTGTCCTGCATTAGGAAGAACCCAGAGCCAACCGCACCCACATATGGTGTCACAAGTGGTATGAGGATCTCATCTCAGTACCTAATGGCAGTCAGGCTACCTCTGGTGAACACATGGAGGGCTGTGTGGCCCCCTAAAGAAATGTCACCCCACACCATTTCTGACTCACTGCCATACTGGTCATGCTGAAGGGTGTTGAGGGCAGCACACAGCGTCTCCAGACTCTTTCACGTCTGTCACATGTGCTCAGTGTAAACCTGCCTTCATCTTTGAATAACAAAGGCGCCAGTGGCGTATTTGCCAATCCTGGTGTTATCTGGCAAATGCAAAGCGTCCTTCACAGTGTTGGGCTGTGAGCCCAACCCCCATCTGTGGATGTTGGACCCTCATACCATCCACATGGAGTCAGTTTTTAACCACTTGTGCAGACTCATGCATGTTTGTGGCCTGCTGGAAGTAATTTTGCAGAATCTTGAACAAAGGCAGCGGTAGCGCTCCTGCTGCTGGGTTGTCGCCCTGCGTCAGCCCCCTCCACGTCTCCTGGTGTACTGGCCTTTCTACTGGTAGCACTTCCAGCATTGTCGGGAGGTCATACAGGCAGGTAGAGGCCACACACAATACTGAGCCTCATTTTGTCTTGTTTTACGGATATCACATGAAAGTTGGATCAGCCTGTAGTGGGTTTTTCCACTTTAATTTTGTGGGTGTCTCCAAATCCAGGCCTCCATTGGGTAAAACATTTGATTTCCATTGATGATTTTTGGTCATTTTGTTGTCAGCACATTCAATTCTGTACAGAACCAAATATTATTCAGTGAGAATATTTTATTCATTCAGATCTAGAATATGTAATTTGAGTGTTCCCTTTATATATCATATATAAAACTGAGTGTATGTATGTATGTCCGCTAAAGAAGTCTGCACAGCTGCTCTCTGTGACTCGGGGAACGTCATAGACTAGGTTTTGAGATGAAATTTTGACCCCACGCTTTCCAAAATACACTTATTACCCACCATATACACGAGCCATGCTGCTGTGGCAGTTGGAAGCTGAGCCGTGATTGTTTGCTGTTCTGATACATGTCATTAATATGAGCTCTGAGCCGTGATAGGTTACTATAGGCAATGAGTATAAGACAGCTCATGTGTGAGGTAAGATGGATAGGAATACAGAGGTAAAACTGTTCCAGTTGCCCATGAAAAACAGTCAGAGATCAACTGTATAAACAGCTGTGGTAAAAATGAAACTTGAGCTCTAATAGAGCAGTTTTGCTCTCAGACACTTATGATAAATCTACTAATAGACAAATTGACAGTCAGAGACAAATACAGAGACGACAGAGACAGTCACAGTCAGAGACAGACAGAGAGTAGACAGTAAGAGACCATCAGACAGTCATAGACGATTGGAGACATACATTGTTAGAGACAGTCAGAGACGGAGACAGTCTGAGAAAGTCAAAGACAATCAGAGATAGAGACAGTCTGAAAAAGTCATAGACAGTCAGACAAACCTGAAGTAAGAAACAGAAATAGTCAGAGACACACAGAAACCGTCAGAGACACTCAGAGACAGAAACGTTCTTGAGGGGTGAATAGAGAACTTAGCAAACCTTTGTCTCTGTCCACTATTGTTTCAACAGACAAACTAGTTCAGTATTCAACACTCATCATTACCTGATCTTACCTGTGTGTGCAAAGATATATGTTTGTATTTCTTATGATTTGATTACTTGTGTATATTGTAAGCTCCCCTTAATTTTAAAAAGGGAGACTGTATTGTGATGTTTTATATATTATTTATGTGAGAAATTTATCTTATTTGTGATTTTTTTTTTGCAACAGGTGCAACCCAAAGGTGTATTCCTTTAAGACTCTAGGAGTATGGGAAAATATTTGGGTATATTAATGACACATGTGTACATGGATTGTCTCTAGGTCAGAGTGTCTGATGTGACTACAGGGGAGCTGCTTGTTTCAAGGCAGCTGCAACCTAATCCCTGAATTATCAGCATTTTTGTTCTTGCTATATTCTGTTTATTTTTTTGTTCAAATAAATACAAGCCTTTTCTTTTGACCTGAAGCCTGAGTGAAGACATGTTTTTTAACAGCCAGAAGATCTTAAATCTCAACGGACAGTCAAATGCTTTTCACTACCTACAATTGAGAGATGCATATATGAAGACGGTAGATAAAACCTGTTTTCTGGTTCACAAAAACACGATGGTTGATCAAATTTTCTTTAATTGGAATTTCTAGGGATAAGAATGATTTTTCTTTTGTACTGTAACTGCTTGGATAACTATATTGTTCAATACAATACTGTAAAAAGAATAACACCATCTTGGTGATGGTGGAAAGAATTGATAATGTAAATTTATATAACCAAGCAGTACAGTATTGTGATATGTACCTATTTTTAAAATGTATGTTAACTTATACAATAAAGTTTATAAAAATTAAAAAAAAAGAGAGATAAAAATAAAATATTTTTTGTTAACCCATTCTATTTTGTTATAGCTAAAAGCAGTTATTTACTACCCCAAGCAACGCCGGGAGCTACAGTTAGTATATATAGAGAGAGAGAGACAGTCCCTGGGTTATGTACAAAAGGTTTGTTCTTAAGTTGAATTTGTATGTAAGTCAGAACTGTATATTTTATAATTGTAGCTCCAGACAAAAAATGTTTTTGCCCCGTGACAATTGGATTTTCTATTTTTTGATGTAATGGGACCAAGGATTATCAATAAAACTGTACTGTCACCTTACAGCTGATCAATGCAGCCTGAGACTAAAGTAAAGCATCCAGAGAACTTCAACAGAGGTCACAATGGGCAGAGGGGTCTGTCTGTAACTAGGGGTCATCTGTAAGTTGTGTGTCCCTATATGTGTGCGTGTGTGTTACCGATAACAAATTGTGACTAAGGTTTAGGATATTAATACAAGCTTCAATTTCAAGACAGTTGTAATTTCTTCTATACTCTTTGGTATTTCAAGGAAGATATATCCCCTGATGTCCTTGTAATATGCTGTGTCTATGTCTGCAACCTTGAAATATAGACGTGCCTAGAATATAGATATCTTTGAAACAATGAAATTAAATATAATTCAATTCTCAATTGTACTGATAAAACACAAAATGTATAATAAACATCGGAGACATTTTGCAACTACACATTGGGGCACATTTATTAATGGTTTTGCAGCATTTATGCTTACATTTGCACCTGTTCAGATTTAGAGAGTGTCAGTTTTCTGACACTCAATTTGGGCACAGCTCTTGAATCGTGACAATTTTCCTGCTTCTAGTTTCCTGACACTTTTTTGGTGAAATTTTTGACGCATAATCAGACCAACAAAAGTCTCCCAACTTCTAAACCCCTTCATGAAAACCCCTAATGAAATAGTGTCCACCCTGTTATATTTGGCTCACTGAATATACAGACAAATCTTTAAAAAGCTCCTACGCCTGATCAAAAAATGTTAACAACATTACTAACAACTGATAATAATTAGTCAGTGAAACAGGCAGAAGTGGCATCTAGTACCTTACAGGTGACAATGATCAGGACTTCATTACAACTTCTCCCAACCATGGTTTATCACAGTTGAATTCACAACCAGATGTCTTCACCATCACCTACTTTTCTATTTGAAAGTATCTAACAAGTAGTAGCCATCACTTCCTTTTCAGGTACTTTTATCATAAATCTGTCTAATGTGGTGTCAGCCAGGGGTCCCCAACCAACGGGCTGCGGCCCAAGACTGGGCCGTGGAACACCCGGTCTGGGGCCATGGCCAGAAGAACTTAAAAAGAAAAACTGTATACTTACCTCCAACGCTCCTCTTCTCCCAACCGCTCCAGATTTTTCTTTGCTCCGCTGCTTCCCGGCAGATGGCCAGAGGCACTTCTATGTGCATGGCCAGTGTACATACTCTATGACACGGCTGATTGCATTATAATTTGTGTGCACTGGCCGTACACATAGAAGTGCCTCTGGCCGCCTGATGGGAAACCGCGGGGCAAAGAAGAACCTGGAGCCCTGGGGAGAAGAGGAGTGTCGGAGGGAAGTATACAGTATTTTATTTTTAAGGGGGCTGTGCAAGGGACATTACTATGGGGCCTGGTCTGCAGACATTACTATGGGGGCAGGGCAGGGGACATTACTATGGGAGCTGGGCAAGGGACATTACTATGAGAGCTGAACATGGGACATTACTATGGGAGTGGGGCTGAGGAAATTACTATGGGGACTGTGCTGGGGACATTACTATGAGAGCTGAGCAGGGGACATTACTATGGGAGCTAGGCTAAGGAAATTACTATGGGGATTGTGCTGGGGACATTACTATGGGGACTGTGCTGGGGACATTACTATGAGAGCTGAGCAGGGGACATTACTATGGGAGCTGTGCTGGGGACATTACTATGTGGGTGACTATTTTTGCGACTTTGCCAGGGTCTTAAGAAGTTAGTTGGTTGTTGTGTCTGTTGCAGAGTTCCTAAATGTATCTTTCCAAGACAGATGTTTGCTTTGTTTTGCAACTTTTTAGATACAAATTAGAGACTTTTAGGTACAAAACGAAGCACAACTGACCCCATGCTTATTTCCATACATGCACCTCAAAAGTTGAAAAAAATAAAGATAACATTGCAAATCAGAGACAAAGTAAAAAAACAGACATGTATCACAACAGCAAATTTAGAGAGATACATAATACTGCTCAAGTATCCTGACTTTAAAAAGTTACACATCTTTCTACATAAAGTGCTTTCATAGATGAGTTATCTGGATATAAGCCTCTGGGTAAAATGAATGAGTGTCTGTAGATGAAACATCCAGACAGGCTGCGTACATACAATAGATTCATAGACAGGACATAAACACACAAAGCATGCATAACTACAGTACTTTATCTATAGATATTTTTAATGTTCTTACAGTCCGACATTCAAACATGGTAACATTGATATCAATATTATTTTTCTCTGTTTATCATTTTACCTTACCACAATAATTCACTCTGTTACTTTATTTATTAAAAAAAAAAACATTCTGACCTCAAACACTGATGCAGGATTCTCATGGAGCATAGCCCTGCACACCAGAACGGACAAGAATGCCCCCATTCACTAATCTTCAGAATTCAGTTGGCAAATAAAGCCGAGCTTTCCAACATGAATGGACTAATGCCAGACTGTTTCAACATTACGTCACAGGGCTAGATAAACTCTATCTCAGGAAGGAAACAGGAGGGATGTATGAGGGTAGAGGCCACAGAAAGCTATTGAAACATTACTACAAGCGAGATATGCGTAGATCAGTGATAACATCTTCCTGGAAGCTTTGGTTAATCATACATTTATTATCAGTCTGACTGTATTTTATTATTATTGTACAATAGGATTATAAATTATAAATAAATAGTGTTCGGTACACCAGTTTTCTTCCATTTAAGGACAAGGTGTGACTCTCCTTAGTTTGTAAGCTGGAATGGTCTCATTGGAGAACTGTAGCATGGTGCCAATAGTTAAAGGAAATCTACCAACAAAATCCATCATGTTAAACCCGGGGAAAATCTAGGCCATTTGATTGTGGTAATCTTCCTTTTGTGGTAATTTATTTTCCATGGCCTCCTTCCTCCTAAAATCAACTTTTACAATTATGCTAATGAGCCCGAGGGGCTACCCTAGCCTTTCTGTGATCTGGCTTTACAGACTGTTACACTGTCTTATTTACCCCCCCCCCCCCTTCACCCTTCATACTCCCTCAGCACTGATAATACAGCACACAATAGAAGGGGGGGGGGGAGTAATAAAGTATATTTCAAAGTTTACTATTATCGCTTCCACTGTTCATTTATGCAGTTCAGCTTAAAAGTTTAGTTACACTTTGGGGGTAATTTACTAAGGGTCCAATTCGCGTTTTCACAACGTGTTACCCGAATATTTCCGTGGCATGCACGCGACGGAAATGGGGGGGCGTACCCGAACGAAAACCCGGCAGATTCTGAAAAACCGTGCACTGAGAAAGTTTTTGATAGACACCTGAAATATAGGCCAGGACATACTCCTACCAAATACAGTCATTTTCACATAGCACCCAGTGACCTGGCATACATTTTTTGAAACAAATATATAATCTGGTATAGGTTATTGTAGTTAAGGCTACAAATATACTGGGGGCATGTGCAGGGACTACCTATATACTAGGGGGTAGTGTGCTGATGTTACCTATATACTGGGGGCAGTGTGATGAGGTTAACTATATACTAGGGGCCAGTGTGATGGGGCTACCAATATACCGGGGGTCAGTGTGCTGGGGCTATCTATATACCGGTAGCAGTGTGCTGGGACTATCTATGTACTGAGGGAAGTGTGATGGAGCTACCTATATACTGGGGCATCTGCTGGGCTACTTATATTACTTACATACTGGGAGCAATGTGCTTGGGCTACCTATATACTGGGGGCAGTGTTATGGGTACACATTTGTACTTCTTTCAGTGACACAGAACAGTAATTATGCTGCCATTCTGAATATTCATTGTTTGGATTCTTTAGTTTTCGCCCTGTGGTTACCAGCACAGCGCAGGGGTGATGGCTTAGTGGTTTACAGCGTGTGATCATTGATATGTGTACAGATGCATCATCACATATATGTATCTAAAAGATAGGTTCACAGTATATAAATATCTAATAAAGGGAGGATGGTATTTAATAGGTGGCACAGTATATAGCTAATAAAGGGGCACAGTATGAATTAAAAGGGGGAACTGCATGCATTCATTCTTTACCGAGGTACTGATTACTTGTAAATTATAGGGGCTTTACACATATGTAAAATCATTTGGGATACTGTATATATGTATATAGGGACCAAATATTGGTTCCGGTGCTGTGTTTCTGTATGAAGTTCAGTTCTAGTACTGCACTTATGTATTATTAATAATAATAATAATAATAATTCTTTATTTATATAGCGCACACAGATTACGCAGCGCTGCACAAAGCATGTCAAATTGGATTAAACTCAATAATGGTGATGTATTTATATACTAAGCTTTGTTGTGGTAAAGAATATATGTAAATCGCTATTATAATAATTCATAACAGACAATATTGTAATTTGAAAGACATTACAAATTATACTGTACATATACTAGAATTAATTTGGGGGAGCAATGTCTGAGCTAAATTATTGGGATAGTGCTGTTTATGCTAAAATTCGGGTGCATTGTATAGATTTTAATGACCTCGGGAAAAGGGCGATTTTTTACCTACAAAATGCCTTGATCCAAGGTAGTCTAAGCTGTCTAAACATAGCTGTTCCACGCCATTTCTGTAACTCCAATATTGGTGAATATGAGAGAGTGACATTCTTTCTGTAACCCCAATTCACCTCTTTGGGAGTTTAGGAAGCAGAGAACAACAGCCACATTGAGCTGTTGACAGTGATATACTATTGAAGTAGTCATCAAGGGGTTGCTATATAGTAATAATTAACAGAAGAGTTAAGAAAATACATTTTTTTATCTCTTTGCTGTGAATACCCAACCTCATGAATGAAGCCTACTATTCCTAATTAGGGAAGAACATTACAAAAAACAGTGAGCTAGTTGTGGAACTTCTTTGCTTGTAATTCCAGACATAACATTTTGAATTTAGTATTGTGAGTAGAATATACATTTTGAAAGAGACTTTGTTACGCAGTTTAAATGGTGTCCATTGTTACAGGGATTAAACAGACAGGCTTTGTTAAAAGGGGGATGGGTATTTAGTAAGGAAGGGGTAATGGGTTCTGTATTGTAACCTTCCACTAATCAGTGTATTTACAGTTGCTATACATTTCTTTGCTGTTATTTGCTATGCTGTTATATGCTGGAATATCCAGTGAAAAAAAGACAAAAGCAAACTACCCATACATTATGAAGTCCTATATATATATATTATACACTCACCGGCCACTTTATTAGACTTTATTACACTCCTCTGAATTTGTTCATCTGATCTTGTGCTGTGCTGTAGTTTTTCTATACTATTACCATCAAAATCAAGCATAGAAAAAACAGGGACACATACTCATAGATCAAGGCACTGTGACTGTGGTAATATTCTTATGTGTGATGTCCATGTCCTCTTTCCCTCTAAAATCAACTTTTAATATAATGCTAATGAGCCAGATGGGGTCAACAAGAGCTCCTGTTTAAACAGATCTCCATCTCGTGGCAGCACACAATATATAACAAATATAAGAAGGTTACTACAGTCACAGTGCCTAGATCTATGAGTACGAGTCCCTGGTTTATCATGTTTGATTTTGATGGTAGATTTCCTTTAAAGGGGGTTTTCCACAAAAGAAAATTCTCACATCTCAATCCCCTGGTGATGCTAACACAATAAAGATCATTTTAACCCCTTACTTTACAATGTACTCAGTTTTATTGCTGTTTAAGCTCCTATAACTGTCTATGCAGCTGGGTGTAAAATCCCAGGGTGTGGGCTGGGCCTCTCCAAACAAACACTCTGCTACATCTCACAGATATGTGCCTGCCTCTCCCTTACCCCCGGATCACTTATCTCCTTGTAGCTTATCTCTCTGCTCACCATGTGCTGACAGGAATTGATCAGTGAGTGTCTCTGAGCTCCGTGCAGGGGGCGTGGCTACAGCCAAACAGCAGAGAGATACAGAAATCTCATCTGCATGATCTCAAACAGAAATCCAAGACGGCCATCATTGAAATTGTACAGCAGGTCTGATAGAGACAGGTTGCACTTATATCTGTGAAATGCTGTATTTTTGTTAATAACAGTGAGTTAGAGAAAGTGTTTTTGTTATGCTGAGTACATGTAAGAAACTTTGTGGGAATACCCCTTTAGGATCTGAGTGATCCTCATTTGACATCTATGAAGGCAGGAGAGTGTCTGAGAGGTTGAGGTCCTTAGCCTCAGCAGGCCAGTACACCAAACACAGCACATTATTTTATGGACTTTGCTCAGAGGAATGCTCTTATGTTGATATTGAAGGAGATTTCCACAGGGTGTTGTCACAAAGATAAAAGGATGTAATACCCTAGAATAACATTGTTGAATGGGGCCTAACATCAGCCATGAAAGACAACCCCCCTGTGCTAAGCCATAATTTCTCCTTCACTAAACCTCATATGTGGCCATGTTCATTAGGGCAGTAGGCTTTCTCATGGTACCTGCCAGAGGATGAAGCCTGAATTGAGCCTTTGAAAAACAAGTTCCTACTTGAATTGCCACGGTCATAAACTGAGGATAATTTGTTCAAAACATTTTTCTTCCAGACAAAACTAAAACTTTTGCATATCCAAGGCTGGTTCATGTTTGTATCACCACTACAGCTGAAGAAAATAATTATCATTGATGCCAAACAATACTAGCTGGGGTAAATGTCAGCTTCTGCCACAGGGAAATCCTGATGCACATAACCTTGCAGTGTTAAAAAACATAGACAGCATATTAAGTATAAGTGATCCAGTGTGCGGACTGTTTCACTTATAATTCAATCTTTTAAGCATCTCTTTGTGTGATACTTTGTTTTACATCCTAGGTTAAAGTGTTGGTAATAAAACTTCAGTCTTTCATTATAAACTACACATTCCTTACATAGTGAGACATTCTTTACTTTTTCTATGGTCAGTGATGAAAATTCAAGGTGGTTGTTTGGGATTATAGAATTTATGTGACGTGATTGTAATGTAAATGGATGGGTTCATTACAGATTATTGTACTGTTTAGATAGTTCCAATGAGCACTGATCTACTATAGCTCACCAGTCAAGATGTGTTCACATACTGCATCATAAAAAAGTGCATTCAGTTCTGGTAGTTTTTTAGGTTAAGTTTTTAAATTTAAAGTAAAACAGATCTATTTAGGGGGTACACAATAATATAACAGATTTGACATGTAAAATAATCTGCAACAAAAAAAATTATCAAAACTGTATCCTTCCCTTGAAAATGTTGTGGTGACGCTACAAAAATGTAGTTTAGTTACAACATGTGGACGCACCATCATGAAGACTAAGCTGCAGGCAGCACGTTACAGAGCAAGAGGGACTGAGCCGATTGAGATAAGTTCAATTTGAATACTTCATTCTCTGCCTTTTCTAATGCTGTGTAATGGAGGCAATCCGCTGTATCTATCATACAGAGATAGCTGCCAATCACTATCAGTATAGAAAGACCAGAGATTTAAATCTACAAACCCTTTTTTATTACGGATTTTGACAGGTTAGCAAGTCCATTGGTCTCTCATTTAATAGACAGTTGCCATTGTGGACCTGTAGAACTTTAGGAGAAATGTTCAGTTGTCAGCCCCTACTCCCAAAAAAGTCAGATCCCAAGGTTTATTCAATGAACAAAAAATACAATATAACAGCAAAACTGAAAATGTGATTTTCATTAATTTCGTAAAGAGAAAAATTGTATTTTAATGTCAATCTATTCTTTGTAATTCCTTACCCCAAACCCCTGTCCCTGTAAGTGTTTTGGAAAGTGGATAAAGAGAACTCACCTCAATTGCTGCTGCAGTCACACACGAAATGAATTTATCTGCAGCTGTTGGGCAGAGAGAAGTAGTGTGATTCATTTTCTCCTGAGAGCCCAGCAAGTCCTTCCTTCATGGGAGGGACCATATAGACTTCATATACATTGAGGATGCGACACCCTGCATCTGGACTAACAGTGACGGAGGAACAATTGAGTGTGTAATCCACACAGGGGGCTGCTGGATTACATAGATCTGTTGAAAAGGGATTACCGTGATCTGTCACTCCCACCCTACTGGGATGCACACACAGAACGTAAGCTGAAGGCTGGATTCACACTCACAGCTTTCAGACAGTTATTTTTTAAACAAAACACAGAAGTGAATATGTAATAAAGGAAAGGTATTTGTCTTTTGTGTATACATTTGCTTCCTTTAGATCACTTCCTGTCTAAAACAACTGCATGTGTATCCAGGACAAGAGTCACATCTATTTTGGAAAGATAGAAGAAGCCCTTTGCTCACTCTCCACATGTTATAAAGCATAGACACTGGGGGGAAGGGATTTACTGAGTTAAATACACAATAATTCCGTTTAATTTCTTTATTTAGAATTATTTCTATGAATAATTGACAAAAAATGGTCTATACATTTCTCCATTTTTACATTTTGTCTGAATGGTGTCCAACCTCTGTCTTTCATCTTACGTAGAAACCACAGAGATCCCAATCCTGATAGCCGGATATTAGTGGTCCTACAGTTAAGTATTCCCCTCAGGGTAACTGACGTGGATCCCTCAGTTCCAGATGAGATATTATTCAAACACATAGATGAAAAAGACCGCCACATGTGTAATCAAGTAAACATTTAAAATATTTCAAAAGCTTTAATAGGCACAAAAAAGAATGTTTAAAAGGTCTTGTATCAAAATGAATCCTGCATTCCAAGTTCATCAAACACCCGCTGACACTGATGGAGGAAGACACCACCAATGTGATTGGGAGATCCCCTCCGTGTGGTATTTACATTGCGTTTCTAAAAACAATACAAGCACCAAGTGTGACCATGATAAAAGTATAAGTAGGATTATCTAAGGTACTTTATAAGCTTTCTAGACAAGTTTTCTAGTGTATATTCTCTAAAATTGTAAGGGACTGCATGTCACTCCACTGTGGGCACTCAAGTAAGGTACCAGTCTGTATAGAAACATATCTTTAACCCCTTAAGGACGGAGGGTTTTTCGCCTCATTTCTCGCTCTCCAACTTCAAAAATCCATAACTTTTTCATTTTTCCGTGTACAGACCTGTGTGAGGGCTTATTTTGTGCGTAACAAATTTTACTTTCCCGTAATGTTATTTATTTTAACATGCCATGTACTGCAAAGCTGAAAAAAAATTCCAAATGTGGAAAAATTGAAAAAAAACCGCACGTGCGTCACGTTCTTGTGGGCTCAGTTTTTACGACTTTCACTCTTCGCTCCAAATAACACGCCTACTTTATTCTTTGGTTCGGTGCGATCGCGGTGATACCAAATTTATACAGGTTTTATTGTGTTTTAATACATTTTCAAAAATTAAACGAATGTGTACAAAAAAGAAAAAATTTTTTTTGCCATCTTCTGACGCTAATAACTTTTTCATACTTTGGCGCACGGAGATGTGTGAGGGGTCATTTTTTGCGAAATGAGGCGACGTTTTCATTGCTACCATTTTGAGGTCTGTGCGACATTTTGATCATTTTTTATTTCATTTTTTATGTTATGTAAAAAGGTGTAAAAGTCGCATTTCGGACATTTGGGCGCCATTTCCCGCCTCGGAGGTCACCGCCGGCCGTAACCGTTTTTATATTTTGATAGATCGGGCATTTTGGGACGCGGCGATACCTAATATGTCTGTGATTTTTACTGTTTGTTATGTTTTATATCCGTTCTAGGGAAAGGGGGGTGATTTGAACTTTTAATATTTTATTAATTTTTTTTATTTTTTAAACTTTTTTTTTTCTTTTTTTTTTCACTATCTTTTAGACCATCTAGGGTACATTAACCCTAGATAGTCAGATCGCTGCTACCATATACTGCAATACTTCTGTATTGCAATATATGGCATTTTTGCAGCACATTCATTACAATGAGCCACTGGCTCATTGTAACGAATATGCAGCTGCCAGATAGCCTCGTGTCAAAAGAAGACACGAGGCTACCATGGCAACTGATCGCCGCCCCCCGATGACGTTCGGGGGCGTGGCGATCGAAAAAAAGATGGCGGCGCCCACGCGCCGCCGTCTTTTAAACGCCGCCGGCGACTTTGCCGGCGGCGTTTAGGGGGTTAATAGCCGCGATCGGTGCAAGCACCGACCGCGGTTATTAGCGGTGGGGGTTTTGTGCAAAATGCAAAAACCCCCACCTCTGTATGAAGAGGACTCAGCCAGTGAGCCCTCTTCATACATCCCTTATACCTCTGCGCCGTAGAGCTACGGCGCAGAGCGTTAAGGGGTTAAAGAAAATCTTGGTGCTCCTTCATCAATGCAAAAGATAACATTTAATAGTAAACAGTAAACAATCTAAATTTGTGTAACGTTTCAGTCTACGCTACGACTTTCCTCAGACACTAAAAATTTATATAAACTGTGAGACACTGAAGGGGTTAACTGTGGATCAGTGATATATTTCCCCTGGGTTTTCTTTTTATGCAAGGCCTTATTTGTTGGGGCAGATGTCCTGTGCTGGATTTATATGGAATGGATTCGAAGGCTGGTAGTGGGGCGGTCCATTCCACCTCCCCATTGGGCTAGGTCAGGTTTTGTGCTGTTCAGCACTTTGGACACAAGTGGTGGTAGCAGCCTAATCAGGCAGCATAAAGCTGCTGAGTATGGAGTTCTCTCTGAAAGGAGATCTGGCACTGTGCACTAAATCACTGACTTCCATGCCTGGAAAAGAAATGTCCTTGCAGATGATTTTGTATTAGTGGTGAGTTAGGGGAACTCTATGTATAGCTAGCACCCAGACAGGTAGGTGCTTATTTATGTTTGATGCCTGAATGGGAAGGCTGTTTTGGTGTCACTGTCTTGAACTGCATCACAAATCTCTGCTACCTCAGAACTCTATTGGGCCAAATCTCCACAAAACCTAAAGAGTCCAAGTATCCAGAAAACCACAGCACTCTAAATGGCAAATAAAGATAGTAAAAAGTACAGGTACATTTGGAGTAAACAGAGTTGTGGGTGCAAAGGATTATAATACATAGCAACATGTTACATAATACAGGGATAAATCAGATGTAGTACAAAAATAAATAACAATAATTAAAGTAGGTAACAGTACATGGTAGGTAATAGTACATCGTCAGGAGGGACATATGGGTGGGTAGGCAATATAAGTATCAATGAATGTCGCAACAAAATCTTCCATAGAGATTATCAGGGTATATGCAGAGCATCAGGGAAGGAGCAATGAGCGTGCTACTAGCATCACACATGATGAAATAAATGCTGTTACAAAGTCAAGATGTCTATGGTGGAGAAAATGCATATGCAACACCCCTGTCAATACATAGGCAGGCTGGTAGTTGAGAATACCGCCCTCTCCAGGTTAGGAGCTGTCAGAGGGAGTCATGAACCCTCTAGTAAGTTTCTAGCACTGAGCGATTATGTAATTGCAGCTGTAGACTCTGCCTGGCAAGGCAGCAGTTAAATGGTGTAAAGTGTTATCCAATCAGTTGCCTGTATTGTAAACTGAAGTGTTATTGGAAAGGTGCTACTACCTAACCAGGGGGGAGTATAAAACCCCTGTGCAGTGGGAGCATATTTTCCTTCAGAGTCTGTTAGCAGTCCAGACCGCATGGTCTGTGTGAAGAGAGAGAGAGTGTGGAGCACACATTCAGTGTTGCCACAAAAAACAATCCTAGGAACTAACTCAGGAGACTCTAAACCAGAGCTGAAGCTTCCACAGTTTGCACACAGCTACATCTCCATTCTCCCAGCCTGCATATACCATCAGGCTGGGGCATTATTTCTGCAGACCACTCTCCACGACCACTCCAGTACCAGTAATCCTAATCTGCTGTTTGACCATTCTGGCCTGTTTCCTGCTATCTGTTGTTCAATAAAGAATCGTGAGTTGATTTACACAATGTTGCCTCTGTCTGATCCCTGGATACGGCTGTCTACCACCATGGGCTTCCCCATCCTCTACCCAGGGACTTACCTTACAGACACTCAGGGATTGCCCCAGGGAGAAACAAGTACTGCCTGTCCCTCTCTATTTCTTGCACACACCACCTGCTGGAGACCTGCCTGGCTGTAGGACACCCCTCCGGTCCCCATACCAAGCACCATGACATCAGCGTGCCCTAGGTATTCTGGGCCCCGGCTGCCTCTAGGCCCCAAGAAAAGGCTAGGCCCCAGTGAGGGATGTTGCACATACTCCCCGTATTGCAAGGTAAATCAGATTGTAAGTAAAGCAAAGCTGACCGCTATGATGGCACCAGGCTAAAGGAAAGGATGGTATGTCCGGCCAGAGCACATACCCTTGGGAAAACAGGAAAGGTATGGAAACACCTTCCAGATGGATGGAGAGAGCTCATGGGCTGGGCCTATTTTATACAAGGTAGATGTTTGCTGCATATTGCAGCACACACCCAACAGTAACACTGGAAGTCGATGCTGGCACTGATTGCATATGTTAACCATATAAATGCCACCGGCGATGCTGCACACTGCCATATTGGATTTGATTGGTGACCCCCGTGAGGTCATTAAGGGGCAGCGATTGGTTACTATGACAGCTGCAAGTCTATACTAGACCCCCAAACTTGTCAATCAGCCTGATCTCTTAGAGATCACTAGCAAACCTGCAATAAACTGCAATACTGCTGTATTGCAGCATATGGTAGATTCATAAAAAATTGTAAAATAAAATCATAGACATGTTAGGTATCCCTGTATCCTAAAATGCCAGATCTATCAAACCATAAAAATGGTTATTTCCAGCAATGAACCCTGTAACAGAAAATAGTGTCCAAATGTCCAAAACTGCATTTTGCATTTTTAAAATTTAAAAGTAAAAGTGATCAAAAGGTTGTACAGTCCCCAATATAGTAGTAATGAAAATATCACCTTGTCCTGCAAAAAAATGACACCATATACAGGTTTGTTTGCTGTAGTGAAGAAGTTATGAATGTCAGAAGAAGATCACGTCCTTGCTCATGGCTTGCAGCAGTACTCTGTGAGCAGTGAGCTGACGTCACACAGGGGATGGGGGTATGTGGGCTGACGTGATCCAGGAGCAGACATTTTTTTAGGGTACATTCACACGCGGTATGCCCGCCGTGCGGGCATACCGCCGTGTGCTGGAGGTGAGGAGGAGGTGACCCCTCCTCCCTCCATAGGAAATAGCGGCACACGGCCGCACATCCGCCGAAAGATAGAGCTTGTTATCATGTGTGGCACCGGATCCCCGCCGTGCCGCTATTGCCGTCTATGGGGACGTACATGCGGCCGCAAATTTGCGGCCGCATGTACGGCCCCGCAGACGGCAGTGTGAATGAGCCCTTAATTTGAATCCCAGGCCACAGGACTTCAGGGGGTTGTTGGCAGGGAGCCAAGTATCTGATGTACACATCCTACCAATATGACAAAAGCACATATGCTTTTGCAGTGTTATAGGCTTTTGGAACATGTGATAACCATAAAATAGTGCGTTGGTGACAGGTTACCTTTAACCCCTTAAGGACGCAGGGTTTTTTCGCTCATTTCTCGCTCTCCACCTTCAAAAATGCATAACTTTTTAATTTTTCCGTGTACAGAGCTGTGTGAGGGCTTATTTTGTGTATAACAAATTTTACTTTCCTGTGATGTTACTTATCATAACATGCCGTGTACTGTAAATTCCAAATGTGGAAAAATTGAAAAAAACACGTGTGTCACATTCTTGTGGGCTCAGTTTTTACGACATTCACTCTGCGCTCTAAATAACACCTCTACTTTATTCTTTGGTTCCGTATGATTGCGGTGATACCAAATTTATACAGGTTTTATTGCGTTTTAATACATTTTTAAAAATTAAACGAATGTGCACGAAAAAGGAAAAAAAAATTTGCCATCTTCTGACGCTATTAACTTTTTCATACTTTGAAGTATGGAGCTGTGTGAGGTGTCATTTTTTGCTAAATGAGCCGACGTTTTCATTGCTACCACTTTGAGGACTGTGCGACATTTTGATCACTTCTCATTACATTTTGTATGTCATGTAAAAGGGTTTAAAAGTCGCATTTTGGAAATTTGGGCGCCATTTCCCGTCTCGGAGGTCACCGCCGATTATAACCGTTTTTATATTTTGATAGATCGGACATTTTGGGACGCAGCGATACCTTATGTGTTTTTTTATTTTTACTGTTTATTATATTTTATATTAGTTCTAGGGAAAGGGGGTGATTTGAATTTGTAATATTTTATAAATTTTTTACAATTTTTAAACTTTTTTTTTCTTAATTTCTTAGACCCTCTAGGATACATTAACCCTAGATGGTCAGATCATTTCTACCATATACTGCAATACAACTGTATTGAAGTATATGGAGTTTTTGCATTTTGCCAGTGGCTCATTGTAATGAATCTTCTGAAATCATTGAGCCTCGGGTCTGACAAAGACCCAAGGCTGTCATGGCAACCAATCGCCGCCCCCTGATGACGTTAGGGGGAGCGACGATCGGAGGTAACATGGGGGTGGCCATGCGCCACCATATTTTAAAATTTTTTTTTACTCATGTACAGTGGGTAAGAAATGCATGAGATTGACAAAGAAATGGTTCAGTGACAATGACGTATAGTTGCTGGATTGGCCCCTCAAACCATAGAGTTGAAGAAAAACCTGTATTTTTTATCTAAAGTGAGTCTGCCAGTATACACCAAAATTGAGAACATCTAGCAGAGACCTGTAATCAAAATTCACTTGTGACATGCTTGAATCTGATCAAGGATATACCTAAAAGGGTTCAAGAAATGGGGATATTTACAACATAACATAAATTATTGTACTGTACTGTTTTCAGATCACTGGTATTGATAAAAAAAAATCACCAAGACAGACTGAGTGTTAATGTGGTATTCTGTGTATCCATCCCACTATAATTGTATCTTATTCCCACATGTTTCCATTTATAGGCTCTCTACTGCTGAAGATCATAATTTCCCTCCCTCTGATTTTCTTTTATAATCTCTTTTTCATGTTTATTTATACATTTATTTTACTTTTGCATGAATTCTTTTTAATAATGGTTGTCATCTGTGGTGGATACACACTGGAAATGCTGTGCACTGACAACAGGAGCAACAAGGGTGTAGGGATCGAATTATGTTGTTAACTTTTTTTTTTTTCTACAAAATGCCTATACAGGCGGTCCCCTACTTAAGGACACCTGACTCACAGACGACTCAAAGTTACAGACAGACCCCTCTGCCCACTGTGACCTCTGGTGAAGCTCTCTGGATGCTTTACTATAGTCCCAGGCTGCAATGATCAGCTGTAAAGTGTCTGTAATGAAGTTTTATTGATAATCATTGGTCCCATTACAGCAAAACATTTGGAAACACTGATTCTCACTGGGGCAAAAAATGTTTTGTCTGGATCTACAATTATAAAATACACAGTTTTGACTTACATACAAATTCAACTTAAGAACAAACCTATGGACCCTATCTTGTACGCAACCCGGGGACTGCCTGTACAGGCAGTTAGGTACAAGATAGGTTTGATCTTTAGTTGAATTTGTATGTAATTTGGAACTGTATACTTTTTAATTGTAGCATCAGGCAAAATTTTTGGGTCTCTGTGACAATTGGATTTTAAAAATGTTGGATTGTCATAAGAACCAGGATTAACAATAAAGCTTCATTGCAGACACGTTTGATAACTGTTATAGCTGTTTATTATAGCCTAGGACTAAAGTACAGTAAATTACCAACATCCAGAGGTCCGTTTGTAACTAGGGGTCGTCAGTAAGTTGGGTGTTCTTAAGCAGGGGATCGCCTGTATATATATATATATATATATATATATATATATATATATATATATAGCCTCTAGCTTCCAATATTTATTTAGTTCCAAGTGGACAAGTAATATGGTGTTCTTTCGGTTTACTGGTGATGATAGAGCACCTCCTATGCTGGGAAGGATAAGTAAGGGAATGTCTGACTCACTTTACCACAGAACTTCAAGTTTCACTGAGCAAGTTATTACTGAACTGTCAATACACTTCACATCTTCAACACATGAAAATAGTTTGAATGAATGACTGCAACACCCACAGTTATCATCCAAAATTACATGTTATGGCTCCAGATTGTGATTCCAATTCTATTCAAATATTTCTATTTAACCTCTCCCTGTCCTGAAATAGCACATCTTATTAGGTGGGTTTCTTTTGAAAAACCACCATATAATTACATGCTGTTGTCAGCGGTAAAAAGTAGTAAAAGTAAAAAAATATATAAAAAATGTAAAAATCACCTCCATTTTCCCCAGAACTGATATACAATAAATAAAACCATAAACATGTTACGCATCGCCACATACAAAACTTCCTGATCTATCAACATAAAAAAAATGGTTATTCCCAGATGTGAACCCCACCACTTTTTTGCTATTTTGCAATAGCAAAAAGTTTTATAAAAAAACGTTCAAAAGGTCATACACTACCAAAAATATAAACACCATCGCGTCCCAAATAAAATGACACCTTATAAAGGTCCATATGCTAAAGTATGAAACTTTTTTTTTTTTTGTATTAAAGGTTTTCATGTTTTTAAATCTACCAAAACGTTATAAATATATAAATTTGGTATTCCTGTGTGTGACCTATCCAAAGAATAAAGTAGAGGTGTCATATGCAGTGTAAAGGGAAAGCCCTAAAAACTGTGTCTGCAAGAAAATGGTGCAAATGAGTTTTTTCTACAGTCTCATAGCATTTGAAATTTTTTTCCAGCTTCCCAGTCAACGGCATGGAATATGAAATGCATATGATGTAGCTGTGGCTCTGGTAGAATGAGCTCTGACATTAGACGGTATAGGAAGACCTTTGACTTTATAGTAATCTTTTATTGCCATACATAACAACCTAGCAATCAATGATTTTGAGGCATACTTCCTCTTCTTCTACCCTGAAAAGGACACAAAAAGATTTTTGTCTATTCTCTGGGGGCTGTATTTTCTAAATATTGTAGAACGACCCAACTAACACCTAGGGTAGTGATGGCGAACCTTTTAGTGACCAGGTGCCCAAACTACAACCAAGACCCATTTATTTATCGCAAAGTGCCAACACAGAGATGTAATTTGTGATTTATACTCCCTGCTCTGTCACAGCTTTCATTGATACCAGCCCCCTAAGGACACAGATAAAGCAGAATATAGAAGAAATTTGGATGGTCATTGTAGCTTCCTTCCAGGAAGAATTGTCAGGGTCGGAGCAAGAGCTACAATGATAATCCAGATCTGTCCACACCTTCCCACTCCTCGAGTAGTCCCAGGTAGCCCTGTCACTTTAATATAGCTCTGTGCACAGCAAGTCCTGGGCTGTCTGGGACTGCAGGAAGATACCTGGAGTCCTCTCTGGTGATGGCCTGAGTGCCCACAGAAAGGGCTCCTAGTTGCTACAAAAGGAAGGGAGAATAACTTTGTGATCCCTATGAAAATCTGAGAATATCTTTGATAGGAAGGTGTGATCTAATCTAAAGGTGTCCTCAGTGATCTTTAAATCTCAGTGTCTTCAGTGATCTTGTAGTTTTTTAAGCAAACTACTTTAAGTTACATATTTTATACGGTTGAAAAAAGACACATGTCCATCAAGTTCAACCAAGGAAGGGATTGAATGAGGTAGGGATCTATGGCAGAGGTGGCACTCAGAGCCCTTTCTGTGGGCACCCAGGCCATCACCAGAGATGAGTCCAGGTATCTTCCAGCATTTCCACATACCCCATGACTTGCTGTGCACAGATCTATTTTAAAGTGCCAGTGCTACCTGGGACTACTGGAGGAGTGGGAAGGTGTGGACAGATCTGGATTATCATTGTAGCTCCTGCTCCGGCCCTGACAATTCTTCCTGTTTATGGGACCCTAGAGGGAAGCTACAATGATCATCCACATTTCTTCTATTTTCTGCTTTATTGGTGTCCTCCGGGTGCTGATATGAATGTGAGCTGTGACAGAGCAGGGAGTATAAATCACAAATTCAATTTTTGTGTTGGCACTTTGTGAAAAATAAGTGGGTGTTGGTTGTAGTTTGGGCACTTGGTCTCTAAAAGGTTCACCATCGCTGCTATCTAACATATCCATTAATGGATAGAAGGGGAGATTGCTAGTTGTAATTCCCTATGTAGGAAAAAGAGACGTCTGGATGGCACTGAACCTTGAGAGTAAAGGTTTTCTTTTATTCGGAAGGGAATGTTTTGGAGACAACACGTTTCGCACTATGCAAAGTGCTTCATCAAGTCTAATACAATACACAATTATATTAAGTAAAAATTAGATAACATGCAAAACAAATGACAATAAAATAAATCGATACACAAATCAATATTTAAGCTAAAAATCCATCAATGTTATTTAGATGTAAAAAGGCATCTAGACCCTTCTTGATGCTCTTTGCTGTCCCCGTATGTAGTACTTTTAGCAACCCTTCCAATATTTTCCCCACAATTAAAGTTAAGTTTACTGGCCTCTAATTTCCAGGCAAAGTTCTAGAGACTTTTTCAATATTTACACCACATTGCGCCAGTCACTTGGCACCATATCAGTCATTAGGGAATCTCTGCACATAGCAATAACAGATCTGAGTTCTTTAAGAACTCTAGGGTGTAACCCATCTGGTTCAGGAGCCTTGTACACATTTATTTTATTGAGCTTAGATGTGTTAGACTTCTCAAATTTAACTGGTCTAAGGGCTCAAATGGAGAACTAGACAAACTATCTAAGAGAAAGGTCCAACTGAGGTGAATGTAGTTTTAGAGATGGTCTTATCTTAAAAGCTTCCCTAAAGAATACCGTGATCCACCTATCCATTCTGAAGGAGACCAATATTTAAGCAATACTGGGGTGATTCTGATCTGGAGGAGAGTCACCTGGCCAGGAGATGAACCTTTTTTAGATCTTTTTATGTATTGCCATCGTCACAGGTTTGCAGCTCTTTTATGCTGAGAGCTTCAAAAAAGGCAGGATTGGGATGCCAGACTGGGCCCTGGTGACGTAGGTCCGACCTGTTGGGGAGAAGGTTTGGCTGTTCTATCGTTCTGGAGACAAGAAAATCAGATCTTCTTTGGTCACCATGGAACGATCAGAATGATTTTGCACTCCTCTGTCTCTAACTTCTGAAGTGTCCTGTAAATCAAGCACAGAGGGGGAGAGGCGTACCCTAGCTGGAATCCCCATTTCTTTCTGTGGGCATCTACACCTGAGATTGATCTTGAACCTCTAGGGAGAAGGAAGAATTTAGTTTGGTGTTTTGACGGGGGTGGGGGGAGGATTCTGAGGTTTGCCACATTTCTTGACAATTTCCTGGAAGATCTCCTGATTAAGGGCCCATTCGTTGCGTTCTATCTGGTGTCGGCTTAGTAAGTCCGCAGTTTGGTTCTCTTCCCCCCTGAGATAGAAGGCTGTAATTGAGAGGACATTCTTCTCGCCCCATCTGAATATCCTCTCTGAAACCTAAATAAGTTTCCCTGTTCTTGTGCCCCCTTGTTTACTTAGGTAGGCTACATGATGACATTGTCTGAGCATATTTTTAGATGACATTGACTTAGTTAGTAAGAAAAGCATCTTCCCATACAGTTGCTAGTTCCCGCAGATTTGAGGATTCTTTCTTCATTGTGGGGAACCATGTTCCCTGGACATATCCCTCTGGAAGTTTGTCCTCCCACCCTGCAACCTTGGAGACCGGCATCTCCAAGCATTGTAGGCAGGTTACCAGTCACTGTCTCCAGAGACTCAATGTTCTAATTTTTTTTACTTTCTTTCACCATAGGAGAGATATCTACTTCTGGAGGAAACCCTCATTACTTGGTCCAAGGACCGATTGTGATGATCCCAACTTTTCAGCAGTCAGTTCTGGAGGAACCTTGAATGGAATTGACTCCAAGGGACACACTGCATCGTGGCCGTTATTAGTCCTAGCAGCCTCACAGCCTTTTTGATGGAGTAGACCTGACAGGAGAGGAAATGCTCCACATTATTTATTAGGTTTTTCATCCTGTGATCTGAAAGCAAAGATTTATGTAAGGAAGAATGTAGCAGAACACCCAGGAACACCTTTTTTTCAGGAACAAAATTGGATTTCTCAGTTGCTTATGATTCCCCATAAATGTTGTGCAAAAGTCTGCTCTGAGCCTTGTGTCTGCTATTATCAAAAAGTTGTCTAGATAAGGAATTATTTGGTGACCCAATTCCCTTAGGACCCCCATTACTTCCGCCATTAGCCTCGTAAAAAATCGGGGTGTAGAAGAAAATAGGAAGGCTACGAATTGATCTTGAAGATTCTACTGCAAATCTTAATAGATACTAAGAGTGATTGTGAATAGGGAGGCAACTACACGTGTCTTAAATCCAGGGTGCACATGTAAGGTCCTGATTCCGTCTTAAACTGTCTGTACTGCACCAAATTTTTCAAGAATTTCCAATTAATAATTGGTTTATAAGCCACATTAGTTCTTTTACCTGGACCTCTGTTTTGAGATTAGAAATCTTGATGGTGGGGGGAATTTAGATCTATTTTGTAACCCTCTTGGATGATCCTTAGAATCCAGCTATTTTTGGTTACTGACTTCCACTGTGGTTGGAAATGTAGAAGTCTCCCTCCCCCACCCCACCCCAAAGTCATTGTACAGTCCTCTAAATGGTATAAATGTAATAGTTATCTCATATTGCAAAAAATGGTATCTTAGACATCTCCATACAAAAAGTATGAAAAAGTTATTGGTCTCAGGATATGGCAAAATTAAGAACTTTTTTTATACAAAAGATTAAATTATTTAAATCTACTAAAATCTACTAAAACGTGATCGTAATGACCCAAAGAATAAAGGGGAGTTTTCATTTGGAGCGCACAGTGAAAGCTTTAAATACAGGGCCCAAAAGAAAATGGCGCAAAGCATTTTTTTTTGTCAATTTTACCACATTTAGATTTTTTTTTCCAGATATGGAATATTTAATACTGTCACGAGGAACTACAATTTGTTACACAGAAAACAGGCAGCTCCCTACACAGTAAAATAAAATAGTTATGGGATTTTGAATCCTTAGGGGTTTAGTCACATCTGGTAAAATAAAAGCAAAATAGCAGGGCACTAAAGGGCAGTGAGGGGCTGCACTCTTCTTCATTAGGCAGTCCGCACACTGCTACTGCTGTACACTCCCAGCTCTGCTGAATTTCCTCCCTCTTCTGCGCAGAAGTTCAGTGAGGAGGAGGAGGAGGAGGGGGGCACGGAGCTGCAGCCGCTACACAGAGCTCAGACAAGTCTAGTGAAGGCTGCAGCTAAGCAGCTTTGCTGATAAGTGAATCCTCCGAGGGCTGCTGTGTGTAGTGGCAGAGCAGAGAATATCACTCTCTCCCACTCATGTTACCTCCATTCATGCCCGTAGAATGACTAGAGCTCCCGGCATGTGGTAGCATCCTGTTCCCGGCAGGAGCTTCACTGATAACACAGCCCTGGTGGGCGAGTGGGGAGTGTGCAGACAGAGAGGGCGCTGCATCTTAGGGGTGGATGGCGGGATAGAGATGAAAACCTGGGACTGTCCCACTAAATCCGGAATGGCTGTGAGCTATGCATACAGTCCCATGTAACATATACCTCAGCCCCCACCAGGCATGCAGTCCTGTGTAACATACGTCTCTTGTACCAGTTCAGCACCCCTGACCTTACTTAAATCCTCATAATACCCTCACCTCCATACACACACATGTAAACAAGCATTACTCCTGAGCACCCTCCCTCCTCCCACTCCACGTGTAGTCAGACATCCCTGCTATGCTATGACACCTGTGTAGAAAGCCACACTCCTTTCCACAAGCCCCACCCTTCCCGTGACATCATACCTACTGGGAGGACTGATGCAGGCTTGTCTATCCCACATCCCTACTCCATGGTATGTGTTGTTTCCGGGAAGTACAAATGAAAGACCCCGGAATGAAATGGAAACCTGGGAAAAGTAGTAGAAAAGAGGCCTGAACAATCGGGACGGCGGGAACGGCTCAGCTGTCATAACTGAGGGTGAGAACTGTGAGAAGGAGTGTCTGTGCAGCCCTGACAGGACGCCATTCATTACAATGAGCTAGAGCGGCAGCACCGCCCGCTGGCTGCTATGTACACTGCACAGTGTGGACACCAGTCACATCACTGTCCTGTCACCCCCTGTCTTATAACTGACCTCTATGACCTGATGTAGTGCTCTGTCCCATTAGTACGTGACAACTTGTTCATAGCTCCCAACCGTCCAGGATGTGACAGGACAGTGCCAGTTTTTCATCTCTGTCTCGCATTCACAAGCAGTTGGGAGAATGTCCTGAATATTCCCTCAGTGTCCTGCACCATCCTCCGGCAATCTCCACAACAGGCTGTGCAGTCTTGAGCACAGCCCGGCACCTGCCTTATCAACACCCCTAACATGCAGCACCCACTCTGTCTACACTCTCCCCCCTCGCCCACCAGGGCCATGTTATCAGTAAAGCTGCGGCTCTAGCCATTCTCCGGCCATGGATGGAGGTAACATGAGTGGGAGAGAGTGATATTCTCTGCTCTGCCACTACACACAGCAACCCTTGGGGGATCCGCTTATCAGCAGAGCTGGTCAGCTGCAGCCTTCACTAGACTTGTCTGAGCTCTGTGTAGCGGCAGCAGCTACCTGCCCCCCTCCTCCTCACTGAACTTCTGCCCAGAAGAGGGAGGAAATTCAGGAGAGCTGGGAGTGTACAGGAGTAGCAGTGTGCTGACAGACTAATGATGAAGAGTGCAGCCCCTCACTGCTTGTAAGGAAGGGAAGTCAGGTTCTCCTGATGTCTGTATAGCAGCTGCTGTGTGATGTCGGGTTCTCCTGTGACTGCTGTCTGTATAGCAGCTGCTGTTTGATGTCAGGTTCTCCTGTGTCTGATGTCTGTATAGCAGCTGCTGTTTGATGTCAGGTGCTCCTGTGACTGCTGTCTGTATAGCAGCTGCTGTGTGCTGTCAGGTTCTCCTGTGACTGATGTCTGTATAGCAGGTGCTGTGTGATGTCAGGTGCTCCTGTGACTGCTGTCTGTATAGCAGGTGCTGTGTGATGTCAGGTTCTCCTGTGACTGATGTCTGTATAGCAGCTGCTGTGTGATGTCAGGTGCTCCTGTGACTGCTGTCTGTATAGCAGGTGCTGTGTGATGTCAGGTTCTCCTGTGACTGATGTCTGTATAGCAGGTGCTGTGTGATGTCAGGTGCTCCTGTGACTGCTGTCTGTATAGCAGGTGCTGTGTGATGTCAGGTTCTCCTGTGACTGATGTCTGTATAGCAGGTGCTGTGTGATGTCAGGTGCTCCTGTGACTGCTGTCTGTATAGCAGCTGCTGTGTGATGTCAGGTTCTCCTGTGACTGATGTCTGTATAGCAGGTGCTGTGTGCTGTCAGGTTCTCCTGTGACTGCTGTCTGTATAGCAGGTGCTGTGTGATGTCAGGTTCTCCTGTGACTGATGTCTGTATAGCAGCTGCTGTGTGATGTCAGGTTCTCCTGTGACTGCTGTCTGTATAGCAGCTGCTGTGTGATGTCAGGTTCTCCTGTGACTGATGTCTGTATAGCAGGTGCAGTGTGATGTCAGGTTCTCCTGTGACTGCTGTCTGTATAGCAGGTGCTGTGTGATGTCAGGTTCTCCTGTGACTGCTGTCTGTATAGCAGGTGCAGTGTGATGTCAGGTTTTCCTGTGACTGCTGTCTGTATAGTAGCTGCTGTGTGCTGTCAGGTTCTCCTGTGACTGCTGTCTGTATAACAGCTGCTGTGTGATGTCAGGTTCTCCTGTGACTGCTGTCTGTATAGCAGCTGCTGTTTGATGTCAGGTTCTCCTGTGACTGATGTCTGTATAGCAGCTGCTGTGTGATGTCAGGTTCTCCTGTGACTGCTGTCTGTATAGCAGCTGCTATGTGATGTCGGGTTCTCCTGTGACTGCTGTCTGTATAGCAGCTGCTATGTGATGTCGGGTTCTCCTGTGACTGATGTCTGTATAGCAGCTGCTGTGTGATGTCAGGTTCTCCTGTGACTGCTGTCTGTATAGCAGCTGCTGTGTGATGTCAGGTTCTCCTGTGACTGATGTCTGTGCAACATCCCCCACCGGGGCCTAGCCCTTTGCGGTGCGGCCTGGAGACAGCCGGGGCCCGCGGTACCGGAGTGGCTGGCAGTTGCGGCCTAAGCACGCTATTGTCACGGTGCTTGGTACGGGGGGAACCGGAGGGCTGTCCTACAGCCTGGCAGGTCTCCAGCAGGGTGGTGTTGGCAAGAAAAGATGAGGGAGCGGCTGCTATAGCGGATCTCCCTGGGGCAACCCCTTAATGTCCCGAGTGTGAGTCTCTGGGTGATGGACAGGGTGCCGGTGATGAAGGCAGGGGTAGTAGCAGGGACCAGACGGAGGCAGAAGTTGAAGAAAACAACTTACAGTTCGTTTATTTGAACCGCAGGAACCGCAGCAAACGTGCCTTTAACAGGTGGAGTACTGGAGAGGTATTTGGAGGGAGCCACAGGATGTATTTCACCAGCCTGGATGTATAGGGCAGGCTGGGAGGCAGCTGTGTCCTAGAGGATGCTTCAGCTCGGTCCTGGATCTCTTCAGGTATCACCCTTGAAGGTAGGATGATACCCCTTTCCTCACTACACTAACTCTAGTCTTATTGCTCCACTTCAGGCAGGGGCTAGGCTCTTCCTGCACTGGTCTGGTGTGCTAGAGTCTCTGAGCTGCTGCTCAGCTAACTGCTCTCTGCTTGTGTCCTACAGACCCAGAGGGCCTGACTAGGACCGGTCTCTCTCCTGAGAGAGATTTCTCTCTAAGAACTCTAGAACATTCCTGGCCAGAGGTTTTATTACCTCCCTTTGGTCAGGTGGTGGCTGCTCCTCCAATTACCTCTAAGTGCACAAAGACAGGATGTAACACAGACATTGGTTGACATAATTACATCACAGATTAACATCTGCCTTGCCAGGCAGGATTAACCACTGCAATTTCCCCTTGATCCTATAAGGACCATGTAGTGTAATGTGGTGTTACCTACAGGTGGGACGTATTCGCAAGCACTACCTCGCCATTGCATCGGCGAGGGTGTTGCATACCCCGGGGGCAATTGAAAGAGCCGCCCTCGGCTCGACTACAGATGTTTTGGGGCACAGAGGGGGCTAAAGGCACTTCTGGGAAGTGCAGGCTATGTGAGGTGTAGGGACAAACCGCCCATGGTCCTGGAGACAGGCACCTGGGTTGGTGTCGGACTAAGACAAACATGTATGTAGCTGTATGACAGTTGGTCGCTGACGCCATTAAACCGAACTGTACAGTAGGAAAGGTGTGGTGTCATGTCCTGTAATCCACTCCTTGCACCAAGGCCTGTATATTTGTTTGATCAACGCTTCTTCCCTGGCGGCAATTATATGGTGTCTATCTGCATTGCATGAGCATATGCGACACGAGTACCTCCTGACCGACAACCTTACCCATGTATGAGTGGCATCCAGGTGCTATCTGTGTAACACCCCCGGTCCCCTAAAGACCCGCAGTTTACGGACTACCCCCATGTGCAAACCTCAGTTTGAGGGATCAGGTAGCGGTCAGTGTTTCACACAAAAAGACGGTCCGACACAGCCACACTACAACCTGAAAAGCCTATGAAAGGGTTAATGCATACTACTGGCATATATTGACAGTGTGCAAATATTTTTGTAAACTCACATTGGCTTAGAAGCCCAATGGGTACACATCTTATAACATAACGTTACAGAAGTAGATAGGCTACTCAGGGTAGCACGGTAGCAAATGTCTCTTTTCCTGAAAAGAAAAGGCATAAAAAGTGCATGCAGAATGTCCATACCTAAAAAAGGAAGGCATTAAGTGCAAAATGATAATAAATTACATTGCAACTTTTCCTTTGTAGGATCTGGCAAAAGTCTCTCAGAAGGTCTCTACTGACAAAGTCCATCTTCTGGGTACAGCCCTTGATGTGGGGGGAAAAGTGCAATGAAGAAGCAAAGGGTCTCCTCTATGTGTAGAGGGACAGGGTCCTTTGAAGAAATCTCTGCTGTGGCAGAGAAAGGGTGCTATCATAGCACAGGCCAATAATCAGTTCAAGGTATGTCTCTTGACTGAGATAAATAAGGGTGAGAGTCTCAGGAAAGTCTCTGGCTCTTTAGGGAAAATGGAGATAAATACACATATATTTACAATGGACATAGTACCTGGAGAGGGCGACAGCCCTTCAGGGATTAGTCAGTATCGCTGGGTTCAGCAAAGACAGGATCCAGCTCCTGCAGGGAATCCTGTACATCCTCAACGGGAGTAGGTGCCGGCTGGGGACACCCGGTGGCAGTAGTGGGTACTGCAGGTGCAGCAACATCCTCCGGACCTTCAGGGGGAGGAGCGCTGTCGCCCGGGGTGTCGGCTGTTCCAGCCGGGGGCTCAACTGAGCCAGGGACCACGGAGGGGTCCAGGAAGAAATAAACAGAGTCCAGCGGCCGTGCCGCGGCTCCTTCCAGCTCCGGTTCTTCCGGGGCCGGGTCATCACCCCATTGGTAACCGGCAAGGGGAGATGCGGGCCTAGATGGAACCTCCGGACAAGGTTCACTAGCCGGGATGTCTTCTCCCACAGAAGAGCCGCGGGACCTGGCAATGCTCCCGGCAGGGGAGCCGGTGGGGGTGGCGCCCTGTATCATGCCCGGCCCATGGATGGCAATGGGACCCGTACTCACAATTACTGTGGATGGGGCATTCACGTGGGTCACCGCCCGGGGACTTGCAGCCGAGGAAGAAGAGGTGTTCGGAGACTCCGGCCACTCGTCGTCCTCATACCAGTCATCCTGCGGGAAGTAACGGTCCTCATCGGAGTCGGGGATCCGGATCACACCAGCCGCCCAGGGTCCTCGAGGTCCTTCCTGCAGGGAGAACTCGATACACTCTCCCGGCTTCAGGTTGTGCGGGCTCTCTGGCAGATCAGGCCTCTTGACAGACCGGCGGGGTATAAATACTTCCCGTCCGGTGTAGTCCTGGGTGGCGAAGCCATAGCCCTTCCGCTTGTCAAAGAACCGGACCATGCCGGTGGTGCGATTCTTCTCGACCCAAGCTCCCGCTGTGGATCTGCCGGCCATATACCGCTGGGCCTCCTTTTCTCGGCGTCGCTGGTCCGAGACAGCGTCTCGGAGTCGCCGGCGGGCGGCCTCACCTCGGCCTTGAGGCTGCGGAGGTTTCGGTGCTGGGGCTCGTGGCTCCGGTTCAGGCTCGGATCTCCTTGGGCGACAGGTAGGTGCCGGAACAGGAGCAGGAACCACCGGAGGGTCAGGAACCACCACAGCGGGGCTAGCAGGCCGCGCAGCAGGAGTAGTAGGCCTCGGAGCAGGTGGAGCGACAACACTAGGCCCAGGCGTTGGCTCAGCAGGAGTCGGGGCCTCCCCACGTGGCGCCTCCACGTGGACCCGCGGTACCGGGATGGTAGCCGGGATAGGGACGAGGAACCGCCCGGGTGGGATTTGGTACTGCGTCACCGTTTGGTAACATGTCCTGGTGACGAAGGCCCGAGTCAATCCTCGGTGCAGCCGATGTCCAGCGGAGGGTCTTCGGACGGGCTGCGCAGAGACCACCACCATAGTCTCTAGGACCTCGTAAAACTCCGGACGCTCCACAGGAGGGAAAGGCGGAGGACCCCACATGGCGTTGTCCTCGCTGTCCAAAGTCCACTCCAGTTCTGGCGCTTCTCTGAGGCAGGGCAGGAAGTCCGCCTCGAGCCAGTGGGAGGAGTCCAAGTCCTTCCCGCCAAGAGCTGTGGCGGGCTCTAATTTTTCCTGCGCCACAGGAGGCGGGGTTCGCGCCCTTCGCGCGTGGGTGGAGCTTGATGCGTCATCTGGGTTTCCCGCCAGTGAAGGTTTTGGCGGGCTGGAATTTTTTGCTGCGCCACAGTTTCTGAGGTAAAAATCTTTAGGCGCGGCAGCGCCGGATGTAGCAGAGCTGGTACAGTTCTTGCCAGGATTAACCTCTGGAGTGCGGGAGCGGCGCTCGACAGCACGTGGCAGCGGTATAACACAGTTCATTCCAGAAACACACAAGTCCTTGGGCCTAAACCCGGATGGCAGCAGGGTTAGGCAGCACAGTCTTTTAATAAAGGAAAGTCTTTAATGCCGTAATAAGGCACAGAAGTCTATATCCTGTTCGTGACGCCACTTGCAACATCCCCCACCGGGGCCTAGCCCTTTGCGGTGCGGCCTGGAGACAGCCGGGGCCCGCGGTACCGGAGTGGCTGGCAGTTGCGGCCTAAGCACGCTATTGTCACGGTGCTTGGTACGGGGGGAACCGGAGGGCTGTCCTACAGCCTGGCAGGTCTCCAGCAGGGTGGTGTTGGCAAGAAAAGATGAGGGAGCGGCTGCTATAGCGGATCTCCCTGGGGCAACCCCTTAATGTCCCGAGTGTGAGTCTCTGGGTGATGGACAGGGTGCCGGTGATGAAGGCAGGGGTAGTAGCAGGGACCAGACGGAGGCAGAAGTTGAAGAAAACAACTTACAGTTCGTTTATTTGAACCGCAGGAACCGCAGCAAACGTGCCTTTAACAGGTGGAGTACTGGAGAGGTATTTGGAGGGAGCCACAGGATGTATTTCACCAGCCTGGATGTATAGGGCAGGCTGGGAGGCAGCTGTGTCCTAGAGGATGCTTCAGCTCGGTCCTGGATCTCTTCAGGTATCACCCTTGAAGGTAGGATGATACCCCTTTCCTCACTACACTAACTCTAGTCTTATTGCTCCACTTCAGGCAGGGGCTAGGCTCTTCCTGCACTGGTCTGGTGTGCTAGAGTCTCTGAGCTGCTGCTCAGCTAACTGCTCTCTGCTTGTGTCCTACAGACCCAGAGGGCCTGACTAGGACCGGTCTCTCTCCTGAGAGAGATTTCTCTCTAAGAACTCTAGAACATTCCTGGCCAGAGGTTTTATTACCTCCCTTTGGTCAGGTGGTGGCTGCTCCTCCAATTACCTCTCAGTGCACAAAGACAGGATGTAACACAGACATTGGTTGACATAATTACATCACAGATTAACATCTGCCTTGCCAGGCAGGATTAACCACTGCAATTTCCCCTTGATCCTATAAGGACCATGTAGTGTAATGTGGTGTTACCTACAGGTGGGACGTATTCGCAAGCACTACCTCGCCATTGCATCGGCGAGGGTGTTGCATCTGTATAGCAGCTGCTGTGTGCTGTCAGGTTCTCCTGATGTCTGTATAGCAGCTGCTGTTTGATGTCAGGTTCTCCTGTGACTGATGTCTGTATAGCAGCTGCTGTGTGATGTCAGGTTCTCCTGTGACTGCTGTCTGTATAGCAGCTGCTGTGTGATGTCAGGTTCTCCTGTGACTGATGTCTGTATAGCAGGTGCAGTGTGATGTCAGGTTCTCCTGTGACTGATGTCTGTATAGCAGCTGCGGTGTGATGTCAGGTTCTCCTGTGACTGATGTCTGTATAGCAGCTGCTGTGTGATGTCAGGTTCTCCTGTGACTGCTGTCTGTATAGTAGCTGCTGTGTGCTGTCAGGTTCTCCTGTGACTGCTGTCTGTATGGGCAGGCAGCAGCTTAAGTCTTAAATACTGCACTTTTTAACATAAACCCCCAGCTAAATAGGATTCCCCAATCCCCTGCAGTGCCCCGCTATTCTACTTTTATTGATGTTACTTAACCCCTTAAGGACACAGCCCTTTTTCATTTTTGCATTTACAATTTTCACTCTTCACTTTCAAAATTCCTGTATTGACCTGTTTTCTGTGTAACAAAGTGTACTTCTTAGTGATGGTTTTGAATATTCCATACCGTGTACAGGGAAGCTGGAAAACATTCTAAATGCAGTGAAGATTACAAAAACACAGCTTTGCGCCATTTTCTTTTGGGCCCTGTTTTGAAAGCTATTACTGTGTGCTCCAAATGAAATTTTCCCTCTATTCTTTGGGTCAGTACAATCACGGAGATACCATATATGTTTTATTATGTTTTAATAGAATTTCCTTTTACCATATCCTGAAACTAATAACTTTTTTATACTTTGTGTATGGAGACTTTTAAGAAGTCATTTTTTGCAGTATGAGATGACGTTTACATTAATACCATTTTGGGGACTGTACAACCTTTTGATCGCTTTTTATTAAATTTGTTATATGTCAAAAAAAGTGGTGTTTAGGATATTTAGGCGCTATTTTCCATATTGATGGATCGGGACTTTTTAGGACGCAATGGTGCCTAATATGTTTATGATTTTTTTATATCAGTTATATGAGGATTTTGTATATGATCTGTCACAATGGGGCTGATTTATCAAGCTGTCAGAATAGTTCTAGTTGCCCATGGCAACCAATCAAAGCTCAGCTTTCATTTTACCAGTGCTCATGAATATTTTAGTGGAGCTGTGATTGGTTGCCATGGGCAACTAGAAATATTCTGACTTTCAGGCACTTGATAAATCTGCCCCAATGTGTCACTGGCACATTGAAACAGATGTTCAAAAACGACAAGTCCTGTGCTTTTAGAAAAAAAACCCAGGCTGTCATGGAAACTAATTGTCACTCCCTGAGCTGGTGGCATGTAAAAAGGTAATATTGATAAATGGGTGTTTGCTGTGTTATGCAGCAAGGGGTGAAAAGACATCTAGCATCAGAATCACTGATGGTAACTGCTTAGTACTTATTCCCCACCCCCCACCCCCCGTCTGTCCCCCTGTGCTGTGCAAGGACTCCCTTTCTTCCGGCTGAACTGCTTTGCTCACACAGTAATCAAGATTCTTGCTGATGCAGTTCAGCTTAGGCTGGTGCCACATGCAGCAACACTCACCGGGGGAAAAACACCGGCGGCTGGTTTCCGATTGCAGGCGTTTCCATAGAAACGCCGATGCGATCGGGCCGCGGCCCGCCCCGGTGGGTGCAGCTTTTTCTGCGTTTGCGTTTTCAAACGCAGACAAAGCGGTGCGTGTGGCACCAGCCTTAGGCAGATTTGGGGTGTGGTTAGGATGTGGCTTGGTGGGAAATCGCTATGCACACCACCTTAATTTGCTGGAGCTGAAGAGGTAAGGTGCCGGGCAGATGAAGTGTAGAATAGGGCCTTGTTGTTTCTCTGGAGCCCTGAGATGCTTTGTTAATGCCCCCAAACCACTTTAGCCTACTTTGCATATTTCTAAAGTGAGGATTTAGTTTGAAAGGGGCATCCAGATAAAAAGAAGCAAAAGAAATGTGTGGCACTTGTGGGCATAGCCCTATGCAGCACCCCTGCCAAAACATAGGCAGGCTGGTAGTTGCGAATAGCGCCCTCTCCAGGTTAGGAGCTGTCAAAGGTAGTCATGAACCCTTTAGTAAGTTTCTAGCACTGGGTGATTATGTAAAGGCAATAGTTAAATGGGTGTAAGATGTTATCCAATTATGTGGCTGTATTGTAAACCGGAGTGTGATTGGAGAGGTGCTACCACCTGACCAGGAGGGTATAAAACCCCTGTACAGTGGGAACACATGGTCCAGACCTCATGGTCTTTCCACAGGGCCTTCAGAGTCTTAGTTTGCAGAGTCAGATTGAACAGAGAGAGTATTCAGTACCCCTTTAGTGCTGTCACAGAAACCAGGAGACTCTAATCTAGAGCTGAAGCTCCCACAGTTTGGACACATCTCCACTTCAATTATCCCAGCCTGTATCTACTACCAGGCTGGTGTAGTATTTCTGCGGACCACTCTCCACGACCGCTCCAGTACCAGAATCTGAATCTGCTGTTGACCGTTTAGGCCCGTTGCCTGCTACCTGTTGTTCAATAAAGAACTGTGAGTTGATTTGCACAACGTTGCCTCCATCTGATCCCTGGATGCGGCTGTCTACCACCACGGGCTTTCCCATCCATTACCCAGGGGCCTATCTTACAGACACTCAGGGGTTGCCGCAGGGAGAAGCAGTACTTCAGCCTCTCCCTTCATATTTCTTGCACACACCACATGCTGGAGACCTGCCTGGCTGTAGGACAGCCCTCCGGTCCCCATACCAAGCACTGTGACATCAGCGTGCCCTAGCCTGCAACCGCCAGCCACTTCATCACTTTACTTTAAAATGCATATGCACCCTAAAATAAAATAAACCAATGACTGTCCCCACTGTTCCTGCTGTTGTTTTAAGACGCCACCAGGAAAAATCATCAAATTCTGTAGCTATGGGCATTTAATTAGTTTGGGAGGTGTGGTTGTGATATTAAGGGGTGGGGTAGTAGTGGTATTTACAATAAATGCATAATGCCACATGCTTCCATATGTGAAGCTGTTGGGCTATTTTTGGCTACTATATGGCATCTAGGAGGCCACTTGTTAGCTGAACTATACATTGCTCATATTAGCTAATATATAAAGTAAATACATGGCATTGGTGTCATTAGGGAGGTTATGTTCTATAATTGTATGGTATTTATATGCTCCTGTATCCGTAGTGTTTCTTTTAGCATTTTTGTTATTAGGATAAAAGAAAAACAAAATAAAAAAAAAACTATTCTAGCCATTGTGTGTCTTCTTTTCTAAATATTTCTCTGTCCTTTTTTATTCCAAAACTGCCTTCCAAGTAGAGACAGCCGTTTGACTGTTATACAACGGAAGTATTAACTACCCATAGCAGTTACTATGAGCACCAGATTAGTTGGGAGGGGGTAATATTTCTGGACAAATGTTTGGATTGTAGATTAATACTGAAGCAGGAGGCAATAAAAAAACCTTTTTTAGGCATGTATAATAATTTT
Organism: Engystomops pustulosus; assembly: GCF_040894005.1. NCBI lineage: Eukaryota > Metazoa > Chordata > Amphibia > Anura > Leptodactylidae > Engystomops > Engystomops pustulosus. The sequence goes on along the minus strand of NC_092418.1, from coordinate 68,795,126 downwards.
TTTGTTTGCCCTGTAGGCAGCTGTGGTCCTGGTTGGCTATATCCTTTCCTTGATGCTTTTTTTTTTTTAAAGGGAGACTCGGACTAAATTGATGTCTTGATGTCTCGTGTATGTACATAGCTGGAAGATCGTGGGTGCATAAAGGAGAGGAAAACCAATTGTATGTGTGTGTTTAACAATTACAAAACACGATGTTAACAAATGTGTTAATTACTTATTAACATATGCGTTTGGTAAACACAAATGTTAACAGCCATATCTCCTCTCCTCAGCTCCTGTATTATTTTTCAAAGTGTAGTAAAAATGCCACGTGAAAAAGCAGCCTTAAAGGGGTTTTCTCACATTTCAATCCCCTAGTGCTGTTAACATAATAAAGATCATTTTAACCCCTTACTTTACAATTTTACTCCGTGTTGTTGCTGTTTTAGCTCCTATTACTCCCTAGGCTGCTCAGTGCAAAATCCCATGGTGTGGACGGGGACTACGGTGACAATGTGGTTAGATTATCAGGGTACAGGTATATATGCACTTTCATCTGGCTTCTGACATTGTACTGACACATAGAGAGAGAGAGAGATGAGACAGATCAGAGATGTACGACAGACACAGACTGACAGACTTTTACACTGTTACAATTTTAGTACTGCTATATCTGTGTTCTTACAGAGATGTGCCTACCTCCCCCTTCCCCTGGATCACTTATCTCCTTGTAGTTTGCAGCTTTTCTCTGCTCGCAATGTGCTGACAGGAAGTGATCAGTGGGAGCTCCGTGCAGGGGGCGTGGCAGCAGGCACAGTGCAGAGTGACACAGAAGTCTCATCTGCACGCTGTCACATACAAATCCAAGATGGCAGCCTCACCCTAAAGTCAAAAGTTACAGGATCGTGTCTAGGGGCAACTGAAATTATTTACACCATGACTGATATAGACAGGTTGGACTTATATCTGTGAAATGTTGCCTTTTGTTAATAACAGTGAATTAGAGAATGTGTTATTTTGTTATCCTGAGTACATATAAGAAACTTGTCTTCGTGGGAATACCCCTTTAAGGGCACCTCTTCTGATGCAACGCATAACAGCTACTTTATTATATAGGTGCCTTTATTAGTTATTCTATATTTGCAGCTTATTTGGTTACAGCCTATTGCAGTCTTTTCATTATATCATATCTGTGTGTAGTTAACTGGTTAATGTATATGTCTAACATGGTACTTCAATACTGCTTTATTGTACAGATGTTTGATAAGAGACGGCCATCTGAAGATGATTCATCTGCTTCAGTACAAGGTACTGTACCTAGAGGGGTTTGGCTCATATCCTAGCTCACTTTATGGTTCTGCGTTTTATTTATATAATATTTATCCTGTTATTCTGTTCTGTATTTTTTTTTCAGTTTGCCACCGTTTTTTTCAGTTTGGTCTTTGAGTCACAGATCATGTGTGACCTGTTTCAGTAACCTACCATAATGCGGTTGCCAATATGTGATTCACTGTATCCATTCTAAACAACAGTGCCAAAATGTAGTCCTGATTAGTGGCAATACTGTTTAGTGGGGAAGAAGGGACTGCCATACACAGTCATTTCCCTGGCAGTGTGGTTGGTCCATAAAACAACATGGCACAGTCTGGGATGCATGGACCTACCGTGGCTATTTGTTTTAGCTCTTGTACAGAGGGGCACATTTCTTCGTCCCCCCCCCCCCCCAAAAAAAAAATTATCTTTATCATTTTTCAATTTAAACTAAATATTTGAAAATGCACCGGTCATTAGAGCTTTTTGAGACTTGGTCAGAAAGGGGTTAAATTCAATAAACAATCACACATACACACAACTGGCATTGATACTTGTCACAGGTGGCTCACCTGTGCCCCTCTGCCCCCGCTGGCACGTTGCGCGCCCACCTTACTCGTCTCGGCTCCTGTTCCAACTTCATCAACATTGGGCGCGCGTTCCCAACTCCTAGGGCGCACGTGCCTGCTTCTTCAGATTTAAGGGCCCAGCACCCTGATAATTGGCGCTGCCCATTTTCAGGAAGAGCATATAAACCTGCCTCTTCCTGCACAGCCTGCGGTGCCTTGTGCCCTAGAGAAAGATTGTCTGATGCCTTGCGTTGTTGAGATTTCCCGTTGTGACCCCGGTTCCGTTCCTGACTACACTCCTCTGCTGCCTGCCTTGACCTATTGCTACATCCCTGACTCTTATACCGTGCTGCCTGTCGTGACCTCCTGCCTGTCCTCGACTACGAGATTGCCTGCCGCTCCTGTACCTCGACCTTGGGTGCCATGCAGACAGGTCACGCCTGTGGAACGACCTGGTGGTACCACACTGCAGCGAGACCATCCTGCTTTGCGGCGGGCTCTGGTGAAGACCAAGTGCCACTTAGACTCTGGTGCCAAGTGTTGGCTTGTGTCATCGTCCGCAGTGGTTCAGAGGATCCACTACCTCCGATCCTGACGATACTCATGTCATAATAATATTCATTCATCGTTTTGCACTGTAAATGCTATAAAATAATGGTTTATTGAGGTCATCATTCTTCCGAAGAAACTTAAAATATATAAATGTGTAAGCAAATCTGAAAAATGTACATTAACATGGTACCAGTAAAAAGTAAAGACAGTCCCACAAGCCTCCCACACAGTTCCACCAAAAGAATACAAACTGGAACCCTCAAAATATGTTAAATTACAATTTTTATTCTTTAAGTTATACGGTAAATGGGAACTCCAGCATAATAGTACAATGGTAATTATGTACATTGTGAATCGTGTGATTATTTCTGTTGATTGTGATAACAAGAAGATGAATAAAATGACCTGAACACTGAAAACAGACTTTTCTTATAGGATAATTTTTGATGAACGGATACCTGGCCCATCACTAGTGAGGTGTTCGGCCCATGCTAGACAAGCAGTTGGTCCTGTGTCCCATGTAGCACCCAGATGCTGCAACTGCAGCCATGGTTCTCGTACACTCAAAGGGAACTGTAGTTACAGCTTCTGTCCTCTACATGGAACAACACGCTAGAAAGCATAGGCTATTAGTGATTATTCCTGGACAATACCTTTAAAGTTGTCCATCATTTTTAAAAAATGATCATAAAGCAGAAAGTCTGATGAAAGAATAAATCAGTATTGCTCATTGTATAAGTCCCCTGCTGCTCCAGCAGTCCTTGGTTTTCTTCAGTGACAACTTGCCTAGTACTCACACGTGACACATGCACCCAATCACCGTCCTTGGTCTGCTGGGGCCGATCATTTGTCATTTGCACAGTCCATTAGCATAGCTCAACACTGTAATGGCACCTGGATTTACCAGGTAAGTACCGGTATGGCTGCACATCCTAAGGCCTCATACAAATATAATGTGAGCATCTGCCAGTTTCAGCAACTAAAACACTTCCTCATTTGCTTCTACAGCCAACTAATAGATCATGTCTAGAGATGAGCGAACACTAAAATGCTCGGGTACTCGTTATTCGAGACGAACTTTTCCCGATGCTCGAGTGCTCGTCTCGAATAACGAACCCCATTGAAGTCAATGGGAGACTCGAGCATTTTTCAAGGGGACCAAGGCTCTGCACAGGGAAGCTTGGCCAAACACCTGGGAACCTCAGAAAAGGATGGAAACACCACGGAAATGGACAGGAAACAGCAGGGGCAGCATGCATGGATGTCTCTGAGGCTGCTTAATCGCACCATTATGCCGAAATTATGGGCAACAGCATGGCCATGACAGAGTGACAGAATGAAGCTAGATAGCATGTAAAACATCCAATAATTGACCCTGACACTATAGGGGACGGCATGCAGAGGCAGAGGCAGCGGCAGCAGGCTAGAGAGTGGCATGGCGACATACCCTAATTGGACTCAGGCTTCAAACCAATGGGTGTCAGAGAGGAACCAAAGGAGGTGAGCAAGAAGCGCTCAAATAATATCGGTACATGATAAAAGTTTGCCAGTATATTTTGTGGATTACACAGCAGGGTGGCGACAAAGTTAACAACTTTGATGTGGAATGCCCTGTAATAGCTCTTGGGCGGTGTGCCTTTTATCGCCTAGGCTCAGCAGTTTCAGCACCGCCTGCTGTCGCTTAGCGACGGCACTGCTGCTGTGCCTAGAGCTACCGACTGATGGCGCCATGCCCACGGATGGTAATTCGGAGGAGGAGGAGGTGGAGGAGGGGTGGGAGGAGGTATAGTAGGCCTTTGAGACCTGGACCGAGGTAGGCCCCGCAATTCTCTGCGTCGGCAGTATATGACCAGCCCCAGGGTCAGACTCGGTCCCAGCCTGCACCAAGTTAAGTGTAGTAGCGTTCTTATAAGTTTGGGATATGGCGGGTGAGGGGAATGTAAACAGATGCGCAAGAAGCGCATGATGCGCATGGAGCTGGCGCTCCGCTGCCAGGCGAGCTTTCGCCAATTCAAGCCCCTGTCTCTAGGCTACTCCCCAAACAGCACTTCTAAGAACCTTTTGTATAAGATCAAGTGTAGTAGCGTTCTTATAAGTTTAGGATATGGCGGGTGAGGGGAATGTAAACAGATGCGCAAGAAGCGCTGAAATAATATCCCTAAATGGTAAAAGTTTGCCAGTATATTTTGTGGATAACACAGCAGGGTGGCGACAAAGTTAACAACTTTGATGTGTAATCCATGAAAACAACCCAAATTTCTGCCTGACACACCTCGTTTGATAAAGGGACGATGTATGGAGGCAGCTATATGGACGACTTTTGGAGGTAGCAATGGAGACAACGTGTGGAGGCTGCTATGGAGACAATTTAATTTGGATAGTGCCTGTATGTGGCAGTCCCAAAAATTTTTCAAACCAGAGGAGCAGGTAGGTGGCCCTCCAGTAAAATGGAATAGATTGAGTGCCTGTATGTGGCAGTCCCAAAAATGTTTCAAACCAGAGGAGCAGGTAGGTGGCCCTGCAGTAAAATGGAATAGATTGAGTGCCTGTATGTGGCAGTCCCAAAAATTTTTCAAACCAGAGGAGCAGGTAGGTGGCCCTCCAGTAAAATGGAATAGATTGAGTGCCTGTATGTGGCAGTCCCAAAAATGTTTCAAACCAGAGGAGCAGGTAGGTGGCCCTGCAGTAAAATGGAATAGATTGAGTGCCTGTATGTGGCAGTCCCAAAAATTTTTCAAACCAGAGCAGCAGGTAGGTGGCCCTCCAGTAAAATGGAATAGATTGAGTGCCTGTATGTGACAGTCCCAAAAATGTTTCAAACCAGAGGAGCAGGTAGGTGGCCCTGCAGTAAAATGGAATAGATTGAGTGCCTGTATGTGGCAGTCCCAAAAATTTTTCAAACCAGAGGAGCAGGTAGGTGGCCCTCCAGTAAAATGGAATAGATTGAGTGCCTGTATGTGGCAGTCCCAAAAATGTTTCAAACCAGAGGAGCAGGTAGGTGGCCCTGCAGTAAAATGGAATAGATTGAGTGCCTGTATGTGGCACTCACAAAAATTGTTTCAAACAGAGGACCGGGTAGGTGGCCCTCCAGAAAAATTAAATGCATGAAGTACTATAGCAAGAGCCAGTGGGCCCTGTCAAAAAATAGCCATTTTCCTCTGCTTTACTGTACAAAGAGGAGGAGAAGGAGGAAAATGAGGAGGAGGAGGAGTGGATCAATTATTCAGGTTGAGCTTCCTTCACCTGGTGGAGATTGGAAATTCTGAGAAATCCAGCCTTTATTCATTTTAATAAGCGTCAGCCTGTCAGCGCTGTCAGTCGACAGGCGTGTACGCTTATCGGTGATGATGCCACCAGCTGCACTGAAAACCCGCTCGGACAAGACGCTAGCGGCAGGGCAGGCAAGAACCTCCAAGGCGTACAGCGCCAGTTCGTGCCACATGTCCAGCTTTGAAACCCAGTAGTTGTAGGGAGCTGTGTGATCATTTAGGACGATGGTATGGTCAGCTACGTACTCCCTCACCATCTTTCTGTAAAGATCAGCCCTACTCTGCCGAGACTGGGGACAGGTGACAGTGTCTTGCTGGGGTGACATAAAGCTGGCAAAAGCCTTGTAAAGCGTACCCTTGCCAGTGCTGGACAAGCTGCCTGCTCGCCTACTCTCCCTCGCTACTTGTCCCGCAGAACTACGCACTCTGCCGCTAGCGCTGTCAGAAGGGAAATACTGTTTCAGCTTGTGCACCAGGGCCTGCTGGTATTCATGCATTCTCACACTCCTTTCCTCTGCAGGGATGAGAGTGGAAAGATTTTGCTTGTACCGTGGGTCCAGGAGAGTGAACACCCAGTAATCGGTGCTGGAATAAATTCTTTGAACGCGAGGGTCACGGGATAGGCAGCCTAGCATGAAATCTGCCATATGCGCCAGAGTACCAACGCGTAAGAATTCACTCCCCTCACTGGCCTGACTGTCCATTTCCTCCTCCTCCAACTCCTCAAACTCCTCTTCTTCTGCCCATACACGCTGAACAGTAAAGGACTCAACAATGGTCCCCTCTTGTGTCTCACCAACATTCTCCTCCTCTTCCTCCTCATCCTCCTCCACCTCCTCCGATATGCGCTGAGAAACAGACCTGAGGGTGCTTTGGCTATCAACAAGGGAATATTCTTCCCCTGTCTCTTGTGACGAGCGCAAAGCTTCCGACTTCATGCTGACCAGAGAGTTTTTCAACAGGCCAAGCAGCGGGATGGTGAGGCTGATGATGGCGGCATCGCCACTGACCATCTGTGTTGACTCCTCAAAGTTACTCAGCACCTGACAGATATCAGACATCCACGTCCACTCCTCATTGTAGACTTGAGGAAGCTGACTGACCCGACTACCAGTTCTGGTGGAAGTTGACATCTGGCAGTCTACAATCGCTCTGCGCTGCTGGTAAACTCTGGATAACATGGTCAGTGTTGAATTCCACCTCGTGGGCACGTCGCACAACAGTCGGTGAGCGGGCAGTTGGAGGCGGCGCTGCGCTGCCCTGAGAGTGGCAGCATCTGGGCTGGACTTCCTGAAATGCGCACAGATGCGGCGCACCTTCGTGAGCAAATCAGACAGATTGGGGTATGTCTTGAGGAAACGCTGAACTATCAGATTTAACACATGGGCCAGGCATGGCACATGTGTCAGTCTGCCGAGTTGCAGAGCCGCCACCAGGTTACGGCCGTTGTCACACACAACCATTCCCGGCTTGAGGTTCAGCGGTGCCAGCCACAGATCAGTCTGCGCCGTGATGCCCTGTAATAGCTCTTGGGCGGTGTGCCTTTTGTCGCCTAGGCTCAGCAGTTTGAGCACCGCCTGCTGTCGCTTAGCGACGGCACTGCTGCTGTGCCTAGAGCTACCGACTGATGGCGCCGTGCCCACGGATGGTAGTTCGGAGGAGGAGGTGGAGGAGGGGTGGGAGGAGGAGGAGGCATAGTAGGCCTGAAACACCTGGACCGAGGTAGGCCCCGCAATCCTCGGCGTCGGCAGTATATGAGCAGCCCCAGTGTCTGGCTCGGTCCCAGCCTCCACCAAGTTAACCCAATGTGCCGTCAGCGATATATAGTGGCCCTGCCCGGCAGCACTCGTCCACGTGTCCGTGGTCAGGTGGACCTTGTCAGAAACGGCGTTGGTCAGGGCACGGATGATGTTGTCTGACACGTGCTGGTGCAGGGCTGGGACGGCACATCGGGAAAAGTAGTGGCGGCTGGGGACCGAATACCGAGGGGCGGCCGCCGCCATGAGGTTGCGAAAGGCCTCGGTCTCTACTAGCCTATAGGGCAGCATCTCCAGGCTAAGCAATCTGGAGATGTGCACATTAAGGGCTTGGGCGTGCGGGTGGGTTGCACTATATTTGCGTTTCCGCTCCAGCGTCTGGGGTATGGAGAGCTGAACGCTGGTGGATGCTGTGGAGGATCGTGGAGGCGACGATGGGGTTTTTGTGGCAGGGTCCTGGGCAGGGGGCTGACTAGCAGCTGACACAGGGGAAGGAGCAGTGGTGTGCACGGCCGGAGGTGAACGGGCTTGTTGCCACTGAGTGGGGTGTTTAGCATTCATATGCCTGCGCATACTGGTGGTAGTTAAGCTAGTAGTGGTGGAACCCCTGCTGAGCCTGGTTTGGCAAATGTTGCACACCACAGTCCGTCGGTCATCCGGTGTTTCCTTAAAGAACCTCCAGACTTCTGAAGATCTAGCCCTCGCCGCAGGAGCCCTCGCCACGGGAGCTTCACTAGTTGACACATTTGGCGCTGATGCACCAGCTCTGGCCCTGCCTCTCCGTCTGGCCCCACCACTGCCTCTTCCAACCTGTTCTGGTCGAGGACTCTCCTCCGTCTCAGAAGCACTGTGTTCACCCGGCCTCTCAACCCAGCTTGGGTCTGTCACCTCATCATCCTCCGATCCCTCAGTCTGCTCCCCCCTCGGACTTCCTGCCCTGACAACAACTTCCCCACTGTCTGACAACCGTGTCTCCTCATCGTCGGACACCTCTTTACACACTTCCACTACGTCAAGAAGGTCATCATCACCCACAGACTGTGACTGTTGGAAAACCTGGGCATCGGAAAATTGCTCAGCAGCAACCGGACAAGTGGTTTGTGACTGTGGGAAGGGTCCAGAAAACAGTTCCTCAGAGTATGCCGGTTCAAATGCCAAATTTTCCTGGGAGGGGGCAGACTGGGGGGGAGGAGGCTGAGGTGCAGGAGCTGGAGGAGTGGCGATTTCGGTGACATGGGTGGACTGCGTGGAAGACTGACTGGTGGTGGACAAATTGCTCGAAGCATTGTCAGCAATCCACGACATCACCTGTTCGCACTGTTCTGGCCTCAACAGTGCTCTACCACGAGTCCCAGTAACTTCAGACATGAACCTAGGGAGTGTAGCTCTGCGGCGTTCCCCTGCTCCCTCATCAGCAGGTGGTGTCTCACCCCGCCCAGGACCACGGCCTCTGACCCCTGCAGTAGTTGGACGCCCACGTCCCCGCCCTCGTCCTCTACCCCTAGCCCTCGGGTTAAACATTTTTAAAATGAGAGTTATAACTTTATTTTTTTTTTTACTTTTTTTTGTTTTTTTTTGTGTTTTTTTTTTTTTTTGTGTTTTTTTTTTTTTTTTTGAGTTTTTAAAACCAAACAATGCTATCCTATTGCTATGGCTATTTTCTAGCCAAGTATCAAAGCACACTACTGTCAGATGAGATGACACTGAGTTAGTGCCTAATTGAAATCCAACCCCTACTAAATTTTCCCACTTCGGTCTTTGCTATGGATATGTGCGTCACTAAGCGCAGAACACAGCGGTCGCAAGTCTCACTACAAATTGCTCAGAATTGGCTAGTACATGCACTGCAGAAAGTACAGCCACCAGCAGATCAACCAGAAATCAAATATATAGAACGCTACTGTATGCGTAAGTAAGCTCTTTGTATTCTCCTATGGCTATTTTCTAGCCAAGTATCAAAGCACACTACTGTCAGATGAGATGACACTGAGTTAGTGCCTAATTGAAATCCAACCCCTACTAAATTTTCCCACTTCGGTCTTTGCTATGGATATGTGCGTCACTAAGCGCAGAACACAGCGGTCGCAAGTCTCACTACAAATTGCTCAGAATTGGCTAGTACATGCACTGCAGAAAGTACAGCCACCAGCAGATCAACCAGAAATCAAATATATAGAACGCTACTGTATGCGTAAGTAAGCTCTTTGTATTCTCCTATGGCTATTTTCTAGCCAAGTATCAAAGCACACTACTGTCAGATGAGATGACACTGAGTTAGTGCCTAATTGAAATCCAACCCCTACTAAATTTTCCCACTTCGGTCTTTGCTATGGATATGTGCGTCACTAAGCGCAGAACACAGCGGTCGCAAGTCTCACTACAAATTGCTCAGAATTGGCTAGTACATGCACTGCAGAAAGTACAGCCACCAGCAGATCAACCAGAAATCAAATATATAGAACGCTACTGTATGCGTAAGTAAGCTCTTTGTATTCTCCTATGGCTATTTTCTAGCCAAGTATCAAAGCACACTACTGTCAGATGAGATGACACTGAGTTAGTGCCTAATTGAAATCCAACCCCTACTAAATTTTCCCACTTCGGTCTTTGCTATGGATATGTGTGCCACTAAGAGCTAAACACAACGGTAGCAAGTCCCCCTGCTAATTCCTCACAAAATGGTACTAGATGCAAATTAAAATAAAAAAAGTAGAACGTTATTGTAGCCCTAAGAAGGGCTGTTGGGTTCTTTGAGAATCACTCCTGCCTAACAGTAAGCTAATAGAACACCCTAACGCTTTCCCTGACCAGCAGCAGCTCTCTCCCTAGCGGCATCCAGACACAGAATGATCCGAGCAGCGCGGGCAGCGGCTAGTCTATCCCAGGGTCACCTGATCTGGCCAGCCAACCACTGCTATCGACGTGTAAGGGTACCACGTCATGCTGGGTGGAGTGCAGAGTCTCCTGGCTTGTGATTGGCTCTGTTTCTGGCCGCCAAAAAGCAAAACGGCGGGAGCTGCCATTTTCTCGAGCGGGCGAAGTATTCGTCCGAGCAACGAGCAGTTTCGAGTACCCTAATGCTCGACCGAGCATCAAGCTCGGACGAGCATGTTCGCTCATCTCTAATCATGTCCTATTCCAAGTTTTGGCCCATGTATTCTTTTCTCCTCCCATGGACACATGGACCACAAACGAGTTAGCACAAGCTTTTATTTATGGGGCAGAAACAGTAAGAAAAGTTGTACATGCGGAAAGATGCATATATTACTTTGTGTAGTATTGTGTGTACTTTTCTTTGTACTGAACGCCTACAATAATTGCCTTTTATGGGATTTTCTTGCAGATGTTGATAGGAAAGGTGAAGCTAGTTATGTCAAGGTGGAGAGCAGCAGCAGGTAAGATATTTACACATTCAATTAACTATCTAATTTTTGTTATTTCTGAAGGAATCAGAATGATATTTTTTATATATTATACCTAATAATTGAGCAATTTTGATTTTCCCATATTGCGGCCTACGGTCTATAAGCTTGTGACACAATTAACTAGTATTTTAAGTTTTAGGTTGGTTTATAGAAACCGATTTATTAGATCTAGACATAGATAGACTATTAGATGTGTAAGTAGATGATGGTGTCTAATACAGCGTAATGTAACTGGAGATCACTATCATAAGTGCAGAGAAGTATTGTGTTTCTAACTTACTCAGATACCATTTCCGTCTTTGCACTTTCAGAATTCATTCCTGTTGTTATCAACTTTTGTTTCTAATTATAAAGAAATCTCTTCCTTACAATTCAGTTTGATGGACGTTGATCGCCATAGTACAGTTATGATGTATCTTCTGAATGGACTAACCTTCTCTACATTGGATATTCCATGTTATTTCCGACTGGTGGACTGTTCTTATATGTTGGTTTCTGAAAACAAAACAAATTTTGAAACAATTTCTCATTTTCTACTCGTCAAGGAGCCTTATTAAATGAGTTTTGGAGAGATATAAAGGATATTGGATAAACCTGTTTACTATGAGTAGAGCATTAACCATATTAATAATAACATTGTAAGTTTTGTCGTATTAAATCTTCAATTTGAATTTGCAAATTCCCGAATGTCCAGAAGTCATATATCAAACCTGAATGATGTATACGAGGGGTGCAGGATACCTCACTCGTGATGACAATAGCAGTTTTGGAGTCTGGAAACTCAATTGAGAAGACTATAATTTTGCTGGGTTTAGTTTACTTGATGTTGTTCCTGAAAGTCTATGGATTGGATTTCTTTCATTATTTCTCAATATGGTAACTATATGTAATAATTTTCAACGTGCGATGATAGTTTGTTACATAGTTGTAAGAAGACCAAGACTTAAAATGTGGCATACATCAGCTATTGGGTTCTGACAAATCCGACCAAACTTTTTCCAGGTGTTGGCATGGTTTACCGCTCTGATTCTAGATCACTGAACAGAACATGGATGTGCTGCATTTAGTTCAGTCCTTCTAGGTTTGATCCTCTAAGCCCCCTTCTACACTTGCGCTTTTCACGCGCGTGTTCTGCGCATGCATTTGACAGAACTTGCATTGCACACTGACCCATTGTAATCAATGGACTTTTCCAGACTTGCTTTTTTTAATGCACGTTTAAATCTCGGCATGCTCTACTTTTGCAAGTTACGCGCGTGAAAAGAGCACCATACAAGTCTTTGGAGACACATCAAAAACACATCGCTCTCTGAGACACATGCATTGCGTTTTTCATGCATCAATTGCCATAGAAAAGTTCGAGCTCAGTCCTGAGTCCTTATCTGCATATTGAAAATGCATTGAAAAACTGACTAAAGACTGAAAACTAATTGAACTCTGATGCAAAATGTCAGTTTTTCACTGACCAAACCCTGATCGCACCCGGATCAGACCCTGTTGTGATCTGCAACGCAAGTGTGGAAGGGACCTAAAACCCTCAGAGCACACGGAGCAAGTTTCCCAGACCAAACTTACACATGGGAGCAGGCTTTAACACACTATACACAAACCTGGTTCTTTTCTACTACAGAGAACCTGTCACCACATTTTCACTTTTGTTGTGTGACCAGCATATCATGTGACATCATCACAGGCCCTTTAACCTCCTTATTTAAGTAAACTGTGTTAAAGCCATGTGTGAATGCATCCTCAGGGGAATGCTTTTTAAACCGTTTTTAACCTCTTAACAACCTGGCCCTTTTATGTTTTTTCATTTCCATTTTTCACTCCCACCTTCAAAAATCTATAACTTTTTTATTTTTACACGTAAAGAGCTCTGTGGCAGCTTGTTTTCTGTGTAAAAATCAGATCCAGAGAAGAAAAACAGCGGATGTGTAGAAAATATAAATTTATTAATTCATAAACAAGACAATAAAAACATTTAAAAACCCAATTAAGGGAATGACAAACATAAAGGACTCTCCTCAATAAGGTATTCCTCACGTAAATGACAAAACAAAAATAGAAAAAATGAACAAGGCTGTCAATTAGATATATATATATATATATATATACACATCATCCCAATAATGGGGTTCAAATGATGCTTAAGAAAAGATTATATACAATTAAAGTGCATCGTGGATTCAATCACAGACAGTTTCACTACAACAATGTAATATAAAACACAAAGATGATAGTGCACAAATAAAGTGCTGTGTGCACAGTAATAGCAGCCAAGAGAACATAAGGGAGTAGGTTCAAGTGAATAAAACAGAAAGTAAATGCATCATATTACCTAGTATAATGTATGAGGGGGAGAGCCCACGGATCTGATTAGTATATTTTGGATGTGACACCTACTCGCTTACCCTCCCCTCTTTGTTTTCTTACTTCATAAATGCTACCATTTCCAGGACTGCACGACCTTTAGATCACTTTTTATTGAATTTTTTATATTTTTCAAAATGGAAAAAAAAAGTGTCATTTTTTACTTTGGGCGCTATCTTCCGTTACGTGGGTTAAGCGCAGTGAAAAACCGTTATTATATTTTGATAGATCGGGCATTTTAGGAAGCGGCGATACCTAATGTGCTTTTGATTTTTACTGTTTATTTATATTTCTACCAGTTCTAAGTAAGGGGGGTGATTTGAATTTTTATGTTATTTTTTTATTATCATTTTTTTTTTTAATTTTTACTTTCACTGTTTTTCAGACTCCCTAGGGTACTTTAACCGTAGGTTGTCTGATCGATCCTACCATATACTGCCATACTACAGTATATGGGGATTTTCCTTCTCATTCATTAAAATGTGCAAATCGCACATCTTTGGAAGACCCGAGGCTGTCATGCCAACCGATCGCCGCTCTCTGGTGACGTCATGCCCATCTATCTTTTTTTCCCTTAATTAAGATAATTGGAAAACGGACAAAACCTGTCAAAAAAACGTATGTGTTTTTGAAAACGAATGCGTTTTTAAACGGACTGCTTAAAAACTGCCTAAAAGCGGGTTCAAAACGCCACATGTGCCCCTAGTGTATGGTAAAACTCTGCTTTAATAACCCTGCCCTGAAGCCATTGCTGATGTTCACAGCCTATGGTCCATACACTGATGAGTCCCAGTCACTATGTGGTCACCAGCTACTGTTTCTGATGTTGAAACCACAACAATCAGTGACATGTCACTTTATTTTCTCTCACTTTTGAGAAACGCTTGGGCACATGTATGAGTCCATAGAAATGAATCTGTAGATAGCACTCAAAAACTACATCAATGTGAATGAAGGGGGGTCCATTAGTTGCTAATTAATGTAAAAGTTAACACATTTATCATCATTTAACACATTTTTTATTCTTTTCAAGTGGAAATGCTCAGATTGCGGAGCAGTCAGGAAACGGTATACCTCCGGGGCATTACAGACAAGGATACTGCAGCTGCTGCCAAGTACATTACATTAACCTAGAAAAGGTGAGAGTCCTTTTACAATGGAAGTAATGGGTAGAGAAATTATATCTTCAAGTTTTGGTACAAACAAGCTATTTTTATATTGATATAGATATTATATGTAACGGCATGTACTTTGGTTATAGTTTAATTCTTAATGTTTTCTGCATCAACAGAAAAGTGACATTTGTGAGTCACTGTCTGGCCTCCATTTGATGTAGTATTATACAAGTTTACCCAATATTAGGACACCTCAGTTTCCATACACTGCATGCACCTACATGTCATCCTTCTTCATAGATTATAAAATATTTTGGTTGTAATTTCACTTTTTGAGAATGTTACCTCAGACTGCTTAAAAACGGCCCAAAAACGGGTTAAAAACGCCACGTGTGCCACCACCCTAAGTGAACGGGTGAATTTGATTTTGAGGGTACAATCAGATATTGCAGTTAAAACTGCATCACAATCGGCTTTGAGGTGGTTTTAGGTGCAGTTTTGTCAATTTAACAGGTGAAAGACATGAACTGAACAAGTGAATTTGATTTTGAAGGGGAAACCTACTCCACAAATGTCATTCACCTGTACAGTTCATGTCTTTTACCTATTAAATTGACAAAACTGCACCTAAAACCACCTCAAGGCTGAATGTGATGCAGTTTCAACTACGTGGGACTGCACCCTCAGGGCGCATTCACACATTGGGGCAAATTTACTTACCCGGTCCATTCGCGTTCCAGCGGCGGCTTCTCCGCTCTGGATTCGGGTCCGGCCGGGATTTAATAAGGTAGTTCTTCCGCCGTCCACCAGGTGGCGCTGCTGCGCTGAAAGTAAACTCATCGCGCCGGAATGCACCGAGCTGGACCAGGTGAAGGTAAGCGGTCCTTATGCGACACATTTTCGGTTTTTAAATGCGGCGGTTTTTCCGAATACGTCGGGTTTTCGTTCGGCCACGCCCCCCGATTTCCGTCGCGCGCATGCCAGCGCCGATGCGCCACAATCCGATCGCGTGCGCCAAAATCCCGGGGCAATTTAAGTACAAGCGGCGCAAAACGGAAATATTCGGGTAACACGTCGGGAAAACGCGAATCGGGCCCTTAATAAATGACCCCCATTGCGTTCAAAACGCATTACAACAGCTGATGAGAGGTGATACACCTAATTACATTACTGTTTATGTTTTGTAACACAATGTTAACGCATGCTTTAACAAAACACATGTGTTAACATTGTGTTTAGTAAATGCAAATGTTAACAGTGATGTAATTGGGCAAATCACCTCTCCTCAGCTGTTGTAATATGTTTCAAACACAATGAAAATGCAGGTCAAAACGCAATGTGTGAACGCACCCTAAGGGTGTCCAGCAACCGCGCAACCACAACCAGGCTTGGCGCTAGCTGTCAGACTAGGTAGGTGGTGACGAGCTCACCCTGTGATGTCCCTGTGGGTTAAGGCCTTGCCTAAAGCAGATAAACCGCCCTGGCAAGGGCGAACCCACTATCAGGAACCTAGCTGATGGTCCCTGAGTGACCCTACAAGATGACAGGGAAGACTTACTTCGTCTGGCAGCTGCTGGATGGTGGAGTAGACAGGTAACCGGAATACAGATATAGGTCAGTGTTCACACTGTTACACAGAAACCGACTCAAGACTGAGACAAGGAAGTGGGGTAACACTAGGAGATAAACGATACTGAGGGACAAACAACAGATACAGACAGACAAGCGGAGTCAACCAAACCAGGTCAAAACCAAGATGGTGGCAAAGATACAGATAGTATAGCAAATAGAATGTTCAGTAGGGAAAGCAGAAGTCCATACACAGAATAGCAAGAGCACTAGAGATCACAGGAGACTGAATCACCAGAAGCCAATGAAGGGGCTGGGCAGAATATAAAGCAGTAATGGACACTACCTCCAGCACTGACTGGCTCAGCCGTCCATCAAGTTTTCCAGCAAGAAGCCTGAAACCTGATCCCATCAGAACAACTTGTAAGTCCTGACAGCATCAAAAAACGTGATGTAAAAAGCGCCCACTACAGTCCCCTATGATGAATGAATGCAATCCCTACCCACCATCCCTCGCATACAGAAACGGAGTACTGGAGGAAGTATTCCCGCCCTCCAGTATGATGTCACGTCCTGTGATTGGTGGTCTTGGGAGGCTTGTTCTGACGAGTGTGGAGCACGCTCTTTAAATAGCTTCACTAATAATGGGAGGCTGCTAATGTTAATCTGATTGCTGCTAGACACTATGACCGATCACCCTCTGATGAGCTGGATAAAAAAACCGATGAAACATGTGCAACACCCTCGCCGATGCAAAGCGGAGGAGTGGTTGTGAATACATCCCACCATGTAGCTTGCAGCCTGTGAGGGTCTGATCATCCCCACAGCATGTCACTACATAGCACTAGATAACACAGATGAGCACTGCAGTGGTAGAACCTGCCTGGTAAGGCAGGAGTTAATTGTTTTGTGTGATGTCATATGTGTCAGCCAATCACATGTGTTACACTCTGTTTCTGTAAGCTGAGATGTAATTGGAGGAGTAGCCACCACCTGACCAGTGGGAGTAACAAAACCCCTGGTCAGGAAAGTTCTAGAGAGCAATTAGCTGAGCAGTAGCTCAGAAGCAGACTGGAGTTAATCCAGTACAGACTTTGAGGAGTCTGTGCAGCCAGCACACCAGACGAGAGCAGGTGAGCCCAGCTCCCTGCCTGAAGAATGGCCAGCCACTCAGGTACTGCGGGCCCCGGCTGACTCCAGGCCCCAAGAAAAGGCTAGGCCCCGGTGGGGGATGTTGCACATGTAGGGGCACGGAGAGTATATTGATAGGCAGCATAGTGTAATGATACAGACAGAATAAGGAATGGAGCCGGGGGATGAGGATTTAAAGAGTGGATGAGACTAAGGATTTAGTGATTACCAGAAATAACATGATAGAGACATAAAGCCTGCAGACAATAATCTAGAAATGTAGAAACTGAGATGTAGGACTATAATTGGCAGCAGTCTCATAATGGTGAACACACTCCCAAGGCCGGCAGCACACGTGGCATTTTGAACCCGTTTTTGGGATGTTTTTGAGCAGTCCTTTAAAAAACACATGCTTTTTTTGAAAATGCATCCATTTTTGACCTGTTTTAATTAAGATAATTGGGAAAACCGGACAAAAACGGATGCATATTCAAAAAAACGCATGTGTTTTCTACAATCTGAAAACGCATGACTAAAAACGGGTTCAAAATGCGGTGTGTGCCACCACCCTAAGTGTCTGTGACAGCAGGCCTGACTCTACGAAGTACACTTATAAGACAGTCAGGACTACAACATATATAATTGTCCAGCTCTTCTCTTGTCTGTGCTCCCCCCTGTGTGTGAATACTGTTCTAATCAGTCGTTATACTAGCACTCGGTATAAACTGTCAAAAATAATGCAGATAGAAAAGACTCATTATCATAGGCGCATCCTGTATTTTGTGTCTGTTAGATATAAAAGCCAGTGTTGGAGATGGACATGGCTTCACAATAAAATTGTTGTATGCTGGAAACACACAGTCTGGATTCACTGCAGAATGTATAAAGACATCCTGACTGCAGCAGAAAGCACCTGGAGCTGTGGATGACCTGAAGTGTAGACAGACATTTGTTGACCTTCACGGCAGCCAATCAGAGCTCAGCTTAAATTTTCCCACATCAGTTTTCCAAATGAAAAATTGGTTGCCCTGAGCAACTAGAGAAATTTTGCTCTGACACTTTTGATAATTCTCCCTCACTCATTCTACCTTTGCTGTTGATGTCTAATGCTCAGAATTACCCTTTGCATTGCATTTTGGTTTGCCTAAAGTGTTTTTCCTGGCTTAAAGTGGGTGGCCATTAGTGAAATTTTAAAACTAGTCCCATAATATTATAAATCATACAATTAGTTTCTGCCTCCCACTGAACTATAGCTGCAGCACTCTACAAACTTTGCTCCAACATTAAATGGCGTCAGCAGGGGCATTAGGTGGGACTCTGTAGAATCTGTTGGGGGGGATGGGGAAGATGACGCCCCTTTAAGGTAATACCGTTGCATTAATAGGCCACCTCCTGAAGGGGAGGTTAGCGGGGATACTGTTTTAATGGAGACATCAGACCCCCGTTCTCGTGATCTATGGGGATCCTATCACTTATACCCCCACCAATCAGCAAGTTAGGCCCTAGCCTAGTGTTGATGACGTCCTTACTTCTAAGCACATTTCAGTGTAACTAGACCTGTAATAGCCAGGATGTCCTCCCCTCTGTACATGGGCTGGATAGATAAGTGCTCTGTCCCTGGACTATAGAGAAGTAAAAGATCACGTCTACAGAGGAATCCAGTGACTTCTCATGATGGCGCACAGCTCTGGACCAGGGCGTCACATTATATCCTTGCAGACACCATTTAATGATGGAGCAAAGTTTATGGATTACTGGCAGCTACATTTCAGGGGGAGGCAGAACCTAATATAATCTAGTAAAATGCATATTTATGGCACTGGGACATTTTATAATAATTTGTGTCTAGTTTTAAAATGTTAATAATAAAGTGGCCTACCCGCTTAAGTGTATTTCTGCATGGTGTTCTAGGGTGCTTTCCTGATCTTTGCCATTCTATCCACATGTCAAGGATAACCTGGTGGTGTCAATTTAACAAGACATTTATATTATATTTTTATAATATTTTCCTAGCATCTTGAAAGTGACAATCACAGACAGCTGTCTACATGCAACAGGAACCGTTTTGGAACCAGCATGTTGATGCAGCGCTTTTTGCAGGATGTCCACCTGTATCACCCACAGAATTATCATGATATAAGGTAACTTCTCTGCTTTATCTTTTTCTGAGAGTAAACCATAACTGAAAGCGATGATGTGAATACCATAATACAGGTGGTCCCCTACTTAAGAACACCTGACTTACATACGACCCCTAGTTACAAACGGACCTCTGGATTTTAGTAATTTACTGTACTTTAGCCTTAGGCTACAATAAACAGCTGTAACAGTTATCAAATGTGTCTGTAATTAAGATTTATTCTTAATCCTGGTTCAACAACCCAACATTTTTAAAATCCAATTGTCACAGAGACCAAAAAATTTTTGACCCGGGTTACAATAATAAAGTATACAGTTCCGACTTGCATACAAACTCAACTTAAGAACAAACCTACAGACCCTATCTTGTATGTAACCCGGCGACTGCCTGTATACAACAATTTTTTATTTCATAGCCATTTTGTAGCTAAAGGCTTAGCCCCATTTTTTGCTTTATACGGTTATAGATTTTGAACACTGTTATTTATCAAAGCGACTCTGAGATAGTTAGTTTGGTTTTTTTAGCTGATAAGTTTTGTCAGAAAAAAATTAAAAGTGCGTTTTTGGGCAGATAGTTGCTGAATAAAATTTCTCATGTCTGCTTTTTGATGTCAAGCGGCTTACAAATCGACCATTGTTTTCTGTATTTTCAGAATTGACTATTTTTTGGGATAATTACTGTTTTTAATAAAATTTTTAATATATAACATTAACCCCTTCCCAAAGTCTGCCGTAATAGTATGGCACACGTCGGGAGAGGGAGGACAGAGAAGGCTCACAGGCTGAGCCCTGACTGTCCCAGGTGGGTGGGTGCTGCATATTGCATCATCTGATTGCACGTGTATTGCAAGGTATTATCATGAACAAGCAAAGGCAAACACTGTGCCCTTAAGATCCCGTCACAGATAGGATCTTACAGGCACTGCCTGCGGACAGCCCTGGGGTCCTGATTAGATTTCACGGCTGCCTTGACAGTGATCGTGCCCCCAGAAGACGGTGCGGTGGGGGCGATAGTGGGGGAGAGACCCCCTGTCAGCCAAGTAAAATGCCAAGTTTAACGGGTTATTATGCTGAGATGTCAGCTTTTAATTACAGCTGACATCCAGTGTATTTGCAACATCCCCCACCGGGGCCTAGCCCTTTGCGGTGAGGCCTGGAGACAGCCGGGGCCCGCGGTACCGGAGTGGCTGGCGGTTGCGGCCTAAGCACGCTATTGTCACGGTGCTTGGTACAGGGGAACCGGAGGGCTGTCCTACAGCCTGGCAGGTCTCCAGCAGGGTGGTGTTGGCAAGAAATGATGAGGGAGAGGCTGCTATAGCGGATCTCCCTGGGGCAACCCCTTAATGTCCCGAGTGTAAGTCTCTGGGTGATGGACAGGGTGCCGGTGATGAAGGCAGCCGTATTAGCAGGGACCAGACGGAGACAGAAGTTGAAGAAAACAACTTACAGTTCTTTATTTGAACCGGCAGGAACCGCAGCAACGTGCCTTTAACAGGTAGATGGAGTGCTGAGATGTGAGTTGGAGGGAGCCTCAGGAGATAGTTCACCAGCCTGGATGTATAGGGCAGGCTGGGAGGCAGCTGTGTCCTGGTAGGAAGCTTCAGCTTGTCCTGTAGGTCTTCAGGTATCACCTTTAAAGGTAAGATGATACCCCTTTTCCTCACTACACTAACTCTAGTCTGATGCTCCACTCTTCAGAGGCAGGGGCTAGGCTCTTCCTGCTCTGGTATGGGCTAGACTGAGATTACTCACTCACTCACTAAGTCTACAAGGGCTTCTAGTCTTCTCATGAATCTCTCTGAGAGAACTCCAGAACATTCCTGGCCAGGGGGTTTTATTACCTCCCTTTGGTCAGGTGGTGGCTGCTCCTCCAATCACATCTCAGCTTACAGGGACAGGATGTAACACAGACATTGGTTGACATAATTACATCACAAATTAACTTCTGCCTTGCCAGGCAGGATTAACCACTGCAATTTCCCCTTGATCCTATAAAGACCATGTAGTGTAATGTTATTCTACATGCAGGTGGGACGTATTCGCAAACCCTCCCTCGCCATTGCATCGGCGAGGGTGTTGCATACCCCGGGGGCAATTGAAAGAGCCGCCCTCGGCTCGACTACAGATGGTTTGGGGCACAGAGGGGGCTAAGGGCACTTCTAGGAAGTGCAGGCTATGTGAGGTGTAGGGACAAACCGCCCATGGTCCTGGAGACAGGCACCTGGGTTGGTGTCGGACTAAGACAAAAAAAAACATGTAGCTGTATGACAGTTGGTCGCTGACGCCATTAAACCGAACTGTACAGTAGGAAAGGTGTGGTGTCATGTCCTGTAATCCACTCCTTGCACCAAGGCCTGTATATTTGTTTTATCAACACTTCTTCCCTGGCGGCAATTATTTAATGTGTATATTTGCATTGCCTTAGCATGTGCGACACGAGTACCTCCTGACTGGCATCCTTACCCATGTATGGGTGGCATCCAGGTGCTAACTGTGTAACACCCCCGGTCCCCTTAGGACCCGCAGTTTACGGACTACCCCCACGTGCAAACCTCAGTTTGAGGGATCAGGTAGCGGTCAGTGTTTTACATAGAAAGACGGTCCGACACAGCCACACTACAACCTGAAAAGCCTATGAAAGGGTTAATGCAGACTACTGGCATATCTTCTGACAGTGTGCAAACACATTGGCTTGGGAGCCCAATGGGTACACATCTTGAACGTTACAAACGTTACAGAAGTAGATAGGCTACTCAGGGTAGCACGATAGCAAATGTCTCTTTTCCTGCAAAGAAAAGGCATGGGAGTGCAAACATAATGTCCGTACCTAAAAGGAAGGCATTAAGTGCAAAATACTAATAAATAAAGTGGCAACTTTTCCTGGTAGTATCTGGCAAAAGTCTTACAGAAGGTCTCTAATGACAAAGTCCATCTTCTGGGTACAGCCCTTGATGTGGGGAAAAGTGCACTGAGAAGCAAAGGGTCTCCTCTTTGAAGAAATCTCTGCTGTGGCAGAGGAAGGGGTGCTATCATAGCACAGGACAATATATAATCTCTTGACTGAGATAAATAAGGGTAAGAGTCTCAGGACAGTCTCTGGCTCTTTGGGGTAAGGACAGAAATATACAATATGTACACAGTACAGTACCTGAAGTGGGCTACAGCCCTTCAGGGGTTACTCTGCATCTTCGCTGGGTTCAGCAGGGACAGGATCCAAAGTCAGCAGGGGATCCTGTGCATCCTCAGCGGGAGTAGGTGCCGGCTGGGGACACCCGGTGGCAGTAGTGGGTACTGCAGGTGCAGCAACATCCTCCGGACCTTCAGGGGGAGGAGCGCTGTCGCCCGGGGTGTCGGCTGTTCCAGCCGGGGGCTCAACTGAGCCAGGGACCACGGAGGGGTCCAGAAAGAAATAAACAGGGACCTGCGGCAGCGCCGCAGCTCCTTCCAGCTCCGGTTCTTCCGGGGCCGGGTCATCACCCCATTGGTAACCGGCAAGGGGAGATGTGGGCCTAGACGGAACCTCCGGACAAGGCTCGCTAGCCGAGATGTCTTCTCCCACAGAAGAGCCACGGGACCTGGCAATGCTCCCGGCAGGGGAGACGGTGGGGGGGGGGGCGCCCTGGATCATGCCCGGCCCATGGATGGCAATGGGACCCGTACTCACGATTACCGTGGATGGGGCATTCACGTGGGTCACCGCCCGGGGACTCGCAGCCGAGGAAGAAGAGGTGTTCGGGGATTCCGGCCACTCGTCGTCCTCATACCAGTCGTCGTGCGGGAAGTAGCGGTCCTCATCGGAGTCGGGGATCCGGATCACACCAGCCGCCCAGGGTCCTCGGGGCCCCTCTTGCAGGGAGAATTCAATGCACTCGCCTGGCTTCAGGTTGTGCTGGCTCTCCGGCAGATCAGGCCTCTTGACGGACCGGTGGGGTATAAATACTTCCCGTCCGGTGTAGTCCTGGGTGGCGAACCCATAGCCACGCTGCTTATCGAAGAACCGGACCATGCCGGTGGTGCGGTTCTTTTCCACCCAGGCTCCAGCTGTAGACCGGCCGACCATGTAGTGTTGGGCCTCCTTCTCGCGGCGTCGCTGCTCCGAGACAGCGTCCCGGAGTCGCTGGCGGGCTGCCTCACCTCGGCCTCGAGGCTGCGGAGGTGCCGGTGCTGGGGCTCGTGGTTCCGGTGCAGGCTCGGATCTCCGTGATGGTCGGGCAGGTGCCGGAACAGGAGCAGGAGCAGCCGGAGGATCAGGAACCGTCACAGCAGGGCTAGCAGGTCGAACAGCAGGGACCGTAGGCCTCGGAGCAGGTGGCACAGCAGCAGTAGGCCCAGGCGCTGGCTCGACAGGAGTCGGGGCCTCCCCACGTGGCGCCTCCACGTGGGCCTGCGGTACCGGAATGGTAACCGGGATAGGTACGAGGAACCGCCCGGGTGGGACTTGGTACTGCGTCACCGTTTGAAAACACGTCCTGGTGACGAAGGCCCGGGTCAATCCTCGGTGCAGCCGATGTCCAGCGGAGGGTCTCCGGACCGGCTGCGCAGAGACCACCACCATAGTCTCTAGCACTTCATAGAACTCAGGCTGCTCCACAGGAGGGAAGGGCGGAGGACCCCACATGATGTTGTCCTCACTGCTCAAAATCCACTCGAGTTCTGGCGCTTCTCTGAGGCAGGGCAGGAAGTCCGCCGCGGGCCAGTGGGAGGAGTCCAAGTCCTTCCCGCCAAGAGCTGTGGCGGGCTCTAATTTTTCCTGCGCCACAGGAGGCGGGGTTCGCGCCATTCGCGCGTGGGCGGAGTTTTGTGAGTCATCTGGGTTTCCCGCCAGTGAGGGTTTTGGCGGGCTTGAATTATTTGCTGCGCCACAGTTTCTGAGGTAAAAAATCTTCAGGCGCGGCAGCGCCGGATGTAGCAGAGCTGGTACAGTTCTTGCAGGGATTAACCTCTTGAGTGCTGGAGCGGCGCTCGACAGCATGTGGCAGCAGTATAACACAGTTCAGTCCAGAAACACACAAGTACTTGGGCCTAAACCCGGATGGCAGCAGGGTTAGGCAGCACAGTCTTTTTAATAAAGGAAAGTCTTTAATGCCGTAATAAGGCACAGAAGTATCAATCCTGTTCGTGACGCCACTTGCAACATCCCCCACCGGGGCCTAGCCCTTTGCGGTGAGGCCTGGAGACAGCCGGGGCCCGCGGTACCGGAGTGGCTGGCGGTTGCGGCCTAAGCACGCTATTGTCACGGTGCTTGGTACAGGGGAACCGGAGGGCTGTCCTACAGCCTGGCAGGTCTCCAGCAGGGTGGTGTTGGCAAGAAATGATGAGGGAGAGGCTGCTATAGCGGATCTCCCTGGGGCAACCCCTTAATGTCCCGAGTGTGAGTCTCTGGGTGATGGACAGGGTGCCGGTGATGAAGGCAGCCGTATTAGCAGGGACCAGACGGAGACAGAAGTTGAAGAAAACAACTTGCAGTTCTTTATTTGAACCGGCAGGAACCGCAGCAACGTGCCTTTAACAGGTAGATGGAGTGCTGAGATGTGAGTTGGAGGGAGCCTCAGGAGATAGTTCACCAGCCTGGATGTATAGGGCAGGCTGGGAGGCAGCTGTGTCCTGGTAGGAAGCTTCAGCTTGTCCTGTAGGTCTTCAGGTATCACCTTTAAAGGTAAGATGATACCCCTTTTCCTCACTACACTAACTCTAGTCTGATGCTCCACTCTTCAGAGGCAGGGGCTAGGCTCTTCCTGCTCTGGTATGGGCTAGACTAAGATTACTCACTCACTCACTAAGTCTACAAGGGCTATTAGTCTTCTCATGAATCTCTCTGAGAGAACTCCAGAACATTCCTGGCCAGGGGGTTTTATTACCTCCCTTTGGTCAGGTGGTGGCTGCTCCTCCAATCACATCTCAGCTTACAGGGACAGGATGTAACACAGACATTGGTTGACATAATGACATCACAAATTAACTTCTGCCTTGCCAGGCAGGATTAACCACTGCAATTTCCCCTTGATCCTATAAAGACCATGTAGTGTAATGTTATTCTACATGCAGGTGGGACGTATTCGCAAACCCTCCCTCGCCATTGCATCGGCGAGGGTGTTGCATATTCTAATGCAGACCCTAATCCGATCTCAAGCTGAGTCGGCAGCAGCTCTGTGTCTGATATTTCAGATGCTGAGCACTAAGTTACAGCACTGAGCATCGGATATATTGTACGCAGAGCGTTACAGGTTAATGACAAGATTTTCTGCAAAAGGACAGGCATATAATAAGAACATCTGTACATGGATGTGAAAGCGTAAGAGATCAAAAACGCTGGGGTGGCATTAAAATAGATAAAATAGAGGAGATCAAGACAGAAATTTACCATTAGTCACTTAGTACACATCAACATTCTAAGCAATGATGTATGTTACTTTCAGCTACATAATATGCAGAGTAGGATCTCTATTGCTATTGGACCTCCAGTTGACCGTAGAAAGCCTTATTGGCACATTTGATGACTTACCTTTTGATTTTGATTATTTGATAATGGTATTGGCTATCACTGCTGGTCCTGAATAAGTGAAGCAACAGATTACTAAAGGTGGAGGTTATGAAAATAAGTTTATGCTAAGATTTGACCTTTCTTCAGACAGGTAGCAACCTGGGGATCTTTGTAACTTTACCTGTGTTTATGCTCATAGTAGCAGCAGGACTGTAAAAATACATTTACACAACACCCCTGCCAATACATGGGCAGGCTGGTAGTTGCAACAGCGCCCTCTCCAGGTTAGAAGCTGTCAGAGGTAGTCATGAACCCTCCAGTAAGTTTCTAGCACTGAGAGATTATCTAATAGCAGCTGTGGCCTCTGCCTGGAAAGGCAATAGTTAAATGGGTGTAAGATGTTATCCAATTATGTGGCTGTATTTTAAACTGGAGTGCTACCACCTGACCAGGGGGGAGGATAAAACCCATGTGCAGGGGGAGCACATGGTCTTAGACTCAGGTCTTAGCTAGTCTGTCTGACCTCATGGTCTTTGCCTGTCAGCAGTCGAGACCACATGGTCTGAGTGAAGAGAGAGACTGTGCACACCACACCTTTAGTGCTGTCCCAGAAACCAATCCCAGGAACTGAGTCAGGAGACTCTAACCCAGAGCTGCAACATCAACAGTTTAGACACAGCTTTATCTACATTATCCCAACCTGCATATACCATCAGGCTGGTGCCTTATCCTGCGGACCACTCTCCACGACCACTCCGAATCTGCTGTTTGACCATTTTGGCCCATTGCTTGCTACCTGTTGTTCAATAAAGAACCATGAGTTGATTTGCACAACGTTGCCTCCGTCTAATCCCTGGATACAGCTGTCTACCACCATAGGCTTTCCCATCCATTACCCAGGGATTCAGGTTTGTTGATTGACAGGATGCAGGGCCCTACACCTGAATATCAATTCACCTGCAATAGCTTTTTCATCTACGTGTTTTTACATTTTAAATTTTTCCTGGTATATTTTTTACATATTTTGTGTACATCTATTAGAAGAACTAAATAGAAAAGGACCGATTAGGTCTTCACATTCTCCTATTTACGTCTTGCCTGGGATACTATAGCGTATATGTGTATGTATAGTGTTTGTGTACTATTCCCACGAGGAGTAGTATTATAAGAACTAAATAGATAAGGACCAACTAAGTCCCTGCATCCTCGTGTGTAGGACATTATAGTATACACAATATACATATGTACCCATAGTTGGTAATCTGTCTATAATGCTGTATTGCCTGTTGCATTTTAAAAATTAATTGTTTGCTGTATTTTTAAGAATCAATTGTTTGTTGAAATTAAAACTATATATAATTCATTCCCGAAGCCGTTTTTTGAGAGTGCCCACAACCACAAAATCTGCTATTGAATTATCCTCCTTGGTCTCTTTTGGTGTTGAGACTTGGTCTTTAGTGCCACTAAACCAACGACATAGCTGACTCATTAAATATGGTTGTGTCTTTCTGCTGTTATACTGATATACCAAGTATGTCTCCCCCTAGTGGTAATTTGCCGCATTTTAGTATTGAAGTAAAAGTTTTAAGTTTAAGTTATCCTGCTGCCTACATTTTTTAATTAGTTTTGCTGCCGCCAATCTACTGCTGTGTTGCATCTAAAAACATCATTGAAATTCATGCAGCTGCAGCTTAAGATCCATTTCTCACCTATATATCCAGGTCTGTAGCTCACAGAACCATAAGCTTGCAGGGTTCTGAAAGATTAGATATTTTTAATAGGATATCATAGCATGTTTCTAGGTAATATAGAACCAACAATAGGGTTTTTTTACTCATCTCTTGTGAAAATGGCATGAGATGAATCATGTTTGCCTGACTTAAGGGGAGAATTTTTTTTTTAAAAGGTAAACGGGTTAGATGTTACGTAAAAGACAAAATTTTAGAAAGAATATTCATACCCTACCTGATGGGGATAGTTGTTTAATGGAGTTAAAACCTGGTGACAGATTCTCTTTAAACAATGCTTCATGTTTATTTTGCCTTTTTTGAAGCTCATTAGCTTCTGTAATTAACTACAGTAAGTTAATGTATAATCATAGGCCTGCACACATTTGCTGGTGTTGCATTTTTTCACGGTTTCAAACATACTCACTTTTTCTTTCACATTTTCAGGCCAACTTATGATGATATACCAGAAACAAGCCTTCTTTCTTCTGCTAAAGAAGACAAACTCTTTCATCCACCTTTCCAAACAAATGAATCATCTTCTATTGTACTAAATCAAAGCTTGAACAAAGTGTCTGGAAGTGGTTCAAAGTGTCACAACTACAGTAATATTATATTTACACAGTCTCATGAGAGTAATCTGGAACAAGGTCACACTTCCAAAAGCAATGAACCTCAGAATTCTTTAAATTTCGGCAGTAACGTTATCAGTTGCCAATTATCAGACGTTAAAGCAATAAATACTGTGACCTTAGGCTCTCCTTTCAAGACTCTAAATTTGAATCAGACTTGCCAACAAATGAAAAACAATAGTTTTGAAAAATCTCCTCAATGTGTAGAATCCAGTGACAATAAAGAGCCCTATTATAGAACGGGAAAGAGACATCCAGGGCCCAACGTCGCCACATTTTCAAGCAAAAAATTGTATTCCCAAGGCAGCTGTTATATGACCTCAGGAGTCAAACCTGTAACTCAGGTGGGAAAAGGCAATATTCTCAGGGATCATAGGGTGGATGAAAAGCAGAGAGATGCCACTTATGAGTGTGCTAGATTTAACACCATCAATGACCAAGAGATTCACTTACCACGGGGCAATAAAACAACAGTGGATGACATCATTGATGAAGTCATATGGAAATACTGCTACAACTCCTCATCCAAGGTGCTAGAAGAAAATGATAAAGAAAGTGTTTTATCTTTAAATGTTCAGTCCATTATTGGTAACACCGTGGCCTCCACTCTAAGTTTTAACTGGAATGTTCCACTTCAGTTGGAAGAAGATCAGTCAAAGATGATAAATTTTGATTTCCTCAAGGAGTCTAATGTAAATGTTAATGAAGACTATGAATCAAAACTGAAATGTGTGCTTAGAACAAACCCAATTCATGAAATAGATATAAAGCCTGATCCTGAAGAGGAAATTCTTCCTGCTCTGCCTCATGTGCCTCCATCCTTTGTTGGTAAAACCTGGTCACAAGTAATGCATGAAGATGACTTGAAGGTTGAAGCTCTTGTTAAGCAATTTAGAAAAGGAAAATTTCATTGCTACTTTGAAGAGGGTCCCTTAATAAATTCTGGTCCCAAGAGGCATCTTAAGAGTAAAGAAAGAGAAAAGAAATGTGAGGTTAAGGTTGAAGGCCCAAAAGAATCTGAATGCATAAATTTGCTACCCTTATTAGACCATCATTCTGATATTGATAGCATTAAATCAGAAAAACTGTTAAAAGCCGAGCTTCCTAAACCCTGCAGAAGGACGTGGAGACAGGCTTCCAGATGCCAGGTTGTTAAAGTCAGCCACGGTACACAGACTAGTTTGGTCAATTTTCCTGTAGTAAGAAAGAAAGTCCTGAAAAATGAACAGCAAGGAGTTTTTGATTTTGTGGAAGAGAAGACACCAGATATGAAAACTCGAATGTGTGCTTTAAAACTTCCAGAGTCGTACAGCAAAATATTAACTCCTTTACAACCCAAAACTATGGTATTTGTTCTTTCCCATCCAGACCTAAAACCAAGTACTGGTAAAGCAGCTTCTGTTCGTAAGAGAGGTCGTAATCAATACTCTACAGATAGTAGAGACTCTGTATATTACAAGTATAAGCAATCCGCTCTGAAGTATTATGATCCTTTAACCAATCGCATCCTGAAGACACCTCCAAGAAACTCCATGCGAGGAGCGGGTGTTAAGGCACCTTGTGTTCGGAAGTTGTTTCGTGCACTAAGTAGTGATGTCAATGTTGATAACCCAGAGTTTGAGCAAAAGGAATCCAGTAATTCGAAAAAGTCTTTGAGTAGTTGTTCTGTAAGTTCTCTACAGTTTGAATCTAGCACAGGAAAAGATCGAAATTCAAGCATTAAGGGATGTGGATCATCAGTGAGCACTGAATATATTGCTACAGCCTGTGTAAAAGGTGGGCATCCTGAGAAGCCTTATGCAAATTTTTCTCTTTCCCCTTTTAATTCCAATTACACCCAAACAAAGGAAGACATGCAGCATAGTTCCATGATTACAAAATCCATTGTAAAGGCATTAAAACCAAAGAAGGTTATACGAAGAGAGTCTTCTAAACCGTCAACAAGGATAACCAGGGCAAGAATGGAACCCAGGGTTGTAACAAAGTCCAAGGAGAATCCCCATCGGATGGTTAAAAAACTAGTGCAAGGGAAAGTGACTCGCAATAAGAAACCAAGTAGAAAATCTTCCTCAGAAGCTGCAAAGCCAAAAAGGGAAATAGGTCAGAATTTCCAGGCCAGAAGAAAAGGCAGCAGCCCAAAGAGTCAACAGTCTGCAGGGGTCCATAAAAAGGCAGTGAAAAAGTCCCAGTTTGTTTCACAGAAACCTGCAAAAAGAAAGCCAAACCTATCCAAAATGGTGTCAAAAAAGAATACGCAGATAAACTACCAAGACAAAATTGTTGTAAGAACTCGTAGCAGAGCCTCTGATGGTCTCGTTCATAGCCCCATGCTCCATCTGAGGAGTAGACACAAAGCTTCAACCACAGACTCTAGTTCTAGGACTATCACTAACAGAATGACGAGAAGAAAATGCAGATGAAGTACTGGACTTTCATTCTAAACACTGTCTGCAGGAAAACGGGTTTATAATACGTTTTTTTATATTTTTATACATTTGAAGCTCCAAACTGTTTAAACTTATTTCAAAGTGATTTTACACATTTCCTTTTTTTACAACTTAATGTAAAATACTAAATTTTTTAAAAACAAAACTATATTAACTAAAATAATATAAAATCAGTTGTGCCATTCAATTGCATATTTCAAATAGAATAAAAATCAAGAAAAAGAAATGCACAGCTAATACCAGTGTAGAAAACTCCCCAATATGATCTTTCCATACAAATTTCACATTTCATATAATTACATTCCCTCTGGTGCACCCTAACACCGATTTAACAATTTACAGAGTGTTTAGACTTTGGGTCCAGTTACCAGGCTGTGGAAGCTATTTTATTATCTCTTGTAGAGATGGCATAGGTGTAGGTCCTAAAGTAGAAGTCCTTTCCCATAATTTTATTTCTCTGGCCCGGTGGTTTTGGCTGGAATCATTCCTCTGTTAGATTGTGTGTTTTCATAAATTCGGCAAAGATCATAGAAATTTGCATTTAAAAATAAAATCAGAATCGACATATAAATACAGTAGTGATACAAGAAAGCTATGGCTGTAACCCCTCTAAGCAACAACCTTTACCGGCTCTTTCTCATGAAGGGATATCCTTAGTCACATATAAACTAAACATATGAGAAGGTAATGTGAACTGCGCCATATTATACTTTTATTTACTTGCAAATGAGCGTTTTGCTGTACCATGTATGTGGACGCAAAGTCCGGTGCAGGTGAAGAGTAGTTGAGAGTACTGTTGAGTTTGTCATTGGGATGAATCTGCATTATCTTCACAGTATATTGATCAGCTCACAATTGCAGTTATTGGCCCCGTAGATAATTTTTGTGTATGGTTAGTAGCAGCAGGACTGTGAAAAATACAACCTGCGGGATACAACCTTATCTTGCTGGACTGTTCAGTCCATTCTCACTGGAGTAACATTACAGCAGATGGCTAGGGGTTGTGGGGTTGTGGAGAGGCTTCCTGCAAAGAGGAACTGGCTCAGCAGCTTGATGACACAGCCTATTGCATTTGGAAAAGCTGGAATTGGCTTATTAGACAAAAAGAAAGCACATTTGGTCTTCACTGATATAAAGATACACAAACAATATAAAATAAATTAGAACCAAAACTCTATTCTTCTATAATACATTATTTTTCTCAGAATACTTTTTGTCCACTTTTTGATTACTTCTTATCTTTTTATTACTGAAAAAAGGTTTAAAGAAATTAAAATTTGATGACTGGAAACGTTTTGAAACAACTGACTGTAATAAGGGAGTTGTCTGAATTAAGTGGCCCTCCGACTTCTATTTACTGGGGGAAACTAAAGTGATATGTTAGCAAAAAGGAAAAAGTCGGTAACAGCTCACCCACAGGAGGCAGTGAAGATCTGATGTAGTCGTCCCTTGTGACTGGGTGCACGGTAACCCCTTGAGAGCTGGTCCGGTAATCCAGGGCAAGTCAAGCTTGAAATGGAGATCAATAGGGAGGGCAGGGGAACCAGCACAATAGGACTCCACAAATCCGGTTAAAACTTAGTCAAAAATTTATTCTTCATGTTAAAAAACACACATATCCAAAAGGAAATACATGGACACAAAAAAGACAAAAAAATGTAAGACAAAAAACAGCAGCGGTAACGCGTTTCGGACTTCTACATATCAGTCTTTAGTCATACCTGTGGTAGAAGTCCGAAACGCATTACCGCTGGCGTTTTTTGTCTTACATTTTTTTGTCTTTTTTTGTGTCCATGTATTTCCTTTTGGATACGTATGGTTTTTAACATGAAGAATACATTTTTGACTAAGTTTTAACCGGATTTGTGGAGTCCTATTGTGCTGGTTCCCCTGCCCTCCCTATTGATCTCCAAAGTGATATGTTGCCTGTTCCAAAACGGAAGCTGTGATGCTATTTGTAACAGGTTTGGGGCCGGATATTGGTCCCCATCAAGGTTGTCGGAATGCACCCAAAGGTGGATTTTCATATTCCAGTGTAATATCTAGAAAGTGCTATTACATGATGCTGCACCTGACAAGTTCCCTTTCATAAAAAACATCACTATGTTTGAAATTGAGAGTTGTACAGGTCATCAGAAATAAGGGCAAAAAAAAAGAAAAATCTGTGGAGGACCTCTATGGTCTCCGGTGCTTTCTTCTGTCACCTGAATGGGATTGTTTAGCTAGTGCTTGGTTTCGGTGGTCACTGGTATAGAACTGACACTTGGCCACTAATGCCAGTGATTGCTTTAGTGGTCACATGCAGAATAAAGATGATGTCAGCAACGGGATCAAACAACTGGAGCCGGGGGGGCCGCTTCTTGAATGCATTGGGATGCCAACCTGAAAGTGTATTTTCTGTGTTATAACAAACTCTGCCCCCTAGGGGATTTCTAAAAGGGGTTTTACCCACATTTGTATCTTTTGACCTAAAGAAGTTCTCTGATGAGGTCCCTCCCCCATGTTTAAGTAAGGTTTCCAGCACAAGATATCCGGAAATACTAATGCCCAACAAAGATTATGGTTCCCAGTTCCCTAAAATCAGGAAAACTGTTTATATTTAGAAGTCACTTCTATCAGTATAAATAGACGAAAAGTAATAATGTGGTCAGAGTGTTGTGGAGCACATAGTCATCACGTGTTGACACACAGATCTCTTGTATGGTTAGTCATTTTTGTTTTATATGTCTAGCATTGTAATACCACTGGGTGGCAGCGTTTTCTTGCTCATTCTAGTTTTTTACCTTGGATGTGCTTATAGAAATTAATACTAATGTATTGTCTGGATGATTCCTTTCATCTATAACCATATGGCAAGAAAATATATTTATGAATACAGTATATTTTACTTTAACTGGTTGTTTATGACATTGGACAATTCTGAGGTATAGATAATTTTAATACTATGCAAATGTTTGGTATTTGTTTTGATAATATGTTTTACTCTATTTTTCTTTAACATGAATGGGATAATAAAAAAGAATATCTTGTATAAAAGTATTTTGTGGTCATTTTTTAAAAGAATTAAAGGGGTTCTCCAGACCCTGGGTTCCTTTTTGAAGACCCAAAAAGTTTCTATCACGTCAGTGATATATATACACATACTCCCCTCCCAATTAGATCAATAGATCTAATAAAAGTTAGAATTCCCCCTCATATTCCCTATATATCTCCTCTATATAAATATTATTTTGCTTTTATACAACCGTTTTTTTTCATATATTGTACAATGACTAATACAAGAACTAATATATATATATATTATTTATTATATTTTAAAAAACGTTTCTATATATATTTTGTATATATTTTTAAAAAACCTAAGTATATATAAATATTTTGGGCCACCACTTTATATACATAAACACACATACATTTTTTACATATATACTATTAAAATGAGTAAAAGCTTTGCAGTCACGCAATACTCCTCCATCACTACCGTCATATGTACACACAATCACTTTCACAATCGCCATTTGCTTTGATTACTATTGCACATGCGCCACTCTCCACTATCACTTGAAAAATACAAAACAAGTAAATCTTTAAACAATAAAAATGTTATTTTGGAAAACATTTTTTTAAAGTTGTAAGCAAATGATTGGAGTATTTTTCTGACAAACGATCAAAACAAGATACACAAATTCAAAACATGGTTCAGTCAAATGACAAACAAATTTTAAAATTTTTCCAATAGGGTGTAACCAGTGTTATAGAAATTGCTCTTTGGCTTTTTTATTAAAAACGGGTGAGTATTTTTTGTAACATTGACATGGCATTGGAGCTATGTTTTTTGGAAGCTCACTTGAATTAGGTGCCCATTCAAATTGACGTTCCCCAGCAACAAAGAGAAGAAGTTATTTATTTATTTCTGCTGTAAAATCATGCATTTTGTGCTCAACATTTTTGGGCTTTGGGCTATAACATTTTTATGACCCAGTCCTTTCTAGCCTTTGAATATTCATAACAGTGTTTTTTTTCCATCTTCTAACGGAGCTTCTCCCATAGTGTATTTACGAGTAGCTTGCACTCTTTCCACATTAAAATTGTGATCTATGATAGCAAATTGAGTATGTGCAACGATGGAATCAAAGTAGATATGCATGCAGTTTGGCCTATATTTCAGAACACTAGCGTGAAACACCTCAAAATCTCCTGTATGGCCAAAGTTAGAAAGATGACGAATATTCTGTAGAATTGGCTTCTTCTCCACAGAGTACTATCTTCCTGTAGCCACTTTGTTTCTTTGGGCAATGGTGGGTGGCTGCATTGGCGGTACAATTCAGCTTCAGGCCACTCTTGTTTCTTTATTGCATGATGGATGACAGATACACATTTTTCAACTAGTAGGTCAGGAACCACCACAAATGGCTCTTCAAGGGAGCAATCTATGCTGATTGAGTAGATCAGGAACGTACTTTGGGTGCGGCCAACATTTTTTGACCAATTGATTTTGCCATGTGCCATACATCAAATTCATGGATTATTTCTTTGTAATTTTTACACCGTAATTTGCTGATTCCAACATAATACCTACAAAGACCCCTTTTTGAAGGAGAGATTGCAAAGTTTTGCCTTCTTTTCGAGAGACACAGAAATAGCTGGAGGAACTAGTTGTTCCGCTGTAAAAGCAATGATTTTTTTGTTTTTCATTTTCATCATAGTGTAAACTGTATATTTGGGAGAGAAAATTGGGCTGTGTGTTTGGCCATCTCCTGCCACACATATAGCCTTATTAATAATGATGTCATTTTGTTGTAACCTCTAGTAATGATCAATTGTTGGGAATAAGTACTTCCGTTGATGTTCATAATATGCACTTCCAGAAATGGCTAATAGATATTTGTGGTTGGCTATGCCATATGCAACCAATATGTCCCCTACTACATTTTACGTCCACGATTATCAGGCTCCCTAATTGTCGTCGACGGAACTAATGAAGTATTTCATTACAGGTCGAGGGATCAAGCTGAGTAGATATTTTAATGCACTTTTAATAACTATTTTTTGTCCAAAGCTGGGTTTGATTCTGTTGCAGTTAGTAATTCAAAATGTGACAAATTATCATCTTTTTTATCATCATTTTCTGTATATGATGACTCTTCTTCAGTGTCCTCCATAATTTGGTCAATAGTGAAAGTAGTGTCATGCTCGTATGCACTTGGAAAGCTCTCTTCCATTACCTCTTCTAAATCTGCTGAAATATTTCTTCTTGAAGGGAGGGAAGAAAATTCTTCCTGAATTGTGGATACAAGCTTCAATTTTTTTTTTGTTGGTAGTCTGATGGATTTACCAAACTGAGAAATGCTTCTTCTAAGTTTGGAGTTGAAGGCATTATTCCTTTTACCGGTGTTGACGTCAGAAAATCAATTTCTGGCAGTAATGCAGCTCTACCTTTTTTTTTTTTTTCCTTTTTCAGGTTTTTTTTTTTTTTGCCACACCATCTGCTGTGGATACTGAAATATTGCCTCCCTTTCCAGCAGTCTCTTTTGAGGGAAATGTAGAACTGAAAATTGGACCAGTGCTTTGCAGTAATGTTGTACCGGGTGCACTTGTGTTGATACCACAATGATGTCACATTGAATACCAATGGACCTTTGTGGTTGTTTATACAGGTTTTGTCATTGCAGCACGGTCAGATGTCAACACTGGTAAATAAGTGGGGTGCTTGTATTGTCTTTATTTGTTGGAAAGCAGTGCATAATTATTTTTGTACATCGGTGACCCAATGTATGCGTACATCTAAGAACTATACACGAAGGCATTTTCTTGATCTGCAAAAAAAGAAAACTAAATTAAATGATAGTAAATGGTAACAAAAACTGTTATAAATAAGGAACAAGGAATAGTGTAACGTAATAACAAGGAATAATGTAACGTATGTAATTTATTGCGTATTATTGTAGATAAAATTGGAATACAGTGAAATATAGTTTAAACGAGCGTTCCTTTTTTACCCGGAAAATAGACGTAGTAGAATGCCAATAGTGCGTGTTCCGATTAGAGCACAAACTGTAGAAGTAGCTTTCATTCGTATGATGATTCTGCAATATAGAAAAATGTAAAAAAAATTTGAGTGCAAAGATTCTCAAGTTTCATTCAAGAGAAAAAAAATTCAAATACATCTGAATTTGCTTTTCTGCAAATTTAAAGATTTACGTTAGCTTTAATACGCTAAAGGAGAGGATCCCAAGTAATTTTTTTTTCAATAATTTTGTGGGAAAAATGACGTGGGATCGCCCCTAAAGGAGGGGATCCCACATAATTTTTGCTTCAATAATTTGGGGAAAAAATGAAGTGGGTTAACCCCATTTTCTACCAGCGAGATACAAAATCAACAGCGGCTGGCTGACATTGTTGTGGTGGAATAGCGCACTTTTTTGGGGCTTTTCAATCACAAAAATACCTGCCAGCAGCCAGCCCAATACATGAGCATCACTTGATGGTCATCTACTGGTTTTTACCCAGCTCTTCCCGGCACCCCTGGTGGCTGTGGTACCAGGGTAATGGATGTGGGCATTAGCGTTATATTCTCTTTTTGTATAACACTAATGCCTGCCATTAGTAAGGCGTCTCAAAAGTCAGCATCACTACTATGGCTATACTTACATATTTTGCGCATAAATAAAATAAAAATTAAAGACATAGGGGCTTATTTGCTAAGGGTCCCGCGGATCGCACTTTCATCAGCTTTTAGAAATTTTTAGGATTTGCGCTGCTGTGACAGGAATTTAGAAGGGGATTTCAGCCGACAGAAATTGGGGGACAGGCCGTCGGACAACTGAGCGCGGGATTTAACTTTAAAATTGCACACTGGGAAGAAGAAGGTGAACTCTGGCAGACCCGAGCGGGGAAGCGACAGATGCAGGAAATTGAGCGCATGATCTTTGTGAATCACGGCAGAAAGCATTGTCGGACAGTGGCGATTGCTACAGAACGGGCTGAGTAAATGTGCCCCATAGTGATGTAATTTATTTTATTGGAAAAAAAATACAGGCACGCCCTCACTGACCATTTTATTCCCAAACAAAAATGCTAAAAATGATGACCTGGAAAAAAAACAAGTTGCTTTACCATAATGGGTGCTTTGCGCATTGTCAATGGGATGATATGGGGTCATGGTCTTTGCCCAGGGGTGATATGGGGCCATGCTCGTTTCCAAGGGGGTGATATGGGGCCATGCTCGTTTCCCAGGGGGGGATATGGGGTCATGCTCATTGCCCAGGGGTGATATGGGGTCATGCTCATTGCCCAGGGGTTGATGTGGGGTCATGCTCATTTCCAAGGGGGTGATATGGGGTCATACTCATTGCCCAGGGGTTATATGGGGTCGTGCTTGGTCATGCTCATTGCCCAGGGGTGATATGGGGGTCATGCTCGTTGCCCAGGGGTAATATGGGGTCATGATTGTTGCCAAGGGGTGATATGGGGTTATGGTCGTTGCCCTGGCGTGATATGGGGTCATACTCGTTGCCCTGGAGTGATATGGGGTCATGCTCATTGCCAAGGGGTGATATGGGGTCATACTCATTGCCCAGGTGGTGATATGGGGTTATGCTCGTTGCCCTGTGGTGATATGGGGTCATACTCATTGCCTAGGGGTTATATGGGGTCATGCTCGTTGCCCAGGGTTGATATTGGGTCATGCTCTTTGCCCAGGTGGTGATATGGGGTCATGCTCGTTGGCCAGGGGTGATATGGGGTCATGCTCATTGGCCAGGGGTGATATGGGGTCATGCTCGTTGGCCAGAGGTTGATATGGGGTCATGCTCGTTGCCAAGGGGGTGATATGGGGTTATGCTCGTTGCCAAAGGGGTGATATGGGGTCATGCTCGTTGCCAAGGGGATGATATGGGGTCATGCTCGTTGCCAAAGGGTGATATGGGGTCATGCTCGTTGCCCAGAGGTGACATGGGGTCATGCTCGATGGCAAGGGGCTGATATGGGATCATACTCGTTTCCCAGGGTGTTAGAAATAAGTAACTAAAATAGAGAGAAATACTCTTACCTGCCTCCAGCGCTGCAATGTTCACATGTATTCGTAGTGCCTATGCTCTATGCTTGAAATGGCATGCGGGCGTGTTCACAATTGAAACACGTGAACAAGTGGTCCTGCAGTACATGGAGGAGACCTGGGCAGGTAAAACAGGTTTTTTATTATCTTTATAATAGCAAATTTCACATAATTATAGCCTATTACTCTATTACATATGAGCAATGATGTTAACAGCCAAAGAACCCCTTTAATAATGCCTAAAGGTACAAAGTGCTTATTTTTCCCTGGTGTGAAGAGGGTTTTCTCTGTATATTGTAACAAATTATCTTCCTGATATGTGAAGGGTATTAACTGTTTATTTTAGCACTTGCCCCTAAAGTAAACTGAACTCTATATGGGTCTCCTCAACAAACATATCCTACCCTCTTAGAAGAACTATTTTAAAAAAGTGCAGAAAAAAAGGTGCCAGGGTTTGTCACAGCTTTATTCTACACACAGTCAAAGCAACAAACATAAAATGTGGCAGGTTACCTTTAAGAATTAACATCTATGGAAATCTACCACCAAAATCTTTCATGATAAACCAGGGGAACTTACTTATAGATCCAGGTACTGTGACTGTGGCAATCTCCGTATATTTGTTATCCATATCTTCCTTCCTTCCTTAAAATTTTGACTGAACACTCATTTTTCCATACTCAACATCCACAAGACATAACTTTTTAAAACATTTTCATCTGACATATTGTGGGCAGATGAGGACTTATTGTAAGAGTTGTATTTTTCAACTACTTAATCTTTAAAAATTGTCTATTTCGCCACTTTTCTTATTAAAATATTTATGCTGTTCTCCATACAGCATAAAAATATTTAGTTTCTTTAGGAAAAAGCTGCATCTAACTAATCTCCCTTTTATTGTACAAAACAGCATGCCCCCTTACCCTAGAATAGTGATGGAGAACCTTTTAGAGACCTAGGTGGGTATTTATTAGGGCTTCTGCGCCACACCAGTCCACTGGAGTCCACTACTTACTTATTAACAATTTATGTAAGCTAATGTCTATGTTGAAGGGCCTGAAGGGGTCACAGGGGATGGGAGATGAAACTTCATTTGGCAAAGGAAGGCCAAAGGTCCCCTTTCAGGTAGTGTTCAGTCCTTAAAGAGGACCTGTCACCGCGGAAAACCCACAGACCAAATGTGCCCCCCATAATCCTCCCCGCAGCCCCTTTCTCCCTAGCCAATTTTTTTTTTTAATTTCTGTCCAGTAAATTGATTTAAAACGCCCCTGCCAGCGGTCACACTGTAGGAGAAGCCAGCAGCATCGCTGCCGGCTCTTGGTGCCGCTGTAAATAAGCCCGGCTCGGCCACAGCCGCTGACAGTGCTGTTAGTGCGGTGCGGCCGCACCGCAGAGACCCGGCAGCGATGCGATGCAACCGGCTTCTCCTACAATGTGACCGCTGGGAGGGGCGTGCTGGGGGTGTGTCGGCACGCCCCCTAATGAATAACGCTGACTGCCAGCACACCAGATACACGATCCGATCTCTTATTTGGTAAGAGGTCGGATCGTTTTAAATCAATTTACAGCACATAAATTAAAAAAAAAAACGGCAAGGGAGAAAGAAGCTGGGGGGAGGATTATGGGGGGCACATTTGGTGGGTGGGTTTTCCGTGGTGACAGGTCCTCTTTAAGCAATTTCTCTCTACCCAAGGTCCATGTGGCCTCCTGTTCAAGCCTCCCGTAAAGTCCTGGGTGTAGAGTTGAGGGGTCACATGAGATGTCTTAGTAGGTCCAATAGTGTGAAGAGTACGCACAGCTGTATCAGTTGTGGCAAACCAACCAAGGCACACAAGAAAGCGGAATAGATATATTGGTTTGTTCTGAGGAAATCTGTAGTTTATTACCCCCATGTCTACACTAGTTCACAATCCGCACAAGATGAGTGGCAAGTTCAGAGAGTTTGAGCAAAAAATCAATGAGCATGCAATGCAAGCCAGTTTCCCAGCCTCCCCAAATAAATGTGGTGAGGGTGGATAGTAGAGGGAGGGAAAGTGGAAAGGGATATTATCTCAAATGAATTGAGATAAAATGTTGCACCTCTAAAATTATGTAATGATCCCCTTTTTTCATGCGTTAATTTGAGCGCGAGGAGGAAAGAGTAGCTGGCTGAAATAGAGTTGCAAAAGATCTCTTAGCAGGTAGATGACCATCTAGTGAAGGCTATCACAATGCTATCAGAAGGGGAAATTATCTGCAAGTTCGGACACTACAGTCTGTGCGTTGGAGATGTTCAGAGCTTCAAATTTAAATGTGGTGACTCTTACTATGTCTGTGTTATCCCATATCATTCATAGAAATGGTTACAGGCAGAAAACAAGCGGATTGGGGGCAGAGGGCAACCCTACCTGTGCCATTTGTGAGGAAAGTGTCCTTTTCACCTTCACTGTACTAGGGGAGGAATATAGACTGATGCAGCTGGTCATATGAGGGTCGATCCCCACGTAGTGAAGGGTCTCCTGCATGAAGCTCCAGTTCATCCTATTGAAGACTTTATTTGTGTCCATAGAGAGGATGCATGCTGGTTGGGTGGTAGACAGATTTTTGTTGCAGAGAAAGGAGCAGCTTATTTGGCATTTAACCGTTAAAAAGCAAACAGAAAAGTTTGTGTGCAACCGTTTGCAACCGTTTGCTGGCTGAAATAGAGTTGCAAAAGATCTCTTAGCAGGTAGATGACCATCTAGTGAAGGCTATCACAATGCTATCAGAAGGGGAAATTATCTGCAAGTTCGGACACTACAGTCTGTGCGTTGGAGATGTTCAGAGCTTCAAATTTAAATGTGGTGACTCTTACTATGTCTGTGTTATCCCATATCATTCATAGAAATGGTTACAGGCAGAAAACAAGCGGATTGGGGGCAGAGGGCAACCCTACCTGTGCCATTTGTGAGGAAAGTGTCCTTTTCACCTTCACTGTACTAGGGGAGGAATATAGACTGATGCAGCTGGTCATATGAGGGTCGATCCCCACGTAGTGAAGGGTCTCCTGCATGAAGCTCCAGTTCATCCTATTGAAGACTTTATTTGTGTCCATAGAGAGGATGCATGCTGGTTGGGTGGTAGACAGATTTTTGTTGCAGAGAAAGGAGCAGCTTATTTGGCATTTAACCGTTAAAAAGCAAACAGAAAAGTTTGTGTGCAACCGTTTGCAACCGTGCATTTGCAAGTGTGTGCAGTGATCAAAGTGTGATTTACTATTAAAGGAAGAAGTTCTTTTTTTGTTTGATCACAGCAGTCTAGAGGCCTAAAATAATCGCCATCCAGGATATACAGGTACAACTACGGAATTAGTTGAAACAAATCTTTAAAAACAATTAAAAACCCACAGAAAAGGGTTAAATATCAAAATTCTCCCCAAAAATTAACAAAATTGAAAAAAATTGCATTACACCAAGGTGCCAAAAACAATTGCATAGATACCATACAGGGCTACATCACCTAGAGAAAAGGTCTAAAGATTAGGACACAATAACATATAGTAATGCTCCAACGCGTGTATAATAAAGTAGTAAAGCCCAATAAACAATATCAAAATAAAGACATATATATATGGTAATATAAGATTCTAATTGGGGAGAGCAAATGCCCCACGCGTATCGCCCGGCTCGCGGGCTTTGTCAGGGGAAGCCCCTTAATTTCTATTATTACCCCACCCTTCTATGTTTCTGTGCGGAATTAGATAGTTTATACTGGAACTAGGGAGACAATTGAGGCAATGACCCCTGACAAGGCAACTCGCGCAGTACGTGGGTGCAAGCCAGCCCATGGAAGTTGCACAATGAGAAAGTCCTGTGCAAAAGTGCAACATAACAACGATCTGGCCACAGTCCAACTAGTCAGTGGCTTGCTAGGGTATGTGAATCAGAGGCTGTCAGGAAGTGCAGAGGGGTGAGCCCAGCAGCATAGGGGTCAACACTGATGAGCAAGGCAGAAGCAGATCCTTGTCTAGAGCATCTGGTCTTGGACCCCTGTCAAAGATCAGAGACGTGGATGGAAGAGTCTAGTCAGGTACCGGGACAGCTAAGGATTCCAGGAGGGAGCCGTCAACATTACTGACATAGTGTAGCTTGGGCAGGAGGGTGCTGTTAGTAGAGATCGCAGCTTAGCGCGAACATCTGAACTGGAGCCTTTATCTGTAGAGCTGGAAAGGTAAGTGCCCCCCTAGGTACACTGGCAGTGGAACCAGAGCAGACCGTTCTTGTATCCCCACCATGACATGCCATAGCCATGCCCCTAGGTGTTTCCATTTTTCATGGTTTTCCATTTATTTACATCAATCTAGCATTTTTCAAGAAAAAACTATACTAATCTATATAAAGATCTCTTATCTATACATCTCCTGGAGGGGCACTTACCTCTTGAGTCACTCCCTTCATCCTCATAGACTGTAAGCTCTTGCGAGCAGGGCCCTCACTCCTATTGTTCCATATGACTGTAATGTAATATTATAATTGTATGTGTCGCTGATTTGTAAAGCCCTACAGAATTTGATGGGGCTATATAAATAAAGATTATTATTATTATCCGTAGATTCTGTAGACACATTTATAATATCTATTATTCACAATGATCAAACTGCCACTCTTGCCCATTCAGGCTCTACTGAATGAGAAGGTACCAGGTATCTCTCCTCGAGTTGGTTCCTCTCTTTCTTTTTTCTTGCCACAAAAATAGCAATCGCCACCTCATGGAAAAAATCCACCGTTCCACTTGAGTGGGTCCAAGCCAAGGTGATGTGTATCATGGTGAACAATAGGCTGTATTGTCTACTCAATGATAAAGAAACTCTATTCCAGGATAAGTGGTAACAATGGATGAACTAAGAGTCCAGAGTTTGAAAATGTCTGCTGTGGACGCCCATCGGGCCATATCCCCCCTTCTCCCAACTTCCAGTTACATATTTGTTTTATTTTGATGTTTTATTCAATGTTATGGACATACACGTGTCTCTACCACTATATTTTGCGCTGTAACCTTTTTAATATATTTTTTTTAAAAAACAATAAAAACATTGTGAAACAAATGCCTGTGAAACCACTATAATCATCTAAATATCCATTTTTA
The DNA here is from genome assembly GCF_040894005.1 of Engystomops pustulosus. Lineage (NCBI taxonomy): Eukaryota > Metazoa > Chordata > Amphibia > Anura > Leptodactylidae > Engystomops > Engystomops pustulosus. Next base: position 68,751,494 of record NC_092418.1, on the reverse strand, counting down.
GAATTATATAGGGCTTAAGTATGCACTTACTTTTCAAGGTGTGTAATTCTTATACTTTTGTTTCCTCCTTGTGTAATATTGTACAGTTAGTTTGAGAACCCTGTCTTAAAATAGTTCCTTTGAAAACATGCTGCAAAGGAAAGCTCTTATACAAGTCGGTGGAAAAATAAAAGATCTGCCTTTTTGGAAGTGAAAAAAATTAAAACAATGCTAAAATGAAATATACCATATAATCTAACCTCTACAAAGCACTGGTTTTTAAAAATCTGATTGCCAGCATACTTTTATAAATTAGCCTAAAGGGCTCTGGGGATATAAGTGGAGCACTCCGACTACACATTCCCCACAGTGCTTCCAACCCCCCACAGTCTCCTTATCCCCCATCCCCCTCCTGTGGTCTGCTTCATGATCTGATTGCCTCACCGGAACATAAAACATAAACAAAATCCTACCCGTCAGGTTGCTAACTAAACAGAGTTATTCTAACTCACCACTAGAATACAGCACAGTCTGGGCGGTGTGTGCTCTCCAGCCTCCTGTCAGTGCCAACACTCTCAGCTCTGCTCAGCAGCTTTATGTAGCCTGATTAGGCTGCTCCCACCACCTGTGTCCAAGGTGGTGGACAACACAACCTCTGCATTAAGGCCTTGCATAGTAGAAAAACCCAGGTGAAACATAGCGCTCATCCACAGTTAACCCCTTCAGTGTCTCACATACCCCCCCCCCCCTCTGTTTGACCCTGTGGGGGTGAACATCTTTGGCCATCAGACAGTGGGTACGAGACAAGGTATTGGCATTCCCATGCAGCTTCCCTGCTCGATGTTCTACCGTGAACTTAAAATTTTGTAACATTAGGAACCACCTTGTGACCCTGGCGTTCCTCTCTTTAGCCTGACTCATCCAGGTGAGGGGAGAGTGATCAGTTATTAACGTAAACTGTTGCCCTATCAAATAGTATCTCAGGGATTCCAGGGCCCATTTGATCGCCAAGCACTCCCTCTCAACTATACTATAGTTCTTCTCAGGGGGTGTGAGCTTGCGGCTAAGGAATGTCACGGGATGCTCCTCACCCTCCACTACTTGGGACAGGACAGCCCCTAAGCCCACGTCAGAATCGTCAGTCTGCACAATAAAGGTCTTGGTGAAAAGAGGGGTGATCAGTACCGGACCCTTACAAAAAACTGTTTTAAGTCGCTGAAACGCCCCCTCAGCCTCTTCACTCCGTTTTACCATCACAGACCGGTTACCCTTCGTCAGGTCAGTCAGGGGTGCCGCTATTGTTGCAAAATCAGGAATAAATCGGCGATAATAGCCCACTATGCCTAGGAAAGCCCTCACTTGCTTCTTGCTCACAGGTCATGGCCACTGCTGTATCGCCTCCACTTTATTTACTTGGGGTTTGATGACACCTCGCCCAATACGGTACCCCAGGTAACGAGCCTCTTCCAGACCAAGTGCACATTTTTGGGGGTTCGCCGTCAACCCTGCTGCCCTGAGGGAGTCTATCACTGCCTGTACCTTGGCTAGATGACTCTCCCAATTGTTACTATAGACTATGATGTCATCCAGGTAGGCCGAGGCATATCTCCGGTGAGGTTTTAACACAAGATCCATTAACCTCTGGAATGTGGCGGGAGCCTCATATAGCCCAAAATGGAAACATACTGAAATAGCCCATCAGGAGTAACAAAAGTTGTCTTCTCTTTAGCCCTATCAGTGAGGGGTACCTGCCAATACCCTTTCGTCAGGTCAAGGGTGGAGAAGAACCTAGCCCTTCCCAGCCGCTCTATCAACTCGTCAACTTTGGGCATAGGGTAGGAATCAAATTTAGATACCGCGTTCAACTTCCTAAAGTCATTGCAGAACCGTAGTGAACCATCAGGCTTGGGAATTAATACAATAGAACTCGACGAGTCACTTTTAGACTCCTCGATAACCCCTAGGTCTAACATCTGCCTGACTTCTTCGGATATGGCTTGCCGGCACGCTTCAGGGACCCGGTGGGGTTTTTTGCCAAGAACTTGCTCTCGACGGTGGGCACAAGAACTAACACTCTGTCACCTGGGTTAAAGGTCCTGAGTCTGGCTGATCTATTGTAGACCCTACGCTGGGCCTCTTCGCCATTGTCATGTGTTCCTTTACAAGGGGCATCACCGCCGCTATGCAATCCTGCATAAGGGAGACGTGTTCGATCACACTATGGTGGGGGGGTCCTTTCCTGTTCCCAGGTCTCCTTAGCTACGTCCAGGAGCCCACGTGGGGAACAGCCATATAATAGCTCAAAGGGTGAGAAACCCATGGAAGACTGGGGAACTTCACATATGGAAAACATCAGATAAGGCAACAAACAATCCCAGTCCTTCCCATCTTTGCTGACCACCCTCTTTAGCATCCCCTTCAAGGTCTTGTTGAACCTCTCGACCAGGCCATCTGTCTGAGGATGATATACAGAGGTGTGGAGCTGTTTAACCTGCAGTAATTTACACATCTCCTTCATTACTCTAGACATGAATGGGGTACCCTGGTCAGTCAAGATTTCCTTGGGGAGGCCTGTGCGGGAGAATACCTGGAAAAGCTCCCTAGCAATGTTTTTGGAGGAGGTGTTTCCTAACGGAATCGCCTCTAGATACCGCGTAGCGTAGTCCAGGATAACCAGGTTGTACTGGTGCCCCCTTGTGGATTTTACTATGGGCCAACCAAATCCATGGCAATCCGTTCAAACGGCACCTCTATGATTGGTAACAGGACCAGAGGACTCCTGAAGTGGGACACCGGGCAGTAAGTTGACACTCCGGGCAGGAGCTACAATACCGGTTTACCTCCTCCCACACCCAGGGCCAGAAAAATCTCTGCAGGAGCCTCTTTCGGGTCTTCTCAGCACCTAAGTGATCTCCCAGCACATGTTTATGTGCCAAATCTAGCACCAGCCTACGGTGAGATTGGGGTACTGCCAGCTGCTCAACCTCCTCACCCTGTATCTGGTCAACCCTGTACAACAGTTCCCCAACAATCACCATTCGGGGGTACATTTTGTCAGCTCCTGGTATTTGGATCACACCATTTATGACTTTAACATTCTCCTGTGCTCTAAACAAGGTAGGGTCCTGGAGCTGTGCAGCCCCAAAATTTTCACAGGAAATCTCAAATTCCGGCATATCGGCCACCTCCTCTTGACCATCGGCCTCACCAGCTAGGACCTCTAGGGGAGAGAATTCATCACCTGGGGTCACCCCTACTGCAGGTGTGGGTACTGTGGCCTCAAAGGGTTCGGGGGCCAAGGCTGGACATATATGATGTCCATCATCTGCAATAGCACCTGAGGTGGGTCTTCGTCTCCACAGGTCCCAGAACACCGGTAAGTCTCTGCTGATAATAGCCTCATGAAACTGGGTCCCCACCACCCCCACTTCATGGGTGATAGTACCACAAGGTGTATGTCGGTTAATGACGGCAGTGGGATATTCGCGAGTGTCCCCATGTATACATAACACTCCCACTTTACGCCCACTGTATAGTCCAGGATCAACCAAAGTTCCCCACACCAGGGTGACCAGACTCCCTGAGTCTAACAAGGCTTCCACTGTGTGACCCATGATTGTGACCATACACACTTGGGGTTCTGCATCCGTGACTGACTCTGTTGCCAGAACCGGCCGGGCAAACAGTGAGATTCGCCGGGTCTGGTTGCAGTCCATTGGCTCCACTGACAGGGGACAGTTGGCAGCAATAAAGCCCATTTCACGGCATCGCCAGCACTGGATACGGCTGTGACCTCTGTCACGAGCCTCGTTGGGTGTCTGTGTATCCATAGGTTTTGGTGGCCTTGTCACTGGTACTGCTTCGTGCAGGAAAGACAAGTAGAAAATCCTCCGTAGCCCGATATCTCTCTACTAGGGACACAAGTTCCTCAGCATCGGTGGGACCGGCCTGTCCAACCCATCGTTGGACCGAGCGTGCAGAGAGTGGGTGAACTTGTCAAGAACAACTCTCTCGACCATCTCTGCTGGGGTGCAGTCCTCCGGTTGTAGCCACTTCCAGACAAGATGGATCAGGTCATGCATTTGGGAGCGCGGGGGTAGTTTTTCCGAGTAAGCCCACTGGTGGACCCGGCTGGAACGAACTGGTATGGTGACCCCAAGACGAGCCAGAATCTCTGCCTTTAGCCGGGGGTACTCACGGGCCTCCTTCTCACTCAGGTCGTAGTAGGCCTTCTGAGATTCGCCTGTCAGGAACGGTGCCAGGACATCTGCCTACTGCTCAGCTGGTAACTCCTCTCGCTCAGCTACTCGCTCAAACACAGTGAGATACGCCTCCACGTCGTCAGTCGCCATCATTTTCTGTGAGGCTTTTTGCTCTGCAGCCCGTGTGGAACGCTGGACAACCGGGTACCCTTGCACACCAGTATGGGACCCCTCAGTAGCCGTCGCTTGCGGTGCTGCCATAATGCCAGAAAACTTTTCCATCATCAGCTGGAACATGGCTTGGGACTCTTCCTGCTGCTGCTGGAGCATGGCTTGCTGTTGGCGGGACCTCTCCTCCTGTTGCTGGAACATGGCTTGCTGCAGCTGTCGATTAGCTTGGGACTCTCCCTGCTGCTGCCGGGACCTCTCCTCCTCCTGCTGGAGCATGTCCTGCTGCAGCTGCCGATTAGCTCTGGACTCCTCTTGCAGGTATTTAATAAAGTCCTCCATCTTGGCTTTATCCTGCAATTTGCCTGCTGCTTTCACCCAGGCCCTGCAATGTTGCAGGATGTAGTGAGCTTTTTCAGGTGTGTCTTTTGAACTGCCCGCATCCTCCAGCATATGTGGGAGATTTGGCCCAGTAGAGTCCGTGGTAGCGGTGATTTGTGATGCAGTCCAAGAGAGTGACACCAAAGTTTAGTCCAAAACAGGTCTCGCCTGCATTTATTCCAGGAGCTGGTACAAAATAAAACAGCCTTCACGTTCAGGCATAAAACATAAACAAAATCCTACCCGTCAGGGTGCTAACTAAACAGAGTTATTCTAACTCGCCACTAGAATACAAAATAAGTCGCTGCTCCCAGCACAGTCTGGGCTGTGTGTACTATTCAGCCTCCTGTCAGAGCCAACGCTCTCAGCTCTGCTCAGCAGCTTTATGCAGCCTGATTAGTCTGCTCCCACCACCTGTGTCCAAGGTGCTGGACAACACAACCTCTGCATTAAGGCCTTGACCCAGGTGAAACATACCGCCCATCCACAGTTAACCCCTTCAGTGTCTCACACTGTATAATTGTAATTTATGCAGAATTACCATTAAAATCAGTCTTATGAGTGCAACCACAAAGCTGAACATAATGTTAAATAACAATAACCTGAGGCTGGGTTCACACGTGGTGATTGCATTGCATTTCAAAACACACAGGACTCCTTTTGCATTTACTAAATGTGATACAAACACAATCTTAATTAAATAGGTGATCACAGGAGGAGTCTGTGCATTATGAAAAACAACCAGAACGCAATAGCCACGTGTGAATGCTGCCTCATACATGACATGGCCAGTATGTGACCTCACAGCACCCAGTAGCCAGAGTAGCAGCCTGAAGGCCCCAACAAACAGCCCAGTGCCCTATCCCCCCCAGAAGCGGCCACATTGCTCCATCTAAAACCAGCAGCACACTGTCCCACATCTCCCTTCCCCCCAGCAGCAGACAAGGTGCCCCACTCCTCCCTCCACCCAGCAGCAGCCACAGTGCCCCACATCTTTCCCTCTTAGAAGCCTCAGTTCCCTCAACCTTTCTCAGCAGCTACAGTGCCCCTCATCCCCACCCCCAAGCAGCCACAGGACTCCTCATCCCCCCCAGCAGCCACAGTGCCCCTCATTTCACACCTCCAGCAACTGCAGTGCCCCTCATTCCCCCCCGAAAACAGTGCCCCTCATTTCACCCCCCCTGGCAGCTACAGTGCCCCTTGCTTCCCCCCACTAGCATCACAGTGCCACTCATTTCCCCCCACAAGCATCACAGTGCCACTCATTTCCCCCCAAGCAACCACAGTGCCCCTCATTCCCCACCCCAGCAGCTACAGTGCTCCTCATTCCCCACCCCAGCAGCTGCAGTGCCCGTCATTATCCCCTCAAGCAGCTACAGTGCCCCTTATTCACCCCCAAGCAGCCACAGTGCCCCTCATTTTTCCATCCAAGCAGCCACAGTGCCCCTTATCCCCCCCATGCAGCCACAGTGCCCCTCATTCCCACACCCACGCAGCCACAGTGCCCCTCATTCCCACCCCACGCATCCACAGTGCCCCTCATTCCCTCCAAAACAGCTACAGTGCTCATCATTCCCCACCCCAGCAGCTACAGTGCCCCTCATTCTGCCTCCCCAAGCAGCCAAGGTGCCCTTCATTTTTCTATCCAAGCAGCCACAGTGCCCCTCATCACAGTGCCCCTCATTCCCACACCCACGCAGCCACAGTGCCTCTCATTCCCGCCCCCACGCAGCCACAGTGCCCCTCTCCCCCCCCCCCCATTTAGCCACAGTGCCCCTCATTCCTGTCCCCACATAGCCACAGTGCCCCTCATTCCCCCCAAGCAGCTACAGTGCCCCTCATTCTCCCTCCCCAAGCATTCATAGTGCCCCACATCCCCCTCAACAGCCACAGTGCCCTTCATTTCACCCCTCCACAAGCTACAGTGCCCCTCATTCTCCCCTTCCAAGCAGCTACAGTGCCCCTCATCCCCCCCAAGCAACCACAGTGCCCCTCATTCCCCGCCAGTAACCACAGTGCCCCTCAACTCTCCACAACCAGTCATAGTACCCCTCATCTCCCCACAAGCAGTCAAAGTGCCCTCACCCCCCCAAGCAGGCACAGTGTCCCTCATTCCCCTCAGCAACCACAATACCAAATGATATGGTAGATTTTCTTTAACTTCTTTAAGTAAGAAGTCATTATGGGGTTAAAAGTGTCAATAGCTAAATATATATATTTTTTAGAGCTAATGGGAATGCATTGTGATATTTTCAGCATCACATTTTTGAGACATCTATACAGTTTTTTGTTTCCCTCTATAAGTAGGACAGGTCACCTGTATATTTTGCTGAGATGTATGTTGGTAACTGGGAAATATTATGAGAACATTAGGTATAGGAATTCATTCCTTATCAGCACTTTTAAAATGCAGAGCCAGCAAATGTAAATGTACTTGTTCTCCAGGTTTTCTTGTAGTTAGGAATTTACAAACCTACATTGTTCTAATGGCCGATAGAGTAATGTTGATGTTTTGAGGAGGCTGAGGTTTCACTTTTCTTGGTCACATCTAATCCAGTGAAATTAAACCAGGGGGTTGTAGACAACTACCTTTTTTTAATCGAAAATGATTTAATTAACTCATATATGGACATATAAAGCCCTGTTAACTTCATAGATCCAGAAGGCACAACACATTCAACACCAGAACCATGTTTAATACAGCACCAGTGCCAAGATCATACCATAGATACAGCTCCATAACCAAGTTCCATACATATATAGCAAAGCCCAATACGTACAATAAATACAGCAGTAAAACCACGTTCGTACATATTTACAGCAACAGAGCCAAGTTCAGTATATAAAAACATGGTGCAAATTTGCAGCTCGGCAATACAATAGAACATGATACCTCCTTTCACTCCTGTGTCCGGCCGCACAATGCGAGTGCGCATGCGCTGTCACGGAGACCTACGTCACCGGATGTGACGTCACTGGGTCACGTGAACCTGCCGATCATGTGACCGCATGGGCGCTGCCATGACGCTCGGGCCGCACACCAGCAGCGCGGGATGCTATTATCAAACCAGGTATTTAATAATACTAAATATTATAATAATAATAAATACTATCAGAACCCAGCTAAGTACATAAAGATACAAAAAACTCAATATTTTTTTTCACAGAGCTTGTGAGTGCAGAATTGTGAGCTCATGTGTAAGGGCAGCACTTTCTGTCAATCCAATTATTTCTGATTGAAGGATTCTCTTTTATCTTCTACCCACTCCCAATTTCAACTTCTGCCAGCCACTATTCCTTCTGGCATCAACGTCTCTATCTTCTTATGATAAACTTAAAGAGAACCCGTCAGGCAAATTAACCCCCTAAACTAAATATATTTTCATAAACTGCCATTAGAAAGCATTGCCTCTATCCCTGCATTGTCGCTCTACATGCCTGTAAACCCAAGCAATGAGGTCCTAAAGCTGTATGCAAATGACCTGTGAGATGTCCAGTGAGTCATTAGCATATTCAAGCTGTCCAGCTTATTCATGAGTGGATGTCACAGCCACACCCCCAGTGCTTGACTGACAGCCTGTGTAATGATATGAGGTACAATGGTGTAATGGCTCCTCCATGTGCTTCCTGGTGCTGGCGGCCACCACCCCTGCAGCCTGTGTGTGTATAGGAGAGATACAACAGCTCCAGGCAGCCATGTTATAGCAGAACATGTCAGGTACTTGTGTAGCTGATGTCTGTGTATCACACATGTGTATAGGAGGACAGAGCATGTCAGCAGATCAAGCACAGACACTAGCAATGCTTTACTATACATTACACACAGACATGAGCAGGGGGAGGGGAGGGGAGGGGTAACAGGGGTGACATCACTGCCTCTGACCATGTGACCAACCTGATTTACCTAATAAAGAAAAGAGGATTTTATAATGATTAATGTATGAATTGACTAGATAAGGCTGTGATGGAATCCTTGTGAGCTGCTCCAGCAGGTAGAGGTGACAGAAATAGTGACAGAGACCTGATGACAGGTGTCCTTTAATACTGCTCTGTTGTTCCCTTAGTGATCACTACTATGTCCCTACAGTAACCAATATATTAACATTCCCCTCACAGGAGTCAATATAGTAACTGTGCCCCCAAACAGTAACCAATATACCGGTAGTCAAAGTGCCCACCAACAGAACAGTAGCTAATCACAGTGCCTGCAAATGGTTCACAGCGCCTCCACACCGAAGCCAATAGTCACAGCAGCAAACCCAAAGTAGGGAGTAGTCACAACAGCAGCTCTGGGCAACGATAAGTCAGTTGCGAACAGTCACAATGATGCCTCCAATAGCCATTAGTCACAGTGAAGTTTCATGTAGCCACAATAATGACCCTAGCATACACCAGTCACAGTGATGCCCCCAGTAGCCACAATAATACCCCCAATAGCTAGTAGTCCCAGTGATTTCCCCATTAACCTTCAGTCACAATGATGACCATATTAGCCTTCAGTCACAGTGATGTCTCCAGTAGCCAGAAGTCAGAGTTATGGCACACAGTAGCTAGTAGTCTCAGTGATGACCCACAGTAGCTAGTAATAATAATAATAATCTTTATTTATATAGCGCCATCAAATTCACAGTGATGCCCAACAGTAGCTATTAGTCACAGATTTTAACAATAGGCTTGCCGAGCCATGGTGGGCCAGTCGGATTCCACCCCAGGGTAACTTACAAGTCCCCTGTTCCAGAATTGACTAGCTGGTCACCATTGTCACTGGTCTTTGATGGCTTCTTGTGATGTTCTGTTCCAATCAGTGATATAAAGTGGTAAATGTGTAAACCTTATAAGAAAGGTAGAGAAGATGTGAACATCAATGTTCTAGATCTGTCAGCCAAGGACCAGAGACAAGAGGTTAGTGAAGAGGGGAATAATGGGGGGTATGGTTTGTGGCGGGTGATAGGAAGACCCCACTGTTACAACCTTTAATACACAGCGGTGTCAACTCACAGAATAAAACAAATTAACTAAGTAACTTTTCAAAGGCAATAGGTTTGGTATCAGTGGCGTAACTAGAAGCTGAAGGGCCCCAGTGAAAAGACCGTGCCAGGCCCCCGACTAAAATGTATGGTTTATAGTAAGATAGTCTTCTCATATGGGAAAGTGACATCATAGGGGCCCCCTAAACCTCTTGGGCCCGGGCACGACTGCAACCTCTGCACCCCCTCGAATTACGCCCTTGTTTGGTATGTCAAATGGGAGACCTTTTTTTTTTTTTTGAGGAACAGTATGATATTGTAGGCATGGTATAAACATGGCTGAATGAGACTCATTACTGAGGGTTTTACGGGGTAGCTACAGTATATGTCATAAATACATGATATATGGGAGTAGTGTGGTTTGCTGACCCCTTTCCCACAACGTGGCCAAATGTAAAGTTGGTTATACATGGGGGCTACTCGCTAGGCCTATGGGTTTGCACAGCAAACTCTCCAGTCAGCTGGTTTGCGGTTAGATTCTCAGCATCCTTGTCACGGCCACGGGTGGCCCTGCGACCCATACCCCGGGTTGCAGGTGCACTCGTGTGCCTTACTCTGCCCCCAGAGCCTGCTGTCCAGCCAACTTACCAGTCTTGGCTCCAGCGGCGGTCCCCTGCGATGTGTGTGCCGGCTCTGTAAAATTTAAAGGGCCAGCGTGCTCATAATTGGCGCCTGGCCAGCTGCCTTCCCTGATAAATTCCAGCCCTTTCCTGTGTCCCCTTCCATATCTTTCAGCCAATGCCATAGAGTAAGCTCCCCTGTGATATATCTGAGTATTCCTGCGTACCTGGTTGTTCCTGTTCCTACGTTTCTGTGTGTTCCTGCTCTTGAGTTCCCATATTCCTGTGTCCCATGTTCCTGTGTGTTCCTGTTCCTACGTTCCTGTGTTCCTGTTCCCATGCTCTTCTGTGTTCCTGCAATCCTGTTCCCGTGCTCCTGTGTGTTCCCACTTTCTTTTGTTTCCATTTCCCTTCTGCCTTGACCTCCCATTGCTGACCCCGGATTGGACTTGGTCTTGCATCTCTGCCACCTACCCTGACCCTGTGCCTGCACCTGACCACGAGACTGTCTCCTGCAAAGGTACCTCAACCTTGGCTGCCACCGCGGGCTAGTCTCAACTGTGGAACGACCTAGTGGAGCAAGACCATCCCGCTTTGCGACGGGCTCTGGTGAAGACCAGGTGCCAGTTAGATTCAGGTCCCAGGTGTCGGCTAGTACCACCTCCCGCGGTGGTCCAGAGGATCCACTGATCCCGAACCCCGACAGTAAGATCCGGCCATGGATCCCGCCATGGTTCCGCTACCTATTTGGTCCGGTCTTACCACTATCGTGGCTCATCAGTCCTGGCAGATTGCTGCACAAGGTGAACAGATGGGACAAGTCACCGCCATATTGCAGCAATTGATGTGTCAAGTGTCAAGCTCCTGCGGCCCCTCCTGCTGCTCCTCCTGCTTCGGTTAGCCTGCCTGCTCCTGAACCTAGGCTACGTTTATCTATGCTCGATAAGTATGAGGGGGACCCCAAGCGGTGCAGGGGCTTTATTACCCAGCGCTCCCTGCACATTGAACTCATGCCATCTCAATTTGTCACAGAGCGATCCAAGGTGGCATTTATCATCAGTCTCCTCACCGGGAAGTCCCTGGCCTGGGCTACCCCTCTTTGGGACAGACACGACCCGGTCATGGCTACTCACACAGCATTCCTGTTCGAAAGGTTGATTTAGCTAGAGAAAGGCTTGCTCAGTGTATGATCACTTTTTAACAAAACTTCTGTTCTAAGTACTGGCTTAGACAATTTACTTCCTGTGACGCTGCTGCCTATGGCCATGAGACAGCTACAAAGCACATTACTAAATGTTGGTAACAGAGCTCAGATTAGATAGCAAATCCCATAAATGCAGACAGAAAATGAAATATAAATATCTTAAAAAAAAAAATAAAAAATGAGTAAATAAAATCAAATTAGAAAAAAATCTAACATTTGTTTTGTTATCTGCTATTAAGTATAAAGCTGGGCGCAGGTTTATTGAGTCTGTTCTTGATGACAGGTTGCTTTTAATAACACTATATCACTACTACTAATAATAATAATAAGAATGGCCTAAAATAACAGGGTTGTTTACTGAGGTTTAAAAATTTAAATAACATTCCTAGTGATAAATCGTTAACAAACCTTGTTTTTATGTGAATGACTTATGATCTATTATTATTTTTATTAATTAATGCCGTCCTTGAAATTCTTTGCCCACTGCTGGGAATATGCATTTATATATTTCATAGTTTCATAAACTGATCGATTCAAAGAGCAATCTAAACATATAGCTTTAAATAATGGATGAAGTTTCAGATTATAAATGTAGCAGGATCAGCAAATATGATCGCATCTATTAATTATTGCTCTCTGCTTCACGTGTCATCTTCTTGAGACAGTGCTCTCTGCTCAGTCATAGTCTGGTATAAAGGACTTATCAGAACAAGAATAGATTTATTCTCCAGAGTAGTTTGTTCAGCAATCATATGTTTATACATCATAGAACCAATTCAGATAATTATAAATCGTTATTTGACTTCATTATGAATAGTATTGTATATAGAGATGGGCGAATTGATTAGAACGAAGTGGAATTCGATACGAATTTCACAGAAAATTCGATTCATCAGGAATCCGAAGTTTACGCTGATACATTTTTTTTTTTACTCTTTTTTAGTTAAATGGGCGCAAGCACAGCGTGTTACATGGGGCAGAGAACTTTGGGAAGGAGAAAGGAACACCCTCGATGACATGCTAAAGTTCAGAGCAAGAAATACATGTCGAATCCACAATGTTTATAGAGTGATTTTCGCTTCAATTACAGGGTGTCCGTTGTAGGGTTTCTGTATAACGCAAATTCCAATACTTTTTTGTTGCTAAAGTTGAGTGCAAGAAATATGTGTCAAATCCACAAAGTTTATTAACTACTATGTCAGACAGAGGGGGCAGGTGGATCAGGCACAGGTCGCAGCACAGTAAGGGGACGTCGCAACAGGGGTGACTCTATGAGGCCAGAACGGCAGTGTGTTGATCAACAACCCAAAGGTTTTTGATTGGTTGAGTAGGTCACCCCCAGCCAAGAGTCAGTGGGTTCGTCATATACAACAATTAGTTGGCATAGCCCAGGAGCAGGTCAGCGGCCCTCACCTGTCCTCAACCAGCATCTGTCCTGTTCATTTACCTCAGCTAGAGAGCTACTAGGTGGTATGGGCTCAGCGCCACTATACAGCGAGGATGAAGTGTGTGAGGACAGTCAGCAGCTGCTTGGCAGTGAAAACATGGGGCACACTTCCGCTGCTTCATGCAGTAGGCAGGCTGTGCATACTGACACCGTTGAGGAAAATAGCAGTGACAGGGAAACGCAAATTGACGATAATGTAGCCGATCGCACTTGGGAGCCAGGTCCAGCAAGGGATTCAGCATTGTCAGGCGCAGAGATTGTCAGCATGAGCATCAGGCAGCGGAGCAGGCAGCAAGTCACTACTGTGGCCGCGAGTCAGCAGGGTGGCAGAAGTGCGAAGACGAGAGCCAAACGGCCGTGGGGTACAAACCCCGCTTTGGAGGTCCAAGTAAGCAATGGTACAGGGGTCAGCGAGGCAGCGGCATTAGTAGTCACTAAGTGCAGAGTGTTGGCAGTAAAATCACCACCTTGGCGGTGTGGCAGTTTTTTGTTAAGATACCAGAGGAGCCAAGGGTGTATATATGTAGAATCTACGTGCAGAAAGTGAAGCATAGCCAGGGAGCTAACGTTGGCACTGTAACCCTGCGTCAACACATGCAGCGTGACCATCCAATGGCCTGGAAGAAACGTGGAACAGCAGCAGCACCTAGTGGCACACATGCCATTTCAGTCAGTCAAGGCTGTAGCACCTCTGCCGAAGGGAGCTGTTTGTCTTTGACATCATCTCCCAGTCCAGATGCTCCTGCTCCATGCTACGCATGGTGCCAGCAGTCATTGAAAGAGGCGATTACAAAGAGATAATTGTATGCGCCCAGCCATCCTAAGGTGCAGAAGCTGACCTTGCTCTTGTCCAAGTTGTTGGTACTGCAGTCCCTCCCTTTCCAAGTCGTGGACTCTGCACCGTTCAAAGAATTAATGGCTTGTGCCGAACCGAGGTGTAGAGTCCCGGCCCTTAATAAATATGTGGGTGGCCAGTCCTTGAGTTTGTTGGTTTCTTCCAAGCTGCACGGCAGCGCGGACATGTGGAGCTGTAACTATGGTCAGGGCCAGTACATGTCCTTTATGGCCCACTGGGTGAATCTGCTTCCCGCCCAGCTACACCAACAACTTGACGCCGCTTTCTCCTCCATGTTGTCAAACTGCTGCTCCTGCACCAGTGTCCGCCTCCTCCTTCTCTACCACCCCCTCACCCTCCACAAGTCTAATTGCTGCTCCATCAGCGGTGTCACAGCGGTCACACAGTTCTCCACCTGCCACTCCGCCTCTTCATTTTTTGTGGACTGTACTTGTCAATTTTCGGGAGTTAGAGCACAACCGCAGTGAGACAGCACATACCTCCCCACCTACCCCTCCACTGCTCCTGCTTACCTTTAGCTGTCTGAGGGCCATGCTGGCTGTGCCCATGGTGCATTTACCTTTATAATTGAGTTCTCCACCTGGTTTGCCTGGGCGAAATCACACAGGGGAGGAACTGCTCCGCGTCATGCAACAATAAATCAATCTGTGGCTTTCTCCACGACAACTGAAAATCGGAACCATGGTGACAGACAATGGGAGGAACATGGTGTCCCAGCTGCACCGAGGAGGTAAGGCCCATGCGCCCGGCATGGTGCACGTGTTCAAACTGGTTGTCAACAGGTTCCTCAAGTCTTCCACCCATCTGCAAAACAATCTTAAAATGGCCAGGAAACTGTCCATGCACTTCAGCCATTCTTACAAAGCCAAGCATACCCTCCTCGAGTTGCAGCGTCAGAACGGCTTCCCCCAACATAGTCTGATATGCGATTTTTCCACCCGTTGGAATTCCAGCCTCCATATGTTAGACAACCTGTATGAACATAGAAAAGCCATTAATGATTTTTTAATGATGCAAACGGACCGGAGTACTCCCCTGTGTAACTTTGATGTCAGCCATTGGCAGCTCATGCGTGACACCTGCGAGGCCACGTTGTTTGTCAGTCGCCACATTGTTTATACACTCACCGGCCACTTTATTAGGTACACCATGCTAGTAACGGGTTGGACCCCCTTTTGCCTTCAGAACTGGCTTAATTCTTCATGGCATAGATTCAACAAGGTGCTGGAAGCATTCCTCAGAGATTTTGGTCCATATTGACATGATGGCATCACACAGTTGCCGAAGATTTGTCGGCTGCACATCCATGATGCGAATCTCCCGTTCCACCACATCCCAAAGATGCTCTATTGGATTGAGATCTGGTGACTGTGGAGGCCATTTGAGTACAGTGAACTCATTGTCATGTTCAAGAAACCAGTCTGAGATGATTCCAGATTTATGACATGGCGCATTATCCTGCTGAAAGTAGCCATCAGATGTTGGGTACATTGTGGTCATAAAGGGATGAACATGGTCAGCAACAATACTCAGGTAGGCTGTGGCGTTGCAACGATGCTCAATTGGTACCAAGGGGCCCAAAGAGTGCCAAGAAAATATTCCCCACACCATGACACCACCACCACCAGCCTGAACCGTTGATACAAGGCAGGATGGATCCGTGCTTTCATGTTGTTGACCCCAAATTCTGACCATCCGAATGTCGCAGCAGAAATTGAGACTCATCATACCAGGAAACGTTTTTCCAATCTTATACTGTCCAATTTCGATGAGCTTGTGCAAACTGTAACCTCAGTTTCCTGTTCTTAGCTGAAAGGAGTGGCACCCGGTGTGGTCTTCTGCTGCTGTAGCCCATCTGCCTCAAAGTTCGATGTACTGTGCATTCAGAGATGCTCTTCTGCCTACCTTGGTTGTAACGGGTGGCGATTTGAGTCACTGTTGCCTTTCTATCAGCTCAAACCAGTCTGCCCCTTCTCCTCTGACCCCTGGCATCAACAAGGCATTTCCGCCCACAGAACTGCCGCTCACTGGATGTTTTTTCTTTTTCGGACCATTCTCCGTAAACCCTAGAGCGTGAAAATCCCAGTAGATCAGCAGTTTCTGAAATACTCAGACCCGCCCTTCTGGCACCAACAACCATGCCACATTCAAAGCCACTCAAATCACGTTTCTTCCCCATACTGATGCTCGGTTTGAACTGCAGGAGATAGTGCATTTAGGCATGTAGACATGGTCAAGACAGAGTTGCCGCCATGTAATTGGCTGATTAGAAATTAAGTGTTAACGAGCAGTTGGACAGGTGTACCTAATAAAGTGGCCGGTGAGTGTAAGTCACCAGTTGGAGAGCACTTTACCACCCCAGGTAGAGGATCCCCTGGACTACTGGCAGCCAAACTTGATGCATGGCTGCGGAGTTTGCAGTAGAAAAGCTGTCCTGCTCAGCCAGTAGTGTGGCATCAGAGTGGGTGTTCAGTGCGGTGGGGGCCACCGTTATCCCAAGGAGAACCAGCTTGTCCACCCATAACGTTGAGAGATTGACCTTTGTCAAGATGAATCAGGCTTGGAATGGCCTGCATTTCAACTCACCAATGCCTTACGCATCAGCGTAACTCCACCACACTGTCATTGTGCCACTCTGTGGCCTCCTGCTGCTGCTGCGCCACCCCCGCGCTTTGTCATTGTGCCACTCTGCAGCCTACTCATGCTGCTGTTAACTGACAGCTGTCTCTCTGGAACACACTGTGATTTCCATAATGTTGTTTTCACCCTCCACCGCTCTATGATGTTGCCAATATGTTTAGTTTTCCCCTTTCATCTGTCAGAAGGAATGAAAAGCCTGAGGATTGATAGCCAAAAGCAGGAGTAGATACAGAACACATTCGACATGCAAATATCCCATTTACTGGTAATCTCTGTTTTGGATCCACTCCTGTTTGTTTTTGGCTTTAGCAATACTAATGATGGATTATTGACCAATTGAAAGCGGAGACTGAGGGATTAAATGAAGGGCAAAATGATCAGTGACGTCAATGCAATATTACTGCCGACACCCTCTGCACTCTTTTGGGTGGTTTCTACATGTATCCGCGTTTAACAGAACAGGTTCAGTCATAATCTAAGAATCATCTGTTGTCAGTGTAAAAAGAGTGCACTCTTTGATGTTATAGTGGAATCTTGGCCCTCAGCTCGGTCCTTCCTCCTTCACTTATTTGGTGAAGTTGGCCTCTGTAAGTTCCTATGGAATTGAAGAGTGAAGCTGTCATGTGCGTGTCATACTAAAACACAGCATTGTTTGAAGACTAAACCATGCTCCCTATGCATATTTAAGCATGGCACACGTTCTACAACACCCTACAGCAGTGGTGGCGAACCTATGGCACTGGTGCCAAAGATGGCACTCGGAGGCATCTCTGTGGGCACACAGGCTGTCTCCCAGGCACAGAGTTTGCCAGACATGGCATCTTCCTGCAGTCTCAGGTAGTCCAAGTAGTGGCCTGCTATTGTAAAGTGACCCATCCTGTGCTGCTTGGTCCTGTCCAAAGAGTGAAAAGGTGTCAGATTGGAGCTCAAAGATTCTGGTAGCAATAAGTTTGTTACTGCCTAAATTGCTATGTTGGCACTTAGGGAAAAGCTAGTGGTTTTTGAGTCTCACTTTGGGCACTCGATCTGTAAAAGGTTCATCATCACTGCCCTACAGGCTCTCTGCAGCCAGGAAATACCTGTTTTTTAAACGTAATTCATCATGATTCGATTCAGGTCAAATCAAATTTTTTCAAAAAATTATGCCAATCGGGTCGAACCAAATTTCAACAAATTCGCCCATCTCTAATTGTATACTTAGATGTTGCTAAAGTAGATATAATGGTAATAGGAAGAAAAACAAAAGAAGGTAGATCGGCACTCACTGGGTCCGTTTAAAATTCTTCAGTAGTTTTATTGATCCAAGATGAGGACAATACACATGACGGCAGGTACAAAGTAAAGGTGCTGTACACAGATTACATCTTACGCGTTTCAGACCATTAGGTCCTAATGGTCTGAAACGCGTAAGATGTAATCTGTGTACAGCACCTTTACTTTGTACCTGCCGTCATGTGTATTGTCCTTATCTTGGATCAATAAAACTACTGAAGAATTTTAAACGGACCCAGTGAGTGCCGATCTACCTTCTTTTGTTTTTCTTCCTATTGCCTGCTACAAGAGTGGAGACTCTCTTTGGATTGAGCACCTGGTGGTGAGCGAGCCTGAAATTTTCCTCTGTTCCCGTTGTTAGATATAATGGTACAATAGTCTCCTTTAATTATAGTCCAGAATAACTATAAAAAATGCCCCAAATAGCCTTTTACAAAAAGAATGCCAAACTCAAGCTTTTGAGTGCATCCCTGAGAATTTTACATTTATCCATTGAATGATGCTTAGGCCTCCCAATTGGTCAAAGTCTTTGATAAAGTGTACAATTTATCTAATTTTGTCTCTTGTATAACAATTAAAGGAAATCTACCATTTGCTTTTAACCATTATGAACTAAACATACCTTGAGAATGCTGTAGCTACACTGATGCAGAAACATATCTTGTTTAATTCCTGAACTGAGTGGTTTTGCTGAAAAAATAATTATAAAATTAAAATAATGAGGCTCTGTCGCTCCTGTGGCTGCTCCAGCGCTCTCCTCTTACCCTAATTATGCACTGCTCCAGCCTTGTCCTGCCCAGTGAAAGCGGAGAACACTGTATTCACAGTGTTGTCCCTGACAGGCAGAAGTAATCAATCGCTGCACCATCCCCCAGCTGCCATGTATGAGTCATCCAGCCCAGGTTGATCCACCTCCTTGACTTCTTAAAACCAATTTACATCATCGATTCAAAGTTGATTTTCTGGATGATGCCACCACACTAGGCCATGAAAGCAACATCATCTAGAACAGTGATGGCGAACCTTTTAGAGACCGAGTGCCCAAACTACAACAAAGACCCGCTTATTTATCGCAAAGTGCCAACACAGAAATTTAATTTGTGATTTATACTCCCTTCTCTGTCACAGTTTTCATTGATACCAGCCCCTGAGGACACCAATAAAGCAGAAAATAGTCCCAGGTACAGCTGTCACTTTAAAATACCTCTGTGCACAGCAAGTCCTGGGCTGTCTGGGACTGCAGGAAGATACCTGGAGTCATCTCTGGTGATGGCCTGAGTGCCCACAGAAAGGGCTCTGAGTGCCACCTCTGGCACCAGTGCCATAGGTTAGCCATCACTGATCTAGAAGCTGATCAACTGCTTAACAATATTCTGGTAGTGGTTTATTAAGCCAATTTCTAAAGATATGTTCCTTTTAAATATGGATAAATGGAGACCATTGTGTGACTACATCAAAGGTTGCTGTAGCTAGAGAAGGGCTTGTTTAGCAGATGATCACTTTTTTAAAAACTACTGGCTTAGACAATATAGTTCCCAAAATTACAGACGGAAAACAAAATACAAATATCTTCAAATAAAATAAATCAAGTCAAATTGAGTCAAATAAAAAAAAAGCTAAAATTTTATCTGGTATTACATATAAATGAACTTGCAGTTTAATTTTTGGCACTAAAACTCAGTAAGGTTGATATCTTGTGATTGTGTTGGCCAATGCATTACTGAATGTCAGCAGAGTGTCTCTGTATAGTTCTTTCATAATTTACAGCAATGCTTTGCATCATTATCCCTTTGAAGGATAAAATCTACCTCAGCTTCTTCTTTCAGTGCCATCCAATTCCTTTTTATTCCTGGCAAAATGTACCCATACAAAAAACACCATCAGAAATCCTCTGTGCTTCAGGAAATTCATTAAAAGGGTTTTTGTATAAATCAATAAACTTTATGCCAAAAAAGGCAACTCAAAAGGATGCATCTGCATGGTCCTAAGGAAAATGTAGGTATCAGGGTTTTGTAAAAGCACAGCAGTCGGTGAGATTATCAATCTATGCCAGAATTCTGGAGAAATTTGCACCTAAAATGTCATGCCCTACATTTATTGAGGGATTTAGTCCATTTTTAGGTTGTTTTCCTACTTGTTCAAACAGGCGACGTGTTTTTGTGAAAAAAGGGACGTAGCCTAACCCAGAAACCAGAAAATTCAGTCGTAAACTGGACCAACTAACAGCTGGTCAAGTAAAGTCTTTACTCCAGGTAAATGATCCAGCAAGATTTATCTGGCACACAATAAGACTGTGGTCAGAGGCAGAATGGCACTAGCCAGCTGTAAAAGCTGTCATTCAATCTTTTTTTTGGCATTCTGAAAACTTTAATTTTATAAACAGCTGTTAGAAACTGAAAATGAGCTCTGATTAGTTGCCCTGGGTAACTAGAACAGTTTTGCTCTCAGAAACTCCAGGTAAATCTCCCCCAATGAATACAACTCATAACAGAACTCTACCTAATAGACTTTTGCTCCTAGAAAAAAAACTCAAATCAAAGCATTTGATTACATTCTTGCGGAGTGACATATCCCTGCTGCAGCCAATCACTGGCCTCATCTGTCTGGCACTAAAGGTGGTCCCGTACTTAAGGACACCCGACTTACACACGACCCATAGTTACTGACAGACCCCTCTGCCCACTGTGACCTCCGGTGAAGCTTTCTGGATGCTTTACTGTAGTCCCAGACTGCAATGATCAGCTGTAAGGTGTCTGTAATGAAGCTTTATTGATAATCCTTGGTCCAATTACAGCAAAAATTTTGAAACTCCAATTGTCACTGGGACAAAAGAAAATAAATTTGTCTAGAACTTCAATTATAAAATATACAGTTTCGACTTACATATAAATTCAACTTAAGAACAAACCTCTGGACCCTATCTTGTATGTAACCCGGGGACTGCCTGTATTGATGTGATTGATGTCCACTGCTACGAACATGTAAATACATTTCAGCCGGCAGGCGGAAAGTGCGGAAAGTTGTGGAGGGTCAGGCAGATGGTCTGTTTGGTATTTTAACTTGTCATTAGGTCTCTGTCACTATTTCTGTCCCACAACCTGTTGGAGCAGCTCACAAGGATTCCACCCCAGCCTTTATCTAGTCATTTCATACATTAATCATTCTAAAATCATCTTTTCTTTATTATGTAAATGAGAATGGTCACATGGTCAGAGGCAGCTACACAAGTACCTGTCATGTTCTCCTATACACATATGTGAGACACAGACATCAGCTACACAAGTACCTGTCATGTTCTGCTAAACACATGTGTGAGACACATGCATCAGCTACACAGGTACTTCACATTTTCTCCCTGCACATACATTTGGCTGCCCTATGATTTTTAAATAAGTCTCCTTTTTTTTTTTTTTTTGAAACTTTTATTTTTATTTATCTCATTTTTATAAATACATACACAGAGCCACAAAAATACACAACACAGTATTACAATCCACAGCGAGATAGACAGACAAAGAAACATCCGCTCTTATAAAATACAAGCAATAAATAAGATAGAAAAAAAAAACAAAACAAAACAAGAAAAAAAACATTAATAAATAGATACCCAAACAGGAGCAACAACCTCCCACTCACTCCTCCCTGCCTTACTCAAAAGTCCTCATCGGTATCAGCTTTTATTACAAACATGCCTTCAAACCCTAACTGTCCCCTTCAGTCAACATTGTCCTATAAACTTCTGTGTTCCTGAATAAGTCTCCTTCTGATGCAGGTTAGCTATTTTGGACAAAGGCTCTGCCCGAGCCGAAACGCGCGTGGGGGCGGCAGTCGTGACCACCATCACTTCTATTCGGTAAGGACGGGCTCTAATACTGCTGTATGCTTCCAACAACCCTTTTCTTCACTTACATTTGGCCATTGACATTTAACACTGATATGTACATTGATGGACTAAATACTGCTAATTGACTTATGTTTGTCGAGACCAGTCCTTCCCCTTTGTTGATTACACTATACTGTCATCATGTCCGGGCATGCCTGCCTTTTTCCGCTGTACACCATCCGACAACCCTATTATATGTAATACTATGACTTTTTAACCCTTTAATTGCATATTCTTTGTTATTTGTATGCAAAAATAAAGTTTATTTAATTCTCATCTCCTTTTGGACTTATTTTTGCCTCACTCCCTCCTCTCAATTTGAGAGGTACATTAAGTACTTCTTTCTATTTTGGACTATGCAACGGCCTGCTGTCCTCCTGATAGTGTGATTTGGTATTATCCATTTTTTAGCAATCACGTAATACTGGCTGCTATCTAACACGTGGTTGCTAAATTGATTATAGCATTTTGTAATAATTGTGGTTTACAAAAAAGTTTTTAGAGGATATTGAATAAAAGTTATATTTTATCCACCTTGCTTTAATATATACACATATGTGAGACACAGACATCATCTACACAAGTACCTGACATGTTCTGCTATACACATGTGAGAGACACAGACATCAGCTACACAAGTACCTGACATGTTCTGCTATACACATGTGAGAGACACCAACATCAGCTACACCAGTATCTGACATGTTCTGCTATACAAATGTGAGAGGCACACACATCAGCTACACAAGTAACTGACATGTTCTGCTATACCCATATGCGAGACACAAACATCAGCTACACAAGTACCTGAAATGTTCTGCTATACACATGTGTGATACACAGAAATCAGCTTCACAAGTACCTGACATGTTCTGCTATACACATGTGTGAGACACAGACATCAGCTCCACAAGTACCTGACATGTTCTCCTATACACATGTGATAGACACAGACATCAGCTACACAAGTACCTGACATGTTCTGCTATACACACGTGAGAGACACAGACATAAGCTACACAAGTACCTGACATGTTCTCCTATACACATGTGTGAGACACAGACATCAGCTACACCAGTATCTGACATGTTCTGCTACACAAATGTGAGAGACACAGACATCAGCTACACAAGTACCTGACATGTTCTGCTATACACATGTGAGAGACACAGACATCAGCTACACAAATATCTGACATGTTCTGCTATACCCATATGTTAGACACAAACATCAGCTACAAAAGTACCTGACATGTTCTGCTATACACATGTGTGAGACACAGACATCAGCTACTCAAGTACCTGACATGTTCTGCTATACACATGTGTGAGACACAGACATCAGCTACTCAAATACCTGACATGTTCTGCTATACACATGTGTGAGACACAGACATCAGCTACTCAAATACCTGACATGTTCTGCTATACATATGTGTGGGACACAGACATCAGCTACACAAGTACCTGACATCTTCTGCTATACATGTGTGAGACACAGACATCAGCTACACAAGTACCTGCCATGTTCTGCTATACACATGTGAGAGACACAGACATCAGCTACACAAGTACCTGACATGCTCTACTTTACCCATATGTGAGACACAGACATCATCTACACAAGTACCTGACATGTTCTGCTATACACATGTGTGAGACACAGACATCATCTACACAAGTACCTGTCATGCTCTGTTCTGCTATACACATGTGTGAGACACAGACATCAGCTACACAAGTATCTGACATGTTCTGCTATACACATGTATGAGACACAGACATCAGCTACACAAGTGCCTGACATGCTCTGCTATACACATGTGTGAGATACAGGCATCAGCTACACAAGTGCCTGACATGCTCTGCTATACACATGTGTGAGATACAGGCATCAGCTACACAAGTGCCTGACTAGTTTTGCTATACACATGGCTGCATGGAGCTGTTGTATGTCATACAGACACAGGCTGCTGGGGGCATGGCCACCAGCACCAGAAAGCACATGGAGGCAGTCAGCACCAGCATTATACAGGCTGTCAGTCAAGCTCTGGGGATGTGGTTGTTCCTCCTACTCATGAATCAGCTGGACAGCTGAATATGATCATGATGCATTTGACATCTCAGGTCAATTGCATACAGCTTTAGTACCTGATTGCTTCAGTTTAGATGTAGAGGGACAATGAAGGGATAGGGGCAATGCTATATAATGGCAGGTTATGAAAATATAGTTAGTTTAGGGGGTTAATTTGCCCGACGAGTTCTTTAATTTCCTGCATAAGGCCACATTTTTTTAATAGTTGAAAAATAACTTTATACAGTACGTCAGAATCGAGGCTTTTGTTTATAGTGAAATACACAACACTAATCCAGAATTGTCACAATGGACATGTCACAATTTGACACAAAAGTCAAGACAGCCTAACTTGCAGAACTATAGAGCAAGACGTAAGGTTGTGCAGCAGTCTGCTGGGAGATGTTGTTTAGTTGATGATGTGTTTACTCTCTGAATGTATTAAAGCTAATAAGTAACAAAGCAACACAAACAAGACACCAGCGAGGGCATCCCTGGAGGTTGGCGTGAATACTGGGAATGGAAGAGGAATAGGCATGACTTGTTTATGTAAATACTTCTCTACACTTTCCTATACAGGGGGTCATCGTCACTAAAATGTAGCCCACATCAAAAAATTCAAAACAATTGGAGTCAATGGACAGAGTATGCATGTGAATCTTGAATATGGTTTCCCAATAGATCCTTATTACAGCCAATTTGTTTTCATTCTCTTGTTGTTTGTGCGCATTGGAGGAAGGAATACACTGAAAATGGTCAGTAGTTAATCCCTTTGCTAATCATCTTGTGATGTGCATATTATTGTACATTTCAGCCAAAAGTTGATGAATAAACAATAATAAAAACCTTCCTTGTTTTTACACTGGTTCTGTACAACCATTGTCTATAAATGATTGCATTTTATTAAAAAAGAGCACAGACCCCCCCATAGAATGTATTGGAATGAATGCCACATCTATTGACCCCAGTGAAATGAATGCTCTATCCTTAGATAGAACATTGTGAGACTCCCCCTTCTACTTATTAAATGTCTGGTTCACTTAATTTAGTTCCTTTAATATGGGGGTGATTCACATTTTTAGGTATTTTAATTATTTTTTATTACAGTTTTTTTCACTGTATTTCAGACCCCTAGAGTACTTTAACCCTAGGTTGTCTGATTGATCCTATCATATACTGCCATGCTACATTGGTGCTTGTTTAGAGACACATTTGATATTTTCAGGTAAAATTTTTGGTCTATCCGCTACTAGTTGTTCCATAGGAATATTTTCCACTATTTTTCAGATCTGTCTAACATCCAAACTGAATATTGTCTGTTTCTTAATTTATTACAATTTTTATGGTTTCCTGTGAAAATGTTGGTAATGTTAAGGAATTTCTTTTTGTGCATCAAATCTCGTACTGGAATATTCTTTATAACGTGGGAAGGATGACAAGATGTGCCATTTAATGTCAAATGTACAGCTCTAGATTTGGTCTACGGTCGAATTTGTACTTTATTGTTGCTTGCTAGTGTAATATCCCAAATATTTACTGTGTTGGGGTGAAGAGCATAGATTCATATGATTTGAATCGGTTGATATAATCCACAAAGGCCAATGCTTGATTCTCTATTCCTCCACACACAAAGAGCAGATCGTCAATGAAGTGACCATACCACTTGATGTGCGGGAGAAATGAATTGTCAGGGGTAAAAACAAACATGGCTGCTCCATACTTTAGTAAAAAAAAAATATCAAAAGAAAAAATAATTGTGTTCTAGAAAAAATTGTACTGCCATGATTAAGAACTGAGTTCTTGGCTATACAAACTATACCGCTGCAAATAATTTTCTAAACAGTGTAATGCAATATCGTGGTTAAGAGATGGGTATCACGCCACAACTACCCATGTTAACCAACGATAATTACTGTTCCATTCAAATTCATCAAATAGGGATATAACATGCTTGGTGTCTCTCAGATAACTCGGCAGGGATGTCACAAGGGGTTGCAAATAATGATCTACCCATTCTCTTAATTTCTAAATAAGTGATCCTTTGTCAGCCACTATTGGCCTGAGAGGTGGGGAGAATATCTTGAATCAAACTTTAACACCTTAAGGACATGGCCTTAAATGGCCTTCAAAACATTCAGGACACAGACCTTTTTTAGGTTTTTTTCTGCTCAAATTCTTTAAAAAATAACTTTAAATAATAAATAATTTTTATTAAATAATTTTTTATCTGACATATGAGGGCTTGTTTTTTGCGGCAAGATTTTTATTTTCCAATGGGTACATTTTAATGGTAAAAATAGCATGATAATTCAAATTTATTAACTCAACTTTCATATCTTTGTATGCTTTATTTCTGTTTTATTTATGAAGAATCTGTTCTAAAACTGTCAATTATTTGTTTTTTGTCCCTTTGTCTTGTCATTTCTCTGGCTTTCCCTGACTCAGACTTGTATTCATATATACTTGTATTCATTTCTATGCATTTAGGAATACTTGTGTGAACACTGGTCTGGCATTTATTGAGCACTAAATAGTTACATAAATAGTGATTGCATTATATTAGCAGTGAATGGTAGCATTGATAACTGAGGTAAGTCTTGCAGCACTGAATTGTGGCATTAAGTAAGCATTAGGCGGTAATAAGTATGCAATCGGTTAAAAATTGTAAATCTCCCCATTTACTGATGCCATAAGCATTATATTCTGTTGCTTTTATGTATATCCCCTGATTCCTCAAAAATAATATTGTCTCATATTAAATTTTGCTCCTAAAGAATCCATAGGTCTTATTTTTAAGAGATTCATTATTTCTAATGTACAAGAAATTATTGTTGGGCACAAAATCAACATTTATTAATATACTGTAGTCATTCATCACAAACCTCAGCATAACTAGACAAACTGTGAATTCCATCAAGACTTTCTTGTGATTCTACTTCCAACAATCTATGGTACATTTGCCGATTCTATTATTTGAAGTCAGTTGTATCATCACCTTCTGGAACCTCCTCATAACTCTCCAAAACCAGAATTTCATGCTGAATTTCTTCTGACCCCATTTATTTTAGAATAATTGGTCCCAATCATTGCACTTTTCTACAATGATCCCTTTTTGTCCAGGTAGCCTACTCATAGCGCATTTTCAACGCAACAGTCAGTGATTTTAAGCTATGAATTCATCAACCATGTCACAACCTCTTGCAGTATCTAAATGATTTTGCAATATTACTGTATGGTGAAGGGAAGAAGGGGGAAGAAATAGCAATGGCTGCCGCTAGGTCTTATTTGCAGGGGGGGTGTTAGGAAAACCCACGACTGGAATACTGTTCACAAAAAGAACTACCACGGAAGTCTTGGTTCAGGCTGACAGAATGGAGGGAATGGGCCAACTTACCCTGCGCTGATCTACAGACTAGACCCTACAAAGGCAGAAACCCCCTTGAAGGTAGGCAGCCTCTGCAAGGTCATGGGAGGAGAGAGGAACCCAAATAGGTCTGTCAGCCGCTGTGAGGTGGTGCAGACAGAAAACTGAAGTGTGAGGGTTAGGACAGTATTCAGACAGGGGGAAAAAACAGAATAAAACAAACGTGATACAAGACAGTAAAGAAAACTAAAGCAGACAGAAGAAAAGAGAACTAAATACGAACAGACACAGAACATAGAAAAATGAGCAGAACTGCCAGGTCACAACGGAGAGTATGTCAACGTCAAAAAATGCTAGTCAAGGAATAGTAATCTAACTGGTGAAATACAACACCATGGATAAGCAAACAACGCTAAGGGAGAACAGGAGACAGGAATCCAGCTAGGCTGTGAGTTCCAGAAGGAGAAACACTGGCACAGGTGGAATGACCAGATCCAAATTACGCAGTCTGAGATACGCCCACAGAATCCCGTAGGAGCAGGAACCCAGGCTGATTCAGAAGACAGACAACATTAAATTCCCTAAAGCGAGGGAAAGCTTGCTGCGGAAAGCTGGCGGAGCTAGAGCAGAAACTCGGGGAAGACCGCTAGTCTATAGTTGGGGAGTGTCTTATTTTCAGGGAAACAAGGTTGCACTACTGCAATTGTAATTAATTTACATATGGATTGGCACTCATAAAACTATAGAAAATATACTAAGGACTAGAGATGAGCGAGCACTAAAATGCTCGGGTACTCGTTATTCGAGACAAACTTTTCCCGATGCTCGAGTGCTCGTCTCGAATAACGAGCCCCATTGAAATCAATGGGAGACTCGAGCATTTTTCAAGGGGACCAAGGCTCTGCACAGGGAAGCTTGGCCAAACACCTGGGAACCTCAGAAAAGGATGGAGACACCACAGAAATGGACAGGAAACAGCAGGGGCAGCATGCATGGATGCCTCTGAGGCTGCTTAATCGTACCATTATGCTAAAATTAAGGGCAACAGCATGGTCATGACAGAGTGACCGAATGAGGCTAGATAGCATCTAAAACATCCAATAATTGACCCTGAGACTATAGGGGACGGCATGCAGAGGCAGCGGCAGCAGTGGCAGGCTAGAGAGTCTCATGGCGACATACCCTAAATGGACTCAAGTTTCACCAAAGGAGGTGAAATGATTTCCTATGTGAACAAAAGGTTGACGGTATATTTAGTCGATAACACAGCATGGTGGCGACATAGTTCCATAATGCATCTGGTGAAACACCCGAAAAATGAGCCTGACACAGCTCTTTTGATAAGGGGACGACATGTGGAGGCAGCCATGGAGACGACTTCCATGATTAAGAGCGACAGTATGGGGAATTCATATTGCGCTGCTATGATTGCAACTTCAGGTCTCCAGCATGGCGGCGACAGATGGGCTGAGTTCCACTATGTATCTGGTGAAACACCTGAAAATTCTGCCTGACACAGCTCGTTTGATAAGGGGATGATGTGCTGCATATCCTCTCGTGCTCCAGCGTCTGGGGTATAGAGAGTTGAAATGAGACATTGGTGGACGCTGTGGAGGATCGTGGAGGCAAAATGGACAGGAAACAGCAGGGGCAGTATGCATGGATGCCTCTGAGGCTGCCTAATCTTGGGATGGAGCTGGCGGTCCACTGCCAGGCGAGATTTCGCCTGTCCAAGCCCCTGTCTCTCGGCTCCTCCCCACCCAAAATGGGCCTGGGGGCCAGAAGCGTTTACTTTGAAAAAATTATAATTTTCAAAGCAGGCCGGGTCATTTGAATATTTCACCTAGGAATAATGGAATAGCATAGTGGTTCTATTTTTAATTGTTTTTACGGAAATGGTTCCATGATTAAGAGCGACAGTATGGGGCATCCATATTGCGCTGCTATGATTGGAAACTTCAGGTCTCCAGCATGGCGGCGACAGATGGGCCGAGTTCCACTATGTATCTGGTGAAACACCTGAAAATTCTGCCTGACACAGCTCGTTTGATAAGGGGACGATGTATGGAGGCAGTGAACTAGTAGTAGATTAAAGGTGCTGCAGTTAAAACTATGTTAGTTGGATCTTGAGATGGAGCTGGCGCTCTGCTGCCAGGCGAGCTTTTGCCAATCCAAGCCCCTGTCTCTAGGCTACTCCCCAAACAGCACTTCTAAGAACCTTTTGTATAAGATTAAGTGTAGTAGCGTTCTTATAAGTTTAGGATATGGCGGGTGAGGGGAATGTAAACAGATGCGCAAGAAGCGCTGAAATAATATCAGTAAATGATAAAAGTTTGTCAGTATATTTTGTGGATTACACAGCAGGGTGGCGACAAAGTTAACAAGTTTGATGTGGAAGCCATGAAAACAACCCAAAATTCTGCCTGACACAGCTCGTTTGATAAGGGGACCATGTATGGAGGCAGTGAACTAGTAGTAGATTAAAGGTGCTGCAGTTAAAACTATGTTAGTTGGATCTTGAGATGGAGCTGGCGCTCCGCTGCCAGGCGAGCTTTTGCCAATCCAAGCCCCTGTCTCTAGGCTACTCCCAAACAGCACTTCTAAGAACCTTTTGTATAAGATCAAGTGTAGTAGCGTTCTTATAAGTTTGGTATATGGCGGGTGAGGGGAATGTAAACAGATGCGCAAGAAGCGCTGAAATAATATCGGTAAATGATAAAAGTTTGCCAGTATATTTTGTGGATAACACAGCAGGGTGGCGACAAAGTTAACAAGTTTGATGTGGAATCCATGAAAACAACCCAAAATTCTGCCTGACACAGTTCGTTTGATAAGGAGACCATGTATGGAGGCAGCTATATGGACAACTTTTGGAGGCAGCTATGGCGATGACGTGTGGAGGTAGCAATGGAGACAACGTGTGGAGCCAGCTAAAAAGACGACATGTGGAGGCTGCTATGGAGACAATTTCATTTGGATAGTGCCTGTATGTGGCAGTCCAAAAAAGTTTTAAAACCAGAGGAGCAGGTAGGTGGTCCTCCAGAAAAATTAAATAGATTGAGTGCCTGTATGTGGCACTCCCAAAAATTGCTTAAAACAGAGGACCGGGTAGGTGGCCCTCCAGAAAAATTAAATACATAGAGTACTATAGCTAGAGCCAGTTGGCCCTGTCAAAAAATAGCCAGTTTCTTATGCTTTAGTGTACAAAGAGGAGGAGAAGGAGGACAATGAGGAGGAGGAGTGCATACATTATTCAGGTTGAGCTTCTTTCACCTGGTGGAGAATGAAAATCCGGAGAAATCCAGGCTTTATTCATCTTGATAATCGTCATCCTGTCAGTCGACAGGCGTGTACGCTTATCGGTGATGATGCCACCAGCTGCACTGAAAACCCGCTCGGACAACACGCTAGCGGCAGGGCAGGCAAGAACATCCAAGGCGTACAGCGCCAGTTCGTGCCACATGTCCAGCTTTGAAACCCAGTAGTTGTAGGGAGCTGTGTGATCATTTAGGACGATGGTATGGTCAGCTACGTACTCCCTCACCATCTTTCTGTAAAGATCAGCCCTACTCTGCCGAGACTGGAGACAGGTGACAGTGTCTTGCTGGGGTGACATAAAACTGGCAAAGGCCTTGTAAAGTATACCCCTGCCAGTGCTGGAAAAGCTGCCTGCTCGCCTACTCTCCCTCGCTACTTGTCTCGCAGAAGTACGCTAGCGCTGTCAGAAGGGAAATACTGTTTCAGCTTGTGCACCAGGGCCTGCTGGTATTCATGCATTCTCACACTCCTTTCCTCTCCAGGGATGAGAGTGGAAAGATTTTGCTTGTACCGTGGGTCCAGGAGAGTGAATACCCAGTAATCGGTGCTCGAATAAATTCTTTGAACACGAGGGTCACGGAATAGGCAGCCTAGCATGAAATCTGCCATATGCGCCAGAGTCCCAACGCTCAAGAATTCACTCCCCTCACTGGCCTGACTGCCCATTTCCTCCTCCTCCAACTCCTCCAACTCTTCTTCTTCTGCCCATACACGCTGAACAGTGAAGGACTGAACAATGGTCCCCTCTTCTGTCTCGCCAACATTCTCCTCCTCTTCCTCCTCATCCTCCTCCACCTCCTCCGATATGCGCTGAGAAACAGACCTAAGGGTGCTTTGGCTATCAACAAGGGAATCTTCTTCCCCCGTCTCTTGTGACGAGCGCAAAGCTTCCGACTTCATGCTGACCAGAGAGTTTTTCAACAGGCCAAGCAGCGGGATGGTGAGGCTGATGATGGCGGCATCGCCACTGACCATCTGTGTTGAATCCTCAAAGTTACTCAGCACCTGACAGATATCAGACATCCACGTCCACTCCTCATTGTAGACTTGAGGAAGCTGACTGATCTGACTACCAGTTCTGGTGGAAGTTGACATCTGGCAGTCTACAATCGCTCTGCGCTGCTGGTAAACTCTGGATAACATGGTTAATGTTGAATTCCACCTCGTGGGCACGTCGCACAACAGTCGGTGAGCGGGCAGTTGGAGGCGGCGCTGCGCTGTCCTGAGAGTGGCAGCATCTGTGCTGGACTTCCTGAAATGCGCACAGATGCGGCGCACCTTCGTGAGCAAATCAGACAGATTGGGGTATGTCTTGAGGAAACGCTGAACTATGAGATTTAACACATGGGCCAGGCATGGCACATGTGTCAGTCTACCGAGTTGCAGAGCCGTCCACCAGGTTACGGCCGTTGTCACACACAACCATGCTTGGCTTCAGGTTCAGCGGAGCCAGCCACAGATCAGTCTGCGCCGTGATGCCCTGTAATAGCTCTTGGGCGGTGTACCTTTTATCGCCTAGGCTCAGCAGTTTTAGCACCGCCTGCTGTCGCTTAGCGACGGCACTGCTGCTGTGCCTAGAGCTACCGACTGATGGCGCCATGCCCACGGATGGTAATTCGGAGGAGGAGGTGGAGGAGGGGTGGGAAGAGGGGTGGGAAGAGGAGGAGGCATAGTAGGCCTTTGAGACCTGGACCGAGGTAGGCCCTGCAATCCTCGGCGTCGGCAGTATATGAGCAGCCCCAGGGTCAGACTCGGTCCCAGCCTCCACCAAGTTAACCCAATGTGCCGTCAGCGGACCTTGCCAGAAACAGTGTTGCTCAGGGCACGGATGATGTTCTCTGACACGTGCTTGTGCAGGGCTGGGACAGCACATCGGGAAAAGTAGTGGCGGCTGGGGACCGAATACCGAGGGGCGGCCGCCGCCATGAGGTTTCGAAAGGCCTCGGTCTCTACCAGCGTATAGGGCAGCATCTCCAGGCTAAGCAACTTGGAGATGTGGACGTGGAGGGCTTGGGCGTGTGGGTGGGTTGCGCTATACTTCCTTTTGCGCTCCAGCGTCTGGGGTATGGAGAGCTGAACGCTGGTGGATGCTGTGGAGGATCGTGGAGGCGAAGATGGGGTTTTCGCACGGGAGGTGTTTGGGCCGTGGTCCTGGGCAGGGGGCTGACTAGCAGATGACACAGCTGAAGGAGCAGTGGTGTGCCTGGCCGGAGGTGAACGGGCTTGGTGCCATTGAGTGGGGTGTTTAGCATTCATATGCCTGCGCATACTGGTGGTAGTTAAGCTACTAGTGGTGGAACCCCTGCTGATCCTGGTTTGGCAAAGGTTGCACACCACAGTCCGTCGGTCATCCGGTCTTTCTTTAAAGAACCTCCAGACTTCTGAAAATCTAGCCCTCGCCATGGGAGCTTGACTACGGGCAACATTTGGCGCTGATGCACCAGCTCTGGCCCTGCCTCTCCGTCTGGCCCCACCACTGCCTCTTCCAACCTGTTCTGCTATAGGACTCGCCTCCGTCTCAGAAGCACTGTGTTCACCCGGCCTATCAACCCAGCTTGGGTCTGTCACCTCATCATCCTCCGATCCCTCAGTCTGCTCCCCCCTCGGACTTCCTGCCCTGACAACAACTTCACCGTGTCTCCTCATTGTCCGACACCTCTTTACACACTTCTTCCACTACGTCAATAATGTCGTCATCACCCACAGACTGCGACCGGTGGAAAACCTGGGCATCGGAAAATTGCTCAGCAGCAACCGGACAAGTGGTTTGTGACTGTGGGAAGGGTCCAGAAAACAGTTCCTCAGAGTATGCCGGTTCAAATACCAAATTTTGCTGGGAGGGGGCAGACTGGGGGGAAGGAGGCTGAGGTGGAGGAGCTGGAGGAGTGCTGATTTCGGTGACATGGGTGGACTGCGTGGAAGACTGGCTGGTGGACAAATGGCTAGAAGCATTGTCCGCAATCCACGACATCACCTCTTCGCACTGTTCTGGCCTCAACAGTGCTCTACCACAAGTCCCAGTAACTTGAGACATGATGAACCTAGGGAGTGTAGCTCTGCGGCGTTCCCCTGCTCCCTCATCAGCAGGTGGTGTCTCACCCCGCCCAGGACCACGGCCTCTGACCCCTGCAGTAGTTGGACGCCCACGTCCACGCCCTCATCCTCTACCCCTTGCCATCGGGTTAAACATTTTCAAAATTAAAGTGTAAACTTCAAATTTTTTTTTTTGTGTTTTTTGTGTGTTTTTTTTAAACAAAACAATGCTATCCTATTGCTATGGCTAGTTTCTAACCTACACTGACAGCACACAACTGGATTTTGTGCTGTGCCAGATGACTTTGAGTTGTAAGATAAATAAACGTAAAAAATAAATAAATCAGCAGACTCGGCGTAATTCAAATCAAACCCCTAATAAATTGTCCCACTTCGGTGTTTGAGGTGGATATGTGTGTCACTAAGAGCTAAACACAACGGTCGCAAGTCCCCCTGCAAATTCCTCACAATATGGTACTAGCTGCACTACTAATGCCAGCAAGCCCAGCCACAAGCAAACCAAAAAAAAAAGGAAAATATAACGCTATTGTAGGCCTAAATAAGCCGTTGGGGTTCTCCTATGGCTATTTTCTAGCCCACACTCAAAGCACACTGCTTTGGCAGATTAATGTGAGTTCTAAAAAGAAATAAACGTAAAAAAAAATAAATCAGCAGACTCGGCGTAATTCAAATCAAACCCCTAATAAATTATCCCACTTCGGTGTTTGAGGTGGATATGTGTGTCACTAAGAGCTAAACACAACGGTCACAAGTCCCCCTGCAAATTCCTCACAATATGGTACTAGCTGCACTACTAATGCCAGCAAGCCCAGCCACAAGCAAACCAAAAAAAAAGGAAAATATAACGCTATTGTATTGTATTGAGGTGGATATGTGTGTCACTAAGAGCTAAACACAAGTCTCCCTGCAAATTCCTCACAATATGGTACTAGCTGCACTACTAATGCCAGCAAGCCCAGCCACAAGCAAACCAAAAAAAAAGGAAAATATAACGCTATTGTATTGTATTGAGGTGGATATGTGTGTCACTAAGAGCTAAACACAAGTCTCCCTGCAAATTACTCACAATATGGTACTAGCTGCACTACTAATAGCAGCAAGCCCAGCCACAAGCAAACCAAAAAAAAGGAAAATAAAACGCTATTGTAGCCCTAAGAAGGACTGTTGGGTTCTTGTAGAATCACTCCTGCCTAATACTATTCTAATAGAACACCCTAACGCTTTCCCTGACCAGCAGCAGCTCTCTCCCTAGTGGCATCCAAACAGAGAATGACGCGAGCAGCGCGGGCAGGGGCTAGTCTATTCCAGGGTCACCTGATCTGGCCAGCCAACCACTGCTATCGACGTGTAAGGGTACCACGTCATGCTGGGTGGAGTGCAGAGTCTCCTGGCTTGTGATTGGCTCTGTTTCTGGCCGCCAAAAAGCAAAACGGTGGGAGATGCCATTTTCTCGAGCGGGCAAAGTATTCGTCCGAGCAACGAGCAGTTTCGATTACGCTAATGCTCGAACGAGCATCAAGCTCGGACGAGTATGTTCGCTCATCTCTACTAAGGACATTTGTTTGAGAAGTTGTCTTTGAATTTGTCTAACCTTAGAAAATATGGAATACACTCACTTAGATTCTTAAACCATTAATAGGTTACCATAACCAGAATGTTACTAATTTATGGACCACTAGTGTACAGTAAAGGAAATCAACCACTAAAAAAAAAAGGCTAGAAATACTCACATCCGTTTCTCTTCACATTGATCTCGGGACAGTCCATCGTTAGTCTTGACATCCCGGAGTCACCTAGAAAACAAACGTTGGTTGTCAAGATGTCCAGCGCTCCAGGCTGCTAATTATGCATGCATGCATATACAGCAAACGATATAAACAGAATAAAACTTGACTGATGGTGAACACATCAAAAGAGAAAAAGACTATATAAATTAGCATCAATAAACATTGGTACATTAAATCAATTCTATTGTTCAGACCTTTAGGGTTTCTAGTTTCAAGATTTAAAATCCAATATGCTTCCCTATTGCCTAACTTAAAGGAAATCAACCACTTCAAAAACACAAAAAAACTAGAGATACTCATCTCTGCTCCTCTTCATCCTAGAACGCAAAGTTATAAATAACAGCACGGAGCATGGGGACAAGATGTCCAGTTCTCTGTGCTGCTAATTATGCACGCCGCTGTACCTTTCTATCCCGTGCTGGAAGAGGGAGCTGACCTCACGTGAAAGACATTGGGGGAGATTTACTTACCCGGTCCATTTGCGATCCAGCGGCGCGTTCTCTGCGGTGGATTCGGGTCTTCCGGCAATTCACTAAGGCAGTTCCTCCGACGTCCACCAGGTGTCGCTGCTGCGCTGAAGTCCACCGAGGTCCGCAGGAGTTCATGATCCGTTGCTGGGTGCAGGTAAGTGCGTGTCCAGCGACACTTTTTTTTTTTTTAAATGCGGCGGTTTTTCCGAATCTGTCGGGTTTTCGTTCGGCCACACCCCCGATTTCCGCCGCGTGCATGCCGGCGCCGATGCGCCACAACTGAACCCGTGCGCCAAAAACCCGGGGGAATTCATGGTAAATCGGCCCAAAACTTAAAAATGTGGGTAACCCGCCGTAAAAACGCAATTCAGGCCCTTAGTAAATGACCCCCATTATGTCACCTCCTTGTCACGAGGGCATGCATAATTAGCAGCCCAGAGTGCTGGACATCTTGACATCTAAGTTTGTATTCTTGGTGATCCCGGGGTGTCAAGACTATCTATCGACAGCGCCGGGATCCAGGTGAAGAGGAGTGGAGGTGAGCCTTTCTTTTTTTTTTTAATTGGTTTATTTCCTTTAACCAGATGTAAAAACACCACAACTACAGTACAATTCAATAAAACATACAATAGTTTCTAGGGATATGAATCCTTTTAGGGATATGATTAAAAAGTCTGGATTCTAGACAATGATGACACTGGCCGGATTTAGGGGAGCTCTGCACTTATGGCACAGCAGCTCATGGTCCCACGCCAACTTTAGTGCTTCCCTGAATCCGATGGCAGAGAGGATTTTAAAGATTTTATTCACACAAGCTCTAGGGATGACATTGCCTGGATCTACTTCAATAAGCAGATTCCAGGAGGTATATTTCCTTTAAAGTGTAACCGTCATTCTGAGCAAAAAAAAACCTAAAAAACATAATTCTACTCCAGGTGTCCCTGGAAATCATTCCTCAAAGTATTTTGCCTCTCGGTCCCCATTTAGTATGTTTTTTGTCCCATAGCAACCAGGGTTTCCAGCTCTCACAATAACTACAATCAGCAAGATGGAGGGGCGGGACTTTCCTCCTGTCACCTCATCAGAAGCACATGGTGCTGACCAATGAGACCATATTCATCTGTATAATATCTATCTAATATCTTTCTATCTATGTATATCCTATCTGTCTAATATCTATATATTTTTCGCATATCTATCTATGTATATTCTATCTATCATCTAGTCATATTTGTCTATCTATCTATCTAAAAAAAAATATGAGTCCAGAGCAGCACTACATAAAGCAAAGTTTCAAATGGTGCAGAGCCATATGAACAGTGGCAAAGGTTCTCTTATATCCAAAAAATAGGCAGCACTAAGTGGTTGGAACCACTGAGTGCTGCCTATTTTTTGATCTATCTATCTATCTATCTATCTATCTATCTATCAGAGAAAAACGGCAGCACTCCAAAGTAGTGAAAAAACTTGGTGTTTATACTTATTATACTTGGTGTCTTTGAGGAGGATTCGGTCTATGTGTCCCACCACTTCGATAATGTATTGAAGTGGTGGCGATACATAGACGATATCTTCCTGATATGGAAGGGGACGTCTGATGAATTACTGTCCTTTCAAAATTTCTTAAATGGGGTAGACGAGAATGTGCAATTCACTTTAGTGTGGTCGAAAGAATCGATACAGTTTCTAGATGTGCAGGTCGTGTTGAAAGATAAGGTGCTACATACGGACCTTTATGTTAAACCTACGGATAAGAATAATTTGTTACACTTTAAAAGCAACCACCCGAATAAAATGATAAGGTCTCTTCCTTACAGCCAATTCCTCAGGGTTCACCGTATAGTCTCCCTTGAATCTAATCTGCAAAAAAACTTTGATGACCTTACGGTGAAATTCAGAGGCGAGGTTATCCCAAACCATTGGTAGCTGAATATAGCAACAGGGTTCTGGACATGCAGAGAAAGGAACAGATTGAATTTAATCGCATACCTTTTGTATCAACTTACACCCAAATTAGTAGTGTAATAGGGAGAATTATTTCCAAAAACTGGCATATCCTTTCTGATGCTTTCCCTAGGATCTCAGAATTCAATGTTTCACCTCTTTTTTCTTATAGACGGACACCCAATCTCAGGGATACACTGGTAATGGCCGATATAGGCTCTAAGAAAAAAGAAAGACAGACCTTCATTGCACCTCAGAAGAAGGGTAGTTTCCCCTGTGTCAATTGCACCATGATGATTAAGGGCGATAGATTCACTCACCCGGTGACTAATGTTACATACGAGATTAAACACTATCTCACGTGTGACTCGGACCATGTCGTTTATATGCTGCAATGCCCCTGCAACCTTTGGTACATTGGTGAAATCACCCTTGATTTCAAAACTTGAATTAATCAGCACCGTTATACGATCAGGGTGGGTAGAAAGGATCTCCCGGTCCCCAAACACTTCCATGAGTGTAAACACAGAGAGGGACAACTTAGATTTCGTCTCATTGACAGGATTCCGCCCCTGAGGAGAGGAGGTGATAGAATGAAATTGTTAAAGAAACGGGAATTGGAATGGATTTTTAAACTTAATATGTTAAAGCCCAATGGGCTTAATGTTGACTTCAAAACAAGTGGACTTTT
The DNA here is from genome assembly GCF_040894005.1 of Engystomops pustulosus. Taxonomy (NCBI): domain Eukaryota; kingdom Metazoa; phylum Chordata; class Amphibia; order Anura; family Leptodactylidae; genus Engystomops; species Engystomops pustulosus. The sequence continues at coordinate 68,713,173 of NC_092418.1, read as the reverse complement.
CTGATTAACTGACTTGCCTTGCTGTGCTGTACACATCCATATGCTTTGTCATCTTCCATGTTGGTTATGGTGTCTTTACCATATGATACTAATTACGATTTTCTTTTTTTTCTAGATCACGTATTTCACCATTATACTTGCCCACCATCACATTATGCTGGGCACCGTCTGTGGATCCCTCCTTTAATTTATTTTTTTTCTGGATTCTCTTTGAATCTCATTTTTGGCTTAATAATGGAATAAAGAATTGAAAATTTTAATTTTTTTTGTGTTTATGCGTGACATATGTATTGGAGTAGCAGTACAGCTCCTATGGTATAAGGACCTAAACTAAACAGCTTTCCCTTGTTATTGAATAGGGTTAGACTGCTATCCTTGTATATGTTTTTCTCACATTGAAAGCTATATGCTGTTATGAATCAGTTCACACCGACCACTAGGGCATTGGTCTTACTGTTCACTAGTGGGGGAGACCGCAGATTACCTGTCATGGAGATGGATTCATTTTCATTACAGTATGGTGTGGTTCTCCATACTTACACGTTGTGCAGCTTACTGTACTCGTTGTTACCCACATTATTTGTGACATTTTTTCCTTAGACTCTCCTTTGAGTCTTTTTGCTCATATTTTGGGTCGGTGTGTTATATTTTTAGGTGCTCTCGTGGCCCTATCCATGGGGCACTGTTAACACAGACAGTGTCTGCTTCATAGACATATAATATACAGAGTCCCATAAGTCCATTATTAAACTGTGGTCTACCATAGAGCCTATTTAAGTTTTTTAGCTGTAGTATTTTCCCTTCTTTAATATGGGGCCCGCGGACACAGTGACGAGGTCCGCGCTTGCGCCGATGACTAATAATAACACTACACCCCTTTGTTTCTTACCAAGTGGAGATACCCTTTTTCAAGATGGCGTCGGTTGAAGCCTAAATAGCTTATGCGCATGCGAGACATGCACATTTCTGATCAGCTCCCTACTACAGGTCACGGGCATGCGCAGTAGCGCTGCCTAGACGCGATCAGCGGTTATTATGATTTTTGTAAAGGAGGTTCCACACAGGTGAGATGTTTTCACTGATCAGAGGTATAATATGAATTTCTAGATACTGGATCACTATTGCACATATTGATGTATTGACCTTAAATTATTGTAATATTGTGAAATGAAGCACGATTGTGTATACTCATGTAATGTTTACATTTTGTATGATGTCATTGCACTGCGACTATAAATATCTGTATGTATTCAGACACACTTTGCTTGACAAAGGCTGAACAACAGCCGAAACCTTGCGGGAGGTGGAATAAACACCAAGTTTTTTCACTACTTTGGAGTGCTGCCGTTTTTCTCTGTTGGATATCTATTGGACTCTGACTGGTGAGAGTCAAGGACAGCACCCATCACTATCATTTACCAGGACTGTGCTGCTATTTTTCCGATTTCTATCTATCTATCTAATATCTATTTATGCATATCCTATTAATATGATATCTATTTATCCCATATCTATCTATGTATATCCTATGTATATCATATCTATCTATTTTTCCCATATCTATCTGTCTGTCGATCTATCTGTATATTCTGTATCTATCTATCATCTAGTCATCTCTATCTATCTATCATCTATCTATCTATGTATAGCCTATCTATATCTATCTATCTAGTCTTATCTTTCATCTATCTATCTATCTATCTATCTATCTATCCGACGGAAATGCGTCCGACAGACCCTTAGTAAATGTGCCCTGTAGTGTCATAGTATATGTATACACAATGATGTGAGCCCATGTTAGCTATAGAAACATAGTGTACCTGCTTTACCTCATCAGATCCTAATTTGCTTGACAAATATCTTACTTTGATAAAAGTGCATCTTCCTTTCTGCAACCAGTATACAGTACCACAGAGGAAGGATATATTATTACATGTAGAATATACTTCTTGCTGACATTTAGGGTCCTCTGGGATCTATTTAGTGGCTGTCTGGATCAGGAAGGATGTAGGTGGAGAAAGAGTGTAGGGAGTTGTTCTCCCAGGGGTAAGTTAAGAGATGCAGTGGGTATGAGGGATAAATCATTACCTCTGAGTGGAGGCTAAAGGCAATTAGTCAGAGAAATGACACAGTCAGAGAAACATAATGTCATCTGTCAGTTGTCAAATAAAAGACTGTGTCGCATCAGCAAAATGTTAACTTAGTTATGAGGGAGGAGATGTCATGTGTGTTTTTAAACACAACTTTACCCTTTCTTAGCCAAAGGTTTTAGTAGACAAAGCTGGCAATTATGGTTTGCCATATGATGATCAGTTATTATTTCTGTTAGCAGCATACATAGATCAGTTCAGCAAAGACTTGTCCCAGATTGCAGCCTAGAAATGTTTATAGTAACAGATGGGAGCAGACGAAATGCCATCTGCTTAGAAAGATCCTATCTCTGTATCATTTATTCATATGTCCACTAGCTTAACCCTCTGCTACTAGATGCAATTCATATAAAGATGCTGCTTTTTATTAGGGTTTTACTATGTTTCTAGCCGTTAATGGATCGAAAGCCCTGGAAGGTTGATCTTATTAATATGACTTGTGTAAATCATTAAAGGGGTATTCTGGGAATATGTATGTCTGCTACAAAATCCCATAATGCTATAAATAATTAAATACAACTAAACTCAATGTCATTAATCACAAACTGGAGCTAAAATTGTTTGCTTTTATGATTTACAAAATTTTATGGGCTTTCTAAAGTAGGCGAAGTTATCTCTAAGATGGCCACCACTGGAAACTACAAACCCCATGATCCTTCAGTTCTCAGTAACAGCTCCTCCCTCTTAGGCTGTGCTCCTAGTGGTGATGTAACAGACTATCCCAATCTGTTACCATAGTAATTATGTGTAACTGCCATCACTGCATATTGCCCCACTGAGATGACACCTCACCACAACAGTGGCCGTACTGGGTGCACTGCAACCAACAAACTACAGCCAAACTTAGTGATGATCACATGACCTGACCAGGCACTCCACTGCAGAAAAATCAATGGACTGATTTAAGGGCCAGTAGCATTTTAATTCTTCATTACAGTGTACACTCACCGGCCACTTTATTAGGTACACCATGCTAGTAACGGGTTGGACCCCCTTTTGCCTTCAGAACTGCCTCAATTCTTCGTGGCATAGATTCAACAAGGTGCTGGAAGCATTCCTCAGAGATTTTGGTCCATATTGACATGATGGCATCACACAATTGCCGCAGATTTGTCGGCTGCACATCCATGATGCGAATCTCCCATTCCACCACATCCCAAAAATGCTCTATTGGATTGAGATCTGGTGACTGTGGAGGCCATTTGAGTACAGTGAACTCATTGTCATGTTCAAGAAACCAGTCTGAGATGATTCCAGCTTTATGACATGGCGCATTATCCTGCTGAAAGTAGCCATCAGATGTTGGGTACATTGTGGTTATAAAGGGATGGACATGGTCAGCAACAATACTCAGGTAGGCTGTGGCGTTGCAACGGTGCTCAATTGGTACCAAGGGGCCCAAAGAGTGCCAAGAAAATATTCCCCACACCATGACACCCCCACCACCAGCCTGAACCGTTGATACAAGGCAGGATGGATCCATGCTTTCATGTTGTTGACGCCTAATTCTGACCCTACCATCTGAATGTCGCAGCAGAAATCGAGAATCATCAGACCAGGCAACGTTTTTCCAATCTTCTACTGTCCAATTTCGATGAGCTTTTGCAAATTGTAGCAACAGTTTCCGGTTCTTAGCTGAAAGGAGTGGCACCCGGTGTGGTCTTCTGCTGCTGTAGCCCATCTGCCTCAAAGTTCGACATACTGTGCGTTCAGAGATGCTCTTCTGCCTACCTTGGTTGTAACGGGTGGCGTTTTGAGTCACTGTTGCCTTTCTATCAGCTCGAACCAGTCTGCCCATTCTCCTCTGACCTCTGGCATCAACAAGGCATTTCCGCCCACAGAACTGCCGCTCACTGGATGTTTTTTCTTTTTCGGACCATTCTCTGTAAACCCTAGAGATGGTTTTGCGTCAAAATCCCAGTAGATCAGCAGTTTCTGAAATACTCAGATCAGCCCTTCTGGCACCAACAACCATGCCACGTTCAAAGGCACTCAAATCACCTTTCTTCCCCATACTGATGCTCGGTTTGAACTGCAGGAGATTGTCTTGACCATGTCTACATGCCTAAATGCACTGAGTTTCCGCCATGTGATTGGCTGATTAGAAATTAACGAGCAGTTGGACAGGTGTACCTAATAAAGTGGCCGGTGAGTGTATGTCGACAACATTTCTCTGCTAAGGTGAGCAAAATTTTAAATAACAACTAATTACACATTAGTTTATATTTTAATGACCCATTTGAATATTAATTATGCTCATTTACCCCTGGAATACCCCTTTCAGACATTTTTACCTACCATTTAATAAGTACCTAATGTGCATGGCCTAAGGGGTTAAGGAACATGAGCACTATATATATTTTGTGTTCTTTTCTTATATGCTTAAAAGACTTCTTGGCATTTACACATTGCCCACTCCTCAAGACGTGAGAAATATGTGAATATATCTTCACTACAAAGGAGACCCAACATATGCCATTATACTCATTTCAAGTAGAAAGTATACTGATGGCATAAGAAGCTAAAGAAGCAGATGTATCCATCACATGAGACACATAAAGCTATTAAATGCATCTATAGTCCATATGATCTGCTTTTAGCCCCAGGAATACAAACTTTTCCTGCACGTAGTAAATGGAAATGTATAAAATCAGCACAAAATACGCAGATTAGGCAGGTGCTGCAGTCTACAACGAAAATGCTTGTACTGTTTCACTTATGTCCTTACATCTGTTTCAGTCTGGAAAATAATATTCCTGGATCTAAGAGGAAAAAAAAATAGACAAAGTGCGCTCGACGTGCAGATTACTCCAAATAATCAATAGATTTATGATGGGTGTGAATGACCATTCACCTTCTTATGTTGTGCAGAACGGCACAAAACGCTTCACAGCTTTATAGAGTTTTGGGTCTGCTGCTCGATGGGAGTCACTCGGTATAATACCGACATAGAGTACAGAAGAGGTGGTCGTCGAGCGAGGGTGCCCTAGTTGAATCTCCCATACATCCTCAAGGCAGGGCCGGTTCTAGACAAAGTGGGGCCCTGGGCAGAACTTAGAGTTGGGCCCCAAAATAAAACTATATGGGCAGCACGTTGGCTCAGAGGTTAGCACTACAGCCTTGCAGCACTGGTCAACATTTCAGAGGACTATGGGGCACATTAACTTACCTGTCCGAGTTGGGATCCCTGATCCGGATTGTCTGACAATGTTGCACTGTCCGACGGCGATCATCCAGGTAGATTGTGCGCCCGATATCCTGCATGTGTCACTCCCTGCTCAGGTCTGCCGGAGTTCACCATCTTCTTCCCAGTATATGTAAGTGCATGTCTTGCGACACAATTTAAAAGTTAAATCTCACGCTTAGTCCGAACCAGACGGATCGTCCGCTGACCCCACTCCCCATCCCCGATTTGTGTCGCATGAAAGCCGGCAATGATGCGACAAAATCCAATCGCATGCGACACCAACATGCGATTTTAAATGCAGCGGAAATCAACAGAATTCCTGACGAGAGTGTGGTCCCCGGACCCTTAGTAAATGAGCCTCTATATCTCTGGCTCTGTGATACTTAGATTCTTACGTCTGTTTTCCTATGAAAGAAGAGAGTCTCCTCTTTTATATGAATCTAAATCTGTGATTCTAAGTGTCAGGAAAACTGAGATATTGGGGCACATTTACTTACCCGGTCCAGTCGCGATCCTGCGGCACGGTCTATGTTGAGGATTCGGGTTCTGCCGGGATTCACTAAGGTCTGTGCGCCCGATGTCCACCAGGTGTCGCTGCTGCAACGAGGTCCGCCGGAGTTTACCTTCTTCTCCCCGGTTCATGTAAGTGCTGATCTTGCAACACAAATTATTTTTTAAATTCCGCGGTTTTTCCGAATCTGTCAGGTTGTCTGACGGCCATGCCCCTCAATTTCTGGCGCTTGAAAGTCGGTGCCGATGCGCCAAAATTTGATCGCGTGCGCAAAAATCCCGGGGCAATTCAGGGAAAATCGGAAATCGGGAAAAGGGAAACCCGACGAAAATGTGCGATTCGGGCCCTTAGTAAATGAGCCCCATTAACTGTTAAAATGCCAAGTGATTTTTATATATAAAAATGGCTCCTGAAATTCTCACTTTAAACCTGAATATCTCTGGATCCATGGGACCTAGAAAAACTATTTTAGATTCATTTGAAAGAAGAGATTCTCATCTTTGCCTACTTTGCCAACCAATAGCGCCGGCCCTGCCTCAAGGAATGGGCGTGATACCACGTTTTAATAAACACTGTTTTATTTTGTTTTAAAGCAGATAAAATCAGTCTAATGTACTAAAAGCATTTAAAAGTATTTAAAGCAAAACGTGTTTCGATTCATGAACGTATTTTTCCTCAGTTGCAATATACTCTTAACCCCTTAAGGACGCAGCCATTTTGTAGCTTAAGGCTCAGCCCGATTTTTTGGATTCTGACCTGCGTCGCTTTATATGGTTATAACTTTTGAACACTGTTACTTATCAAAACGATTCTGAGATTGTTTTTTCCCCACATGTTGTACTTCATTTTAGTGGTAAATTTTGGCTGATAAGTTTTGCGTTTACTTACAAAAAAAAAGCAAATATGATAAATTTTTTGAAAAATTTGCCATTTTCGAAATTCAAAATCATTGCGTTTTCAGGCAGATAGATTTACCACCTAAATAAGTTGCTGAATAACATTTCCCATTTGTCTACTTTACATTTTCATAATTTCTGAAATGTTTGGATAATTTATTTTGATGTCACGCGGCTTACAAAAAGAATATCGCTTTTCCTGATTTTCAGAATTGACTATTTTGGGGATAAATACAGTTTTGAATGAAATTTTACATATTTAGCATCAAAACCCCCTATATAACCAACCCATTTTCAAATCTGCACCCCTCAAGCTATCAGAAACCGCTTTTACGAAGTTTGTTAACCCCTTGAGATCTTCATAGTAATTGAATCAAAATGGAGGTGAAATTTAGAATGGTCAAATTGTTCCCTTATACGTTCATTTAGCCCTAAAATTTACACATTTCCAAAAGATAAAAAGAGAAAACCCACCATACAATTTGTTCTGCAATTTCTCCTGAGTACAAAGACCCCCCACATGTGGCCGTTACTTGTGTTATGGGGGCACAGCGAGACGCAGAAGGGAAGGAGAGCCCTGCAGCTGCCAGGATTTTAGTTTCCTCATTGGCCCCTTTTGAAGGCTATAAAATTTTTGCTTTTTCGTTATTTGGGCCATGTGATGCCATTTTTTTTGCGCGATGAGATGCTTTTTCCATTGTTACCATTTTGGGATTAGTATCACCTATTGTTGAAAATTTAGGAACTTTTTTTGAGGGCAGGAGTAGAAAAGCATCAATTCTGTACTGGATTTTTTACTTTTTTTTTTTTGGTGTTCACCGTATAGACTAATAATCATATTATCTTCATTCTATGGGTCGATACGATTACGGGGATACCAGACATGAATATATTTTCTTACGTTTTACTAAATTTGTCAAACAAAACCCTAATGTGGGGAAAAATCTATCATTTATGTATTGCCGTCTTCCAAGTGGCATAACATTGTTACTTTTTTGGCTACGGAGCTGGTTGATGGCTTATTTTTTGCGGGACATGTTGTACTTTGCACCAGTATCATGTCGGAGTACACATGGTTTTTTGATCACATTTTATAGCATTTTTTGTGGGATTGAATAGCTAAAAATCATAATTTTTGGAAGGTTTATAGCAGTTTTTTTTTACGGCGTTTATCGTGGGGGTTCAATAATGATTTACTTGTATTCTACGGGTTGTTACGGACGCGGTGATACTATATATGTGGGGTTTTTGTTATGATTTAGACTTTTTTGGGGTTATATGTCTCTTTATATGTTATGGGGCTTATGGGCATTTTTATTGATTTATTACTTTATTTTTTATTGAATAACTTTTTTTTTTAAACTTTTTCACTTTTTCCACCATGGGAAATGACCAAGCAATCATCTGATTGCTTGTTCATGATAATACTCTGCAATAATCATGTATTGCAGAGTATTATCAGTGTCAGCCTATGCACTTGCATAGGCTGGCACTATGCCAGTAAGATGACGTCACAGACGCCATCTTACTGGCAGTGCCTGCAGGCTGTGCTGGGGACCAGATCGGACCCCAGCACTTCCATAGCAGCGATCGGTGCCCCCCGAAAACGGTTCGGGGGGGCCGATCGTGGGGGAAAGACACCCCAGAGACATGTTAGATGCCGCGGTCGTGCTGACCGCGGCATTTAACGGGTTACACACCCGCGATCGGAGCCGACTCCGATCGCGGGTGTTACACTGGGGTGCCGGCTATTAGTTACAGCCGGCACCCCGTGTTTCCCCATGCCGGTTCGGCTCTGATCCAGAGCCGAGCCGGCATAAGTGCCGTGGCGGATATATCCGCCACTGAGCGCTAAGTCACTGCGCTCCGTGGCGGATATATCCGCCACGGAGCGTGAAGGGGTTAAGGAGACCGGGTCTGTATTTAAAAACACAAAGAAGCACAAAAAGATTATGACTAGGGATTACTGAACTATAGATATGTGATCCCTAATTTTTTTTTTATAAAATCTCCAAAAATATAAAACACTTGGTGACTACGATAGAAAGAAATCTACATTAGTACTACCAAAAAGGACTTAAAAAGGACCTACAAGTACGGAAGCTTGCATGGACCAGACTTCCAAACCAATTCACAAAGACAAAAGTGTTTTTATTATATTGAATAATTTTGCAAAATTGGCATCTTTTTTTGTAGCATTTGGAAATTAAGGTTTTTAAATTGCTGTTATTTGAGTTCTCCCTAAATTTATGTTGTTTTGGAATACTCGGTGCCATTCTCTGTTTCAGTGTCTTTGCTGTTCTATATGTGAACTGTGGAGTTATCAGTATGTTTTTTTCTAGATAGGGATCTTTTTTCAAAATGTGCCAGTGCTTTTTTAGGACTGTTTGTTCTCCTTGTGATTGTTTGTGTATGTAGTAATGAATCTTATGCTGCTGTTTTTCTCTTTGCTCTGCTTACTGCTTTTCTTTGTTGTCAGTAGGCAGTGTTGTTTTGTATATCGTTCTGCCCTTATATTTGCATTTATCACAATCTGGATATCCTTTAGTCAAAAAGCGCTCTTCTATTATTTTTGCTTATTCACTATAGGGTCCAATATCTGTGAAATTTTTCCTGATTCTCAAGAATTGGCTATATGGAATGTTTCTCAGCCAGTTTTCATGGTGGTTGCTTGAAAAATTCAGGTAGCTACTTATGTCTACTGACTTAAAATAGGTTTCAGTAATAATACTATTATTTCTGTGGCTAATAGCCAAATCAAGAAATTACATTTTCTCTTCTTGTACATTCAACGTGAACCTGATACCCCATTCATTATTGTTTATCCTATTGAAAATTTTTTGTGATGTTTGGTCCCCTCCCCTCCCTCCCTATCTATCTATCTATCTATCTATCTATCTATCTATCTATCTATCTATCTATCTATCTATCTATCTATCTATCATATATATGATCTTCTCCTCATTTTGGGGGGACCAAACAAAGGGATCACATATCTATATTTACAGATCACTGAGAGAGAAACTATATGGTAATATGTATCAATGATTCGGTAAACCCTAGTCATTATTCTTTTGCGCTTCTTTGTGTTTTTAAATACATTACCGGTCTTTTTGAGAGTATATTGCAACTGAGGAAGAATTCATTCTGGATCCGAAATGCATTGTGCTTTAAATACTTTTAAATGTTTTTAGTACATTAGACTGATTTTATCAGCTTTTAAACACAATAACACAGTTGTCAATGCTTGGGGTCAGTGAACCCCCTGGGCCACCGCGGATGATGACACAAGCCAACACCTGGGACCGGAATCTAAGAGGCACCCGGTCTTCACCAGAGCCCACAGCAAACCAGGTAGGTCTTGCTGTGGCGTGGTACCACCAGGTTGTTTCTCGTGCTCGGGGATAGGCAATAGGTCAATGCAGACGCAGAGGTTCAAGGTCAGAGACGAAGCAAGAGGTCAGGGCAGGCAGCGTAGTCAGGAATGGAATCAGGGTAACAACCGGAAATCACAATAACAGCGCAGGGCATCAAACAAGGCTTTCTCTAAGGCACAAGGCATGGGTGTGCAGGGAGAGGCAGGTTTTAATAGATTTCTTGGAAATGGCCAGCGCCAATTAATGGTACGCTGGCCCTTTAAATTTCCTGAAGCCAGTGCGCGCATTAGGAGATGGGGACACGCACGCACAGACTGCGGACAGGAATCAGAGGTGTGCAGAGCGGACGTCGCGCCAGCAAACATGGTGGGGCACGAGTGAGCCCGTGACCCGCTATATGGGTCATGGGAGCATCCGTGACCCCCCATGACAGTACCCCCCCCCTTCAGCCTCCCCCTATTTTTCGGCTGGAGAAATCTCTGCAGATGGTCCAGCATATTGTCCTCGGGCCCCCATGATCTCTCCTCAGGCCTGAACCCCTTACAGTCAACAAGGAAGAACCCCTTACCTCTCACTGTCTTCATATCCAGGACCTCCTTTACCTCAAAAACATTGGTGGAATCAGCCTCAGGAGCAGGAGGAGGCACTTGCCGAGAGAAGTGGTTCAGGATTACTGGCTTCAAGAGAGAGACGTGGAAGGAGTTTGGAATGCGCATGGAGTTAGGAAGGCAAAGCTTATATGCCACTGAATATATGCGCTTAATCACCACAAAGAGACCAAGAAAGCGTGGACCGAGTTTGTAACTAGGAGTCATCAGCTGGGCGTATTTAGAAGAAAACTACACTTTGTCACCTGTAAAGAAGACGCTACGCTTCTTATCGGCCTGGTTCTTGGTGTGGGCAGTGGCCCGGAGGAGAGATTGGCAAGTCTGTTTCCAAATAGATTTGAGGTCCTGTACCAGCTGCTCCACCACAGGAACATCCAAGGGAATGGACAGAGGAAGAGGAGGATGAGCAATTTGTCTGTATACGACTTGAGCCAAGGGAATTATAGGAGAACAAAAGACTGGACCAGTCATCTTGATGGGCAGAGACAAAATGGTGGAGATAACAGCCCAAAGTTTGGTACACCTTTTCTACTTGAACATTCGACTGAGGGTGATAGGCAGAAGAAAAGTCCAGAGTCACTTTCAACTGATAGCACAAGGAATGACAAAACTTGGACACAAATTGAGCCCCGCGATCAGATACGATGTGTTGTGGAAGCCCATGCCGCCATAAGAACTGGTCAGTCACCACCTAGATGACCAGATTGCCAGAGGAAGTTGGAAGGCCCGTGACAAAGTCCATAGCCATGTACGACCACAAGCAACTGGGTATCGGTAACGGAAGCAAGAGGCCAGCCGGTTTCCGGGGGGAAGGCTTATTCCGGGCACAGGAAGTCCAGGATCCCACAAAATCCCGAACATCGTTGACCAGGTCAGGCCACCAGTAATAGTGGGAAATGACAGACAGGGAGCGTCGCACCCCAGGGTGCCCAGACAGACACGAAGAATGTCCCCAAGACTAAATCCTCTTCCGTAGTGCAGGTTGGACATACATCTTGCCGGGGGGAAGCTGCCGAAGATCCACTGGAGCTGCAACAACAAGTTGTTCTGGAGAGATGATGTGCCGAGGAAACGGCTGTTCTCAAATGACATCCATAGGACATTCTTTTCCATAGAATGGAAATGGATTAGCAGGTTGAAGCGGGAAAGAATACTGACCAACGGGCTTGCTTGGGATTAAGGCGCTGAGCCGTCTGGAGATACTGGAGGTTCTTGTGGTCCGTGTACACGTAAACCATATGAAGAGCTCCCTCCAGTAGATATCACGATTCCTCCAGGGCAAGTTTGATGGCCAACAGTTCTCTATCTCCAACAGAGTCATTTCTCTTTGCGGAGGAAAAAGTCCTGGAAAAGGACCAGCACGTGAGAGTTCGGCCCTTAGGCCCTTTCTGGGTGAGCACAGAGGGTGCATCCACCTAAAGATGGAAGGTTTTCTCTGTGTTAGGCTTAGTGAGAACAGGAGCCAGGGCAAAGGCTGACTTTAACTTTGAGAAGGCCTCTTCAGCCACCGACGGCCAGAGGCGGGGATTGGCATCCTTCTTGGTGAGCGCCACAAAGGGAGACACCATGGGAGATACTGCAGATCCCCTAAAATGTCATTAACAAACTTCTGGAGCATTACAGAGTCCAAATCGCATCACTAGGTACTCAAAATGTCCATCTCAAGTGTTAAATTCTGTCTTCCATTCTTCTCTCTTGCAGATCTGGATGAGGTTATAGGCCCCACGAAGGTCCAATTTGGAGAAGACCTTGGAACCCCACAGACAGTCAAAGAACTCTATAATCAATGGCAGGGGGTAGTGGTTCTTAACCGTGACCTTGTTAAGCCCACAATAGTCTATGCAGGGACGCAGGGTACCGTCCTTCTTGGTTACAAAAAAGTAGTCTGCACCAGCCAGATAGGAGGACTTGCGTATAAACCCTCTCTGGAGGTTCTCTTTAATATATTTCAACACGGGCTCGGGAGCGGAGAGAGGGTGCACACGACCGCAGGGAGGAGAGGTACCCGGCAACAGCTCTATAGGGTAGCCATAGGGACGATGTGGCGGCAATGTCTCTGCCTGCTTGGCTTGGGAATCACAGAGAAGGCCAAGACGGGTACTGGTAGAGATGCCACCATGCAGCGGGATTGACACTCTGGGCTCCAACGAAGAATTTCCTCCGTCATCCAGTTGAGCACAGGTGCATAAAGCTGAAGCCTTCGGAAGACCCAGCAGGAGAGATGAGGTAGAGCATGGCAGCACGTAGAAGGACAGTCTCTCTTTATGCAAAACATTGACATGCTGGGAAATTGGCTCGGTGCAGTACCGGACCAGATCGGAGAGCATTTTTCCACTGACCAGAGGCTTCTCAAGAAGGACCACAGGCATGTGATGCCGGGAGACCAAAGCGGCATCCACGAATTTTCCCGCGTGGAGAAGCTTTGCTTACACCTAGGGACGTTTCTCCCAAAAACCCTAGTAGCCGCCAGGCGAGGTAGATGATGTATATATACTTGGGGTTGATTGTGACGTAACTCCTCAGCGCACTCCTTAAACATCAATCTGATTAGCCAGTGCAATGAGACCATTCAGAGTACATGGCAGGTCACGTGCAGCCAAAGCGTCTTTGACTTGAGCTAGATGCGTCTAGACGTGGCAATCAGCCAAGGCCATGACCGGATTGTCTCTGTCCCAAAAAGGGGTAGCCCAGGCCAGGGCCTTCCCTGGTCTGCTGGACCAAAACAGTTGTAAGATCAGCCAGTTTTGAAAGTGGCACCTTGGCGGGGTCCATGGCCGGATCTTACTGTCACTGTTCTGGGTCAAAGAATGCTCTGGTCCACCACAGATGATGAAACTAGCCGACACCTGGGACCAGAATCTAAGTGACACCCGGTCTATACCAGAGCCTTTCGCAAAGCAGGTTGGTCTTGCTGCGGAGTGGTTCCACTAGGTCCTTCCACAGGCGTAACTTCTCCGCGTTGGCAGCCAAAGGTACAAGTCGACAATAGGTTGATGCAGGCGACAGAGGTTCAAGGTCAAAGAAGAAGCAAGAGGTGAGGGCAGGCAGCGGAGGAGCGTGGTTATGAGCGGAACCTGGGTCACAACGGGAAATCACAAATACAGTGCGCTGGCCCTTTAAATTTCCTAAAGCCTAGGAGACAGGGGGGCGCACGCGCACAGAGCGCGGCTGGGAATTATGAGCGGGGAGAGGTGAGCAGTGCCTGTGCCGCGCCAGTGAACACGGAGGGGCACGGGTGAGTCTGCGTGAGTACCCGTGACCCCCATGACAACAGTGTTTATGAAAATGTGGTATCGTGCCCATTCCTTGTGGATGTACGGGAGATTCAACTGGGACACCTCCCCGGACGACCACCTATTGTGTATTCTTGGATCTAAGCTATCTTTTAAAGAAAAGAGCTATATACTGTGGGTGCGGATAGTATTCAGACCCTTTAAAATTTGTAAGCCAATTGGTAAGATCAAAAAAGTTCTGTTAGGATAGGGTACACAAAAGACAGGGGATAGTGTGCCCTGAGCTTGCCCCAACCTCTGTCCCTTCCTATAGCCCCCCCACGCTAAACCGTGGGGCGACTACTTGAAGACTCGGAATATACTGAGTAAGTGTGGATAAGGGAAAATACAAACAGACAGACAAACATAGAACATAAAAGAATCGTAAACAAGCCGGAGTCACAACTAGAGGGAACGTCAAAAGCAGAATCAGTAAGCAAGAGTCAAAGTCCAAAACTAGCCGAGTTAACAACAATATAGATACAAATACTGAGCAATACAAACTAGCAGCAACCAGGTGGAGAAAGGGATTTTCAAACACTGGCACTGGAGACTTGTGAAGCTGCAATTTATGCAGCCAGAACTCCACCTCCAGAATCTGATAGGAGCTGGACAGTTCCTGGGAATTAACCCCTCACGGTGCAGAATAACCAGGCACCAAGCAGAGGTTCAAAGTCCCAGCCCCTCCTAGACAGCGCGAGATCTTAGCAGCCGCTGCCCAGGACGAGAGGTGGAGTTTGCGCGGATACGCGCCGGGGTACGGAGAACGCTGCTGGCACCACCAGAAGAACCAGAAGTGCCAGCAATCTCCCTAGCGAACCTGACAGTACCCCCCCCCTGACGGGGGGCCTTCGGACCCCTAGATCTTAAAGATGGCTTCTGAGGGTTGGCCTGATGAAACATCCTGAGTAACCGTGGAGCATGAACATCTCTAGCCGGAACCCAAGACCTATCCTCAGGACCAAAACCCTTCCAATGGACCAGGTACTGCAGGGAGTTACCTACCCATCTGGAATTCACCACTTTTTCCACTTCAAATTCCAGATTCCCCTCCACAATAGATGGAGAAGGAGGGTCAGGAAGAGGCAAAACAGGCTCAACATAGCGCTTCAGAAGACTCTTATGGAAGGTGTTATGAACCCGCCACCCTGCTGGAAGTGTAATCTTAAAGGAAACCGGGTTAACCATATGAGTAACAACAAACGGACCCACAAACCTGGGCGCAAACTTCAAAGAGGGGACCTTCAATTTAAGGTTTTTCGTGGATAACCACACTTTATCCCCCACCACAAACGTATCAGAGTTAGTGCGCCTTCTTTCAGTCTGTTGGACCATAGAATTTTGTGCCCTCCGAATACTCTCCCGAACTTGTGACCAGAGCGAGCGCAACTTGGATGCAATAGCTTCCGCTCGAGGAATATTAGAGACAGGCACAGATGAAAAAGAGAAACGAGGATGAAAACCATAATTGCAGAAAAACGGAGATACCTGTGTGGACGAACTACAGTGGTTATTAATAGCAAATTCTGCCAACGGAAGGAATTTCACCCACTGGTCCTGACTGTCCGAGACAAAGAGTCGCAGATATTGAATCATCTCCTGATTCATTCTCTCGGACTGACCATTAGACTCAGGATGAAACGCTGAGGAGAACGACAAATTAACTTCCAGTCTAGAACAAAATGCTCGCCAAAATTTGGAAACAAATTGTACGCCCCTGTCAGACACAATATCATCTGGTATACCATGGAGGCGTACAATATTCTGTATAAACAAATCAGCCAATTCTTCAGCTGAAGGTAACTTTTTTAATGGAACAAAGTGTCCCATCTTGGAGAAACGGTCCACTACCACCCAAATCACTGTATAGCCTTGAGATGCTGGCAGATCAGTGACAAAATCCATTGACACTTTGGACCATGGCCTGGTGGGAACTGGAAGTGGAAGAAGAGGCCCCTCAGGACGTCTCCTGGGAGTCTTTCCTCGCGCACAGACCTGACAGGCTTGGACAAATTCGTGCACATCATTAGTCATGTGAGGCCACCAGTAACTTCTCTTTAAGAGATCCAAGGTACTCCGCATTCCCGGATGACCTGCCAATACTGAGCAATGAGTCTCCTCCAACACTCTCAAACGACAAGAAAGAGGAACAAATAATTTGCCTTCCGGAAGGTCTTTGGGTGCAGATTTTTGTCCTGCTAAAATTTGAGAGGAGAGGTGGGAGGAGACAGCTGCCAACACAACACCTGGAGACAAAATATTACTGTCCGTAGTCGCTGGAAGCTCAGGAGTCCCGAAGCTACGGGACAAGGCATCAGCCTTCACATTTTTTGACCCAGGTCGGTAGGTGACCACAAAATTAAAGCGAGAGAAAAACAAGGCCCACCTAGCCTGACGTGAGTTCAAACGCTTAGCAGTATCCAAATATACTAAGTTCTTATGATCTGTGAGCACAGTTATCGGATGAAGAGCTCCTTCCAAAAAGTGTCGCCAGACTTCAAATGCCCACTTAATGGCAAGGAGCTCTCGATTACCAATATCATAATTCCTCTCACAAGAGGAAAACTTTCTAGAGAAATATGCACAGGGCCTCAGTCTGGTGAGAGTGGAGGACCCCTGAGACAACACTGCACCTACTCCTACCTCGGAGGCATCAACCTCCACAACAAACGGTAGAGAGAGGTCAGGTTGAACCAAAACTGGGGCTGACGAGAATGCCGCTTTTAAAGTTTCAAACGCTGAGCAAGCGGCAGGGGACCAGTTGTTTGGATCAGCACCCTTACGGGTTAGATCCGTGAGGGGTTTGGCGATCACAGAAAAGTTCTTTATAAAGTTCCGATAATAGTTAGCGAAACCTAAAAATCGTTGTAGGGCCTTAAGATTGGTAGGCCGAACCCAGTCCGTGAGCGCCTGAACCTTACTCGGATCCATCTGTACATCAGAGGGAGTCACAACATAACCTAAGAAGGAAACCTTCTGGACGCAAAAAACACACTTTTCCAGCTTAGCGAAGAGGTGGTTTTTGCGCAACCTGGCAAGTACCTGGCGGAGATGTTGCTGGTGAGAAACCATATCAGGAGAAAAAATCAAAATATCGTCTAGATACACCACCATAAACACACCGATGTAATCATGAAAGATGGAGTTCATAAAGCCTTGAAAAACCGCTGGGGCATTACTCAAACCAAAGGGCATAACCAGGTATTCAAAGTGCCCCAAAGGTGTATTAAATGCGGTTTTCCACTCATCCCCTTCTCGGACCCGAATCAGGTTATAAGCCCCTCTGAGATCTAATTTAGAGAACACTTGGGCCCCAGAAACCTGATTTAAGAGATCCGGGATCAAGGGGAGGGGACCTAAGTTTTTTACCGTTATCTTATTTAATTCTCGGTAATCAATACACGGCCGTAAACCACCATCTTTTTTCTCAACAAAAAAGAACCCGGCCCCAGTGGGCGACTCAGAGGGACGAATATGTCCGATTGCCAAACTCTCATCAATATAACTCCTCAGTGCCTCCCGTTCTGGTACTGACAGGTTATATATACGACCCTTTGGCAATCTAGCATCAGGAAGAAGGTCAATTTTACAATCAAACTCCCTGTGAGGAGGAAGGACTTGGGACAAGGGTTTTGAAAACACATCTGAGTAGTCAGAGAGAAAACCTGGAAGACTCTGATCTTCCGTCACTACTGTACATAGTGAAACTCTGGTCAGGTGATCCTTACAGTGAGGACCCCAATGAACCAGCTCCAGAGTTTCCCAATTAATTACCGGATTATGGATCCGGAGCCAGGGTAGACCAAGAATGACATTTTCAGACAGGTTTTCCATAACTAGAAAAGAACACCATTCTTCATGCATAGCTCCTACCATAAGCTTTATCTGCGGGGTTCGGAATTTGATCAACCCTGCCTGTAGAGGGGTCAAATCCGCACCCGACATCTGGATAGGAGTGGACAATGGAATCAATGACATGCAAAACTGAGAGACAAAATTATAATCGATTAAATTAGTCGCAGCACCTGAATCCAAAAAGGCACGACCAGTGCAGGAAACAGACTGAAACTTAACCGTACAAGGTAAATACATTCTAGACACAATAGGGAGTACCTGAGCTCCTAAGCAGTCCCCCCGACTACTGCTTAGGAGCGGAAGTTTTCCTGCTGCTGCCTCTTGGAACAGGTGTTGATCTGATGATCAGGACTTCCACAGTAGAAACAAAGATGGCGTCTTATTCGATGTTGCTTCCGCTGTGCAGGAGAGATGCTATCCAGCTCCATGGATTCCAATTCTGGACTACCTGGAGACGGACTGGCCGCTGGCTGACAGTCCGAGGACACCCGAGGTGATCGCCTGGATCTTAGGCGACGATCAACTCGGATGACCAGAGTCATAGCATCATCTAATGTCTGAGGCTCGGCATAAGCTAAGACTAAGTCCTGTACTCGGTCTGACAGTCCGGACATAAATTGGTCTTTTAGGGCGCAGTCATTCCATTGCGAGTCAGTCACATACTGTCTGAACTGGGCACAATAATCTTCTGCTGTCCGTTTTCCCTGGCACAGAGATCTAAGGTGGGAAACTGCAAGTGCTCGGCGGTCAGGTTCGTCATAAATCTGGCCTAAAGCAGAAAAAAAAGCGTCAAGAGAAGAACGGGATGGAGAGTCAGGTGGGAGAGAAAAAGCCCAATTTTGCGGATCCCCACGCAACAGGGAAATTACCACGCCCACCCTTTGAATCTCTGTGCCCGATGAACGAGGGCGTAAAGAAAAGTAAAGTTTACAGGCCTCCCGAAATGAAAAAAATTTCTTACGGTCACCAAAAAACACGTCAGGGAGAGGAACCTTAGGTTCAGGTGTGGGTGGCAGTGGATCCTGCGGTGATGTCTGCCGTGGAACCTGCATAGATTCCTGAATTTGGAGACGGGAAGCTAGATCCTGAACAAAGTGAGTTAGGGTCTGGACCTGAGTGACCACAGCTGACAAAGGCTCCATGGAAGGAGAGAATGTAGCAGGTCGGATACAGGATGCAGACCTATGTGCGGCCAGTGTTTCTGTTAGGATAGGGTACACAAAAGACAGGGGATAGTGTGCCCTGAGCTTGCCCCAACCTCTGTCCCTTCCTATAGCCCCCCCACGCTAAACCGTGGGGCGACTACTTGAAGACTCGGAATATACTGAGTAAGTGTGGATAAGGGAAAATACAAACAGACAGACAAACATAGAACATAAAAGAATCGTAAACAAGCCGGAGTCACAACTAGAGGGAACGTCAAAAGCAGAATCAGTAAGCAAGAGTCAAAGTCCAAAACTAGCCGAGTTAACAACAATATAGATACAAATACTGAGCAATACAAACTAGCAGCAACCAGGTGGAGAAAGGGATTTTCAAACACTGGCACTGGAGACTTGTGAAGCTGCAATTTATGCAGCCAGAACTCCACCTCCAGAATCTGATAGGAGCTGGACAGTTCCTGGGAATTAACCCCTCACGGTGCAGAATAACCAGGCACCAAGCAGAGGTTCAAAGTCCCAGCCCCTCCTAGACAGCGCGAGATCTTAGCAGCCGCTGCCCAGGACGAGAGGTGGAGTTTGCGCGGATACGCGCCGGGGTACGGAGAACGCTGCTGGCACCACCAGAAGAACCAGAAGTGCCAGCAATCTCCCTAGCGAACCTGACAAGTTCTTTCACATGTTGTAAAGCACCTAATCTTGACAGAAACATAAAATAAATGTCATATTTTTGCTTATTTATTTAACAAACTGAAACTAAGAAACACTGAAATATCACATGGTCATAAGTATTCAAACCCTTTGCTGTGACATTCATATTTAAGTTACATGCTGTCCATTTGCTTAAGAGGGTTCTACTCCTTCATTGGAGTCCGGCTGTGTTTAATTAAACTAATTGGACTTGATTAGTCTTGATAGACTTGATAGAACACCCCTGTCTATATAAGATCTTACAGCTCACAATGCATGTAAGATCACATGAGAATTATGGGGTCTAAGAAACTGCCCAAGGAACTAAGAGACATAATTGTGGCAATCTGGCCAAGGTTACAAAAGAATTTCTGCAGCACTCAAATTTCCTAAGAGCACAGTGGCCTTCATAATCCTTAAATGGAAGAAGTTTGGAAGAACACAACTCCTTGACCTGGTCATCCAGCCTAACTAAGCAATAATGGGAGAAGAACCTTGGTGAGAGAGGTAAAGAACCACCCTAAGATCCGTTTGACTGAGCACCAGTCAGGGCTTTATGTCAGATTGTGCAGACGGAAGCTTCTCCTCAGTACAAGACATATGAAAGCCTGCATACATCTTGCAAAATAACACTTGAAGGACTCCAGACTATGAGAAATAAGATTCTGTCGTCTGATGAGACACATATTGAACTATATTGAACTCTAAGAGGTGTGTGAGGAGAAAACCAGGCACTGCTTATCAGTCTATGGGTATATTTTTCAGCTGCTGGATGACTTGTTGCAATTGAAGGAAAAATTATTGCTGCCAAGTACAGCGATATCCAGGACGAAACTTGTACTAGCTCAAAAAGGCGCTTCTATTCAATACTGAGCAAAGGGTCTGAATACTTATGACCATGTGATATTTCAGTTTTGTTTGATTAGTAAATCAGCAAAAATATCTACAATTCTGCTTTTGTCTGTCAAAATGGGGTGCAGAGAATACATTAGTGATCTTACCAATTGGCTGCAATGAAACAAAGAGTGACAAATTTAAAGGGGTCTAAATACTTTTCATACCCATCTATATTAAAAACGGTATAAACAGTATAACAGCTTTCACAGTTCGTGGTATCACGGGTCGCGGGCTCACCCATGCTCCCCCGGGCTCGCAGGCTTGGTGCCGCCGCAGCTCATCTCTCCCCATTCCGGAATCACTGCCAAGCTCCGTCCGCGCGCGTCCACGCCTCCTAGGGCGCACGCACGGCACCTTCAGGAAATTCAAAGGGCCAGTGCACCGCTAATTGGTGCACTGGCTAATTACTTCCCCTTTAAAAACCCTGCCCCTTCCTTACATTCTTGCCAGATCTTTGTGACTCACAGCCTGAGAGAAAGCTATTCTGCGATTTGCCTGCAATTCCTGTGTCTCTTGCATTCCTGTGTCTCCTGCGTTCCTGAGTCCCTCCGTGTTCCAGTGTTACCTGAGCTCCTCCGTGTTCCCGTGTACCTGTATTCCTCCGTGCTGCTATCCTGTGTGCTGTGTTCCCGTACCCTTCTGCTTGGACCTCCTGTTGCTGACCCCGGACCGGACTCTGACGTTGCATCTCTGCCGCCTGCCCTGACCTTGTGCCTGGACTTTGACCACAAGACCGTCTCTGTACTACAACCTTGGCCGCCACTGCAGACAAGTCACGCCTGAGGAAAGACCTGGTGGTACCACGCCGCAGCTTGTCTAACCCGCCTTGCGGTGGGCTCTGGTGAGAACCGGGTACCACTTAGACTCCGGTCCCAGGTAGTGGCTTGTGTCATCGTCTGCAGTGGTCCAGAGGATCCTGCAAGCCTAACAACAGTGTCAGGATCAGTGATAGTGGATCCTCTTTACAACCGCAGACGATGACATAAGCCAACACCTTGGTCCCGGGTTTCACCAGAGCCTGCTGCAAAGCAGCTTGGACTTGTTGCGGCGTGGTACCACCAGGTCCTTACACAGGGGTCCGGGGTGGCGGCCAAGGTGTAGTACAAAATCATCAGGCAAACTCATGGTCTGGGACAGCCAGGAGGTCGGGACAGGCAGCACAGGATCAGAGTCGGGAACGTAGCAAGGCAAGGTCAAGGCAAGCAGCAGAGGAGCGTAGTCAGGAACGGAACCAGAGTCACAACAGGAAAACACAATATCAGAATAGGACAAAGCTTTCTCTAAGGCACAAGGCACGAAGATCCGGCAGGGTGTTAAGGAAAAGGCAGATTTGTATAGAATTCTGGGAAATGGCCATCACCAATTAACGCCCATGAATCAATAGCTCTTGGGATATAGAACAACTTTGCCTATTATCTTTGTTACCTATATGCAGCACTTTCCTTGCTATGCTCAGATTATCTGAGTGCTGCAATGGCTGCTTCCTCTCCATCTGATAATCAGCCATGGATTCCATAGTATAAACAAACTCTACAAACTGGATGGTTTCACGGGAAGGGAGGGGCTGCTGCTCTCTGCTCACAGAGGAGGAGGAGGTCGAAGTCATGTGACAGAGCTCTCTCTGTTTATGTAGAAGAGCTGGAGGTTTTTAATACTGTGGATACAGATGTCTCCTGCACAGAATAGTGAGGTACAAGATCTCACTGTTCCCTATCAGTGCCTCCATCCCAAACTGTGATTTTACAGAACTTTCTCTGTCTCTCTCTACACCACATGCTTCTTCCCTTGTCACTTTGTGAACTGTGCAGATAAGCTATAAACCCTTAGTGCTCACACAGCACAGGCTACAGACTTCATGTAACTAGTTTACTTATGATTTCTACCACTTATTACATGTTCCATGCTCCTCCATGTGATGAAAGCTGCCAGGCTGTCACCATTTACATCCTGTATGTATACTTGTGGGAAAATAAATGGATTTAATGCTGACCTCAGCTTGAGGGCAGGGACTAATGTCTGTCAGTCTATGCCCTCAAGCTGAGGCCAGTTAGCTTGCCCACAGATCCCATGATGCCTTGTGTTCTCTCATTTCACCTCTGATGAGAAAGATTTTTGTCAAACACAGAACAGAAAATGCCATAACTTTGGAAAGAAAAGAATGAGCAGCACTGTTCACATTGTTCTGTTTGTTTTAAAGGGGGAATCACATATAATAATTTGGTAAAATCATTATAACTTTATAGTTATGCAAATACAGACAACCTATTTAATGAAAATGTACAACAGTTGTCAGGTTCGCTAGGGAGATTGCTGGGACTTCTGGTTCTTCTGGTGGTACCAGCAGCGTTCTCTGAACCCCGGCGCGTATCCGCGCAAACTCCACCTCTCGTCCTGGGCAGCGGCTGCTAAGATCTCGCGCTGTCTAGGAGTGGCTGGGACTTTGAACCTCTGCTTGGTGCCTGGTTGCAGCTTCACTAGTCACCTGTGCCAGTGTTTGAAAATCCCTTTCTCCACTCGCTGCTACTAGGTTGTATTGCTCAGTATCTGTATTGTTGTTACCTCGGCTAGTTTTTGACTTTGACTCTTTGCTTACTGATTTTGCTATTGACGCACCCTCTCGTTGTGACTCCGGCTTGTTTACGATTCTTTTGTGTTTTATGTTTGTCAGTCTGTTTGTGTTTCCCTTCCCTCACTTATCCAGCGTATCTCGAGTCTTCAAGTAGTCGCCCCACGGTTTAGCGTGGGGGGGGCTATAGGAAGGGACAGAGGTTAGGGCAAGCTCAGGGCACACTATCCCCTGTCTTTTGTGTACCAATCTTAACAACAGTAAGTTGTGAGGATTTCATAGATACCTCACATTCGTATATTCACTAAAATATATTTTTGCATAATATTGCACTGTGCTTCACAGAAACGCATTTTATACTCTCCCTTAAACAATGGGAACCTGTCAGGTTCGCAGAGGAGAATGCTGGGACTTCTGGTTCTTCTGGTGGTGCTAGCAGCGTTCTCCGACCTACGGCATGTATCTGCTGTATATTGCAGCAAAGGCTTACCGGTAACACCTGCGGTCGGTGCTAGCAACGATTGCGGGTGTCAACCCGCAGATTGCCACCGGCTTCAAAAAGATCTGCCCATGTGCCACCATTTTGCCAAGGATTGTCGCTCCCTGTGACGAAACCGGGAACGGCGATTCGTCGCCATGACAGCCTCGGGTCTTCGAAGACCCAAGGCTGCCTCAGTTTAACCCCTTCATTACAATGTGTGAAGGGTATGGGGGTAGTGTTCCTCACTGTATGGGGGACACTACCGCCACACAGTGAGGAATACAGCCATACAGTGAGGAACACTACCCCCATACAGTGAGGAACACTACCCCCATACAGTGAAGAATACATCCATACAGTGAGGAACACTACCCCTATACAGTGATGAACACTACCTCCATACAGTGATGAACACTACCTCCATACAGTGAGGAACACTACCCCCATACAGTGAGGAACACTACCTCCATACAGTGAGGAACACTACCCCCATACAGTGAGAGACACTACCCCCATACAGTGAGAGACACTACCCCCATACAGTGAGAGACACTACCCCCATACAGTGAGAATACTACCACCATACAGAGAGGAATACTACCGCCATACAGTGAGGAACACTACCGCCATACAGTGAGGAACACTACCGCCATACAGTGAGGAACACTACCGCCATACAGTGAGGGACACTACGCCCATACAGTGAGGAATACTCCCACCATACAGTGAGGAATACTACTGCCATACAGTGAGGAACACTACCACCATACAGTGAGGAACACTACCGCCATACAGTGAGGGAAACTACCGCCACACAGTGAGGAACACTAGCGCCATACAGTGAGGAACACTACCGCCATACAGTGAGGAACACTACCGCCATACAGTGAGGGACACTACCCCCATACAGTGAGGAACACTACCGCCACACAGTGAGGAACACTATGCCCATAAAGTGAGAGACACTACCGCCACACAGTGAGAAACACTACCCCCATACAGTGATGAACACTACCCCCTATCAGTAAGGAACACTACTGCCACACAGTGATGAACACTATGCCCCATACAGTGTTGAACACTACCTCCATACAGTGAGGAACACTACCCCCATACAGTGAGGAACACTACCCCCATACAGTGAGAGACACTACCCCCATACAATGAGGAACACTACCCCCATACAGTGATGAACACTACCCCCTTTCAGTGAGGAACACTACCCCCATACAGTGATGAACACTACCCCCATACAGTGATGAACACTACCCCCATACAGTGATGAACACTACCCCCATACAGTGATGAACACTACGCCCATACACTGAGAGACACTACCCCCATACAGTGATGAACACTACCCCCATACAGTGAGGAACACTGCTTCCATACAATGAGGAACACTACCACCATACAGTGAGGAATACTACCGCCATACAGTGAGGAACACTACCGCCATACAGTGAGGAACACTACCCCCATACAGTGAGGAACACTACCCCCATACAGTGAGGAACACTACCCCCTTTCAGTGAGGAACACTACCCCCATACAGTGATAAACACTACCTCGATACAGTGAGGAACACTACCTCCATACAGTGATGAACACTACGTCCATACAGTGAGGAACACTACCTCCATACAGTGAGGAACACTACGCCCATACAGTCAGGAACATTATGCCCATACAGTGAGAGACACTACCCCCATACAGTGATGAACACTACCTCCATACAGTCAGGAACACTACGCCCATACAGTGAGAGACACTACCCCCATACAGTGAGGAACACTACCCCCATACAGTGAGGAACACTACCCCCATACAGTGAGAGACACTACCCCCATACAGTGAGGAACACTTCCCCATACAGTGAGAGACACTACCCCCTTTCAGTGAGGAACACTACCCCCTTTCAGTGAGGAACACTACCACCATACAGTGATAAACACTACCTCGATACAGTGAGGAACACTACCTCCATACAGTGATGAACACTACGCCCATACAGTGAGGAACACTACTCCCATACAGTGATAAACACTACCTCGATACAGTGAGGAACACTACCTCCATACAGTGATGAACAGTACGCCCATACAGTGAGGAACACTACCGCCATACAGTGAGAGACACTACCCCCATACAGTGAGCGACACTACCCCCATACAGTGAGGAACACTACCCCCATACAGTGAGGAACACTACGCCCATACAGTCAGGAACATTACGCCCATACAGTGAGAGACACTACCCCCATAAAGTGAGGAACACTACCCCATACAGTGAGAGACACTACCCCATACAGTGAGGAACACTACCCCCATACAGTGATAAACACTACCCCCTTTCAGTGAGGAACACTACGCCCATACAGTGAGAGACACTACCCCCATACAGTGAGGAACACTACCCCCATACAGTGATGAACACTACCCCCATACAGTGAGGAACACTACCCCCATACAGTGATGAACACTACGCCCATACAGTGAGAGACACTACCCCCATACAGTGAGGAAAACTACCCCTATACAGTGAGGAATACTACCGGCATACAGTGATGAACAAACACTACCCCCTTACAGTGAGGAACACTACGCCCATACAGTGAGAGACACTACCCCCATACAGTGAGGAATACTACCCCTACACAGTGAGGAACACTACCGCCGTACAGTGAGGGACACTACCCCCATACAGTGAGGATCACTGCTTCCATACAGTGAGGATCACTGCTTCCATACAGTGAGGAACACTACGCCCATACAGTGAGGAACACTACGCCCATACAGTGAGGAATACTACTGCCATGCATTGAGGAACACTACCGCCATACAGTGAGGAACACTACCTTCATACAGTGAGGAACACTACCTCCATACAGTGAGGAACAGTACCCCCATACAGTGAGGAACACTACCCCCATACAGCGGGGAACACTACCCCCATATAGTGGGGAACACTACCCCCATACAGTGAGGAACACTGCTTCCATACAGTGAGGAACACTACCCTCATACAGTGATGAACACTAGCTCCATACAGTCAGGAACACTACCCTCATACAGTGAGAGACACTACCGCCTTACAGTGAGGAATACTACCGCCACACAGTGAGGAATACTACCGCCATACAGTGAGGGACACTACCCCCATACAGTGAGGAACACTACTGCCATGTTCCTTTCTCCTTTCCAGAGTTCTCTGCCGCATGTAACACGTGTTTGTGGCCATTTTGCTAATAAAGGGGGAAAAAATTTGTAATTCGAATCGTGACGAATCGAAGTTTTCCTGAAATTCTAAACTAATTTAGAATTGTTAGAATCTATTCGCCCATCTCTAGTCTTATTGATAATAATGACTCTTACTTACCATACCTGCATATCACTCTGCTTTAAGTTTGTAGTCCCTTCCCTCTTCAATATTTTTTATTTTCTGAAATAGCTTTCACTGTATCAAAAATACCCAGACAAACTCAATTTTAATAATCATGGATTTATTTTTATGCCTTTATTTAAAATAATATTTACATTAAATATCAGAAACGAAGATGACTGAAGTTCCTTTATGTGTAGCACAAGCTGTTTAATGTCAAACTGTTGAAGAATAAGTTGCATTCATATTACATACCTTGTGATCTTTTCTGGGTGTTTCATTTATTGTAGTTATGAATTGCATAACTAATTATCCATTAGACTCTGCATTGTTGTGTGCCTCTACCCTGAAGTTATCATATACACTTCTAAGATACATGAACAAAACTGCAAGCATTAAGCTTGTCAATGCAATCTATAGAGGCAATATGGTGGAAATGAAGGAAGCATTTTAATAATTGAATAAGGTGAACACATCTGGGAGGCACTTAGAGATTGTAGAGCACTGCAGTATTGGGTGTGGGCATCTACACAATACATTTTACACCACTATGAGTTTAATTCACATATACTATCTACTCAATAACATCAGAACATTATTCAACAATAGTAGGTTTTATATGTTAGCTTTCATACAAGCTATGATTTCATTCTTATAAGGCCACTTTATGTTCTTTGAAAAACAGAAGTTTCATGAAATTTGTGTCAGAATTATTTCCTAATTCTATCCTAGCGCAATTTTTTGAAGTCCAAGTGCCATTCACATTGGCCCACATGTACTAAAAACAGTGCAAACTATATGCAGTTTGTGTGTGTATAGTGCAGAGTGCAACAGATTCAGGATTTCTGGCGCACGTTCTTCATGAATCTGGCACTACCTGCACTGCCCCGACAGAGTGCACCACTTTATTGGGGTGCACTTTTGACATAGGGGGTGCAACACTGTCTGTTGAATTTTTCATGTTAAATGCAGCGCATGGTCCGACTGTGCACCAGAACGCCCCCGTCAGTGTAGAAATTTTTGTCACATGAAGAATAGTGCAGCATGCGCCACAATTGTGTCACTTACGCCAGAAATACCTGTGCAAACAGTTTACACATAAAAGAATGTGCAAAGTCCAACATAAACACAAGGACCTTAGTAAGTGTGGGCCATTGTGTCAGATTTTCAGCATCTCTTAGAAATAGATTCCTGAAAAGCTGCATTTTGTTCACATGATCGCTTTAACTTACTGCAATGGGCAGGTTTCACACATGGCTCAGATGTAAATAATGCATGTTGCAATACTCTCAGAACATTGTGCACATGAAATTCTGAAAATTGTCCATGGCCAAGGTACCTTGCGTTATTTTCTGAATCATCTCTTTAACACATTGAAGACACAGGATGCGTATGCTCATCCTAATTAGTGGGCCGTTGCCGCATTAGGAGAATTCTCGTTCTTTTGATTGGTCTGACACTTTGAGAGTCCCTAAAGGGAACCTGTCACCACATTTTTCACAAACCCAGCTGGTGGCAGGTACCCATAGAGCCCTATTAACTGATACCCTTCATTTAGCTAAAAATTGTTTCCCTTATTTCCCATATAATCAGCTTTATATTTTACCTGATATCCTGGGATATCTATAGCGAGTCGAGGAAGGCATAGCCTCCTCAGGCTGAATCCAGCAACTCATGCCCATGCTTTCTGTGCATACAACAGTAATGTCATGTGACCAGGGTGACATCATATTGGGTCCTTTAGCCTGATAACATTAGCAAACTGTACACTATGCTTATATCTGATCACATGAAATCACAGCATGCCTCCATGGACCTTTACTTCTCTCCATCCTCCATGCAGGCATGGTGTGCTTCTGTACTCTAGCGCTATAAGAATAGAATTGTAACCTTCATAGCTAAGTGTAGTGATCTTGTTATTATTTTATTAACCTCATACAAAATATGTTACAAGCACTTATGGCTGTAAAATTATATGTGCAATTTTAATGGGTATTTTTGCCTCAGGCAGCTGCATTTGTAAGGCTCATCTTGTCCATCAATACATTTTTATGTGAAAGTCTATTCACTATACTGCAAAAAGCGGAAAACAAAGAAGACTGACAACGTTAATATGTTTGGCTGCAGAAGAAGTATAGACATCAACACACAAATCTCTCTGAATTCTTGTCACTATCCCTTTAGCATTATATTCAAACAGGTCCACTAACATTCCTTTCCCCAAAAGTTTGAAAAGACCTCAGATTGCAGTCAAAGTAGGTACACATTTACTGTGGTGCCCTCTGTTTTTTGCATTTTGTCATCACATCTGACTGAGGCTCATTGAAAGCCTTTTTGTACACAGTTGGGTAAATGGAGTCTTATGTGTTATGTATTTAAAGTAAATCTAACACCAGGATGGAGGATTGTAAATCCAGCACACTTTCTCCATGCTGGAGTGTGTCCACTCTGGTAGGATCTGCTCTTCTTTTAGCTTCGTATGCCCTTGTTTTAACAAAAAAACAATACAATGAGCCTGAGGGGCTCCTGGCAAAATTAAAGGGAACCTATCACCTCCGATCAACAAAATAAACCCGGACAGTACCAAACAATATAGAGTCATCTCAAAGCATCTAATACTATTATTCTGCATTGCTGCTGTGTGATAAAAAGAACTGGTGTGGCAAAAATAAGTGAACTTCTCACCAAATGAGTTCTCCATTCTGTAAAACAAATCAAACATAAAAGCTATATAAATGTATTATCGCCAACATCGTGATGACCAATAGAATAAAGATAGAATCTTATTTTTATGATACGATGATCAGACACAATAAAAAGCTTAAAACCCTAGACAAGAATGAATGAATGATTTTCTTATCCTCCACACACCAGAATTAACCTAAAAAGTGGATCTTATCTTGCAAAAAAATAATACGCCATCTGTCCACATTCCAAAAATAAAAATGCTATAGCCTGTACAATGTGACAAAGCAAATTTTGCTCTGAATGGCGCCTCTTTCCAATCAATGCCCGGTTATATGCCCATACAGCAGTTTACCACCACATATGGCAGTGGTGGCGAACCTATGGCACTGGTGCCAGAGGCGGCACTCAGAGCCCTTTCTGTGGGCACTCGGGCCATCGCCCCAGCACACCAGACAGGACTCAAAGAATCTTCCTGCAGTTCCAAACAACTTAAAAGATGCTGCTTCCAGTCATATTTTGATACTGACTTCGCTACTTTGGACTGTAGAAAGAGGGAGAATGAGTAGACAGGGCCGGATTATCTTTGGAGGACCTCCTGCTGGCCCCACGATTCTCTGTGTACAGAGGGACACTGGAAAGAAGCTACAATTATGCAAATTTTCCATCTTTCTACTGTGTTGCTGTCCTCAGGAGGCCAATATGATTGAAAGTTGTTGAACAGGGAGCAATAAGTTACTGCTTTAATTTTTAGTTGGCACCTCGCGATAAATAAGGGGGGTTTTGAGTTTGCAGTTTGGGCACTCGGCCGCTAAAAGGTTCGCCATCACTGACATATGGGATATCAGTACACTCAGAAAAAATTAGGTATTGAACTCAGTGAAGTATTTTGTCATTAAATGCATTGTAAATGTTTCATTTTTGAGCCAAATTAATATATTCAGTATAGTTAAGAAACTGAGATACCAACCTCCTCTTGTTCAAACACGGGTCCATATCAAATCACAACATAGTTTATGGTAAAACATTATTCATTTTATTAAATAATATCCTTAAAAACACACACTAAAACAATATGTATCACAAGTAAATTATTTCCGAGGGTCCATACAATTCATCACCACATCACAAAACAATTCATAGTTGCAAAATATATAATCTCCCAGCATCACACAAGTGTATGCAGACATCCTCCTCTTCTTGTCCAGATTGATCACATAAAAAACATAGGGGGACATGTACCATAGGTTTTTTTTTCTTTGGTGATTTTTTGAGACATTTGGCAGCTCTTTTTTCAGTTTTTCAAATGTCTCAAATCCACATGGACTAAATGTAGGAGTAGACACTACTGTTAATTTGGGATTTGAGGCTGTGTCCTGCATTTTTAACCCCTTAAGGACGCAGGGTTTTTGTCGCTCATTTCTCGCTCTCCACCTTCAAAAATCCATAACTTTTTCATTTTTACGTGTACAGACCTGTGTGAGGGCTTATTTTGTGCATAACAAATTTTACTTTCCCGTAATGTTATTTATTTTAACATGCCGTGTACTGCGAAGCTGAAAAAAAATTCCAAATGTGGAAAAATTGAAAAAAAACCGCACGTGCGTCACGTTCTTGTGGGCTCAGTTTTTACGACTTTCACTCTTCGCTCCAAATAACACACCTACTTTATTCTTTGGTTCGGTGCGATCGCGGTGATACCAAATTTATATAGGTTTTATTGTGTTTTAATACATTTTCAAAAATTAAATGAATGTGTACAAAAAAGAAATTTTTTTTTTTGCCATTTTCTGAAGCTAATAACATTTTCATACTTTGGCGCACGGAAATGTGTGAGGGGTCATTTTTGTAAAAAGGTGTGAAAGTCGCATTTCAGACATTTGGGCGCCATTTCCCGTCTCGGAGGTCACCACCGGCCGTAACCGTTTTTGTATTTTGATAGATCGGGCATTTTGGGACGCGGCGATACCTAATGTGTCTGTGGTTTTTACTGTTTATTATATTTTATATCTGTTCTAGCGAAAGGGGGGTGATTTGAATTTTTAATATATTATAATTTTTTTTTTATTTTTTAAACTTTTTCTTTTCTTTTTTTTTTCACTAATTCTTAGACCATTTAGGGTACATTAACCCTAGATAGTCAGATCGCTCCTACCATATACTGCAATACTTCTGTATTGCAATATATGGCATTTTTGCAGCTCATTCATTACAATGAGCCACTGGCTCATTGTAACAAATCTGCAGAAGCCATTAAGTCTTGGGTCAAAACGAAGACCCGAGGCTACCATGGCAACCGATCGCCACCCCCCGATGACGTTCGGGGGCGCGGTGATCGTAATAAAGATGGGGGGCGCCTGCGCCGGCGGCAATGAAAGGGTTAATAGCCGCGATCGGTGCAAGCAGTTATTAGCGGTGGGGGTTTGCTGCAATAAGCAACAACCCCCACCTCTGTATAAAGAGACAGAAGGGGTGGTTTAGAAAACCAAAAGAGGGCTGGAACGGCGCTATTCGGACAAGGGTCTTCAAGAAGGTTAAAATGCTTTATTCCATAGTAGACGCGTTTCGGGCTAAACAGCCCTTCTTCAAGTACAATTGGATAAAATCTAAATATTTACAAAAAACTAATTCAGAATAACATGTAATGACATATAGATGGGGATTAGACCAATGTATAAAAAATTATATATATATATATATATATAGCAGATATGTATATAAAAGTCGCCAAAAATTAACAGTATATGCAAATATGAGATTACAAAAAAACAAATATATAAATATAAATATACAGATAAATAAATACATGAAAAACATTAAAAAGAGTTAGTAGATTAATAAATTGGTAAAATTAAGGTATATACATAACCTCTATCATATAGGTAACGTCAAAAAGCTGGATAGTAATCCTAGTATTTTAGTGCTTAATTGTAGCCTGTAGTCTAGTGAATGGAGTACATCATAACATTTAGCAAAAGTATAGTGGTGACGCTCACTTAACGCGCTGGGTAGAATGTAGGTATGAGAGTTGTACTTACAGGAGGTGATTTTCAGCGGCAGCTTAATCCGCCAAACCAATAAAGCAAGCATTCCCCTCAGTGCTCATATAAGCACAATCTGGGTGGAAACCTCGGGTCATGTGAACTGGAAGTGGCAAAAAAAAAAAAAAATGGTCAGTGACTATGTTTAACCCCTTAACGCTCTGCGCCGTAGCTCTACGGCGTAGAGGTATAAGGGATGTATGAAGAGGGCTCACGGCTGAGTCCTCTTCATACAGAGGTGGGGGTTGTTACATATTGCACAAAACCCCCACCGCTAATAACCGCGGTCGGTGCTTGCACCGATCGCGGCTATTAACCCTCTAAACGCGATAGGTTGCCATGGTAGCCTCGGGTCTTTGTTTGACCCGAGACTATCTGGCATCTGCAGATTCGTTACAATGAGCCAGTGGCTCATTGTAATGAATGTGCTGCAAAAATGCCATGTATTGCAATACAGAAGTATTGCAGTATATGGTAGGAACGATCTGACTATCTAGGGTTAATGTACTTTAGATGTTCTAAAAAATAGTGAAAAAAAAAATAAAAAAAAAAGTTTAAAAAATAAAAAAAATTTATAAAATATTAAAAGTTCAAATCACCCCCCTTTCCCTAGAACGGATATAAAACATAATAAACAGTAAAAATCACAAACATATTAGGTATCGCCGTGTCCCAAAATGCCCGATCTATCAAAATATAAAAAAACGGTTACAGGCGGCGATGACCTCCTAGGCGGGAAATGGCGCCCAAATGTCCGAAATGCGACTTTTACATGTTTTACATAACATAAAAAATGAAATAAAAAATGATCAAAATGTCACACAGACCTCAAAATGGTAGCAATGCAAACGTCGCCTCATTTCGCAAAAAATTACACCTCACACATCTCCGTGCGCCAAAGTATGAAAAAGTTATTAGCGTCAGAAGATGGCAAATTTTTTTTTCTTTTTTGTACACATTCGTTTAATTTTTGAAAATGTATTAAAACACAATAAAACCTATATAAATTTGGTATCACCGCAATCATGTTATTTGGAGCGAAGCGTGAAAGTCGTAAAAACTGAGCCCACAAGAACGTGGCGGGTTTTTTTTCAATTTTTCCACATTTGGAATTTTTTTTCAACTTCGCAGTACACGGCATGTTAAAATAAATAACATTACGGGAAAGTAAAATTTGTTACGCACAAAATAAGCCCTCACACAGGTCTGTACACGTAAAAATGAAAAAGTTATGGATTTTTGAAGTTGGAGAGCGAGAAATGAGCCGAAAAACCCTGCGTCCTTAAGGGGTTAATAATGTAAGATCTGAGATGGAGTGGGTATTAGACCTTGGGTTGCTAATATAAGTATTTTTAAGTAATTTGGATGGCCTAAGTAGCAAAAACATAATCGAGGGTCTTCCAAACACTCATTCAAGCCGTTTGGTATTAGAGTTTTGAGTTTAAAAATCCAGAACATTTCTGTCTGTCTCAATTTATTGAATATTTGGTGGCAAGAAGGGTCAATATGTTCAATAGGAGTGATCGTGAATTCGTCCATAGAGCAGTCATGTTGGGAGGCTGCGTGTCTAGATACACTGGGGGACATTTACTATGGCATTTCCGCCAGTTTTGTGGCGCTCTCACCACATGTTCTGCTCTCAGACCTATTTATTAGCTGGCGGCGCCAGAAAAAATGCCTTTTTCCGCCTGCTCCGACTCTTCTCCGAAAAGGGGCGTGGCTTTGGCGGAGTGGAAACTCAGACACAATTAATATGCGTCGTAGCCCTTTTTGGGCGCTGAAAACTGGCGGAAAGGAGACCAAAAGAAAACTGGTCTAGCAGGGACTGTTGGACACATTTCTGGTGTTCGGGACAGATTTTGGTCCCAGGGACAGAAAATGGTCCCGGCGCCAGAAATGTCTCTGCACAGCTCTACAATATTAAATTCTTTCCCAGAGCAGGTCGGTAACAAAGCCAATGCAGACACCGACACTTTATGTAAATGTACCCCACTATGTTTTGGGTAGCCTTTCTGTATGTTAGTTCTGTGGCCATTTAGTCTGTTTTTTAGAGTTTGTGTGGTTCTACCGATATATTGCAAACCACAGGAGCAGCCTGTGAGCCCTCTACATACAGTCCCTGTACCTCTGCGCCATAGAGCTACATCGCAGAGCGTTAAGGGGTTAAGGAATCTAGTCACATCCCAGGGAGATGACGACTTATGAGGCTGCGGTCACATGTTGGTTTTGATTGCACATTTGAAACAGCTGAGGAGAGGTGATTTGCCTAATTACATTACTGTTACCATTTGCATTTACAAAACATATAGTAAATGCAATGTTAACGCTTGCATTAATGTTACTTTTATATTGCGTTCTGCAGGCACACTGCACAAGGTGCAGACCAGGGTACACTTGAAAAATGACAGCAAAAGTCACAGTGAAAGGTCAAAAAAACGCCAGAAGTCAGGAATCAGGGATACGATCCTATGCTGTTTTACAATCAAATCAGTAGAGCCACCAGGACAGGGCCGATTCTAGCATATTTGCTGCCTGAGGCGAATATTAAAATGCTGCCCCCCTTACAGACAGCGCACTGACACTGTGTGACTGACTACAGGATCTGAGAGGCATTAGTGGCATCTAGTACCTTATAGATGACAATCTCTTCCATCAGGAGGACTTTATTCCGGGTTCTCCAATCCATGACGTATCACTGCTGAATTCACGGCCAGATATCTTCAGCTCTGTGCAGCATCTCCACCCGGCGTCCCTAAAAATACCACAGTCACTTACAGTATAAAGTATATACCCCTCATAACTGACCGCACTCTCCCCACATATAAAACATCCATTCATTATATATATTCTACTGGAATTATAGCATACACAGCATCAATCAATATACAACACCCCCAATTTATTAATACAGACCCCTAACATTTAGTTTAAATTATGCAAAGTAATCTATTGTATCCTATAACTAATATATCCCACCCTGTTTTTATGTTACATGATTTTACATACAGTGCAACCCTAACCAATGTGAATATATAGCACCCTCTAATATACAGCCCACCCCAGCTTAGTAATATACTGTATCCCATATACAGCCCC
Organism: Engystomops pustulosus; assembly: GCF_040894005.1. Taxonomy (NCBI): domain Eukaryota; kingdom Metazoa; phylum Chordata; class Amphibia; order Anura; family Leptodactylidae; genus Engystomops; species Engystomops pustulosus. Next base: position 68,677,320 of record NC_092418.1, on the reverse strand, counting down.
CTCCCAGCTTAGTAATATACTGTATCCCATATACAGCCCCCTCCCAGCTTAGTAATATACTGTATCCCATATACAGCCCCCTCCCAGCTTAGTAATATACTGTATCCTCCCAGTATAAAACAATTCTGGCCCCATAAAATATATACAGTCCCCCCCCCCCAGTATAAAACAATTCTGGCCCCATAATACAATATATACAGTAACACCCACCCCCCCCCCCCAGTATAAAATAATTCTGGACCCATACAATATATACAGTAACCAACCCCCCCCCCCCCCCCCCGCCCCAGTATAAAACAATTCTGGCCCCATGTAATGTATACCTCCCCCCACAGTATACATCAATTATGGCCACATATAACTCCCCCACATAAAATAAATGACAGTACATGAAAAATAATAAAATAATACTCACCTGCAGGCAGCTGCTCCCTCGGCGGGCGGGTCCCGTCCTCACGCGGCTCTTCTGGCAGCCGCGGCTCCGCACAGTGACACAGGCACGTGACATCATGACACCTGTGTCACTGCTTAGAACGGAGCGACGCAGCTGCCGGAAAGGCGCTGCGTCGCTCCCCATATGAATCGCGCCTGTGTCTTAAAGAGACAGGCGTGATTTATTTAGCTGGTGGGCGATTCGGGCGTTAATGGACGCCCGAATCGCCCACTTTAGAGCGGCGAATTTCGCCGCCCTATACAGGGACCCGCATTCTGCCGCCTGAGGCGAGATTTTCATCTCGCCTCATGGCAGATGCGGCCCTGCACCAGGATGCTCAGGAGCCATCTTCTCCAATACAAAGAAAATGTAAAAAGTCATAATATCTCCACATAGTAACCAATGCTCTCAGTGCCCTCATAGTAGCCAACAGTCATAGTGTCCCCAAACAGTAGCCAATAGTCACAGTGCCACCACACAATAGCCAACCGACACAGTGTCCCACACCGTAGCCAACAGTCACAATGCCCCCAGTAGCCAATAGTCACATTGCCTCCACACAGTAACAATTACATTTTCCCACTTAGTAGCCAATAGTCACAGTGCTACCACACAGTAGCCAATCATTACATTGCCCTCCATGCAGTAGTCAACAGTCACATAGCCCCCACACAGTAGCTAACAGGGACAATACTAACACTTGATAGCTAACAGTCACAGTGTAGCCACAAAGAATCCAATAGTCACAGTACCCCCCAGTAGCCAATAGTCACAGGACCTTTACACTGTAGCCAGCAGCCATAGTGTCCCCACACGATAGCCAACAGTCATAGTGTCATCACACAGTAACCAATATTAAGAGTTCCACACACAGCAGCCAAGAGTCACATTGTGCACAGATAGAAGCTAACAGTTACAGTGTCCCTACGCAGTAGCCATTAGTAAGAGTGCCCCCACACTGTAGCCAACAGTCACAGTGTCCCCACAATGTAGCCAAAAGTCACAGTGCCCCCACACTATAGCCAAAAGTCACAGTGCCTCCACACTGTACTCAGCAGTCACAGTGGTCATAATACCCCACAAAGAAGTCAATAGTCACAGTGCCCCCCCACCAGGGCCAATACTGGTCTTTTTGTTTCCGAAAGCAAAATCTTAAATGCTGCTCCCCTAGCCCCCATCAGCCTACCCTTGACCCCTTGCTATATTTGTCCAACTGAATTTACAGACAAATTTTAAAAAATGACCCACATCCTGATACGAGAATGCTGACAACATTACTAATAACTGACACTACACATGCTGATGTTGTCTTACACACTAGTAGGTCCATCAGTGAAACAGACAATAGTTGGATCTAATACCTTACAGGATATAATCTGTTCTATCAGGAAGAGAACTTCATTACAACTTCTCTTGGCTATGACTTATCTGGCAGCTAATTCAGCAGTCATGTCTTCAGCTCTGTGCATCATCTCCACACTGCACCAATAAAAATAACAAATTTATAATATATGCATTTTGTTTTGAAACCAGGTGCGAAAACAAATGATCAGATGCATATGTATACATTATTCTTAAAACAACATAGGTTTTGACATTAATTTACAATGTAAAACACATGTCCTACTAATATAACACAAGTGTTTAATAATGTGTTTTACCCAATGCATTTCAAAACACAATAAAAATGCATCATGTGACCACAGCCTTAACAGTCTATATACAGCCCCTCAGTCTATATACAGATATACAGTCCCCTCCACAATCTTTATACACAACCCACTGTCTGTATACAGCCCCCAACTCCACAGGTATATACATTCCTTTACAGTCTATTTACATAAAAACCACCCCCACAATGAATATACAGTCCACAAAGTCCATTTATATGTATTTATATGCATCACCCACCTAGCATATTCAGCCCCTACAGTGTAAATGCAGCCTCTGCAGTTTATATGTGGTCCCTACCCTCTAAAGTGTATTTATATTAAGCCAAATCAGGGGTCTAAAGGGGTTGTCCGATTGTTTATAAAATTCTGGACCTGGGCTGGGGAGGCGCAGCCATCTTGCTACACTAAGCTACACTAAGGTCAGCTTCCAGCCGGCCAAAGTGGCCGTCCTTGCCAACCCTCTCTATTCCCAGCACTGTATCAGGTGCTGAGATATGGGGACAGGTGGGGGTGACTTCAGCGTTGCTTCCGTGCCCCTGTTTGTTTACACAGACCATCGAGGCAGCGATGGAGGTGGTTAGTACAGGTTTGCTTTTTTAAAAATCCCTCCCCAGCCGGCTCCAGAATTTTATAGACAACTGGACAACCACTTTAACTAAAATACCACAGCCCCCAATAATTCTATATAATCCCCTATGAATGAGTGGCAATTAATGTAAGTTAATAAAGTTAACACTCACTTGAGCCTCACTGTTTCCATGCCGCTGCCGTCTCCTCTTCTCCCAACTCATGGCTCCACTGTGCCATCATGACGTCATCACATGCCGCCTGGGCCTTCCACAGTACGGGAGTGCTGCATACAGACGGGTGTTGGCTGTCTGCATATCAATGGCATCTGTGTATCTGTGCAGCTTAGATATGATAACAGCACCATTTCTAACTAGTGACCATTCTGAGAAGGAATTGTTGACCACAAACACTCTATAACAAGCACAAAGGTATTACACAGCTCTTCAGAGCCAATACCAAACACGGCAGCTATGTATGGTCAAAATTGTTGGTAGACCCCCTTTAAAGGGGTTGTTCACTTTCAGGCAAATATTTGATATTGTTTGTGCAATGAAAAGTTATACAATTTTCCAATATACTGTCTGTATCAATTCCTCATGGTTTTCTAGATCTCTGCTTGCTGTCGTTTTATAGAAAGCTTCGCTGTTTACTACATTGAATAGAAATCTGTCCATGGTGATGTGATAGACATGCAGGCGCAGGAACCTTTATTATCACACATCTGCTATTACTCTCTCTGATAATAACAGCTTGTGTACAATGGACAGATTTCTACCCACTGGAAGCTTCCTATAAAAGCTTCCTATATAGCACCATTTCTAACTTTAAGGAGTTGAAGGAGGATTCAGGTTGTTATATAGGTGAGCAAGGGCTGCTAACCCTCCTGATTTACTGTTTATTGCCAAGTTGCCCCTGGACATGCAACCTGAAACAGCACAAGTACAACCCCTTTATAAGCTGAACTTGCAACTTAATTCTTTGGCAAGTCCAGTCACAACTGATACATTTGCATGTGTTGGTGACATCTACTAAGCCTCTTTTAGTAGAACCATTACAAAATATAAATTATTATGTTTTTACATTGTTACAGAATTAAGGCCGGCTCCAAATGAATATGCTTGGTTCATGGAAACTGACCCATGTGCTGGCCAGATCTCACAGACCAAGCACAGAGCAGTGAAGAGAATCTTTACAACATAGAGAAATCTGATGCAAGGAATCCCTCTCTGTTGGCTGAACAGCAGCACTGACACAGTTGTTATAGCAGTGATGGCGAACCTTTTAGAGATCGAGTGCCCAAAATGAGACCAAAACACACCAGCTTTTACCAAAGTGCCATCACGGCAATTTAGGCAGTAACAAACTTATTACTACCAGAATCTTTGAGCACCAATCCGACCCTGTCCACACCTTCTCACTCTTCAGACAGGACCAAGCAGCACAGGATGGGTCACTACTTGGACTGCGTGAGCCTGCAGGAAGGTGTCATGTGTGGCAAACTCTGTGCCTGGGAGACTACCAGCGTGCCCAAAGAGAGGTCTCCGAGTGCCATCTCTGGCACCAGTGCCATAGGTTCGCCACCACTGTGTTATAGTGTCACTGCTGCTGTTTGGCCAGAATAAAAGGGACTCCTTGCATCATATCTCTCCACCCAACTTTTATTTCTTAATAACAGTGTGTAATTCTTTGGTTTTTTGGAGTGCCAAATAAAATATATTATTTTAATTTAGTAAAGAAAGATCTTGTGAGTTCAATGGGTAGTGTTTGTAAGTGATTGTAAAGTGCAGTAAATCGTTACCATTTTTTGAATTATTTCTCCCAAACCATAATAAGGGGAGATCTTTCCACTGTTTTGGTTTTTCTCTAATTTATCAAATAAAGGTTTGAAATTTTGTTCATATAGCTTGTCTACGTAACTAAGCATCTTACAACCTGGGTAATTAATGTGCATGCTGTTGTGTATAAAGGGTACATTTTGCTAATTTTACTAAATGTATGTTTAGCTATTCTGATTTAGAATGATAGATTTTGAAGTCTGATAATTCCCCATATTCTTTAAAAATCAACAGAGTTGTAAGGCAGCTGTTCTGTGTTTGGGCCAAAATTGCTAAAGTGATTTTACCTTTACAGTTTTTATGGGATAATGTATCCTTTATTTTACCTTTATATTGAAATACAGTATATATACCTCAATTTATCACTAAATGTTGCTTAGCTTAGGCAAGATGGAAGCTGCCATAAACATGCACAGAAAATAAATTTAAAAAATACTGAATGGGTCCCCCTTGGGCTACATTCACACGATGTATGTCCGCTGTACCGTAGTACGGCAGGCATACATTGGCGCCGGGGAGAGGAGCAGGGGACTAGCGCTGCTCACCCCCGCCCCTCTCCATAGGAATACACAGCGCACTGCGCGGTATTCAGTCAAGAGATAGGGCATGTCCTATCTTTCTACGGGCTATGGAACAGTACGGTGCCGCACGCGTGCGGCACCGTACCGCTCCCGTACTGCGCCATGAGGCCATAGAAGTGTATGGGAGACGTATATACATCGGCCATATGTATTTCCCCAAAATTTTTGTGTGAATTTAACCTAACCGAGGTCCCTAACACCATCAATACCCTAAATAATGGGAAAGCCTCAGGCCCGGATGTGTTTCCAAAAAAGGTTAATGGAGGGTACATGGTACCGATGCGTTCATTTCACATCGGATGTTCCATGGATGGACTATGTTTTCGAGGTTATGGTCATAAGGGTACATTCCTTCATGTTTGGAGGACCTGTGATTCCCTTTTGGTCAGAAGTGTGGACCACGATCCATGACTTGACAAGGGGTAGCACTGGAGAAGGACCCTTTAATAGCCCTCCTGAATGATATTAGGCCAGAGATTCCTACGGTCAAGAGAAGCTTATACTATATGTATGTCTGGTAGCGAGAAAAGCGTGCGCCTGGAAAACCATGACAATCCCCACAGGGTTTATGTTGAATCAAAACTTATATGGATCGTGGTAAACGATCATCTGAGTAGATTATTAGCGGATACAGTAAATACATTTGAATCCGTATGGGGGCTATGGCGCTCATTTGTGCGGAAGGATCACAAACATAAGTGACAGAGTGGATATACACTCACCGGCCACTTTATTAGGTACACCTGTCCAACTGCTCGTTAACACTTGATTTCTAATCAGCCAATCACATGGCGGCAACTCAGTGCATTTAGGCATGTAGACATGGTCAAGACAATCTCCTGCAGTTCAAACCGAGCATCAGTATGGGGAAGAAAGGTGATTTGAGGCCTTTGAACATGGCATGGTTGTTGGTGCCAGAAGGGCTGGTCTGAGTATTTCAGAAACTGCTGATCTACTGGGATTTTCACGCACAACCATCTCTAGGGTTTACAGAGAATGGTCCGAAAAAGAAAAAACATCCAATGAGCGGCAGTTCTGTGGGCGGAAATGCCTTGTTGATGCCAGAGGTCAGAGGAGAATGGGCAGACTGGTTCGAGCTGATAGAAAGGCAACAGTGACTCAAATCGCCACCCGTTACAACCAAGGTAGGCAGAAGAGCATCTCTGAACGCACAGTACGTCGAACTTTGAGGCAGATGGGCTACAGCAGCAGAAGACCACACCGGGTGCCACTCCTTTCAGCTAAGAACAGGAAACTGAGGCTACAATTTGCAGAAGCTCATCGAAATTGGACAGTAGAAGATTGGAAAAACGTTGCCTGGTCTGATGAGTCTCGATTTCTGTTGCGACATTCGGATGGTAGGGTCAGAATTTGGCATCAACAACATGAAAGCATGGATCCATCCTGCCTTGTATCAACGGTTCAGGCTGGTGGTGGTGGTGTCATGGTGTGGGGAATATTTTCTTGGTACTCTTTGGGCCCCTTGGTACCAATTGAGCATCGTTGCAACACCACAGCCTACCTGAGTATTGTTGCTGACAATGTCCATCTCTTTATGACCACAATGTACCCAACATCTGATGGCTACTTTCAGCAGGATAATGCGCCATGTCATAAAGCTGGAATCATCTCAGACTGGTTTCTTGAACATGACAATGAGGTCACTGTACTCAAATGGCCTCCACAGTCACCAGATCTCAATCCAATAGAGCATCTTTGGGATGTGGTGGAATGGGAGATTCGCATCATGGATGTGCAGCCGACAAATCTGCGGCAACTGTGTGATGCCATCATGTCAATATGGACCAAAATCTCTGAGGAATGCTTCCAGCACCTTGTTGAATCTATGCCACGAAGAATTGAGGCAGTTCTGAAGGCAAAAGGGGGTCCAACCCGTTACTAGCATGGTGTACCTAATAAAGTGGCCGGTGAGTGTATAGTGGGAAGGTTTTAACTGCTCTTCGCAGGGTGTAGGACATGGCAGGAACTTTCCCTAGTTTACCCCCTTTTCCTCTCCTGTCCTTCCCGCTCCCCTTCCTCATTGGCTTAAAAAGTCTTGTCATAAATGTCTAGTAGGTGTTAACTTGTTTATGCTATTATTGTATATATTCACATCCTTCTTGTACAAGCCTGTAACAGGGCAGTGACCTTGTATCCCCCCTGGATTGTGAAGTCCTCTCTGGAGAATCATAATAAGATGCACTCATGTGCTCCATACGCTATTTACTTATCAAGGACTTCCCCACCCCCTTGTCTTGTCTTGTATTGTATTTTCATTATAATGTATTGTATTTTACTATGTCATCTATGTCATTTTTCTCTTTGTTATAATGCACCTTCACAATAGGCACTTGTTCTTTGTACGCCTCTTTTGAAATGATTGCTCCCTTGTGTTGGAGGCTAATAAAAGAAAGTTGAAAACAAAAAAGGTTTATGTACAGTAGTAGGAACAAATAGCTCCTGGTCTCCTAAATATGTACTGTGCTACCTTGCCACCTGCTACCTGTGCCCCTTTCTGAGTCCACCATTACAGTCATTCTGAGGTCCACTAAAGATCACCTAGGCTGCAGCTATTTCCCCATAGTGCTACTTAATCTACGTAATCTCAAAAAATCACCCACATTCTGGCCACTAGATTGAATTAGGTGATTCTTTCCCTGATCCTCCCTAACCAGTTTTGATTAATGCCCAGAAAATCCAACTTTGGCCACGGTCACACGTCCCGCTAGTGCTGCATTCAGAATGCGACACTAGCACACAGGAGGCGGGCCTCGGTCCGTTTCATACATGTGTTTCCAGGGATAGCCGAGGCCCACCCCCTGTGCGCTTTATGAACATAATGCTAGCGGAACAGCTGGTGCAATGTGTTTTGAAACGCATTCCTTAAGGCCCCTTCCACACTTGCGTTGCAGATCACGTCAGAGTTTGATCAGGGTGCGATCAGGGTTTGGTCAGTGAAAAACGCACATTTTGCATCAGAGTTCAATCAGTTTTCAGTCAGAGTTTGTTCAGTGTCTCGGTTTTTCACGCGCGTTTTCAATGCAATTTCAATGCGTTTTTCACGCGCAGAAAATGCGCGAGAAATGGACTCAGGGCTGAGCTCTATCTTTTCTATGGCAATTGATGCGTGAAAAACGCATTGCACTTGCAAGTGTCTCAGAGTGCAATGCGTTTTTGATGCATCTCCATAGACTTGTATGGTGCGTTTTTCACACGCGTGACTTGCAAAAGTAGAGCATGCCGAGATTTAAACGTGTGTGCGTGAAAACAAATGTAAGTCTGAAAAGACCCATTGGTTACAATGGGTCAGAGTGCAATGCAAGTTCTACGCGTCAAAAGCACGCGCAGAAAACGCGCGTGAAAAACGCAAGTGTGAAAGGGGCCTTAGACACAACGTGTGACTGCACTCAGTGGCGTAACTAGTAGAGACAGGGCCCCCTAGCAGACTACTGCTTGGGGCCCCCCTTCCCACTTAAAAAATATACAAAAATATATTAGTATACTCACACATGCGAGTTACAGTCACATATAAATACACTCATGTGCATATACACACACATACAGTGCCATATGTAACATACTCACATACAGTGTATACAGACACCATATACACATCACAGGTGCTGCATATATACATCACAGTATATGTTATATACATATTATGCTGGACAATGGGCAGTACAATATAGATATAATGGTGCACATCCTCCATTCTTTATTGTGTCAGGTCAGATGATGGGGCCCCATGGCGGCTGCTATGGCTGTTACCGCTGTAGTCTACTGATGGTAGACTCCTATAATGTACTTACTCACTGCAACATAATCTTTTCAAAAGGGTTTTTAATAACTCCTGGAAGGGGCGTTACAGCACTTTCTCATCGTTCACACTACTGGTAGTCTGAAAATCTTGCACATGTGCGCTGAGACTTTCCTTGCGTAGCCGAAGCCGGCTGCACGCAAGGAAAGTCTCTGCAAGACTTCCAGACTGCCGGCTTACGCCACCGTCAGTCTGAACGGCGAGAAGGCAGGACCCAGCTGTATTAAGATTATGTGGGTTAGCAAAAATTATTAGCCCCCAGAGCCAGGAGGCGCTCAGGTGGTGCGCCTCATTAGCATATTTTATAAAAAGTCTTTTTCCTGCTGAATTGCCCGTTGCAGGAGTTATTAAAAATACTTTTGAAAAGAAGACTTTGCAATGAGTAAATACATTATAGGAGTCCACCATCGGGATATCCATTAAGTTGGTATAATTTTATAGCTTTAGTAGGCAAGCTTCTCTGCATACCCTGGATACAGTTGTAGTATCATGACTGTATTACCATTCAATGACAGCAAGCGATGATCATGTGAGGAACTGAAACAGAAAGTTAAAGGAAATCCATCATGAAGAACCAGGGGCACCTACTCATAGATCTAGGCACTGTGACTGTGGTAATTTTCATATATTTTTGATATATTGTCTACTTCCTTGTAAAATCAATCCTAAAGGCTCTGGGGACACAGTCCCCCCCTGCTCCCTCAGCACTTCCCCTTCCCTCTGCCTGATGTAATCTCACAGCAACAAAGAACGTTTTAGCACACAGTGGGATGGGGGAGATGCTTCTGCACAATGTAACAGCCGGTGAATCTTCAGCATTGGGGGCTCTGGTAACACCTTCTGGCTCCTTAGCATAATTTTAAAAGTTGATTTTAGAAGGAGAGAGGCCATGATAACAAATATATCATGATGGATTATTAGATTTCCCTTAAAGAGAACTGAACTTTTATTTTGCTATATAATGCTATCTGTGCCCATAGTCCCAGGTTACTTCTAAGTGCCAGCACACTACCAGCCATGCACCTGTCCCCAGCTACAGTGCCCGGCAGTGGTGGAGTGACAGAGTAGAATAGCGGCGCTGTGCCGGTGAGTGTGTAGGACGCTGTACAGACGCGGCCGCTCTCCAGGTTGTGCACTGCATCCTTGTGGGAGCCTCCTCCGGCTCTGCAGCACGCATGCGCCGTGGCGGCCTCCTCTCCTAGCAACAGAAGCATCAGCAGCAGCAGCAGCCCCGGGGAGGAGGCGGCGGCGCTAGTAGCACAGTAGTAACTGGGGGAGGAGGCAGCCGCTGTCATGCACCAAGGGGGCGGGAGGGAGGCGCAATGTGCAGAAAAAACCAGACGGGTGGATACTGGGGTGGAAGGATGCAAGTGCTGCAATAGCTGATGCAGCTGTAGACAAGATCCAAATGGGAGGCAGATAACCCCTGCTGGGGTGTCCGAGCCCCCTCTGTGCCAATGAGGAGGGCGCTACTGCCAGCCACAGACTGAGCTGCATCCCAGGTCTGCAGAGCTATGAGCTATGGAGGAGGCAGGCAGCTCCCTGCGGCATCCCCGGCCCCATCTGTCCTGCCCTGCACTGCTGCACCTGCTCTATCTGCTGCTGCTCTCCTGCCCCCAGCCCTGGGGAGCCGCACTCACAGGTGAGTCACACTCTGTACTGGTACACACCTGCAGGATGCCAGCCAGAGCCCACACAAGTTCTCAGCAACCCCCCCCCCCCAGGGGCAGAAAGTTCATTCTGCCCCCACTATACAAGGTGATGACTGTGAGCAGTGGGGATTGTCAGCCATGTGTTCCCTCAGCTCCTCATCCCTGAGCATAGGATTCCTTCAATCCGATCCAAAAAGACAAATGGAAAAATCTGCAATGACCTCTGCAAGGTGTAAGGGCTGCAGGATCTATGGAAGTGAAGTCATCTGCTTGTAGAAGGGATAGATCCCATTCATGTTGCATAAGGAAATACCGCAGTATATGGAATGCGGATAATAGGAACTACTTCCAGTAGATGCTTAGTGCCACCTGAAGCAACTTTCTGCACCGGCTGTTTAACCCTGTGATGGCACACACACTTCTGCAATGCAGTGCAGCAGTCATGCTGGGGAAAGGGTTACTAAGTTTCAGGTTTGTATTCTCCTATGTAGAATCTTATCTCATCACATGCGTCCACCAAGGAATTGGACTAGTATGTTTACCCTGCTAGATGTCTTATTGGGAACTATTACCCAAATGGCTGAATTAGTTAAGGTGTAGCTGGTGGCATTGCATAGTAAAGCTGAGTGGCCTAAGTAGGACATTGCCTTGATTTCATATCTTCCCTTACTGCAGTGGCTATCTGCAATTATGGCACTAAGAAAGCACTGCTGACTCTGGATTCAGGAAGAGGAAAATGTTTGCAAGGCACATTTCTCAGATCAATTTTACTCTGTACTTAACAAATCATATTTATCTGCAATCTTTATAACCCAGAAGACAAGATGCTTTGCTGACTGTGAAGTAGCACAATATTATCCTGCTGGATTCCAATCGCCAATTCTCTTTTTTAATTTTTAGAATTTTCTAGCTCATATCATTTTTAAGACTTTACCCATACAGGTCAGGGTGCAGGGTACAGGGGTTGGCTGTCAAATCTTTCCTTTTCCCTTTTTTTTTTTTTTTTTTTTTTAAAAGAAGTGTTTGATAATATTTCTGTTTTGGAATCAGGTAATATAGAGAAGTAAAGACATGAAGTAATCTAGAACAAGGGGAACATACTTTAACACACTTCAATTCACTTCTGTGTTGATACAGGCCCCATGTTCAACAAAATTTACTACTACTTCCCTCATTGTTTAAAATATTACACTAGTTCCTGGGAAAAATCTATCGCAGGACTCTCCGCTTATCATGTGGCATATGAACACTGCTGCCACTCATGTGGCCTACTGAATGTCACTTACCCATCGCTACTATACTTACTGTAAAGTGTTACTTGTGCACTTTTTACTTTTTTGACAGTTATTAAACAGTAAATGATCAATTTATCACAACCAGAGGCGTAACCTAAATCTTCTTGTATGGTACAAGACCATCAACTATGATGCATCATTTATAGTACTAATCTCATGGTATGAAGCAAAGGGACATTTTTAGCAGGTCCTGGGTGTGGCTGCTCGCTGTAGTTACAATGTGTAGTATCTAGGTAGTAGTTGTCGTACAACAATTATAAAACAAAGTTTGTCGGTCCTTTACATTGTAGTTCCAAACCATCAAGCAATGGACTGGGGGTGGTTAGAGAATATCCATAGCTGATATACGCAGATCACATTGTATATCCTTGCCTCATGCATAGTTCAGTGATCTCTGAATTGCTTTATCCATTTATTTTTCCACACTTTTCTACCTTACACCTTAAATCTATTTAACCAGCAGACAATCTCTTCTGACAGAAAAAGACATCCATGCATTTAAATGACTTCATGTTCTTCTTGGATGTGTATAATTTTATGCATCAAAGGCTTTGCTGCATAGCTGGGTAAAAAATGAAAAAGATCTTTGGAGCGTTCAGCTTTTCTTTTTTGTTTGTAAAATTAATTAAGGTCTATCCACAAAATGAACCATCTCGCCCCCAATCCTTCTCATACTCCGCATTATAGAGCCATCTAAGTGACGTTCCTCATCAAATACTAAATTCTGCTCAGATCAGAATCTCTAGTAAAGACTCCAACGGAGGAATAAATTATGAATAAAATGAAACTCAAGAAATTCTTGAATATTTAAAAGAATATTAAAGTAGAAAGAAACACGGATGACTCATTATTCATCAGTAAGGAGACTGATGGGTTCTGATTTTTTTTATGGGTGTTTAATAACACATCAGTAACAATGTATCAAGCGTTTTTTTTATGTGCAAATTAAACTGTATTTGTTGGGATTAGAGGTAATTGATGTAACCTCTAAACTACTGGGTAAAACATACTATCCTAATAGTAACAAAACCTCTTTGGGTACAGGGAAAGTCAGTAGGAAAGTCAATTTTTCATTTTAATTGCAAATTCTTTTACCAAAAACTTTGGAGAAATTTGTTTTTAATTGGGAACTGGGCTGTGTTGCCCGCTATGAGGTTTGGCTAGTGTTTTCAGTCAGTTTGTGCAGGTCACGTTTTTTGTTGCGTTTGTGACGTATATGAAAAGACGCTCCCGTTCCTGTTCCATTTAAATTTTTAAAAAGCGCTCAAACTTCTAATAGCAATGCGTAATTTTGCGTTTTTGTGATGCGTTTCATCATTTGTGTTTTACTGGGAAATAGTTTCCCTTAACTTTTTCATCAAGGTCCCAACTTTTATGCATTTTTCAAGGTTGCAGAAGATAATTGCTTACACCCGATTAGGATTATAAAACACATTTGCAGCAAGTAGTTTGCTGCATCAAAAACGCAACAAAAAACGCAAAGCTACGTGTGTACGCTGCCTCAGGGTGCATTTACACGTGGCATTGAGCGCATGTGTTTCAAAACACATAAGATATACTGAAGAGAGATTCGCCTACTTAAATGGCTGTTCACATTTGCATTTACAAAACGCAACCTTAACACATGCCTTTATGGTTGCATTTTGTAAACCGAAATTTTAACCGCCATCTAATTATACAAATTTATCTTTAGCTGATCCATTACGTTTTGGATCACATGTGTTCAACACCACGTGCGAATTCACCCTCAGTGTCTCGGTTTTAATGCCTTTTTTTGTGTTTTCAAAGCGTGTGAAAGACTTGTGACTGTGGTCTATCTTTTCTATGGCAATTGATCAGTGTAAAATGCATTGCACTTGTATTGCACTTGAATTAGTCTCAGAGTGCAATGCGTTTTTGATGCGTCTCCATAGAGTTGTATGGTGCGTTTTTCACACATGTGACTTGTGTGTGCAAAAATAGAGCATGCTTAGGTTTTAACATGCATGTTTTTTAAATTGTGTAAAAAAAAAAAAAAAAAAAAATGCAAGTCTGGTTGTCGGAGTGAAATGCATAATAAAATAAAGATGGACTGTCTTAACCGTAAGTGATTTATGCTGCAAGATAATAACTTGGATTCTGAGCTCCATGATATATAGGTCTGCAGTGTGTCCAACAAGACAGAAAAAATGTACACCAAAGCGGGTGTGTTAGTGCTTAGTTGGACTATGTGAAATAAATGTTCATGTTTGCTTGATGAAATATCATAGAATCGATTTCTCACACTTTTCTAGATCTCTGCTTGCTGTCATTTTATAGGAAGAATCATTGGTTAATCCCCATAAATTATATATATATATATATGTCGATAGAAATCTGTGCCTGGTCATGTGATGTCACACAGGTACACAGCTCATTATATCATTCAGCTCTGATTAATCTCTGTGGCACTACAAGCTGTTTACCTGTGTGACCATGAACAGATTTATATCGAATGGCAGTAAACTTAGAAGCTTCTTATAGAATGACAGCAAGCAGAGATCTACAAAACGGTGAGGTATTAATGTAGAAAGTAAGTTCTCTCACATGGTCACTACATAGACAATGGGGCAGATTTGTATATATCTGTATATGACGGAATTCTGTTGTAATGTGTGCCAAAAATGTTGCACCACATTTATCAAGAGTTTAGGACAAACTTTTCAACAAAATTGGCATGGATACAATCGGATACTGGGGCAGGAACAAGCAGGGAAATTGCCTTGCTGCAAAAATTATGTAATGCACCAGAATGTTGGTGCAATTTTCTGGCCTAAATGGTAGGAGGTTTAATAGACAGTAATAAACTATTCCAGATTTATCATCCAGCATCTGTTGCAATATAAGACTGTCTAATCTAACTGGGGGAGATTTTTCAGAAGCGTCTGAGGTTGCCCATGGAAACCAATCAGAGCTCAGCTTTCATTTTATAAACAGCAGTGGAAATTTGAAAGCTGAGCTCTGATTGGTTCCCATGGGAAACTAGTACAGTTCTTCTCTCAGATTCTCCTGATAAATCTCCACCACTGTCTCTTACTTTAACCGGTTAAGGACCGGGCCCTTTCCTGTTTTTTCATGTCCATTTTTCACTCCCCACCTTCAAAAATCTATAACTTTTTTATTTTTACACATAAAGAGCTGTGTGACGGCTTGTTTTCTGCGTAACAAATTGCACTTCATAATGATGGTATTAAATATTCCATGCCATGTACTCGGAAGCGGGAAAAAAATTCCAAATGCAATGAAAATGGTGAAAAAACGCATTTGCGCCATTTTCTTGTGGGCTTGGATATTACATCTTTCACTGAGCGCCCCAAATGACATGTCTACTTTATTCTTTGGGTCGGTACGATTAAGGGGATACCAAATTTGTATAGGTTTTATAATGTTTTCATACATTTACAAAAATTAAAACCTCCTGTACAAAAATAATTTTTTTGATTTTGCCAACTTCTGGCGCTAATAACTTTTTTATACTATGGTGTACAGAGCTGTGGGTGGTGTCATTTTTTGCTAAATTTGATAATATGTTCAATGATATCATTTTTAGGACTGTACGACCTTTTGATCAGTTTTTATAGATTTTTTTAGATTTTTCAAAATGGCAAAAAAGTGCCATTTTCGACTTTTTTCTGCTATTTTCCGTTACGGGGTTAAACGCATTGAAAAACCGTTATCATATTTTGATAGATCGGGCGTTTTCGGACGCGTCGATACCTGATGAGTTTATGATTTTTACTGTTTATTTATATTTATGTCAGTTCTAGGGAAAGGGGGGTGATTTGAAATTTTAGGTTTTTTTATTATAATTTTTTTTTTAACTTATTTTTATTTATACTATTTTTAGGACTCCCCATGCTGTGAAAACACCCGCGATCGGCGCTAGCACTTGCAATATGCAGCAAAGACTTACCGGCTATGGAGAGGGCTCAGCCCGTGAGCCCTCTCCATGCAGCGCGACGCGACCGCCGCCGTGAATACACGGCGGGCGGTCGCGAACCGGTTAAAGGACACCAGGATGAAAGACTATGCAAATGCTCCAGGCTCCATTAATACCCCTCAGGCTCATTTACATACAATATACACTATCCTGGTGGTAGAAGCCCTTTAAGACACTTTTAATATATCTGGCAAGGTATTTACCTCTCTTTTTTTGGATCCATTTAACCTTAAGGACGCAGGGTTTTTTCGCTCATTTCTCGCTCTCCACCTTCAAATATCCATAACTTTTTCATTTTTCTGTGTACAGAGCTGTGTGAGGGCTTATTTTGTGTGTAACAAATTTTACTTTCCCGTAATGTTATTTATTTTAACATGCCATGTACTGCGAAGCTGAAAAAAATTCCAAATGTGGAAAAATTGAACAAAAAACCGCACGTGTCACATTCTTGTGGGCTCAGTTTTTGCGACTTTGACTGTGCACTCAAAATAACACCTCAGCTTTATTCTTTGGTTAGGTTTTATTGTGTTTTAATACATTTTCAAAAATTAAACGAATGTGTACAGAAAAGAAAAATTTTTTTTTGCCATCTTCTGCAGCTAATAACTTTTTCATACTTTGGTGCACGGAGCTGTGTGAGGTGTCATTTTTTGCGAAATGAGCCAACCTTTACATTGCTACTATTTTTAGGTCTGTGCGACATTTTGATAATTTTTTTATTCCATTTTTTATGTGATGTAAAAAGGTGTAAAAGTCGCATTTCGGACATTTGGGCGCCATTTCCCATCTCGGAGGTCACCGCCGGCCGTAACTGTTTTTATATTTTGATAGATTGGGCATTTTGGGACGCGGCGATACCTAAGGTGTCTGCGATTTTTGCTGTTTATTATGTTTTATATCAGTTCTAGCGAAAGGGGGGAGATTTGAATTTTTTATATTTTATTAATTTTTTTATTTTTTAAACTTTTTTTAAACTTTTTTTTCCCCACTATTTCTTAGACCATCTAGGGCAGTGATGGCGAACCTATGGCACGGGTGCCAGAGGTGGCACTCAAAGCCATTTCTGTGGGCACCTAGCAAAGAATTTACCAGATAGGACTCAAGGCTTCCTCCTGCAGTCCAAGACAGCCCACGGCCCGCCACGCTCAGTGCTATTTTAAAGTGACACCTACTTGGCTGTCAGGACTACAGGAGGAGCCAGAAGGAGTGGACAGAGATGGATTATCATTGGAGCTCCTGCTTTGGGTCCCCTGTTTCTTCCTCTTCAGGGCACCCTAGAGGGAGGCTACAATCCGAATGTTTCCTGATTTCTATTGTATGGTGTCCTCAGGATGCCAATATGATTGAAACTTGTGGTACAGCAGAGATCAATAGGTTACTGCTTAAATTGTCATGTTGGCACTTTGCGACATAAAAGTGGGTTTTGGTTGTAGTTTGGGCACTCTGTATCTAAAAGGTTTGCCATCACTGATCTAGGGTAACCCTAGATGGTCAGATCGTTCCTACCATATACTGCTGCAATACTTCTGTATTGCAATATATGGCATTTTTGCAGCTCATTCATTACATGAATCTGCAGATGCCAGATAGCCTTGGGTCAAACGAAGACCCGAGGCTACCATGGCAACCGATCGCACCGCTGTCTTTTAAATGCCGCCGGCGACAACGAAAGGGTTAATAGCCGCGATCGGTGCAAGCACCGACCGCGGTTATTAGCGGTGGGGGTTTGCTGCAATATGCAACAACCCCCACCTCTGTATAAAGAGGACTCGGCCCGTGAGCCCTCTTCACACATTCCCTATACCTCTGCACCGTAGAGCTATGGCGCAGAGCGTTTAGGGGTTAATGTGCTGACTGGGTAGCATTTAGGTTCTCGCTTTAGGCCTTCAGTAAAGAAGTAATAAATAACAATGCTCCCTAAATTATGTTCGGGGCATGATTTAATATGTTGCCAATATTAAAGGACATCTACCACCAGGATGAAGGATTGTAAACCAACCACACTGACAAACTTGTGAGTGCCCCCTCTGCTCTTCTTTTAGATTCTTATGCCCTGTTTTTTTTTATTGCATTAAAAATTATGCAAATAAGATGGAGAGGCTCTGGGCTCCATAGGTGTTAATGGAGCCTTGAGCCCCTTATGTTCATTTGCATAATTTTAAAGCAGTTTTTTTCTTAAAGAATACCAGATCCTGCCAGAGGCTGCACACACCAGTTTGTCATTGTGCTTGGTTTACAATCCTTCATCCTGGTGGTAGATTTCCTTTTAAATGACTGAACAGAGTCTAATTCTAGACAACACCTCCATAATGAGTGTTTATGGCTATTATAATAAATTCAGTGCGCTGAAGTGAAAGTGCTTCAGATGGACACAGAATATGCTTCTCATCATCCTGGATAACATACTGTAGTAAATGATGGTTCTTGTGCCATCTGCTGTATACTGTGCTTGAGCCCAGTGGCTCACTGACTACTTAAAGTAAAAATATTGATCAGGATTTTGATCTGTAAAATCATGGCCTCAAAACTTTTATAATCTGTGATTCCCTAAATGTTACGATCTATTGTTCACGCAGACAAATTGGTGTTGTGCGTGTATGGACATCATTGGTAACATATGAGGTCTGGGCAGCTTAGTAAAGCTTTTTTTGTCTATTTGTGCTGGAATAGGGATGTAGTATTGGAGATAGAAATGAAGAAATGTAGAAGAACTACAAGTTACATTTCCACAAGTGACAAGGCTCAGGACATGGGCAGGCTATAGACAATGCCGGAGAAGCATTAGCTTGAATTCATTTATTGGTTCAGTCACATCTATGCAACTGTTCACACAACTAGGGTCCCCCACCAGCATCCAAACCAACATATGTCCGGAAATTAGGACTTAAGTACTACTCTATATCCTTAATCTTATACGGTTTATAAAAGTAATTTAATGATGAGCTACAATCATGCTCTTATAACCCATCTATTTAGAAAAGCAGAACATTCCCGGACTGCTTGAAACCCTCCACCCCGACTGCCGTCCAGACCAGATCCTCCAGACCATGTTGGAGATGTGGATGCTGCCCCTGGCTGCCCGGCCTCTGTGCATCCTGCAGCTGAACTCCCCCTCATACTCACGTATAATATGAGGCTACTAAATCCCTCCCCCCCCCCCAAAAAAAAATAAATAAAAGAAACGGGAAAAGTTATTGACTGGAGGACAACCCCTAGGGTAGGAAATGCTCATTAATGAAATGTCCACCCGCAGGGTCCCCCTTTACTGAAATGTCTACCCCTGATGCTCCCTCCATCATTACTGTTATGTCCACAGCCGGACTCTCTTAAAAATAAATTTAAAAAGCTATACTCCGGCTTCTTCTCCCATGGCCCCGCTACTCTGTCTCCTCTGTTTTCGGGCCTGAGTGCATCACTCTGAAGCAGCGGTGTTGCGGCTGTGTGACGTCATAATGTAAGAGCCCGCGCAGAGCATAAATTTTGATGTCACACGGGCGATCTTCATATAGGGCCCAGGTATGGGCAGGCGTGGGTCCCTCAGAAGCAAAAGGCCCTGCCCATACCAAAAAAAAAAAAAGGATTATTATTATTATATTTCTTTGGACCCTTTCTTAAGATCCATGGATTGTCCTTGACACCTATTCACATTATGAAACAGTAACAAGTATTCAATTTTTAATGGTGACAATCACTCCCATTAATTTTACAGAGAGGTCACGACACTCTTATCCCTCTCTATGTAATTGCCAAATGGTAGTAACACAATCATGTTTGAAGCCTTGACATGTAATAGTATATGTTAAGTAAGGGATACGGTATTACCACTGAAAAACATTTCATTAATGGTAGCCTGGTTTTCACAGTCCCTTAAGGTAGAATCCGTTAGAAAAGAGTGAAATACATTGTAGTTGACTAGTATTTTTCTGTTTTTATTACATTCTTTTATCTATACACAAGAAATGAGGAGGAAAGTGAACTTATCATTGGAAACATTTAGTATCATTCAATTGCTTTGGTGGTGAATTATTTTCATTGTATTGAAGAGTATTAGTAATTTGAAGCAGCAATTCGCAGTCTATTACAATGACAGCTTCTTCATGTGCAACATAGTCACTCATGGATAATGGGTGCAATTTAATTGACTTAACTTTTCTATATTACTTTCATCACTTTAATTGTTCCTAATATTTCTTAGTCCCAATGCTGTCAGTTTGTAAGAACATGATTGAACATACAGTTCATTCTGTTTGGAGAAGTTATATATACACTCACCGACCACTTTATTAGGTACACCTGTCCAACTGCTCGTTAACACTTAATTTCTAATCAGCCATTCACATGGCGGCAACTCAGTGCATTTAGGCATGTAGACATGGTCAAGACAATCTCCTGCAGTTCAAACCGAGCATCAGTATGGGGAAGAAAGGTGATCTGAGTGCCTTTGAACGTGGCATGGTTGTTGGTGCCAGAAGGGCTGGTCTGAGTATTTCAGAAACTGCTGATCTACTGGGATTTTCACGCACAACCATCTCTAGGGTTTACAGAGAATGGTCCGAAAAAGAAAAAACATCCAGTGAGCGGCAGTTCTGTGGGCGGAAGTTCTGTGGGCAGTTCTGTGGGAGAATGGGCAGACTGGTTTGAGCTGATAGAAAGGCAACAGTGACTCAAATCGCCACCCGTTACAACCAAGGTAGGCAGAATAGCATCTCTGAACGCACAGTACGTCAAACTTTGAGGCAGATGGGCTACAGCGGCAGAAGACCACACCGGGTGCCACTCCTTTCAGCTAAGAACAGGAAACTGAGGCTACAATTTGCACAAGCTCATCAAAATTGGACAGTAGAAGATTGGAAAAACGTTGCCTGGTCTGATGAGTCTCGATTTCTTCTGCAACATTTGGAAGGTAGGGTCAGAATTTGGCGTCAACAACATGAAAGCATGGATCCATCCTGCCTTGTATCAACGGTTCAGGCTGGTGGTGGTGGTGTCATGGTGTGGGGAATATTTTCTCGGCACTCTTTGGGCCCCTTGGTACCAATTGAGCATCGTCGCAACGCCACAGCCTACCTGAGTATTGTTGCTGACCATGTCCATCCCTTTATGACCACAATGTACCCAACATCTGATGGCTACTTTCAGCAGGATAATGCGCCATGTCATAAAGCTGGAATCATCTCAGACTGGTTTCTTGAATATGGCAATGAGTTCACTGTACTCAAATGGCCTCCACAGTCACCAGATCTCAATCCAATAGAGCATCTTTGGGATGTGGTGGAGCGGGAGATTCGCATCATGGATGTGCAGCCGATAAATCTGCGGCAACTGTGTGATGCCATCATGTCAATATGGACCAAAATCTCTGAGGAATGCTTCCAGCACCTTGTTGAATCTATGCCACGAAGAATTGAGGCAGTTCTGAAGGCAAAAGGGGTCCAACCCTTTAGTCGCATGGTGTACCTAATAAAGTGGCCGGTGAGTGTATTTTTGTGGTACAAGTTGTAAATTACAGGCAGTCCCCGGGTTACGTACAAAATAGGTTCCATAGGTTTGTTCTTAAGTTGAAGTGAAATTTTTTTCTGTAATTGGAGCAAGGATTATGAATAAAGCTTAATAACAGACACCTTACAGCTGCTCATTGTAGTCTGGGACTAAAGTAATGTATCCAGAGAACATCACCAGAGGTCACAGGGGGCAGAGGATTCAGTCTTTAACTAGGGGTTGTCAGTAAATCGGGTGTCCTTAAGTAGGGGACCACCTGAATTCATTTAAATCTTCTCTTACTATGCTTAGGTGTCCAGTGGGCGGTCCTATCAGTAGTTGACATAGTTCTCTACACAAGCAAATAGAATTATCAATCATTGAGTTGGATCAGAAAGCAGAGAGGTTTATATGAAATCCTCATATGCTGTACTGTTTAGTTGCATTCACTTTTACGTGACTATCAGAGCTGAACTCCATCAGACCCATAAAAGAGTATAAGGTTTTACACCACTGTTTTATTCCCGTGAGACACTTATGCACCGGTTTTTGGGATCGTTTGGGGTCAGATCAGTCAGAACCTTTATTAATCAGACACTCTCAATTTATGGCATTTTTATAACCTTTTTTAATACTCTACTGTTTGACATGACAATGGGTCATTCAGACCAGTGAAAATATTCCTGAAATATTAGTCATAGAGCTTTAGACAAATTATAAAATCTCCTCATATGTATTTACTGAAAGAACATTTTAAATACATTTAAGTCAGTGCAAACTTATACATATCAATGTATAAGTTTAAATTATCAATTTTTAATCACAACCTAACCCCTGCTGATGTCTGATACACACATTTTTCATGCAAATGTGTTTAATAATGACTTTTTACAAAATAGAAACAAAACTATGTGACACAGTTTACATAAAATATTGTATATGCCATCCCAACCTGCCGCACTGTTAAACAGATGGTACAGAATATTCTCAGTTGTACATTTCACAGGGAAATATGGCACAGAAATTAGAACAGACAAAAACAAGGAAGATTATTTTTAACCCCTTATCACCGACGCTTGTTTTCAGCTTAGTGAGTCAACTTTTAGAATCTTACCTGTGTCAAGATAATTTGTTATAACTTTGGAACGCTTTAACATATCCGGGTGATTTTGAGATTTGTTTATCGTGACACATTGTACTTCATGTTAGTTGTAAAATTTAAGTGATAAGCGATAATTCTTCATTTTCAAAGTTTGAAATGTTCTGCTTTCCAGGTAGATAATTAAACTACCCAAAAAGCTAGATAACTAACATTTCCAGAATGTCTGCTTTATGTTGGAATTATATTTTATGCATCCTTTTCTAGGATGTTATGAGACTTAGAACTTTATGTGCGATTTTTCTCATGTTCATGAAAATCGCCAAAACACACATTTTGAGAGACAACACAGCTTTCAGGTGACTTTCAAAGGCTTAAATAATGGTAAAATACCATAAATTACCCCACTATAGAAACTACATCCCTTAACGTATGTTAAACAACTTCTATTAAGTCTATTAACCCTTTAAGTGTTTCACATGGGTTAAATTTTTGGGGAAAATACATTCATTCAGGCCAAAATGACACTTTCATAATGAATTAAATGCTGAAATGCTTGCAAAGTTTGAGTGTACCTCCTGAGTGTACCCATACAATATATGTGGTGGTAAACTGCTATACAGGCGCACGGTTGGGCATAGAATGAAGGCAGCACCATTCAGAGCAGATTTGTAATGTCACATTGTACAGGCTATAACATTATTATTGTTTTGGTAATGCGAGCATATGAGGGCTTATTTGTGGGATGAGATACAATGTATAAATAATAAATTTTGGGGTTCATAACTTATTCATGAGATTTTGTTAACTATTAACGCGGGACACAAACAAAATCATCAATTTTTATTCTGGATTTTTTGCACTTTTTTCCCCCAATCACTGTAACGGTAAATTAATATTTTATATGTATTCTCTGGTTCAATACAAATACGATCATACTTCATTTATATGGTTTTTCTTATCTTTGCTTAAAGGGGACCTACCACCACGATTCTACCTATAAAGGTAGAACGGGTGGTAGGTGGATGAATGGGACATGAGGATAGCCCTTTTTTGGGCTAATCCTCACGTCCCGGCTATACTTTGGTAAACTTTAATAAGTCTGTATGTAAATTTTTTAAAGCGGCTACTGGGGCGTGAAGTAGCCGTTCTGCGCATGCGCAGTAGCACTGGCCTCGGAGCTATGGCCGCGCAACCATAGGCCTGTGTTCTGCGCATGCGCAGAATGCCAGGTACACGGCCGAGGGCATGCCGCTACGAGGAGCTGTGCACCGAAGATTACATGGTAGGCGGAGGAACAAGGCTACTGGGGCGTGGAGTAGCCGCGACTTCTAGCCTCGTGTCCGGCTACTCCAGAAAATCGCATTTTTCTGGTATTGACAACTTTTCAGGAGCATAACTTCCGTATTTTTGTGTTGACAAATTTGGTTGAGGGCTTATTTTTTAAGAAAATAGTTGTTCTTTTCAGTTGTATCATATTAGGGCACATAACTTTTTAGAACTTTGTATGTGAGGGTAATTGATGAAAAATTATATATTACGGGAAGTTTTTAGTTTTGGCTGATGTAATCTCACTTCAGCACAGGAAGTTTCGGCACAAAGTGGGAGGTGTAAGCGCTCCTTGTACTCTGTAACAGCCTGTGAATCTTCAGAACAGATGGGCTTCGGTAACACCCCTCATTAGCAGTTCAGGCTCACTAGCATAATTATATATTAAAATTTACTCTTAGACGGAAGGAGACATGGATTACAAATATATGATGATTATCACAGTCCCTGGATCAATGAGTAAGTGCCCCTGGTTTATCCATGCTTCATTTGGATGGTAGATTTCCTTTCAGCCCCTTTAGGCCCTTGTGCATGTTTCTGGCATGCAAGACTTGCATTGAACACTGACCCATTGTATTCCGTGGTCTTTCAGACAATTATACAAATCTATGGATAAGCACAGGGGCGTAACTACAGTGGTAGAAGCCATAGCAGCTGTTATGGTACCCACAGTGTCAGGGGGCCCTGTCTTCCGAACTGACACTAAAGAATGGAAGATTATATATATATGAAAAATGAGACGGCACATACCAGTCCATCAGATGTAGCAAAAAATGATGAGTTTATTCAATTTGTGACGTTTCGGTGGGTTACCATCTTTCTCAAGCGTTTTTTTCACCGAAGCGTTGCACATCGAATAAACTCTCACACTTTTTGTTTCATCTAATAGACTGGCATGCGCTTTCTCATTTTTCCTATGTATTATTGAAACTCCCTGTCTGGGGTTTGAGGCGTTGCACCTTTCCTTTTTTTTTGTGTTTTTTTGTACTGCTGTGGACTTTTCTCTGATATATATGCTGAATGTGTTTGTATGTGAGGTGCATGTGCTCTATATGTGTGCTTATGTGTGAGTGAGTGTATAAATGTGTGGGGAGTCTAGACCAGAGTTATCAGCTTTTTTCATGCACTTGAAAAACTGACACTTTGCACAAACTGTAACAGAAAAGTGATTGGAATCTGATGGAAAATGTAAGTTTTTTACTGATTGAAACCTTTTTTTCGGAATTCAAGTAAACACACCATTGTTGGTTCCCCTTCTGAAAATATATGATGTCACAGCTTATCTACACATCTCCAGACTGCTGAGGCTGTGGTCATGAGGCTGCTGTAAAGTATATCACTAAGTGCTGCTAACAGGAGCCCAGGAAAAATGGCAACCTGCATGATTATGGACAGAAAACTGGGAAAGAAAAGTATTGCATGTATAGATTGTATGTAACTATAAAGTATGATGGCTCACTGGCTAGCACCAAAGCCTTGCTGCGCTGGGTTCCGTGTTCAAGTCCCATCCAGGTCAACATTTGCAAAGAGTTTGTACGTTCTCTCCGTGTTTGCATGGGTTTCTTCTGGGTTCTCAGGTTTTCTCCCACACTCCTAAACATACTGGTAGGTTGATTAGATTGTGAGCCCCATTGGGGACAGGGACTGATTTGGCAAACTCTGTGTAGCGCTGTGTAATCTGAAGGCGCTATATAAATAAAGAAATTATTGTATATTGTGTGTATGGAATGTATATCCTATGGAGGGTATTATAAAGATTGGTATGTATGTTGTGTATGCATAATATAGTTTATTATATTAAATATTTTATGAATGTTTGATATGTATGGATATATTTCTCAGACTAAATGTGTATGACAGTGCCCGTTACATAATTTCTTTATAATCTTTATTTCATAAAATAGGTTATGTTTAAAGTTTGTATGTTTACATTTTGCTTTCATATAAATGAATATATCTTGCTAGATAACTTTCTTGCAGGTGTCGTTTACAGATAATACAAGGAGTGTTAATTTAAGCAAACATAGCTTGCAATATATTTAAGTCTGTATAATATGTTATGAGACAAAGACTGAATGCAGTAAAGCCTTTTTCTCTCCCTCCACCAGCTCCACACCACAATGAGACTGCAGGAGGCACGGCTGGCACACTGGCAGATGAAGAACAGGCATCAACGCATAACAGCAGCAGTAGGGAAAGCACTAACCACAACCGGAGCAATGAAATGCACAAAGAAATCACACTGCCTTCAAGATTGGTCTATTACCTTAACAAGGAATCTGAAAGTCCATACCATAAACTGGATACAAAGACAAAAGACCAGCAGAAGCATAACAAGGTACATATGCCCATCAGCAACAAAGGCACAATACTTAAAATCAACATACTGTGAAAGAAATCGCACCTTAAAGTATACTGGTCTGGTGTAAAAAACGGTTAAAATATTCTCATTAATATGACAATTGTCACATGACCTTAAATTGTTGGACTACCTCTCTGTAATCAGATATCAATATCTATAGTGTTAAGGACTTGCATTCTCTCACACACATTCTAGTACACGTTTACTAGACTCTCCATTAAAGGGATTGTCTGGGATTTACAATTAATGGCCTATCACTAGGATATCATCGATCAACTATTTTTGGCACAGTGTACGGAGACGGCAGCTGACGGTTCTGTATACTCTGCAGTGGTCATGCCGCTCTGTAGCAGCGTATCTTCTTTTTATTGAAATCACAGATAAGTTGCAATAGTGCATTTATGCCACTACACAGTGCGCAGAGCCATATTAATGAGCTGGATGATCTGTGCTGGTCCTGGACCCCCATGACCTCCAATTATTGATCTATCCTAATAATAGTCCATTAACTGTAAATGCCAACAATCCTTTTAATCCCATACTGTTGTATTAGGGAACATTTCTAATATACATGGCTTTACCAGACTGAAATATTTAATTTGTTATTATACCATCTAAAGAGCTCTCATAAAACTTGAAAATGTATTAAGACCCTGCAATGGTTTGTGCTCAGGAGTCCATAAGGCAGTTTTGGTCATTCGGAGCCTTCCCTGTAGAATGCATCAAAGGACGGCCCACTGTACTCCTAAGCACTTACAGAGAGGATTTTTAACAAATAACTATATTTTACCCTTAAAATATATATTAATATTCTACAATTTCTATTAAATGTGCATTCTAAATCACAATTCATATTCATTTGGTAAATTGATACATCAAAGAATCGCTTTAGCAGACCCATGATATCCAGTCATTGCCTTTGAAATTTTTTTTTGTAATAAAGTGAGAGAATCTTTTGTAACGTCATAATAGCTATTACCCACACAGGACCTTTTCTGATATTTGGCCAGTCTATATAACTGTCACAACTTATATGGACTAAAATATGTATGGCTTCACGCATCTGTGAAATTATCGCTCACGGTCCTTGGTTAAAGAAAAAACAATCTGGGATCTACCTAATATGGTAGCTATAAATATTCATCCTTTGTTTTGCAAAAACTTAGATTTGGGAAAAATGTAGAAAATTCTTATCTTGAAAATATGCACATTACCAGTGGACACCAAAATACGGGCTACATATGCTAAAAGGGGATATCAAATTAATGCATTTTTTCTTCCATTATAGCATCACCATGATGCATTCCTAGAGGGGATTCCCTTTTTCCTTAATGCATCAAATCATAAATTGGCTAACAAATACTAAACACCTACAAACAGAACATTAAGCCAATTCAAAAATTACATTTATTTTATTGCATATTCAGTAAAAACAAAAACCAAAAATTACAGTACATATACAGTTCGACAGGGAGAAGCATGTGGGTCAGTGGGGCTATCACATAGAAATGTTAAAAACATGTGGGACGGGATCAAAAGGTGGGGTACATAGTCATATGGATCACATACATATACAATTTCAAATGCATAATGCAATTTATACCCAATAGTGGGTTGCTGTGCAAATACTGCAATAAAGTGCTTGCCATACAGCTCAATGTACATAGGTTCCCTGTAGGTATATAAAGTGCTCAATGCATGTGCAAATCCTAAAATGGAAGCATACCTTTAGCCATCATACACCACCCGTCTGCCACAAACAGGTTCCCCGACGCGCGTTTCGGCGCTAGCCTTCGTCTGACGAAACGCGCGTCGGGGAACCTGTTTGTGGCAGACGGGTGGTGTATGATGGCTAAAGGTATGCTTCCATTTTAGGATTTGCACATGCATTGAGCACTTTATATACCTACAGGGAACCTATGTACATTAAGCTGTATGGCAAGCACTTTATTGCAGTATTTGCACAGCAACCCACTATTGGGTATAAATTGCATTATGCATTTGAAATTGTATATGTATGTGATCCATATGACTATGTACCCCACCTTTTGATCCCGTCCCACATGTTTTTAACATTTCTATGTGATAGCCCCACTGACCCACATGCTTCTCCCTGTCGAACTGTATATGTACTGTAATTTTTGTTTTTTGTTTTTACTGAATATGCAATAAAATAAGTGTAATTTTTGAATTGGCTTAATGTTCTGTTTGTAGGTGTTTACATTACCAGTGGAGGCTACAGGGGCATGAAGTATCCGCGATGTGGAGCCGGAGCTCCAGCTAATCCGCGCCCCAGTAGCCTCTTTGCATCCCTCTTACCTGCCCGTCTTCAGTGCACAGGTCACTGTAGCTGTGTGCACTTATTTTCAGAGCCGGAGTTCTGCGCATTTGATCTACCATTGGATCTAACTTATTAGATACAGGAAGAGATGTAAATTCAGCACACAATACTGTGCTGGAGTATAAACGTGCTTCCTTCTTTCTTTATTCAGTTAATATACATGCTGATAAAAACCTGGTACGTCTAGATCGTCTGGATCAACGCTTTTCAAGATACAAATGTCTTACTCATGATCTCCTTATTAGGTGGATCCGAAATGGTTGGTTTCCTTTAAATGGTTGTACAATCATGATTAAAGAATCGCTTGCAATTAATCAACAACCAGATCATTAGTTTGTGCCTCCGCTTTGATTTTGGTATTGGACGTGACCAGATTTGTTTTGAATATTTGTGAGGCATTTCTGATGATATTATGAGAGGTGTGGAATTTATTGCAATTGAATCGTTTTCTTAATTTTTTTGCATATATATTGAAACAAGAAACTGATCTTTTTGCCCACGTCATCTGGCATGTTATGTACTGTTGGTTGTTCCCCTAACAATCTCTCAGAGATGTAGAAAAGAACAGTAGTGTTTGGAATTATGCAGGATTTACCCTTTCCCACACAAGGAAATGTACAGAGTACTGGTAGTACATGGTGGATTCAGAACCATAGTTTCCCTAAATATAACAAGCTGCCCCTGCTGCTTTTCTGATTGCTCTGTGCTGACTTTTCTGAGTTCTGGAGAATTACAGTGTTCCAACCTGAAATCGCTCTTTCTCCTCAGTAAATGCCATGTCCTCTATGCACAGCTAAGAGTTTCCTGAGGAAGATGTCTTTGTGACTTTTCTTCTCTAAGTGCAGGGCTTGTCAGGCGTCTTATATTTCTATTCATTTTGGAACTAGATTGAATGTCAGAATTTTCCTGGTTCTTTGGATTGCATTACAAGCATGGTTGGCAAGTCTCGCATGTTCACATGGGCTTATATGTCACAGACTCGCGTTACATGAATATTTCTTAATGTAACAGGTGTCAGGGCTGGGCACGAGCATTGCTTCTCCTCCTCATTTGACAGTTTCTATGTGTTTATTACCTATTGCAATTCAGCATACATTCCCTTATCTGCAAAAGGAGGTTATACTCCATTTATAAATGTTCTACATCGTTATATGTGTATATCTCATTTACCATATGGCCACCATGTATTTATCTATTCAGCATATTTATATTTAATAACAAATCTAATTTCCTACCAAATGTAGCAAACAGGTTTTATTCGGCAATATGTTATTCTTTCTATAATAAAAAGTTATACTGAGTTCCAATAAATATTCTGTACAAATTCATCACAAATCTGTGGTTTCTGTCATTCATAGTTAATCATTGATGGATAATAACTAGAGATGAGCGAACATACTCGTCCGAGCTTGATGCTCGTTCGAGCATTAGCGTACTCGAAACTGCTCGTTGCTCGGACGAATACTTCGCCCGCTCGAGAAAATGGCAGCTCCCGCCGTTTTGCTTTTTGGCGGCCAGAAACAGAGCCAATCACAAGCCAGGAGACTCTGCACTCCACCCAGCATGACGTGGTACCCTTACACGTCGATAGCAGTGGTTGGCTGGCCAGATCAGGTGACCCTGGGATAGACTAGCCGCTGCCCGCGCTGCTCGGATCATTCTGTGTCTGGATGCCGCTAGGGAGAGAGCTGCTGCTGGTCAGGGAAAGCGTTAGGGTGTTCTATTAGAATAGTGTTAGGCAGGAGTGATTCAACAAGAACCCAACAGCCCTTCTTAGGGCTACAATAACGTTATACTTTTTTTTTTTTTGTTTGCTTGTGGCTGGGCTTGCTGGCACTAGTAGTGCAGCTAGCATACCATATTGTGAGGAATTTGCAGGGGGACTTGCGACCGCTGTGTTTAGCGCTTAGTGACGCACATATCCATCGCAAAGACCGAAGTGGGAAAATTTATTAGGGGTTTGATTTCAATTAGGCACAGTCTGGCAGTTTCTTTTTATTTTACGTTTATTTTTTCATAACTCAGCGTCATCTCATCAGTGTGCTTTCATACTTGGCTAGAAAATAGCCAAAGGAGAATCCAAACGGCTTACTTACGCCTACAATAGCGTTATATATATTTTATTTCTGGTTGATCTGCTGGTGGCTGTCCTTGCTGCAGTGCATATACTAGCCAATTGTCAGGAATTTGTAGTGAGACTTGCGACCGCTGTGTTTAGCGCTTAGTGACGCACATATCCATCGCAAAGATCGAAGTGGGAAAATTTATTAGGGGTTGGATTTCAATTAGGCACAGTCTGGCAGTTTCTTTTTATTTTACGTTTATTTTTTCATAACTCAGCATCATCTCATCAGTGTGCTTTCATACTTGGCTAGAAAATAGCCAAAGGAGAATCCAAACGGCTTACTTACGCCTACAATAGCGTTATATATATTTTATTTCTGGTTGATCTGCTGGTGGCTGTCCTTGCTGCAGTGCATCTACTAGCCAATTGTGAGGAATTTGGAGTGAGACTTGCGACCGCTGTGTTTAGCGCTTAGTGACGCACATATCCATCGCAAAGACCGAAGTGGGAAAATTTATTAGGGGTTGGATTTCAATTAGGCACAGTCTGGCAGTTTCTTTTTATTTTACGTTTATTTTTTCATAACTCAGCGTCATCTCATCTGGCATAGCAGTGTGCTTTCATACTTGGCTAGAAAATAGCCATAGCAATAGGATAGCATCGTTTGGTTTTAAAAACTAAAAAACACAAAAAAACACAAAAAAAAGTTTAAAAAAAATTAAAGTTATAACTTTCATTTTCAAAATGTTTAACCCGAGGGCTAGGGGTAGAGGACGTGGGCGTCCAACTACTGCAGGGGTCAGAGGCCGTGGTCCTGGGCGGGGTGAGACACCACCTGCTGATGAGGGAGCAGGGGAACGCCGCAGAGCTATACTCCCTAGGTTCATGTCTGAAGTTACTGGGACTCGTGGTAGAGCACTGTTGAGGCCAGAACAGTGCGAACAGGTGATGTCGTGGATTGCCGACAATGCTTCGAGCAATTTGTCCACCAGTCAGTCTTCCACGCAGTCCACCCATGTCACCGAAATCGGCACTCCTCCAGCTCCTGCACCTCAGCCTCCTCCCCCCCAGTCTGCCCCCTCCCAGGAAAATTTGGCATTTGAACTGGCATACTCTGAGGAACTGTTTTCTGGACCCTTCCCACAGTCACAAACCACTTGTCCGGTTGCTGCTGAGCAATTTTCCGATGCCCAGGTTTTCCACCAGTCGCAGTCTGTGGGTGATGATGACCTTCTTGACGTAGTGGAAGTGTGTAAAGAGGTGTCCGACGATGAGGAGACACGGTTGTCAGACAGTGGTGAAGTTGTTGTCAGGGCAGGAAGTCCGAGGGGGGAGCAGACTGAGGGATCGGAGGATGATGAGGTGACAGACCCAAGCTGGGTTGAGAGGCCGGGTGAACACAGTGCTTCTGAGACGGAGGAGAGTCCTCGACCAGAACAGGTTGGAAGAGGCAGTGGTGGGGCCAGACGGAGAGGCAGGGCCAGAGCTGGTGCATCAGCGCCAAATGTGTCAACTAGTGAAGCTCCCGTGGCGAGGGCTCTTGCGGCGAGGGCTAGATCTTCAGAAGTCTGGAGGTTCTTTAAGGAAACACCGGATGACCGACGGACTGTGGTGTGCAACATTTGCCAAACCAGGCTCAGCAGGGGTTCCACCACTACTAGCTTAACTACCACCAGTATGCGCAGGCATATGAATGCTAAACACCCCACTCAGTGGCAACAAGCCCGTTCACCTCCGGCCGTGCACACCACTGCTCCTTCCCCTGTGTCAGCTGATAGTCAGCCCCCTGCCCAGGACCCTGCCACAAAAACCCCATCGTCGCCTCCACGATCCTCCACAGCATCCACCAGCGTTCAGCTCTCCATACCCCAGACGCTGGAGCGGAAACGCAAATATAGTGCAACCCACCCACCCGCACGCCCAAGCCCTTAATGTGCACATCTCCAGATTGCTTAGCCTGGAGATGCTGCCCTATAGGCTAGTAGAGACCGAGGCCTTTCGCAACCTCATGGCGGCGGCCGCCCCTCGGTATTCGGTCCCCAGCCGCCACTACTTTTCCCGATGTGCCGTCCCAGCCCTGCACCAGCACGTGTCAGACAACATCATCCGTGCCCTGACCAACGCCGTTTCTGACAAGGTCCACCTGACCACGGACACGTGGACGAGTGCTGCCGGGCAGGGCCACTATATATCGCTGACGACACATTGGGTTAACTTGGTGGAGGCTGGGAGCGAGTCTGACCCTGCGGCTGGTCATATACTGCCGACGCCGAGGATTGCGGGGCCTACCTCGGTCCAGGTGTTTCAGGCCTACTATGCCTCCTCCTCCTCCCACCCCTCCTCCACCTCCTCCTCCGAACTACCATCCGTGGGCACGGCGCCATCAGTCGGTAGCTCTAGGCACAGCAGCAGTGCCGTCGCTAAGCGACAACAGGCGGTGCTCAAACTGCTGAGCCTAGGCGATAAAAGGCACACCGCCCAAGAGCTATTACAGGGCATCACGGCGCAGACTGATCTGTGGCTGGCACCGCTGAACCTGAAGCCAGGCATGGTTGTGTGTGACAACGGCCGTAACCTGGTGGCGGCTCTGCAACTCGGCAGACTGACACATGTGCCATGCCTGGCCCATGTGTTAAATCTGATAGTTCAGCGTTTCCTCAAGACATACCCCAATCTGTCAGATTTGCTCACGAAGGTGCGCCGCATCTGTGCGCATTTCAGGAAGTCCAGCACAGATGCTGCAACTCTCAGGGCAGCGCAGCGCCGCCTCCAACTGCCCGCTCACCGACTGTTGTGCGACATGCCCACGAGGTGGAATTCAACACTGACCATGTTATCCAGAGTTTACCAGCAGCGCCGAGCGATTGTAGACTGCCAGATGTCAACTTCCACCAGAACTGGTAGTCAGGTCAGTCAGCTTCCTCAAGTCTACAATGAGGAGTGGACGTGGATGTCTGATATCTGTCAGGTGCTGAGTAACTTTGAGGAGTCAACACAGATGGTCAGTGGCGATGCCGCCATCATCAGCCTCACCATCCCGCTGCTTGGCCTGTTGAAAAACTCTCTGATCAGCATAAAGTCGGAAGCTTTGCGCTCGTCACAAGAGACGGGGGAAGAAGATTCCCTTGTTGATAGCCAAAGCACCCTCAGGTCTGTTTCTCAGCGCATATCGGAGGAGGTGGAGGTGGAGGAGGATGAGGAGGAGGAAGAGGAGGAGAATGTTGGCGAGACACAAGAGGGGACCATTGTTGAGTCCTTCACTGTTCAGCGTGTATGGGCAGAAGAAGAGGAGTTGGAGGAGTTGGAGGAGGAGGAAATGGACAGTCAGGCCAGTGAGGGGAGTGAATTCTTACGCGTTGGTACTCTGGCGCATATGGCAGATTTCATGCTAGGCTGCCTATCCCGTGACCCTCGCGTTCAAAGAATTTATTCCAGCACCGATTACTGGGTGTTCACTCTCCTGGACCCACGGTACAAGCAAAATCTTTCCACTCTCATCCCTGGAGAGGAAAGGAGTGTGAGAATGCATGAATACCAGCAGGCCCTGGTGCACAAGCTGAAACACTATTTCCCTTCTGACAGCGCTAGCGGCAGAGTGCGTAGTTCTGCGGGACAAGTAGCGAGGGAGAGTAGGCGAGCAGGCAGCTTGTCCAGCACTGGCAAGGGTACGCTTTACAAGGCTTTTGCCAGCTTTATGTCACCCCAGCAAGACACTGTCACCTGTCCCCAGTCTCGGCAGAGTAGGGCTGATCTTTACAGAAAGATGGTGAGGGAGTACGTAGCTGACCATACCATCGTCCTAAATGATCACACAGCTCCCTACAACTACTGGGTTTCAAAGCTGGACATGTGGCACGAACTGGCGCTGTACGCCTTGGAGGTTCTTGCCTGCCCTGCCGCTAGCGTCTTGTCCGAGCGGGTTTTCAGTGCAGCTGGTGGCATCATCACCGATAAGCGTACACGCCTGTCGACTGACAGCGCTGACAGGCTGACGCTTATCAAGATGAATAAAGCCTGGATTTCTCATAATTTCCAATCTCCACCAGGTGAAGGAAGCTCAACCTGAATAATTGATCCACTCCTCCTCCTCCTCATTTTCCTCCTTCTCCTCCTCTTTGTACAGTAAAGCAGAGGAAACTGCTATTTTTTGACAGGGCCCACTGGCTCTAGCTATAGTACTTTATGCATTTAATTTTTCTGGAGGGCCACCTACCCGGTCCTCTGTTTTAAACAATTTTTGGGAGTGCCACATACAGGCACTATCCAAATTAAATTGTCTCCATAGCAGCCTCCACACGTTGTCTCCATTGCTACCTCCAAAAGTCGTCCATATAGCTGCCTCCATACATCGTCCCTTTATCAAACGAGGTGTGTCAGGCAGAAATTTGGGTTGTTTTCATGGATTCCACATCAAAGTTGTTAACTTTGTCGCCACCCTGCTGTGTTATCCACAAAATATACTGGCAAACTTTTATCATTTACCGATATTATTTCAGCGCTTCTTGCGCATCTGTTTACATTCCCCTCACCCGGCATATCCTAAACTTATAAGAACGCTACTACACTTGATCTTATACAAAAGGTTCTTAGAAGTGCTGTTTGGGGAGTAGCCTAGAGACAGGGGCTTGGATTGGCGAAAGCTCGCCTGGCAGCGGAGCGCCAGCTCCATGCCAAGATCCAACTAACATAGTTTTAACTGCAGCACCTTTAATCTACTACTAGTTCACTGCCTCCATACATGGTCCCCTTATCAAACGAGCTGTGTCAGGCAGAATTTTGGGTTGTTTTCATGGCTTCCATGTTAACTTTGTCGCCACCCTGCTGTGTAATCCACAAAATATACTGGCAAACTTTTATCATGTACCGATATTATTTGAGCGCTTCTTGCTCACCTCCTTTGGTTCCTCTCTGCCACCCATTGGTTTGAAGCCTGAGTCCATTTAGGGTATGTCGCCATGCCACTCTCTAGCCTGCTGCCGCTGCCTCTGCATGCCGTCCCCTATAGTGTCAGGGTCAATTATTGCATGTTTTAGATGCTATCTAGCTTCATTCTGTCACTCTGTCATGGCCATGCTGTTGCCCATAATTTTGGCATAATGGTGCGATTATGCAGCCTCAGAGGCATCCATGCATGCTGCCCCTGCTGTTTCCTGTCCATTTCCGTGGTGTTTCCATCCTTTTCTGAGGTTCCCAGGTGTTTGGCCAAGCTTCCCTGTGCAGAGCCTTGGTCCCCTTGAAAAATGCTCGAGTCTCCCATTGACTTCAATGGGGTTCGTTATTCGAGACGAGCACTCGAGCATCGGGAAAAGTTCGTCTCGAATAACGAGTACCCGAGCATTTTAGTGCTCGCTCATCTCTAATCCTAAACTTATAAGAACGCTACTACACTTGATCTTATACAAAAGGTTCTTAGAAGTGCTGTTTGGGGAGTAGCCTAGAGACAGGGGCTTGGATTGGCGAAAGCTCGTCTGGCAGCGGAGCGCCAGCTCCATGCGCATCATGCGCTTCTTGCGCATCTGTTTACATTCCCCTCACCCGCCATATCCCAAACTTATAAGAACGCTACTACACTTGATCTTATACAAAAGGTTCTTAGAAGTGCTCTTTGGGGAGTAGCCTAGACACAGGGGCTTGGATTGGCGAAAGCTCGCCTGGCAGCGGAGTGCCAGCTCCATGCCAAGATCCAACTAACATAGTTTTAACTGCAGCACCTTTAATCTACTACTAGTTCACTGCCTCCATACATGGTCCCCTTATCAAACGAGCTGTGTCAGGCAGAATTTTGGGTTGTTTTCATGGCTTCCATGTTAACTTTGTCGCCACCCTGCTGTGTAATCCACAAAATATACTGGCAAACTTTTATTATGTACCCATATTATTTGAGCGCTTCTTGCTCACCTCCTTTGGTTCCTCTCTGCCACCCATTGGTTTGAAGCCTGAGTCCATTTAGGGTATGTCGCCATGCCACTCTCTAGCCTGCCGCTGCCTCTGCATGCCGTCCCCTATAGTGTCAGGGTCAATTATTGGATGTTTTAGATGCTATCTAGCTTCATTCTGTCACTCTGTCATGGCCATGCTGTTGCCCATAATTTTGGCATAATGGTGCGATTAAGCAGCCTCAGAGGCATCCATGCATGCTGCCCCTGCTGTTTCCTGTCCATTTCCGTGGTGTTTCCATCCTTTTCTGAGGTTCCCAGGTGTTTGGCCAAGCTTCCCATTGCAGAGCCTTGGTCCCCTTGAAAAATGCTCGAGTCTCCCATTGACTTCAATGGGGCTCGTTATTCGAGACGAGCACTCGAGCATCGGGAAAAGTTCGTCTCGAATAACGAGTACCCGAGCATTTTAGTGCTCGCTCATCTCTAATAATAACCACACTCAGTTTTTATGAAAATACTTCACTACTGTTCACTATTTATGCAGATTCTGCACTGAATACTGCAGATTAACTCCATGGTATTACAATATGGCTAATCCGCTTGTGGATACACTGGCCAGTATGTGGAAGAAATCTGAGCTTCTTTTAGTCTAAAGTCATTTTTTATAGTGTCGGGATAGCCTAAATCTGGTTTTATTTATCCAGATAAGTCAACACCTTCTAGGCCTTCAGTATAATTTTATGTAGGCTGCATCTTTTCTGATGAGTTCAGACATCATAGTCATAGTTTGATCTCATATGTATAGCTAGCATCAAAAGTAAGCATGTTAAAGTAGGGACACTCACTCATAGATCCAGGCCCAGTGACTGTGGTAATCTTATTATATTTGTTATCCAAGGCCTACTTCCTTCTAAAATCAACTTTTACATTATGCTAATAAACCAGAAGGGCTCTGGGGGGCTTTTACAGTGTTCAGGAGCACCCCCCCCCCCTCCCAGTGTGTGCTGAAACTTCCTCTGTTGCTGCAAGATTACATCAGGCAGGTAAGGCTGAGAGAGCAGGTAATAAAGTTAGGCAATGTAACAACCCCAGAGCCCTTATGGCTCATTGCATAGTTTTAAAAGTTGATTTTAGAAGGAAGGAGGCCATGCTCTATATTTGTGTGTGTATATACACTCACCGGCCACTTTATTAGGTATACCTGTCCAACTGCTCATTAACACTTAATTTCTAATCAGCCAATCACATGGCGGCAACTCAGTGCATTTAGGCATGTAGACATGGTTAAGACAATCTCCTGCAGTTCAAACCGAGCATCAGTATGGGGAAGAAAGGTGATTTGAGTGCCTTTGAACGTGGCATGGTTCTTGGTGCCAGAAGGGCTGGTCTGAGTATTTCAGAAACTGCTGATCTACTGGGATTTTCACGCACAACCATCTCTAGGGTTTACAGAGAATGGTCCGAAAAAGAAAAAACATCCAGTGAGCGGCAGTTCTGTGGGCGGAAATGCCTTGTTGATGCCAGAGGTCAGAGGAGAATGGGCAGACTGGTTCGAGCTGATAGAAAGGCAACAGTGACTCAAATCGCCACCCGTTACAACCAAGGTAGGCAGAAGAGCATCTCTGAACGCACAGTACGTCGAACTTTGAGGCAGATGGGCTACAGCAGCAGAAGACCACAACGGGTGCCACTCCTTTCAGCTAAAAACAGGAAACTGAGGCTACAATTTGCACAAGCTCATCGAAATTGGACAGTAGAAGATTGGAAAAACGTTGCCTGGTCTGATGAGTCTCGATTTCTGCTGCGACATTCGGATGGTAGGGTCAGAATTTGGCGTCAACAACATGAAAGCATGGATCCATCCTGCCTTGTATCAACGGTTCAGGCTAGTGGTGGTGGTGTCATGGTGTGGGGAATATTTTCTTGGCACTCTTTGGGGCCCTTGGTACCAATTGAGCATCATTGCAACGCCACAGCCTACCTGAGTATTGTTGCTGACCATGTCCATCCCTTTATGACCACAATGTACCCAACATCTGATGGCTACTTTCAGCAGGATAATGCGCCATGTCATAAAGCTGGAATCATCTCAGACTGGTTTCTTGAACATGACAATGAGTTCACTGTACTCAAATGGCCTCCACAGTCACCAGATCTCAATCCAATAGAGCATCTTTGGGATGTGGTGGAACGGGAGATTCGCATCATGGATGTGCAGCCGACAAATCTGTGGCAACTGTGTGATGCCATTATGTCAATATGGACCAAAATCTCTGAGGAATGCTTCCAGCACCTTGTTGAATCTATGCCACGAAGAATTGAGGCAGTTCTGAAGGCAAAAGGGGGTCCAACCCGTTACTAGCATGGTGTACCTAATAAAGTGGCCGGTGAGTGTATATATAACTCCAGTAAAAACTTTAATGGGTGTTTTGGTGAGTTTTTTTTTTGAGGCCACTCTCTTTATGTTGACTTCAAGATGTATGGAGATGTAATACTGTCTATAATAATGTGACAGTTGTCATTGAATGCTGTGTGCATAGGGATTCTATAAAAAATACGTTGGACTCTAGGCAAGCAATACTGCTTCACAAAATCTATTTCGTACTGCAGGTCAAAAATAGCTCATTATACTAAATTCTGGGCAAGCATAGGATTTGTTGATGGAAATGATCAGCTGCAGAACTTCTTGTTGGCATTACTGCGGATTGTGTGTTAATTGTTTTCTGCTCTCAACCCTATGGTCCTGCTGGCCCAATAGCAGTGTATGGCACAAAAAATGCGAGAGATTAATACTGGAAAATGTTGTTTAAAAGTGCAGTATTCACACAGGTACTACACAAGTCTAACAGCTTTGACATGAATTCTTTATTTGTAGTAGAGAAGATCCTGACTTTCTGCTATGAATTTTTTGGTCCAATTTATTAAACCTTTGGACTAAAGTGTCTAAAAGGACTTCACATTCATGAAGGTGAAATAGAACTTTGTAGACTTGATTTTGCTGGTCTAATTATGCACTAAAAATTGTGCCAAAAAGTGTCCAGAACTTAGGCCCCTTTTACACTCACGAGTGTGATGCGATGAACTCGCATCACACTCGCAACACGTGCTGTCCGGATCGCACGGCACCAACGCTGCAAACCGGAACTGAACTGACATGCTGAGTTCAGTTCCGGTTTGCAGCATTCGGGCCGTGCGGGTGTTGAAGGGGCCTTAGAAACACAGGAAAAGTGCTTAGATGCGTCCAAATTGAGCAACAAAAAAAAGGCGTGAGTGTGGGAAAAGAAGCAAAATTTGCCATCTTTCACCAGAACCTGTCACTAAGAACATTAACAAAAGTAAATTTGTATATTAATGCCCTTTTTGTCCTACAGTACATAGACATACCCCCAGTCTAGAAAAGACCCATAACCATATTTGCTAAAAGAAAATTATGGAAATTGAACTAGTATTGCATTTCAAATGGTAGACATAATTGAGAACTTCCTATATATGTCATGCTGTACATTTACTGTGCTCGTATCACCCAATCTGTGAGATGCATCAATGCTCCAGTCACATGATGGGTTTCAGCCATGGCATTTTCTGTTGCCATATGGCCATGCAATGAAGCGTAGAGTAAGGCAGCAAAGTAGTAAGGAGTCATAAGTTCATGTTCTTTCTCTTTAATGGGTCTATTTACATATCTTTGTACTCTATGCAAATATCATACAGTGATAAAAACAGGATTAAACCCTTATGGGGTAATATGGGTTTACGTATTAGGACATTATACAAATCTAGTTCTTAGGATCTTAGATCTAAAATTTCAGTAAATATACAGTATTTCTGACTGCAAGAGATTTTACTGTGACATTCTTTATTTAACAAAAATAATTAGCATGTAGAAGAAAGTATAGCAGCAATTACATATACTCATGTGTTCTCATGAACTTGAACATTTTAACATGCTAACTAGTCTGTGATTTATCTCCTGGTTGCTTTGCAATTTCTTTGAGCAGTGCGTGGTCTGAGATTGGGGTGAATTCCCTGGGATATCCACTTGTGGGATCTTAATTCCTATTTAAAGAACAACTGTAACGTTTTTTTTTTCCACACAAATTAATAACTCTTGGGATATGGAACACCTTTGCCTATTATCTTTGTTACCTATATCCAGCAGTTTCTTTGCTATACTCCTCAGATTATCTCAGAGCTGAAGTAGCTCCTTGCTTTACCAGTGGTGACAAGCCCTGTGAATCCGTCCTATTAACAAATCTATGGACTCGTAGGAGGGAAGGGGCTACTGCATGAAGCAAAGTGCTCCAAGAAGAATTAGGTTCAACTGTGTGCACATCCTGAAAACTGAAGAGAGGAGGGAAGTGAAATGTTGACGAGCTGTTGCCCGGCTGTGCTCCGCTAGCTCCGCATGTGATGTATGCACATGTGCACCCTCGTAAAGGTCTTCCTTGCTGTTTTGCTTCTGTGCTCTCTTTAGTGCATCTGCTCTGTACATATCTGAAGGACTTATGGTGCGGGGGTGAAGAGATGGTGCATCCTAAACGGTCATGTATCTCCCCATTTACGTCCATTTTATGCATGGATGAAGAACTAAGGGTACCCCTGAAAGGATTTTTCTTGGAGGTTCCAGCAAACAATAGAAACAAATGAAAATTGTGAAACTTTCCAAGCACTTCTGCAAGTATGTACTATGTGGGAGGATTAATAAAACTCACAAGAACTTTTTAAATACATGACGAGGAAGGGGTGACGAGGGAGCTGTAAGTTCTTGTACAATGGTCCATACTTTCTTATAAAGGATCAGAATGGGAGATGAGCATATTCCCTTGGGCTTGGGAGTGCCACACAGGACCCTGACATATTGTTGGATTGGTGGCTGTGCAGCAAAAATGGCAATTTGATGCCCCTATCTACTAGGGGACAAAGGAGGAGTACACAGGATTGGTTAGTTAAAAAAGAGTGGCAGTTACTTTCTGTTAGGGAATGTGATAAAACCCATCTCTTCAGGCAGGTCTTAGAGCATATTTGGAACTTTGATTGTTAGGTATTGTCTAATATTCTCTGGTAGGGCATTGCAGAGAATTGGTGCAGCTCTGGAGAGGTCCTGGAGACTTAAGTGGGATGTCCCAATTAAAGAAGAGAATAATATTGGGTCACTGACAGATTAAAGAGCACAGTTTGGGAAATAGACTGAGATGAGAGAGGAGAGTTAGGGAAGTGCAGTTCTGTGCAGAGCTTTGTGGATGAGGGTGATTAGTTTAAACTGTATACAGAAGGAGACAGGCAACCAGTGCAGTGACTGGCACATGCTGCAGACATCTGTGTAGCATGTGGTCTGAAAGACAAGCCTGGCTGCTCCCTTAAATGGGGTTGTCCGAGACTTTCCAAAAAAACAAAGGTGGCCGTGAGGGGGCTGCTTATATAACGGCGCCCTCTGGATGTCCCACGCTGCTATCGTTCCAGTCTGTGTAAACAAACATGGCCGCGGAAGCAACGCTGCATTCAGCTTCCGGCCAGCGGAGGTGTCCGGCCACACCCACCCGTCCCTATTCACAGCATTATATATGCGGGACAGATGGGTGTCTGGTCCGGCTGGAAGCTGAATGTGGTGCGGCTTCTGCAACCATGTTTGTTTACACGGGGCACGGACCGGAGCGATAGCAGCGCGAGACACCCAGAGGGCGCTAGGAAGTAAGTACATGTTTATTTTTTTAAGCAGCCCCTCCCGTTCACCTTTGGTTTTTTTGGTTTTTGGTCTCGGACAACCTCTTTAAGAATAGATTGTAGAGGAGAGAGTTTAGAAAGTGGAAGATCAAGAAAAGTAGGGAATTACAGTGGTGGAGACCAGAGTGAATCAGAACAGTTAGGGATTTAGATTTTTACCATTTTAAGAACTGGGTGGATTCTGGACAGACTTTTCAGTTACATGCAGCAAGTTCCTGTGAGTGATTGAATATACAGTGTAAAAGAGAAGTCGGGTCCTACACAACCACCAGATAGTGGCAGAAACCTCAGAGAGACAATCATTCAGAGAAACAATCGATGATGTTACATGCAGAAGTATATAGTTGGGAATCATCAGCGTAAAAATACTAAAAACCAAATCTACTAATTGTTTGTACAGATGGGGGCAGAGTAGAGTGAAACATGTAGTAAGTACCCATCATCTTTTCAATTCCCAGTCGAAATAAGTTAACGTTTGAATGAATTAACACAACCGTTCTTAGGGAATTGGATGGCTGCAAGGTAATCTCAAGGTCCTTTTTGTGCACAGTATTGCAAGCTTGGCAGAACCCACTTTCTCTGACCTTCTGGCTGATGGACATTGAAAGTTTTTTTTCCATTTCCTGTTATTTTGCCATGCACTGTTATAATACTATGTCAGCATATAGATCTGGAGACCAAATCTAAAGCAAAATTACAAATGTTTTATACGTGTGATTATGGCAGTGAAAATAGACAATTTGCTATACTGTTAATGATTGTCTGCTTTGTACGTGATGCCTGGGAAAGGCACATTCACAGCAGCTCACTGGTGGGTTACATATAGAACAGGGCAATCTATTGGCATTTTATTACAAATAATAGTGTTAGTGGGCCATGTTATAAGCGAGTTAGTGGGCCATGTAACAATGATATAAATAGTGTCTTCTACATTCCTCACAACATCTTTCTTGACCAAAGTGTGACATTTATAACTTGATGATTGATTTTTTTTTTTTTCTTTTTTACCATTGTGATTTTTGACATTTCTAGCCGCTCTTTTCTCTACAGTCTGCAGTCTTTCTGTGTTGGTGTGTAGAGACCTAGCTGCTCTAACTCACAGTCCCTCCTCCTTTCTCCATAGAGCTACTGTGTAATCAGACATGTCACGGAATATCTATAGCAGGACAAAATTCAGCAAAATATAAGCAGCTAATTGGGAAGGAAATCGGGATGATAGTGCTAAAGTGAAGTTGAGTAAAAAGCACTTTTTTCCTTCGTTGGTGAACATTTTATTCGGACATAAAAACCAGAAGAAGAGTAGTACACGTAAACTTTTCAACCCCATACAGACATTGTAGTGTTTCCATCTTTTACTCCCCACCTTAAAAAATCTATAACATGTGCAGAGCTGTTTGTGGGCTTGTTTTCTGCATTGTACTTCCTAGTGGCATGTATTTGGCAGTGAAAAAAAAAATTCCAAATTGGGTGAAATTGGTGAACCATTTTCTTGTGGGCTCAATTTTTATGGCTTTTATGGTCCGTGGGTTGCTTTCTTGGATACCTGTGCCTATATTTGCTTTTTATGCATGATTTTCAAATAAAGAAGAATGTTTTTCTATTGAGCCACACATCCTAAATTTGCGGATTTGTGCCGAGGTCGTATCTATTTTCTGCACTACGATGTACTGAAGCCTGTACGTGGATCTGCAAGCACCTGCACTCAATTTGAGGGGTAAGCTGGATTTGCACACAGTGCACACTTGTTTTTTGTTTGTTCACATTTACTAAGGGTCCGCGGACCGCGATTGGCGGGTTTCGCGAATATTTCCTTTTTGCGCCAAATTGCCCTGGGTTTTCAGCGCACATGATCGGATTGTGGCGCATCTGCGCTGGCTTGCATTCGACACAAATTGGTGGGCGGGCCTTCGGACATCCCGACTGATTCGGACAAACTGCGGAATTTAAAAAACGAAATTATGTTGCAAAATCAAGCACAGGAAGAAGAAGGTGAACTCTGGCCGACCTTAGCGGTAAGCGACACATGCAGGAAATTGGACGCACGACCTTAGTGAATTGCGGCAGACCCGAATCCTCGTCGGACAACGCACAGCAGGGATCGCGACGGGACGTTAAGTAAATGTGCCCCAATGTCTTAGTTTTACCATCTGATTTGAATAACATTTTCATTTTGGTGTACGGAGCTGTGTAAGGTGTCATATTTTGCAACATACGGTAACATTTTCATTCTGGGGACTGAATGACCTTTTGATTAATTTTTTTTACTTTTTTATGTGTTGCAAAATAGTGTCATTTTGGACATTTTGGTACTATTTTCTATTACAGGGATCAACGTCGGGAATAACCATTTTTATATTTTAATACACCAGTACTTTTTGCCCATGATGATACCTAACATGTTTTGATTTTATTTGCTTATTTTAATATCACTTCTGGGGAACAGGAGTGATTTAGAATTTTTAATTTTTTGAAATAGGACTCTCTAGGGTACTTTTACTACAGGGAGTCTGATTGCCCCTACCACATAGTGCACTACAACTTAATTGCCGTATATGGAGAGTTTGTTGAATCCGCAGCAATGACAGGTCCTGGTGTCCTATAAAGACACCAGGCAGTCATGGCAACTGATCGTTGCTACCTGATGACTTAACGGGTAGCAACAATCAAAGCCAATATGGCGGCACCAATTGGTTGACAGGACGCATCACATGTAATAATTCCTAGTGAACCCTTTGCCATGATCTGACGTCATAGT
The DNA here is from genome assembly GCF_040894005.1 of Engystomops pustulosus. Lineage (NCBI taxonomy): Eukaryota > Metazoa > Chordata > Amphibia > Anura > Leptodactylidae > Engystomops > Engystomops pustulosus. The sequence continues at coordinate 68,632,480 of NC_092418.1, read as the reverse complement.
ATGTTGGCAGGGGGTGTAGGGAGTGGGCTCTCGGTCTAAGCCCCCTCCAGCGTTTGCTGCATATTGGTGCTAGCACTGATCACAGGTGTTAACCTTCTACATGGCACTGGCAAAGCCACCAGGAGCATTTAACAGCCGGCATCACATGGCTGCTGCCTTGGCTGTGATCAACTCTTTCTGTGACATCATCATCATTTATGAAGATCTTCTACAATATGACATAATGCAACACATCATGTACAAAAATGCCATCTACTGCTGTGCTGTAGTATGGTAGATATAATCAGATGCATTAGGATTAATGTACCCTAGGGTTGTAGGGTTTAAAATCCTAAAGGGTCAAATCAACTCCTTTCCCTAAAGCTGATAAATTAATAAACAATAAAATCATAATCATGTTGGCTATTACCACGTCCTGAAAGTCCCAATCTATAAATATACAAAATGGTTATTCCCAGTTAACCACATCACCTCGTAACAGCTTTGTCATTTTGTAACTCATAATAATTTAACTATAAAGTAATCAAATGGTTTTACTGTCCCAACATATAATGGATTTATACGTCAAAGTATGAAAGTAATTAGTGTCACAATATTAATACAAAAGCTTTTCACTTTTTAAAACCTTTTAAAACCTAATAAATGCTTTATGAATTTGGTATACCTGTAACTGCTGGCTGGCATTATACTACACGGGGCTGGCTAGATACCAGAGGGGACTGGCAGGCTAGATACCAGAGGGGACTGGCAGGCTAGATACCAGAGGGGACTGGCAGGCTAGATACCAGAGGGGACTGGCAGGCTATACATGCCACAGGGGGATAGGCTGGTTATATGCTACAGGGGGATAGGCTGGCTATATACTGGGAGGCTGTGACTAATGCATTTCCCACCCTTGACTTATACTCAAGTCAATGGGGCAGATTTACTTACCCGGTCCATTCCATCCAGCGGCGCGTTCTGTGTGGAGGATTCGGGTCTTCCGGCAATTCACTAAGGCAGTTCCTCCGACGTCCACCAGGTGTCGCTGCTGCGCTAAAGTTCATCGGAGTTCACTGGACTTAACCAAGCCGGGACGAGTGCAGGTAAGCGCGTGTCCAGCGACACTTTTTTCTCCAAATCCGTCGGGTTCTCGTTCGGCCACGCCCCCCAGATTTCCATCGCGTGCATGCCCGCGCCGATGCGCCACAATCCGATCGCGTGTGTCAAAAACCCGGGGCAATTCAGGGAAAATCGGTGCAAAATGGAAAAATTTGGGTAACCCGCCGTAAAAACTCGATTCGGGCCCCTAGTAAATGACCCCCATTAGGTTTTACCTTTTTTTTTGGTGCTAAAATTAGGTGCCTCGGCTCATACTCAAGTATACACTCACCGGCCACTTTATTAGGTACACCTGTCCAACTGCTCGTTAACACTTAATTTCTAATCAGCCAATCACATGGCGGCAACTCAGTGCATTTAGGCATGTAGACATGGTCAAGACAATCTCCTGCAGTTCAAACCGAGCATCAGTATGGGGAAGAAAGGTGATTTGAGGCCTTTGAACGTGGCATGGTTGTTGGTGCCAGAATGGCTGGTCTGAGTATTTCAGAAACTGCTGATCTACTGGGATTTTCACGCACAACCATCTCTAGGGTTTACAGAGAATGGTCCGAAAAAGAAAAAACATCCAGTGAGCGGCAATTCTGTGGGCGGAAATGCCTTGTTGATGCCAGAGGTCAGAGGAGAATGGGCAGACTGGTTCGAGCTGATAGAAAGGCAACAGTGACTCAAATCGCCACCCGTTACAACCAAGGTAGGCAGAAGAGCATCTCTGAACGCACAGTATGTCGAACTTTGAGGCAGATGGGCTACAGCAGCAGAAGACCACACCGGGTGCCACTCCTTTCAGCTAAGAACAGGAAACTGAGGCTAAAATTTGCACAAGCTCATCAAAATTGGACAGTAGAAGATTGGAAAAACGTTGCCTGGTCTGATGAGTCTCGATTTCTGCTGCGACATTCGGATGGTAGGGTCTGAATTTGGCGTCAACAACATGAAAGCATGGATCCATCCTGCCTTGTATCAACGGTTCAGGCTGGTGGTGGTGGTGTCATGGTGTGGGGAATATTTTCTTGGCACTCTTTGGGCCCCTTGGTACCAACGCCACAGCCTACCTGAGTATTGTTACTGACCATGTCCATCCCTTTATGACCACAATGTACCCAACATCTGATGGCTACTTTCAGCAGGATAATGCGCCATGTCATAAAGCTGGAATCATCTCAGACTGGTTTCTTGAACATGACAATGAGGTCACTGGACTCAAATGGCCTCCACAGTCACCAGATCTCAATCCAATAGAGCATCTTTGGGATGTGGTAGAACGGGAGATTCGCATCATGGAAGTGCAGCCGACAAATCTGTGGCAACTGTGTGATGCCATCATGTCAATATGGACCAAAATCTCTGAGGAATGCTTCCAGCACCTTGTTGAATCTATGCCACGAAGAATTGAGGCAGTTCTGAAGGCAAAAGGGGGTCCAACCCGTTACTAGCATGGTGTACCTAATAAAGTGGCCGGTGAGTGTATATGGTAAGTACAAAACTAAAGATCCTATCTTGTACATAACATAGAACAGTATGTTAGGCAAAAAACAAAGCATTATAAAGCTCTGTACATGGAGAAATAAAAAAAAAAAGTTATGGATCTTTAAAGAAAAGGGGAAAAAATGGAACTGCAAAGGCAAAAAGGGAATGAAAGAGTTTGAAAAGTTTCCCATGTGCCTTTACTGCCTTAATGATAATCCCTGAATATTCTTGAAGTGATTCAGCATTCCTGATACTTACTTTAGTGCTGTCTCCTGACTCTCCGTACTTCTTTCTTTATATGTGTGAGAACTGTTGAATAGGAGGGCTGTAGCGGGAGATTATGATTCCTCCAGCTCTCCTCTCTGTCTGTCAGGATATCTTTACAAATGCAAAGCAAACTCTGGGGGCTGTTAACACATGTGTACATTGTGTACATGCAAAACACTGGGTCATTTTTACCGATGGAATGTTCAACTGTGCACCAGGGAATTTGCATTGCATTTGTAAATGCAATGCAAACGCCAAATGAGGATGCACCTTCAGTGAAAAGGAGTGAGAAAAAGACACAGTGGGTGACACCATGAAGACGGCCTAAAGCCGTGAGAAACGGGAAGTTGTGTATTTATGGAGAGGGCAGCATGGGGAGAACAGGGAAAGGCTGAGACTATGAGAGGAGGCAAAGGCAGAGGTATGTATACATTCAGAGACCTGTCTAATGGAAGAGATTTATTGAAACTTGGCTAAACCTTTTAAAGTTATTACTGATGTTGTTGGTAGTAGAAACTCATTCAGGTTTTTGTAGGTTTATTTTTAACCCCTAGGCGCACCAGGACATTAGAGTACGCCCCGCGGCTAGATGCTAAGCTCACGGGGACGTGCTATAACGTCCTGCTTCTGGCACCGGCTCACAAACTGAGCCGGCGCCAGAAGCAGCGTCTGTCAGCTGTCTATCACAGCTGACACCGCGCTGTAACACACGCCATAGGAGCCGACTCCAATCGCGGGTGTTAACCCCTTACACGCCGCGGTAAAGCATGACCGCGGTGTGTAAGGGCGTTCCCGCTATGGTTCGGATCCCCCATGCTGCTTACTGGGTGATCCGATCCACTTTGGGTCAGCCCCGTGGACTGCCGAGTGCCCCAGGACTGCCCGATCTCCCTGGCAGTCAGATCCCTTACGTGACAAGAAAAGTGCACCTCATGTGGCAAAAGAAATAAGCCCCTATAGGTGCACTTTAAAAAAAGAAAAAAATTATAGCCTGTACAATGTGACAATGCAAATCTGATCTGAATGGCGCCTCCTTCCCTTCTATGCCAGGCCCTGCGCTCATACAGCAGGTTACCACCACATATAGAGTATCCGTGTACCCGTGAGAAATTGGGTATCAAACTTTGTGGAGCCTTTTTTTCATTTAATCCATTGTAAATGTTTAATTTTCCATCCAAAATGAATGTATTGTCAAAAAATATTACAATTTGTAGACTGTACCTCCATTTTGTTTTAACCCCTATAAAACACCTAAAGGGTTAACAAACTTCTTAAAAGTGGTTTTTCACACCTTGAGGGGTGTAGTTTCCATAATAGGGTAATTTAAGAGTCTAGCTATTATTTAGGCCTCTCAGTGTCAATTAGAAGTTGAGCAGGTCCATCTAAATACAGGTTTTGGTGATTTTACAAAAAATGGAAAAAAATGGCGCCTAAATTCTGAGCCTCACAACATTCTAGTAAAATATGTGGAATCTTAGAAAACCATCCAACATTAAGCAGACATTTGGGAAATGTAAGTTATGAATTTATTTGGGTGCTGTGAATATCTGCATCAAAAGAATTTAAAACGTTGAAAATAAAGAATTTTTTCCAAATGTTGTTTTTTTCATAACTAAACACAAGAGATTTCAGACACAAAACACAAACGAGTCCCGTAGGTGTTAATAATGATCATATATGATGATGCTTTAAAAAAAATCCCAATATGTAGGGTAAGTTCCAATTGACTAGAAAGGCATACATATATTCTACTATTAATATATATTCTGTGGGTACAAAAAGAAACGTTGGTGTATAGTTTTGTCACATTACCATTTTTCAGGCATGTTTCTTTATTATAATTCTGGATATGCACATCAACCTGCAACTGCAGAGTGAAATTTAGCGATTTACCAGAGTATGTTTACCCCTTTGTCTGATGCCTAAATGTCCATAGCAATTTTTGCAGTTCTGTTATGCACTTCTTTAAATTACAGTATCTTTGGAAAATCTTTACATATAATAATAGTTTTTTTTCATGACATGTGAGACTTTAACTTTTTTTAATATGAAATTAGCCGACAAATGACTACAAATGGGAAAATATTAACTTTTTTGTAATTTTCCTTTTTTATCATGTTTTTTTAAAGATGCATGTTACAGACTGTCCATGCACTTAAAGGAAACCTACCACTTGTAGTGGCAGGTTTCCGATGGCAATACCGGGCACCAGCTCAGGGTGAGCTGGTGCCGGAGCTTATTTTAGTTAGTGTTTTAAACCACGGTATCGCGGTTTAAAACACTTTTTAAACTTTATAGCCGGCGCAGGCAGGTACGCGCTCGGCGCTTACCGTGCACGCGGCTACATAGGAAGTGAATGAGAGCCGCGTGCACGGTAAGCGCGGAGCGCGTACCTGCCTGCGCCGGCTATAAAGTTTAAAAAGTGTTTTAAACCGCGATACCGCGGTTTAAAACACTAACTAAAATAAGCTCCGGCACCAGCTCACCCTGAGCTGGTGCCCGGTATTGCCATCGGAAACCTGCCACTACAAGTGGTAGGTTTCCTTTAACAAAGTTAAGTGTTTCCATTTTTGGAAATTTTCCAAAGTAATAAATTAAGAGAATGAATAGAAAATTTGCACAAAAGAGGACGATTTTGTAATGCAATCGAAAATTATTATTAATCATTCATTTTGGGGCACAAAATTCTGACAAAAACTGTTCTGAAGAAAGCTTATGAAGATATAAGAAAAGAATGTGAAGACAACCTGTAAAAATGATAATATGAAAAATGTCATTTTTGTTCCATGCATAAAGAATATAAAAGTATATGTGTAAGAAGCCAGGGACATGCCCCAATTGGGGCGATGGTGTCTGCTGGCTTTCATGTTGAATGATTTTATTCCCGCCCCCCTCCAAAATTCTTACTTTTACCATATTCTGACTCCAATAACTTCTCATACTTAGGAGTATGGAGTTGGCTAAGGTGTCATATTCTCCTGGACAAGCTTACGTTTTTATTGCTACCATTTTCAGGACTGTGCAATCTTTAGATCAGTTTTTATTACATTTTTTTATGTGTAGTGAAAGGGTAAAAAAGTGGCAATTCGGACATTTGAGCACATTTTTACGTTACGGGGTTCACCGCTGGGAATAATCGTTTTTATATTTTATATATCGGATGTCTTATGACCATGCTCTAACAGCTGTTAACCCAGCTGTTTTGACTGTGTTTTTAAATCCGGATGTTTTGATCGCGGGAACTTCGCATTAGACTCAGAACTGATCTGCAGGGATCTACTTTATCTAAGGCTCTTCCCTACAAGCGAGTTTTATGAGTCAAATGCACATTGTATGCTGGCTTGAATGTCCACTCAGAAACCGGAACTGAACCTAGCATGTCCGTTCAGTTCAGGTTTGGATCTATAGTTCTCTCCACACAACCTTCAACATCAAAGCTCTTGTACCATGTTTCCTTATTGAATTCCCACCTATGAGCACAATTGAGGTTTATTATTTCAATGACCACTCGCTTTGCATATTGTATATGTGATATTTTAATCAGATTGGTTATCTGTGGTTTTTATGTACATTTAGTAAAACATATTGGTGCATATATTCACACAGTTTGATGTAAAAAATTGCATTAGTATTTCAGAACCATTGCATTTAAAATTAAAGGACAGTAATTTACATATATCAGTCTTAATCAAAATGAAAAATGCAAAAAGACACAGGGTTAGCTTGTAATTATCAAGGGTGATGTGAGGTTAGGAGAGTGGTAGGAACCTTATAGTATGATAATGAAGTGGGTGTTTTATGAACCTGCATGATTAGGGGATACTCTCAAGATATTCGCATTGATATAATTACCTACAACATCCTCGTATTAACACAAAATCGGAACACGGTAGGTTGTGAGAAATGAAGACCTCTCATGCCTTGTGTGACTGATATGAGAGCTGCTATAAGAGTGTGCAATCAGCCTCATTTGGTTTCAACAATTTGGGGTTGTTAATTTTGACCCATATCGAAACCCATACAAAGGTCTTTTTGAGGATTTTTAATATAAAAAGACAGAATTTGGTAGTGTCAATATTATAAAAAAATACCTAATAAAGTTGTGATTTAAACCATTGTATTTGCTTTAAATTGTGTGAAGGCCTGGGCATAGGGCAATCATCATAGAACCTGAGACACTTCTTTAAGAACTGTTGTTGACTGTGACCTATCTGTTTCTTTGAACTGTGTAATGGAAAACTCATATAAGCCTCAAGGCTCCTAGTTTATATGATTTGTGCATTAACAGTTACCTTTTATACATAATATGTAGGCAACAACCAAGGAAAACGGTACTGTTCCCAACATGCCAATAAGCAGTGTGTGGTGACCCTATGCTTTTTTTAAAGGAAATCTACCATCAAAATCCAGCATGATAAACTAGGGGCGCTTACTCATAGATCCAAGCACTGTGACTGATAATATTCTTATATTTGTTATCCATGACCTCCTTCCTTCTAAAAATCAACTTTAAAATTATGCTAATAAGTCTGTAGGGCTCTGAGGGATGTAACCAGAGACCCTTTGTACTTCAGATTAAAATGCTGTTACAATGTCTCCCCCTTCCCTTGCTACCTCAGAACTTAGCCCCTCCTGTGCCTGACAGTGGGGTGAGGGATGTGCTTCTGCACAGCTTAACAGGCAGGGAAGCATGGTGCGGATTTGGTAATTCCCCCCAGAGCCCCCATGACTCATTAGCATACTTGTAAAAGTTTATTTTAGACAGAAGGTCATGGATAATAAACATAAGAAGATTATCATAGACACAGTGGGGTATTTACTAATTTTTCCTCAATTTTTGTGGCACTTCCACCACCTGTTCTGTGGCACTTCCACCTATCTGTCTTATTTATGAGTGGCCGGCACCAAAAAGGGGTATGGTTTGTGAGGGATGGAAAATCTGCTACAAATAGTATGCCTCTTTCTCTCTCATTTTTCAGGCCCTCAAATATGGTGGCAAGTAGACCAACAGACATACTTGTCCAACTACCTCAATTCTATTTTGGTGAACAGTGCAGCCGGCGCATGTGTGCCTGGATACTATGGTTATTTTGTGACCATATCTGCTCTGATTTCCATGTGCACACATACAAATATGTGAGCAAGATGATAAACCTATACATACAGATCTATATAGCTTTATAGATATTCATTAGATGATTGTTAGATAAAACATAAATTCATAATATTTCACTGGCTGTTATTTAGCACACCTCTTGTAGATTGCTATGGGGTTTCAGTAAAAATTTTAGATCCCTGCTGCCTTCTATTTTTGTATAATATTTTGGACCAGACAAGCTGTTGGACCAAGTAAGCCACAGATGGAGTGGCCAAACTTGCCATTGCAGTGGCTCTCAGCAGCCTGTCCAGAAAATTCCCTGACTGCTGCACACATGTGTGGTGCTCTCCACATTAGACTCTTCTAAACATTGGACCTATTGTCACAGCAAGGATTTAGAGTAAATTTTTTACCTAAAGCCGCCTAAGGCAGCGCAAAATTAGCCATATCCAGATAAATAACCGTAATTATTAAAACGTCACTTTTATTAATGTTCAAAATTATAAAATAACAGTAGAATAACTACTGACTGCTCAACTTGAGAAAAGTATTAAAAACACAGATGCCCAAGGCTTGCTGGCTTTAAGGTACAGAAAAAAAGTTTTTAGTACAGAAAGCTGTAGCAATAAATCCTAACTTGGATGGCATATGGGTTTGGGCTGCAGGGTAAGGACCCTAATGGTTATAAGGTAGTGCTCTGCTCTGGCCCAAGTGCCAAAAATATTAACTGCTAAACTCCACAAAATAAAATATGTAAGTCATTACCGACAACTAGTTAGAAACCAAACTGGCTCCAGAGAGGCGTTATCTATTAGTAAGTGCCTCTGGTTTATCATGCTTGGTTTTAGGATCTATTTTGTGGATAGGTGACACCAATTAAAAAGGAAATGACATACATTTTTAGTTTTACAATGAACCATGGCATCGCCATATTCATGCTGTGACATTCCAGTATAACAGGGTTAAGAATTCTATACCATAAGCCTCACTACTAATGCTGGCAGCAGAACTTTCTTCCAGTATGTAGTTTACATTATGGGTGATATATCAATCTAATGGCTAGTAATTGTATCTATGAAGATTGTAACTACAATATTTCTTTATTACTTTTAGGCTGTGCATCTTGCCCAAACTAGTTTCCAGATAGAGGCCTTTGGTTCCAAGTTTATCCTTGACCTGACGTTGAACAAGTAAGTATAACCGCTTTGAACAGCAGGGACACACTTTCTGTACGTTGTATGGGTGTTCTGTAAACTGCACACTGAAAGCCATCAAGTCAACTTTTTATGTGCAGTTGCAATACATTTTGTAATTAAAATTTGTATATGTTATTGATTGATCAGTAGAGATCGTTCAGCTGGGTCTCCCAACTTAGTTGGTGAATTACTCAATGGAAGGTATATTTTACTCTTAATGGTTAATCATCCCTCCATTAATCATGGCCCTGACTTATTCAACTTGAGTTCCAGTTAACAAACTGATAAAAGATCGAATTAACTTTTCAGTTTTTATTGGAAAACTTGTAGCAGTTTTTCCACAGTGGATTTCAAAGCAGCAAATCTGCTACTTAGTGAGCTGGTTTTCCAGGAATTCTTTGGGGGCCAAAGAATAGAAAAGGAAAGTCAAATTAACATACACCCATTACCACCGTTGCAGCAGTACTTCCTGTTCTAAGCAGAAAGTGCTGCTATGGTCCGAGAAGCAGGTCTGATGAAACGCAGGAGCTGGTGCATGGTAAGTATCCTTTCTCTTTTCTGGTACCCCTATCTCGGCCACCACTTGGATTTCTGGAAAACCCCTTTAAGTGTGTTATAAATTGGAGAGATTTTCATCCCCAGTCTGTAAAAAAAAAAAAAAGGCATTATAAATGATTCTTTTTTAAAATAGATTTTTGCAAGGGGGGGGGGTACAGTTGAATAAACCAGTTACCAATAAACCATGGACATAAACTAAAACCATTGGATACAATCAGACATTACTTTTTACAATAGTTCCCGTCCTGTAGGACAATTTTTAGTTACTCTGCTGCTTAGATATATACAGAATAGTTGAAGAAATTGTCACTCTAAAAATCTGCCACGTGTAAACCTGTAAATATTTCACCAAGACTTTTCAGTGAGTATTGAATGTGTCAAATTAAGAAATTTGTGTATGAATCCAAAACCTTTTAGTGCAGAATTTATAGATTATCATGGGCAATGTTCTATGGATTTGTAATGAACACTAGAAGACTTCATTGCTTCCTAAAAGCATAATTTATAATCAATGCCATTTACTCGTGATATTAGGTTTCAGACACCATTTAAGGTTCAGAAGGTCAATAAGTGGATATGATTTTAAGGACTAAGCAGAAAGTAAGTCTGTTATACCTTCCTAGTAAGTTTGTACAGATGGAAAATTTAGTTCAGTTGTATTTCAAAATACCATTCTTTATTATCCATATGACAGATCCTAGATATTGATGCATATAGACATGAATGGATGCCAGGGGAGGATGGGCAATAACACTGATCCACAAAAATTACTCATGATCATGATCAGTCAACAGATGGACAGTCGTTAGTCTGGATCATGTCCTCCCAGTAACTCAAAACCTTACCCTGTAACATTTATAGGATGAAAACAATCCAGCCTACCTCTGTACTGTAGGAAAAGCATGCCTTTTGTAGCCCACTATATATAGATTGGGTTTGTGAAGGGCTAGACTGGCTATTTGACTACAGTAGATAGGTATCTTCAAGTGGAAGGCTATTTTTATAGTTGTAAGGGAATAGGACCCAACCTGCATTTGGGTAAGAACTACAATTTCTCATGAAACCAATTCAATATATATTCAATTCAATTATATTACCTGTTATAAAAACCCTTGACTGGCTATAATGTACAGTACAACCACTTGTTGTTGCACACAGACACATACAGGACAACATACCCAGCCAAGAGGAAAAGTAAAGAAGTGTAAAAAATTGATTTGACAGTCATTGAAATGTGGACTATATGGGTTATCCATTAAGGTCAGAGATGGCAGTGGTAGAGAAATGTGACCTTTTGCACACAGTTATATTTACAGCTCTGTATTATATTACATTTTATAGACAGTAGACATTAAACCTGATATAAAGTCTGTGATCTTTACACAGCATGCCATACTAGTAATGTGTGAGTGCTGCACTTAGGCTTCTCATTACATGGTGTCCATATGTCGTTCCTTGTGCTGCCAGATAGACATCATAATCTGAAAAGCGAGCATTTAAGTATTAGAAAAAAGAACTTATGTCTCCTGTACCAGCAGTGTAAAATGGCAGGATTCTGCTGAGTCAACATCCGCCACTTTTACTCTATTTCAGCATGTTTCAATAAAAATGAATCGGCACAATTGGATATTTATACAGGGAGAATAGTGCTGCTTCTTTATATTTTAGAGGAGCTGTAAATTATGCTGATTGTTATAGGACTGCCAAAATTCTGAAATGCTTTGGGATCATTCATATTTATATGTGAAGAAATAATACATTTATTATATTTAGATTTGCATATATTTGTTTTAATATTTGTCTATGCCAGGGCATTGTAGGGATGGTGGGGTATATGCAGTAAAGTGGTGCCAAAAAAGCATTAAACCTTACGTCAGATTTATCATAGTGGCTTAGACTGTTTGTTAAAGAGGCACATGAGCAACTTTTTGGGTGAACAGTTGCTCAAAATTTGCAACTTTAGGCACACAGAGGAGACTGGAGTGGATTTGCACCTAAATTTACGTCATGCATCTGTCCGATGGTAGGAATTTCCATCAGATTTGCTGCTCTTTCACATACCTGTACCAGTACCTGTTCCAGCGTGTTGTCCACTGGATATGTGCTTCATATTTTTCACTGGAGGTTATTGTATTTATTTATATAGCACCAAAAACAGTAATTATTATGAATTGGTCTTGACCCCCATCTAGAATCACAATTATTTAACTTTTTTAATTAGACATTCATTTGCAATAAGTAACAAGCATGAATCATACATACAGATCAAGACTACCATTCTGACAATCCAGATGCACACCTCATGCCATGTTACAGGACTTGTCTATGGTTATTATGATATTAAGAGGGTGGGCAATTCTCTTTACATGTCTCATCTTGTCCCAGGTAAATAGTTTTTGATGAATACACAGTTTGAAATTGAAGTTTACATAAACTATGAAAAAGACGTGTTTTTCTTACTATTTGACATTAAATTAGAACCTTTCCTGTTTTAGGTAAATTAGGATTAATAGAATTATTTAGATTTTACAAATTGCAGAATAATGAGAGGGAGAGAGAGAATTTTTAAAGCATTTTATTACTTTCTTCAATGCATTTAAACAATTTTGGACAATCAAAGATTTTGATAGCTTTATTAGTAATATCTGAGTTAGAGACACTCACCTGTGGATGTATTTTGAGGAACTGCATTTTATTTTAATTAACTTTATTGAAAAGCAATGATAAATGTGGATGTATTTTAAAGCACATCTGCTTCTTTGTATAACATCATGGGAAAGTCTAAAGAAATCAACCAAGGCATCAGGAAAATAATTATAGACTTGCAAATAATTGTACACATGAACAAGGCAACTTAAGGTAAATGGACATTGCACCTAGGAATGAGCCAGACTTGTGCAAGTACAAAGATGATGGAAAACTAAAATTAAACAGTTTGGCCATATTTACCAATTTTCTGTTTGAGGCAGAAGCTTGCAAGCCTGAGAACACCATCCACACTGTGAAATAGGGGGTGGCAGCATCATGTGGTGTGGTAATTTTACTGCAAGAGGGACTGGTGCACTTGTCAAAATAGATGTCATCATGTGGAAAGAAAAATACTGAATCAACATCTTACATCATCATCCAGGAAGTTAAAGCTTGGCGGCAAATGGGTCTTTCAAATGGACAATGACTCGAGGCATACTGCCAAACTGGTTACAAAGTGACTTAAAGGGGTATTCCCATCTGAGCATTTACATTTAATTAAATTCATTTGCCATATATAACCATTTCTTCAATTGGATGTTATTCAAAAAAAATGTTCATGTGTGAAGATAATTTCTCATAAATGTAGTCATGCAGTCCCTTCGAAACAGTCCCCTCGGATATGACCACCGCACATTTTTGCAGTGGTGGCCAGACATGCACTATTGAGTCCTGCCTGACCACATGGCTTCAGCGTTCATTACCACAGGATGGCTTTGCGACATGCAGTAACTCCTGTACATTTCATTTTTATACCAAAACTTTTTGTTTCTTTTGTGCAATACCTCCAGCAGAGGTGGCCGTATCCGAGGAGTCGGTCTCGTATCTAAGGGACCATATTACAACATTTATGAGAAATTATCTTCACACAGGAACATCTAATTGGAGAAATGTTTATATATGGCAAATTAATGAATCTAGATGTGAATGCCCAGATGAGAATAAGTATAACAAAGTCAATGGGGCAGATTTACTTACCTGGTCCTTTCGCGATCCAGCAAAAACAGGAGGAACGGGCGCAAATTCCTAACAACTATTTTGAGAAGCTTGTGGAAAGATATCCGAAAGGTTTGAACCTAGTGATACTATTTAAGGGAATTGATACCAAATACTAATGAAATGTATGTAAACTTATGACTTTGCAGAAAGTAATAAAATTTCCTTTAAATTCTCTTTCTCTCATTATTCTGTCATTTGGCAAATATAAATATTTTTGATAATCCTAATTGATCTAGAAGACAAATGGTTTATTCTAATTTCATGTCAGATAGAAAAACTTGTACAGTGGGTACAGAAAAGTATTCAGACTCTGCACAGTATCGAGTCGAAGCAGCTTTTGATCTGGTACAGTCATCTTGGGAATGATGCAACTTTTTACATCTGGATTTGGGGATCCTCTGCCATTATTCCTTGTAGATCCTCTCCAGTTCCCTTGGATGGTGAACACTAGTGGACAAACATTTTCAAGTCTCTTCAGGAATGCTCATTTGGGTTGAGATCAGGACTCTGGCTGTGCTAGTTAAGAACTGTCACAGAGTTGTTCTGAATCCACAGCTTTGTTATTTTAGCTTAGGGTCATTGTCTTGTTGGAAGGTGAACCTTCGGCCCAGTCTGAGGTACAGAGCATTCTGAAAGAGGTTTTCATCCAGAATATCTCTGTACTTGGCCACATTCACCTTTCCTTCAACAGCAACTAGTCATCCTGTCCCTTCAGCTGAAAAATCTCATCATCTCTCATCATCATCTCATCAGACCACAGACTCCTATTTCTCATAAAATGGGAGTCTTTCATGTATTTTATTGGGGTCTACCCACCTACCTCTGACCATGCCTCCATGTCTTCTACATATGGATATATGAAATTGATTGATTGTGGTATTGTTTTGGTGTATTGCTGTTTCATTAGGCTTTAACTAGGCTCTAATTTTATGCATTAATTACCACTTGGTTGCCATTTGTATGCATATATGCCTTTACGTACACCTTTGTACATACTGCATCATCAGATTTAGCTAGGAAGTGAAGGGTCCATGGTTGGCCCTTGGTAACTGAGGTACACAAGATTGGATCCATGTATGTGTCCAGGGACCCAGACTCCCAATACTTGGCATGGAATATTGCAGTTCGGCCTGCTTACCACTAATCATCATGTCTAGCAAAAATTACATCTTACACAGCTCCATATGCAAACGTTGTTACTGTCAGTATATTCCAAAACAGATTTTGGCAGTTTTTTAACCAAACGCAGGTGTGGATCATAATGGGTGCGAACATATCTGGGACTCCATTGACCTACAGGGCCACATATGGTAAATATGCCCCTACAAATCAGAATACAAGTATTGTGGAGAACCCCAAATGATAACATTTTGCTACGTGCAAAAGTCTCTTGGGGCTGATTAATTGATATCTCTGGGAGAAGAATATCCTGTAAGTGCTTTACAAATATGTCTAAAACATCAACCTGTGAAGGCTCAAGTCTACTTCCCTGACAGTTTAATAGAGGTTCTGGACATGTTTCTTCCTGCCACACCTTATTGATCCCAAAGATGTAGTTAAGTCCATTATTGTTATAGGAGTATAAAACAGAAGATCGAAGTAACCCTCAAGGATACACATTAAAGGCAGTATTTCCTGATTATTGGAGATGAGAGATAAAATGTGAATAACAAACTATACAAAACCAGACTGGATCAAGGTCGGTGTGGGCCCTTGGGCGCAAAATCTGGTGGGGACGCCAATTGAATATAGTCCAGACAGGGAACAGCAATCACTGTATACTGCTCCCCATCAATTACTATACTGCCCAACGTAACCACTATATACAGCACCCTAACAATAACTATATACAACTCTAGTATTCACTATATACAGCTTCCCCAGCCATCACGATTTACAGCTTCCCCAGCCATCACGATTTACAGCTTCCCCAGCCATCACGATTTACAGCTTCCCCAGCCATCACGATTTACAGCTCCCCCAGCCATCACGATTTACAGCTCCCCCAGCCATCACTATATACAGCTCCCCCAGCCATCACTATATACAGCTCCCCCAGCAATCACTATATACAGCTCCCCCAGCAATCACTATATACAGCACCCCCAGCAATCACTATATGCTGTCCCAGCAATCACTATATACAGCCCCCTATCAAAGCACATAGGTTTTTTACGGTTATCAGAAAATCAGAGATGAACTCTGCAATTTAACAACAATAGATCAATATGTCCTTAAACTATGATCTCTATCAAGCATTCAAAATTTAGAAGATTAGTCCTGTAAATGTTTATAATTTACAGTAAAAACTATGTCCCACACTGTGCTCCTAAGGTAATAGATACCTTAACAACTGAATATGCCGTCCCCTGCATATAGAACATAATATACCATGACCCCTAATTATATCATACTATATTGCCATGACCCTAAATAAGTAACAATCCAGACTAGATGTATATGGTGTGTGTGTGTGTATATGCCACTCATAATATATAATATCATTATGAGGGATACTAATCTAAATGTCATGTCGCAAATGTCAAAAAACAGTACAGGTTAGTGTTTGTCCAGATCGAAAGACATTTCATAGACCCCTAGATGATAGACCCCTTGAGCAGTCGAAACGTGCATCGGGGAGGTTGGTTGAGGTCTGACATTCCATGGGTAGGGGTGAACCAAGCCTGTCTGCTGCCCGAGGCGAACCATAGAAAGACTTCCCCCCCCCCCCCATATATGTAATATATCAGATACACCATGTAGTATAAAATGCATATAGCATGCCGCCATTTAGTATAAAATGCATACAGAGTACCGCCATGTAGTATAAAATGTATACAGAGTACCCCTATGTAGTATAAAACTAAAATTTGCAATTATTTCAGGGCTTCTACGCCACTTACATGGTGCAGAAACCCTGATAAATATCACCAACACTGCATAAACATACAGAATATATACACACACATACAGTATATACAACAGTATAGCTACACACATACTGAGTATACTTACAGCAAATATACACACTATATATATATATATATATATATATATATATACATACATACATAAAAGTTACTTTACTTTTTTTCTGCTTTTACGGTCCTGGCAGGTTCAGCCTTGTCCTCCAGCACGGGTGGGCGGTTGGTGGGGTGAGCGACTGGAGCCGGGGGGACTGGAGCGGACAGGTGGCGCTGCGGTTATGGATTGTGCAGGGCGCTTGGGGCAAAGTGCTGGCGGATACATGCCAGCATCGGCGGAAGGGTGATGTCACGGGGAAGTGAGCTTTGATTGGTTGCCATGAGCAACTAGAACAGTTCTCAAACAATTCTCATAAATCTCCCCCATACATTTTATACTTCTCTATTAGAACTGCATCCTTCATCTTTGCAAACCTCTCCCTTCTGTCACCTCACAGGATAGAAAAACACACACAATAATTGAACGGCAGTGCATTTTTTAGCTATAGCATGTCAACCCAATTTTATCTTTTTTAATGCACTGAAACATCCATGTAGAACATTCAGATTTTGTCACAGAATTCAAAATAAATCTGCAGTCTGTACACAATGGGTTTTTTTTTCCATATGAATTTATTGCACACCAAGCACTATAATTTAATGGGAGTCTATGATTTAATAGGAGTCTACCATCAGTTCAAATGGAGGCATGAATGAAGACAGGTGTTTCATAGGCACCAGGATTAAAATTTTAAAAGTTCAAAATGTATGTTTATTTCGAAACTATTAGCAGCAGACAAAACGTACCAAACACCTATAGCTGTCCAGCTCTTGCTAAACAGCGGGATACCTTACTGCCCCAGTGCAGAGCTAATATTTTGCACCAAATACAGTCAGGGTGTCGATACCTCCCTGATGTGCTCTCGTGGGTCTCAAGCAAATGGCCTATTCCCAGGCTTTATTCCCCCAGACTGACCCCCAGATTATGCAGTTGATTTATTCCTTACTGACGACATCAGCAAGCCTCACCTGAAAACACCCTGAATTAGGGGAAAAACATGTAGTGGACTGGGGGTGTGGACTGGAAGACTCCCACTTACTTCCTGCCCTCAAGTCCAAGAATGTTCCTGCCCTCAAGTCCAAACTATGCTAAAGCAACAGCTGCAGAAACAAGGAGAGATACTTTATACACCCCATCCACAACCTTACCATATACTTTATCACACACCCCACCAAGCACTATCATTTAATGGGAGTCTACCACCAAACTAAGCACTATGATTTAATGGGAGTCTACCACCCCACCAAACACTATGATTTGTTGGGAGTCTACCACCCCACTAAGCATTATGATTTTGTGGGAGTCTACCACCCCACCAAACACTATGATTTGCTGGGAGTCTGCCACCCCACTAAGCACTATGATTTGCTGGGAGTCTGCCGCCCCACTAAGCACTATGATTTGCTGGGAGTCTACCACCCCACCAAGCACTATGATTTAGTGGGAGTCTACCACCCCACCGAGCACTATGAATTAGTGGGAGTCTACCACCCCACCAAACACTATGATTTGCTGGGAGTCTGCCACCCCACTAAGCACTATGATTTAATAGGAGTCTACCACCCCACCAAACACTATGATTTGCTGGGAGTCTACCACCCCACCAAGCACTATGATTTAGTGGGAGTCTACCACCCCACCGAGCACTATGATTTAGTGGGAGTCTACCACCCCACCAAGCACTATGATTTCGTGGGAGTCTACCACCCCACCAAACAGTAGCCTCATGTTGTAGGGCAAAAAACAGAATATGAGGAATGAGGCATAACCAGGGGGGGGGGGGGTACTGAAAGGGTGGGGCATTACATCAGAGTTTGTTCAGTGTCTCAGTTTTTCACACACGTTTTCAATGCAATTTCAATGCGTTTTTCATGCGCAGAAAAATGCGCATGAAATGGACTCAGGACTGAGCTCTATCTTTTCTATGGCAATTGATGCGTGAAAAACGCATTGCACTTGCAAGTGTCTCAGAGTGCAATGCGTTTTTGATGCGTCTCCATAGACTTGTATGGTGCGTTTTTCACGCCCGTGACTTGCAAAAGTAGAGCATGTCGAAATTTAAACGCGCGTTAAAAAAACGTGCTTGTGTGCGTGAAGAAAAAAAAGTTCTGCGCGTCAAAAGCACGCGCAGAAAACGCGCATGAAAAACGCAAGTGTGAAAGGGGCCTTAAAGTTTTATCCCATCATAAAAAAATTTATTTTCATGAAATTGTAATATAATGTTCATACGATGGACACAAATTGAGTTTTCTTTAACATAAATGTAGAATGGGATCATTGTATACAAAATGTTAATACCCACTTTAAATCATTTATCAAAGCTAATTTAGTGTTTCTGACACACTTAACTTATATAAGCCGAATAAATTTGTCTGGGAGAAAGATGAAGGTCAGCCATGCTGGGTATATGAGCTCTGTACCATCAGGTCACGCAGATGGTGTTAGCAGGTGCACATCTCTACACTGCCAGGGTAACAACATTAGTGCTTTGCTGTGTTACAAGGCAATTAATCTAGCCTGTTGAAATCCATAGGGTAAATCTACCACACTGAAAAAGAAAAAAAATGTCCAGATGTTTTCTATATTCCTTAAAATATCTTGGATTTATTTGTTAACCATTTTCATAGTCCCGGGAGCAGGTGAAATATTTCAATTTGTGAAGCTGTGGAGCGAAGGGGTTACATTTTTCTTACTTGAGTTTATGTGTTCAGCATAATAACAAAAAGATCCCATATGAGCATGATAAAAGTGCTGAAGAAAGACTTCTCATATTTAATGATGAGGCATCACATAACAAAAAAACTGCACTAAATAACAATGGACAAATAACTTAATTTTTTCACTAGGTAAATGGTACAGCTGCACAAAACAACAAGTATTGTACATCAACCAGATGGGTATCAAGACACCAAAAATAGTAGATCTGTACTGTACATCAAATGGCTCTCAACCTTGTAATTACTGGAGGCACATGACCTCTAAAGTCCTCTTCTTCTTTAAACTTCCTGGCAAATGCATACAATGTAGAGACAAGAAATACAAGGAACCCTAAGTGCCTTTATATACAATATTTAAAGGGAACCTGTCACCAGGCGAATCACTATGAAACCACAATAAGTACCTAGTATGGTTCGTTTTCTGTGTGTTGCATAAATTGAGACTGCTAGCTGCAGCCAGTAAAATTAACTTATATTAATGGTCCGATTCCAGTCAGTGGGGTGGGGTTCCTGGCACAGCAGTATAGAAGGTGCCGGCCCTCACAGCCACATCTTTACAGCAGTCTCAATTTATAAAGACATGTCCAGCACACATGCAACTGGCCATACAAGGTAATTATTGTTGTTTCATAGTGATTGTCACGGGTGGTCCTGCAGCCATATCGTGGGCTCACCCGAGCTCCACTGTCCCTGCAAGCTCATCAACTGTGCTACTTACATGTCCTGGCTCCTGTACATCTTCCTCTGTCGTGCGGACGCATTCCTGGCTCCTAGGGCGAGCTCGTCGGCTTCAAAGGATTTAAAGGGACAGCACACCGCTAACTGGCACTGGCCATTTTCAGGAATTCTACTTAAGCATGTCTCTTCCTGCAAACCCTGCCGGATCTTTGTGGCTATGGCCTTAGAGAAAGCTCCCCAGCGATATTCCTGCATTCCTGGGTGTTTCTGCTCCTGAGTTCCCGTGTTCCAGTGTTCCTGTGTGTTCTCGTGTTACTGCGTTCCTGTGTGTTCCCGCGTTCCTCTGTGTTCCTGCGTTCCCGCTTTCCTGCCTTCCCATCTGCCTGGACCTCCAATTGCTGAATCCGGATTGGACTTGGCCTTGCATCTCTGCTGCCTGCCCTGACCCTGTGCCTGAACCTGACCATGAGACTGTTTCCTGCTAAGGTACCTTGACTGGCACCGTGGGCTAATTGCAACCGTGGAACAACCTGGTGGTACCCTGCCGCAGCAAGACCATCCCACTTTGCAGCGGGGTCTAGTGAAGAAAAGGTGCCACTTAGATTCCGGTCCCAGGTGTCGGGTAGTACCACCTCCCGCGGTGGTCCAGAGGATCCCCTAACCCGAATTCTGACAGTGATTCACCTGGTGACAGGTTCTCCTTAATCAGTTGGATCACTTATCTGTTCTGATGCAAATATCTATAAAGTCATTGCCTGTAAAAAGAAAACAATTTCCTAGACTTTTAAACTGGAGTGTATAGTCCATCTTCAATGTAAAGTCCAGTAGGCATTAAAGGGGTATTCCCATAAAGACAAGATTCTAAAACTTACTCAGGATAATAAAAGAACACACATTCTAATTCAGTGTTATTAACACAGATAAAGCATTTCACAGATATAATTCCTCCTTGTTTGTATCAGTCGTGGTGAGAGCACTACAGACAGAGGCAAATCCTGTCCAGCAGCAGCAGTGTGCAGAGGAGCTATAAACTCTATGACAAAATAATCTCAGGGGAGGGGGCATAGCAGTGCTGACTGTGTTTTGTAGGTGAGGTAGCAAAGCTAAGTGTCATTGTGTCTTATATCCATCTCATGACTCTCATCTGTCTCCTCTCTATTTTTCTATGTGTCAGATACTAGTAGAATGTTCAGAAACTAAATGAAAGTGTACATAAACCCTGTATGTGAAAGTGTGTATAAACCCATGATAATCTAAGTAGATTGTCATCACACAGTATCTAATCGCACAGAGGAATCATGAAGTTTCTGCTCAGAGAGTCCCCACCCACACTCTTCTTACAGTGACCGGCCTAGGCAGTGATAGGAGCAAAAACAACAAAAAAATGACTAAAATTGTAAAGGGTTAAAAATGATATTTATTGTGTAAACATCACTAGAGGATTACAATTAGAATTTTCTTTCATGAGCAAAATCCTTTAAGCTGCAATCGAAAATTTGGTGAAGTTCACTCACCAATTCCCATGTTGTCAATTTTGCTCACGCTGTATTGTCCCTCGTCATCCAATTGAGGAGATGTGAATTCGGTGTACTGTAGAATCGGTGAGCGCACCATGTCTCACCGCACCATGACCAGCCGCAGCCACATTGCAAATAGTGGAGAAAGTCCTATTCCTTCCCCGATTTGCAGCACATGCTACTCAGTTCTACCTAACTGAAATGGGCCACAATCTTCCCCTGTTTGTGTGCATGAAGCCTAAATGTGATGGATCTTGTATGCAGAAAGTTAAATTTTTCTCACCTGCCATAGTATAATTGGAAAGCTGTGACAGAAATCACCTGTTTTGCTACTCCAGGGATGTTTGGTATTGCTGTCAAATGTGCCCAGTGGGCATTCCATTATGATAATGCAAATTGTGTTTGTGCACTTAAAGGGGTATTCTGGGAATATGAACGCCTGATCCAAAAATCATAATGCTATAAATAAATGAATGCAACAAAACTCAATATCGTTAATAACCAAATAGAGCTTAAATAATTTGCTTTTATGATTCACAAAATATTATAAGCTTTCTAAAGTAAGCAGATTTATCTCCAAGATACATGATACTACAACTCCCATGTGCCCTCAGTTCTCAGTAACACCTCTTGTCTTTCAGGATCTGCTCCCAGAAATGATCTGAACAGACTGTCCTGCTCTGTTACCACATTAATGATGTGTGTTAAAGTGCCAGTAGCATTTTAATTCTTCATTATAGTGTATGTCCACAGTATTTTTCTGCTGTGGAGCAAAAGTTTAAATAACAACCATTACACTAGCTAATATTTTATTGACCCATTTGAATATTAATTGTTTTTTCTAATAATGACGTAAACCTTTCAAATCCTAACTTAATATCTAATAAATAATTATTACATTATTACCGTTAGTTAAAAATACCATTACAATCAGATATGACGTAGGTAAAGTTAAAATGAGAATAAGTAGGGACTAATTATACAAGCTAATGATTCTACAAACTTGTTTCTAATAATACTAATAATTCACAGTGAGATCTTGATAGTTGAATGGTTTCTATTTTAGTTCTGTTCTCAGCTCGTGGTTGCTTTGTAGAGTGCATCTTTTTGCTGAGGGTTTAGCAGATGACAATGGCTCGGGTAAAGTGCTCAAGCCAGAGGGAAACAAAGTGGGATTTGAGCTTTATATAGTGTAAACCTGTTAGTAAAATGAAATCTCCTATAATGACTTTCCAAATACCTTAGAATATATATTTAAAGGGATTGGCAAGTTTACCTCATTTTTTTTGCTTTGTGTGTGCAAGTATGAGGGGGTGCAAGATAGTAAGCAATTTACAAATTTAAATCCATTAAAAGTTTTCCACCACTTCATATGTGAAGTGAAACCTTGTGTCTTCAATGTTATCAGCCAGATATTCCTGTCTATAAAATTGGCCACGGATGGAGGGTCATGTGATCATAACTGTCCCTGAGCAATCTCCCTTCCTAGACATTATGATAGCATTCATTAAAGGCTCATGCACACTAACGTTTGCCCGCTGTGCCATAGCCCGGCTGGCACACGTCTGCGTGCGGGAGAGGAGGGGGGGGGTGAGTGCATAGAAAATAGTAGCCGCATGGCCGCCAAAACATAGAGCAGGCTTGTTGCACTCACCCTACCGAGCACGTGCGCCATAACCGTCTGTGGGATGTATGTACAACCCCTGATGGTTGTGTGCATGAGCCCTTATACTATCATAAGGTCATGGACAGTTATCATGTGACCCACCTTCTGCGGCCATTTTATGGACATGAGGTGAAAGACAAGGGGCTTCACTTTACATTTAAAAAGAGCAATGCAGGCCTTTAATAGATAGTGTATTTGTAAATTACCTAATATCCTGCCCCCCACACTTAACCATACATTACATAAAACAAGATGTAAAGTGGCCATCTCCTTTAATACATAGCATTTGTATGACTGTTTTGCTTATAGTCTCGTTTAGTCTGTGTATGTACCAAATTTTTTCTTTTGCCTTGTGGAATATGATGGCGCTATAAACAGATTTATTATTTTTAACTGGTTAAGAAATCTATTACTAAAGTAATGTGCCTACAACGTGACAGGGCAGATGTATTAAGACTGGCACCAGATGTATTAAGACTGGCACCATGTCAATGATCGTCATAGGTTTCAGTTTCAAATCCTGGACAGGTAAAATTTGACTGGCTAAGGCCAGTCTCTGCTATAGCTCGCATTGTTCCCTATCCTTTTTTAAATTCCAGTGGCATGCAAAAGAAATTGTTACTTTATACACATGTTTTTATGCATAAAAGAAAACTGCCATCTAAGCCATAAAACATCAGCCTAAAAGAAGTATTGGTTCACAGTGCCAGTGCACAGCATCACCAGTGTAAACTAACCAAGAGGATTTATTCATGTTAAATGAAATTATGAAAATTTAGATATCTTATAATACCTTTTTTGGCTTTTTTTTGTAGTGACCTGTTGTCCTCAGATTATGTGGAGATTCAGTTCAATGAAGGAAAAGAACATTTGAATAAGGTAATGTAAAATTAAATCAAATTTGCAAATAGCCACATCACCAGCAGCGTGGTGGACATAAGTTGGGGTGTTGCTACAGAAAGCGGAACATTTAGAGGCAACCAAAAGGAAAGGGGCATAATCACTGAAAGAGGCATTTTACCAAACTAAAGGGAGAGGTTTAGGCACTAATAGTAAGGGTGGTATTGAATATTGTTTAATATATGTATTATTGTGGTGGGGTGGGGGGGGGGGGTTGCTGCATCTTACCTGCTGGATTTTATGCAGACCTAGCAATCACTGAAATGCATGGTGTGTGTTGTACCTAAATGCATCTTGCTCTGCAGGTTTTTTGTGGGTTAGTAACCAGCACAATAATGTGCTGCATGTCTCCCACAGCATTGAAATACTCCTTAAAGGGGTTGTGTCACCATTGCACATTGCTGTAATTGGGTCCAATGCATTGTTAAAAGTACTTTCACCATTTACACTTATTACAAAATCTGCAGGCTTACTGAGATAACTCCTTTTGTTCTGGTTGCTGGCGCCCCCCGGTGGTAGCTGTGTCCCGTCCTGAGCAACAGCTGATCTGGCCTAGTCTGCGCACAGGGAGTCAGTCAGCTGTACTCCACTACAGATCACTCCATGGGATCACAGCTCCTCTCCACGCTGAGAGATCAGCTGACACACTGCAGCCAATAGGAGGTGAGAGAGGAGGAGGGGCAGAGATTGTGCTGTGATGGCCACTGCTCACCAGCTACACAGGAGCCTACAGCAGCAGATACAAGGTAACTGCAGCCAGACATGTCTGCTCAGAGGAGTCCTCTCCCAACATGGATCATAGCAATATGGCAGCCCTCTCCTCCCTCCACCATTAGTCAGGTCACACAGGAGCCTACAGCAGCAGATACAAGGTAACTGCAGCCTGACATGTCTGCTCAGAGGAGTCCTCCCCTAACATGGATCATAGCAATGTATCAGCCCTTTCCTCCCTCCACCATTAGTCAGGTCACACAGGAGCCTACAGCAGCAGATACAAGGTAACTGCAGCCAGACATGTCTGCTCAGAGGAGTCCTCTCCTAACATGGATCATAGCAATGTATCAGCCCTTTCCTCCCTCCACCATTAGTCAGGTCACACAGGAGACTGCAGAGATAACACAAGTAACAGGCTGAGCTCTGATCTCTCCTTCTGATCTCTCCTCCTCCTGTACTCTCCACCATTCACTGTCCCTCCATGTTACCCTGCTCTCCTGCAAAGGGGCCCCTGTGCCTGACTAGCAGGGAAGTCGCTAAACATCAGCAACATGTGAGAAGCTGTCATCTATCTATCTCCTATCTATCTCTCTATCTATCTCCTATCTATCTATCTATCTATCTATCTCTCTATCTCTCTATCTATCTCCTATCTATCTATGGGCACATTCACATGGCCGTCTGCGAGGACGTACATGCGGCCGCAAATTTGCGGCTGCATGTACGTCCCCATAGACGGCAATAGCGGCGTGGCGCAGATGCGGTGCCACACATGTGTGGCACCGATCCGGCCTGCACACCGCAAAAAGATAGGGCATGCTCTATCTTTTGGCGTGTGTGCGGCCGTGCGCCGCTATTCTCTATGGAGGGAGGAGGGGCCGCCTCCTCCTCCTCTCCAGCACACGGCGGTATGTCACATATCTATCTATCACATATCTATCTCCTATCTATCTATCTATCTCCTATCTATCTATCTATCTATCTATCACATATCTATCTATCTATCTATCTATCTATCTATCACATATCTATCTATCTATCTATCTATCTATCTATCTATCTATCTATCTATCTATCTATCTATCACATATCTATCTATCACATATCTATCTATCTATCACATATCTATCTATCTATCACATATCTATCTATCTATCTATCACATATCTATCTATCTAGTGATTTGGTTGCAATTCCTTACAAAATACACAGAAAGAGATTCAATCAACATGCAAAAATACAAAAGTTTATTAGTAAAAGTCATAAAAACAACTATTGCACCTAATTTTGTACAATCAATGCATACAATAAGAGCAAAACAATGTATTCTCACAGCATCATGGTCGGTCAGGCGGACAGTAAAGTGTAAATATGTCGGCGGTCTAGAAAAATGCAGGGACAGCAAACTCCATGCGTATCCTCACTTCAAAGTGACTTCCTCAGGGGTAAGTGTCACTTTGGAGTGACAATACACGTGGGGTTTGCCTCCCCTGCAACCACCTAGACTTCCGCCATGCATGTCAACCTGACCGACCATGATGCTGTGAGAATACATAGTACATGTGTACTATGTGCAGTGTCCTGTGTAGTGTGCAGGGGGCGCCAGATTCAGGATTTCTGGCGCACGTTCTTCATGAATCTGGTGCCCCCTGCACTGCTTTGACAGACTGCACCAACTTTTTTTGGTGCACTTTTAACATGGGGCGTATGACACATTTCAATTGGACTTCTATTGGATCAGTAAATGCAGGGACTATTTGAGCACAGCAGGTGGAAGGAGACTCTGAAGGCTGAGCGCTCTGTAGCACTGAGGTGTGGAATAACTGCCGCTGTCAGTGCTGTGCCTGGCCTGGCCCCTCCCACATCTGCTTCTGTGTGGAGCAGAGTAGAGGCTGAACACGCATCATAATAACAAATAGAAAGGTATCTTTACTTCCAGGTAACCAATACAAATAGATTTTTGAAATATTTTAACCTCTTTGACAGCTTTTTGTAGTCAATTGTTTCGTGGCATAACCCCTTTAATAATTGAGTTTTGAAGTAAAAAAATTGCTGATTTGCTGTAAAGTGGATGGCTTTTTTGAATGATCACATCCACCTACTGCAGAATAACAATGCACTAACTCTTGCAGAAAGTGACCTGTATTGTTAATTTTTAATCTGCAGTATGACAATTGTATGCTCCAAATTAGGGGTGTAAAACCAATTTTAATAAAGGGCCAACATGGACGTTCTCCTTATCCCTGTAACTCCAACACCCAGGAAAGAATTTTGTCTTATTGCACCTCACCTCCTCTAGCAGGGCCATACTTCTTAATGTGCTGCTCTCCCAGGACACAATCTCCTTAATGCCCCAGCCCTAACCCCATCTTGCAGCACCAATACTGTAGACTGTATGTATGCATCCAGCAGGAGAGGCACAATAGAATCAGGTCTTGCTTGCTGGCCACATAACCCAAGGAAGGGGCCCAGATTCTACCTGTGGGTTTTGTGTTTGACCAATGTGCTGTAAATTTATAGTGGATAGTTTCAAATGAAAAGAATGAAATTGGCAACAAATCTACAGAATTTCCATAACAAAGTCTGCAGCATCTCCGACCCGTGAGAACATAAGCCTGATCATCAGCTGTCACTATTGCTGTGTATTTATCCATAAAACTACATTTTAACATAGACAAAAAATACACTTAATCTTCATTTTCACGCTTCATCTGCCGAATGATTGTCGTTAAGGAGATCAGTGTAATATATAAAGGACATTTGATTCCTATTTCATAGGTAAATCTCTAGGGATTGTACTACTTACTGTATGTCAGCCATAAACCCATTAACAAAAGTCATTCTAGGTAACATTTAGATTCATTGCTGTGTGTAAAAGCTTCCTGCAGCCCATATCTGTGACTTGCACTCTACAACTGAAGGCTTAATATACTGGGAAATTTAGCTTTAACAGCTGGATGGAGTCAAGTGCCCTTGGTAGGTTTTTGCAGTGTAAGCAATTAAATTATAGATGGAGGTGAATGTCATTTTAATTTATTACTTTTTAGCAGGAAGGAACAATACACAATGCTTACTGGCAAACTGCACTCAGAATATGATGTCAATTCAAGAAAAAAAACTGTATTGGCTATAATATTGTCTACCATGCATTTTTATATTGACTTTAAAGTACAGTGAGATTTTGGTAATTTGGCAAACATTAAAGCACTGGGCTTTTAGATCTTCCAAATCACCAAAAGGGACAGATTTTTTTTTTTTTTTTTTTTTTAAACTCTCTTGTCTCGTAAGCAAGCCATCGCAGCACGGCTTTAATTTTTTTATTTTTGTGATTAGTTGCTATGGACAGTAAGGAAACTTTCCTTTTAAGACCAATTGATAAAAATATTTTAGCTTTTCAGAAGTAAAAGCTATAACTTTATGCTATATGATCAGTTTTTCTTCCTAGCATTAGAATTCCTAGGATATTTATATAGGGAGAATAAAGTTTTCTTCTACTCATTGAGGATCATTTAGCATTGTTGGTTCTCTTTGTTCTTAGTTTTCCTTTTTTTTGTCTAATTTATCAGAAGGTTTTTTTTACCTTGTTAGATCTGTGAATTTCCTTTTCTATTCCTTCATTTTATTGGGCACTGTATACACCTTTTTGCGCCTTTTTCCTCCTTCCATGAAAGAAAAAAAATGAGGTCCCAAATTAAAAGCCATGTATAAAAAAGTAAGTGCATCCAATGAATCAATAACATGTAGAGTCACTCATAGCATCGGCCTGTTGCCTTGTTCTGAAGGATCTTGGCCCACTATTCTTGACAACATTGCTTCAGTTTATTGAGGTTTGTAGGCATTGTTATGCACAGCTCTCTTAAAGTGGTATTCCCGTTTGAACTTGGTCATCGAAACACCCTGATTATTTCTTTTTCATTCATTCTGTTAAGACTTCCTGCTCTAGACCAGTGTCTGACTGCATGGACAAGTTTTGACTAATCTATTGTTTGATAAATGGCCATACACATGACTTTGGTATATATAAAAAAAATTTCTTTGTCAATTATATGACTGCAAGGTTTTCTCATAATGAGTTCCTCCTCCACCATGTTTTTACATTTTTATGTTTTGTTTATATATCCTGTATTTGTTTTCTGCCAAAGATGGCCCAATTGATTTTGGCCAAATATCTTACATTTGGTGCTGTCTAAATAACATTGTTCCAGGAGTTTTTTTTGTTTGTTGAAATGCAAACTTTCAAACCTAATTCATATATTTGTTCAGACTTTTTTTTAATTGAATATTGAATATTTAACATGTTAATGAAGGCCTGTAAATTTTGAGATTAAGCTTTTTTGCAATTTTTTTTAACCGGTTAAGGCCAGTTTATAGCTTAGTAACCAAACTCAATTTTTAGAGGGGCCCGATCCATGTGGGACACACTTGCACGCCGCAGCCATGCTTGACCGCAGTGTGTAAGGGGTTAAACACCCGGGGTTGGAGTTTTCCGGCACTTGCAGGATTCGATGTCCCGAAATCTTCTTCTGATGCGCTGCCGTGGAAGGCAGTGTATCAGAAGAAGGACCCTTAATGACCACCGTAAAAAGACTATAGGGCGGTCATTAAATAGTTAAACTGACCTTTTTATGAATTTGGGATAGCCACTTTGGGAAAATTGTAGTGTGTCTTGAATGTTTTTCAAGTTCAAATAATCTTTGTGAATGTACAATGAAGGACTCCAAATGGTTTGAATATAGACTTGTAACTGCCTATATTGACTTACAAGTTCATTGATGTCTTTTCTTTTAATGCACGCGTAAATGCTCCAAAACAATAAGTTGATTTTACAGGCAGTCACACTTCTTTTTCTTCTTCTTAGGAAGCAATGAGGATTATCTAGTACCTAAAATTTTACCAAAATTACATAACTGAATAGTGCAGATAACAGATAACCTTGTAATATACTGTATTAAAGTAATATGTTCCTATATACTTCTTGTTCCTCTGCCTCTTTTCCTTATTTAAGCAGTTTGTATAAATCAGCTTTTTGTCCTGTGTCCACTATAAGCTGAGAGATGAGGGAACCTGATAGAGTGATCCTGTTAAAACTTCCTGTCTTTATCGCTCCGTGATAAAATATATGTGTTATATATCACAATGTTTACTATAATCTCCCTCTATTATCACTTCTTATTATCTTCCTCTAACTTCAGAGGTTTCGTTCCACACTCATATTTCACACGTTGCTTCTCCCTGATAAAACCGTGGAATTCTATAAGGGTGTACTTTCCTTTTCCCATGACCATAAATAATCTATACTTTAAATATTTTTAAGGCACATTTTTTATGTCAATATCTGTATTAAAATAATAATTAAAATACTGTGCTCATTTCACAATTTCCACTTAGACTCAAAATAGACCAATACCTCTTGCTATGTAGAGATAATTTTTCAGCAGACATCTCATTATCATCACAATCCGTATGAAAATACAAAAATCACACCAATAAAACCAGGGGGATATCACACATTAAGTTCCCGAACAACTCCTCATTGTAAAGTAACCAGTAACCAACCCCAGAGTGCGTATGTATATGTGTATGCATACGTGTGTGTATATATACACTCACCGGCCACTTTATTAGGTACACCATGCTAGTAACGGGTTGGACCCCCTTTTGCCTTCAGAACTGCCTCAATTCTTCGTGGCATAGATTCAACAAGGTGCTGGAAGCATTCCTCAGAGATTTTGGTCCATATTGACATGATGGCATCACACAGTTGCCGCAGATTTGTCGGCTGCACATCCATGATGCGAATCTCCCGTTCCACCACATCCCAAAGATGCTCTATTGGATTGAGATCTGGTGACTGTGGAGGCCATTTGAGTACAGTGAACTCATTGTCATGTTCAAGAAACCAGTCTGAGATGATTCCAGCTTTATGACATGGCGCATTATTCTGCTGAAAGTAGCCATCAGATGTTGGGTACATTGTGGTCATAAAGGGATGGACATGGTCAGCAACAATACTCAGGTAGGCTGTGGCAAATACTCGATTTGCATTAAGATTTTTTTTTTTACAGTAGTTAACATGCCTCCATGTTTGATAAAATTGAATTGCTTTCAGAGGCCGAAAACTTGTGGCTATAAGTCTAGATGTTGGTCAATATTAATGAGGAAATACTGTACATATTTTCTCCATTTTACTCTTCTTTTTTTTTAGCTCTGCTTCATTAAGACTCAACTATAGTTACTGTACAGCAATAGAGGCAGCTACAACCCTTCTACCCCTTATCCCCACTATATCTTGCCCACTGAATTTACTAGTCAGATCTTACGAAGAACCCAACTTTTAAGTATTGACAAAGGTAATAGAAACTTACAGGAACCCCGACTGACACCCCCAGCTTGATGTCAGAAGACAGGCTTGTCTCACTGACACTACACTTGCTGAAAGTTAATGACAATTAACAAATGCCAGTAACGAATGGAAAAAGAAAAAAGTAAGTACAGCTCACCTCTCTGACACCGTCGGCTTATGATTCTTTTCCTTCGATTCACGGTTGAGTGCGGGCCAGCGAATAGATATCCAAAAGAAAAAGTAAATCCTCACGGGTTCCAGAAACGATGTCCAGAAAATATGTAGATGATATCTTGACTTTATTGGTATGCAATACAAAATTTAAGCATTAAAATTACATAGTATGGTCATAAGTCTGTAACATGTATGTTACATAAGTCTGTCATTAAACATAAACATCTTTAATATCAACATATACCTCTCTCAATCTATTGGATATCTGTTCAAGCCCCAGTTCATTATGTACTAGACATACCTGTCATAATTTTCCCGTCCCGTAATTGATGCACGGTGCAAGTGGGGTGGCTGGGCATGTGCCTGG
Source organism: Engystomops pustulosus (assembly GCF_040894005.1). NCBI lineage: Eukaryota > Metazoa > Chordata > Amphibia > Anura > Leptodactylidae > Engystomops > Engystomops pustulosus. The sequence goes on along the minus strand of NC_092418.1, from coordinate 68,600,943 downwards.
CCGTGACGTTGCATGGCCGGCACAAGTTGGAGGCTGGAGGATTGGGCCGGTCATGTGACCTCGCGGCGGGCGCATGCGCAGACCCCGCGCCTAGACGCCGATGTAATCCTGACCAGCTCCACACAGGTGAGCGAGCACCTTTCTTTGTATATAAGAAGACCATATCTGGTCTAGAGCCTCATACCCCTGAGGAAGCCACCAGGCTCGGTGGCGGAACGCGTGGTGATCCAGTCCCCTTCCACCCTATACCCGGTGATATTTTCATTGTTTTTGCCTAACACATGCATTATGTATTCATCCTGTATAACATTTATATTGCTATTTTATAGCTCCATTGTAATTTGTTAGGCATTGGGCACCTGAGGGTAGTTGGGACAGCAACCAAATTGCTCATTTTTGCACATGATTATATGGTTGCTTATAGCAACAAGTGCTTATTTCTTGCACATTACATGTTTTTGCTGCTATATAGAGACCTAGCACTGGATAGTGCTTTTTAATTGTTTTTAATAGGTTTGGCATACACATATATTTGGTTTATGTAAATATTAATAAAGATACTTTATTTTCACCTATATTGTATACAGTATCAGTACCTATAACACGTCACCTTGCTCTGGTGTATACGTTATGTTTTCTTGACGTGTGGTACCTATTTGGCCTTTATCCATTGTGTAAAAAACAGGTCACTCCTATAATTCATGCCAGTTGGTAATCTGGTGCCCAGCTCCAGGATCTGGTACGCCTACCGCATGCGGAGGCATCTGGTCCAGTCCCCGCCCCTTCATGGGCGTGACACATGTTCAATAGGAATGACTCATAAACCAGAGAGATCTCCATGGTGTGTATATCTCAGATTTACATATACTTTCTCCTGTTCAAACATTTCTTTCCTTGACTTATAGCTAATTAAACAGCATAAAAATACATCTGTATCCATAGATCTTTATCACAAACCCATTTCAGGGAATACAGTACTCTTTGCTACCAGCAACCACCCTTGTCGTGTAATATCAAATCTCCCAAAAGGGGAATTCATTTGAGCCAAACGCACCTGTTCTACACAAACTATATACAAGAACACCACTGATTAAATTATACAAATACTAAATGCCAGAGGCTACAACAAACCCCATATGCCCAGGATGGTTACATCTTTGGAACAAAAATCAAAAACAGAATTATTACATTCTAGTACTAGACTACAAACAATAGACACACAATACGAAATGTGACATCCTGTTACCTTCAGTACAGTATAAAGTGCCCATTATTATGAAATCATGTGGATAATCAAATGATATATCCCTATTCTATACCAAGACTATGGTGGGGATTTATCAATGTGACCAAGGTTCCACCAGTTTAGTGAAGGAAAACCCTAGTCATTTTCTGTGCCAGATTTATCACTGTTTTAATGAATCTGGTGCAGGATAAGATTGTCGGTTTCCAGTTCAGACCTACTTTAAAGTGGTCTAAACTCAGCGTCACAATTTTCGGCGTATGGAACATTCAAAATCCTACACCCCTTTAGACCAAGTCACGCCCCTTTTCCAAAGACCTCGTCCCTAAGTCAGACAAGTAGGAAAATGGCTAAAAACAGGTCTAAAAAGCCTTATTAAATGTGGTGTAAGGCTTTTCACTGTTTTTTGGTGCAGAACTGCCAGAATTGTAGCGCAAGTCCGTTTCTAAATTCCGTCCAATGTCTCAGCCAAAGTATTAAAAGACGGTGTGTGTAATGCCCCCTCCTTAAGAAAAATTGTTTCACCTAATCTGTACAACAGTCTACTACTTTCCTCTCTTCCAATTCTGGTAAAACATATAACATTAATGCACATCTAAATTGTGCTAGCGATCACATTGGGGCAAATTTACTTACCCGGCCCATTCGCGATCCAGCGGCGCGTTCTCTGCTCTGGATTCGGGTCCGGCCGGGATTCATGAAGGCAGTTCCTCCGCCGTCCACCAGGTGGCGCTGCTGCGCTGAAAATCATCTCCACGCGCCGGAATGCACCACCTCGGACCAGGTGAAGGTAAGCGGTCACCAAGCGACACTTTTTCGGTTTTTAAATGCGGCGGTTTTTCCGAATACGTCGGGTTTTCGTGCGGCCACGCCCCCCGATTTCCGTCGCGCGCATGCCGGCGCCGATGCGCCACAATCCGATCGCGTGCGACACAATCCCGGGGCAATTCAGGTACAATCGGCGCAAATCGGAAATATTCGGGTAACACGTCGGGAAAACGCGATTCGGGCCCTTAGTAAATGACCCCCATTGTATACTTAGCTTCATGCCAAAGATGCAACCTACAATGTAGGATGCACTATAAGGAAACTAAAGAAAAGATTATCAGAACATATTACATCTAACAGAGAACTCACCTTTACTCAAAGCATTTCAGGTTTATCAAAATATTTCAGATTTACACACCATGGAGATCTCTCTGGTTGATGAGTCATTCCTATTGATCATATGGACTGGACTAATCCAGGAGCCTCCGCATGCGGGAGAAATACTAGATCCGGGAGCTGGGCACCAGATTACCAACTGGCATGAATTTAAGAAGTGACCTGTTATATTTATTTTAAAACTTTGAAGGCATAATTCGGGTATTTTTTCCTTTTTTTCCCTTTTTTATTACTATGGCATGCTAAGTTGTGATTGCATTTCATATGAATGAAATTAGGCAATAGGTTTGTTAGGGTTTTAAACAGAATTCCCTGGTGCTTTTTCCTTTATATACTCAGTATTGTGTCACTGTTTTTAGGCTACGACAAAGGACAGACTTGTCCGAAATGCGTCAGTTTTTTGACGATACTATGTAATTTTTATGCTTTAATTTTTTATTGCATACCAATTAAGTGAAGATTTTATCTACATCTTTTTTGGACATTGTTGCTGTCCGCAAGGATTTACTTTTTCTTTTAGTAATGATTGAATGCTGTTGGTGGCATCTATCAACTCAATGATGATGACTTTTATGGACATTACTACTGACACGTGGACCCTGAACCGCAATGTTTGCGACTGTTTCAAACATTCTGGATCAGGCTCAGGATACAGACAGGAGTACCCCAAGTGACAACGGCAACGGATCAGCCTGAAGTTCAGAGTCAGGCACAGGTACCATGCAGAAGAACCACAGGTCACAGCAATACCGAATCAGGCTGAGGTTCAGAGTCATGCACAGGTATCAAGAAGAACTTTCTGGGGATCAACTCCTGCGAGGCAGCCCTGGGTATAGCTCAAAAGCTATGTACTCAGAGTTCATTCATAGCATCCTGACAACCTGGCATCAGATGATTTTTCTAAGGGTACATTCAGATGGCGAGGTGCTCGCCGGTGCCGAATCCCTGGCAAGCACAGGGCCTGGTGGTGGAGGGGTGAGCGCTCTTCACCCCTCCTCTCTCCAAAGGAAGACAAGAGCCTGACTCGGTGACTCACCACGCTATCATTTGAACCCATTGAAGTCTATGGGTGCCGTGATCTGGTTGCAAATCTCTGCCCCCATAATGGCCGCCTGAATAAGCACTAAGGCAAACAGACTAGGCAGGAGATCGATGGGGTTCACTTATCAATCATCTTAGCAGTCATGACTTATTGCAGTAGAATTTTCCCCAAGATGTATTTGTTTTTTGCAGGACATGTTATTATGGCCCTGAAAAATCCCACATCATTTAAACTACATCATATAGTTTCCTGGATAAAAATTATGTCCCAATTCTGCTACTGTAGAAAATATACAACACAACTGACAGTGATGTGCCTCCATATATAATAAACATACACTATATTTTAGACATATACTATATCCATATTAAATAGTAGTCACTAAATAAATATGCTATAGGCCATCACACAACCAATTAATGTAATGTCTTGTAATTAATAATATATAACAGGTCAAAGACAATAACTGGTAAATTTTATTTTGAAGGAAAAATCTGTTCAACAATATGATCCATCTGTTCAGTTCATGACTTTCACCTGTTAAAATAAGAAACTGCACCTAAAACCACATCAAAACTGTTTGCGGTGCAGTTATTACTCCAATATGTGAGCGTACACTCAATGGGACATTCCAGCTGTTAGACCAAACTGTGTCGTCATGTTTTCTATTTTCACTGTGGAAAAGAGCAAAATGTTTTCATTGTAAGAGACTACAAGATTGTGAAAGCATTCTTTTCTTCCACAGGGAGGAGAGCACTGCTACTATCATGGTACCATCAGAGGGGTCAAAAACTCCAGAGTGGCGATTTCCACGTGCAATGGTTTACAGTAAGGAGAAATTTATCACTTTGGCACTTACTACAGCAAATACTACACATGCTATACATGCTTTTTAAGTCTGTATTTGATAGAATTGTACATTCATCATTTTGTTTTAGATTTTAAAATGTTTTAGATTTTTATGTTAAGAGGCTTTTTTTCTCGTAAATATGAATTCTGAAACAAAATGTGCCATGTTCCCATGAAATATTGTTTGTTCTGGATTGTATATAAATCAGGTTTCTGCAACCCTGTTAAAATAGTTGGGACATTTTTTGTTGCTGCCATGAAAATAAAATTTACTATCATTTCAAGTTTCCTGTTTGTTTTACCAATTAGAAAACCAGATATAAACTGTACAGAATTATAACAGGACTTTCCCTTTCCATTGTAAGCGTAAAATGTGAGGGTTCTGGACATGCACTGCAGTAGCAAAAACTTGTCAGATATAAATCTGAGTGATGATTTCTGGATTGTAGATAGGATTAGGTTTAGTTACATATGTGTTATACAGTCATGTAAAAAAATAAACTACCCCCTATTGAAAGATGCATGGTTGTACACAAATATATGTAATCAATAAACATCTGGTCCTTAAAATGTCTTAAAGAGGTATTCTCATCTGGGCATTGACATTTAATTTAATACACCTGCCATATACATATATTTATTTAATTGGATGTTGTTAGAAATAATGTACCTGTTTGAAGATAATTTCCCATTAATGCCACCATGTTGTCCCTTAGAAACAAGATAGTTGTCCTTGGATACAACCACCTCTGCAGGAGGGATTGCACAAAGAGACAAACCGTTTTTTTTTAATGAAATGATCAGGAGTTACTGGATGTCCCACAGCTGTTCTGTGGTAATGAACACTGAATCCAGGTGGCCAGGGATGTCTCAGTAGTGCATTTGTGGCTTCCGCTGGCAGGGTGCGAGGGTAGTCATATCCATGAACGGTTATCCCTTTTTAAACGACAACATGGTAACATTTATTTACTAAAATCCAATTAAAGAAATGTTTGTATATGGCAAATTCAATTAAATTTGATAGCCCAACTGGATAAACTTCTTAGAAGGGAACAGTGGTGTAACTTGAAGTTGACAGGCCCCAGTGCAAAGTCTGTACCAGGCCCCCTAAGAAAATCTATGGCAGTGGTGGCGAACCTATGGCAGGCTTACTGAAACTGACCCTGCTCAGTCCATCTTCCTGCTGTGTCAGGTCTCTATGGAGTTTCCTGTGTGGCAACGCTGCTGTTTGCTCAAAGCTTACACATGCTTCAGTAGGCAGCAGCATGGAGCAGACCACAGAGGTCAGAGGTTGCGTGTGGGCGGAGTCACTGACGCTGGACACTTACACAGCGTCTCCTGCCTGAGCCCCTGCTCTCCTCCTGCCTGTCATCAGGAAGAACTGAAGATAAGAGAATGATGCAGCACAGGAGTCCAGGCTGGGTGATGGCTACTGGGTGATGGCTGCTGGGTGATGGCTGCTGGGTGAGCTCTCAGTTCTGCTCATTCCACTTACATTTAGCCTCCTGTGTCAGCCCTGATGCTTATTCATTCATTGTATAGTGTACATACTGCAGGATCCCAATCCTTATCAGACAGCCCTTTGCATAGCACTGCACTATTGAATTTACACAGGACTACCTCCTTTACATGGAGGGAAAAGCTGCAGTCCTATGTAAGTTACATACATAGGACTGCTGCCTCACTCTCCCTCAGGAAGTCCTGTAAAAAGTATAAAAACATTTTACACTGTACTGTTTGTGTCACATTGAGGGAAATACAGCAGTCCTAAGTAAATTATGGAACAATAGGCTGCAGCAGTCCCGTGTACAATACAGCACTGCATGGTGCAAAAGCCATTTGAGTAACAGACTCCTGCATCTTATTGCACCATAAGTTACACAGGACTTCTGTAGCTAGGCAGCAAAAGTGGTTAAAAAAAATTGTAAACCCTTACTTGTAGGTAAGTAGCAGCCAAGTACTGCAGATCGTTTTTCCTTTACAAAATGATCATCAGGCAGTGTGACCACCTCTATAAAAGAAACATAGTTTTGGCAGTTTGCTCACTTGGAGCATTCAGATGTGAGTTAACACCAAGAGGGAGGAAAAGTGGCACCACTGATCTTAGATAAGCATTTGTTGCGGCCTCTCAATCAGTTGGATGGAGCTGAACTTAAACTAAACCACATGGCACAGAGGTCTGACATCATTAGGCATGACCACTTCAATCAACATAACTGTTGGGTGTTCAACCTCTGCCCATACCAGAATACCCCTTTAAGAGAGATGTGCATAATGAACGACAACAATCTCAATGGACTGAAACAACATTGTAAAGAGAAGGCCAAAATTTCTTCAGAGCGAAGTGGGAGACTGATAATGGTGGTTCTACAAGTCATGAGTGTTTTACTCTTGGCTTTTCCATTTTGGCTTCATTTTGTTGAATAATTAATGGCATGGTTAAAGCTTTTTGTTTTTTTTATTTTTCACCTGAGGTTGAATTTGCCTAATATTAAGACCTACTTAGGACCAGATAGTTTTACATCTTGTGCTGATAATAAAATGTTTAATATTGAAAAGGTAAAGGAATTTTTCTGATATTGGATTAATTAGCTAACATACTTTTTCCTGATATTTTTTAACTAAAGTCAAAATGAAATAAATCTAAACTGTCAAAAATTTATGTTAAAGGGGTTGCCATCGTTCAGCAAATAATTAATATTGTTTGTCTAATAAAAAGCAAACCAATTTTCCAATTTATTTTCTGAATTGATTCCTCACTGTTTTCTAGATCTCTGCTTGTAGCATGGTTATGTGATATCACACAGGAGCTCAATAGTGTCATAGAGAGTAATCGGAGCTGTGTGTTATAGCCGTGCAACTGTCTGACATCACATGACCAATGGAACGTTTTTTATCTACGGGAAGTAAGCTATGAAGCATTCGGTGGTTCTTATGCTTTTTCTCAGCATGCAGAAATCCATGAGAAATTGACACAGGAAGCATGTTAGAAAAATGTATAAACCTTCATTACACAAACATCATCAATTCATTTCTGAAAGTGAACAAGCCCTTTAATTATGTCCATGCAAAGAAATGTATCCGCATGTCAGTAAGCAGCAAGGTCTTAATTTTATATTGATGTCCTCCAACTGCTTCAAATGGCCTTGATTTCCCAAAGCAAATGTGGTGATAAAATGGAGAAAACATTTATAAACAGTTCCAGATAAACAGAGTCATTGATAAAATCTTACAGCCCTTGGAAAACCAAAGCTGTTACTGTGAGCTGACCTCAGATTCTGAGATAATAAATTATTAACAAAATGATGTTACTCTGTGTGGCTGCTAATACAGCTTTAAGAGCACCCTTCCTGTGCTGCACCAGCTAGAAAGGGCATTTTGCTAGTCTTACAACTTCAGTGTCCCTAGACACATTTAATAATGTAGCCTTCATTCTCAAGGACAGTGAAGAGTACTGACTTCCAGCTGACTGCATCCATTGCTGAACGATACATATTATACTGACACTGCTTATTGCCTGGCTACTTTCCTCTAAGGAGTACTAGTAAAAAAAAAACAACTGTATGCGAGAACTTCCAATGCTTCTATTGTTTCTATATAAATTTAGAGACCATTCTGGCCATTTTTATATGTAATTTCCATATAAGAATGTTGAATAGTAAAAAATATTATTATATATAATATACAAATGTTCCATGTAGAACAGTGATGGCGAACCTTTTAGAGACTGAGTGTCCAAACTACAACCAAAATCCACTTATTTACCGTGAAGTGCCAACGTGGCATTTTAAGCATTAACTTACTCCTATGTGTTCTTCCACATCTTTGAATTTTATCGGCCACCTAATGCCACTAATACAGTTGAAAGAAAGAGGGTAAATAGATTCTCTCCAGGATCTCTCTGTACAGGAAGAATGGTGGGTCTAGCAGGATGACCTCCATAGATAATGCAGTTCTGTCAACACCTTCTCACTTTTCCCGCAGTTCCAAACAGCCAATGAAGTGCCGCTTTAAAATAGCGCTGAGAGCAGCATCTCATAAGTTGTCTGTAACTGCAGAAAGATTTGGTGGATTTGGTCCTGTTTGGTGAACTCTGTCCTGCAGTGATGGCCTGAGTGCCCACAGAAAGGGCTCAGAGTGCCACCTCTGGCACCTGTGCCATAGGTTCGCCACCACTGATATAAAACAACTATACATACATGGACAACACATGATTTATTTATTGCTAACTTATTCCATATATTATTCCAAAATATTATTATTTTTTTGTTCAAATTCAAATATCATTCTGCGTCATGTCAAAAAAAATCTGAAAAATATCATTATTGAGAACACTGGTAAAAGATATTAAGTAAGTGATTTATATTGTAAAATAATAAGGTTTATCATGCAAGATTTTTTTAAATTGTGAATTGTTTCATTTTTAACGGCATTGAAAAAAACCCTTTAGCCACACCTTTAGTATGCAATGTTTACTTAATAGTAATAAAAATGTTAATTGTAAATAACTGCTTGATATGGTGGCATCAATTTAATAAAATGTTTCTTTTTTAGCGGAATGTTTGATGATGGTGCTCACACCTACACCATACATCCGGTGGACTTAACTCACAATTCTGTAAGTATTCCACAATGTCCAATGATTCCTTTTTATAGCACATACAATGCTGCCAATTATTAAACGAAATATTAAAAATATCTTTGGAACTGCACAATTAATTAATCAATTTGTCTTGCCCCCCATCTACTCACCTACCTTACAGTAAATTATAGGTTACTATGGAATTGCTTATACAGCAGTCAGATATTGAAGGGGTTGTCCTACTTAAAGTGTTTGTGCTAAACCTCCACACTGATATAAAGAATAAGGAATAAATTAACTCACTCACTTTTAATAGTATATAGAAATACATTTGGTTCCCCAGCAAACTGCATTGAGTCACAGGGATGTCTGTTACAAGGCTGCAGTCATCATCATTATCTGCTCTCTGCTGCGCTAGCTTTCTGACGGATACTACCTGTGTCATTGAGTAGCATGCACAGGGAAAGGCTCTTTTTTGCTTGCTCTCAATATCAATTGTATGTTCAATATTCTAAGAATTAAGCATGCAAAATGTGGAAATATGTGGTAGCACTGTATTAGCCAGAAAACAAGTGAATGGCATGGCGGTTTAACCTAATCTTCAGTCATCTTCAGTGCAGGAAAATGCTCCTTTTCTGCACTTAAACAGTATATTATAACATAATCCTGCTGTCTTCATAGATGGTAAGTGCAGTTTTCTGCTTACCAGTTTAAATTATACCTTCAGAATGACTGCGTGATATCTGACAGCAAATGTTCTGCTTGGGAAATCGCAAAGGTGTTCCAATGTTCAAGATACTGAAATTGTGCTGATTCATACTTATGCTTGCTTATTTTAACTAGAGCAGGACGTGACCTGAGCCACCAATTGTTCCTGCTCAGAACTTTTCTGAAAGTCATTTTGTTTATTTCTCATATTTGCAAGTCTCAATACCAAATCTATATTTAAAGTGTTAAAGGCAGTCTTTTATGTGCTTCTGCCCTACCATGCCACTCCCATCACTGGGAAGGACTATTAATTTGTGTTGAGAGGACATGAAAAGCAAAGTCTGTGTCTGTACCAAACCTAGACCTGAACCTAGACCTGAACCTAGACCTGAACCTGGACCTGAACCTAGACCTGAACCTAGACCTGAACCTAGACCTGAACCTGGACCTGAACCTGGGCCTGAATTGATAACAATTGCATGTAGCTTATTGGCGTATAATTGTCACAAATTTTTGTGCGCACATTGTTTTCACTTTTTTTTTAGCAAGAAAAAAAATGCAACTCTAAAGTCACGCAATGGTGGAAAAAATACACCACATTTATCAACTGAGAATTTTCAAAAGAATGCAAATTCAGTCGCAAAACTACATCACATAGGAGTGGTGTATGTGGATCCATTGCTACTACAGGAGTTTTTGCTCAATTTTGCAGTTTTTGCTCAATTTTGCAGTTTTTGCTCAATTTTATGTTTGTGGTATCTGAGAATTTCAAGTGCAAAAACATTGCAAAAAAGCAGAAATTGAGCAGATGTAAAACATACATGGGACTGGTGCAGTCTATTCGCATAGAGCACACACAGCTGATGCTCACATAGGAAGGCATTTAACACTGCACATACACCAGACTATAAATCTGACTGTTGGTAACCTCCCAGTCTAGTACGGCGGGCATACATCGGCGGTGCAGAGACGAGCAGGGGATTAGCACAGCTCAACTCCGCCCCTCTCCATAGGAATTTACAGCGCACGGCGCCGTATTAAGTAGAAAGATAGTACATGTACTATCTTTCTACGTGCTACGGAACGGTACGGTGCCGCACTTGAGCCCATAGAAGTATATGGGGGACGTATATACACCGTATATACGTCGGCCGTATATATGCCCCCATATGTTCGTGTGAATGTGTTATGCCTAACACATAGACAACTGCTCAAAATCCTGCCTAATGATAAATCTCCCCCATATTGTCTTTTTTAGATTGTGTACTTATGACTCCATTTTGTGTTAAAAATTTGAAAATAGACCTGAACCTAGACCCGATCTCGTTGGGCTCACTAAACAGCTGGTAGGCACTGATTACTTTTAGCACTGGTGCAAGCGCTGATCGCGGGTTTTACTAGGGGTGTGGTTTGGGTCTAGTTTTGGTAGTCTTGTGGGCCTAACAAAAATTATCTTAATTTAAAGACTCTTTAGTTAAAGGAAATCTACCATTAATATTAACCCCTTAATGACCGCCCTATCGGGAATATACGTCGTTCATTAAGGGTACTTCTTCTGACGCGACGCCTTTCTACGGCGCCGCGTCAGAAGAAGATTTCTGGACATCGGGTCAGTAATGTGCCGGTGTCGGGCTGTGATATCACAGCCCAGACCCGGCACTAACACCCGGGATCGGAAAAACTTGGGTGTTTAAATCCTTACACGCCGCGGTCAAGTATGACGGCGGCGTGCAAGTGTGTCCCACGTGGATCGGACCCCCCCCCGGTGTGCTTACCAGGGGATCCGATCCCTCCTGCCGCTGCCCCCGGGTCCGGCGAGTGACCCGAGGCTTCCGGCTCCTCTTCTCGCCGGGTTCTGCCTTACTGGCAGGACCCGGCTGTATGTAACTGAGCATTCGCAGCATGCTCAGCTACTTACACTATACACTGCAATACAAGTGTATTGCTGTGTAGAGGCTTGATCAAGCGATCGGATGATCGCTTGTTCATGCCAAAAGGTGGAAAATGTATGAAAGTAAAAAAAAAAAGAGTAAATCATTTTATTATAATAATTAAATAAATAAAATAAAGTCCCATAATCTCCCCAGTGACACACATAATGCAAATACAGTATATAAAACACAAAAACACACGAAAAATGTACATATTTGGTATCCCTCCGTATTAATCTGTACAATAAATCTAAATCAATATTGAACCCGCTCGGTGAACGACGAAAAAAAAAACTATGAAAAACTTCCCGTAATATACAATTTTTTATCAAACACCAGCACAAAAAATCATCTAAAAAGTGATCAAAAAAAGCTACATTCCCTAATATGATACGACTGAATAGAACAACTCTAAGCCCTCAACCAGAACTAACAACAGAAAAATACAAAAGTTAAGGCCCTGAAAAGTTGTCAATAGTAAAATCAATGCGATTTTCTCCAATATTGGTTTTGCTCAGTAAAATTGAGCAAAGATAAGAAAAACGATATAAATGAGGTATCACCATAATCGTAGTGAACCAGAGACTAAAGATAAAATATTATTTTTATGTTACGGTGAGCGGGGAAAAAAGTGCTAAAAATCCCAAATAAAAATTGATGATTTTGTTAATGTCACCCTTGAAATAGTTAATAAAATCTCATGAATAAGCTATAGACCCCCAAAATGAATTATCTATACATTGTAACTCACCACGCAAATAATAAGCCCTCATATGTTCGCATTACCAAAAAAATAAAAATGTATAGCGTGTACAATGTAACAATACAAATCTGCTGTGAATAGCGCTGCTTTGATCCTATGCTCGGCCGTGCGCCCGTACAGAAGTTTACCACCAAGTATGGGGTATCAGTACACTCGGGAGGAATTGGGCATTAGACGTTGCAGAGCGTTTCATAATTTTATTTATTATAAAACTGTCAATTTTGGCCTAAATTAATGTATTTTCCCAAAAAATTCAAAAAGTTTCTAAATTGCAGGTCCGTATTGTTTTAACCCATGTGAAACACTTAAAGGGTTAATAGACTCAATAGAAGTTGTTTTACATACATTGAGGGGTGAAGTTTCTATAGTGGGGTAATTTATGGGGTTTTATTATCATATAGGCCTTACAAAGTCACTTGAAAGCTGAGTTGTCCCTCAATATGTGAGTTTTAGCAATTTTCATGAAAATGAGAAAAATCGCACCTAAAGTTCTGCACCTCATAACATCCTAGAAAAATGACAGGATGCATAAAATATCATCCCAACATAAAGCAGATATTCTGTAAATGTTAATTATCAAGCTTTTTGGGTAGTTTTATTTCCTGTCTGGAAAGCAGAACATTTCAAACTTGGAAAATGAAGAATTTTTAGAAACTTTTGCCAAATTTTTACTTTTTTTCAGAACGAAATGCAAAACTTATCACTTAAATTTAGAACTAACATGAAGTACAGTGTTTCACGAGAAAACATTCTCAAAATCACCTTGATATGTTAAAGCGTTCCGAAGTTATAACCAATTATCGTGAGACATGTCAGATTTGAAAAATCGAGTCTGGTCATTGAGCTGAAAACTAGTGTCGGTGATAAGGGGTTAAGCATGATAAACCAGGGTCACTTACTCAGATGACTCGCCTCCTGCTCTTTCAACACTTCTTCCCTCCCTCTGCCTAATTTAATGTCATAGTACCAGAGGAAGTTTCAGCACACAGTGGGAGGAGGAATTTCTCCCGCTCACCATAACAGCCCCGCAGAGCCCTTTTGGCTCATTAGCATAATCAGAAAATTTAGATTTTAGAAGAAAGAAGGTCATGGCTAACAAATATAAGAAGATAACCACAATCACAGTTCCTGGATCTATGAGTAAGTATCCTTGGTTTATTATGCTTTGTTTTGATGGTAGATTTCCTTTAAAACTAAGGCTAGAAAATAACCATGTAGTGTGAGTAATAGACATACACTATACAAACCCAAAACTAACTGAAAAATGCGGATTTGGACTAGTTTATACTAGATTGCTTTTAAGGGGTTGTTTAAAAGGGTGGCTTTGAAACAGCATATTTTTCTTAGAAACCCTGTTCTATAAATAGAGACAGAAATAGTGACACTAATTATTTTTGTGGGTAGTGAGCTAAAGGCTAATAGAAGGCATTACAAACCGTATACACAATATATACAATAACACAGAATTTTACATTTGGATGGCAACAAGACTACATGAGAAAGACTTGGTTCATTAGAAAGGGAGATGGGAGAAAGTTCCACAAAGTCAACTATCACTGCAGCCCTCCACCAGTCAGATTGAACTTTTTGGTGTTACTTCTAAGCGGTATCTGTGGAGATAACCAGGCACTGCTCATCACATGCCAAATATAATCCAAGCAGTGACACATGGTGGTGGCACCATCATCCTATGGGAGTGTTTTTCTGCTGTAGGGACTGGATGACTGCTTGTAATTCAATGAAAGATGAATACGGCCAAGTACAGAGAGATTGTGGAGGAAATCCGGCGCCGGCATGCACACGACGGAAATCAGGGTGCGTGGCCGTAAAAAACCCTGACGGATTCGGAAAAACCGCTGCATTTAAAAAAAAAAAAAAAAAAAACACGCGCTTACCTTCACCAGGTATAGGCCAGTGAACTTCAGTGCGTTCCGATGGTCTTCAGCGCAGCAGTGACACCTGGTGGACGTCGGAGGAACTGCCTTAGTGAATCCCGGCCGGACCCGAATCCACCGCAGAGAACACGCCACTGGATCGCAAATGGACCGGGTAAGTAAATCTGCCCCAATGACTCTAAGCAAACAGCTAAAATAACAAAGCAGAGGCTTCAGAACATCTCTCCATTCCTGACTGGCCCTGCCAGAGCCCTGACTTAAACTCAATTGTTTATCTCTGGAGAGGTTTGAAAATGGCTTCAACCAACGTTCACCATTCAACCTGAGGGAACTAGAAAGGATCTGCAAGAAAGAATGGCAGATGATCCCCAAATCTAAGTGTGAAAATCTTGTTGCATCATTCCCAAGAAGGCTCATGGCTGTACTAGCTCAAAAGTTGCTTTTACCCAATACTGAGCCAAGGGTCTGAATACTTATGACCATGTGATATTTCAGTTTTTCTTGTCTAAAAAATATCTTGCAAAAATATCTACATTTCAGTTTTTTTTGTGTTAAAATTGGGTGCATTAATGAGCAAAAAAGGAACTTTTTTGATCTTCCCAATTGACTGCAATGAAACAGAGTGAAAAGGGTCTGAATACTTTCCATGCCCATAGTATATGTTCATTTGCATATAAACTTTGGAGGTAATTTTTTTTTTAGCATTAAACGTGTGAGATTTCACATAAATGAGATAACGGTAGCAAGGTTTCAGACCCTACCTGAGGGCACTGGTACTTTTGTGGGGTAGGAGCTGGTGACAGTGTTCCTTTATAGGGGAGTTCCCTCTTATAGGGGAAAATAAGGACAACTCTTTATCTCGCCTCTATAAATCTATCGCAAACAATATTACTAGAGACTTGGTCTATTACCTACTTTTATCGATTCAGCAGGGATGTATATTTAAATGACCACAAACTAGTACAACCATTCTAGCTGTATGTCATGTTATTGATATTTTATTGTATATTATCATTATCCATTTTAGAGGTGCAAGGGCCCTACACTGTATATACTTAAGTATATGTCATGTTTGTGTAGAGACATTATTATTAAAATTATTGTTTTAACTAGCAGTGTGTTTTATTAGACAAACATACAAGGATACCATTACTGCCACAGCCACATACTTACAAGCTTTATCTCCATTTTTTGCCTGTAATGTCAAGGCATGTTGTTGGGCAAAAGGTTTTGGTAAACTGTGTATTACTGTCCACTAGTGTCTTATATATGTGAGACTCGAATCGAATATTTTTTCTTGCATATAGGGGAAAATATGCTTTACCTTCTCTGTGTTGCTGAAGCTGAACAGGTCATGTAGCATTGGCCTCAACAAGCAGTTGTAACCTTATATGTGCTAAAGCAGATAGGGATAAAAAATAGAATGTGCTTTTACCATCTCCTAATACTTTCTGATTTCAAAAATATTTAGCAGTTTTTAACTCGGGATTTAGGAGCCTGTAATGGCCCTGACCTCTGGATTTTTGCATGTTTGTGGACAAGAACCAGTAAAATTTGACATGCCTGTGCAGCGCTGCGTAATCTGTGTGCGCTATATAAATAAAGAATTATTATTATTATTATTAAAATGTTTTAGTTTTGTTTGTCTGCATTAAGAAAAAATGAGTAGCTGCCATTGCCACGCTGCATTTGGCCCCATTGTTAAGCATTTGTGGCACAAAGCATTAATCATATTGACAGTGCAATAGATCATGGTGCTAAATATTCTGTGCTTGGATAAATTTAGCATTAATTGCCTTTAACTATTTCAACTAAATATCCAGTGCTGCTGACGTCCATAGCCACGCTCACAACGTAGCAGAAATCAGACATCATTCCTGCATTAAAAAAAGAAAATAATAAGAGGAAAAGATTAACAGCATTTGTCTTCATTCTAGACCTTGTCAAATACATTGACTGAATAGAATAAACTGTAATATAGGACGCTCAATTTGTGTGTCATCAGCAGACGGCCTTCTTCACCGTAGTTCACACAGCTTGCAAATGTGAAAATGAAAACGGAATAACTATTGTTCCCTGTATGTAAAGGTGCAAAATAAAGACCTCCTACTGCGAATAGCTAGTTAACTTCCTGTACAGAGCAATTTACTACTTGAATTAGGATTTCATGGACTGGCATGAAAAAAAGAAAGAGTTCTACTTTTAAATGTTGGCTATCCATTACGTGGCTAATACACACTAGGACCACAAGGCTTTCCCCATGTGTGTGATGGCATTGAAGCATTACGGATATATTTCATTTTTTAGTTATTCACTATTTAATGGGAACCTTCCATCAGGTCTTGACAGTTGAATGGGTTCCTGTAGGATTTATGTGTTGGGCATGTGCAGTGATCACTGCATTCGCAAAATTAAAGGTGCTGGCCACTTTACCTCATGTTTATTTTTAATGTGTATGTAAGTAGATACAGAAACTGAAGCAGAAATTTGAATAGATGTATATAGGTAAATTACTATATATATATATATATATATATATATATATATATATTATATAAAAAATTTTTTTTTTGCAATTGAGATCAATGTATGGTACATGCCAGGACTATAAGCTAGTTAAATATTGTTAATACTGAATATTTCTTATATTTTTAAAAGTAGATGTTGGTATGTTTTTCTATAGGAAAGCACAAGCCGGCCACACATAATAGAAAAAGCTCCTGGGTCTCAAATATCGAAACTTCCAAACCACACAGGTAAATAACACTTTGAAGTTACCCTTCCATGTGTTTATCTCTCGACTGTTCTTTTTCTTACTGTTTCTACCTCTGTTTATCACATTGAGATGAATGGGTGTGCGTATGCCTCTGTTGACAGGTTATGCTTTCTGTGTTAGAGGAAATCAACCATCAAAATCAAATATGGATAAACCACGGACACAGTGTCTGGATCTATAAATAATTTTTTTATATTTTTTTATCCATGGTCTCCTTCCTTCCAAAAACAACTTTTAACATTACGTTAATGAACCAGAAGGGCTACCCTAGCCTCCCTGTGATCTGGCTTTACAGGCTGTTACACTGTCTCACTCTACTGCCTGTTTCCTCAGTTCTGAGATTACAGCAGGAAGTGCTCACTGCATAAGTGCTGAGAAGCCGGGCTGAGGGTGATACCGTGTAACAGCCTGAAAAGACAGAATATAGAAGTGCGAGGGTAGCCCCTCTGGCTCATAGGCATAATTGTAATAGTTGTATTTAGAAGATAGGAGGTCATGGATAACATATATAAGAAGATAACCACAGTCACAGTGCCTGGATCTATGAGTAAGGGTCCCTGGTCTATCATGCTGGATTCTGATGGTAGATTTAAATTCTACTTTCCCCTCTTTTATATGACTGTCCATTTGGCCATCTACTAGACTGCTTAGAGAGTGCTTGTGCCCCCCTGACCAATCCCCCAATTGGGCGAAAAGGTGCATCTTTCAGCGATTTCATTGTTTAACTGGCTCTTTTTTTCATCTCGTGTTTTTTTTCTTCTGGCAGATACAGAAAGGAAAGTCAGCGAGCAGCCATTCTTTGCACAAACACAATGGCTGCGAAGAAGAAGAAAAAGAGCGCTGAATGTAAGTGGAAATCTAAACTGCAGATTACTAAAAATACATTGACCAAGGTTTAGGATTTTTATCCAGATACAGCTAGTTCTTAGAAGTCATTGTCATAACAATGCAGTTTATTCAAAAAGTATTATCATGGCTTTTCATCATCATCTTAAGTATCTTGAGAAGAATCCTTCCTCTATATCTTACAGCAGGAGGTAGGGAAACTGTTTGGCTGAGAGAAACACGAATGCCACATATTTTAAAATGTAATTCTGTGATAGCCATACAATATACACATGCCCCCCTGTAGATAGGTAACCACAGCACAATCCCCCGGTAGATAGGTAGCTATAGCAAATGCCCCCCAGTTCACTTCTGCACTGGGTTGCACTTTTTGCACTACATTCACTTTAATTTTTGATAATATGTTATACCAAATGCAATAATTGTTGCCCTTATCTCCTCATTATATCGTCACGCTATTATCATGTTCATGTTTGGACCCTCGTTCGTTTGCGTCCATGTTCTTATTATGCACTTTTTAGCATTGCAAAAAATTCTTTTATAAAATAGTATCTTATATATATATTCTTCTTATAAAAAACATTTCTTTCACATGTATTTTTATACTTTATTCATTTACTTGTGGGTTTATGTGCAATATGTACTTAGGTATCCCTTCTATACTTACTGGTGTGTTCCTGTGCCTTGGCGCGTGCGCAGTGTTAACACTGTCGCTGTGAGCTTTGCGCATGCGCAGTGTTCATCTCGGCCGACACCGCCGCCACGTGATTTGCGGCAGTTCCCGCGATGACACACTGTTCCCGCGCATGCGCACTTCGCTGCCGGACCGCTGCTAGCGGTTTATAGAGGCGGCACTACATTGGCTGCTACGATAAGGTGAACCAGGTGGTAATCATTTAACTATTTTCTATTGGTCCGCTGCTCCTTATATTCTTGACACCCTCAAACAATCAGCACTCCCCTTGAGAAAGCCTAAGCGGCGAAACACGTGTCGGGGTTTGTGGCGTGTGTCCCTCAGTGGTATGGTATTAGTACAACCTGTTTACATATGTCACATTGGTTTATGTTCATTTGACTTTTCATGCCTCGTTTGTGCCTATAATGTATTGAATTTGGTTTGTATAACCTACCCTTATGCCTTGTTTGGCTATCCATTTCACATAGTCACTTTTTTATCATTGTTTTAATTTCCGATCCACTCATTATTGACATTCTATGTATTTGAAAAAACTTTTTGTATATTTTGTTACCAATAAAATATAAATTTAATATATGAACTTAAAGATTGTTACTGTCTTGACCAATTTTTTGGTTATGTTATGTATGTTGCCAGTGGTGGTTGGCCCCCATTACTGGCTTTCGCTCTTTTTTTGTGTATACCAGTAGATAGGTAGCCACAGCACATGCTAATAAAAAAATGGAACTCCAGCACTCCTCTAGATCATGGTATCCCACACACGGAGCCGGCAACGGACCCACCTTGTTTGAAAAGGTAACGTAGCAAATGAAAGTAATCCAATGGTCCAGCCAGGTTCCAAGATGTATTCAAGTTTTATTCAATGATATCAAAAAACATCCACAGTGTAGATTCCCTCCACCAACGCGTTTCCGACGGCTTAACCGTCCTTAATCATGGTCTGTCTCCACTGAGTCTTGTCCGCACATTTATACACTAGTGAATTGATTCACCTGTGTAAAAGGGGGTGGGTCTGTAATCCATTGTGCGTGACAGACTCCGTCTAGACAGAGTATTAGATAACAAAAAATACAAAGAAACAATAACTTGCTTTAAACTGCAATATGACTAATACATAATGACACAAAAATGAAAACAATATATATAAGCGAGGAGAGAAAACGAAAGACTCCGATGCTTCCGGTTACCAGGGCAACAAGGTGCTGTTGGATCTAAATTTTGAAGCATAGATCACGTGACAACATCAGATCACATGATACATTGTGACGTAATCGTCAACGGAGGTGATTACCAGGGCAACAGGGTGCTGTTGGATCTAAGTTATGTAGCGTGGGTCACGTGACAACTTCAGATCATGTGATCCATTATGACGTGATCGTCAGAGGGGATAGATGTCACGATCGGCAGAAAAACTCAGGATGAAGCCAAGATGTCCCCCACTACGGCAAATCACCTTCGGACATGGAACATCTAGTTGCTCGGTAAAGTATATATTCTTGGTTTTATTGAGGATGATGTTCAATGTGCCTTCGTTGCCATGATAATCACGGAGCATCTTTCTCTCATGACACTCTGTCTAAATAAAAAACAAAAAACAAGAAACAAGAAAAATAAATGAATAATAAATTTGAACATCACAAAAATAAGATTATTTTTCATGTTAAAAGAAAAAAACACACAAGTTATCGTAATGTTAAAATTAACATTAAAACAATGCGGCCATTATAGATATTGTGAGAAGAAGATGATTTTCTAATCAATATAATCTCATCTATGTGAGTTTATTATGCCCCATGAAATGAAAGAAGAAATAGAATTGTAATTCTAATGATCATGATTCATGTGGGAGAAATTCTAAAAATGCACAGAGGGAAAGGGAACATATATGAAATAATTCCAATGAATTAGCTAATATTTCTAGCATATTTATTGTGTTTTGTTGTATTGTTGTGTTCTATGCGAACTTGGAGACCTAATCTGCAGTGGTTTGGAGTGATTCAATAATTCCTTCTTGTAATTTAGACCCCTAGGATATCGTGTGTCTAAATTCCAGATCCAAAATGCTTCCCGTTTATGTAATTTACTTTTTAAACTGCCACCTCTCAAAGGCCTATGTATTTTCTCAAATGTCCGAAGGGATTGAATGCGTCCTTGATGGACTTCAGTAAAGTGTCTGGATGCCCCTGACATTCTTCTGCAGTCATTTTTGCCAATGTCATTTAGATGTTCGAGAAATCTTGTTTTAAACTTACGTCCTGTTTGTCCAATGTACATTAAATCACATTCTGTACAAATCACAGCATATTGCAATTAATGTGACTCTTAACCCCTTAATGACCGCCCTATCGGGATTCTACGGCGGTCATTAAGGGTACTTCTTCTGACGCGACGCCTTTCTACGGCGCCGCGTCAGAAGAAGATTTCGGGACATCGGGTCAGTTTAGTGCCGGTGTCGGGCTGTGATATCACAGCCCAGACCCGGCACTAACACCCGGGATCGGAAAAACTCAGATCCCGGGTGTTTAACCCCTTACACGCCGCGGTCAAGCATGACCGCGGCGTGCAAGTGTGTCCCCCGTGGATCGGACCCCCCCGGTGTGCTTACCGGGGGATCCGATCCCTCCTGCCGCTGCCCCGGGTCCCGACGAGTGACCCGAGGCTGTCGGCTCCTCTTCTCGCTGGGTCCTGCCTTCCTGGCAGGACCCGGCTGTAAGTAACTGAGCATGCGCGGCATGCTCAGTTACTTACACTTTACACTGCAATACAAGTGTATTGCAGTGTAGAGGCTTGAATAAGTGATCGGATGATCGCTTATTCAAGCCAAAATGTGGAAAATGTAAAAAAGTAAAAAAAAAAAAAAATTTAAACTTTTTATAATATAATTAAATAAATAAATAAAATAAAAGTCCCATAATCTCCCCAGTAACACATAAAATGCATATACAGTAAATAAAACACAAAAACATACATATTTGGTATCACCGCGTCCGTATTAATCTGTACAATAAATCTAAATCAATATTGAACCCGCTCGGTGAACTACGTAAAAAAAAAACTCGGAAAACTTCCCATAATATACAATTTTTCATCAAACACCATCACAAAAAATGTTCTAAAAAGTGATCAAAAAAAGTTACGTTCCCTAATATGATACGACTGAAAAGAACAACTGTTTTCGCAAAAAATAAGCCCTCAACCAGATCTGACAACCGAAAAATACAGAAGTTATGGCCCTGAAAAGTTGTCAATAGTAAAAACAATGCGATTTTCTCCAATATTGGTTTTGCTCAGGAAAATTAAGCAAAAATAAGAAAAACTATATAAATGAGGTATCACCGCAATCGTAGTGAACCAGAGAATAAAGATAAAATATTATTTTTACATTACGGTGAGCGGGGAAAAAAAAAATGCTAACAATCCAAAATAAAAATTGATGATTTTGTTTGTGTCCCCCTTGAAATAGTTAATAAAATCTCAAGAATAAGCTTTAGACTCCCAAAATAAATTATCTATACATTGTATCTCATCCCATAAAAAATAAGCCCTCATATGTTTGTATTACCAAAAAAAATAAAAATTTATAGGTCGTACAATGTGACAATACAAATCTGCTGTCAATGGCGCCTCCATTCATTCTATACTCGGCAGTGCGCCCGTACAGCAGTTTACCACCATATATGGGGTATCAGTACACTCGGGAGGAATTGGGCATCAAGCGTTGCAGTGCGTTTCATCATTTAATTTATTCTGAAAATTTCAGTTTTGGCCTAAATGAATGTATTTTCCAAAAAAATTCAATAGTTTCTAAATCGCAGGTCCATATTTTTTAACCCATGTGAAATACTTAAAGGGTTAATGGACTTAATAGAAGTTGTTTTACATACGTTGAGGGGTGAAGTTTCTATAGTGGGGTCATTTATGGGGTTTTACTATTATTTAGGCCTCTCAAAGTCACTTGAAAGCTGAGTTGTCCCTCAAAATGTGAGTTTTGGCAATTTTCATGAAAATAAGAAAAATTGCACCGAAAGTTCTGCACCTCATAACATCCTAGAAAAATGACCGGAAGCATAAAATTATCATCCCAACATAAAGCAGATATTCTTTAAATGTTAATTATCAAACTTTTTGGGTAGTTTTACATCTTGTCTGGAAACCAGAACATTTCAAACTTGGAAAATGAAGAATTTTTACAAACTTTTGCCAAATTTTTACTTTTTTTCAGAACGAAATGCAAAACTTATCACTTAAATTTTATAACTAACATGAAGTACAATGTGTCACGAGAAAACATTCTCAAAATCACCGGGATATGTTAAAGCGTTCCGAAGTTATAACCAATTATCGTGAGACTTGTCAGATTTGAAAAATCGAGTCTGGTCATTGAGCTGAAAACTAGTGTCGGTGATAAGGGGCTAATTTGATATGTTTTGTTATGTGTACTATTTTGAATTGTGCTGGTTTTTAGTACATAGTTACAGGTAATGCAACGATTGGATCCACATTTGGTGAAACCTTGGTGTGACATCCATGTTGTTTTGGGTTGGAGTGAGAAAAGTGAGGGTGAGAGAAAATTCCCAAGTGTCTGTCCCCTTCGTGGTATTATCCTACATCCCGTAGATAAGATTGTTTCAAGAATGGGATCAGTCTGTAAAATTGGAAGATGTTTCCGTATAGTGTGAGTTATTTCTTTGAATTGTGAACTATAAGATGTTACCAAAGTTGGTATGTACACTTTAGGGGACTTTTTCTTATTTGATTTTGTGGTCAATAATAAATTGTGGTCCTTATTGTCCACAATGGTTTTGGCACGTGTGAGCATCCAATCAGGATATTTTCTATTTCTGAGTCTAGTGCTGGCATTTTCTATTTGTTTGTTGTAATCTGCGTTGCTACTACAGTTCCTTTTTAGTCTCGTAAATTCACAAACAGGGATCGCTTTGATGGTATGTTTGGGGTGTTGATAGGTAACCACAGCACAATCCCCCGGTAGATAGGTAGCCACAGCACATGCCCCCCAGTAGATAGGTAGCCACAGCACATGCCCCCGGGTAAATAGGTAGCCACAGCACATGCCCCCGGGTAAATAGGTAGCCACAGCACATGCCCCCCGGTAGATAGGTAGCCATAGCACATGCCCCCCAGTAGGTAGGTAGCCACAGCATAACCCCCCAGTAGGTAGGTAGCCACAGCACAACCCCCCCGGTAGATATGTAGCTACAGCACGACCCCCCCGGTAGATAGGTAGCCACAGCACATACCCCCCGGTAGATGGGTAGCCACAGCACATGCCCCCCAGTAGATAGGAAGACACAGCAAAAAAATAAATGAATACTCACCTATGAAGTGCAATCACTTCAGCCTTTTTTTTCATTCTAGCACTCTTTTCTATGACCCAGGCGATAAGCGCAGATTGTTATTTATTAAGATTTGTCTGCAAGCCAGATGCAGCCATCTGATTCACGAGCCATCTGATTCCTGACCCCTGTATAGAATAGTATAGAAGTAGATTGCTTGGAATTCAGGACAATTTTATTCATTTACTATAAATTTCAACATTTCTCAGATTTTGGTAATAATACAGTCTAGGAAACCAAGATGGCAAACATTTAAGATGCCATAGTCCCAAATAATATACCCATGTGTGGTGAATCGCTCTGGCGGACGGTAGGTATTAGTGCAAGAAGCAGGAACACATGCAGGTTGAAGTTCAAATCAAGTGTTTTATTTTCATACTAAAGGGGTTGGCTAATTTTACTTCATAGTTTATGTAATGTGTGTGTAGGTGTATGCACAAGATATTAGGTAATTTACCGATATACATCTATTCAAAGTTCTGCACTGCTGTATTGATGCGTAATTTGAATCCTGAAGCCTCCTGTCTTTTACCTCATCAGCCAGAGATTGCCCTATCTGTCCATGAGCAATCACCCTGCCTTATGATAGTATTCATCAATATAAGATCAAAGTCCCATCAGGGCGATTGTTCATGGATAGATAGAGATCACATGACCCCCCTTCTGCAGCCATTTATGGTCACGAATCTCTCGCTGATGAGGTAAGGCAGGAGGCTTTACTTTACTTATCAATAAAGCTGTGCAGAAATATTAATAGAAGTTCATGGGTAAATTACCTAATATCCTGCCCCCCACACGCACATTAAAAAAATAAGGTAAAGCAGTTAACCCCTTTAAGCCACAAACACAAATGCAGCCTTTGCAAAGGCACAAACCACATAAATCCTGCTCTCTAAGCAATCACTAATAAAGATTTAGGTCACTCAATATATGTGTACCTGGCTAGCAGACACTCGCTCCTCACCATCTGGATGAGATCAGGAGGTCATTTATCTGAAGTCTGGAAATGTGTGTCTAGTTTTTGTGATCGATTTTTTTTTTTTTTTGTAAGGGTTTGGGCTTGATTTATCTGGTGGTTGATAAATGAAGCAAGTTAGTTTTTATACTTTTGTATACTTTTGTTTTTATACTTTTGTCTGAAAAGACTCACAAAAGTCTTAAATGTATAAGCAACCATTTGACTATGCCTGCTCTAGCAAATAATTGCAACTTTTTACTGCAATTGTGCAAAAATGTGCGACATTTTTAAGATAAATAGGGCACAGCAGTGTAAAGCTCTGCCTTGGGGAACTTTGAAATAACGGGTGTAAAAGTCGGTGAATTACGCTAAGAAGGAGCAAAAAAAAAAAAAAAAGTTTGATAAAAGACCCCCTCAGTTACTTTTTTGTTATATGCAGTCCAGCCTTCGGATCCCCAGGTGGTGCCACACCTACTGATTCTGATATGAAGTATATTGCAGGCCCTAATGACTCATTTGACAACATTTGACAACATCCTGAAAACAGGACTAAGTTTTCACGACTTTCACTCCTCACTCCAAAGAACACCTCTACTTTATTCTTTGGTTCGGTACGATCGCGGGGATACCAAATTTATACAGGTTTTATTGTGTTTTATTACATTTTCAAAAATTAAACGAATGTGTACGAAAATAAATGTGTACGCTAATAACTTATTCATACTTTGGTATACGGATCTGTGTGTGGTGTCATTTTTTTGGCGAAATGAGCCGACGTTTTTATTGCTACCAGCCCCTGAGCCCTCTTCATGCAGCCTTCATAGCTCTGCGGCGGATATATCCTTCACAGAGCGTGAAGGGGTTAACACATTTTATTTAGTGAATTTATCAAGTCTCCTGCCTTTTAGCCACTGATTCCAAGAGGACTCTGTAACTGTTTAATGGGAAGAAGCAATCAGAAATTGGCCTAATAAACCACTACCAGTATGTTGTGAGGTAGCTTGGCATCTTCGAGATCATGTTTCTTTCATGGTCTGGTCTGGTGTGGTAGCATCATCCAGAAAATCAACTGTGAAGTGAGATGTTACTTGGTTTTATGAAGTCAAAGAGGCGGAGATTTTAACATTGAAGTCAAGCTCTCCCTGCATCCTGGAGTCATGATGTCAATCACATAGGTGAAGTTGTGGCAGGGAGAGCTTCAGTGTTCCTTGACTTTATAGAACTAACTAAAATTTCCCTACAAAGTTGGATTTTCTGGATGATACCATGAAACAAACCTGATCTAGAAGCTGTTCAGCTGCCTGACAACATAATGGTAGTGATGACTGGTTGACAGGTTTCCTTTAAATAAAATATACATTATTAAATAAAATCTTACTCTATTAACTAGAATAAGATTGGGAACTCAACCTTTTTGCCCTGCCCCGCCCCCACCTTGTATCTTTAAATGAACATAAGTGGAAATTAACTATGATGGTTTAACAATATATAATGCTCTGCCTCCATAATTCTACGTCTATGTCTTCTTAGACCCCTAGTAATGTGATGACTTGTTATGTTCTTGTGGTGTTTAGTACTTTCTCTTTACTTAGTGCAGCCATTGAATTAACAAACAATTGCCCCATTGTATCCACAGGTTCCCCGTGGAGTTTTTGAAGAGATGAAGTATGTGGAACTTATGATTGTAAATGACCACCAAATGGTAAGTCAGACTTCCATACTTTATTTTAATTCAGTGCTGTCCCTAGAAAAAACGAAATTCAGATGACGTGGGCTATCCTGTTCACAAGTGGAGTACTGCATGCAGATTTTCTCTTTTAATTTCATGCAGTTACATATATGTGGAATAGTTTAGAGAACCCTTTCCACTTATAGTAGATAAAAAATTTACATTGAGTCTGGAGCATATAATAAAAAAGCTGGAATAACTGAATGGCCTATATATTGCAAGGTTGGAAATGAGAAAGACATTGCTGGTGGCTAACCCATTGTGTGTCTGTCCCATGATACATTAGAACAGTGATGGCGAACCTTTTAGAGACAGAGTGCCCAAACTACAACCAAAACCACTCATTTAAATGCAAAGTGCCAATATGGCAATTTAAGCAGTAACATGTTGCTTCCTGTTTGTCACTGCTGTTAATTGTATCTGCCTCCTGAGAAAGAGGACAACATTGAAAGAGACACGAGAAATTCAAATTATCATTTTTCCAGGGTCCTCTAAACAGGAAGAATTGCGGGGCCCAATAATAACGCAGCCCTGTTTGCATCTCCCTGCTCCTCCTATAGTCCCAGGCAGCTAAGGATGTGTAACTTTAAAGTAGCACTGATCACAGCACATCCTTGGTGGCCAGGGACTGCAGGGTCCTGTCTGGAAACTCTGTGGTGTGGTGATGGCCTGGGTGCCCATAGAGACTGCTCTGGCATCCGTGCCATAGGTTTGTCACCACTGCACTAGATCTTTAAAGTGCATGGATGTAGAGCATTGAGGGGAATGTGTCACCAGAAAATGACCCATTTTAACCAAGTTTTTATGCTAAACATATTTTGTAGGAACCTAATTTTATTTTCGTTTTAGATATCACTATGTATATATAATAAATAAACACTATTCTGTCTTTGGACATTAATCATAATAATAGGGCTAGCCTTTTATTTTACATCTACTGTGTACACATGTCTACAGAGCTCTATACGGACCTCAGTGAGTTTACTCCAGACCATTGCTGCCTCTTTCCATGCGGCTTCTGTAAAGTATCACTATGCAGCTTTTTTACTAAGGGTCTGTAGTTGCATCGGACTTTCCGTCATTTTCGGGGTTTGCGCGGCTTTGACAGGTATTTAACAGGGGTCTGCGCTGGGATTATGTCGCCAGAATTCGGTGGTGTGTTGTCGGACGATCCGACATATTCAGACTGATCGCAGGATTTAACTTACAAATTGTGTCGCAAGACCAAGCACTTACATGCAGGAAGAAAAAGGTGAACGGGGAAGCGATACATGCAGGATATATCGGGTGCATTATCGTTGGACAATGCAGTTTCTGTGTACTCCTCCGGATGGGTAAGTAAATATGTTGATACTAGAAAAAAATTTTGGCTATCTAATTGTATGAGACAAAACATGGCAAAATGGAGATGCGTTTCCTTTAACCTGACTTCATACACCATTGTAACTGAAGAAAAGCAGACTTAACCCCTTTGTGTCTATGCCATTTTAGACCTTTAGGACCAGCCCTGTGTCATTATAGGTGGTTATAACTTTGTGGCGCTTTAATTAACCAGGGGATTTTGAGATTGTTTTTCCATCATACATTGTACTTCAAAGTAATAGAAAAATTTTGATGATATCGTTTGTGTTTAGTTATGAAAAAAAATTAAATTTGGCAAAAATTTCTTAAAATTATTCATTTTCAAAGTTCAAAATTTTCTGCTTTTCAAGCAGATAGTAATAGCACCCAAGTAACTTTATAACTAACATTTCCCGAATGTCTGCTTTATATCAGCATAGGGTTTTATACCTCCTCGCTCTTTTCTAGGTTCAGAATTTCGGGTGCAATTTTTCTCATTCTTATGAAAATCGCCAAAACCCTTATTTAGAGGCACCTGCTCAGCTTTAACTGACTTTGAGAGGCCTAAACAGCAGTAAAACCCCATATATCACGCCATTTTAGAAACTACACCCCTTAATGTTAAAAAAACAACTTTAAGAAGTGTGTTAACCCTTTAGATGCTTCACATGGGTTAAAACAATATGGAGGTGTAATTAACAAGCTGTAATTTTTTTAGACAATATATTAATTTTGGCCAAAAATTAAACCGTTACAAAGTATTAAATGACAAAAAACTCCACAAAGTTTGATACCCAATTTCTCCCGAGTATAACGATGCCCCATATGTGGTGGTGACTGCTGTATGGGCACACGGCCGGGCATAGAAGGGAAGCTGCGCCATTCAGAGCAAATCTGCAATGTCACATTTTACAGGCTATAAAATGTTTATTTTTTGTAATTTGGATATGAGAGATAATTTTTTTTGTGGATGAGATCCACTTTTCAGGTACATCATTTACAGGGGGGGGGGCTCAATAGCTAATAATCAGATTTTATTAACTCTTTCTTGGTGGTGGTTAAAAAAATCGTATTATTCTTGTTTATGGTTTTTAACATTTTTTTCGCCGGACGTTCACCGTACCATAAAAATTTATGTGTTATCTTTATTCTATGGGTCATCACGATTACGGTGATACCCCATTTATATGGCTTTTTTATGGTTAACTTGTTTTGCAGAATATAGAACTCATTTTGTGAGAAATTTGCTTGTTTTTGTATTGCCATGTAACAATGGGCAGAAATTTATATTTTTTTGTTTACAGAGCTGGTTAATAGCTTATTTTTTTGCGGGACAAGCTGTACTTATTCTTGGTATCATGTCGGGGTAAATGTTACTTTTTGATTACTTTTTATGTGAAAATTTCATAATTTTTGCAAGTTTTTTTGTGTTTTTTTTTCCCGCTGTTCATCGTACAGGTTCAGTGACGATTTTATTTTATTGTATGGGTTGTAACGGATGTTGTGATGCCCAATAAGTTGTGTTTTTTTGGTGATTTTCATTTTTTTATGTTTTATTTGATTACTGCATGGGGTGGAACTTAAGGGGACTTTTATTCTTTTTTAATAATTTTTTTTAATTGCACTTTTTTTAAACTTTTTTTTTTACGGTTTTATTTTGTACCGCCGGGATCCCGCGGCGATCTCCCGGGCTCAGCTTCTGAGCCCGGGTGATCGCAATGACGTGATACTACGTCAAGGTGCGGGAACGACCCGCATTCTATGACGTAGTATCACGTCAAGCTGCACAAAAAGGTTAAAGGGGTATTCCCATTTCCGCAAATTAATGCTATTGTTTGTACTATCAAAAGTTATATAATTTTCAAATATACTTTCTATCAATTCATCATGGTTTTCTAGATCTCTGCTTGCTGTCATTCTATGGAAGACTTCTATTGTTTACTACCAGTGGACAGAAATCTGACCATTGTCACATAGGTGCACAGCCCATTATATCCGAGAATAACCAGAGCTGTGTGATATATAACGAGCCGCACACCTGTGTGACAATGATCAGATGTCTGTCCACTGATAGTAAACAATAGAATCCTTCTATAGAATGACAGCAAGCAGAGATTTAGAAAACCGTGAGGAATTGATACAGAAAGTATATTGGAAAATTGTCTAACTTTTGATAATACAAACAATAACATTAATTTGCCAAAATGGGAACATCCCTATAACACTCTGTGCAATATAGTTTGTTAATAGAGATGAGCGGACCCAAACTTCCCGACCAGGTTTGAGTGCGTACCGCACGACCAAGACATTTTGCTGGATTAGCCAATCACAACCATGTTTTCCAGCTATGAGTGTTAATTTACCGGATTGGCTGTTCACAGTATTTCAGTGGGAATTTCAAGGCAAGCTATACAGGTTACATACAGGGTTGCATACTCTATTGTTCAGTTACTATTTAACTCGTTAGCGTCCTGCGTCCGATATATAAACAGGATGGGCCGAGATCGCTATGGGGACACTCCCCCATGACATCACAGGACTGATGTGATTGGTCGTGCAATGTTGATCGCTTCAATTGGCCAGTCAATACAGACTGGCCAATGACCTTGACCTATGACACTGGGCGGCAGCTCAAGGTAGCTTATGTTGAGGAGTAGTAGTAGTCGTGTGGAGGAGTAGTAGTTGTGTGAAGGAGGAGGAGTAGCATACCTCCCAACTTTTGTGGATGAGAAAGATGGACAAAATGGTGGCGCACGTAGTGCGGTGATATCCCTCCAAGCCACGCTACTAACCACACCCAAAATCTGCTGAGACCAAACTACAGCCCTCATGATTACAGTGTGTGCACTCCAATTTAACTGACTGAGAGTCCTTGTACAGCACAACGGGACAGGGAGGTGAGTACTAAACATCAACTATCAGTGATTCTGTTGGTAGATGTCCTTTAACCCCTTGCTGCACTATGACATTAGACTCTTCATACACACTGGGTGTGTGTTGCATAATGCCACACACGCCCAGGAACGCTTCTGACGGTGACGTGTGATGTGATCAGGGAGTGACAGTTGCCATGACAGCCTGGAGTCATTATAAGACCCCAGGAGATGTCATTTCTGAAAGTTTCATACAAAAGGGTTAAAGTATCCTAGAGGATCTAAAAAATTGTAAAAAAAAGTTAAAATCCCCCCTCCCTCTGGGTGCGGTCACACGTTGCAGTTAAAACTGCATCGCAATCAGCTTTGAGGTGGTTTTAGGTGCAGTTTTGTCAATTTAACAGGTTAAAGACATGAACTGAATGGGTTAATTTGATTTTGAAGGGGAAACCTACTCCACAAATCTCATCTACCCGTTCAGTTCATGTCTTTCACCTGTTAAGGGTGATGCCACACATGGCATTTTGAACACGTTTTTGAGCAGTCCGTTAAAAAACGCACCTGTTTTTTTAAAACGCATCCGTTTTTTAAAAAGGCATGCGTTTTTGTCTGGTTTTCCAAATTTGCGCAATTAAAAACGGACAAAAACGCATGCGTTTTAAAAAAACTGAAGCGTTTTTTAACGCATGCATTTTTTAATGGACTGCTCAAAAACGGCCCAAAAAATTCCCTAGAATTAATATAAATATAAATAAACAATAAAAAACATAAACATGTTTGGGACTTTTGGCATGCAACAATACCTATCTATCAATATTTAAAAACGGTTATTCCAGTTTGTGAACTGCGTAAGGGAAAATAGCGCCCAAGTGTCCAAAACACCACTTTATGCCATTTTACAGCACATAAAAATTAATAAATAGTGATCAAAATGTTGCAAAGATCCCAGAATCTACTAAAACATAAAAATACAAATACAATAAAGGGGAGGTGTCATTTGGAGCACACTTTGAAATGAAACAGGCCCAAAAAGAAAATGATGCAAATTTGTTTTTGGCAATTTCACCGCATTTGAAATTTCTTTCAGCTTCACAGTACACGGCATGGAATATTTAACCTCTTACCGACCATCGGGTCCCAGTGCATAGAGAGGGCTCGCGGGTTGGTAGCTATGGTAGTAGTCGTGTGGAGAAGGAGGAGCAGTCTTGTGGAGGAGGAATTTGGAGTGCAGAGGAAGTACACAAGTTTGTGTACTCTTTCCCAATTGTCGTTTTTTTTGCTTTTTTTAGGACAGGGAAAATCATGGCCAGTAAAACCTACACAGCATTGGAGGCATACAGTTATATTGCCAGTGATACCAAGTCTGCTAGTGAGGACCACTTCGTCATCCTAAAGTGACCCCGAGGAAACCCCTAGAAGGCGGTAAAACCTACACAGCATTGGAGGCATACCGTTATATTGCCTGTGATACCGAGTCTGCCAAAGTGACCCCAAGGAACCCTCTAAAAGGCGCCTTTGCTTCTGCAGAAGTGCCTGGGGCTTCTCCTGAAGTGCCTGGGACTTCTGATCCACATGGTGCCCCCCAGTAACTATGCCCCTTAGGTCCCTGATTTTACGGCCAGTCCTGCGATACACAGATACATGGCAGGGCTCAGACCAGCTTTCTTTTTTTTTTTTTTTTTAGCTTTTTAGAGACTTATTTCTTTGATGCACAACATATTGCCAAAAACTCCACTTCTTTTTACGCACAACCCCACAGGTGGACCCCTGTCACTGCAGCAGAGATTGAAAAATATTGAGGCATAGTACTGCTTATTGGACTGGTAAAAAAGCCCAAAATCAGCGGCTATTGAAGCACAGACATTTGGGGTCATTTACTAAGGGCCCGATTCGCGTCTTCCCGACGTGTTACCCGAATATTTCCGATTTGCGCCGATTTCCCCTGAATTGCCCCGGGATTTTGGCGCACGCGATCGGATTGTGGCGCTTCGGCGCTGGCATGCATGCGACGGAAATTGGGGGGCGTGGCCGAACGAAAACCCGACGGATTCGGAAAAACCGGTGCATTTAAAACAAAAAATGTGTTGCGGAGCTTGCACTTAACTTCACTAGGAATAGGCCGGTGAACTTGAGCGCGTTCCGATGCCTTTCAGCGCCGATGCCTTTCGGAGGAACTACCTTAATAAATCCCGGCCGGACCCGAATCCAGCGCAAAGAATGCGCCACTGGATTGCGAATGGACCGGGTAAGTAAATCTGCCCCATTCTGTACCACACCCGATGTTCAAGCATGACGATGAGCAGGATGCGCTTTGAAGCAATCCATAAGTTTTTGCATTATGAGGACAATGCACAGTGCCCACCTAGAGATGAATCCAGTTATAACCACTTATAAAAGGTCAGGTCCATATCAGAGTGATTGCCAAATTTATGGAAGTAAATACCCCCAAGAAGCACCTATCTATTGGCAAGTCCCTGGTACGTTTCAATGGGAGACTTCATTTTTTCCAGTACCTGCCAAATAAGAGGGCAAGGTATAGCGTGAAGATGTATAAGTTGTGTGAGAGTACATCAGTGTATACATATAAGTTCATAGTGTATGAAGGGAATAGTTTCCCCAGAATGCCCCCCTTCCTGGGAATTGATGGAAAAGTAGTGTGGCATTTGGTGTACCCAATACAGGACCAGGGCTACCACCTCTCGGACAATTTTTACACCAGCACCATAGTGTTCAAGAGCCTTGCTTCCAGAAATACTGTGACATGCGGCAGAAGAAATCAGAGCAGTCACCTTAAGTCCCTGCTAGGAGAAAAACTTAGAAGGCACGATAGTCTGATATTGTGCAGCGACTCTGTATTTTGTGGTAAGGACAAAAAGAGGTCCCTGTATTAACAACAATACATGGGCAAACAAGCACCCCTTCCCCTGCCTGAGGTACCAGTACAGAAACCCCCAAACCTGACTGCATTTTGGATTACAATAGGTACATAGGAGGGGTGGATTTGTCGGACCAGGTGCTTCAGCCATATAATGCCATGTGGAAATCGAGGGTGTAGTTCAAGAAGCAGGGAATACACATCATGTAGATAGCACTGTATAATGCATACGTGTTACATCGGTGTGCAGGCCAGAAGGGGAAATTTCTGTAATTTTAAGAGGTGGTAGTCAAGCAGTTGATTTTTAGAGACCAGTAAGGGGGGAGTGCCAGTACTTCTGGAAGCGAGGCCACATCACGGATTGTACCAGGGCAGAGCTTTCCAGGAGAAGTTCCCCAAACTTCCCCAGTGTTACACATACCCCGATAAACCTGCATTATGTATAAAGGATTGTTTTAGGATTTACACATCACCACACTGTCCTGGATATATAATTTATGCATTTCTCCGATGTACTCTCCACAGCTTATACATCAAGCCGCATGCCACACCGTCCCTTCTGAGCTCTGCCAAGTGCCCAGCCTGTAGATTATTGCCAGATATGGAGTATTGCCGTACCCGCGTGAACCTGCATCATGATAATGGATATTTTTTACTATGCACTATCCATTATGCGTCATCATTGGGGTCCACCTGTGGGGTTAAAATGCTCACTACACACCTAGA
Organism: Engystomops pustulosus; assembly: GCF_040894005.1. Classification (NCBI taxonomy): domain Eukaryota; kingdom Metazoa; phylum Chordata; class Amphibia; order Anura; family Leptodactylidae; genus Engystomops; species Engystomops pustulosus. Next base: position 68,566,591 of record NC_092418.1, on the reverse strand, counting down.
TTAATTCATGGAACGGTGTAATTTTCAAATAGTCAATTCAGCACTGGTGAATCAAGTCAAAATAGATACATAAAACATAACTTTTAATTGATCACAAATAAAAGACTGCTATGCACAGTGCAGTACAGATAAAATGTTTCAAACATTAGTATTAGTAGGTGCCACAGTAGTGAAACCGGACATAAATGTACAAAAGGCACATCAAACCAAAAAGCATAGGATATATATTGATAATATAGGAACAGTCTCACCCAAGAGTTGTCCTCAATGGTCCAAGTCACTTCTGGCCAGGGGAGGGCAAATAGGTTGAAGCCCTATAATTTCCCTACGGGCTATCTTCACCCTAGTGGTCCCACAGACTCCTACCCTGACAAGGACAGTCCACAATTGTTCCTATGTAAACATTCCCTACACTCAGACAGATGATTGCCCATAAGAACTTTCCCAACGCGTTTCTTCCATGCTTCTATAGGATTCATCAGGGGCTATTAAATCAAAGTATACTGTGCCCAATTCATTGCTGTAGTGCAAAAAATAGGTAGGAGATAGTGGGCTGTGGTCCTCACTATCTACATGACGCGGCAGAGCAGTGCTGCTGGTAGGTTTTGGCGTGCTGATAGAACTTGCTACTAAAACTTTAAACCTTCTACCAACCATTAAAAAAAGGAAACGTAAAACAAATTATGGAAATAAAATGTAGACAAATAGCAAAAGGTTTCTAGAAAATAAAAATGTGGTATGACTTTTTGTCTAAAAAGTAGGACACTAAATTATTTAATATTTACCCCCCAAAAAACTAACTGATCAGTGAATTTATCCTATTAACATAAACTAAAATGTCTCACGAGAAAACAAAGTTGAAAAGCTATTATCACAGGAAAAGACACTGGTCAGATTTTTTTTAAAAAGGACAGAGCCTTAAAGGGGTAGTGCCATCTGAGCATTTACATTTAATTTAATTCATTTGCCATATATAAACATCTCTTGAATTAGATGTTATTTAAAAAAAATGTTCCTGTGTGAAGATAATTTCTCATAAATGTAGCCATGTTGTCCCTTAGAAACGAGATAGCTTCCACGGATACGACCACCTCACATTTCGGCTGCGGTGGCCAGACATGTGCTATTGAGTCCTGCCTGACCTCCTGGATTCTGCAATCATTACCAAAGGACGGCTGTGGGACAAACACAACACACCCTTTGTGTCTTTGTGCATTTGCTCCAGCTGAGGTGGCTGTATCCAAGTCAGTCTTGTTTCTAAGGGACCATAAGACTACATTTCTGAGAAATTATCTTAACACATGAACATTTTTTTAATAAGATCTAATTGAAGAAATGTATATATATGGCAGATTAATGTAATTAAATGTGAATGCCGAGATGAGAGTACACTTTTAGCGTACAAACTGGCTACATCATTAAGGGGTTTAAGGAAAGCTACCATTAGGAATCTATTATCAGAAGTAGATAAGTAATATATAAGTAATAATACTGACCCAAAGGATGAAGGAGATGTGTAATTTGGACCATAAGAAAACATGAGAAAATGTGAGAAAATGATAGTGTTGTGTATACTTGTCCAGTCCACCATTTTTGGATGCAATACCAATAAAGATATATAGGACCAAAGTGTTATCAATCAAGTAATGCTAATAACCACTTAATTATAGAAAATGTTCAACAAACTTTATTATTCAGTATTAGTATTGAATAATAAAGTTTGTTAAACATTTTCTATAATTAAGTGGTTATTAGCATTACTTGATTGATAACACTTTGGTCCTATATATCATTATTGGTATTCCATGTTTGTATATTGGTAATAGGAGTAGTATACCTAGTATTGGGTTTTCTTTTTTGGTATTCACCATTTTTGGATACCTTTCTAGCCTCCATATATGTTGTTTATAATGATAAATCATAGGACATCATATACCAACTCTCTGTAAACAGGAAATGAAAAACTTTTTGGCTTTCCCTGGGACCCACCCACTTTTTCTAGTTGTAGGTTTTTTAGTAGTGTGAAAAGAAATAACCTAGGATATGGGAAAAAAAATAAATCTACAAAATAAAATATTACTGTTAATGAATGTTATTGCCACTTTGGAGAATTTGGGAATGAATTGGGACAAGTCGTTTAAGCTGAGGTCACACAGTATTTATGCCCTAAAGATGAGATGTGATATAATAGGGATATTATCAGAAAACGATAGACCTGAATGCTGGCACAGATCAATTAGGTTGCCCTGCTGTATAGGGATTTATAAAATAAATGCATGTTGTTATGTTTATTCGTCATATCAAAATATTGTATAGAATTATGCGTTGTGAAGACTATTGTTTATAGTGTTTTTCATTTTGTATGGTTGGCATATGCTTCTCTATTGGTCCTATACATGGAAAGGATTTTTGCAGTCCAACATAAATAGCAAATGTTGTAACCCAAGTCATTTTGTTCCTATTACTTCAGGGCTATCTTTGCATTCACCACATGGTGGCAGTATTTAGCTTCCTAGTACTCTAACACTGTTTTACATCCCTAGGGAAACTGTAAGGAAATTTCTAAGTATCTCAAATTGATGAGCATTTCTTATTCTCTTTCTAGTACAAGAAACAACGTTCCTCTTACATTCATACCAGCAACTTTGCGAAATCCGTGGTAAACATTGTTGATTCTGTGAGTATGTTGTGTTTTTTTTTTTTTTTGTAAAGCAAAACTTCTATTAAACTACCCAACATCATTGGTTTACAGTCAATGGAGCCGATGCTTTAAGACTGGAGCATTGGGCATTAACAGTCTTAATAATGAGCACAAATGCTGGGTGATATGTCAGCATTACTAAGAGGTTCAGGTGCTGTAGATTTCAGCTTTCAGTGCCAAAAACCAGCGCTGATTGTACCTCATTTGTCTGGTTAAGGCGTCCCTGCAATTGGACTGCTTTGTTCCCCATTCCTGCTGTGACCACTGGTACTAAAGTCATAAAGCCAATAGTCATAAATTCAATGCTGAGCTCCAGGAACTGCAACTTTTTCATTTCTTTCTAGGCCAAAAAACTGGCGCAAAAGGCATGATACATCTGTTCCAATGAGTTTTAAAGTGGCGTATTAACCCAGCAATTGTCAGTAAACTGATGTTAGATTTGAGAGTAAAAATGTCATATGAACAAATCAGGAAACCTTAAATTTCTTGGCTTCGATCCGATACCTGCTATTGTTTTCATTGGCAGAAACAACATTCAGAGAAGTGTCTTGCCCACTTTTCTTGCATGCAAAATAACAGGCTAATGACACTTTTTTGTTTTAAATAAAAAATCTGAACACCAATACACGTGAGAGACCTTAAAAACATTCATTGCCTTTCCAAGCACATGTTTGCTAAATAAGGAGGAATAACAATGCTTTCTGCATATGGATGTGTTAAGGTGACAAAGGGGTTTTCCCATGAACATAGGGCCTAACTTGCTGATCGGTGGGAGTCTCAGTGATGAGACCCCCCACAGATCACAAAAACAAGGGGTCCAATGAGGTCCCACGTACCTCCATCTGACCCCTCGTCGATCCGTCAGTGTAATGGAGCAGACGGCCGCGCATGACGTGGGACCCCATCGGACCCCTCGTTTTTGTGATCTGTGGGGGTCTCATCACTAAGACCTCACCGATCAGCAAGTTAGACCCTATTCTGTGGAAATAGTTTAAAGAAAATATAAAGAGTTTTTTTGGTCCATTATGAAGTGTATCTGTCCAATTGAAGTGTTATTAATGGAGGTTGGATAAGGCTCCTAAATAGTCTACTGAGGTACAACTGGTTCAATAATACGTTGGGTGAAACTCTCATTATATATCATTGTTGCAACTCCTTTCTAGAAGTGACATGTCTAGCCTGAGTCTTATTTCACCATCTTGCATTCTACTTTATGTCTCAACATATTGGCAGGGCCGGGACCAGCACTGGGCATATTTGGGCAAGTGCCGGGCCCCAGAGCAGCTGGGGGGCCAACATAAGGCTGTACATAAGGAATCCATAGGGGTCAGGGGGGCTGTATATAATGAATCCATAGGAGGTTGGGGGGGCTTTATATAAAATAACCATCAAGGGGCTGTTGAGCATGAGAAACTAGGGAATATTTTAGGGAACAGGAGACTGCTTTAGTTTCAGAATTTTTAATGTATCCACTTGAGTTCACTGCAAAGGGGCCCACTGAGGCTCTGTTGCCCAGGAATCTACTGAAACCTGAAGTCGACCCTGCATGTTGGAATGGTATTTTCTTTCGTAGACAGTTGTTTGAAAGCATTTCCACTTGAAGATCCTTGGCAATCTCCGTCAGCTCCATAGAGATTAATGGAGCAGAGCGGTCATGCACGGCCGTCTGTTCCATCTGACAGAGCGACAAGTGGTCCGAGTGAGGTTTGAGGGACCCCTCGTTTTTGTGACGTATGGCCCTAACATTTGTTTGTGGGAAAACCCCTTTAACGGCATAAGTAATTGGGTAATCCAGCGCCCCCCAACCATCAGGAGGGAGACAGCAGTCAGAAACCATCAGCATTAACAATACATTGGATTACATTGGTATTTAATACATTAAAATTTAGAATTTTATCAGTTAATCCTTATTATTATTATTCTAACTTAACAAGTACAGCATTATTAAAATAAGTTATATGCAAGTCTTGTGATTCCAGGTAGGCAGAGAAACCACTTTAAATTGGGGGTTTGAGGTGCTAACAGTGTACATTGAAATCATGTTGAAATTGTGGGCACTGCTGGAGTTCACCCGACAGCTGGAAGGTTAGACATAGATCACTGCCTCCATCTTCCTCTAATTGCCCTATCATTTCATGTCTCATTATAGATATTGAAAGAAATTAAGCCCAGGAATCATAACATTCATGATAGCATGTACGTACGCACTCAATAAAGCAATAAACCCATCTTGTCAAAAATGAATATTGACTTTTTGAGTCCTCCATATGTTCATTAAAACAGGCTTACAGTGTGTGAGGATAATATATGGATAATATATGCTGACTGATAGAATATACTGTACATACCATAGTTCTTTTTACATTGTGTCATTGTCGTTTACAGCTTACCACAAGTAATTACCATGGGCAAAGAAGTAAACCCCAATATGGAGATTAACATTCTCCAAGGTTAACCCTTTATCCTACTTAAAGGCAACAAACTAAATTTCCTTCCTTTTTTTCAAAAATTGGCAAATTTTTGTTATTGATACTTTTTGTTGCTTGATCTCATAAAATATCAAGTAATTGTGAAATATAAAGACAATAAGGTGTAATTTTGCTAATTTTTGCCAATTTAAAACTATAACTATAAAATCCTTGTTGTACAATTGGATTTTGAAGCCACAAAGTACATCTTTGTTTAATTTTTGTCCTTTTTGTATGTATAAATACAGATGTTTTGTGGCCTTGGATCTTTGTTAGAGAATATTGCTGAAAAAACAGCATCATGAATTCCAAGGAACACCAAACCGCTCAGGAATAAAGTTGTGGAAAAGTATATTGCATTGTTAGGTTTTTGAAAAACCTGTTCAATCCATCATATGTAAATGGTAGCTAAAATGAACAAGATTTTCTCCAAATTAGTTTTATTCAGTAAAATTGAATAAAATACCCCCCCCCTCTCCCTCACCACATATTTCGTATCAATGTGTCCGTAACAATCTTTTTAATAAAAAAGAATCATTACTGGGCTCACTCGATAAACGCCATTAAAAAAAAAAATTAAAAACACTCCGAAAAAAGATAATTTTTAATCAGTACCCTTTAAAAATGCTCTAAAAAGTGATTTAAAAATGTTATGCGCAAATAACCCCTTAACCAGATTTGTTAGACAAAAAATAATAAAATCATGCATTTAAAAAGATGGTGATGCTAAAATTAAAAATCTATATAAATGAGGTATTTTCATAATCTTGGCGTTCCATAGATTAAAAACAATATACAGGCAGTCCCCGGGTTACATACAAGATAGGGTCTATAGGTTTGTTCTTAAGTCGAATTTGTATGTAAGTCGGAACTGTATACATTATCATTGTAACCCCCAGCCAAATTTTTTTTTATCTCTGTGACAATTGCATTTTTAAAATGTTGGGTTGTCATAAGAACCGGGATTAACAATAAAGCTTCATTGTAGACACCAGTGATAACTGTTATAGCTGTTTATTGTAGCCTAAGGATAAAGTAGAGTAAATTGCCAACATCCAGAGACCCGTTTGTAACTAGGGCTCCTAATCTTCACAAAAATTGATGATTTTCATTTTCTCCACCAAAAAAAGTTACAGTATATACTAGAGTATAAGCCGAGACCTCTAATTTTACCACCAAAAACTGGGAAAAACTATTGACTCAAGTCGAGGGTGGGAAATGCATTGGTCAAACCCCCCCCCAGTAGTATACAGCCTGCCAGCCCCCATGTAGTATACAGCAGCCCCTAGTAGTATACAGCAAGCCCCTAGTAGTATAAAGCAAGCCCCTAGTAGTATACAGCCTGCCCCCACAGCCCTTAAAAAAATAAACTTACATACTCACCCTCCGATGTCAGCGCGGCTCCCCGATGTCCCCGATGTCAGCGCGGCTCCCCGATGTCCCCGATGTCAGCGCGGCTCCCGATGTCAGCGCAGCTCCCCGATGTCCTCGATGTCAGCGTGTTCCGTCTTCTTTCTTCTCCGTGTCATGGATGCGGCCATGTTTTCTTCGTGGTCATGCATACTATGATGTCAGCAGCGGCCGCGTCATAGTATGTGCCTGGTAGAAGAAAACATGGCCACGTCCATGAAAGAAGCAAGAAGAAATAAGAGGCGCCGCAGAGAAGAAAGAAGACGGAACACGCTGACATCGGGGAGCCGCGCTGACATCGAAGGGTGAGTATATAAGTTTATTTTTTTTAAGTGGGTATTTTCTTTTAATAGACTCGTGTATAAGCCGAGGGCACGTTTTTCAGCACATTTTTGTGCTGAAAAACTCGGCTTATACACGAGTATATACGGTAATAAAATCTCATCAATTAACTATAGATGCCCCAAAATTATGTACCAGAAAAGTGCATCTCATTTGGCAAAAAATAAGCCTCTATATGTCCACATTAAAAAAAGAAAAAATTATAGCCTGTAGAATTTCACAATGCAAATCTGCTCTGGATGGGGCTCCTTCCATTCTATACCCAGCCGTGCGCCCATACAGCAGGTTCCCAACACATATAGGGTATCTGTGTACTCGGGAGAAATTGGGTATCAAACTTTGTGGAGCCTTTTTTAATAAAATACATTGCAAATGTTTCATTTTTCACCCAAAATGAATGTAGTATCCAAAAATATTACAATTTGTAGACCACACCTTAATTTTGTTTTAACCCCTATAACACACCTAAAGGGTTAACAAATTTATTAAAGTGCTTTTTCATATGTTGAGGGGTGTAGTTTCCATAATGGGGTAATTCTTGCTATTATTTAGGCCTCTCAAAGTCATTTGAAAGTTGAGCAGGTCCCTATAAATACAGGTTTTGGGGATTTTCCAAATAAATTTAAAAATTGCACCCAAATTCTAAAACTAGTAAACTTCTAGTAAAATTTGTGGAATCTTAAAAAAACCATGCCAACATAAGGCAGCCATTTGGAAAATGTAAGCTATGAATTAATTTGGGTGCTCTGCTTCAAATGTACAGAGTTTAGAACTAATTTAGAGAAATAAATTTTTTTCCCAAATTTCTGTTTTTTTAATAACTAAACACAAAAGATATCATTCAAAATTTTAAACTAATTTGAAGTACAATATGTCATGAGAAAACAAACTCAAAATTCCCTGGGTATCTTATAGCGTTCCAAAGCTATAACCACTTATAGTGGCACAGGGCAGATTTGAAACATGGGGTTGTGTTCTAGGGCCGAAATAGGCTGGGTCCTGAATGGGTTAATATATTATATAATACTGTAGTTCACAGGAAGCCTCCTATGAATAACCTGTGGCTTTCACAAGAAAACAGACTTTGATCTGGTACTCAGACTGGCAGTTGCATGACCCAAGTGCCCATAATGAAAGGGTTCAAATTCCATGGATGCAACAGAGCTGGGATGAAACGAGCTACAGTGCTAGAGTATTTCTAGTGAAATAGCATTAAATGTACATAAATACAACCCCCCCCCCCCCCCTAGCGCTACTGTACCATGTCAGCATGGGTGTCTATCCATAATCTAATATTCCCCAGGAAGGTTTTATATTTTGATGTTATTTTCTTACTCTATACTATAATAATGTCTAGCAGGTCGATCTAAGTAATCTGTTAGGGAATTGTCTGGTACATCTTAGATGATTAAAGCTTTTATGTAGAAAAATGTATTTTACTCTAAAGTGAACACGGCTGATATGTGCTACAATATACTGTAACATAAGGAGATTCACAAATCGAGAGGAACATCTGCTTGGCTTGAGTGCAGGGCAATAAAGATTACCATTTTATTGATGCACATTAATCAGCAACCAGTTCACAGCTTATATTCACAGCAAAGTACATAAACATTGTATATGTGACGCCACCAGGCTTACCTAAATGAGAGAATGGTAGGTGGGTGACGTGTTTGTGACCAGGTAGTTCAATCACACTATAAGTAGAATATTGATGACCGTAGCTTTACCGATGTCCATGTCTTGGGGAGTATGTCTCACTACACTATGATTAGTACATAGTAGGATAGTTAGTTATTATGAAAATGTCACACAGATAATGGCTGTGTGACGTGCAGAAATGGAATTTGTGCCCCAGGCTTATATGAATTAGACATGATATAGACCCCTAGATTACTTGTGCAAAAGTCCCATCTTGCCAGAATATTTGCGGACCATCACTTTTCACTCAGCATGTTTACAGATGGCATTAAAGGGGCCAGGGCTGGGGTGACACAAAAAGAAAGTCATCTTACATGGCTTCTAGTCCCAGTATTGTGATGGTCTACCAGTCTTCAGTACTAATGGTATGGCTGGAAGCGTTGGGGGCACAGGACCAAAATCTAACCATGTGACTTAATTCATCTTATATCACTGCCCCTCCCATGATCCGAGGAGGCCACTAATTGGCCAAAGTAACTAATTACTAGAGACTTGATTACCAGAAACAGTTCAAATCTAAAAATAGTACTCCAAGAGATAAAATGAAAACACTGACATCTCTAAAGCCCACATTCTACTGCTTACCAGATTGGAACTGTTCAGAATGGTTCGAGTGTGGTACATGTCTCTACTTCTGTGTGCAAGTGTTAGGAGCTGATCATTTTCTACATGCAACAGAAAAGTACTGCTTCAGATCACTTACTACCGAATAGTAAAAAAAAAGTATCCTGTCCAGGTACTTTCTGATACTCTTTTGCGAACAAAAGGTTAAAACCACCGTAAAAAGAGATCTGGTACCATGCTGTGAAAAAAAAAATGCCTTACAGAAAATCTACAGCAAGGTTTTAACTTTATTAGCTTTCCTTAATAAAGTTAGATCCCTAGATCACTTGTAAAAATCACAAGTTCCTCTGGGGTATCACCAGAACCCCTCTAGACTCCGGTGCTTAAATACCCCACTGCTCACCCAATGTTTCCTCACCACCTGACAAAATCTTGTGCCAGCAGCAGTGGCATAGCTAGGGTTTCAGCACAGGGGGGTGGAGGGGGATACGCATCTGAGTGGGCCCCTATCCACATGTTTTTAACTGCAAAGGGACATACTACTATTTGAGTGCTGCTAGCAGTCGGCAGGTCCTTGGCTGAAGCAGAAAAATACTGTGTGCTGTTAACTCTGCCCTTTTCACAGCCTTATTGTGTCACACCTATCACCTTTGTCTTCTGCCAGCCTAGAGCTCCATGTGCACACAGCATTCTTCTACTTCAGCCTAGAACCTTCCGCCTGCTAGCAGCGCTCAGTGTGTACGTCTTGGGATGATTTTATAAAAGGTAAATAGTGGTACTTATTGGCCCCAGCAGGCCAATTATGGTGCCCTAGGCAGACAAGCAAAATTGCACCCAAACACGCCCTTTCCTCCATAAAATTGTAGAAAACACACTGCAGAATCAGGACAAAACCTGAAGGAAAAAATGAATCCCCCCCCCCCCAATTTAAAACAATCATAAGAATGAAATCCAAAAGGGTTACTGCTTTGGGATCATCTACAATCAGTAGCAAACACATAGATACCAATGACTATGCCGCACAAATACATATTTACCAAAACTAAACAGCACATGAAAATATCCTGCACATATAAGTATATACCAAAAATGAATATACTACAAGCATGTGTGTATATATATATATTAGTAGTAAATAACCACATAAATATATATCAGCATTAAATGTATGCACATCTGGGCTGCACTCTGGCACAGACATCACTTACCATCAGGCTTCCGCTGTTTCCTTCTATGTCTGTGTTGGTCCGGTCCATCTGGCTCTTCTTCCTGTAGTATCCTCATTGTTGCCAATCCATCTCAATCAGGTAGCGAGCATCATAGAAACTTCTCCCAGCCATGTCTTATAACGGCAGAATTTTCCACCCTGGTGACTGTGGCCTCCACAATCAGTCAGTATAATTTCTCCTAGGTAACAGCTAATGGCTCCCCATGTGCCCCCTGCATATACAGATGATAAACTGCAACCCCTCAATAAAATATAATGTATATTACCATATACTTCCCCTCATTAATTAATATTTAACACCAGTAAATCCCAATTCATTTAGAAGAACACCCCCAGTATATATGTAGCCCTGCATATGCCCTCAGTATATAGGTAGCCCCAGAACAGCCCCCCCAGTATATATATATATATATATATATATATATATATAGGCCCAGGCTCTCGGCACATGCTCAGCAGTATATAGGCAGCCCTCAGACATACCCCAGCAGTATACAATAGCCCCCAGTATATAGTTTTCAGGCTCCAGGGGCAGTAGACCCACTGGACAACCGCGGACAATATCAGATCAACATCAGAGGCAGAGCAGAAGGTCTGGGCTGGCAGAGAAGGAGCATAAACGGAAACCGGTCTGGGGTCACAAGGGAAATCAATAAACAGGCACAGGGCAACAATACAACTTTCTCAGAGGCACATAGCACAAAGATCCAGTAGGGTGTGCAGTGTGTCCTTTAAATCTTCTGAAGCCGGCGCGCGTGTGCCCTTGCCATTAGGAATGCAAGCGCACAACCGAGGGAACGGGGACAGTTAAGCGGACGCTACAGGGTGCTATTGCACGCGGAGGACCACAGGTGAGCCTGCGACTCAAGACATGGGTCACGGGAGCACCCATGACAGTAGCTCCCCTTCGGCCTACCCCTCTTCTTCGGCTGGAGGAATTTATGCAGGAGGCCATGGTCCAGAATATTGTCCTTGGGCTCCCAAGGTCTCTCCTTGGGCCCAAACCCCTTCCAGTCAACCAAGAAGAATAGCTTACCTCTCACTGTCTTCATGTCTAGGATTTAATTCACCTCAAAGACAAGAGGAGGAACTTGCCAGGAAAAGCGATTCAGGATGACTGGCTTGAGTGTGGAAGGGTTGATGCTCCTGAGCACCTCAAAGGGATCCAGGAAATGAGGACTAGCTTGTAGCCAGGGATCTTTAGCTGGACATACCTGGAGAATAACCAGACTTTGACACCAGGAGAGAAGCTAGGAGGAGATCTGCGTTTCTTCTCAGCCTGGAACTTGGTTCGAGCAGAAGCCTGGAGCAGGGAAAAGTGTGTCTGCTCCCAAATGGACTTCAGATCTTGCACCAATTCTTCAACAGTAGGAACGTCCAAGGCCACAGGTAGAGGAAGAGGACGCAGTCCATAATTGATGAAGAACGGGGAAGAGTCGGCAGATGCAGAATCCAGAGAGTTGTAAGAAAACTCCACCCATGGCAAAAGAGAGGACCAGTAGTCCTGACGGGCAAAAACAAAATGAAGGAGATAGCAGCCTAGAGTCTGGTTAACTCTTTCCACCTGACCATTAAACTGTGGGTGATAGGCGGATTTAGAGACAAACTGAACGCCCCAATCAGAAACAATGTGCTGGGGAAGTCCATGGAGCCGGTAGATGTGATGGAAGAATTGATGAGATGAGATGGCAGACATGGCAAAGTAACAAAATGGAACATCTTGCAAAAATGGTCAGTTACCACCCAGGAAGGCGGAAGGTCAGCTGGGTATCGTCAATGGCAGAAGAAGACCCGCAGGTTTGAGACGTGACGACTTATTCTTGGCACAGGAAGCACAGGAACCCACAAAGTCCCATACAACCTTGACCAGATCTGGCCACCAATAGAATCAGGTGCCCAGACACACGTGAGCAATGTTCCAAAGTCAGAATTTTCTTCTGAAGAGCAGGTCGGATGTAGGTCTTGCCAGGAAGTAGCTGTTGAATGTCCACTGGAGTGGCCAGAACCAGTTGCTCAGCAGGGATGACATGCCAAGGAGCTGGTTCTTCCCCAATGACATTCGAGGCACAAGAGAGGGCATCAGCCTTGATGTTCTTCTCAGCCCGACGGAAATAGATAAGGAAATTAAAATGGGAAAAGGAGAGTGACCAATGGGCTTGTGGCGGATTGAGTCGCTGTGCAGTCTGGAGATAAAGGAGGTTCTTGTGATCTGTGAAGATGCAGACTGGAAAATGAGCTCCCTCCAGAAGGTAACACCACTCTTTTAAGGCAAGTATTTATTTTAGAGAAGTCCTTTTCAGCAGCCTGTGGCCAGAGTCAGGAATTAGCTTCTTTGTGAGTGCCACGTTGGGAGATACCAGGGAGGAGAAGTGCGGAACAAACTGCCGGTAGCAATTTGCAAAGCCTGGGAAGCTCTGTATTGCACATAGTCCTACCGGACGAGGCCATTGGAGGCCTCTGTTGGAGATAATATAGTCAAGGAAGGGAAGACTCCGCTAGTGAAATTTGTACTTCTCAAGTTTGGCTTAAAGGCAATTGGCCCTGAAATGACTGAGGACTTGCCGTACGTGGGACTGATGGGACTCAAGATCCAGAGAGAACAACAGAATGTCGTCAAGATAGACCACGACACAGGTATAGAACAAGTCTCTAAAGATGCCATTAACGAATTCCTGGAAGACTGCTGGTGTGTTAGAGTCCAAATGGCATCACCAGGTACTCGAAGTGTCCATCACAAGTATTAAAAGCGGTCTTCCACTCATCTCCCTTGCAGATACGGATAAGGTTGTAGGCCCCACGAAGGTCAAGTTTGGAGAAGACCTTGGCTCCACGTAGATGGTCAAACTGCTCACTGATCAATGGCAAGGGATAAAGTTCTTAACAGTCACTTTGGGCAGAGTGACCCATTCTTTTTGATCACAAAGAAGAAACCTGCACAAGCTGGAGAAGAGGATTTGCGTATGAAACCCCTCAGGTTCTCCTTGATGTATTCCAACATCAAAGTCTTGCTTCTTCGAAAAGACATCTTCAAAGTCTTGATAGGAAGCTGGGAAACCCTCCAGGGACTTGGTAACCATAGAGGAGACCATGACATGGACTGGATGGGGAGCCTACATATAACAAGACTGGCAATCAGATCCCCAACAAAGAACCTTTGCCGTCCTCCAGTTAAGCGCAGGAGCGTGGAGCTGCAACCACGCATGGCCCAGCAGGAGGGATGAGTGGGAGCGAGGCAGCACATGGGACAGTCTCTCCTTATGTAGAGCTCCAACTTGCAGGTAAAGGGCTGTGTGCAGTACCGGACTGTATCAGAGAGGATTTGGCCACTGACCGAGGAGATAACCAGGGGCAGATCGCAGGGATGTGATGCTGGGAGACCAGAGCAGCATCCACAAAGTTTCCTGCAGACCTGGAGTTCAAGAAGGCACACACCTAAAACTGTCTTCCTGTGCCAAAGCAGAGGAGTGCGCAAATGTTCAGATGTGGAGAAGCTTGGATCTCACCTAGGGACGAACAGGACAAGCCAAAATGAAATGTTCCGGACCAGCACAATACAGACAGAGGTCCTCCTGACATCGTCTGGAGCATTCCTGGTGAGAAAGTCGGGCTCTGTCCACCTGTATTGGTTCCATTGCAGCTGTCCCAACAGGAGGCTGAAGCGGCCTATATATATGTATATAGACTCCCCTACAAATGCCCCATCAGTATATAGTAGCCCCCAAATATGTCCAACAGCATATAATTCAGCCCAAAAAAGAATTAAAAAAAGGAATACTCACATATTTGTGCTCCCTGAAGCTGCCTTAAGATCGCGTGTCCAATTTCCTGCATGTGTCGCTTCTCCGCCGAGGTCCACCGGAGTTCGCAATCTTCTTCCCAGTGCATGTGAGTGCTGATCATGCTACACAAGTTGATTTTTAAATTCCGCGGTTTGTCCGAATCAGTCGGGTTGTCGACGTCCACGCCCCCTGATTTGTGTCGCATGCAAGCCAACGCCGATGCGCCACAATCCGATCGTGTGTGCCAAAAACCAGCAGCATTTAAGCGCAACACTAAAAAAACTGCAAAACCTCACGAAAATACCGCATTCAGACCCTTAGTAAATATGCCCCAATGTCTCTTCACTAGCCCTACTCTTTAAGTGTCATGTTTGTGTTTGTTTTTATCTCCTGTGAGCTCATTAAAACCCTATATGGGTAGCATACTAGGATTCCTGTAACATACAGCATATACCAAATACTGTTGTGTGGATATTATTGTAAATCCAGGTTTTCCTACTTCAAATATTTGAACTTTAGATGTGTCTGAAAATATTACACTTAACAACAACTGCACCACATCAACAAAAACCAAGGGTACATACAGCTGTTATTTCCAAAATGATATGATTATAAAGAACAAATTTATATGTAACGTTAAAGGGACATAGAGCTTGAATGTATCTTCGTCACTGATGAGGGGAGTTCCTGTAATTGTGCAGTCAAAATAATTGTGGTCCTTGTTCCTAATACATGTAGTAGTGCTTGTAGTACACTCTTGTAATTCAAAGTAATCTAGATGAAGGGCTATCATGTGCAATTGACATTATCAAAGGCCATCGATGAAAGGTTCAGTGTTTATAACACTTGTTCCCTGTTTATCCAGAACTCTGATAGAACATCTTATCTTCAAGCTGCTCACTTTACATCCACACATTTATTAAGTCAAACATGTTTATAAAACAATTCTGTGTTTTATACTTGTCTTTTTTTACCCTTTCAGAACAAAAATTTACTAAATATCAAATTTGTGGTTCTGATCATTTTTAATTATTACCTTTTTGTTTGATGCAGTAATTTGGGATATTCTTTCAGATGTTTGATGGAATCCACAATTGTGTTATGACAACTTTCATATAAGAAAATATAGACATACTCAAAGGGGTTGTCCATACGTTGAAAAACAAACCATGGTCATGTGTGGCGCTATTGTTGGAAGAAAGTAGCCATGTTCTGTAGAACCCCTTTGATTGAACTGACTTGGAATTTTGCTCCGTTTTTTCTAGGGGTTTTCTGTGTTTTTCTGTAAAATCTTACAAATGTAACTTAATAATGTTTATAACCTGTTGTGTAATATCCATGCCCTGTCTTCTGTCCACAAAGGCAGCTTAGAATGCATTTATTATCTTCTGTGTTTTGTGTTTGTGTGAACTGTGGCGGAGGTTGCTGTTGTGTTGATTGAGCCACACCCAGCTCCATGCAGCCCAACCCTGTCTCGCAAGGGTTACTAGAGTGACGAACGGCAGATCCAGTCAGCTGCTGTGGGCGGCATCCAGGAACTGCTTTCTATATTCTCCCAGTCCCATTTCACCATGCTGGTTCTACAAGTCTCCTCATACCTGTTGCCTGTTATCTTGTCTAGACTGGATGAAATAATGCTAGAATTCTGCTTTGGAAATCCTTACAAATCCGTATGGTTAATCTGTGCATTTTAAGTGTATTATTTCAGAAGCTTTAATTGGGCCCCAGATTGTTGTAGCAATCGGCTCCCCTGATTAGAGAATTGGAAGGTCAATGAAATGGGTCAGGATTTCAAAACAACCTATTATTTGCCACTTTTACCATTGACTGCAGCATTTAAAATATTTTTTTTTCAATCTCAGGTGCTATATCTGGGTGTCAGCAGACAACATCTGCCCTTCTGTTTGTTGTAGAACAGGAAGGTGTGACACCTAACTGTAGCATTTAATCTAACCTGTAATTACTTTCATGACCTGCAAACATTTTGAAGTGAAATGTCTTTTTAAAATTCCTTTATATTTCCCATAGGTTCCTAATTTCTTCTGTATGTTAATGAGGAAGTTGGTGCACAATGGTTGTCCTTAGAACCCAAAGCATTACTTCCACTAAAATCATTTCCCTTCTTCCAGTTTCTCCCAGTGCTTCTCACAAGATAAATCTCCTGTTTATAGGATAGTGGTCCAGGCAGGAATTGCAGTGTTCTGTTGACCAACTGCCTCAATAGCATATGGATTGAAACGGAATTTTTAAAAAAAGGACAGAAAGAACATTTGTGTGAATTAGCCTCGTATCAGATTTGTGCTTTGTGCCGTCTGCCTTATTCTCAAACAGGGACCTATTAAAAACTATATTTCTTTTGAATAGTGTCTTCTCCCTAAAGGAAGATGTTGATGTTTTTTGTTCTCATTATATTTGCAGATATATAAAGAACAGCTGAACACACGAGTGGTTTTAGTTGCTGTAGAAACATGGACAGACAAGGACCGCATTACAATAGGTCCAGATCCAGTGAAGATGTTACATGACTTCTCCAAATATCGACAGAATCACATCAAACAACATGCTGATGCTGTGCACCTTCTGACGTATGTACCCAATTCTCTTTTTCTTTAAACTTGATAAAAGTGTATGTCCCAGACAATTTCACCTGTAGGACAAAAAACTTCTCATATTGTAAATTATTTTTCATTTTAATAACAGAAACAGAAAGGAAAAGGGGGGGGGTGTATCTCATCTTCTTGATATCAAATTCTGTGAGAATAAATTCTTAGTAAAACAAATCTAGTTACTTACTGTATAAGATACATAATAAAGTACACCCATCTCTGTTTTTCCAGTGGTTCCTATATTCTTTTTTGATAAAGGCCTCCAAGCAGTCAATGTTTCTACGTGATTATCTAATCTATATTGTGAAGTTCACCTGAGTTCCTCAAATTTACCTAATGATTAATCAATTTAACCAATCTATAATAATAGGGGGGCTTGTTTCTAATGGATCTGAATGGTAAGCATTGTATCTAAAGAACTTCCTACATCTTATAGCAGGCTAATTATGGGATTCCCCTGGGAGAATTTCCTAACATGTTATTAAAAGCAGCTCCCAAAGTGGAGTTTTACTTAAAAGGGGTTTGCTGGCCTTTTAACTACTAATTACCATTGTGCCTCGTATATCGACAACATGCAGTGGTGTTGGCGTTCCACAAAACAAAACAAACAAAAACCAGGGGTCATGAGAAGACACTATGACAGAGATAAGGCTTTTCTACACCACAGCCAGTAGCCAGCCCAAGTGTGTCAAACGAAGATTTGAAGCCTGTTTATGGAATGGACATTGATGGATGCTTCCAGACTTTAAACTTCAGTGTAGTTTGTTCCACATTACAGAGTGGGTACATGATTTAAGCCTTCTACGAGGTGGAGCTGTGGAAGTTTACCCACAACTCTACTATGATAAGGTAAAGCAAGCTGTACTGGACTATTATTCTGATACCACAGAGACTTATTGGATCTGGTTCCACTCCTTGACCTGCAGGGGGAACATTCTTTTAAATTATATGGACAAAGGATCACCCAAGCATTTCGAAAGTGGTTGAAGGGAGAGGTTCAGGTCCTCCAAATCTTCCTAAAAGAAAGTTGCTTTCCAAATGCCCAGCTGAATACCGGTAATAAGTGCTCAGGAGGATGCTCTATACCATGACACAAGCTGCTGCTCTTGCTGAGGAGGTCCTTACCCTCAAACCTTATTGCACAAAGCTAGTGGAAAGTATACCAAGGAATGTGTATTTCCCTCAGTGATTAATGATCTATTTGACAGTATCTAGTGCTTGCCCTCCAAGATGACAACCAGCTCATGTGCCTGTACGAGTACATTATCCTCCAATGATCACACTAACATCTTTAGGATGGTCAACTGAGTGTAAATGTTATGCAGGTGGGCAATATGGGAATCTGCAAGCCAGATGCGCAGAATATCAGCAGAGAAACCCACCAAAACAGCATGTCCACTGCCTGAAAACCCCTTCAGGAGGATGTTGCTGAGCATATTATGTTCCAAGTATGTTGACTACATCCAACATGGTTGTTCCAGATACTGATGTACATAATGGGATCTGAAGGTATCCTGATACTGACATTTACACAGAACAACAACAAACTTTTATCAAATTAGTAGTCCAATGTGTGTACATAGGGAACAACCGTGTTTTTGGTCTTTGTGTAACTTGTAATTTTTATTTTCTAACGCCTTTCCCCTATCTGGCTACTTTCAATAATTCAAGTCTTCAGGTGTGGGTGATGTCCTCCCCTTTCCCCTTAGAAGAGAGCTTCGATGTAATCTTAGTGTGTTTATGGAAGTCATAAAAAACAAGGAACCATGAAAGGAGTTTGTTGAGAAAGATCCAATTTTTCCTTAGAAGATATAAAGACATATTCACATTTATTTATGCAGTATTTGTGGAGTCGGTGGGCATTTACCCTAATAAATTTCAATTTTTATTTAATATTGTCTAATTATTAAAATGTACATATTTTTATTGCTTATCAAGGAATGGAACTTTCCACTATAAAAGAAGCAGTATGAGTTTCTTTGGAGGAATCTGTTCCACCTCTAGAGGCGTGGGAGTAAATGAGGTAATATTCTATGTGAACTAATGATGTTTCATATGATCTGCAAATGGTATTTACTTGGTATTTACAATGTATAATTACATATACTTTCCTAACAAATGCTTTTATAAAAAAATAAAAGTAAAATGCATCAACTTTATAAACTGAACCCAAACATTGAGCCTTTTAGATGCTAACATAAGTGACTATGGCAGTGATTTTATTTGCTCCCTGTTCTTCAACAACATTTGATCATATTGGCCTCTAGAGGACAAGATGGAAAATTTACATCATTTTAGCTTCTTTCCAGTGTCCCTCTGTACACAGAGAATTCAGCCCCGTCTACTCATTCTCCCTCTTCCTAAAGTCCCAAGTAATGAAGAAAGTATCACTTTAATATATGACTGAATCTTTTAAGTTGCTTGGAACTGCAGGAAGATTCTTTGAGTCTTGTCTGGTGTGCTGGGGCGATGGCCCGGGTACCCACAGAAAGGGCTCGGAGTGCCGCCTCTGGCACCCGTGCCATAGGTTCGCCACCACTGGATTATGGAATCCCTTGACACTCCATTGGAGTTCCATAGATAAAATCCTAGGTTACCATAACAGTAGATTATGCCAGCATTAAAATGATAACCTTAAAAAAAAGTTACCGTATATACTCGAGTGTAAGCCGAGGTATCTAATTTTACCACCAAAAATTGGGAAAACCTATTAACTCGAGGATAAGCTGAGGGTGGGAAATGCATTGGTCACAGCGTCTCCAGTATGTAGCCTACCAGCCCTGTGTAGTATATAGTCTACCAGCTCTGTGTAGTATATAGCCTACCAGCCCTGTGTAGTATATAGCCTACTAGCCCCGTGTAGTATATAGCCTGCCAGCCCATCTAGTATATAGCCTGCCAGCCCATCTAGTATATAGCCTGCCAGCCCATCTAGTATATAGCCTACCAGCCCCTCTAGTATATAGCCTGCCAGCCCCTCTAATATATAGCCTGCCAATCCCTCTAATATATAGCCTGCCAGCCCATTGTAGTATAAAGCCTGCCAGCCCATTGTAGTATAAAGCCTGCCAGCCCCCTGTAGTATATACCCTGCCAGCCCCCTGTAGTATATACCCTGCTAGCCCCCTGTAGTATATAGCCTGCCAGCCCCTTGAAGTATATAGCCTGCCAGCCCCTTGAAGTATACAGCCTGCCAGCCCCTTGAAGTACATAGCCTGCCAGCCCCCTGTAGTATATAGCCTGCCATCCCCTTGAAGTATATAGCCTGCCAGCCCCTTGAAGTATACAGCCTGCCAGCCCCTTGAAGTATATAGCCTGCCAGCCCCCTGTAGTATATAGCCTGCCATCCCCTTGAAGTATATAGCCTGCCATCCCCTTGAAGTATATAGCCTGCCAGCCCCTTGAAGTATATAGCCTGCCAGCCCCTTGAAGTATATAGCCAGCCCCCTGTAGTGTATAGCTTGCCCATAAAAAAATAAACTGTGTACTCACCATTCTGACGGCCTGGGCAGCTCTTCTTCTATCTTCATGTGCAGCTCCATGCGCACGGCGGAATGGTGAGTGCCCAATTTCTTATTATTTTTACATACCTGAGTATAAGCCGAGTGGGGAATTTTCAGCACAAAGATTGTGCTAAAAGACTTGGCTTGTACTCGAGTATATATGGTAATTAATAATATTGATAAACTAGAAATAATTCACAGAGAACATAAAAAAGATTTTTAAATTTTATGCTGTATTTTATTAAAAAAAACTTTTGGAGAAAGTAATCATAAATTTAGTAAATTTAGTGATTAAAGTAAATTATGGGATTATAGGGGTTTAATGGTAGCAGATCAATGTTGTCACGGATCAGAGCATCAGGTCTCTGCTATATAAAACATTGGGGTGCCAGCTTTGCTGCTACTGATGCTGTCATTCAAAGATTTAAAATATATATTGAAAGTTAATATTCTGAGAGTCAAGCTATATCACAATTACATTTTTCGTACTTGTTTTTATTATTAAACAAGAAAAAATGAGATATCACATGGTCATAAGTATTCAGACTGTGAAACTCATATTTCACTCACATGCTGTCCATTTCCTTCTGATCCTCCTTGAGAAGGTTCTACTCCATGGAGTCCAGCTGTGTTTAATTAAACTGATTGGACTTCATTAGGAAAGGCGCACACCTGTCTATAGAACTAACAGCTCACAGTGCATGTCAGATCACATGGGGGTCATTAGGTCTAAGGAAATTGAAATTACCTGAAAGTTTTCATAGCAGTGGGGGAGGAGAAATCCACAGAAAAATACAATTTTCCCTCTTCTCTTTATTTTGACCGCTAATCAACTTCTAAATGTCAGTGAGCGGCCCCATGGGTGTTGCCTACTGTGGACATTAAGCCCTCTAGCATTACCAAAATTGAAAGATGGGCCTTAGTTGAGTGCAATTTTTTTAGCTTTGAATGTCTCCTGCTAGATAAAATCAGTGGAACAATTAAGGATCATGTGGAGAGTGCTACAGATTTCCAAAATTTAGGTCTAGAAATGAGTAGGAATTATGAAATCTCTTTGTTCCTATGCCTATGATGAGGTATGTGTTTATTTATTAATAACAGGCAATGATCCTCTTTATTGTTACACATTAATTGCTACACATTTGTGTCACAGTATGGCTTTCTGATGGCTATGGCCCAGCAGCTGGCTCAAAGTTTAGCGCAGAACCTTGGTATACAGTGGGAACCAGCCTCGAAAAAAATGAAGCCAAGTAAGTATGGGTTGTACTCTTCATCAGTCCTATGTCTGCCTGTTTGTTACATAGTGTACATTCATGTAAAGCACAGTAACGGTATTTCTTGTTGTAACCTAATCGCAGGAGATGAGTAAGAATTCATGAAAACTATTATATAATTATGACTGAGTAATTATAAGGAAAAACAGATAATATCATAGTTAGACAGCACTACTAACATAATAAAATAGAAGTAGACAGAAGCACAGCTTTTCTATTATTGGATAATTTCAGGTGATGTTTAGTATGTTTAATTAACAATAATTTATTATTCCTATCAATATCTTCCAGAAGAATGTGACTGTACAGAGAATTTTGGTGGATGCATAATGGAAGAAACTGGGTATGTCTAGTAGTTCCAGCACTAGCTAAATATCTTGTATTATTTTCACTATTATGTTCATCGGGATTGATAAATGTAACTAGAACAACATGAAGGTAGCTTACCTAAATTACAGTTTATAGAGATAGTAGCCACATAGTTTAGTTATTTGATGTTTCTCTACATGACCCTTATAATGTGCTGTATAACATACTCTTTATGTGCTGATACCCAGTGGGTAAATATAAAACATAAATGAACCTTAAGTTGATGTTGCGTTTACGTGTCCATATAAATCTTGTACAGTGTAGTAACTATATGCATTAGGTAGCTATTTTTATCTAAGAATTTTTGTTCACCCTTCCTCATACTCTAAAGATATGTCAATATGTACAATACGTGCCTTTGAGAGTAAAAAGAAAACTTTTTTGTGAACATCTTTCTGATGGATTTTTAAAGGATTTATTTAAAGAACCACTGCTGTCACGGGTAAAGCATAAGAGTAAAATGTGCTAACACTAGAATTTAGAAAGAGTATGTTGTGATGATTTCTATTTTTATACAAAGAAACTTTTTGTGTTTGTCACCCTGTAGTGTGTACCATTCACGGAGATTTTCAAAGTGTAGTATTGCTGACTTCAAGGAATTCCTTAACCGTGGAGGAGGGTTATGTCTTTTCAATAGACCAACCAAGGTACATTAAGGATATCCATTTACAGTAGAGTTGCTTTCATACATTTTAGAATAATTGTCAACAGTAAATCTGCATCTCATCAAGTATGTCATTTGTAGGATTACTTGGCCCCCATATCCCACACGCCAACACACAAGAAATATTTGGAGATGCCCCTTCAGCCACCAAGTTGGAGCAGTGATCCACTTTTTCCGATGCTGGACTAATGGAACATCTACAAGTATTTCTTGAGTGGCAGTGGCCATCAGTAAGTGCAGAACAGTGGGTCTTAGGTGGCATTTTAACCTAAACAGAAGGGGAATAGAGAGTGCTAAAGAACTCTATTTTAAACATGGTCACCATGTTAAGCCATGCTTACTTTAACTATATTTTAATTCCTCTCAAAAAACATTTTGAGAACCGTAAAATTGTAAGCTATTATCTGAGAAATCAATTGTAAAGTTAACATTGTAATTAAGCATTATAATGTTTTTAATAAACTAATTGATAGAGACTGTTTTTTATATTTTAGAAACTAGTGCAGTGGTTGTTAGAGTTTATAAAGGGAGTGACCATCTTTTCTATTTTTCAGCTGTTCGAAGTAACCGAGTGTGGCAATGGTTATGTAGAGCCAGGAGAAGAGTGTGACTGTGGTTCACGAACAGTAAGTCTTCTTCAATGAACTTATTTTCATTCTAATTTACTCCATCTTATGATCTTCTTATGTGTTATGGGTTGACGCTTTCCCTTTAACCTTCTTTTCCTTTTATAGAGCGATATATTTTTTGAAGGAAGAACTTTACTTGCTGCTAGCACCTTTAAATATTCCATATATGACACTAGGGAAAAAAATCCAGATGCTCTGTACATTTAATAAAAAAGTGAGAATATACTGATACAAAACAACCTTTTCCCAAGCAATTACATTTTTTTAAGGTATTGAAACATAACAAACAAAACATATAAACTTAACACACCAAGGTATCTTTATAAAAATGTATTTATGTTGCCATATTCTTATACCCGTAACTTTTTTAAACTTTATGGCTGTGTAAAGGGTAGTTTTTTTGTGGCACCAGCTGACTTTTTCATTCAAAAAATGTACAACCTTTTTGATTACTTTGAGTTAACATTTTAGGGGTGGTGAAATATGAACAAGGGGGATTCACATGCCAGATATTGTAATGAACATACATTTACAAGGGAGATTCACATGCCAGGTTTTGTCCTGTTCATAAAGCCATTAATATCCCTTATTTACTTCTAGCCTTATCTTGTATAGCTAATGAGACATTGGAAACTTATTACTACAAAGGGTGCACAGGGACTCTGGCTCTGTAGGGTGTAGCTATTAGCTAACACCTTTTGCAGCCACATCAACTCCAAAAGGCTTGAGGAGACTTCCCTCCAATTTTTAAACCAGAATGTCTGGCTCAGAGGTAGTGGACCCTCTGAACCACCGCGGACGATGACACAAGCTGGACCTAAGGATGACACCTGGGCCCAGAGTCTAAGTGGTACCCGGTTTTCACCAGAGCCCGCAGCAAAGCGGCTTGGACTTGCTGCGGTGTGGTACCACCAGGTTGTTCCACAAGCGTGACTAGTCCGTGGTGGCAGTCGAGGTACAGGAACAGCAGGTAATCGCGTAGTCGGGAGCAGGTGAGTGGCACTCGCACCATGCCAGCGGGCACTGAGGGGCACAGGTGAGCACCCGTGACAGTACCCCCCCCCCTTCGTCCTCCCCCTCTTATTGGGCTGGAGAAATCTCTGGTCCAGTATATTGTCCACTGGCTCCCAAGTTCTCTCCTCCGGCCCAAACCCCTTCCAGTCAACCAAGAAGAACTGCTTACCCTTCACCGTCTTCATATCAAGGATCTCCTTTACCTCATAGATGTCAGCTTCTGGAGCAGGAGGATGTACTTGCCGGGAGAAGTGGTTCATGATGACAGGCTTGAGCATGGAGACATGGTTGAAGTTCGGGATGCGCATGGTGGGCGGAAGGCACAGCTTGTAGGACACCGGATTGATGCGAGTCAAGACGGGTACAGGTAGAGGCTTCAGCATACAGCTTGACTGGCACTCTGATCCCAAACAAAGACTTTCCCCCGTCATCCAGTTGAGGACAGTTGCATGGAACTGTAGCCATGGAAGGCCCAACAGGAGGGATGAGGTAAATCACGTCAGCAAGAAGAAATACAGTCTCTCCCTATACTTGCATGGAAATTGGCTCAGTGCGGTACCGGACCACATCTGAGAGGATTTGTCCGCTGGTCGAGGATATGACCAAAAGCTTTTCGAGGAGGACCACAGGGATGTGGTGCTGGGAGATCAGAGTGGCATCCACAAAGTTCCCTGCAGAGCCAGAGTCCAAGAAAGCCGAGACCTGGATCTGGGTGCAGGTGCCAACACTGAGGAGCACAGGAATAGTCAGGCGTGGAGAAGCTTTGCTCAAACCTAGGCACACTTCTCCCAAGAGCCCTAGGTGCTGGCGTTTCCCAAACGTTGGGGATGGACAGGGCAAGTCCCAATGAAGTGCTCTGGGCTGGCACAGTACAGACATCGTCCTGACATAGTCTGGAACGCTCCTGGAGGGATAGTCAGGTTGTGTCCACCTGCATAGGTTCCTCAGCATACGATACAGGTGGAGGCTGGAAGGCAGTTGCCAAGCGAGGAAAACGTGTTACACGGACTTGAGGTTGCTTGAAGTGTAGTTCCTCAGCGCTCTCCTAAACTGTACATCAATCTGAGTGACCACTGTGATGAGACCACTCAGAGTAGATGGCAGGTCACGAGCAGCCAAAGCGTCTTTGACCTGAGAAGAGAGTCCTTTGTTAAAGAGGGCTGCATCGTTCCAAACAAGTTCAGAGGCCAGGGCGCGGAACTGAACTGCATACTCTCCCACAGACGAGTCGCCTTGATGCAGGTTCAGCAACGCAGGGGAAGCCCGTGCAGGTTCTTCGAACACGGACTGGAATTCCGCCAGAAATGCCATGTGAGTAGCCATGACCGAGTCGGCATGAGTTCAATGTGCAGGGAACACTGGGTAATGAAGCCCCTGCACAACATCATATTTATCAGGCACCGGGACCGGTTTTCACCAGAGCCCGCATCAAAGCGGGTTGGACTTGCTGCGGTGTGGTACCACCAGGTCGTTTCACAGGCGTTTTCCTTTACAGACGTGTATTATATTTATAGTTAAATACATTGGTGATTTCAGATACCCAAAATCTTTTTTGTCTTTGTTTATTTATTTCTATATGTGTTTAGGAGAGAGAGGAATTATTCAGATTTACATTTTCCCCCTTTTTTGATTTACTAGGGTTTTTGAACCTCAATCTGCAATCAGATACTTATTACTTATCCTTCTAATAATGTATGATGCTGGGAAACATCTTGCCTAAATGTGTGCAATTAGAAATGGCTGTACACCTGGAGGACCACCATGCATAGAATAAGCAAAAATGCACACAAATGTATGATTATATTGTATGTATAGGAACATTTCACAAAAAAAGCTACGCCAATCAATTCAGCTCCGTCTGCTCTATAACATGCTGGCAGTAGATTGGACTGCATTTTAAAAAGGTGGAATAAAGTCATCAAACTTTTTTTTCTCTGTTTGGAGTGCTGCTGTTTTCTAGGATATATTTTGAACATTATGTTGCTGGGAGGATCTAAATAGCACCCTCAGGGTGCGTTCACATGTTCCGCTAGCTTTGCGTTCATAACGTGATGCTAGCGCACAGGCTCGGGGCGATCGTCTATACATTTCCAGAAAAACCCATGCGATCAGGTTATCAACCGCATGCGTTTCCCGGGAAACGCATATGCGATCGGCCCGAGCTCTGCCCCCTGTTCATGATGCAACGCTAGTGGAACATGTGAACGCATCCTCACTCTAGTTTTCCATGGAATGTGCTGTTATTTTTTGTATTTTGGCCTGTTGTTATGCTTATCTAGAATAACTGGCATTTTACATAACCAGTGTTAACATATGTAGGTAAAAGTATAGGTAAATGCTGTACTATAAAATAAATATTTTATTAAGCCAGTAATAACCTGCATGTGTATATTGATATTCATACATTTTCATCTCATCAGTGTTCAGTGATGTGTTGAGATGGGTTGAGGACATCAGTGCATCACCTACTGTATGCGTTTCCAACATGTTTCCATGTTCTGCCTTTCTCATAGACTAAACATTTTATCCAGGATTGCTTTGGTGACTGCTGCAAGAAATGCTCCCTGTCTAATGGAGCACACTGTAGTGATGGGCCCTGCTGTAACACCTCCTGCTTGGTGAGTAAAAACTGCTCTTTTAAACAGGTATGGGTGGATGTGTCACTGCATTGCTGCTGTGGAATCTCCAGGGGATAATCCACAGCATTTAACAGTAGCAGCATAGCGTATGGGAACCAAACAAATGGCACCCACCTGCTACTGTCAATTACTGCTGCAATTTAAAGTACACGACAGCTGAAAAGAGATTTGTCTGATTACATTGCTGTCAACATTGCGATTACAAAACACATGTGTTAACACAATGTTGACAACAATCTAAATGCCATCTACTAATACCCCTTCTATATATTCTATATATACAGTTCCTTCCTCGGGAGTATGACTGCCGTTATGCTGTTAATGAATGTGACATCACAGAGCACTGCACTGGAGACTCTGGCCAGGTAACTTCATGTTAAAAATACAATACAATACAACTTTATTGATCCCTCGGGGGGGGGGGGGGGATTATTTTGTACATAGTGTTCCGGCAATTGTTACACAGAGACTGGTTGAACAATACAAATACATAAAGGTGCTTAGGTGCTCCGATGAAGCCGCTACTGGTACACTGCTCCACTGGCAAAAGATTTTACTCCATTAAACTTCATGCATACTCAGGTGGGGAATGAAATGTCTTTTCTAGAATTCCTTCGTTTATGTAAAACCTTTTTACCTATAAAAAATTGCTTCTAAATGTGAAAATTAGCAGAGAAGACTCTAACTTGAGATGAATCAAGTTTAGAGGCTCCAGGTGGAGTGTCCCTTCAGATGCCCCGGTCTTTGGTTCTGTAGTACTTAGAACTGTCTATAGCCCATTGCATTTCCAACTAGGTCGTTACTTCTAGGTCCTAAATAGAACCAAAGATAGAGGCTTCCCATCTCAGGAATACTAGAAAGGGTATTTCATACCCTGGTGGCAGGTTCCCTTTAACCCTTCTTTACCACTGTAAATGATAGTTTCCTATGCAGGCACTGGAGTTGATATGACAGTGCTGGTTCAAAGAGTAACGTTAGCAACATCAAGTACATAGGGGTCAATCAGAAGCTCAATCTCTGAAGTGTCTTAATTATTGGCGTACTTGACATGTGACATCCAGGAATTACCAAGACCGACCTAGCGTAGTGTACAGCTATAACTCTTCCAGTGTTTGGCGAGTTATGGTAAATTGTGATGCCCTAACCTGCCTTGTTTCCTGCGTGGCACGTGAGAGGAAAAAGTTGCAAGTTCTGTAGCACACACAAGCAATAGCGCACATGGTAAAATATATCAATGTACTTCTGTAGACTGTATTGACAAAAAACCGAAAAGCATCTCCTGGAGCAAGATATGCTTTCTATAGTTTTTTTTCTTTTGAGTTTAAGCTCAAGTCTACCATGTTTTGCATTCATAGTGTCCGCCTAATCTTCGGAAACAAGATGGATTTGCCTGCGATTCAAATCAGGTAATCTTTGACTGGTGGTTTTAATTATGTCTTAATACTGGTTTCTTTTTCCAATTCAGGCACTAGACTGCACAAGCATAGCTGTTCTGAAGTATTGCAGCCACTTCCGGGTGATTAATGGAGGTTCCAGTAGATGAACCCCCAATGATCTGATATTGGTAGCCTTTTCAAAGAACAATAAATCAGTTTCAAAATGCTAGAAAAACACTTTAAGGGTGATGTCACACATGGCGTTTTTGGTCCGTTCTTAAACATCCGTTTTCAGTCCGTTTTGGCTGTTTACCATGCACTTGGCTGCTTACAACCTGTTTATCTCTTAAGATAATTGGGAAAAACGGACCAAAAACAGAACTAAAACTCCATGTGTGGCATCACCCTAAGGCCACTTGCACACAACTAAGGGTGATGGCGTTTTGAACACGTTTTTGGGACGTTTTTTAAGCAGTCCATCAAAAACGCATGTGTTAAAAACGCATCAGTTTTTGATAGGTTTGAGTTTTAATTCAAACTGGTCAAAAAATCATGCGTTTTCAAAAAGCCACAAGTGCCATCACCCTAAATGTACTGCAGATTTTCAGTGCAGATCTAAGCAATGAAAACCCACAGCCACTTTGAGCACCAGTTGTGTGAATGAGATTCTGCAGTCCGAACTTTTCAGTGGTAAATTGACCTGAAGTGAAGATTTGTCAAATCCCCAAAATGACACTTTCTGCAATAGGTCATGGAAGTAAGAGCTCTCCTTTTGGAGACTTTACCAATAATGGCCGCCTTGCAGACATGACACTTACAGACATTGATGCTCCACTGGGGGATTCTGGGAAAAATATGCAAATATTTTTTTCCAGGATGGGATAAAGAAAACATTGCCTCTTATATTTTCACTTTTGGCACTACCCAGTTTTTTTGGATTTGTGACCTGCTTTTTAGCTTCTTTTTGATCTAGACGTGTTTCATTCCTTCCATAATACGGCATAAATGGCTCTGTGTGATGCACTTGTGTAGCAGAACAGTTAACTGATTTAACTACTCTTTTAGGGCCGCTGCTACAATGGTGAATGCAAGACGAGAGACAATCAGTGCAAACACATCTGGGGGCAGAGTAAGTTGAAGGGTCTGTTTCACACAAGGCCACCACAGTGATTTTGGTTATACTGTGATAGATAATGGTCAGAGCTGCTTTCATTATAATTTAAACTAAAAGCAAAATACTATTAAATGGAAAAGAGTCAAAAATCTTCTCCCTGTTTATATTTTTGGACTTTTTATACCAAAATATAAATAAAAATAACACAGCTTTGGTCTTTTCATATGTTACAACCCAGTGCTAATTATCAAGTGTTGTATAAACTCCAAAATGTCTCCAGTTAAGTCTAAAAAAAGCCCTCATCCAGGTTTATTAACCCCTTACCTCCACACCTGTTTTCCACGTTAATGCCCATTTTTTTTCCATCAATGCATTCTTTATTGTAAAACTTTTTTTTTCTGTTACTATAGTTATATGGGGTCTTGTGGGTTTTTTCGGGGCAAAATGTAGTTGTTTATAGCACAATTTTAAGTTTCATATACCATAATGTTCATCTTTTATTAATTTGTAGTGTTTTTCTTTTTTAATGACCTTCTTTGCATAATGAAATAGTATAAGGGGAAAAACAGTAGAATATCCGTAAATGCTAAACTTCACCAGATTTAACATTAAAGAGAAGTCATTTTTTAAATCTGATGCATTTAAAAACTGTCTATCCTAAATTTACACTGTATGTAATGACTATTATAATGACACATAATAAATCTTCCTGAAAGCATCTATTGAAACAAGGTATCTTCTGTAGAAAATTACCAATAATGCATTTAGCTGTAGCTGTTAAGTTAATGGAAACATGTCAGCTTTTATAGTGGGGATTACAGATGTTCTAGAAGAGAGGACTAAAAGTAAATCAATAAGCACTTCTTAGGCTCTATATATGTTCGTTCCTGTTTATTCTCAATTTAGCTTTGTGATATTATATAAGAGTATCATAAATTAATGTTAGGACACAAGATTAAGGAAGCAGCGTAGAAAACTACACTAATAGTAAAGCAATGATGATATAAACTGTATATGGGACCCAGACATATTACCGGTTCGGCTGCTGAGCAATACGGAAAATTAAAGCCCCTAGCAACTAACTGGGACTATTATGATTGGCTATCACAGGAATGGCTAGTAGCTAGTGGCATTTCCAAGCCGGCAATGTGTCCAGGTCCCGTGCGGCGCACTGGAAGCTTGGATCCGATTCATATATATATATATATATAGTGTGTGTGTCCTATGTTCATCTAGTCCTAATGTGTTAGAAAACAGAATGTCCATAGTGTCCTTGACAGATTTCTGCTATATCTTTCTTCAAAATAACAGAAGCTGCAGGCTCAGATAAGCATTGCTATGAGAAGCTGAATACTGAAGGCACAGAGAAGGGAAATTGTGGGAAAGATGGAGATGGTTGGCTTCAATGCAGCAAACAGTAAGTCAGACGGCACATAATGTGTAATATTTGATTTGAGGTTTTACATTCTGTGTAGGTGATTACCCTCAATGAACTGTATGTAAAACATATTTTTCCACCACAATCATCCTCTGTACTTCTAACCTCTCTAATTCCTTTTATTCAAATCTTATGGTTCAGTCAGGGGGCATTGCTAGGGTGGTAAAAGATCCGGGGCACAGGCCCTAATGCATATGTACCGAACATTCATTAATGCCCAATACTGTATACAACCTATACACAACAAATACAGTTACAGAAAACACAGGAGAAATCCCTACTTATTACATCCGGTGACTGCAGGTTACGTGTCCTCTTCTCCATTAGGTCCAGCATCACCATTTCTCTTCCTCTTCAGCCATGTGTCTGCAGTTTACCACACAGACTTCTTATGTTCATCTTATGTTCTTTATTGTCCCAACATCTTGGTCCCCTAACAATGTTATCTTGCTACTACCCCAAACACTCCCCCTCTTTTAGTGTAAGGCCCCTTTCACATACATGCACGCTACACCCAAGCCAGGACTGCTTCATTGGGGAGATGGAGGGGTGACTGTTCCTCACCCCTCCTCTCTCCATAAGATTGACTGCTCCTCGCCTCTTCATTTTTTCTGGCAATGGCACGGTGTCACACGACTGTGCTCATTATGTGCGCACAATGCACTCCTATTGCAGCCGTATGCTAGCCACTGTTTGCATGGCTTTACAAACACCATATACGATCATGTGAAAAGGGTCTAATAGAGTACACAGAAAGTCCTCTTGAAAATACTGTTAACATAGAAATAATAAATGCTTCCTAGTAACATGTTGTAAAAGCCATAAAACCTATATATACTGTATATTATATACATACATTTTGGTTTACAAATAGTACATTTACAAACAGTCCCCATTGTGGCCTCCACACTTTATAATGATGCTGACAATTACTGCCCCCACTAGGGTATAAGGCCCCATAATTTACATTACATCCCCTCATTGTGCCACCCACCTAATAATGTTCCTTAAAGAGAACCCGTCATGCAAAATAACCCCCCTAAACTAAATATATTTTCATAAACTGCCATTAGAGAGCATTGCCTCTATCCCTTCATTGTCCCTCTACATGCCTGTAAACCTAAGCAATGAGGTCCTAAAGCTGTATGCAAATGACCTGTAAAATGTCCAATGAAGCATTAGCATATTCAAGCTGTCCACTCTATTCATGAGTGGGAGGCACAGCCACACCCCCAGTGCTTGACTGACAGCCTGTATAATTATGTGAGGCGGTATAATGATGTGCTTCCTGGTGCTGGTGGCCACGCCCCCTGCAGCCTGTGTGTGTGTTTAGGAGAGACACAGCAGCTCCAGGCAGCCATGTTATAGCAGAACATGTCAGGTACTGTGTCTCTTACCTGTATATTAGGAGGATGCAGCATGTCAGCAGATGACATACACACACTAGCCATGCATTACTATACATTACACACAGACATGAGCAGGGGGAGGAGAGGGGAGGGGTAACAGGAGTGACATCACTGCCTCTGACCATGTGACCAGCCTCATTTACATGATAAAGAATAGATTATTTTACAATGAATAATGTATGAAATAACTAGATAAAGGCTGGGATGGGATCCTTGTGAGCTGCTCCAACAGGTAGAGGTGACAGGACAAGTGACACAGACCTGATGACAGGTGTCCTTTAATCTTGAACTTACAAATACGAATGCAATCTGCACTTAATACCTGTGACTCCACTAATTGGCGTTCAATGTGACCCCAAACTAAATAATGCCCTGCCTAATCATGCCCACATAAAGAATCCCCTAACCTAATAACTAGACTACTTTTGTAGTTATTGTGTAATGTCCACACAGCCTACAGTAATGTCCCCCACAGTTCCCAATAAGAAGCCCCCACAGCTCCAGTAATGTCTCGAACAGCCCCCCAGTAATGTTCCCAAAGCCCAATTTAATGTCCCCCTCACAGCCACCCAATGTCCTCACAGACCCTGATGTTTCCCACAGCCCCTTGTAATGACCCCCACAGCCCCCCTCAATGTATTCTTATTCACCAGTAATGTCACCACAGCCCCCTGTAATATTCCCGACACATCCCCAAATGTCCTCACAGTCCCCCAGTAGTGTCCCTAAAGCCCCCTGTAATGTTTCCCACAGCCCCCCAATGTCTAAATAGATCCCAGTATGGGTGACAGGTCCTCTTTACGGATGCTATAATTTGCAGGTTGTAAAATTTGTAGCTGAAAAGCAGATTTGGTTACTTCAGTTTTAGTAATTGTATGAAGATATATTTATGTGAACATATAACTATGAGGTATGTATGAACTCTACATTTTTTTTTGTCATCAAACTCATTTTTATGCATTTTATAAATAAAAATGTTCACTTACAATGTCAATGTTGATTGCAATTTTGACATTATGATAAGAGGCTGCTTTCAAAAATTATATGGTTGAACGGGGTTTAGTATGATTCCTAAAGTTTTTATTTTGGATTTATTTGTAGATAATAATAATTCTTCTATTTATATAGCGCACACAGATTACGCAGTGCTGCACAGAGCTTGCCAAATCACATGTCAACATTGTAAAAATTGCCCTGGCAAATGTTGGTGCGCAATATCTGCAAACTGTTGGTAGGAAGGGTTAAATGATATTTTGTGGTTTTCTGTTTTATAGTGATGTATTCTGCGGTTTCTTACTTTGTGCAAATGTTTCTAAGATTCCCCGCATTGGTAAATTAGCCGGTGACATTCCACCGACATACATCAATTACCAAGGGAGAGTGATGGACTGCAGGTACGCATAGTTCACCCAATGTTTTTCATGCCAGTATGTGTTTGCCACTTTAATAATTTTTTATAGTTCTAAGACTAATTCACATGTTTTTAGTATTTTTGTCCACCAGAATATTTAAAATAAATAGATAATGTTGCGTGTTTTGCTATTGTGCAGTATTTCTTTAACCTCCACCCACCATAGCCTTTAAAAGCAATAAATAGCCATCTAAAAGCAATAACTTTTTTATTTTCTGTTTTACAGAAGAATTCGAGGGTTTGTTTTCTACAGAACAAAACATACTTCCTAGTTTCCCAGTTGGATTGACACAGTTGCTACATGTTTGTATGCTTTTACTGTGTGGTCCCTATATGTTTTGAATCAGTACAATCATGCCATATTTTTTTATAATTTTTTATGTTTAAAATATGTTATACAATCCTTTGGAGAAAAATGTCTTCATATTGCTATATTCTCATACTAGTGACAAGTGATTTATGCTTGCATTTAGATTACTTTTTCCATTATGATATTAACTATATGGAAGGGGGGGGGGTAAATCATATATCAATATAATATATACACAATATCTTGACACTTTGAAAGCTTGCAATCTTTAGTTATGTATTGTTTACAATTGAATAGGAATCCACAGTTAGGGCATAAGGACAACAACAGGATCATCAGAATTAATATCAATATGGTATCAGGATAGCTGGGAACTTGAAATTCTGCACAGGTGTAAATGCACAAGGTGGTAATAATAATACTTTTAATTTTGTTTATAGGGGCCATCATATTCCGTAGCGCTTTACAGATTATGGGGAACAAATATAAATAAAATAAGACATTACAGAGTGATAACATAGTCATATGAAAAAATAGGAATGAGCGCCCTTCCTCTTGAGAGCTTACAGTCTATGAGGATGAAGGGGATTACAAGAGGTATAAAAAGCTTGTTTAATGGCCCTGCCATTCTTTATAATGGAATAAAAATGATTTAATAACTAAAAATGCTGTGCTTGCACCCGTTATTAAAGTCCAAGGTTAATGGGACTGAAGAGAAGCCTGTAGTTTAGTACCTGGCGTTTGCCAGGGGCATACACAGAATTGGTTAATACAAAGAGAGTTAAAGTTGTATATGTTGGGGAGTATGATAGGCCTGCCTAAAGAGATCTGTTTTAAGGGCACTTTTTAGCTTTGGAGGTTGGGTAGGGAGATAGACCGTGGTAGGACATTCCAGAGAATTGGTGCAGTTCAGGAAAAATCCTTGAGAGATGTGAGTGGGAGGTTCGAATTAAGGAATAAAATAATCTAAGATCACTGCTGGATTGAAAAGCAAGGGT
Source organism: Engystomops pustulosus (assembly GCF_040894005.1). Taxonomy (NCBI): domain Eukaryota; kingdom Metazoa; phylum Chordata; class Amphibia; order Anura; family Leptodactylidae; genus Engystomops; species Engystomops pustulosus. The sequence continues at coordinate 68,531,644 of NC_092418.1, read as the reverse complement.
TGGGTGATAGAGTGAAATCGGAGAGGTTGGGAGGTGCAGAGCTTTGTGTTTGAGGGTGATCAATTCGAACTGTATCCGGGAGGAGATGGGCAACCAGTACAGTGACAGACATAGACTGGAGGAATCCGTGTAGAATTTGGTCTGAAAGACAAGCCTGGATGCTGTGTTAAGAATGGATTGTAGAGTAAAGAGTTTAGTAAGTTGTCCACACAAACTCTGGAACAGCATAACACCAGCTCACAACCCCGAGATCCACTAGCACCGCAGGCCGCCACCAACCGCACAAGGGATAGGTGTCTCTATCACAATATGAGTACAAGAGAGGTCTATGCAGAGATAAGGTGATCAACATATCTCAAAATATCAGTACATTAAGTTATATAAACACAGTAAGTGATCAAATACCATCTATGTTACAAAGTCATATATACTGTTTTTTCATATGATACATAGGTATATAGCATACATATAAGGGATATCTAGTATTGATCATTACATTGGTGGCATCATGGTAAGGTATGGTTGGAGTGAGAGCAACACATAAATGTGCTGTAGTGGACAACTCACCAGAACTGCTGGAGGGAAGAAGCAGAATAGTAGAAGAGGCCTCTGTGAGGCTAGCAGTGTAGCCAGATATCAGCTACTATACTGCATTGGAGTCTGTTGCTATAGTGCCAGAAGCAATGAATAAATGCAAGAAGGAGAGATCATGTAGCCTTTGTGGTTTGGTGCCAAACCACAGACCAGAAGTGACGTTGTGCCAACCATGATGCACTTCGAGTTGGCTATTTCGCAATGGAAGAACATACCAAATTGGGTAAGAATGCTAGGAACACTTACTAGGTAAGTGAATAAAGATTTGGGAGGAACATATTATATACTATGTTAATGATAATATGAATATTGCAGTTATACAATATAGAGATGAATAAACAAATAAACAAAAACTATCCTATTCTCATTAGAGGAGGTTGCATGGGATTTGGGCTGTAGAGATTCAGTATGCTATCTGCATAACCTCTTGCTTTAAATTTGGTGTTTGTCATAATCTGACACCATCTATGTGGGATCTAGGAAGTGCTCATTTAATAGATATAGAATGGGCACTATTGAAATTGAGAAGACCATTCCTATCTGTAGGCTTGGTGAATAAGTCAGTGGATAGATTGGTATTTGAGTTTATGAGTTGGTTCATATCATTGGTCTATGAGTTTGGTATCTAGGAAATAAATTCTGGTATGGTTAAAGTGTTTTGTGAACTTCAGTTCAGGCCAAATGTTGTACAGTATATTTATCTTTGAAATGCCATGATGGAATCCAAGGACCCTCACAATTGCATACAATGTAACAATGTAACAATCAATGCCATCAAAGAGAATGTAATTGAAACAGAGAATTGGAGTATATAAAAAAAGTATGCCATGTACACATTTGTATGGGGGGCGGGGGGCACGTAGGGCGCCATTTGTAGTCACACAGACCTGTAAAAAGAACATATCCTGAAATAAAAAAAAATAATTTTATTTAAGTATCAGAGAAAGTAAAAGTATGCAAAGTTGGATAACTTTCTGTGGGGAATCTGTGTTAGGTAATAACTCAGCTACCACTGTGATGCCCTTTTTATGTTCTATGGCCTTGTAAAGACTGGTGACAATTCCATGTCTCCAAGTATAGTCAACTGGAGTGGGGATCTTTTTTATTTGTAATAGTTTTATTTGGATATAATAAGGAATCTTTTGATGCCATAATTGGTCTTCCCGTTTCAATTGTAAACAACAAATAACCAATGAACTTATTGCCTTTAAATTGAAATGGAGTATTCTCTTACATGGGTACCCTCAGGTTCTAGAAGGAGTGACTTATTAATGACAACTTCTTTAATTGGCTCCTTACGGTGTTTGGGTGTATTAACCCATCTTTTCAGACATATAACATTCCCTAAATGCATGTAGCGTTCACTTTCTCTATTTTCTTCTTTATCTTTCCCATCTTTTAAATCCCTCACCACTTGATACCATTGAACATATGATGGGATCATGAAGGATGTATGATGAAGGAGTTTTCTACATTATGCAGTTAACATCTTTTGATCAGTGATGACACTGATCGTGGGTGTTAACCATTGAAATGCTGTGGACATAGCTGCCTATGACATTTAAATTCCTGACATCTTGGTTTGCATTGTTACCATCCGTGGCGTCATTGCAGGCCTAAAACAGCTGGGAGTCTCTACACAACTCCCACGCCTTTCATTCTGTAGGCTCAGTCTTTCTACAGATCAGCAGTAAAATCCCAAAATACTGCAATACAATTGTATTGAAATATACAGTAGGAGTCATCAGACCCCCTAGGGTTAAAGTATCCTAAGGGTCCTAAAAATAAAAAAAAAAAAATTAAAAATTAAGAAAACCTAAAAGTTCAGAACACCTATCTTTCAGTAGAACACAGAAAAGGAATGTGAGACGAATGCTTAATTACTTTTTTTTAAATACACTAAACCATAGTAAAATCTATATAAATTGTGAAATCCATAAAACAGTACCTACAAGAAAATGTGTTTAGAATGTTTTTCCAGTTTCCCAGTACATTGGGTGGAAAATGAAATGGTGTCAGTATGAAGTACATTTTTTTTAATCAGAAAACAAGCCCTTGTACATCTCTGTTAATGGAAAAATAAAAAATTTATGGCTTTTGAAGGAGGTGAGCAAAAATTTGAAATGGACAAAGAAAACGGTTAAAGAAAACCTACCATCAAAATCAAGCATGATAGACCAGGGGCACTTACCCATAGATCCAGGCACTGTGACTGTGGTAATCTTCTTATATTTGTTATCCATGGCCTCCTTCCTTCAAAAATCAACTTTTAAAATTATGCTAATGATCCAGTAGGACTGGGGGCTATTAGCAGAGCCCCTCCACGCTGTAGATTCACAGTCTATTACACTTTCTCCTTCTCCCCCCATTCCCACAGCATTTCCCTGTCCTGCTGTAATTTTACGGGAGCATACTAACTTTTATCACACAGTGGGAGGGGTAGAGTGCTCCTCACACTGCAACAACCTATGAAATTATGGCATGGAAGAACATTGGTAACACCTCCAAAACCGTTCTGGCTCATTACCATTTAACCATTGATTTTTACAAAGAAGGAGGCCATGGATAAGAAATATATACGTAGATTACCACAGTCACAGTGCCTGGATCTATGAGCAAGTGTTCATGTTTTATCATGCTGGATTTTGATGCTAAATTTTCTTTAAAGTATATCAGCTGATAAGTATGGGGACTGGAGACTGCTGTCAGTATAGCAGCACCCATGTGCCTCAGCTTATTGAGTGTTATAAATCAGTTGTGCTTTAACAAAAATGTGTTAAATATTTTGGAAACATTTAAATACTTACAAATTTCTATGTTTTACAGTGGTGCTCATATTCTTTTGGATGATGAGACTGACATGGGATATGTGGAGGATGGAACACCGTGTGGCCCATCAATGATGTGTTTAGACAGAAAGTGCCTACCTATTACTTCACTAAATATTAGCAGTTGCCCACTGGGTTCTAATGGGAAAACCTGCTCTGGGCATGGGGTAAGACCAATACAATGGTAACATTTCATTCTGAAAATATTACTTATTTAATTGTCTGGAGAACAATAACTCTGGCACAGTGTTAGGCTACATGCACATAGTTTTCTACAGACAGAAAACAATGGATGTATTGCCTGTATTTGTTTTCTATGTATGTCCTATTGACCTTGTCACCCATAAGTCCAGCGTATTTATGGTCCGTACTAAATACTGGCTTGTTCGAGTCACTTGATTTTGTGTTACATAGCAGCTGAGTAACAGTATTTTTCATTGTTCCAAAGACTTCTATTGGAAGGCACAGGCCACAATTATGGACAGGAGTAGGACCTGCTTAAAAAATGTTGTGGAGTTGGTGTACACATATGGACAGTCGGCGTACATGAACAACACTGAAATGTGAGACTGCTATATCAAATATGGATGAGACACGTCTGTGAAACAGCATAGTGTGCATGTAGCATTAAGGTGACCCAGTGCATTTGACCCAGAGTTTACATTTACAATTATATGTGAGTTTCTTTATTTGTGTTTCCATCATTGTCTTGACACTGTGTGATCTTTTCAGGTTTGCAGCAATGAAGCCACTTGTATATGCATTTCCACATGGGCCGGAACTGACTGCAGTATATATGACCCAAAGAAAGAGCCTGCTGTTAGAAAGGACGAAGGACCCAAGGGTTTGTGTCATTCTGTTGTCAATGTAATGCATGAGTATGCAGACTATATTGTACACAGGGAATTTGTTACTTATGGATTTACATAACATTAATTGTGGTTACATATACAGTTTATTAGTAGATGTCAGAATAGGATATATTAGGTTTGAAAAATGCTCTTTGAGGTTCAATAATTAGAGGGGCAAAAGAAGAAAGTAAGAAAGTCACACCATTTAAGGAGAAATCTTCAGGTTTAGATGATAGAACTTCATGTACCTAAATATTGAGCAGCTGTATAGAGGGATGGCAAGCCTTGCTGAATGTTGTCATGTAGTACATGTCTGTCTGAAAGTTTAGTCAGAAGTGTACATGTGTCTGTGTAATAATGGCAACAATGGATAACCATAAGGAAGGAGAAATGTGATAACTGAATTCTGAGTGTGAATGAAATTGAAGATCCAGAAGTGATATATAACTATTATAACTATTTATTTATCAAGCACCTTTCAATGGAGCTTTAGATTCGAAAAGGGGGTCAGATACATTGCTTAAAGGTGAGTGCAAATTAGTACAAAAAAAACTAAACTAGATTGATCAAGCTGAAGGAGGACTCTGACCATGATGGCTCAGTGGAAGGCTCTAGTGGAGATTCTAGATGGCTTTTCAGGTTATGTTTAGAAGGTTTGGAAGGTGGGGGACAGCCAGACATGTTTCAGTAGACAGTTCCATATTATGGAGGATGCGATGGAAAAGTCTTTCAGGTGGTTGTTAAAAGAGTAAATGATAAAGTGAAGTAGAAAGTCTTGTAAGGATGGGAGATTACTTGTGGGACAGTTTAGGCTGATTAGGCTCGAGATATGAAAGGGACAGGTTGTAGATGGTTGTCAGTTACAATACAGAAAACCTAATACAAATCTTTCAACATAACCTTCACTCTCAAATTAATTCAGTTGTTATCTGTTATTTACCATTTTCTAGGTATCCAATGTACAAAATATAATAATAGCAATAAGTTACCAAAGTGCTGATTCAATTTGTGCCCAAAGTTACACACATGCCACGTACTACATGTATTATTTGGATCTAACTCTACAGCAAATGGTATTGCTTAATGTGGCAGGTAGTATAGAGAGGCAAGAATAATACAGGCACATTTATGCATAAATATAAGGGCTTGTCTGCAAGTCGGTTGTCCCAAACGAGGGCTCTTTAACATTGTATAACCTAGACTTGTGGCTATAATGATGACACAGTAATGTGCATGTGTTATACACATATTTATATATGCTATCAAATCTTAATAGTTTATCTCCTGATTCATCCACATTTACCAGCAACCCTAAAAAGAAGCCTTCAAAGCAGTGGGGCCCACTGGGGGCAGAAAAGCTAAAAAAGTTGGAGCTGGAATCTAATTAGTTTCTATAGGCAAATTATTTCACTTTTTTTTAATAATAACCACATATCGTATATACTCAAGTATAAGCCGACCCGAGTATAAGCTGAGACCCCTAATTTTACCACCAAAAACTGGGAAAACCTATTGACTTGAGTATAAGCCGAGGGTGGGAAATGCACTGATCACAGACTTCCAGTATAAAGCCAGCAAGCCCCCAGTAGTATATATCCAGCCAGCTCCCAGTAGTATATATCCAGCCAGCTCCCAGTAGTATACATCCAGCCAGCCCACCGTAGCATACGGCCAGCCAGCCCCCCGTAGCATACGGCCATCCAGCCCCCCGTAGCATACGGCCAGTCTGCCCCCCATAGCATACGGCCAGCCTGCCCCCCGTAGCATACGGCCAGCCTGCCCCCCGTAGCATACGGCCAGCCTGCCCCCCGTAGCATACGGCCAGCCTGCCCCCCGTAGCATACGGCCAGCCTGCCCCCCGTAGCATACGGCCAGCCTGCCCCCCGTAGCATACGGCCAGCCTGCCCCCTGTAGCATACGGCCAGCCTGCCCCCTGTAGCATACGGCCAGCCTGCCCCCTGTAGCATACGGCCAGCCTGCCCCCTGTAGTATACGGCCAGCCTGCCCCCTGTAGTATACGGCCAGCCTGCCCCCTGTAGTATACGGCCAGCCTGCCCCCTGTAGTATACGGCCAGCCTGCCCCCTGTAGTATATAGCCAGCCAGCACTATATACTCACCTTCCGGGGCCCCGATGCTCATCGCGGCTCCCTGATGTCAGCACGGCTCCTCTTCTGTCTTCCCCGTGGCTCCTCTTCATTCTTCAGTCTTCTGTAACAGTCGGCAGAGACGCGGCCATGCGCTCTGCCGGCAGGCATATGCTGTGACGCAGCCGCTGCTGACGTTATAGATAACATGGCTATGTCTATGCCGGCTGTTACAGAAGAGGAGCCGTTGGGAAGACAGAAGAGGAGCAGTGCCGACATGGGGGAGCTGCACTAAGCATCCGGGCGCCGATGCAAGGCTATTGAGAAATTTCAGTTTTTGCATTGCAGACCATTAGTATGTTTTATTGGTTTCTGACAGAAACACTCAGCAGTAGTATCCCTGTAATGACGAGAATTAAGTGATTGTTAGTCCCATAGAATAAGGGAAATTTCATAATATATACTTGACGGCACAAGTGGGGTGGGGGAGATGGATAAACACCATCCAGCTTTAGAGCGCCTACCTGCTACACACTGCTGGTCTCATACAATATTTAATATGTAAATGCAATTTACCAAATGTTTTAGTTAGAAATAATAAATTGTCTTAATATTTTTTTTCATTTTTGTTTTTTTTTATTTTAAAAGTGTTATCATCCATTGAATATTTAGTTCTTTATTCATTTATTTATTAATTCCTTATCTACATATTGCACATTTTTTTTGTTGTAGTTTTTCCATTAAAATTGGGATTACATTTTTATATACTTTACAATTGTTGAAGATTTGCTTTTGGACTGATAAATACAGTATACATACAGTAATATTATAATTAAGGCAATGTAAGCCTCATATTTTCTGCAAATGTTTAGCATGCATGGTGGACTTACATGTGCATGTTAAATATGTCTGTAGAGCTACCTGCGTTTGATGGAGGCCAAAAAAGTGTCTTTTTGTCTGGCTTCTGTCTGCTAACATAAAATCAATGTATGGACCTACACTTTTCCGTATAAAAAGTTTTCCTAATTCAGAAAATAATGTAATGTCATTGTTTGTATGGTGAATAAATACGAGCAAAATTGTGCAGTTTAAAACTTGTCCTTTACTTCATCAATAGTCAAAAATAGCCCAAATAAACCGTTTGTTCTTAAGTTGAATTTGTATGTAAGTTGGAACTGTATATTTCATGATTGTAACTTCAGACAAAACTTTTTTTATCCCAGTGACATTTGGTTTTTCTATATTAGTGGGAACAAGGATTATCAATAAACCTTCATTACAGACACCTTACAGCTGATCACTGTAGTCTGGGGCTAAAGTAAAGCTTCACCAGAGGTCACAGTGAGCAGAGAGTTCCGTCTGTAACCAGGGTTTGTCTGTTAGTCGGGTGTCTTTAAGTAGGGGACTGCCTGTAGTAGAAATACCTCCATGTGCACCAGCGAAATAGTAAAAATAAGAACCATGGCATTCACTTTATTTGAACATTTACCATTTATTCCATCTTCTGTAAAACATCAGCAGGCATGCAGGGTGGGAGCAGGCGGCAGATGGGACGAGCTCTTCATTGGAAAAGACCATACAATTACAACAAATCATCAAAGAGTATAAAAAAAGATAGGTCTCACCAGAATGTCCTCATGAATGGTGGGTAGTTTGACACTCGAAGTGGAGCAAAAAAACGCTGTAGGAGGGTGGCTCAGTTCCAACTGGATGGTGGTTTACCTACTAGAAGTAAACATAGAAGATTTCTATAGAATCAGAGATCTAAAAAACTGTGAGAAATTAATACGGAAAGTATATTGGGGAATTGTAAAACTTTTCATTATACAAACCATGACATTCATTTGCTGAAACGGGACAAATTTCACTATATGCTATCTGTCTGAAGTATCCATTTAACATATACAGTACCTCTTGGCAATTATAACCTCATAAAATGTGTTGTGAACAGAACGTGAAGCCACAAAGATCAGATAATTTTCCATATTTCCATGTTACATGGTAAAGCGCAATAGTGCTGTAGTAAGATCTTAACCAGGATTTATACATTCAGAATTCAGAGTTGTTTTTATATATTTATATATTTATAAAAAAAATGACTTATTTCTTGAAAATAATCTACCTTTTCCCTTTCAAACAGTGAGCATGGCCACTAACAGACTTATAGGTGCAGTGGCAGGGACCATTCTGGCTCTGGGGGTGATATTTGGAGGAACAGGGTGGGGAATAGAGTAAGCAATTTTTCCAAGTTTAATGTCTGGTGCCTAGTGTGTGAGGTATAAGTATACCGTGTGTCTGAGCCTTCTGTGTACTTGTCCCATTGGCTTTGTGTCATGTGGTGATGACCGTACCAGTCATGTGATTTGACCGTGTCCATGTCATGTAATTTGCTCATGCAGTGTTGACCCTCTCCTGTCTGGGACAATGTGGGGCATAATATCAATTTATATCCTTCTTCCCCAAACCCAATCAGAACTGGATGTGTCTCTGTTTGTTGTCTAAATTTGTCTATAGTAGGAAAAACAGTGTAAACTGCATTCTATAAAGAAGTATTTATATATCTTTATATAAGACTACTTATCAAGCTTTTGATGTCTGGTTTTACAGAAACATGGTGCTAGTACCAAGTGGTTACCATGCCAGAAAACTACATTTCTGTGCAGTTACATGGTAGCCATGATACCCTTATATATTGTTATAGTATTCACATCTGTGTTAATTTCACACTGCTTGATATTCTGCAGCTATTGTAGAACATTAGATTTTTTTTTCCCCAGAAAAATAACATGTTTTATAATGGTGTGATGTTGAAAAATTCCAAAGTACCTAACCCTGGTCCCCTTTGACAGAAGGTTTTTCAGTTTGTGTCTTTAATGGTTTGCAGAATGCTGACTTGATGGCTTGTCACTAGCATAGTAATATAATGTAAGATTGGTGGAGATATTACCAACAAGACCTGACACATCTGCAGCATATCTTTAGTGTCACGGCCCAACCAGTGTTATCCAAATGCAGAACTATACATGCCAGTGTATTGAGATTAAATTATTGATGATAATCAATAAGGAACTTACACTTGCCTCACGCTAAAAATTAATAAATTTTCTTAATCTATTTGTTACTTACTAGTGTTTGTATTTTATCAGAAGTCTCTGAAGTGGATATATATAACTGTACTGAACTCTCCACCACCAGTACATTAAAGAGTAACCTTCCTTTCAGATGTTTTTCGATATTGTTTGGGGGAGAGTGTTGTGATCATGTTTCAAATATACTTCATTAAGAAATTATCCTTGGGCACCTCTCACAAACGTAAATGGCAGATGTATGCTACCTATACGAACGTCAGCAGCATACAGCCGCCATATAAGTGCATTGTGTATAAGTCCAGTATGGTGAGCACAATAGGGGTCATTTATCTTGGGCTTTACTTTTTTTCCTCTAATATTGTAGCTTTTTTGGCGGATTTGCACCACAATTTGCTACATTTCCACTCGCATGGCAAAGTTAGACACACAAGAATTTTTCAGTGTTGCACCTGATATATCTTTAAAATCCAGATGTAGGCATAAACAAATTATGCATTTTTGGTGCAAATCATGTTCAAAAAGTCATAAATAAACTCCAGTTCAGATCATGCGTAGGAAAAACTTTAAAAGAGATTGCAGAATAGTGTTCAACTTTTGAATAAAAATTCCCAAAAATCCCGTAGATTCACCAGCCAGATATATCAACCTCACGTAGGTTCAAAACCCAGAATAAGGCTACATTCAGACGGCCGTTGGCACATAGGAACATAGGAACATGTTCCATAGGAACATATGGCGCACGGCGCCGTACTACGGAGAAAGATAGTACATGTCTATCTTTCTACGGGGTACGGAGCGGTACGGGGTACCGTTGGGCGCCATACGTCCATTGCTGTCTATGGGGGGCGTATGTCGGCAGTGTGAATGTAGCCTAACCAAAAAAGACTCCCAATGTGTCTCTCAGTACCATGCCACAGCAAAAAAATTGTAGAGCATGCTCTATCTTTTGTCGGAAATACAGTGTGGCTACATGGCTCCATATGGAGAGGGGAGGGTGAGAATCGCTCCCCCTACCCTTCTACGCCATCATTTGTGAGTGAAAAGGGCCTTAGAAAAAGTGCTCCTTAGTTACAATGTTACATATTTGTTGCTTTGGCAAATCTGTCTACAAGATTGAAGAACGGTCTCTCTTTCTTGTCTTCTCCTGTTGCACAGCTGTGAGTGTTAATTCTTTCTGCTCTCACTCTGGCTGTAGTATGCTATGAGCATTATATTCACATATCAAGCTGCACGTAAAGGGCTCAATCCTCACTGCCAGAGCTCTTTAAACACACACAGGGAGATTAGATGTGAGCTCATGCAGCCTCCATACACTATAACGGCTGGAATACCCACCCCTTTGGCATGGAGTAGCTTTATTTATTTATTTATTTTTTTACAATCTAAGCAGAATTTGTTAATGAAGTATAGGAGAAAAATATTCACCACATTCCCCTGCACACAATATAAAAAATTATCTCAAATGATGGTAAGTTTTTAGCATTTAGTTCCCATATCAGTACCTCCGTTGACCTTTGTTTATAGTAAATTTCATGTGAAACTTTTTGTGTGAGATATTTTTACAAACTTTAACCAACAGATTTAACACCAACTTTAACACCCAGAACCACAGGCCTGATTTGAGGGATGAAACACTGTAAAGTGACCCTCCCCCTTTGGCCTTTCAATGTGACTCAGCTCTTCAGCTTATTTGCATATGGTTTTGGAGGACATTTTTTTTTTTATGTAAACAGGTGAGTTTTAACATATAGTAGAAAATTCTAGAAAGGATATTTTATAGCCCACAAGTTACCACTTATGAGGTCTCCATTTTAGTTAATGACAACTGTAAAGGATCTTTTCTTAGAGGCGTTCCTGTTTCTTTTGTCAAAGTGACATTGATAAGATGAGATAGATGCTTCTCATGTAAAATACTGAATTAAGTCATTAAAGTTCTGTATTTATCCAGTGCAAAGCAGCACTGGAGGTAAAGAAAAGCTGCTTCTATTCCCTTTGCCATTGAAATAATATACATAATAGGTGGAGATGTATGTTCATGGATGAGGACATTGACCATTCCATTGACATCCAAATAGTGAAAGGTCCAAAGATATCATCTCTGTTATAACCCAAATCAACTATTGGACTCAAACTGTGCTTAAATATGTAGAAAAGTGGTGTTTTATCCTGTTATTTATCAGTCGTGTGTCCATGATCTAGTGTACTTTGTATCTATGTGAGTTTACTTTTCAGTAAGTGTTAAAAGTAAAGTGTTATTGTTTCATGTAGCCATTCCCGATGCTGTGCAATACTTATTTGTATAGTTTCACTTTTGTTAATCTGTTGTAGATGTAGTAATAGTGAGTTTTTTTGTTACAGTTAAATGGAACACAGCAAGAAGGCTATGCTGTAGAATATATATTGTGCAGAAAACTATAGTAAGGTATAGAGTTAGGTACTTATATCACAATTACTCACTACTAACAAACTTTTCATAGAATGTACTACAGCTTAAAGTAATATTGTATTAGTCTGCTTCCAAACCATTGAGCTGTTATTATAAGCAGATGTTATAATGGTATGTACCACTTGTGTTTTCTGCAGGTAAGTACAATCAGACTTTCCTAGTGGACATAGGAAGATTGCTATTGTTTGAGCACTTGTCACTATTTGCATGTTTGCCATTTTTAATAAAAATATAATATTATGTTCTATGAATTTGCCAATATAATAGTAATAAGTTATGGTGGCTGTATGTTACAGTGTTAAGATCCAAAATTGTCATCTTTGGAGATGTATCACATTTAAGGGATATACATTAATATCAATATTAGTAATATGTAAGGAGACTACATTGCAATACCAAAGGAATAAACCATGTTGCCATCAGGAGACTGAGAGCTCTGTTCTAACTTTTGGCATGAGGAACAGTATTGCTTCTACGAAACAATACCTCCCTATGTATGGTGCCCAACAATGCCTGAATCACCATGTATAGAGTTCACTTCTCTAACAAACTAAGGTGCTGTATAGACTTAGTACTATTATCACTAATAAAATGCTACCGTATATCTAAGTCTACAATTGAGTTGAAATTAAGCCTATTAAGGATGTTTTCAGCAACATTACTTTTTGCCTCATATGTAGCCTCTTTTCACATTGATTATTTTCTCATTTATACCTTTTAAGTAGACAGTGATTCCATTGATCATATGTCTCAAAATTGCTGGGTACAAACTTAGTAACTGTGATTCCCATATCCTTTCCCAACAGAGTTTTTATGTAACACTGATGCTTCGATAATATACTGTCCCTTTTGCTAGCAATATAGTCACTAAAAAAATAGAAACATCTAAAAGATAACCTTTATTATATTCATTAAAATAGCATTCAGCTGGTGACTGCAACAATATCCACATAAGAGAGTGTTCTGCAATACTTATGATATCTCACCCCCAGGAACACTTTGTCACTCCACATTTCGAGACATGGTACTCGTAAAGAAATCCTGACTCTCAGGTCCACAAACAGATTAATAACCCACTGACCGTACACCTTTTGACGTTCACATAGCCCGGCTCCCCAGGGGTCTCGCTGTGAGAAGAGGGACCAAATCTTGTCCCTTCAATGGGTCTCAAAGTCTGTAAGAGTACGTAGGGTAAAGACAGACACAATAAAAACCTATTATAAGCGTAGGTAATACATGGCTGGATAATGTAGCCATATTGCACATGCCCACTAGACTAGCAGCAGGGTATAGCATAAAGTGCAATCGTTAAATGAGTGAGCACATAGAACAGCTAATATGACAAAGACTTAGCTCAATATGTATTTGCAGCATAGAGGTAGATATGGCATGAGTCCATATTAGAGGTGGAGAGTCAATTCAATAATTTCTTGAAAGACAGAATTCAGCGGATATTTCATAGGGAAATTAGAAGGGAAGAAGCAGGAATAATAAGAGCTTCAGTGAGTGCAGAAGAAAGCAGTTTGCTCACTTGACTAGTGTTAAGTTTGTTGAATAGTTAGTGGCCTTGCAAATGAAATATATGTCAGCCCTCATGCTTTGCTTGCTGCCATTAGAATGAGATAATCTCAATCCTTACTATTTATTCTGTGAAATTTGGTAAAGTTCAGTGTAATGGGAATACAGACTTAATAAATAATGCCTTGGCACATGATAGAAGAGGAAGCAAAAGAGGTGCCCACAGGGTAATACTGCAAACTTTAATTGTAAATGAATAGATGATAAAAAAAAATGTGCCATACCAGGCACTATTTTAAAATTAATATGTAATGGGAAACACCATGAAATTCATATGTAGTGTGAAACATATGGAATGATACCATCATACAGAATTCTTTAACTGCCGCACTGGTTTGGGATTGGTAAACTGGATAGTCAGAACCTTGGAGGAAACACAAACCACAAGAAGCATTGAGTAAACAAAAACTCTATATTGGGTCAGTTTCTGATTTCAAAGCACTATTACCTGTTTTTAAGAAAAAGAGACTTTCGGTGAGAGCTTAAATATTGTGGCTAATGGGGATTTCTCACTTCTTGGAAGGCTTTTTCTTTTAAAAAAAAGCCACTTTTGTCTCATGAACTGACCCAAAGAGTTTCTGGTCGCCCATTCCTTTCTGTGGTTTGTCTCCTCTGTACACAAAAGTCCTTATTCACTGCAATTACTAGATATAATTGTTCAACTGAATGAAATACAAAGGGGCAGGGAGGCAAACTGGCCTGGAAATCTACTTTCCTAAGTGTTATACTGAGCTCTGACAATGATCTGTCTAAGCAACATGTTGTAGTAAATTCAAAGTGACAAGGCTAAACAGTGATTATGAAGTCATTACCTCAAGGGTCCTTTTCGATATTCAAGTGTTCTGTGCGGTTTAAAGGAAATGATCTCTCATGTACCACCTTTTTCTTTAAAGCTTGCTCACTACCTAATATTGTTTGATGGTTCATATAAATGTCAAATAAATTGCTTTGATGTTCAGAATAGTACAATAATAGTATAATAGTACAACAAACATAAAAACTGTTATTAAAGTATGAATAAAGGTTATATAAAGAGGGCAATTTATTGATAACTTTTACGTTGGTCATCAAATTAGCTTCAAAGACAGAGTCATATAATGAATCATAAAACTAACTGTCCTCTCCATTCTGGAATAAAAAACACAATCCACAATAACATCTTGTAACTCATGTTTCAGAATTTCACAACTATGGAATATGTAAAGGTTTTAAAAACAATGAAAAAGAAAATGCAAAAACAAAATTGTATTGCCCTTTAAACACCCTATTACTAAAACATCTAATCTTGGTCACATGAATGCCCCCCTAACCTTTTTTATTGCAAAATAAAATGCTGTTAAATTATTAGCAGTTAAAAGCTTAATGGAATGAGGCCAGTGTAGAGAATGTATTACAAATTCCACATTTACTAGATGATAATAGAGATTAATCTGTTTGTATTTCTTAGGTTAGAACACAAGATTATTTGCCTGCTTTTCCCTTTTGTGGTTGGTTCTTATGTTTTTCTTCCCATAATCCTTTACCACAGGTCCTAGTGCCACCAACCTTATAATAGGGTCCATCGCTGGTGCCATCCTGGTAGCAGCTATTGTCCTTGGGGGTACTGGATGGGGCTTTAAGTAAGGAACAACGCATGTCTTCTCTTCAATGGCAAAGCCATAACTCTTTCTGCTTAATGTATATCACATTTGAGTTTCTGCTACATGGTTCAAGTATTTTTTACTACTTAGAAATGTTAATTAAACCACCGGCAGAAAGAAATGAATGTCACTTGGGTGATGAGATAGCTTTGAAAACAAACGTTTGCCCAATTTTTAGATACATTTGAATCTGAGCTTCAATTTTGTTATTTTTGTGTTCTAATGTAGACAGATACTTATAGCCACGGAAGATTGTCTTAAATTCACCTGAACAAAACTCCTTCAAAAAATCATCTGGCTGTAGATTAAACACAGTATAACACTCCAAAAGTACAGTTTGGTGGTGCTCTATTCTGAAGTAGCAAGCATCGTATAATAGCAGAGAAGAAATAGAATGAATGGGACTCAAAGCTTTTCCTTTTTTTCAAAAGAAAGGTTTATTCAAAAATACATATCTGTATTGCAAAAAACATGTTACAGGGTAGGAAGGGTTGTGAGGACTATAGAGTTCTATTCAGTTAGCTTTCTCCAAAACCCTTCCCTCCTTGTATCGCGTTGCAATGTGAGTATGTATTTTTGAATAAACCTTTCTCTGGTAGATAAGGAAAAGAGGTGAGTGCCATTCATTCTATTTCTTACTGGATATTTTACAGTTCATAGTATTAAATTATTCACCTGATCCACACCATCACACCATCCTGCTGAGGTCTTCAGCCTCTTCCTCTAGTTTTGAGGCCTGGTTCTTAGCATTAGTGAAATCTTCATAGGTTTAAACCATTCATAAACCCCATAGGAGTGAGCAGTGTTAAAAACAATCTGCCAGGTTAAGTTGCTTAGGGTTAGTTTATCTATGCAAAAATGTGATTTTACAGCAGTACAACCATCCTTATAATTTGAAGCTCTATGCTTGTAATGTTTCACAGTGAGTTTGTAAAGTTGACTCACCATCTGTATAAATGACGACATGTGATCCAATCTTTCCTCTGAGCTGAGTCCGGCATATGTCCATCCTGCTCAGCTGTACCCTAAGAATAAATGAGGAGGTTGAGAGAGTGTGCTGAAGAGAACAAGGGAGAGTTGAGGAAGCTAGTGTCACACACAGACAACGGCTCTGTTGCATATTAGTGGGTTTAGTTAGTGAGGATTATTTTAATTAACAGGTTCCCTTTAAACTTTGTACTCCACTTAGCGATCAACCCCTTTTAATAGCCAGGATCACATAACAGCTTTAGCATAGTTTTTACCATTATTACACTGTATTTACAGATACTATTTGTCATTTTCTTGTGTTCAGCATCCATATCTTCAAAATCCATTTGCTTTCTTGACCCTTAAACTAAAACAATGTGGATCATATTAATTCCTACATATTTAATGGAAATGGAATTAATACCTTTATAGTGTAATTGGCCTCACATGGAATAAAATAATTATCTGTTTAAATGTTTGTCCTAATGCATATTTTATCAAGCTTTTTTCACAAACTAAACACATTTATACATCATATTTCATATAAGGAAAGCATTCTAATAGTTATTTATTTGCAGTAATGTGCAGCTGGATTGCCCTGTTACCCTTATTTTCTATATTTTCTGCCACCCAAAAAATATATGGCATACACCATGATACTCATGAAACACAATTATTCAATTTATGTTTTAGCATACAAAACAAATCAATGGGCAGAGATGTTATCATATTATTTTAATCAGATAATTTTATGCTTTTGTGAAGATGTTATAGATAACGGCGCACATTTAAAAGAATTATCTAAATCTGATGGTAACCATCAAGCGATTTAAAAGACATATATCACCAGTATAAAGGATTGTAAACCAAGCACACTTGCATGTACATGGTGTATGCCCCATTGGGCAGGATCTGTTCTTCTTTAAGACAAAAAAGGCTTTTTTAATTATGCAACTATGCATGAGGGGTGTTAACGGAGCTTGGAGCCCCTCAGGCTCATTTAATACTGTTCAAAGCCTTTTTTTCATGCAAATTACCCCCAAAACTAAATATATTTTCATAAACTGCCATTAGAAAGCATTGTCCCTATCCCTACATTGTTCCTTTATATGCCTGTGAACTTAAAGGGAACCTACCACCACGAATCTACCTATAAAGGTAGATCGGGTGGTAGGTGGATGTATGGGACGTGAGGATAGCCCTTTTTAGAGCTAATCCTCACGTCCCCGCTAGCGTCACATAAACTTTATTGCCCTAATATGTTAATTTAATTAAGCGGCTACCGGGGCGTGGAGTAGCCGGACACGAGGCTACACGGCGCGGCTACTCCACGCCCCAGTAGCTGCTTTCCCCCGCCTACCCTGTGATCTTCGGCACGCAGCTCCTGGCAGCTGCGCGCCCTCGTCCGAGAAGCCGGAGTTCTGCGCATGCGCAGTAACTCCGGCCAAGATGCGCGATCTCGGGAACGAGGCCGGAGTTTGCTGCGCGCCGAAGATCACAGGGTAGGCGGGGGAAAGCAGCTACTGGGGCGTGGAGTAGCCGCGCCGTGTAGCCTCGTGTCCGGCTACTCCACGCCCCGGTAGCCGCTTAATTAAATTACCATATTAGGGCAATAAAGTTTATGTGACGCTAGCGGGGACGTGAGGATTAGCTCTAAAAAGGGCTATCCTCACGTCCCATACATCCACCTACCACCCGATCTACCTTTATAGGTAGATTCGTGGTGGTAGGTGCCCTTTAAGCAGTGAGGTCCTAAAGCTGTATGCAAATGACCTGAGAGAGGTCCAATGAAACATTATCATATTCAGGAGTCCAGCTTATTCATGAGTGGGAAGCACAGCCACACCCCCAGTGCTTGACTGACAGCCTGTATAATGTGACCCTCCTGGCGCTGGCTCCTCTATATACTTTGTGGTTCTCTAGGCCATGCCCCCTGCAGCCGGTGTGTGTATTTAACTGCTCCACGATGCAGCCATGTGTATAGCAAAACATGTCAGGCACTTGTGTAGAGCAGAAAACAGCATGTTAGCAGATAAACACAGACACTAGCAATACTTTACTATCCTTTACACACAGACATGAGCAGGGGGAGGGGTAACAGGGATGACATCACGTTATCTCTCAACCTCATTTAAATAATAAAGGAAAGATGATTTTATAATGATTAATGCATGAATTAAATAGATAAAGGTAGAAGTGACAGAATTAGTGCTTTGGTGTACTTGGTTTACAATCCTTCATCCTGGTGGTATATGTCCTTTAACTTTAGTCTGTAGTCAAGTCATATTTAAGATCTCTGTGGTCAGCAATATTCATTATTTTATGCTGGGACTCTTTTGTGAGCTCAGTGTCAACATTCCAGGTAAATACATTTTATTTACAGTGGAACATAGTATAATTCTTATTTCATAATATTACAGTGTACTTGCAAGTTTTACATACTGGCTCCTAATGACATCTATGATGTTTGATTAGAAAGAGGGTGAGCATGGGACCCTACCAAGACCCCCCTGGTCTTCCCCAAGCATATGTATATTTGTGTTTTCTTTTCTGCCCCAGAAATAAAATTAGCATGACATTAGCATAATACCATAAATAAAAACGTCTTCCAAAAAACAAGCCCTCATGTGCCTATGTTAAGGTAAATATAAAAAAAATTCTGGGTGTTTGAATTTCAACAATGGAAGAGCAATGCCTTCTCTTTGTTGCACCGAAGACCAAACTTCAGTACAATCAGCAATGGTTTTAAAATTAACCACCAAATATAAATAAATATTAGATAATATCTCTGTAGACAATGAATACACTTTGTTTTAAAAGAAAAATTCTAAAACTTTTGGATATTTACATCTGGACATCTAATGGTACAGATCTCTTATTAAGGACTGTGGTAGGAATAACAAACAAAGGCTTATAATAAAACTATAACATATAATGTAATGAAATGATATAATTTACTAGAAAAAACAACATAGTTGTCAAGGTACAGGAAATCTAGATTGAAGTGCATGTTTCTCAAAAAAACTATTCAGCAGCTATCTTTCCACCCAAAGTGTCATTTTTCATTTAACTTAAAAACAAAATTGAGTTCTATTTTTCAATGATAACTGCATCAAAAGGAACCCAATGATAATAATATTCTGTAGCAGAACCTCAATCACTGGCCTGGCCTAGCACACAGCTTGACGTGCATGTTATTATTCAAGTGGATGGGAACATTAAGATACTTAATTTAAGCTTCTGGTGAAGGGGCTAGCTGTGGTAACCTTACTCACTGTATGTTTTTATTTGTCAACTACGCAATAAGCTTGAAAAAAAAATAATAAAATAGTTCTACAGATATGTGACAATGCTTGAATACTTGGACTGCTCCAACATCTTATGATATGATGATTTATTCTACTGTGTGCAGCTTTCTAGTTTGTGAGATATGAAGAGGA
The DNA here is from genome assembly GCF_040894005.1 of Engystomops pustulosus. Lineage (NCBI taxonomy): Eukaryota > Metazoa > Chordata > Amphibia > Anura > Leptodactylidae > Engystomops > Engystomops pustulosus. The sequence goes on along the minus strand of NC_092418.1, from coordinate 68,512,124 downwards.
CAAAGTACTGCTATAGCAGATAGCTCTGTTGCTGCAGGAACGACATTGCAATCTCATTGGACTGGCTAGTTCCCTTCACATTTCAGCAGGACGCCACCGAGTCGTAAAGTGTTGGCATAACCTAATAATATGCTATCACTTTGTAAGATGAAAACCCTTTATACTGAATGTATGCTCAAAAGAGAGTAAAAGGAATTCAAACATGGGAATTGCATAGATGGACCTTTGTGGAGACAAAATAGCTTCTTTACTTAAAGGGAATCTTTTAGCAGGGTGGTAGCCATGTACTGTAAGCCCCATTGCAAATTAGCCCACAAGTGTTATGGTGTCCATCACGAAGCACTAAAGGCTTCTTACTCTACCACTGTAATCTGCCCAAACCCACTCAGTCAAACCCCTCAAAGCCCCTCTTTCTTTGTCATTCCTCTGGCTGATGGAATCTCTAAAAAGGTGAAAGGGAGGAAAAAGGATCAGGGATTATGGTTGCATGTCCTGGTCTTTCGGATAAACAAACAGAGGCTATGAGCTTGCATACAGAAGATACTTATAGTCAGAACACGGGGAAACGCATTATGATGCCATATTGGCGACTTCATCTGGCCTAAGACCAAAGGAAATTTGATTCTTGTTCTGTAACTATACAAAACTGGGATTTACATCTTATCACTGCACCTTATGAATTTGTGCTTTAAGATTTGTTAATAATATGGGTTTTGGTGGAAAAGTTCTAGTTATATTTCACACTTAACATGAACAGTGTTCTAGCTATTTTATCTTATAAATAAATAGGAAAATATAGAAAGATCTAGGTATCAGGAAAATGCTGAATATATGGAATAATACTAAGATGTATTTGTACTGAAGTCTACAGAAATACTGCATTTTGTGCCTCAGATTGGTCTTTTATTGCAGTTGTCTTGAAACCATTCCATGTGCCCCATGATCCCTAAGGTTTAACATTGCATCGTGCCCTCAACTATGACATTATGATATATACATGACATGTGATCTTCACATGAATCAGATGGCCATTGACATCTTGTCTTAAAAACATCAGTATAGTACAGTCGTTAAACCAGTAAGAACTATATGTGTGCTGTAGGAGATTCCTCTATTTTCCACAACTTTAAGACTACCCCGTATATGTGCACATCGAAACTCCTTTTAGTGTTCCAAACTTACTTTTTACCTTTTTCATCTCATATAATCATCATTATTTACAATCAAACTTCAATCTATTCACCATATTGCACAAAGTCTATTAAAGTACATAAATAGATAATATTAAAGTTTCCACGGTTCACTTCTGCATTGGAGTCCAGGTGAGCCAAGCACAAGGCCGCTCCTTCCTCAGGCACGCACGCTCCAGCTCCTCCTCTTCACTAACATATCACCAAATGCTATAGAATCATTCAATCACAATTTAATAATATGCAGGATGCCCATCACAAAAACACATTGCAATTACACTGTTCATTGAATCCAAATGGGTTCTTAGTTTGTAATTGTGTAATCCAATACACTTCTCTCCGTAACTATTCTTAATCTGTTCAGTGTCACTGCCACTTATCTGTTCCAGGACCACTTTACAGTATGTTCTTTTTCCAAAAAATGTCTGGCCAGCCCGATTTCATGTAAAAAAGATAAAAAGTATGTTTGGATATGCTAAAACGAGTCAAGGTATACATTTACAACTTGGCTCCACTGTAACAGACAGAACCATAGAACCCCTTTGATCCTGGCTGTTTAAGTCTTAGATACAGAAGTGAATACTGAACATGATATTTAAGTGGTTTAACAGTGGATGTCAGCCCATCACTTTCCCTTCCCAAATACATTTGTAGTTTTGTTTATTCTGGTAAAAGTATTGCTTTGTATCTTTGATCAAGCAAATACAGTGAAAAGTTCTATAATTTATTAAAAAGAAGCAAACAAAGTTAAAAGCTAAGACAAAAGTCAAAAATGCTGTCCCAGCTTACAAAAAAATGGAATCAATAAAAATGTAGATTATATTAGTTTAAACAGTTTTTAATGTGCAAAGAATAAAAATATAAAATACACAGACTTATTTGATTTCAACCCATACAATAACATTGATGTATTGTTGCTACATTGTGATTGGCATAAATATGACACACAAAAAAATGAATGCCTAAAATAGCAGTTTTTTTTCCTTTTCCTCCCCCCCCCCCCAAAAAAACAAGTGACATTGACAAAGACAACTAATTTCACAAAAAACAAGCCCATATAAATTGATGTCAAAACAGTAAGGAAACATCAGGCATCCTGATTTAAAATTTTTTTTAAAAAATGTACACGTTTTTTTACTTTAAAATATGTGATATTTTGGGGGTTCAAGATTTAATATTTTGACATTTTTTTTCTTTATACATTGTTATTTAACGAATTTATTTTGACATTAGAAATGAGTTAAAGGAAATCTACCACCAAGATGAAGGTGTGTAAACCAAGCACACTTAAATGCTGGTGTCTGTTCCTCTGGCAGGATCTGCTCTTCTTTCAGCTTCTAAAGCCATTGTTTTTATGAAAAAAAGGTTTTAAAAATCATGTACATGAGCCTGAGGGTTATATTGACATCTATTGAGCCTAGTGCTCCTCTGGCTCATTTGCGTAAAGTCTTATTTTTGTAAAAACAAGGGCATAAGAAGCAAAAAGTAGAGCGGATCCGGTAGAGGGGGCACACCTCAATATGTCGGTGTACTTGGTTTACAATCTTTCATCCTGGTGGAAAATGTCTTTCAAGATGCAGTCTTTACTTGCCGTATCCTCTTATAATACCTACTATTATAATACCTATAATAACTACATATGAACAACCATAATTTATATTTTAACTGCCAAATAATTAAGATCCCGGAGTTTACTGGACCATAAGCCATTTAAAACCCTAAATTAGCTGTCTTCTTCCTCCAAGGACTACTTTATACCAACAACAATCCTGGAATGGAAATTATAACCATTGGTTATAACCTGCACACATGATAAGAATCCATTAATGCCTCACATTTCTGTATGTATATTACACACTTCCTGTTATTGTGGTATCAGAGTGTATTTTTAGATCTAGCTGATAAGGATTAGTATTTACACTGATACTTTTAGATTGATAAACTAGCTGATAATCAGCGGTTAAAACCAAGAATATCAGGTTTATCAAACATAAGGTAAAGTACAATTACAGTAACCTAGAAATTAACAAAGATCTCTGTTCATACTTTCTAATTTAATGGGTTATATTGCACTCTATAAACCTTTGGAGAATGGTAGGTTTTTGTAAACATAGATTTTGGCCTAAAAAGGTTAATAATACCCACGTTACAGTTTGAGACATAATGGCAGCTGTTAGAGTATAAACAGCCATTTGTTTCCCTATTTCTTTTTTTCATGTAGTTTGTAAGTCAAAGCCAAGTGTGGATCATAAAAAGAAATAATAGTGAAATTAAAGAGATCTGCTGATTGATAGGGTGCCAGCAGTCAGATCTGTTAATGCTAGGATATGTGTAATGCTGTAAGGGAACAGACACAAATGGAAAGGTAGGGCAGACATGGATAATAAGCCCTAAAGTCACAACTTTCCCTGCCAAAGTGGTCGGCATTCCCTTCCTGCGCCAAAGTAAAAACACAAACAGGACAAAACAAACACAGAAGAATAGTTGTACAGATACAAAGAGGACAATGCAGTACAGAATCACAAGGCAAATGGATAGTCAGAACACAGGCAGTTGGTCAAAGAATTCAAAGTACAGAAGTCCAGAAAATGCTAGCTAGTTTCAAATAAGACTTATAGGAAGCACAGGTAAATCTCTTAAGAGATTTCAGTCCCAGTCCATAAAGTGATTGGAGGAAGCATCTGTCCATCACAGCTAGCTAAGAATCTAAGAAGCTAGCTTAACTGTCTGTAGCCTAGAACAAAATCAATGGGAGACAGACGGGTCTGCTGGAAGTCAACTAAGACAGCCAGGAGTGAAATAAGTCAAAGGAGTTCATACTAATCTAGGACACAAACTAAACTAAACACAAAATTACCGCCAGCAGCAAATCTTCTGCAACAATTTATGGGAAGAGGATGATGCTGAAGCCTGAATGGGTACAGATGTTACAATAGGATAATTGATCTGTATTCAAGTCTGAGAATACCTCAGTGATGACTTATATGTTTTTCCTCCTTCCTCTGAATCAGTATATGGAAACAAAGATTTGCTGCCAGTTTCATCCATGTCTATTCATCCCCCATAGGTCTGTAAGATAGGTCCCATACAGTAAAGATCCTTTACAAACTCTGTAGATAGTGATGACCTAAAGGAAAGGCAATTTAAAGGTAGAGGAGGAACATGAAACAGAGGAGATTGAAGGGAATTGTGAAAAGGTAACCACTGCATTACTTCTAAGTAAAGAAAAAATGTCAAGTAGAAAATATATTTATTTACATTATTTTAAGATGTCTAAACTTAAAGACTATGTTGGATTATGTGCTATTCATCAGAGGGTTGAAGAAAAACTAACTGTACTAAATGTGCTGCATGGAGTAGTGGAGGATATGCAAGAATCTTTGATTAATGTGGCTTTATGTGGACCTGGTTGCTGTCCATGAGCTTAACCATATGTTGGAACCAGCATTAGTAATGTACGACATGAGCAACGTCTAACATATAATATAAACATATAAATGTGTATATATATCAGTATATGTATATATTTATGTGCCACATTCCTGCTTTTTCAGCTCACATGTATCTACAACTGCCTGCTTTTATCTTGTGCCTTAAAGATGTGTTGAAAATCACTTTTTTGTTTGGATTAATAATACTATTCACACAAGTGTCACAGAACACATGGCTGCATATGCATATTTTGATACTACTGTTCTGTGTTTTGCATGTAAAACTGGTGGCGGTAGTGGTGCATATGCCAAGTGTTACCAAACTGAATGCATGAGCCCTTTTGCTTGATGCCCCACATAAAGCCAGATAATGGGGAGGTTGCACCCTATGTATGTTGCCTTGTAATGTCATGCTACATTTCTTTACAAACTTCACTCTATAAGGAGAATGGACATCAGTGCTCTGTGTACTTACCATTTAACAATACTTTATAGCTGCAATTTCTTTACTAACCAATTAATGAGTCCATTCCCCTTGGCGTGCATTATCTTTGTGGAAACAAGTTACATATTTTTATTTATTTTATTGTGTACAAGTTGGTCGGCTAAAGTGGTAGAGCAACGTTCACCAACTGACTCTTCATTCCTTGTTATCATTACACTTTGCATAGACCAAACCACATCCTTTGTAACTCTCATGGCTATAGACTACTCCATAACTATTGAATAATAGTAAATTACAAAAATTATAAATACATTTTTATAAGTTTTCCAAACTTCTGATGATTATTTGGACTCATTGTCCGTGGTGACGCGTCTGCTCTGCCATGAACATAGCCATTATTTTCGTGTTTATTAAATGTCAACTAACAATACCTTGCTTTTTTCTCACCATTCCATCTTTCTTTGTTGTATTTTGGAAGAAATGTCAAAAAGAGAAGATACGACCCATCACAGTCTGGAATATAAAGCAACTTTGCCACAAACGTCTTCCTTCACTATCAATGAGCGCAAGTTCATTACTATGTGGAATCTGCTTTGTCTCTTCCATCACCATTTACATTAAGCCTTCAAAACTATGATACAATATTCTCAATAGCTTTTTATACAGGTCTAAGAATTCAGACAACTCCTGGAAAGTGCATCAACTACAAGACACCCTATAAAATAATAAAAAGTGCAATAGTTTTTTTTCATAAAATGCAGGGCTGATCGTGAGAAACAACTGAAATGTCTAAGCATTGTCTAGCATAAGCATGACTAACCTTCCTCAATGAACACTGGTAAAAACCCAAGGCATGTCAATTTTTTTGAAAATAGAGTAAAGCTGCATGGCACAGTGCTAGCTTGGACAACCAGCTATTAGGCCAACCTTCAACACCATCCCCAAACGATCAACGATGGAGAAAACCAAGGAAAAGACTATTTTATGACACAGGATCATAATAACATGCTTTGCAGTCTTTTAAACTTAAAGCAAACTTTTGCTGAAATCCAAGCCATGATTTTCTGCAACAGCAGAGCGGACATGAAGTCATTTAATGAAAAGCAAATTATTGAGGACATGTACATATGAAAATAGAAAACTTTAAAATATCAAATGTATTGAGAGATTTTCTGACAACAAAAGCTTTATGTGTATGTAAAAAATATAAAAAAAAATTAAAATACATTGAAATATATGCATATATTTATATGTATATAGGTATGTGCTATATATTTTCTATATTACATACATGAATGAATATATATATATATATATTTATATATATATATATATATATATTCTACCCCCTCATTTTTTTCTAGCATGTAGGGTAGGCACGCTGGGCTTGCATACATAAATACGGAAGATTAAGCATGTACATGCAGGAAATTTTGGCACAAAACAGGTGTGATCTAGGGTTTGTATGCTTGAAACCAAAAACGTACACCTTTATTAAAGTATATACTGTAAATGGATATGTATTTAAGAAATCTAAATATGATTAAGTTCCATTTTTTGTCAAGCAAATTTTGTACATAATGTATGAAAACAAATATAGCTACATACTCAAATTATTCACTAAAGTGCCAAGATCATATGCACATTTCTTTTATCACATCTCCATTGTGCATGTAAATATGTAACTGTTTGCATCATTTTCTTAACTTTTTTGCAAGGCTAGGAATGTCATTATGTCAATGTATAAATACATAAAATCGCTGTAAGAATTAGGCACCGCTGCTTATAAAAATCTGACGTATCAGGGAAGATTTATGGAACTGACTGAAAGTAAAACCATATTTCTTAAATATCAATTCAATCACAGTTCAGTTTTTATTTTACAGATGCTTGTTGTGATGCATTTTTCTTAAACATTTTTAGACAGTTTCATAAATTTCCCTCTGTCTATAATTCAGTGTGATGAAGAATTCAATGCTATGTCACAAAGTCTTCTATCTGTTGAAACACATCTTTATTTATATGTTTTTAGGAACAATACCCTTAGGATGACATGAAAATATTGTCCAGGTCACGTAAACTCTAAACATTTGAGTAAAAACTAACCACTCCATTGCACTTCCATTGGTCTAGATTAAATTGGACAGCTTACTACATGCATTAGATACTGTTGTGTAAGCTCTTCTTGATACCTGTCACTTTCGACCAGCTAAAAAAAAACTGACAATACTTTAGAGAACACTTTAAAGTAGTCTCAATGCTCTAATCCAGTTAATCTACATTTCTGGTATGGGATAAAAACAACTTTCTTCATCATTTATCCAGTCAAGGAGGGAGGAGAGATCCAGTTCCAGTCAAGCTCCCGTGCCCCCTTACATCGCTACAGTTAGATATGAAACTTCTTGGAATGCGCTGTCCGTCTGTTACTTCACCGCCAGAGTGCTCATCTAAGGTCGGCTCTACAGGTGAACAGTAATGTGCATGGTGCTGGTGGGATTGAGAGCTAGCCAGCGTATGCAGTGCACCTGTAGTGCCCCCCCAGACATGCACCCCAACACCAAACTAACAGGAAGTGTGAAGCTGAAGTGTAGTGACTTAAAGCTGGGGACTGTGTGGAGGGAATGTGGGTCCGAGCAAGAGCTGCCATGAGAAGGCGGGGGAGCTGCACTGTTTTTGAAAGCTCTCCTACCTCCTTGACTCGATAAATAAAAGAAGACAGGAACAATAAAAGTTGCTTTTATCCCAAAGCAGTAAAGCAGATTAACTGGATTGGAAGTATTGAGAAGACTTTACAGTGTTCTCTAAGGTACTGTCAGTGTTTTATTAGCCGGTTGAAGGTGACCAGTTCCCTATAAACACAGTTTTAGTTATTGTATCCTCTTACACTGTACCTACAGATGTGTCCACATAACCTTTGCTGCATATGTCCAGATGTTTTTCGCAAATTGGCAGTTTTTCACCTATTGATATTAAAACCTAATATGCAATCTATCTAATATATGTGTATATGCAGTCCACCTAGTAATTGTGTTAATTATAGCACTGCAAGAGTTCTGCTTGCATTTAAAGGTATTGGACCACATTTAGAAATCAATTTGCGCCTGTTTTCACCCATAGATTGCACATAAATACATGTTCAAACTGCATACTGCAATACTGCACATGTATTCATGAAGTGTCTGTGCTCATATTGTATTGCTGCTGCACTATGCATGCTGCAAAACAATACTGTACACAAAATAGGGCGTTCCGGTGCACAGTCACATTGGCCCCCACATTTATGTTGGAAGTCCGTTATAAATGTGGTGCATGACGGGTAAATTGAGTGTACCAGAAAAAAACTGGTGCTCTCAGTTTATGCACTGCATCACCTGAGCATGCACTACATTCATGAAGATTGTGCTCCAGTCTTCATGAATGTGATGCAACCTGCATATTAGGGACTTTTGCCTCACTAATAATACATGTGGACCACTGTGTAAAACTGATGAGATATTTAAGCTCTTAAATGGAGTCAGTGTTGACCCTGAAAACCTAAGAATATGTTATGTTGCTTTGAGTAACTTCTATAGTATAGAACCAGAAACCTGTTTTTACTCAGGGCAAATTGGAGAAGCTGTGGACTAACCAGAGCTGTCAAAGCATCTAACACAATCTGCCATTTTGTTTGGTCAAAAATGATAAATTCCCTTTAACTGAATTAGGAAAAAGTTGAAGGTGGACACATCTGTAGATAGTGATAATAATACTGATAGCTTAATGTAGAAGTGAAGACAAGGTCCTCAATCCCTGTCACTTGTTTTATGCTTAAAACATCCCGAAAGGTCCCTCAAATAAGACATCTCATATTGTGCTACTGTCATAGTATGAGGGCTTAAGGACCTGCAGGATGGGAGGTCTTTCACCCTTTGGCATCTTTTTACCATACTCTTCTCACCTGATGTGCAGGACACAGCCTCAGAGCTGTTGCAGAGAGCAGGCGAGCCGCTTTATCAGCGATTCTCATGATAATTAAAGGGGTCTGCACTGAGTCATCCTGCGAGCTGGGCTGAAAGTTTCATAGAAATCTATAAAGTTTTGGAAACCTACCAGAAAATTGTTTTTAGCTTTCAGCAGCGCACTTACAATAGGGCAAATTAATGTCTAAGCAAGTCCTCAGGGTCTTGCCTTTGAGCAATAAGGAAAAGGATCCAGCATTAGTGGAACCTTTGAATACGTTTTACTTCCGAACAGGTTATTCCATAAAAAGCCTCAGCTATAACTTACATATGAGCAATGACCTGGCATTTTCTATATGTATACTTGTCTTTTAAAGTAGAAAACCTGACCTAAAACAGAAGAGTGGCAAAGGATTTCAAAGATATGACTTTCGACTGAAAACCCACATCTGTCTATGAGTAGTATGTTGTGTTTCAGCTCAGTGCCAGATACGACCCATAAACAAATGTTGTCACCATGCTTTTCAAATCCTGTACAACTCATTTGTATTGGCTGTACATGGTTAATGGACATTATTTTCCCCCATATTTAATTTTTTCCCATTTCTATTTATTGTTAAAAAGTAACTGTCATTTGAGATCATTTTAATATTGTTGCGGTGGGAGTGTTGTGAACATTTTTCTAATATACATGATTAAGAAATTGTGTGACCATTTTTAATGAAACAGGCTGCCCCTTAGTAACTGCTTTATTTCTCTGTTGATAAGGAAGATGAATATTCCAGTTAGACTCCTCTTGCTCATTTTGCTCATACAAATTTTTATTTTTTAATTTAATTTAACTCATCCCTGACCGCTGACAAAAGATGTTCTCTTCTGCTCCCACTATAATGAGGGTGCAGAACTGGGTCTCCGACTGTACCCAACAGCCAGAGACTCTAGGGGGGAGGGAGATGCGGTTTATTACCTCTTCTCCCTTCTCCACTCCTCACAGCATCAAACTGATGCAGTTCGGTGCACAGAAGAGGAGATCCAGCGCAGCCGCCGGCATAACAGGCTTGTTGAAGTGAGACCCAGTCCATCTGCCACCACAGTGGGTCATTCCCCCTTAAACATTCCCAGTTACAGGTGAAAATCAGAATTAGAAAAGAAAATTACATAAAAAAAAAAAAATTAAAATGAAAAAAAAAAAAGAAACATTTTTGTCTTTCATGACCTAATGGGGGACATATAAAGTTAAAACACACATACACATATTACATATAAATAAATATTTAAAAATAAACTTTAATATTCCCCAATAAAATAGTAAAATAAAATAATAAAATAAAATTAAAAAAAAAAAACTTGCTACACTATTAAAAACATTGCCATAGTCGCCCCGTTTGCCCAAGACTATACATGTTATATATCAAAACAACTGCCACACATAGGGAATTCATTTATAATGGCCATTTTGAGTTCATTTGAAAGCAGAAAAAATATACTAAACATAATAATACATACATACAATAATAAACATATAATTATCCTTATGTGTCAAGAATAAAATACATCACAATATTTTACGGTATTGAACAAAAAAAAAAGAAGCTTTGGCCAGTAAGCCATTAAGTAGGAAAATTTGGTTTTTGTCTGTTTTTACTAGAAAGTTTTTATAACTCTGTAGAGATCCATATTCCGGTCTGCTTTTAGAGACTGAATGATACTGTCTATGGGGCAGATTAATCCTCACTTCATATCATGTAGGCAGCCCTATAGACATTACAAACTGTAATTCCTATTTAGTCTCCAAAGACACAGATTTTACAGATTGGAATATGGATCTCTACAGAGTTTGTTAGAAAGGAGAGAATCTGCAGCCTATTTCATTTTTACAAACTATGCAGAAGTTCTTAAAAACGTAAATTATAAAAATGTTCACAACTCTACACCCAAAGCAATATCAAAAATAATCTCTCACTGCGGGTAAGCTTTACGGTCCTACAAACACTATGGCTGGTTTTAAATAGAGTATTTCTTTGCGTACCAATGTTCTTTACACAATGCTTTTTATACTGATGATTGCTATATTTAATTGGTCCACAATTATAAAGTTTCTATTTACTTTATTATATATGTCTTTCTTGGACTCTTTGTATTATGATTTCTAAAAACTTTAACTATAATTGTAGGTTACATATTGGTCCCAAAGGCATGAAAAACCTCTCCTTCAGGTAATAAAATGATCCCCATGTCCCCAAGTCAAACTATGCAAACTTATATTAATATAAGTGATTTAAGAGGTATTTTACTAGATTATGGTGTATTTGGTTAATTATTGTGTCTGAACACATTTACGTGTCTTATTTTAAAGCAAGCACCATTATTTTAATCAAAAAATATTCCAAAACATGGACAACCCATGTATTCTTCTTCTAGTTTAGAATCTTAAAATGACTTTTGTTTTATTTTGCTTTACAATGGTTTTGATATATCAGACTCAATACATTCTATTGTTGAGAATTACAAAGTTTTTTCTAGGAATGTAAATATGTATGTTTTTCAATTTCATATATAAATCTACTGTTTAGATAATGTTTGTGTGACCTCCTATAGTCTGAACATATGGTTATGTTTTCTCCTCTAACCCTTTTCTATAGTACAGTACATAATACATCACATGCCCCTTATCTTCACTACACTCCATCTCCATCCTCTTTATCTCTATTTCTGGGTGGACCAGGAGAGTAAAAAGGAGAGGTAGGGCCCCATAGCAGGCTTCTAAATGGGGCCCCCCTTCCCACTTAAAAAATATACATATTTGTAAACTCATACATGCGAGTTACAATCACTCATTTATATACTCATGAACACACATATAGAGCATATACATGCATACAGTATAGACACACACCATACACCATATACACATACAACATTCACACATCACAGATATATGTGTGAATATACATAAATGCTGTACAATGTGCAGCATAATATGTATATAATAGTGCACATCCTCCACTCTTTAGTGTGTCAGGTTGGATGTTGGGGCCCCCAGACACTACAGGCCCTATAGCAGCTGCTATAGCTGTTACCAGTGTAGTTACGCCCATGGGGTGAACCATGTTTAACATTTTGGGCAGCCAGTAATGCAGCAATCAGCAAAGCAAGAAATAATGGAAGCTCTACTCATTTACATTGTTAATACCACATATAACAAGCCCTGGCAGCATCAAAATAAAAGTGCAATGTTGGGCAAGACAGGTGTGCCATTATTTAGTGAGCACATATAGGTACATCTCTGATAAGATCCCTTTAACAAGTATACCTTGCCATATTAACCCATTGATGGATAGAAATAATGCTGCATGCGTGTATCACTGGATATGCCTGTGTACTCACATACTATTAGTATAGGTGACACCATACCCGCAATTGCATAGTTTTATGGTTACATGGTTTAAGGTTTCCAGAATGGAACTGGAAACTGAATTGGGGAGTGAAGAGTTTTATATAAAGCAGAACATTTATATATGAAATAATAATATGTACATTGCTACAATGCTCCTTTTTAATTTTCTGATTTACTTTTGTCCTGAAATCAATTTTCCATATGGCTACCCCTACATATGGGGTTCGTCAGACAAAGACTTGTACCTTAGTTTATTGCACCTTATGAGTGCAAAATATCATTAGAATTATGGAAATTGACTGCAGTCACGTAAATGTTCAGGTCTTGGGTTACTTATAATCTACATTTTATAATGTTATAAAAAGACTAGGCATGTTAAAGGGGTTTTCCCACAAACTAATGTTAGGCCCTATCCACGGCGTTCTCCGTCAGCTCCATAGAGATTAATAGAGGAGAGCGGTCATGTGCGGCCGTCTGCTCCATTAGTTGAAATCTATAGGGGTTTCAGAACTAACTGTAGTTGGTGGGAAAACCCCTTTAATTTGTGAATATTAAGGGTATTTTTCTTCCATTGGGTATCCTGATATTGCTGTAAACCCCTGTAATTCTGTATATATAATTAGAAAGAATTTAGCTCTATTTAATATTTCATTGCCACGTTGCCTTGTTTAGAACCGTTTCACTTTTTAGGAGAATTATATTTTTATTTTATGTTAGTTTCATCTTTAGTGTAATACCATGGTCATCTTAGTCAAAAAGAACAATTGTAAAGGGAACATTTAGGCAATTTGGGACATGAAACCACCCACAGGCCCTTATGGGCTGGTGGTTTAGTGTCCTAAACTGCCCTATAAGAATTTTTATGTGGGCCTGGGAAAAAATAAATATTTGTAGTCAATTTGTTCCTTCGGCACCTGCATGTTCAGGCAAGTGAAGCCAGAATATTACACCCAGTTTTACTGTGCAAGTGCTTTAGATCAGTGCATGCACAATGAAGCAGGGGTATTAACTTGGCTTCACTTGCCACAATACGGGAAGAGGTGCCATTGCATGATCTGCAGGTGTGACTGATGTCCGATGTGCCTGAATGGATCAAGATCTAGGTGGGTAAAAAGTTTCTTTTTTTTATTTTAACCCACCTACAGCCTTCATACGGGTTGATTTAGGATGCTAAACAACAGGTCTATATGGACCTATTGATTTAGTGTCCTAAATTGATCTATCAGGCCATAGATAACTGCTTAAGACAGGCAACCGATAAATTGGGATCTACAAATATATATCTCTGATATTTGATCAAGGGGAATTGTTATTGGTATTGTGCATCTTTAGTTCTTAAAATTATTACAGAAGATGTTCAGAGGATCTTAACCAAAACCAAGTCGTGGTAGCACCACTATTGTCACCTTTATCTTAATTTAAAGGAATGTCTGACCGAATTAAAAAGCTACTAATTTTCTGCTGTTCAAGGACACATGAATTCTGCAAACACCATAGATTGCAGAAAAAACATGCCATTTGTGTAGATTTTTGTCATGCCCAGTGTGCACCAGGCAGAAGGAACTTGAACATAGGGTCCAGGTAAGATTTTTTTTAAACCAGCAGTTGGACAATCCCTTCATTGCATCCTTCTTCTCATCACTGGTACAAAGTGGAATCAAAGGAAATTGCTAATCTGCTCCACTACAATGTGATCACATAATAAAAAGGAAGACAAAACCTCTTCAAATATCTTGAAGGAAGATGTCAATATACCATGTCACATTACTGACAAATATTTGGATTTTGGGCACATCTCCTTATAACCTAGTATTCATCCACTCTGGTAATTAATAGTAAAGCATTTTTTTCTAAACTGACTGTACATCAGTTTCATGCATAGACAGAATTGTCATAGAGATATCATGAAGTTCATGAACATAAATGCTGTAAAATCCTTGCCTGCATATGAATCTTTCATAAATTCAATTTTCAAATAGGAATTTATATGTTGCTTTTTCCCAAATGACGTAAATGGGGAAAACAACACAAAATCTCCACATTTATTTCATGCTGCAGTGGAAGAACAAAGAAATCCCAGCATGCTCTAAAATTATATCCGAAAAGATCATATCCTTCATTGCTTTCATATCTGTTCTCTACAGTGAAATTCTGTAAAAGCTAAAATTTACAAAAAGCTAAAATATTAAACCTACAACTGCTTGACCTGTACGGAGAGGCTTCTGTTGTAATCAATTTTGGTTTGGATGAAATATGGGAGTCGGTGGTTATATTATGCATCCGACCTTATGAAATCCAGGTGAAACCAAACCTGACTGTATCTCAGATCTTAACTGTAATGTCAATGTGAACATGATAAACCTGTTTAGGATACATCTTGTTTTTTTCATTGTATGCTCATATGTAGATAGATCTTATAGGATCCACAGATGATGGAAACTGCCAATCCAATATTTGCTGTCGCTCTCTAAAGATGCTCTACAAATATTTTTTGCACCACTCTCTGCACGACTCCTTACTAGTAGATTAAGCCTCCTGTATGACAGTGAAACCCTATCATTGAACATGTTTAGGTGCATGTTGGGACAATCCAGTTTATTTGTATCTTCAATTTCTGTTTTTTTCTTCACTATGCAACCTAATGAATTGCACAAATCTCTAAATACTTTAAAAAATACTTGAATTTGTTTTTAATGGGAGATAATTGTATTTTCATTTTATCCTTCATTTAAATTGTCACTGTTCACCGTATTACTTTGGGGGGGAATTTGTGTATCTTCGTTTTAGTGCTTAGATTCTTTGACTTTTGCTTTCGCTGAGAATTAATGCTCATTTGCAAGTGTTATAATCAACTATGGAGCTTCAATGAAAAACTGGTTATGATTTAACTACATATTGGTTTCTTGTATGTTTTTAACATGCAGCACAAAACTTAATCCATTTGAAGTTTATGATATTAAACAAGAATTTAGTAGCTTGTATTTCAACACAGAAGGGTCTTTCTTAAAGTGATAATCCAGTAGTGTGACTCTGACCTTCTTTTATAGAACGGGGTGTAACTATTACACTTGTCAAAAGTCTAATATCCAAGCATTGCTACCTGAATCGAGTTAAGAAGTCACCTTATTGGCAAGAGTAATGGTTAGGCCCAGTTGTCCATTTGGCTACAGAGTTACTCAAAGATGAAAATATACATGCCAACGAATATTACAGCTATTCTGTAAGTTTAATGAATCCCAGATGATGTCTTAACTCATCCAAAACATTGGGGCACATTTACTAAGAGTAGTGCAAACTGCACTAAATGCAGTTTGCCTGTGTATAATGCAGGGTGCTCCATATTCAGGATTTCTGGCACCCGATCTTCATGAATCTGACGCTCCCTGTATTGCCCTAACAGAGTTCACCAACTTTTTTGTGGTGCACCTTTAACATCGGGGCTGTGACAGATTTTTCATGATAAATCTTGGGCATGATGCGACTGGGTACCGGAAGGCCCCCTAATTGGTGTAATTGGTGCATAATGCCTATTGCAGCTGTGCCACAAAATGGTTACATGCAACACAAATGTGGTACAGACACTTCTTAAATACCTGTGAAAGCAGTTTTCACCTAAAAGAATGTGCAAAGTTTGCCAGAAAACAAACTGGCACAAGAACCTTAGTAAATGAGCCATTTCTCTTTCCCTTTCTTTTCCATTGGGCTCATAATACCATGTCAACTTATAGAAATCAAAGAGTTTCCTGCCAAGACATCTTCAGTTCCTTGCCTTCCCTATTATACATATATTAGGACCCCAGACCAGACTGCTAATTAACACAGGCCGCACAGTGGCAACACATATAAATGAAGATAAATAAATCTTAATTTAATGGAGACCTCAAAATAAATTCAGCCCCCAGACCAAATGCACTAAGTAAATACAGATCATACAGAACATTGAAGAGGTTTCATAGACTGTGAGACTTTAATAAAGGGATTATGTGCAGTCTTAATAGTGGGTTAGAGTTGGGGTTGTTTGGGTGGTGGTCTAGAACTTTGTAGGAGGTGGTGAAGGATTCTTAGGTTCTTAGGAACCTGTACATTCTAGACATAACCCTGTGGTGCCCTGTAGATTTGTCCCCTGACTTTCTGATATACAGTTTGGCTGTGAATTTTCGATGCTATTTACAGCAAATTTTTAGACACCTCAAGGCTGAGTGTCATCCTAAGGAAATATGCAAATACACTTTCTAGGATGGGATAAGGAAAACCACACCTCTTTTAGCTACCTTGTAAGGTAGCTCCCTTGACAACAAGCATGACCTTCAGGAAGCCTAATGACATAATGCAGGATTAAAGCAAAACCAGTATATCTATTCCAGTAGGAACAGATTCCCAACTGTAGACAGCACTGTTTCCTTCTTAAACCACACATAATGTATAATTCACCTTTGTGAGGTTTGGCACTAGGATATTTGACACTGATCCTCTAAACTCTATAAATACATGGTTACCTGCAGTCTTCCTGGATGTTATTCCTGGATTAACTGTGCAGTCAATGGTGGGGGAGAAATACTATTGCAATGTTGTGTTCTTGGTCTTAAACCATATATAGGTTGGTGTTACTTACCAAAACCCTATTAATGGTAAATTATCCAGTAGAACTGGATAATGCCCTGGTCATCACATTTCCTCTGGTGCCGTGCCTACATAGATCCTGGGGCCATCTGTTCCACAGGTAAGTGACATACAGCTATCCACTTGATGTTAAATAAAGTATGATTCTTCTAACCCATCTACCATCTGTTTTAATCCTCACATGCCAATTCTACACACTTTTGGTGACAGTAAGGCCATGGGCACTCTGATTGGTCTGTGGCTACACACCAGATACACTCTACAAAACATCAACTTGTGCCACTGTAATAAGAAAATTGATTCACTTTAGTGGTTTTAATATTTTGGCTGATCAGTATATAGCTAGCTTGGATAGATGATTTTCCTGATTTAAAATCCCAGGTCATCATTGCACAGACAATTAATTTACCAGAAATATGGTGAGGAATATATAACCAGTTTAGAAATGGAACCGCAGACACCTGAACATTTATTTACCATTGAATGGCATATATTATTTATAAGGAAAACCATCATATAATCTCAGGTTTTAATTTAACTTTTACAAACAAATGAATAATGAATGAATAGAACCTCTGTGAATTAACCATTTATGTATTAGCTGGGTTTTAATCCCCTGTACTGGACTCACTTATGGTGGACATTGTCTCAGACTACAGTCTGAAAAAAAGATCTGTACTGCACGCCCAAAATCTATAAGTCTAAGGGCTTATTCACACATCAGTTTTTTTCTCAATGTGCTCCCTGATTTTCATGGATAGCAGACTGACCCTTTATTTTCTATGTGTTTTACACATGTCTGTTAATTATGGAGCCTGGCCTAATTTTTTCATGTTTACGGATAACAGATGTCAATAAAGTTTATGGCCCCCGATACTATGACTCCTATCTGATGGGGTTGCCCGCTACTTCAGCCTTTTTGGTCCCCCCTGTGCAGACTAATAGCCAACCTGACAGGCCACTGACTCGAAAATGATCCTGCTGTTCTCCTACTGTCTCTACTTCACACCATAATATCTAAAGCAAAACACTGGTTAATGGGATTTATGCTGATTGCTGCCCGCACCCTTATTCCACCCTACGGAAATCCTCTAGAATCCCTCGGATCATCAACTGGTTTGGCATAATTACCCATTTATACAGACCAGAGGAACTCATGGCAGACTCCCACTGCACAGGAGTCGCTTGCCTGGGGCCCATGGCTGACTTTTAAGCAATCTCCTGCCTTGTAATCTCTCTCCTAAATCTTGCTGCTGCCCTCTCAGATACCCTTCTACTGCAGAGGGCTCCTGGGAACCGTCGCTAACACCTTAAAACAGATGTATACTACTTCTTGTCCTCTATAACTAACCCCTTTCCCCTGCCCATTCCTCTGTTTATTGATGCCCCTCAATTACTCACCAGTTACTATTTTGCAAGCCATTCTAGTTATTTATTTCTTCGTTGTATTTTTTTTAGCTGTACTATGTGATATTTCTTTGTGGGACTTGATTGTTTTTGATCTGTGTCTATTAAGCTATGCTCTGATGTGTACTATTCTTTGCACACATCATTCCTGGACGTACATGTCCCGCAACGTCACTTTCATTTGCTATAATAAAGAAAGATTTTTTTAAAATTGCCACTTAGATTTTGACACTTTTTCTGCTTGGCTGAATTAATAAGGTTCTTGGTTACATTTTGATAAAATTACATTAGCCCAATACACTGTGTACCTAGTTTTACTGGGTCCCTACACTTGGATCACATGGCATCTTTCGCGGCTGCAACACAGTTCAAGCAGTAGCTAGGACCAGCAGCCCACCAGTGATTTTTTTTTTAATTCTGTACCAGAGTAAAAACAAAAAAATTAAATAAAAAGGGGACAGAATTCAAAAAATTTGAAGAATAACTTTTTCCCCCTCTTTGTTTCATTGCAGCGAATTGTTACGATCCAAAAAGTTGTGTTTTCTGCTCACTAATGTACACTCTGCACCTCATCTTGACAGAAAAACAGAAATGTAGATATTTTTGCTAATTTATAAAACAATGAAAATTTAAATATCACATAGTCATAAGTGTCCAAACCCTTTGCTGTGACACTCATTTTTAACTCACATGCTGTCCATTTCCTTCTGATCCTTCGTGAGATGGTTCTATTCCTTCATTGGAGTCCAGCTGTGTTTAATTAAGTTGATTGGACTTGATTAGGAAAGGCACACACCTGTCTATATAAGATCTCACAGCTCACAGTGCATATCAGATCACATGAGAATCATGAGGCTATGGAACTGCCCAAGAAGCTTAGATAGAATTGTGCCAAGGCACAGATCTGTCCAAGGTTGCAAAACAGTGCTCTGGACCTCAGACTGGGCAGAAGGTTCACCTTCAAACCAAACAATGACCCTAAGCACACAGCTAAATTCAGAGATGGGCAAACCATTTAAAAATTCAGGAAAACTTTGGTTCGGCACAAATCCGTAGTTTATGGTGATTCGTGGGAACAATTCCCCCCCTCCCCTTTATTAGCAAACTGGCCGTGAGCACAAAGTGTTACAAGGGGCTGAAAACTCTGGGACGAAGAAAGTAACACCCTCGATCACATGTGCAGATATGTAAACCAATCAGCGACCGGCAGGCTTATGTGATGTCACAGCCCTATAAAAACAGATGGCCATTTGCAATCCCGTCATTTCACATTGCATGTGCTATCTCTTGCGTCTAGCTGCTTGTACTCGGTAGCTGATGGAGTGATTTTTGCTAAAAGTCCAGGGTCTCAGTTTATGGGGTTCTGTATTCCCCAAATTTCAATTCTTTTTTGTTGTTAATGTAGATATCAATAAATCTGTGTCAAATTCACATAGTTCATTAACCAATATGTCAGACAGAGAGGTGGCAGATGGAGCAGACACAGGTTGCAGCTCAGTAAGGTGACGTCGCAGCAGGGGTGACTCTGTGAGGTGCCGCTGTCTATGTGTGCCATTGTCCATTCTCTGTCAGGTCTAACCAGGGGATTCCTGGCAGTCATCGCTCACGTACTACTGCCACGGCTGCTGTGGGGAGATGGGGGAGGGGGTAGAAGTAGCAGCTCCATCATCAGCAGCTTAAGTCTGGAGTCCTTAATGAGCAGCTTCTTGCACCCGCCTAGTGAGGAGGGTAGCCGCCACCAGCAGCAGCATCTGGACATGGACAGACCCTCTACTACCCCAGGTAGAGGATCCCCAGAACTACTGGACGGCCAAATTTGATATGTGGCCGGGTTTGCAGTAGAGAAGCTGTCCTGCCCGGCCAGTAGTTTGGCATCAGAGTGGGTGTTCAGTAAGGCGGGGCCATCGTTACCCCAAAAAGAACCCGCTTGTCCCCTTGTAATGTGGAGAGACTGACCTTTGTCAAGTTGAATCAGAGCTTAGATCGGCCAGGATTTCAACACACCAATGCCTTACGCATCCATGATGCCTCCCCCATACATTGAGAAATGAGTCTGGATTCTAACTACCTGCCTCAGCCACTATTCTGATCCTGCTGCCGCCACCTCCACAGTCATTCTGCCACTCTGTGGCCTACGATGATGCTGCCACCTCCATAATTTATCATTGTTCCACTCTGCGGCCTACTCATGCTCCTGCCAAGTGACCGCTGTCTCCCTGGAACGCCCTGTGATTTCCATGATGCTGTTTTCACCCCTTACCACTCTATGACGTTGCCACTATGTTTGGTTTTCCCGTTCATTTCATCTGTCAGAAGGAATGAAAAGCTTCTGGATTGATAGCCAAAAGCAGGAGTGGATACAGAAAACAGAGGACATGCAAATATCCCATTTACTGGTCATCTCTGACCAGTACTGATGGATTATTGACTGAATGAAAGAGGACCCTGACAGATGAAAAGAAGGGCAAAATGATCAGTGACATCAATGCAAAATTACTGCCGACACCCTCTGCACTCTTTTGGGGCGTTTCTACATGTATCCGCATTTAACAGAACAGGTTCTGTCGTAATCTATGGAATCATCTGATGTCAGTGTAAAAAGAGTGCACTCTTTGATGTTATAGTGGGATCTTGGCCCTCAGCTCAGTCCTTTCAAGCTGGCACAGATGTTATCTTGTCAGTCTGCGTTCCCACTTCACTTATTTGGTGAAGTTGGCCCCTGTAAGCAGGCACGGACTGGCCATACAATCTGCCGGGGAAGTTCCCAGTGGGCTGGTCCCCTCTGGGGCCAAATCACACACATCGGGCAGTAGCATGGCAGGGGGAGAAGAGCCCCGCCCCCTGTGCAGAGTACTCGCTGATGGTGGAGCAGCAGGGGTCTGTTTTCTCGCTGCTGCTCTCCATCAAAGACCAAACACATTGGGGGTCATTTACTAAGGGCCCGATTCGCGCTTTCCCGACGTGTTACCTGAATATTTCCGATTTGCGCTGATTGTACCTGAATTGCCCCGGGATTTTGGCGCACGCGATCGGATTGTGGCACATCGGCACTGGCATGCACACGACGGAAATCGCGGGGCGTGGCCGAACGAAAACCCGACGTATTCGGAAAAAATGCTGCATTTAAAAATCGAAAATGTGTCACTTGGGAAGCGCTTACCTTCACCTGGTCCAGCTCGGTGTATTCCGGCGCGTTCAGATGATTTTCAGCGCAGCAGCGCCACCTGGTGGACGGCGGAGGAACTACCTTCATAAATCCCGTCCGGACCCGAATCCTGTTCAGAGAACGCGCCGCTGGATCGCGAATGGGCCGGGTAAGTAAATCTGCCCCATTGTGCACTAACTTTGAGGGGGCATCCAGAAGCTCTGTGGGGGAGATGCTGGTCTGCTTTGTGAAAAGGAAAGCAGAAATAACTTGCACTGTCCAGTCAGGATAAGGGGAGGGGAACACAAAAGTAGCAGGAACAGAAGATCAGAGCACACTGTGCAGCTGTTAAATGCTTCCTGCCTGTGAGTGCCATAATAAAGCTGTCTGCTGCCTATAAAAAGTACATACATATCTAGCTATTGTAACTCTGTCTTATATTACTTCTATCTTTCTATCTATCTATTTATCTCCTATCTTTCCCATATCTTCATCTCTATATTTCAATCTTAACCAAAGAAAAGATGGATTGTAAAAATATAATCTTTCCACATTGCAGCAGTTTCTCTGGCTGTCTGGCTTGGGATAAGTTAGAAGCGGGTTTAGTACGGCTTCTGCCTTCTCCTTTCTTCACTGCATAGCGGTAAAGTAGCACTATGCAGTGAATAGCAGGGCAGCGCTGCTTTTGGCTCTGTAGACCCGGTGGTTACATGATCGCCAGATCCGCAGGGGTTAAAAAGAGATGTTGAATCTAATCTGGCCCAGTACAGCTCTGCCTCAGGGTGCGGTCACACGTTGCATTTAACGCATGCGTTTAAAAAACGCACTGCAACAGCTGAAGGGAGATTTTCCTAATTAAACAGTTGTTAACACTTGCGTAAAAAAACCCGCAAATGTTAACGCTTGCATTAACATTGCATTAAAGGGGTTGTCCGAGTTTAAAAAATATATATATATGTGGCCGGGAGCAGGCTGCCTAAAACAATAAAGCTGTACTTACCTTCCGGTGCCCTCCCGTATCCAGCGCTGCTGTCGCTTCGGTCCGGGCGCCATGTAAACAAACATGGCCGCCGGAGCAGCGCTGCATCCACCTTCCGGCCGGCCATGGCCGGGTACGCCTATCCGTCCCTATACAACATTGTGTATGGGGGCCGGAAGGTTGTCGGTTCCGGCCAGAAGCTGAATGCAGCGCTGCTCCGGCGGCCATAGCCCCAGTATACAGCCAGGCAGCCCATAGCCCCAGTATACAGCCAGGCAGCCCATAGCCCCAGTATATAGCCAGGCAGCCCATAGCCCCAGCATATAGCCAGACAGCCCCTGCCCTAGTATATAGCCAGGCAGCCCATAGCCCCAGTATATAGCCAGGCAGCCCATAGCTCCAGTATATAGCCAGGCAGCCCACAGCCCCAGTATATAGCCAGGCAGCCCACAGCCCCAGTATATAGCCAGGCAGCCCACAGCCCCAGTATATAGCCAGGCAGCCCACAGCCCCAGTATATAGCCAGGCAGCCCATAGCCCCAGTATATAGCCAGGCAGCCCATAGCCCCAGAATATAGCCAGGCAGCCCATAGCCCCAGTTTATAGCCAGGCAGCCCATAGCCCCAGTTTATAGCCAGGCAGCCCATAGCCCCAGTATATAGCCAGGCAGCCCATAGCCCCAGTATATAGCCAGGCAGCCCATAGCCCCAGTATATAGCCAGGCAGCCCATAGCCCCAGTATATAGCCAGGCAGCCCATAGCCCCAGTATATAGCCAGGCAGCCCATTGCACCAGTTTACAGCCCCTGCCCCAGTATACAGCCTCCTCTGGTTTACAGCCTACCCCCGTTATAAAGCGCCACCCCCACCCCAGTACATAAAAATAAACACACATGAACTCACCTCTCCGACGCCCCGACGCTGCTCCCCTGCTTGATCCCAGTCCGGGCGCGGTGACAGAAACTTAAGCGCCGTCGTCGCACAGACCATGGCGTCAGCAAGCGGCTGACGTCATGGCCTGCGCGACGCCGGCCTGTACAGAGCTGACACCGCGACCGGACTGGGATCAAGCAAGGGAGCAGCGTTGGAGTGGTGAGTTCATGTGTTTTTATTTTTTTACCGGCCCCACCAGTCCCAGACCGGCCCCGGACTGGCCCTAAACCAATCTGGCCACCGGGATTTCTCCCGGTGGGTCTTATGGCCAGTCCGCCCCTGTACACACCTCAGTTTCAACATAACCTCATAAACACACTCCTCAGGTGCTGCAAAACCTAATTATACACACCTCAACTGCTGCAAAACATCATAACACACACCTCAACTGCTGCAAAACATCATAACACACACCTCAGCTGATGCAGGACCTCATAATACATAGCTCAGATGCTGAAGAACCTCATAATACTCACCTCAGCTGCTGCAGAACCTCATAATACACACATCAGCTGCTGTAGATCATCATTTAACACACCTCAGCTGCTGCAGAACCTCATAATACTCACCTCAGCTGCTGCAGAACCTCATAATACTCACCTCAGCTGCTGCAGAACCTCGTAATACACTCCTCAGCTGCTGTAAATCATCATATACACACCTCAGCTGCTGAAGAAGCTCGTAACACTCACCTCAGCTGTGGCAGAACCCTGTAATACACAGATCAGCTGTGGCAGAACCTCATAATACACAGCTCAGTTGCTGCAGAACCTCGTAATACTCTCCTCAGCTGCGGCCAAACCTCATAATACACAGCTCAGCTGCTGCAGAACCTCGTAATACTCACCTCAGCTGCTGCAGAACCTCGTAATACTCACCTCAGCTGCTGCAGAACCTCGTAATACTCACCTCAGCTGCTGCAGAACCTCGTAATACTCACCTCAGCTGCTGCAGAACCTCGTAATACTCCCCTCAGTTGCTGCAGAACCTCATAATACTCCCCTCAGTTGCTGCAGAACCTCATAATACTCACCTCAGTTGCTGCAGAACCTCGTAATACTCACCTCAGCTGCTGCAGAATATATTATTTATATTAAATGTTATAATTGCAATTTTTGCATAAGCAGACCTACTACAAACATGTCTGTGGATTGTATTCTGAACCCGCCCCCATCTGTTGACTCCACCTTCTGAGAATTTGGACCAACCCACAAAATGGGGCCACTTTGAAAAATTTTTTCCATGGCCATTTTAATTTCCCACTTCGCCCCTGCTTGTAAGTGCCAATGGAATTGAAGAGTGAAGCGATTCTAAGAGCGGCAGATGTCATGTGCGTGTCATACTAAAACACAGCATTGTTTGAAGCCCAAACCACGCTCCATATGCATATTTAAGCATGGCACAATGTTCTACAATACCCTACAGGCTCTCTGCAGCCAGGAAATACCTGGTTTTTAACGTGATTCATCATGATTCGATTCGGCAAATCGACAAATAGAGTTTTTTTAAAAATTCGCTCTAGCTAAATTAATAAAGCAATGGCTTCAGAACAACTCTGTGACTGGCCCAACCTAAACCCAATTGAGCATCTCTGGAGACACTTGAAAATGTTCACCAACATTCACCATCAAACCTGAGGGGACTGGAGAGGACCTGCAAGGAAGAATGGCAGAGGATCCCCAAATCCAGGTGTGAAGAACTAGTAACATCATTTACAAGAAGACTCATGGTTGTACTAGATCAAACTTTGCTTCTAATAATACTGAGCAAATGGGCTTAAAACTTATAACCATGTGATATTTCAGTTTTTCTTTAATAAATTAGCAAAAATATTTATATTTCTGCTTTATTTCCATCAAGATGCACAGTGTACATTAATGAGCAAAAAAAGAACTGTATTGATCTTACCATGTGGCTGCAATGATACAAACATTTTTAGGGGTCTGAATAATTACCATACTCACTGTATATTCTTGAGGTGCTTTGTCGGTTTACTAAAACTTTGCAGTGTCCAGCTCTGCCTTTCATTAAAGGGGTATTCTGTGGATATGAACGTCTGATACAAAAAAACATAATGCTATAAATAAATGAAGATAACAAAACGCAATGTCATTAGTCATAAAATGGAGCTGAAATAGTGTGATTTTATGATTCACAAAGTGTTATGGGCTTTCTAAAGTAGGGCGAGTTATCACTAAGATGGCCGCCACTGGAAACTACAAATCCCATGATCCTTTAGTTTTCAATAACTCCTCCTGCCTCCTACGATCTTCTCCCATTGATGATCTAACAGACTGTCCTGCTCTGTTACCATGGTAGTGATTTGTAACTCCTTTAACTGGACATTGCCCCACTGTGATGGGTCTCACCACAACACTGGCCATAGTGGATGCGCTGTAACCAAAAGACTACAGCCAAACATAGTGAACATCACATGACCTACCCAGGCAGGTGCAGTACATGTAATGTGGACATGTGACCAGCAGCCACCTTTTAATTCTTCATTACAGTGTATCTTAACTGCATTTTTCTGCTAAGGGGAGCAAAATATTAAATAACAACTTACATATTAGCTTAGATTTTAAGCACTCATTTGAATATAAATTCTGCTTATTCCTGGAATTCCCTTTTAACAGTCCTCATGAGCATATAAACCAATGATTTCATGAGAAGGGCACCTAAACCAGAAATTTTAATTACTGGTAATGCAGAGCTGAAACTGGCAATAGTGACATTCTAGCTGGGTTTGCATGTCTCATAGAAAAGTACCTACTCTTTCATTACTTGTGGTATTTTTTCCAGCACTGACCAAGGGGCGATAGTTGTGAGTGTATGCAGCATGTAAAGCTGCAAGCAGTGTTAACTACCCTCCCAAACTTGGGAAGAACTCCTAAAAGTCCTGAAAACTTTGGATTATTTTTTTAAACATTCAAGAACTTTAATGTAACAGAAGTGGGTAACATGTCATACAAGGCATTGCTACTGGCCAAATACACACATACATCAATGTACATTTTGAATAAGAACGTTTGTGATCATGACTAAGACGAACTAGCGTCAAAAAGCGTCAATGCTTGTTTGTTATTAGAGATGAGCGAGCACTAAAATGCTCGGGTACTCGTTATTCGAGACAAACTTTTCCCGATGCTCGAGTGCTCGTCTCGAATAACGAGCCCCATTGAAGTCAATGGGAGACTCGAGCATTTTTCAAGGGGACCAAGGCTCTGCACAGGGAAGTTTGGCCAAACACCTGGGAACCTCAGAAAAGGATGGAAACACCACGGAAATTGACAGGAAACAGCAGGGGCAGCATGCATAGATGCCTCTGAGGCTGCTTAATCGCACCATTATGCCAAAATTATGGGCAACAGCATGGCCATGACAGAGTGACAGAATGAAGCTAGATAGCATCTAAAACATCCAATAATTGACCCTGACACTATAGGGGACGGCATGCAGAGGCAGCGGCAGCAGCGGCAGGCTAGAGAGTGGCATGGCGACATACCCTAAATGGACTCAGGCTTCAAACCAATGGGTGGCAGAGAGGAACCAAAGGAGGTGAGCAAGAAGCGCTCAAATAATATCGGTACATGATAAAAGTTTGCCAGTATATTTTGTGGATTACACAGCAGGGTGGCGACAAAGTTAACATGGAAGCCATGAAAACAACCCAAAATTCTGCCTGACACAGCTCGTTTGATAAGGGGACCATGTATGGAGGCAGTGAACTAGTAGTAGATTAAAGGTGCTGCAGTTAAAACTATGTTAGTTGGATCTTGGCATGGGGCTGGCGCTCCGCTGCCAGGCGAGCTTCCGCCAATCCAAGCCCCTGTCTCTAGGCTACTCCCCAAACAGCACTTCTAAGAACCTTTTGTATAAGATCAAGTGTAGTAGCGTTCTTATAAGTTTAGGATATGGCGGGTGAGGGGAATGTAAACAGATGCGCAAGAAGCGCTGAAATAATATTGGTAAATGATAAAAGTTTGCCAGTATATTTTGTGGATTACACAGCAGGGTGGCGACAAAGTTAACAAGTTTGTTGTGGAAGCCATGAAAACAACCCAAAATTCTGCCTGACACAGCTCGTTTGATAAGGGGACCATGTATGCCTACAGTTCATGCCAGTCGCTGCACTGGCTGCCAGTCTCCTTTCGAATACAGTTTAAAATAATAACCCTCATCCATAAAGCTCTGTATAATGCTGCACCCCCCTACCTCTCCTCTCTTATCTCAGTCTACCGCCCAACCCGCGCTCTTAGATCCGCCAGTGATCTTAGATTAACCTCTACCCTAGTGTGGACCTCCCACTCGCGTCTCCAAGACTTCTCTAGAGCTGCACCAATTCTATGGAATGCTCTGCCCCGGACTATCAGACTAATACCTAACCTCCAAAGTTTCAAACGTGCTCTTAAAACCCATTTCTTTAGGCAAGCCTATAACACTCATTAACTGCATGAAGTTTTAACTCTTCTACTAACCCGTCCTGTGTCGTCCTCCCATCTGTTATCCAGCAACCAACAGGCACCGGACTTCTCTGCAGTCCCATTCACCCTGGACCTGGTATATAAGATGACGGCTGAGTGGTTCAAGCGACAGCAATTCCATTTATTATATTTTGTTCTATTCCCTAAGAAGAATGGCTTGACCATTAAATATTCTTTTACCTCGTGTTACCCCATCATCTTCATAAACCGTAAGCTCTGGCGAGCAGGGACCTCACTCCTGTTGTTCCATACAAATGTTGTGCTCTGTTACATTACATTTGTATTTGTTTCCTATGATTTGTAAAGCGCTACGGAATATGATGGCGCTATATAAATAAAGATTATTATTATTATGGAGGCAGTGAACTAGTAGTAGATTAAAGGTGCTGCAGTTAAAACTATGTTAGTTGGATCTTGGGATGGAGCTGGCGCTCCGCTTCCAGGCGAGCTTTCGCCAATCCAAGCCCCTGTCTCTAGGCTACTCCCCAAACAGCACTTCTAAGAACCTTTTGTATAAGATCAAGTGTAGTAGCGTTCTTATAAGTTTGGGATATGGCGGGTGAGGGGAATGTAAACAGATGCGCAAGAAGCGCTGAAATAATATCAGTAAATGATAAAAGTTTGCCAGTATATTTTGTGGATTACACAGCAGGGTGGCGACAAAGGTAACAAGTTTGATGTGGAATGCCCTGTAATAGCTCTTGGGCGGTGTGCCTTTTATCGCCTAGGCTCAGCAGTTTGAGCACCGCCTACTGTCGCTTAGCGACGGCACTGCTGCTGTGCCTAGAGCTACCGACTGATGGCGCCATGGCCACGGATGGTAATTCGGAGGAGGAGGAGGTGGAGGAGGGGTGGGAGGAGGAGGAGGTATAGTAGGCCTTTGAGACCTGGACCGAGGTAGGCAGTATATGACCAGCCCCAGGGTCAGACTCGGTCCCAGCCTGCACCAAGTTACGTGTAGTAGCGTTCTTATAAGTTTGGGATATGGCGGGTGAGGGGAATGTAAACAGATGCGCAAGAAGCTCTGCAATGGAGACAACGTGTGGAGGCTGCTATGGAGACAATTTAATTTGGATAGTGCCTGTATGTGGCAGTCCAAAAAAGTTTTCAAACCAGAGGAGCAGGTAGGTGGCCCTCCAGAAAAATGAAATAGATTGAGTGCCTGTATGTGGCAGTCCAAAAACGTTTTCAAACCAGAGGAGCAGGTAGGTGGCCCTCCAGAAAAATGGAATAGATTGAGTGCCTGTATGTGGCAGTCCAAAAAAGTTTTCAAACCAGAGGAGCAGGTAGGTGGCCCTCCAGAAAAATTGAATAGATTGAGTTCCTGTATGTGGCACTCCCCAAAATTGTTTAAAACAGAGGACCGGGTAGGTGGCCCTCCAGAAAAATTAAATGCATAAAGTACTATAGCTAGAGCCAGTGGGCCCTGTCAAAAAATAGCCAGTTTCCTCTGCTTTAGTGTACAAAGAGGAGGAGAAGGAGGAAAATGAGGAGGAGGAGGAGTGCATAAATTATTCAGGTTGAGCTTCCTTCACCTGGTGGAGATTGGAAATTATGAGAAATCCAGGCTTTATTCATCTTAATAAGCGTCAGCCTGTCAGCGCTGTCAGTCGACAGGCGTGTACGCTTATTGGTGATGATGCCACCAGCTGCACTGAAAACCCGCTCGGACAAGACGCTAGCGGCAGGGCACGCAAGAACCTCCAAGGCGTACAGCGCCAGTTCGTGCCACATGTCCAGCTTTGAAACCCAGTAGTTGTAGGGAGCTGTGTGATCATTTAGGACGATGGTATGGTCAGCTACGTACTCCCTCACCATCTTTCTGTAAAGATCAGCACTACTCTGCCGAGACTGGGGACAGGTGACAGTGTCTTGCTGGGGTGACATAAAGCTGGCAAAAGCTTTGAAAAGCGTACCCTTGCCAGTGCTGGACAAGCTGCCTGCTCGCCTACTCTCCCTCGCTACTTGTCCCGCAGAACTGCGCACTCTGCCGCTAGCGCTGTCAGAAGGGAAATAGTGTTTCAGCTTGTGCACCAGGGCCTGCTGGTATTCATGCATTCTCACACTCCTTTCCTCTCCAGGGATGAGAGTGAAAAGATTTTGCTTGTACCGTGGGTCCAGGAGAGTGAATACCCAGTAATCGGTGCTGGAATAAATTCAATGAACGCGAGGGTCACGGGATAGGCAGCCTAGCATGAAATCTGCCATATGCGCCAGAGTACCAACGCGTAAGAATTCACTCCCCTCACTGGCCTGACTGTCCATTTCCTCCTTCTCCAACTCCTCCAACTCCTCTTCTTCTGCCCATACACGCTGAACAGTGAAGGACTCAACAATGGTCCCCTCTTGTGTCTCACCAACATTCTCCTCCTCTTCCTCCTCATCCTCCTCCACCTCCACCTCCTCCGATATGCGCTGAGAAACAGACCTAAGGGTGCTTTGGCTATCAACAAGGGAATCTTCTTCCCCCGTCTCTTGTGACGAGCGCAAAGCTTCCGACTTCATGCTGATCAGAGAGTTTTTCAACAGGCCAAGCAGCGGGATGGTGAGGCTGATGATGGCGGCATCGCCACTGACCATCTGTGTTGACTCCTCGAAGTTACTCAGCACCTGACAGATATCAGACATCCACGTCCACTCCTCATTGTAGACTTGAGGAAGCTGACTGACCTGACTACCAGTTCTGGTGGAAGTTGACATCTGGCAGTCTACAATCGCTCTGCGCTGCTGGTAAACTCTGGATAACATGGTTAATGTTGAATTCCACCTCGTGGGCACGTCGCACAACAGTCGGTGAGCGGGCAGTTGGAGGCGGCGCTGCGCTGCCCTGAGAGTGGCAGCATCTGTGCTGGACTTCCTGAAATGCGCACAGATGCGGCGCACCTTCGTGAGCAAATCAGACAGATTGGGGTATGTCTTGAGGAAACGCTGAACTATCAGATTTAACACATGGGCCAGGCATGGCACATGTGTCAGTTTGCCGAGTTGCAGAGCCGCCACCAGGTTACGGCCAATGTCACACACAACCATGCCTGGCTTCAGGTTCAGCGGTGCCAGCCACAGATCAGTCTGCGCCGTGATGCCCTGTAATAGTTCTTGGGCGGTGTGCCTTTTATCGCCTAGGCTCAGCAGTTTGAGCACCGCCTGCTGTCGCTTAGCGACGGCACTGCTGCTGTGCCTAGAGCTAGCGACTGATGGCGCCATGCCCACGGATGGTAGTTCGGAGGAGGAGGTGGAGGAGGGGTGGGAGGAGGAGGAGGCATAGTAGGCCTGAAAGACCTGGACCGAGGTAGGCCCCGCAATCCTCGGCGTCGGCAGTATATGACCAGTCGCAGGGTCAGACTCGGTCCCAGCCTCCACCAAGTTAACCCAATGTGCCGTCAGCGATATATAGTGGCCCTGCCCGGCAGCACTCGTCCACGTGTCCGTGGTCAGGTGGACCTTGTCAGAAACGGCGTTGGCCAGGGCACGGATGATGTTGTCTGACACGTGCTGGTGCAGGGCTGGGACGGCACATCGGGAAAAGTAGTGGCGGCTGGGGACCGAATACCGAGGGGCGGCCGCTGCCATTAGGTTGCGAAAGGCCTCGGTCTCTACTAGCCTATAGGGCAGCATCTCCAGGCTAAGCAATCTGGAGATGTGGACATTAAGGGCTTGGGCGTGCGGGTGGGTTGCACTACATTTCCGTTTCCGCTCCAGCGTCTGGGGTATGGAGAGCTGAACGCTGGTGGATACTGTGGAGGATCGTGGAGGCGACGATGGGGTTTTTGTGCCAGGGTCCTGGGCAGGGCGCTGACTATCAGCTGACACAGGGGAAGGAGCAGTGGTGTGCACGGCCGGAGGTGAACGGGCTTGGTGCCACTGAGTGGGGTGTTTAGCATTCATATGCCTGCACATACTGGTGATAGATAAGCTAGTAGTGGTGGAACCCCTGCTGATCCTGGTTTGGCAAAGGTTGCACACCACAGTCCGTCGGTCATCCGGTGTTTCCTTAAAGAACCTCCAGACTTCTGAAAATCTAGCCCTCGCCGCGGGAGCCCTCGCCACGGGAGCTTCACTACGTGACACATTTGGCGCTGATGCACCTGCTCTGGCCCTGCCTCTCCGTCTGGCCCCACCACTGCCTCTTCCAACCTGTTCTGGTCGAGGACTCTCCTCCGTCTCCGAAGCACTGTGTTCACCCGGCCTCTCAACCCAGCTTGGGTCTGTCACCTCATCATCCTCCGATCCCTCAGTCTGCTCCCCCCTCGGACTTCCTGCCCTGACAACAACTTCACCACTGTCTGACAACCGTGTCTCCTCATCGTCGGACACCTCTTTACACACTTCTTCCACTACGTCAAGAAGGTCATCATCACCCACAGACTGCGACTGGTGGAAAACCTGGGCATCGGAAAATTGCTCAGCAGCAACCGGACAAGTGGTTTGTGACTGTGGGAAGGGTCCAGAAAACAGTTCCTCAGAGTATGCCGGTTCAAATGCCAAATTTTGCTGGGAGGGGGCAGACTGGGGGGGAGGAGGCTGAGGTGCAGGAGCTGGAGGAGTGCCGATTTCGGTGACATGGGTGGACTGCGTGGAAGACTGACTGGTGACAAATTGCTCGAAGCATTGTCGGCAATCCACGACATCACCTGT
The DNA here is from genome assembly GCF_040894005.1 of Engystomops pustulosus. NCBI lineage: Eukaryota > Metazoa > Chordata > Amphibia > Anura > Leptodactylidae > Engystomops > Engystomops pustulosus. Next base: position 68,479,521 of record NC_092418.1, on the reverse strand, counting down.
TCGCACTGTTCTGGCCTCAACAGTGCTCTACCAGTAACTTCAGACATGAACCTAGGGAGTGTAGCTCTGCGGCGTTCCCCTGCTCCCTCATCAGCAGGTGGTGTCTCACCCCGCCCAGGACCACGGCCTCTGACCCCTGCAGTAGTTGGACGCCCACGTCCCCGCCCTCGTCCTCTACCCCTAGCCCTCGGGTTAAACATTTTGAAAATGAAAGTTATAACTTTAATTTTTTTTTAACTTTTTTTTGTGTTTTTTTGTGTTTTTTTTTTTGTTTTTGTGTTTTTTAGTTTTTAAAACCAAACGATGCTATCCTATTGCTATGGCTATTTTCTAGCCAAGTATGAAAGCACACTGCTATGCCAGATGAGATGACGCTGAGTTATGAAAAAATAAACGTAAAATAAAAAGGAAATGGCAGACTGTGCCTAATTGAAATCCAACCCCTAATAAATTTTCCCACTTCGGTCTTTGCGATGGATATGTGCGTCACTAAGCGCTAAACACAACGGTCGCAATTCTCACTACAAATTCCTCACAATTTGCTAGTAGATGCACTGCAGCAAGGACAGCCACCAGCAGATCAACCAGAAATAAAATATATATAACGCTATTGTAGGCGTAAGTAAGCCGTTTGGATTCTCCTTTGGCTATTTTCTAGCCAAGTATGAAAGCACACTGATGAGATGACGCTGAGTTATGAAAAAATAAACGTAAAATAAAAATAAACTGGCAGACTGTGCCTAATTGAAATCCAACCCCTAATAAATTTTCCCACTTCGGTCTTTACGATGGATATGTGCGTCACTAAGCGCTAAACACAGCGGTCGCAAGTCTCACTACAAATTCCTCACAATTTGCTAGTAGATGCACTGCAGCAAGGACAGCCACCAGCAGATCAACCAGAAATAAAATATATATAACGCTATTGTAGGTGTAAGTAAGCCGTTTGGATTCTCCTTTGGTTATTTTCTAGCCAAGTATGAAAGCACACTGATGAGATGACGCTGAGTTATGAAAAAATAAACGTAAAATAAAAAGTAAATGGCAGACTGTGCCTAATTGAAATCAAACCCCTAATAAATTTTCCCACTTTGGTGTTTGAGGTGGATATGTGTGTCACTAAGAGCTAAACACAACGGTAGCAAGTCCCCCTGCAAATTCCTCACAATATGGTACTAGCTGCAAATAAAAAAAAAAAAAAGTATAACGTTATTGTAGCCCTAAGAAGGGCTGTTGGGTTCTTGTAGAATCACTCCTGCCTAACAGTAAGCTAATAGAACACCCTAACGCTTTCCCTGACCAGCAGCAGCTCTCTCCCTAGCGGCATCCAGACACAGAATGATCCGAGCAGCGCGGGCAGCGGCTAGTCTATCCCAGGGTCACCTGATCTGGCCAGCCAACCACTGCTATCGACGTGTAAGGGTACCACGTCATGCTGGGTGGAGTGCAGAGTCTCCTGGCTTGTGATTGGCTCTGTTTCTGGCCGCCAAAAAGCAAAACGGCGGGAGCTGCCATTTTCTCGAGCGGGCGAAGTATTCGTCCGAGCAACGAGCAGTTTCGAGTACGCTAATGCTCGAACGAGCATCAAGCTCGGACGAGTATGTTCGCTCATCTCTATTTGTTATCCTTCTGTATGCACCACAGCTATAATAAACGACCAACCTTATACAAAAAGAAGGAGGAAAGTAGGATGTGTACACAGGACTAAACAAGTATAACAATATTTATTAATTCATTGAAAAGAAAATGTATTTTCAAGGAATTAATCCTATTTTTTCTCCTTTTTGTTTAATGTAGTCTATTGGGATCCGTGAATGTCTCATTAACATGTTATTTCGGTATTTTGTTCTGTCGATAGTTGGTGGAGGACATATCTGTCCCCAATAAACAACCAACCGGCATCAGTATACAGTAATAGTATGGTTCACTTGAGTGCCACTAACCCTTTTGTGTGTTTGCCAATATTTAACAGTAGCTCAGTTGGATATTATAAAGCTTCCACATCAAAGATAAGGGTAACATACATTGTGCAAAGGATTATAAATAGAGATGATCGAGCACTAAAATGCTCGGTTACTCGTTATTCGAGACAAACTTTTCCTGATGCTCGAGTGCTCGTCTCTAATAACGAGCCCCATTGAAGTGAATGGGAGACTTGAGCATTTTTCAAGGGGACCAAGGCTCTGCACAGAGAAGCTTGGCCAAACACCTGGGAACCTCAGAAAAGGATGGAAACACCACGGAAATGGACAGGAAACAGCAGGGGCAGCATGCATCGATGCCTCTGAGGCTGCTTAATCGTACCATTATGCCAAAATTATGGGCAACAGCATGGCCATGACAGAGTGACCGAATGAGGCTAGATAGCATCTAAAACATGCAATAATTGACCCTGACACTATAGGGGACGGCATGCAGAGGCAGCGGCAGCAGTGGCAGGCTAGAGAATGTCATAGCGACATACCCTAAATGGACGCAGGCTTCACCAAAGAAGGGTGCGCAAGAAGCGCTGAAATGATTTCCTATGTGAACAAAAGGTTGACGGTATATTTAGTCGATAACACAGCATGGTGGCGACATAGTGACCAAGTTCCATAACGTATCTGGTGAAACACCCGAAAAATGAGCCTGACACAGCTCTTTTGATAAGGGGACGACATGTGGAGGCAGCCATGGAGACGACTTCCATGATTAAGAGCGACAGTATGGGGCAATCATATTGCGCTGCTATGATTGCAACTTCAGGTCTCCAGCATGACGGCGACAGATGGGCCGAGTTCCACTATGTATCTGGTGAAACACCTGAAAATTCTGCCTGACACAGCTCGTTTGATAAGGGGATGATGTGCTGCATATCCTCTCGTGCTCCAGCGTCTGGGGTATAGAGAGTTGAAAGTTGCGCATGGAGACATTGGTGGACGCTGTGGAGGATCGTGGAGGCAAAATGGACAGGAAACAGCAGGGGCAGCATGCATGGATGCCTCTGAGGCTGCCTAATCTTGGGATGGAGCTGGCGGTCCGCTGCCAGGCGAGCTTTCGCCTGTCCAAGCCCCTGTCTTTCGGCTCCTCCCCACCCAAAATGGGCCTGGGGGCCAGAAGCGTTTACTTTAAAAAAAATTATAATTTTCAAAGCAGGCCGGGTCATTTGAATATTTCACTTAGGAATAATGGAATAGCATAGTGGTTCTATTTTTAATTGTTTTTTCGGAAATGGTTCCATGATTAGGAGCGACAGTATGGGGCATCCATATTGCGCTGCTATGATTGCAACTTCAGGTCTCCAGCATGGCGGCGACAGATGGGCCGAGTTCCACTATGTATCTGGTGAAACACCTGAAAATTCTGCCTGACACAGCTCGTTTGATAAGGGGACGATGTATGGAGGCAGTAAAGTAGTAGTAGATTAAAGGTGCTGCAGTTAAAACTATGTTAGTTGGATCTTGGGATGGAGCTGGCGCTCTGCTGCCAGGCGAGCTTTCGCCTATCCAAGCCCCTGTCTCTCGGCTACTTCCCAAACAGCACTTCTAAGAACCTTTTGTATAAGATCAAGTGTAGTAGTGTTCTTATAAGTTTGGGTTATGGTGGGTGAGGGAAATGTAAACAGATGCGCAAGAAGCGCTGAAATAATATCGGTAAATGATAAAAGTTTGCCAGTATATTTTGTGGATTACACAGCAGGGTCGTGACAAAGTTAACAAGTTTGATGTGGAAGCCATGAAAACAACCCAAAACTCTGCCTGATACAGCTCGTTTGATAAGGGGACCATGTATGGAGGCAGCTATATGGACGACTTTTGGAGGCAGCCATGGCGATGACGTGTGGAGGTAGCAATGGAGACAACGTGTGGAGGCAGCTAAAAGGACGACTTGTGGAGGCTGCTATGAATTAAATAGATTGAGTGCCTGTATATGGCAGTCCAAAAAAGTTTTCAAACCAGAGGAGCAGGTAGGTGGTCCTCCAGAAAAATTAAATAGATTGAGTTCCTGTATGTGGCAGTCCAAAAAAGTTTTCAAACCAGAGGAGCAGGTAGGTGGTCCTCCAGAAAAATTAAAGTACTATTATAGTACTATAGCTATAGCCAGTTGGCCCTGGAAAAAAATAGCCAGTTTCCTCTGCTTTAGTGTACAAAGAGGAGGAGAAGGAGGACAATGAGGAGGAGGAGTGCATACATTATTCAGGTTGAGCTTCTTTCACCTGGTGGAGAATGGAAATCCTGAGAAATCCAGGCTTTATTCATCTTGATAAGCGTCAGCCTGTCAGCGCTGTCAGTCGACAGGCGTGTACGCTTATCGGTGATGATGCCACCAGCTGCACTGAAAACCCGCTCGGACAACACGCTAGCGGCAGGGCAGGCAAGAACCTCCAAGGCATACAGCGCCAGTTCGTGCCACATGTCCAGCTTTGAAACCCAGTAGTTGTAGGGAGCTGTGTGATCATTTAGGACGATGGTATGGTCAGCTACGTACTCCCTCACCATCTTTCTGTAAAGATCAGCCCTACTCTGCCGAGACTGGGGACAGGTGATTTGTCTTGCTGGGGTGACATAAAACTGGCAAAGGCCTTGTAAAGCGTACCCCTGCCAGTGCTGGACAAGCTGCCAGCTCGCCTACTCTCCCTCACTACTTGTCCCGCAGAAGTACCCCCTCTGTCGCTAGCGCTGTCAGAAGGGAAATACTGTTTCAGCTTGTGCACCAGGGCCTGCTGGTATTCATGCATTCTCACACTCCTTTCCTCTCCAGGGATGAGAGTGGAAAGATTTTGCTTGTACCGTGGGTCCAGGGGAGTGAATACCCAGTAATCGGTGCTGGAATAAATTCAATGAACGCGAGGGTCACGGGATAGGCAGCCTAGCATGAAATCTGCCATATGCGCCAGAGTACCAACATGCAAGAATTCACTCCTCTCACTGGCCTGACTCTCCATTTCCTCCTCCTCCAACTCCTCCAACTCCTCTTCTTCTGCCCATACACGCTGAACAGTAAAGGACTGAACAACGGTCCCCTCTTCTGTCTCGCCAACATTCTCCTCCTCTTCCTCCTCATCCTCCTCCACCTCCTCCGATATGCGCTGAGAAACAGACCTGAGGGTGCTTTGGCTATCAACAAGGGAATCTTTTTCCCCGGTCTCTTGTGACGAGCACAAAGCTTCCGACTTCATGCTGACCAGAGAGTTTTTCAACAGGCCAAGCAGCAGGATGGTGAGGCTGATGATGGCGGCATCGCCACTGACCATCTGTGTTGACTCCTCAAAGTTACTCAGCACCTGACAGATATCAGACATCCACGTCCACTCCTCATTGTAGACTTGAGGAAGCTGACTGACCTGACTACCAGTTCTGGTGGAAGTTGACATCTGGCAGTCTACAATCGCTCTGCGCTACTGGTAAACTCTGGATAACATGGTTAATGTTGAATTCCACCTCGTGGGCACGTCGCACAACAGTCGGTGAGTGGGCATTTGGAGGCGGCGCTGCGCTGCCCTGAGAGTGGCAGCATCTGTGCTGGACTTCCTGAAATGTGCACAGATGCGGCGCACCTTCGTGAGCAAATCAGACAGATAGGGTATGTCTTGAGGAAACGCTGAACTATGAGATTTAACACATGGGCCAGGCATGGCACATGTGTCAGTCTGCCGAAATGCAGAGCCGCCACCAGGTTACGGCCGTTGTCACACACAACCATGCCTGGCTTCATGTTCAGCGGTGCCAGCCACAGATCAGTCTGCGCCGTGATGCCCTGTAATAGCTCTTGGGCGGTGTGCCTTTTATCGCCTAGGCTCAGCAGTTTGAGCACCACCTGCTGTCGCTTAGCGATGGCACTGCTGCTGTGCCTAGAGCTACCGAATGATGGCGCCATGCCCACCGATGGTAATTAGGAGGAGGAGGCATAGTAGGCCTTTGAGACCTGGACCGAGGTAGGCCCCGCAATCCTCGGCGTCGGCAGTATATGACCAGCCCCAGGGTCAGAATCGGTGCCAGCCTCCACCAAGTTAACCCAATGTTCCATCAGCGATATATAGTGGCCCTGCCCGGCAGCACTCATCCACGTGTCCGTGGTCAGGTGGACCTTGTCAGAAACGGCGTTGGTCAGGGCACGGATGATGTTGTCTGACACGTGCTTGTGCAGGGCTGGGACGGCACATCGGGAAAAGTAGTGGCGGCTGGGGACCGAATACCGAGGGGCAGCCGCCGCCATGAGGTTTCGAAAGGCCTCGGTCTCTACCAGCCTATAGGGCAGCATCTTCAGGCTAAGCAGTTTGGAGATGTGGACGTTGAGGGCTTGGGCGTGTGGGTGGGTTGCACTATACTTCCTTTTGCGCTCCAGCGTCTGGGGTATGGAGAGCTGAACGCTGGTGGATGCTGTGGAGGATCGTGGAGGCGAAGATGGGGTTTTCGCATGGGAGGTGTTTGGGCCGGGGTCCTGGGCAGGGGGCTGACTAGCAGATGACACAGGGGAAGGAGCAGTGGTGTGCCCGGCCAGAGGTGAACGGGCTTGGTGCCATTGAGTGGGGTGTTTAGCATTCATATGCCTGCGCACTCTGGTGGTAGTGGTGGAACCCCTGCTGATCCTGGTTTGGCACAGGTTGCACACCACAGTCTGTCGGTCATCCGGTGTTTCTTTAAAGAACCTCCAGACTTCTGAAAATCTAGCCCTCGCCACGGGAGCTTAACTACGTGAAACATTTGGCGCTGATGCACCAGCTCTGGCCCTGCCTCTCCATCTGGCCCCCCCACTGCCTCTTCCAACCTGTTCTGCTATAGGACTCGCCTCCGTCTCAGAAGCACTGTGTTCACCCGGCCTATCAACCCAGCTTGGGTCTGTCACCTCATCATCCTCCGATCCCTCAGTCTGCTCCGCCCTCGGACTTCCTGCCCTGACAACAACTTCACCACTGTCTGACAACCGTGTCTCCTCATCGTCTGACACCTCTTTACACACTTCTTCCACTACGTCAATAATGTCATCATCACCCACAGACTGCGACCGGTGGAAAACCTGGGCATCGGAAAATAGCTGAGCAGCAACCGGACAAGTGGTTTGTGACTGTGGGAAGGGTCCAGAAAACAGTTCCTCAGAGTATGCCGGTTCAAATGCCAAATTTTGGTGGGAGGGGGCAGACTGGGGGGAAGGAGGCTGAGGTGGAGGAGCTGGAGGAGTGCTGATTTCCGTGACATGGGTGGACTGCGTGGAAGACTGACTGGTGGACAAATGGCTAGAAGCATTGTCCGCAATCCACGACATCACCTCTTCGCACTGTTCTGGCCTCAACAGTGCTCTACCACGAGTCCCAGTAACTTGAGACATGATGAATCTAGGGAGTGTAGCTCTGCGGCGTTCCCCTGCTCCCTCATCAGCAGGTGGTGTCTCACCCCGCCCAGGACCATGGCCTCTGACCCCTGCAGTAGTTGGACGCCCACGTCCACGCCCTCGTCCTCTACCCCTAGCCCTCGGGTTAAACATTTTCCTAATTAAAGTGTAAACTTTAAATTTTTTTTTTGTTTGTTTTTTTAAACAAAACGATGCTATCCTATTGCTATGGCTAGTTTCTAACCTACACTGACAGCACACAACTGGATTTTGTGCTGTGCCTGATGACTTTGAGTTATAAAAAGAAATAAACGTAAAAAAAAATAAATCAGCAGACTGTGCCTAATTCAAATCAAACCCCTAATAAATTGTCCCACTTCGGTGTTTGAGGTGGATATGTGTGTCACTAAGAGCTAAACACAATGGTCGCAAGTCTCCCTGCAAATTCCTCACAATATGGTACTAGCTGCACTACTAATGGCAGCAATCCCAGCCACAAGCAAACCAAAAAAAAGGAAAATATAACGCTATTGTAGGCCTAAATAAGCGTTGGGGTTCTCCTATGGCCATTTTCTAGCCTACACTGAAATCACACTGCTTTGCCAGATTACTTTGAGTTATAAAAAGAAATAAATGTAAAAAAATATAAATCAGCAGACTCTGCCTAATTCAAATCAAACCCCTAATAAATTGTCCCACTTCGGTGTTTGAGGTGGATATGTGTGTCACTAAGAGCTAAACACAACGGTCGCAAGTCTCCCTGCAAATTACTTACAATATGGTACTAGCTGCACTACTAATGGCAGCAAGCCCAGCCACAAGCAAACCAAAAAAAAGTAAAATAAAACGTTATTGTAGTCCTAAGAAGGGCTGTTGGGTTCTTGTATAATCACTCCTGCCTAACACTATTCTAATAGAACAGCCTAACGCTTTCCCTGACCAGCAGCAGCTCTCTCCCTAGCGGCATCCAGACAGAGAATGATCCGAGCAGCGCGGGCAGGGGCTAGTCTATTCCAGGGTCACCAGATCAGGCCAGCCAACCACTGCTATCGACGTGTAAGGGTACCACGTCATGCTGGGTGGAGTGCAGAGTCTCCTGGCTTGTGACTGGCTCTGTTTCTGGCCTCCAAAAATCACAACGGCGGGAGATGCCATTTTCTCGAGCGGGCGAAGTATTCGTCCGTGCAACAAGCAGTTTCGAGTACGCTAATGCTCGAATGAGCATCAAGCTCGGACGAGTATGTTCGCTCATTTCTAATTATAAACTAAGTATTAATTTAAACTTTTAGTTTATATAGTTCCAGCAAATGAGGAAAAACGCCCACAATATTACCTCTTGATGAGAAGCAAATACTTCAAGGGAGCGCTAATGTCAGCAAGATGCAAAAAATAAGGATGAAGAGAAAAGAGATTAAAGAAAAGATTCAGATGGGTTGCAGAAAGGGTAAAACAGGGGAAGTGAGGGAAGGGAGATGTCAGTTTCCAGCTATGTTTTAGTGAAAGGTGCTATATTCAGGAGATCCACGAAAGTCCAACCACGGGGACCAGCAATCATAATATTTGGATACTGTATTTTGGATGTCAGCAGGTAACACCTCCATCTGCTGACTGTGGGCAATTTCATCAAACCAGTTGGATACTGAAGGCGTTCTGTTGCTCTTCCAAAGTCTAGCAGACCTAGCCTCTACAAGTTGGTGGCTAAGTAGACAATGGGTTGGTTTTCTGATGGGATATGGCAATAAGGAGAGCAAAACTATGGAGAGCTCATTAGCCAAAATGACAACTAAAAGCTTCTTAACTATTGCTAGAACGTTGTCCCAAAAGGTCTTTAACATTGAACTTTCCCACCAAATGTGTGTCACTGTTTCTACAGCCTGTGTGGACCACCAACACTGGTCAGATTCCAAAGCAAATATAAACTGCAGCTTGACCGGAACGCTATACGAGCAAGATAAAATTTTGTAATTTGTCTCCTGCGCTTTACAGGAAATTGAAAACCGGTGGCAGAGATCAAAAGATCGGAGCCACACAGCTTCTTGGAAGGTTTTGCCCATTTCACACTGACCCGTAGATCGCTGATATTTGGCCCTTTGTCATGGAGGAAGATGTGCAAAGATTCTCTAATGGTGTGAGGTCTCTGTGTAACCTAAGGCTGGCCTTCGTAGACTCATAGCTTGTGGAACAGTACTTAAGGTAGCTTATATTTCTGAGCGCACCCGAAAGTATCCAGGGGAGCAACAAGGGTGGGTGAGGAGATAGATCTGCTTCTAGGCATATCCAGAGCTTGGTTTTGCCATTATGTACACAGTTCAGGACCCTAGTGGCGGCAGCAGCTATAAGATATCCTCTGCAATCTGGGAGGGCCAGCCCTCCAGACAACTTCCTACGTATTCGAAATGCTCGCACTACTCTAGCTGGTGAAGAATCCCATACAAATTTTTCTATTGAGGATGTGAACGACCGGATGAAGGATGTAGGTGGACCAATTGGGATAGTCTGGAATAGACAAAAAGCCTAGGTAGGACCGTCATATTGATGTGTCCCAGTCATGAAACCTGCAACCCCCTCCAAGAGGCCTGGTCCTTCTTGTGCGCAAGAAGAAAAAGGGCATACTTTTTCTCTAAATTATCTTTTAAATCCGCTGAAACCTGTATTCCTAGGTATTTGAAGGACCGTGGGGCCCAAGAAAACTCTGTGAATGTACATCACACATCAGATGGCACTAGAAGGTTTATCAATATAATCTCTAGAACTGCAACCAAAAACTCCTTCTCTGCTCTTCACTCCAAATGTATTAGGAGAGGATATATAAATGTTTGTTTTTTTTACTCAAATACTCAGAAAAACTTAGGATAGTGAGCACCTCATCAACCTCTATGATGGTTATAGGTTTATTTAGGCCTGTAGGTAGGTGATTCCAGGTCCTCTAGATATGTCTGTATCCCGGCATCTAGTTATTTGCTAAGGAAGAGTACAGGTCTGTGAAGAATTTTGTGAACCTGGTGATGAATGGACTGAATATGAAGCAATAGGGACCCAGAATCCACTATGTAATCAATGCGGGGAAGATAATTGTTTGAGGGGCTATAACATGAGATGGGGCAAGTTGTAGGAAATTTTTGTCTCCAATCCACCCCATTTCTAACAAAAATGTTTCCAAGGCAGTTGGTGTAGAATAGGGTGGAGTCAGCCTACAAAAGCATAGGATGAAGTAGCAAATCAAGCAAATAAATCAGCCTCATGTAAAACCCTTCTGGAGGCTGGAGCAGGTTATAGATGCCCAATATATTGTATGGGGTACCATCAATATGTGCATCTAAAAATAAATTACCCTTCAACATCTATATGACTAAAGTGAGGCTCCCAGCATACAGTCCTATTGATTTTGTAGTATATGGGTTCTAGCTGCAGGAAGGTGGTTTTCCTGCAGACAGACCATATAGGGATTTTGGGATTTATTTTGGTCCCATATTATGAGTCGTTCCAACATCATGGACATTCCAAGAAAATATTTGGATATCAGTCATATATCCGATTGGGAATGGATAGTACTGAGGGGACGCCAGGCAAGATCCTTTGGATGGAGATGGACACCATAGTAGTGTGTGGGTGAATCAAAGATGAATGAACCATGTGAGTGGGTGTAACAACCAAGTCTATCAAACCAAACTCTCGTAAACATTAGAGTTAGAGATGAGCGAACATACTCATCCGAGCTTGATGCTCGTTCGAGCATTAGCGTACTCGAAACTGCTCGTTGCTTGGACGAATACTTCGCCCGCTCAAGAAAATGGCATCTCCCCCCGTTGTGATTTTTGGCGGCCAGAAACAGAGCCAATCACAAGCCAGGAGACTCTGCACTCCACCCAGCATGACGTGGTACCCTTACACGTCGATAGCAGTGGTTGGCTGGCCTGATCAGGTGACCCTGGAATAGACTAGCCCCTGCCCGCGCTGCTCGGATCATTCTGTGTCTGGATGCCGCTAGGGAGAGAGCTGCTGCTGGTCAGGGAAAGCGTTAGGCTGTTCTATTAGAATAGTGTTAGGCAGGAGTGATTCTACAAGAACCCAACAGCCCTTCTTAGGGCTACAATAACGTTTTATTTTACTTTTTTTTGGTTTGCCTGTGGCTGGGCTTGCTGCCATTAGTAGTGCAGCTAGTACCATATTGTGAGTAATTTGAAGGGAGACTTGCTACCGTTGTGTTTAGCTCTTAGTGACAAACATATCCACCTCAAACACCGAAGTGGGACAATTTATTAGGGGTTTGATTTGAATTAGGCACAGTCTGCTGATTTATTTTTTTTTATGTTTATTTCTTTTTATAACTCAAAGTAATCTGGCAAAGCAGTGTGCTTTCAGTGTAGGCTAGAAAATAGCCATAGGAGAACCCCAACGGCTTACTTAGGCCTACAATAACGTTATATTTTACTTTTTTTTGTTTGCCTGTGGCTGGGCTTGCTGCCATTAGTAGAGCAGCTAGTACCATATTGTAAGGAATTTGCTGGGAGACTTGCGACCGTTGTGTTTAGCTCTTAGTGACACACATATCCACCTCAAACACCGAAGTGGGACAATTTATTAGGGGTTTGATTTGAATTAGGCACAGTCTGCTGATTTATTTTTTTTATGTTTATTTCTTTTTATAACTCAAAGTCATCAGGCACAGCACAAAATCCAGTTGTGTGCTGTCAGTGTAGGTTAGAAACTAGCCATAGAAATAGGATAGCATCGTTTTGTTTAAAAAAAATAAAAAAATAAACACAAAAAAAAAGTTTACACTTTAATTTGGAAAATGTTTAACCCGAGGGCTAGGGGTAGAGGACGAGGGCGTGGACGTGGGCGTCCAACTACTGCAGGGGTCAGAGGCCGTGGTCATGGGCGGGGTGAGACACCACCTGCTGATGAGGGAGCAGGGAAATGCCGCAGAGCTACACTCCCTAGGTTCATCATGTCTCAAGTTACTCGTGGTAGAGCACTGTTGAGGCCAGAACAGTGCGAAGAGGTGATGTTGTGGATTGCGGACAATGCTTCTAGCCATTTGTCCACCAGTCAGTCTTCCACGCAGTCCACCCATGACACGGAAATCAGCACTCCTCCAGCTCCTCCATCTCAGCCTCCTTCCCCCTCCTTCCCCCCAGTCTGCCCCCTCCCAGCAAAATTTGGAAATTGAGGAACTGTTTTCTGGACCCTTCCCACAGTCACAAACCACTTGTCCGGTTGCTGCTGAGCTATTTTCCGATGCCCAGGTTTTCCACCGGTCGCAGTCTGTGGGTGATGATGACATTATTGACGTAGTGGAAGAAGTGTGCAAAGAGGTATCGGACGATGAGGAGACACGGTTGTCAGACATTGGTGAAGTTGTTGTCAGGGCAGGAAGTCCGAGGGGGGAGCAGACTGAGGGATCGGAGGATGATGAGGTGACAGACCCAAGCTGGGTTGATAGGCCGGGTGAACACAGTGCTTCTGAGACGGAGGCGAGTCCTATAGCAGAACAGGTTGGAAGAGGCAGTGGTGGGGCCAGACGGAGAGGCAGGGCCAGAGCTGGTGCATCAGCGCCAAATGTTTCACGTAGTCAAGCTCCCGTGGCGAGGGCTAGATTTTCAGAAGTCTGGAGGTTCTTTAAAGAAACACCGGATGACCGACGGACTGTGGTGTGCAACCTGTGCCAAACCAGGATCAGCAGGGGTTCCACAACTACTAGCTTAACTACCACCAGTATGCGCAGGCATATGAATGCTAAACACCCCACTCAATGGCACCAAGCCCGTTCACCTCTGGCCGGGCACACCACTGCTCCTTCCCCTGTGTCATCTGCTAGTCAGCCCCCTGCCCAGGACCCCGGCCCAAACACCTCCCATGCGAAAACCCCATCTTCGCCTCCACGATCCTCCACAGCATCCACCAGCGTTCAGCTCTCCATACCCCAGACGCTGGAGCGCAAAAGGAAGTATAGTGCAACCCACCCACATGCCCAAGCCCTCAACGTCCACATCTCCAAACTGCTTAGCCTGGAGATGCTGCCCTATAGGCTGGTAGAGACCGAGGCCTTTCGAAACCTCATGGCGGCGGCCGCCACTCGGTATGCGGTCCCCAGCCGCCACTACTTTTCCCGATGTGCCGTCCCAGCCCTGCACAAGCACGTGTCAGAGAACATCATCCGTGCCCTGACCAACGCCGTTTCTGACAAGGTCCACCTGACCACGGACACGTGGACGAGTGCTGCCGGGCAGGGCCACTATATATCGTTGACGGCACATTGGGTTAACTTGGTGGAGGCTGGGACCGAGTCTGACCCTGGGGCTGGTCATATACTGCCGACGCCGAGGATTGCGGGGCCTACCTCGGTCCAGGTCTCAAAGGCCTACTATGCCTCCTCCTCCTCCCGCCCCTCCTCTACCTCCTCCTCCGAATTACCATCCGTGGGCATGGCGCCAACAGTCGGTAGCTCTAGGCACAGCAGCAGTGCCGTCGATAAGCAACAGCAGGCGGTGCTCAAACTGCTGAGCCTAGGCGATAAAAGGCACACCGCCCAAGAGCTATTACAGGGCATCACGGTGCAGACTGATCTGTGGCTGGCACCGATGAACCTGAAGCCAGGCATGGTTGTGTGTGACAACGGCCGTAACCTGGTGGCGGCTCTGCAACTCGGCAGACTGACACATGTGCCATGCCTGGCCCATGTATTAAATCTCATAGTTCAGCGTTTCCTCAAGACATACCCCAATCTGTCTGATTTGCTCACGAAGGTGCACCGCATCTGTGCGCATTTCAGGAAGTCCAGCACAGATGCTGCCACTCTCAGGGCAGCGCAGCGCCGCCTCCAACTGCCCGCTCACTGACTGTTGTGCGACGTGCCCACGAGGTGGAATTCAACATTAACCATGTTATCCAGAGTTTACCAGCAGCGCAGAGCGATTGTAGACTGCCAGATGTCAACTTCCACCAGAACTGGTAGTCAGGTCAGTCAGCTTCCTCAAGTCTACAATGAGGAGTGGACGTGGATGTCTGATATCTGTCAGGTGCTGAGTAACTTTGAGGAGTCAACACAGATGGTCAGTGGCGATGCCGCCATCATCGGCCTCACCATCCCGCTGCTTGGCCTGTTAAAAAACTCTCTGGTCAGCATGAAGTCGGAAGCTTTGCGCTTGTCACAAGAGACGGGGGAAGAAGATTCCCTTGTTGATAGCCAAAGCACACTTAGGTCTGTTTCTCAGCGCATATCGGAGGAGGTGGAGGAGGATGAGGAGGAAGAAGAGGAGAATGTTGGCGAGACACAAGAGGGGACCATTGTTCAGTCCTTCACTGTTCAGCGTGTATGGGCAGAAGAAGAGGAGTTGGAGGAGGAGGAAATGGGCAGTCAGGCCAGTGAGGGGAGTGACTTCTTGCGCGTTTGGACTCTGGCGCATATGGCAGATTTCATGCTAGGCTGCCTATCCCGTGACCCTCGCGTTCAAAGAATTTATTCCAGCACCGATTATTGGGTATTCACTCTCCTGGACCCACGGTACAAGCAAAATCTTTCAACTCTCATCCCTGGAGAGGAAAGGAGTGTGAGAATGCATGAATACCAGCAGGCCCTGGTGCACAAGCTGAAACAGTATTTCCCTTCTGACAGCGCTAGCGGCAGAGGGCGTACTTCTGCGGGACAAGTAGCGAGGGAGGGTAGGCGAGCAGGCAGCTTGTCCAGCACTGGCAGGGGTACGCTTTACAAGGCCTTTGCCAGTTTTATGTCACCCCAGCAAGACACTATCACCTGTCCCCAGTCTCGGCAGAGTAGGGCTGATCTTTACAGAAAGATGGTGAGGGAGTACGTAGCTGACCATACCATCGTCCTAAATGATCACACAGCTCCCTACAACTACTGGGTTTCAAAGCTGGACATGTGGCGCAAACTGTACGCCTTGGAGGTTCTTGCCTGCCCTGCCGCTAGCGTGATGTCCGAGCGGGTTTTCAGTGCAGCTGGTGGCATCATCACCGATAAGCGTACACGCCTGTCGACTGACAGCGCTGACAGGCTGACGCTTATCAAGATGAATAAAGCCTGGATTTCTCCGGATTTTCATTCTCCACCAGGTGAAAGAAGCTCAACCTGAATAATGTATGCACTCCTCCTCCTCATTGTCCTCCTTCTCCTCCTCTTTGTAAACTAAAGCAGAGGAAACTGGCTATTTTTTGCCAGGGCCAACTGGCTCTAGCTATAGTACTCTATGTATTTAATTTTTCTGGAGGACCACCTACCCGGTCCTCTGTTTTAAACAATTTTTGGGAGTGCCACATACAGGCACTCAATCTATTTAATTTTTCTGGAGGACCACCTACCTGCTCCTCTGGTTTGAAAACTTTTTTGGACTGCCACATACAGGCACTCAATTTATTTAATTTTTCTGGAGGACCACCTACCTGCTCCTCTGGTTTGAAAACTTTTTTGGACTGCCACATACAGGCACTATCCAAATTAAATTGTCTCCATAGCAGCCTCCACATGTCGTCTTTTTAGCTGCCTCCAAAAGTCGTCCATATAGCTGCCTCCATACATGGTCTCCTTATCAAACGAACTGTTTCAGGCAGAATTTTGGGTTGTTTTCATGGCTTCCACATCAAACTTGTTAACTTTGTCGCCACCCTGCTGTGTAATCCACAAAATATACTGGCAAACTTTTATCATTTACCGATATTATTTCAGCGCTTCTTGCGCATCTGTTTACATTCCCCTCACCCGCCATAACCCAAACTTATAAGAACGCTACTACACTTGATCTTATACAAAAGGTTCTTAGAAGTGCTGTTTGGGGAGTAGCCTAGAGACAGGGGCTTGGATTGGCGAAAGCTCGCCTGGCAGCAGAGCGCCAGCTCCATCTCAAGATCCAACTAACATAGTTTTAACTGCAGCACCTTTAATCTACTAGTAGTTTTCTGCCTCCATACATGGTCCCCTTTTCAAACGAGCTGTGTCAGGCAGAATTTTGGGTTGTTGTCATGGCTACCACATCAAACTTGTTAACTTTGTCGCCACCCTGGTGTGTAATCCACAAAATATACTGGCAAACTTTTATCATTTACCGATATTATTTCAGCGCTTCTTGCGCATCTGTTTACATTCCCCTCACCCGCCATAACCCAAACTTATAAGAACGCTACTACACTTGATGTTATACAAAAGGTTCTTAGAAGTGCTGTTTGGGGAGTAGCCTAGAGACAGGGGCTTGGATTGGCGAAAGCTCGCCTGGCAGCGGAGCGCCAGCTCCATCCCAAGATGCAACTAACATAGTTTTAACTGCAGCACCTTTAATCTACTACTAGTTCACTGCCTCCATACATGGTCCCCTTATCAAACAAGGTGTGTCAGGCAGAATTTTGGGTTGTTTACATGGCTTCCACATCAAACTTGTTAACTTTGTCACCACCCTGCTGTGTAATCCACAAAATATACTGGCAAACTTTTATCATTTACCGATATTATTTCAGCGCTTCTTGCACATCTGTTTACATTCCCCTCACCCGCCATAACCCAAACTTATAAGAACGCTACTACACTTGATCTTATACAAAAGGTTCTTAGAAGTGCTGTTTGGGGAGTAGCCTAGAGACAGGGGCTTGGATTGGCGAAAGCTCGCCTGGCAGCGGAGCGCCAGCTCCATCCCAAGATCCAACTAACATAGTTTTAACTGCAGCACCTTTAATCTACTACTAGTTCACTGCCTCCATACATGGTCCCCTTATCAAACGAGCTGTGTCAGGCAGAATTTTGGGTTGTTTTCATGGCTTCCACATCAAACTTGTTAACTTTGTCGCCACCCTGGTGTGTAATCCACAAAATATACTGGCAAACTTTTATCATTTACCGATATTATTTCAGCGCTTCTTGCGCATCTGTTTACATTCCCCTCACCCGCCATAACCCAAACTTATAAGAACGCTACTACACTTGATGTTATACAAAAGGTTCTTAGAAGTGCTGTTTGGGGAGTAGCCGAGAGACAGGGGCTTGGATAGGCGAAAGCTCGCCTGGCAGCGGAGCGCCAGCTCCATCCCAAGATCCAACTAACATAGTTTTAACTGCAGCACCTTTAATCTACTACTAGTTCACTGCTTCCATACCTCGTCCCCTTATCAAACGAGCTGTGTCAGGCAGAATTTTCAGGTGTTTCACCAGATACATAGTGGAACTCGGCCCAGCTGTCGCCGCCATGCTGGAGACCTAAAGTTGCAATCATAACAGCGCAATATGGATGCCCCATACTGTCGCTCTTAATCATGGAACCATTTCCGAAAAAACAATTAAAAATAGAACCACTACGATATTCCATTATTCCTAGGTGAAATATTCAAACGACCCGGCCTGCTTTGAAAATTATAATTTTTTCAAAGTAAACGCTTCTGGCCCCCAGGCCCATTTTGGGTGGGGAGAAGCCGAGAGACAGGGGCTTGGACAGGCGAAAGCTCGCCTGGCAGTGGACCGCCAGCTTTATCCCAAGATTAGGCAGCCTCAGAGGCATCCATGCGTGCTGCCCCTGCTGTTTCCTGTCCATTTTGCCTCCACAATCCTCCACAGCGTCCACCAATGTCTCATTTCAACTCTCTATACCCCAGACGCTGGAGCACGAGGGGATATGCAGCACATCATCCCCTTATCAAACGAGCTGTGTCAGGCAGAATTTTCAGGTGTTTCACCAGATACATAGTGGAACTCGGCCCATCTGTCGCCGCCATGCTGGAGACCAGAAGTTGCAATCATAGCAGCGCAATATGAATGCCCCATACTGTCGCTCTTAATCATGGAAGTCGTCTCCATGGCTGCCTCCACATGTCGTCCCCTTATCAAAAGAGCTGTGTCAGGCTCATTTTTCGGGTGTTTCACCAGATACGTTATGGAACTTGGTCACTATGTCGCCACCATGCTGTGTTATCGACTAAATATACCGTCAACCTTTTGTTCACATAGGAAATCATTTCAGCGCTTCTTGCTCACCTCCTTTGGTGAAGCCTGAGTCCATCTAGGGTATGTCGCCATGACACTCTCTAGCCTGCCGCTGCTGCCGCTGCCTCTGCATGCCGTCCCCTATAGTGTCAGGGTCAATTATTGCATGTTTTATATGCTATCTAGCCTCATTCGGTCACTCTGTCATGGCCATGCTGTTGCCCATAATTTTGGCATAATGGTGCGATTAAGCAGCCTCAGAGGCATCCATGCATGCTGCCCCTGCTGTTTCCTGTCCATTTCCGTGGTGTTTCCATCCTTTTCTGAGGTTCCCAGGTGTTTGGCCAAGCTTCCCTGTGCAGAGCCTTGGTCCCCTTGAAAAATGCTCGAGTCTCCCATTGACTTCAATGGGGCTCGTTATTCGAGACGAGCACTCGAGCATCGGGAAAAGATAACGAGTACCCGAGCATTTTAGTGCTCGCTCATCTCTAATTAGAGTGCATTGAATATACAAGGCTGATTCTGATCCCCTGGCTCATTTGGGCTTATCTGAGGTTCCATACCAGACAGCACTGCCCGGGTATCTCAAAGATACTAAACATGTCATACAACTGCTGCATAATAGAAAGTGGCATACAGAAAATTGGTGGTTTACATGTGATGTTATAAGTCTGTACCCATCCCTAAAACACGATGTAGCATTACATTGTTTATCATACATATTGGAAAAATATAGCAATTATACAGCTTCCATAAAACAATTTTTTGGGGGGATGCAGTAGAATTTCTATTAACTCACAATTATTTTGTTTTTGCTAATTGTTCCCCTTCCCTAACCAATTTATACATGACAAAATTGGAAGAATTATACCTGTTCATTCACCTTAATCCTTTCCTTGACCAGATTGAATGGTATGGATGTTTTATCAATGACCTGCTACTAATATGGAAAGGTCCCAATGAAAACACAGTACAGTTTGTTGAGTACATCAATTCCAACAATATGAGGGGGTCATTTACTAAGGGCCCGATTCGCATTTTCCCGACGCTTTATCCGAATATTTCCGATTTGCGCCGATTTTCCCTGAATTGTCCCGGGATTTTGGCGCATCGGCGCCAGCATGCACGCGACGGAAATCGGGGGCGTGGCCGAATGAAAACCCGACGGATTCGGAAAAACTGGAGCATTTTTAAAAAACAATGTGTCACGAAAATTGCACTTACCTTCACTCAGTTCGGCTCGGTGTATTCCAGTGCGTTCCGATGCTCTTCAACGCAGCAGCGCCACCTGGTGGACGGCGGAGGAACTACCTTAGTGAATCCTGTCTGGACCCGAATCCAGCGCAGAGAATGCGCCGCTGGATCGCGAATGGACCGGGTAAGTAAATCTGCCCCAAAGTGTAACCGTCATTCTAAACAAAAAAATAATAAAATACATAATTCTACTCCAGGTGTCCCTGGGAATCATTCCTCAAAGTATTTTGCGTCCCGGTCCTCATTTAGGATCTCTTTTGTCCCATAGCAACCAGGGTTTCCAACTCTTTCCAATCAGCAAGATGGAGGGGCGGGACCTGCCTCCTGTTACCTCATCACAAGCCTCTGCTGCTGACCAATGACACCAGAGCTATCTATGTAATATCTATCTAGTCATATCTATCTATCGCATATCTATCTATCTCATATCTATCTCATATCTATGTATCTATCTAATATCTATCATCTATCTCTCATATATCTATCCCATATCAATCTATCTATCTATCTATCTATCTATCTATCTATCTATCTATCTATCTACTTGTAGAAAGTTCAAGCAGCACACAAACGAAAGTGCAGGTGGGTGCAGGCTCGTTAAGACCAGGCTCCAGGTCCTTCAAATGTAATATACGAGAATCAAGCAGCACTCCAGGGCGTCAATGGTTAGGTGAAGAAAGTGAAAATGCTTTATTCCATGTTTAGAAGTACATCAAAGTACAGCAGCAATGTTTCGGCTGCAAGGAGCCTTTTTCAAGCCAGCTTGAAAAAGGCTTATATACAAGTGTACACAAGTGTAGGGAAAGCTGAGGAGAGAGAAGAATGTAGGTGCTTGGTTATTACATTAGTTAGGGCTTCTCCCTGCACATGACTGAGTGCTGGAGTAGTGACACATGAGTGCTGGGGCAATGACACATGAGGTAATCAGCTGTGAGCAGGGAGGGGGATGGGGGCGTGTCTCCAGCCCATAGTTCTTTCTGAAGACGGAATGTCCATAATAACAGACATAAGAGAGATCACTGCCATCTAGGGGAAGTCTAAAGTGCTTAAAATTACCTGCCCTACAACATATCAAAAGTTTTTTGAAATGACGGTTACACTTTAAAACTTACTTTTTCGTTACAGAAACAACAAATTAACTTTCTTGATATCCCCCTAACTGGTAGAGATTTTGTACATATTTCCCCATATATCAAACCCACAGCTACAAATTCCATCTCACGAGCTGATTCCTTTCACCAAAAATCTGGAATCTAGAATATAACTGTGGGTGAATTAATTAAAACTAAAATAAATTGCTCGGATGAAATTACTCTTAAGAAAGAAAAGAACAACAAATGTAGTAACCAGAAAAATAGAAAATATCATTTCTGGATGCTGCAGCATGCTGATAAAATAGTTTCTGATTAAAGATGGGCGAATTAGTGAAAATTCGATTCGACCCGGTTTGCCAAATTTTCCGGTAAGTCACATGCCAGGTGCGGGTGCATGGAGAGGTAAGTCTTTTCTGCATAGGCTACCTACAACACCCGCGGTTAACCCGCAGAACGCCCCCAGCAAAGCCACCGCCATCTTTCCAAGGATTGTCGCTCCCTGTGAGGTCATCGGAGAACGGCGATCCCCTTTATTACAATGTGTGATCAGCACATTGTATTAAATGAGGGAAATCCCCATATATTGCCATACTGTAGTATGACAGTATATGATAGGATTGATCAGAGAACCTAGGGTTAAAGTACCCTATGGAGTCTGTAAAATAGTAAAAATAAAAAAAAGTTAAAAAAAAATAATAAAACCTAAAAATTCAAATCATCCCCCTTTCCCTAGAACTGATCTAAAATAAATTTTAAAAAATCTGCATCTGAAAATGTCCGATCGATGAAAATAATAAAGTTTTTTCAATAAAAAAGTGATGAAAAGGTCGTACAGTCTTTAACCCCTAGGCGCACCAGGACGTTATAGTACGTCCCCGGGGCTAGATGCTTAGCGCACGGGGACGTTCTATAACGTCCTGCTTCTGGCACCGGCTCACGAACGGAGCCGGTACCAGAAGAAGCGGCTGTCAGCTGTCTAGTACAGCTGACAGTCTGCGCTAACACCCGCGATCGGAGCCGGCTCCGATCGCGGGTGTTAACCCCTTACACGCCGCGGTCAAACATGACCGCGGCGTGTAAGGGTGTTTGCGCTGTGGATCGGATCCCCCGTGCCGCTTACCGGGGGATCCGATCCACTTCTGGGCAGCTCCGAGGACTGGCATGTGCCCCGGAGCTGCCCGGTCTCCATGGCAGTCAGACTTCTTCCGGGTCTGACTGTAAACTGTCTGAGCATGCGCAAGCTTGCTCAGACAGTTTACACTGCTCTACAATAAAATAGTATTGTAGAGCAGTGTATTGAATTTAAACCAGTGATCAGAGCATCACTGGTTCAAGTTCAAGTATGTATAAGTAAAAATATGCAAAAACACTTAACACTACACATTATGATAAATAAAAAATAAATACATAAAAATATAAGCCCCTAAAATGTCACTTTCCCATAAAAACACTTAATAAAGTATAAAAAACACAAAAACACAAAGAAAACCCGCATATATGGTATTGCCGCGTCCGTAACAATCTGTATAATAAAACAGATTCGTTACTGGACCCACACGGTACACGCCGTAGAAAAAAAAACGCAAAAACGTTCCGAAAAAAGATAATTTTTAATTAATACCCTATAAAAAAATGCTCTAAAAAGTAATTTAAAAAATGTTATGCACTCCAAAATAAGCCCACTAAAAAGAACAACTCTTCTCGCAAAAAATAAGCCCCTAACTAGATTTGTCAGCCGAAAAATAAAAAAGTTATGCATATGAAAAGATGATGATGCTAAAATGAACAAGATTTTCTCCAAATTGGTTTCTATTCAGTATAATTGAATAAAATACACAAAACCCCCACATATTTGGTATCCCTGCGTCCGTAACAATCTGCATAATAAAACAGAATCGTTATTAGATCCGCAAAGTTAACCCCGTAAAAAACAAAACAAAAAAAAGCTCCAGAAAAAAGATAATTTTCAATTAATACCATATAAAAATGCTCTAAAAAGGGATTTAAAAAATGTTATGCACTCTAAAATAAGACCACTAAAAAGAACAATCCTTCTCGCAAAAAATAAGCCCTTAAACAGATTTGTGAGGCGAAAAATAAAAAAGTTATGCATATGAAAGACGGTGATGCTAAAAGTAACAACATTTTTGCCAAATTACTTTTTATGCACTAAAAATGGGAAAAAAATAAAAAATCTATATAAATGAGGTCTTTTTGTAATCGTGGCGACCCATAGAATAAAAATAATATACTATTTTTATGGTATGGTAAACAGCCAAAAAAAAAACCCCATAAAAATCTTCCTGAAAAGTGATGATTTTCATTTCCTCCACCAACAAAGAGTTAATAAAATCTCACCAATTAGCCTATAGATTCCCCCAAATTACGTACCAGAAAAGTGCATCTCATGTGGCAAAAGAAATAAGCCCCTATAGGTCCACATTAAAAAAAGAAAAAAATTATAGCCTGTACAATGTGACATAGCAAATCTGATCTGGATGGCGCCTCCTTCCCTTCTATGCCCGGCCGTGCGCCCATACAGCAGGTTACCACCATATATAGAGTATCCGTGTACTCGAGAGAAATTGGGTAACAAACTTTGTGGAGCCTTTATTCATTTAATCCATTGTAAATGTTTAATTTTCCACCCAAAATGAGTGTATTGTGAAAAAATATTACAATTTGCAGACTGCTCCTCCATTTTGTTTTAACCCCTATAAAACACGTAAAGCGTTAACAAACTTCTTAAAAGTGGTTTTTCATACGTTGAGGTGTGTAGTTTCCACAATGGGGTATTTTACGAGTCCCACTATTATTTAGGCCTCTCAGTGTCAATTAGAAGTTGAGCAGGTCCATCTAAATACAGGTTTTGGTGATTTTACAAAAAATTTGAAAAATGATACCTAAATTCTGAGCCTCATAACATTCTAGTAAAATATGTGGAATCTTAAAAAACCATGCCAACATAAAGCAGACATTTGGGAAATGTAAGTTATGAATTTATTTGGGAGCTATGACTATCTGCATCAAAAGTAGAGAATTTAGAACGTTGAAAATAAAGAATTTTTCCAAATTTTTGCCAAATTTAGTTTTTTTTCATAACTAAACACAAAAGATATCATCCAAATTTTTAAACTAATTTGAAGTACAATGTGTCACGAGAAAACAATCTCAAAATCCCCTGGATATCTCATAGCGTTCCAAAACTATAACCACTTATAGTGACACAGGTCAGATTTGAAGAATGGGGCCGCGTCCTTAAGGCCAAAATAGGCTGTGTCCCCTAGGGGTTAAAATCATAGCAATGAAAACGTCATCAAAAGTCACAAAAAATGTCACTACCCACAGCTCCGTACACCAAAGTATAAAAAAGCTATTAGCTCCAAAAGATGGAGGAAAACTACCGCCATACAGTGAGGAACACTACCGCCTTACAGCAAGGAACACTACCGCCTTACAGCAAGGAACACTACCGCCATACAGCAAGGAACACTACCGCCGTACAGTGAGGAATACTACCGCCATACAGTGAGGAATACTACCGCCATACAGTGAGGAACACTACCTCCATACAGCGAAGAAAACTACCCCCATACAGTGAGGGACACTACCGCCATACAGCAAGGAACATTACCGCCATACAGTGAGGAACACTACCGCCATACAGTGAGGAATACTACCGCCGTACAGTGAGGAACACTACCTCCATACAGCGAAGAAAACTACCCCCATACAGTGAGGGACACTACCGCCATACAGCAAGGAACATTACCGCCATACAGTGAGGAACACTACCCCCATACAGTGAGGGACACTACCGCGATACAGTGAGGGACACTACCGCCATACAGTGAGGAACACTACCCCCATACAGTGAGGAACACTACCCCCATACAGTGAAGGACACTACCCCCATATAGTGAGGAACACTACCTCCATACAGTGAGGAATACTACCCCCATACAGTGAGGCATACTACCGCCATACAGTAAGGAATACAGCAATACAGTGTGGAACACTACTGCCACACAGTCAGGAACACTACCCCCATACAGTGAAGAATACTACCCCCATACAGTTAGGAACACTACCCCCATACAGTTAGGAACACTACCGCCATACAGTGAGGAACACTACCACCATATAGTGAGGGACACTTCCCCCATACAGTGAGGGACACTACCTCCATACAGTGAGGAATACTACCTCCATAAAGTGAGGAATACTACCGCCATACAATGAGGGACACTACCCCCATTCAGTGAGGGACACTACCGCCATACAATGAGGGGCACTACTCCCATACAGTGAGGAACACTACCACCATACAATGAGGGACACTACCCCCATACAGTGAGGGACACTACCGCCATACAATGAGGGACACTACTCCCATACAGTGAGTAACACTACCACCATACAGTGAGGGACACTACCACCATACAGTGAGAAACACTACCGCCATACAGTGAGAAACACTACCCCCATATAGTGAAGGACACTACCGCCATACAATGAGGGACACTACTCCCATACAGTGAGGGACACTACCCCCATACAGTGAGGGACACTAACGCCATACAGTGAGGGACACTACCTCCATACAGTTAGGAACACTACCGCCATAAAGTGAGGAATACTACCGCCATACAATGAGGGACACTACCCCCATACAGTAAGAGACACTACCCCCTTACAGTGAGGGGGGTATAAGCTTCTTATCTCATAGATATATCAAAAAATTTATATCAAAAAATTTTCGTTTGTGCCGCAATCGGTTTTAAGATATTAATGAAAGTTTTCCGAGGTCAACAGAGGTCAACCAGCCCCCCCACATTGCCCAAACCAAACCAAACTGGTGCCGAACAATTCTGCTACATTTGTGCTGCTCAAATTTTTGTTTGTGCTGCTTTTGTTTTGAATAAATGAAAAAAAAAATTAAAGGTCAAAAGTTCAAGCAGCCCCCCCACATTAACCGAATCAAACAAAACTGGTGTCAAACGTTAGTGCTACATTTGTGCTGGTTTGTGCAGCAAAGATTTTCGTTTGTGCCCCTATCATTTTTAAGGTATGTTCAGGTGTTTACATAGGTTAAAGGTGTTTAGGATGAACTGGTAAAAAACAAACTTAGTGACACTTCCCTGGTTTGATAACCAGGGGGAGCTAGCAAACACATTGTACTTTGGAAGAAATGAACTCTGATGACCTCTAGAAAAAAGTGTGAATATCTTCAAAACGATAGCGGCAGAATTTTTTGCTGCACAAACGTAGCACTAACGTTTGACACCAGTTTTATTTGATTCGGTTAATGTGGGGGGGCTGCTTGAACTTTTGACCTTTAATTTTTTTTGTTCATATATACAAAAGTTTGAGCAGCACAAACCAGCACAAACGTAGCAGAATTGTTCGGCACCAGTTTGGTTTGGTTTGGGCAATGGGGGGGGGGCTGGTTGACCTCTCATGACCTCTGGAAACATTCATTAATATCTTAAAAACGATAGCGGCACAAACAAAAGTTTTTCCTGCACAAACGTAGCAGATACGTTTGACACCAATTTTATTTTATTTGAACAAGGTGGGGGGGCCAACTCCACTCAGGTAATGTATATCTATGTAAACCAACTTTCTGGAATTCTGCAATATCATTATTGTAGTTAGTAGGCACTTTTATTTTGCTTTTAAGTTTATTTTTTTATTGAGTACTCTGGCCCTAACATTAAGTGGGCACCCTGCTGTGGACATAACATTAAGGGGGCACTTTGCTGCAGACATTTCATTAAGGGGGCACTTTGCTGCGGACATAACATTAAGGGGTTAAGGGGGCACTTTTCTGCAGACATTTCATTATGTGGGCATTCTGCTGTGGACATAACATTAAGGGGCACTCTTCTGTGGACATAACACTAATGGAGGCATTCTGCTGTGGGCATTTTATTTCCCAACCTTCGGCTTATGCTCGAGTCAATAAGTTTTCCCAGGTTTTTGTGGTAAAATTAGGTACCTTGGCTTATACTCGTGTATAAACGGTATTTTGAAAATTCAATAAAATACAAGATAAAAATTGAAAAAATACATCAGTGTTGGTTCTGAAGCTGTGGGATCTGAGATACCACTCCAGAGCTGCAATGAAGCTGGGAAATCAGGAGGCAGCATCAGCTTCCTACTGCTGTCTCCCATTGTCCACTTCCTATCTGTAGAATGGTGCAGCAGTTCCCCTTGCCCTAGGTCCACCCCATGTAAGACTGTGCCCACATGAAAACTCCCATAAAGGTGAGGAGATGATTATCACACAGACAGAGCACCAGGAAGCCCAAAGGGAGTGGACACTTTTTTGCACACTTTTTGCAAAATTAACAATTAAGTTGACCAAAATAACTAAAGATGCCCAGAATTACTATAGATTTTACACATTTTACACATGATTCTACATGGTACAATCTGCCATATTAGGACGTTGGTGGGCAGCAAGGGTGTATGTGAGGCCGATCCAAGTTAAAGCCCATGTGTCCACCCTTGAATGAATCCCTTCACGCACCACGATATACTATAACTTTGCTGGGGGCCGGGGAGGTATGGAAAGAGCTCACGGATTTAGCTCTCTCCATACACAGCTGACACCTGCTAATAGAGACTCCTAGGCCTGCCACGGATAGTGATCTCTAATAGCCGTTCTATCAAAATATATAAAAGATTATTCCCGGCCTTGAACACCATAACGGAAAATGGCACCCAAATGTCCGAATTGCCCTTTTTTTGCCATTTTTCCATCCATAAATATGTGAATAAATAATGATCAGTAATTTAGGTCCCAAATTGATATTAAAACATCTTTTTTTTACAAAAAAGGAAACCTTACATAGATCTGTACACTGAAGTATGAAAAAGCTCTTTGCCTCAGAATTTGGAAAAATGCTTTTTTTTTCGTACAAAAAGGTTTACATTTTTAAAAATCTACTCAAACTTTATAAAATCTATTTAAATGTGTTATCCAGGTGCTCACACCTACCAAAGAATAAAGGGGAGGTGTTATTTGGAGTGCAAAATGAAAGCCTTAAAAACTGTGTTTTTTGTCAATTTCACTACACTTAGAATTTTTTTCCAGCTTTCTACTACATGGAACACAAACGCAAAACAAAAAAAAGGCCTTTTCCCAAACCAGTTAAATTCAATTGGATAAAAAAAACCAGATACCTCAAGAAAACACAACACGTACACCACAGAAGTAATGACTAAGGGGCACAAAACAGGTGTACCCATGGCCCATGGCCCTCTATCTGGTCATATAAATTCTAATGCCTCACAAATTCACAAAAAAACAGAATTTTTATGAGCATTCTCCATACCAGTAAATACACTTTCTACATCAATAGAAGATACTGTATAATTACTCTGCAATTTGTATATTCTTCACCAGCCACAGAATAATATGGGTTTCTTTTATGTTTGATGGAATACATAAGGAAGGTCGTAGAAGCTATTCCAAATATTGGGATAATGATTCAGTTATAGAACCTCTAGTAGCCACTATAGGGCTACCACGGGACGTTACAGAATTTTTATGAATTTTAGGTACAAAATACCTTTATACTCTGAATTTAACCATTCTGCACAAGGCAGGGAAAAATTATTTTTATATAACAATGGATCAGACATTGGGTAGTGGGGATACCTAACATATTTGAGTTTTTTTTTGTTAAAGGAGGTGATTGTAATTTACATTTTTTTAAAATATTTATTCAAACTTTTTTTTTAACATTTCAGGCTACCAAGGTTACTTGAACACTGTTTTGTAGTATATTGTCAATAAACTGCTTCTATACCACCGTGTACCTCCAGCAGAGTAATACTGAGTCATAGCTAATGGAGTCTCCCAGCTGCCATGGCAAATGATCACCACCCTCTGAATACTAATCCACACCCACCCCCATGACATCATCAAACATTTTGGCGCCCATGCGCAGCACTGTTAGGTGCCGTGCCTGCCATTAACACAGTTGATCCCACTACATATGGAGAGGGGTTGGCTCTTGTGCCCTCTCCAAACACCCTTGACATGAACAGTCCATTAATATCTGTAGGCTGATCATCATGGGGGTTACTATTAAACTTTTGTTGGGAAGTTTAATGATTGCAGTTCTAAATAACTGCAATAGACTGAAACACATTTGTAAATGAACTTGCGTATAAACTGTTGTACCCAAATAAAACTTTTGCAACATTTAAGAAGGTACAGATTTTGGATATTAAAAGATTACCCTGATATTAATGAGCTGTAGACAGAGAAATTAGATAATTGTGGCACACCTGAGCCCTGCTGTAGCAAAAGTCTTCACACAAAAACAAAATGTTCTTATTTATAAAGAATCCATTTTTAATGAAATATGTTCCATTCCACAGAACATCATTCATAATCTCAATTAAATATCCAGTCTTCACATAAAACAGAACCTAGGCAAATGTTTTCCTATGTGGTTTCGACAAAGGACACAATATGTACTAGAAATAACACAGTAGAACATCTTCAGCTACAATAAGAAAAAACAAGACTAATGCCATCATTTATCTAGAAAAAAATTGCACTTGTTCATCGCCTGAAAGCTATAGTCCTGAAAATAAGTGTTTGAAACATTGCTAATTTTGCAAGTTTTCAATTCTACTGAGAATTGAGAGGGCTGTAATTTGTACAATGGGTACACTTCAACTGTGAGAGAAGGAATCTAAAATAAAATCCTGAAAATCACATTGTATGATTTTTAAATAATTAATTTGCATGAAATAAGTATTAGATACAGTAGGCAAATAGAAATGTATGTTTTGTACAGAAACCTTCTTTTGCAATTACAGAGCTCAGATGGTTACTGTAGTTTCTGACCAAGTTGGTCCCAATCCTCCATACAGATGTACTCCAGATCTTATAGGTTTACGGGCTGTCAGTGGGTAACATTGAGTTTCATCTCCTCCAAAGTTTTTTAATATCGTTCAAATCTGAAGACTGGCTAGGCCTCTCCAGGATCTTGAAATGGTTCTTATGCAGCCCCATCCTTCCTCCCTTCAATATGGTACAGTAGTCCTGTCCCTTTTGCATTATTCTTCCTCTAAAAATAGTGAATGTAGTTGATACCAAAAAGTTATATTTTGAACTCATCTGGCAAGATGACCTTCACCCATGTATCCTCTGGATCATCCAGATGCTCATTGAACACTTCAAATGGACCTGGGCATTTTCTGGCATGAGCTGGGGGACTTACAAGCCCTGCAGGATTTTAATAAATGACAATGTTGTGTGTTACTAACAGTAATCTTTTAGACTATGTTCCCAGCTGGCTTCAGGACGTTGACCAGGATCTCTTGTGTAGTTCTGAACTGATTACTGATTTTTCTCAAAATCATCCTTACCCCATGAGGCAAATTCTTTCATGGAGCCTTAGATTGATGTAGATGTACAGTCATCTTTTGTCTCTTCCATAATTGTGTCAACAGTTGTTGCCTTCTCGTCAAGCTGGTTCCTATTATCCTGTAGTCCATCACAGCCTTGTGCAGGTCTTTTTGGTCTTGGACACAGTAAAGCGGTTGCAGTGTGATTTTGTAGAATAAAAATTAATTATTAAAAATCATACAATATATTCAGGATATTTTGGATAGTTTTTAGATTCTGTCTCTCACAGTTAAAGTCAACCTAAAAAATATAGACCTCTCCATTCTTTGCAGGTGGGAAAACTAGCAAAATCGGCCTAATTACATTCTAAAGCCAAAATGCATTGTGGGTTATTTAACACTTGCGTACCTCTACTAGTATTTCCTTCTGCTTGAAAGAATCCACTTGTCCTTCCCAAATTTAATACGCAAGAAAATTAGTCTTGAATATCCACAGAGAGGTTGTGAGAACATTTGTTTGATTTAACTTGTGTATTTCCTGAAACCAGTGGCCCGTGGGTTTACCTGCGGCGCAATGATCACATGATGGATCATTAATTCCTGCTGGAAGCCAGATATGTATCACATACATGTAGATGGAGCTGGATCTTTGAGAATATGTGGCAATTTCCTAGACGTCTGTCACAGCATGTATCATGGATTTCCCTTTGTGATCCGCAATACTTACGCAGAGGGTTATGGAAATAGGCTTTGAACATTGGAGATGTACACTCACCGGCCACTTTATTAGGTACACCTGTCCAACTGCTCGTTAACACTTAATTTCTAATCAGCCAATCACATGCAACTCAGTGCATTTAGGCATGTAGACATTGTCAAGACAATCTCCTGCAGTTCAAACCGAGCATCAGTATGGGGAAGAAAGGTGATTTGAGTGCCTTTGAACGTGGCATGGTTGTTGGTGCCAGAAGGGCTGGTCTGAGTATTTCAGAAACTGCTGATCTACTGGGATTTTCATGCACAACCATCTCTAGGGTTTACAGAGAATGGTCCGAAAAAGAAAAACATCCAGTGAGCGGCAGTTCTGTGGGCGGAAATGCCTTGTTGATGCCAGAGGTCAGAAGAGAATGGGCCAGACTGGTTCGAGCTGATAGAAAGGCAAAAGTGACTCAAATCGCCACCCGTTACAACCAAGGTAGGCAGAAGAGCATTTCTGAACGTACAGTACGTCGAACTTTGAGGCAGATGGGCTACAGCAGCATAAGACCACACCGGGTGCCACTCCTTTCAGCTAAGAACAGGAAACTACACAAGCTCATCAAAATTGGACAGTAGAAGATTGGAAAAACGTTGCCTGGTCTGATGAGTCTCGATTTCTGCTGCGACATTCGGATGGTAGGGTCAGAATTTGGCGTCAACAACATGAAAGCATGGATCCATTCTGCCTTGTATCAGCGGTTCAGGCTGGTGGTGGTGGTGTCATGGTGTGGGGAATATTTTCTTGGCACTCTTTGGGCCCCTTGGTACCAATTGAGCATCGTTGCAATGCCACAGCCTACCTGAGTATTGTTGCTGACCATGTCCATCCCTTTATGACCACAATGTACCCAACATCTGATGGCTACTTTTAGCAGGATAATGCGCCGTGTCATAAAGCTGGAATCATCTCAGACTGGTTTCTTGAACATGACAATGAGTTTACTGTACTCAAATGGCCTCCACAGTCACCAGATCTCAATCCAATAGAGCATCTTTGGGATATGGTGGAACGGGAGATTCGCAACATGGATGTGCAGCCGACAAATCTGCGGCAACTGTGTGATGCCATCATGTCAATATGGACCAAAATCTCTGAGGAATGCTTCCAGCACCTTGTTGAATCTATGCCACGAAGAATTGAGGCAGTTCTGAAGGCAAAAGGGGGTCCAACCCGTTACTAGCATGGTGTACCTAATAAAGTGGCCGGTGAGTGTATATACCTGATTTTTGGGCCTATTGATATCAAGATCTTATGTATCATTGTGTACACATACAAGTATTTTGACTGGTGATAAATTGAGTGCAAATGCCGCAAATAGGTACACTGTAGAGATAGTTAGATGCAGATCATATAAAATCGGTTGTAGAGAATGGAACAGGCATTGTTAAGGTGAGGGCAGTCGTAAGAATCACATAATATTAAGTCCTATCTACTAAGAAGTGTTTGTGTCGCATTTGTTTAGCCATGGTCCATTCCTGTAACGAATGTAAAATAAGCCGGGGTGAGACAGAAACAGGGAACAGGAATTAAAGAGTGAAAGGCAAGGCAATTAGAGGACAAGGCACTTAGAATATCTGTTTCACCACGCTGACCATGGTGGTGCTGGTATTGTTTTTGGAAGATAGCAGCCATGTTTTTTATCTTCAGCATCACCCCTTTAAGCACATCTGTGTCGCTCTCTAGTTTGGCATAGTAAAATATGTCAACCGGGACAATTTGAACATTATAATTTCAAAGTTCACAAATAGGTTAAGTACTGCTATTATATTTGTGCGTAATACCTGGTTTAGGTTTTCTAGGAAAAGACATTTTCTGTTTACTCAAGTAATGCATTTCATTGATAATTCACAAAGGGACTATTTAGCTTCAATGGCAGCAGAATTGCCATCTCCATAGGCTTTCTCTATAATACACGTTCTGCCTTCTAACTGAAGCGTGCATTAAAATGGTCTTATTAAATTAAAGGGTGATTTTTATCTCTGTTTAGATAATAAGGAAGACCTCATATCCAGAGATGGCTGGACTCGTATGCTAGACTCTGCTAATGAAAATAATTTATTTATGAAAAAGCTTTTCAGGCATTAATTATATTAACTCTTTTTGGTTTTGCTTTGCCTTATTCTCTAAAATATCTGAAAAGTTGGAAAGGGGAATTTAGGATTTATTTACAATTAAAATGTATTTTTCTGACTAGGCATAGGTTCACAACTGTATCAGAGACTCTATTAGGAACCTCTGTCAAAGTTAGACAGACAAAATGATAGACATCATAGAAGAGACTATTCTGGGCCCCAATATAGTCATTGGGGCTCATTTACTTACCCGGTCCAGTCGCGATCCCGCGGCTCCTTGCCCGAATCTGATGGGTTGCCTGACGGCCACGCCCCCCGATTTCTGTCGTGTGAAAGCCGGAGCCGATGCAACACAATCCGATCGCATGCGCCAAAATCCCGGGGCACAAATCGGAAATATTCGGGAAACCTGACGAAAGTGCGTCGTTCTGACCCTTAGTAAATGAGCCTGATTGGGTTCTGTCCCTGTCTGGCTCTCCATTTTTCTTTTATAACCAGTCTCTATATTAAAACGTTTCTGAACCACTGTTTCTTTTACTTACAGATGGCATCTGTACAGAAAAACATTATATGTGGGGCATAATTCCAGGGCCAATCACTTGCAGTTGTAATGAACCCACTGCATTGTAGTAATTTATAATAATACCGTGAGCTTTGAAATGACTGGAGGGCATCTATATTGATCTTAGAGATTGGTACAGTAGCAATTAAGCTAGCTAGCTGCCTCAAAGCATTACTTTGATACTGTAGGGAAAATTTATGAAGACAGTTGTATTTAACGCCAGTCTTAATTTTCTATTCCAGCCTCTTAGTAAAGAATGAAATATCTGGAAGAGTTTTCAGCTGTAGTCTCTGCCAGTGCACACAAGGGGTAACTTATCATTGGGTTTTTTGTCTATGTTTTACATTGTTTTGGTGCAGTTGTGGTACAAATGCTATTTTATGACTTTCCATTTCCATTTAGGTGGTAGTTTGGGTGCAAATATATGTTGCATCTTTTGGTAGTTTTCAAAATAGAGAAAAATATTTTCACTGTGACCGGAGCTCCAAGGATTCTAAAACTTTGATGAACAGCACCAATCTTCAATTTCTCCTGCTGAAAGTATGTCACCATTCAGACTAGCACCATCACACTCTCATTCTCCTCCTTTATTATATTGTAACTGGAAGAAAATATGCAGGCAGATGGTGTGGTACGTTCCAACAAGGTTAAAATTTATTCCAATTCATTATACGGAAGAAGCCTTGCCGGCGAAACCCTGGGTCGGGTGGATAGAAAGCTAGCGTCCCGTTATGTGAATTTGTGATATGCGCATTTTTATTGGATTTTTGTGAGTATAATGAATTGGAATAAATTTTAACCTTGTTGGAACGTACCACACCATCTGCCTGCATATTTTCTTCCAGTTACAATATAATAAAGGAGGAGAATGAGAGTGCGATGGTGCTAGTCTGAATGGTGACATACTTTCAGCAGGAGAAATTGAAGATTGGTGCTGTTCATCGAAGTTTTAGAATCCTTGGAGCTCCGGTCATAGTGAAAATATTTTTCTCTATTTTGTGGACTTTTGCAAAGACTGTGTGGACCGGTCTTATACCGTGAGTAGCTCCTTAAAGGGGCAAACTGTGCACCACAAACAACTGTGGTTTTTTGGTAGTTTTATTGCGACTTTACATGCAACAGCCACACATAAGCAGAGTTATCAAGGGCCAAAGCCACTTTCATGAATCTCACTGCAGTAGAACTCCAAAGACAGACATAGAACTGTCACAGTCAGTGCACACTCGAGTATAAGCCGTGTTTTACAGAACAATTTTTGTGCTGAAAATTCCCCATTCGGCTTATACTCAGGTATATTTAAAAAATGAACTCAGTACTCACCATTTCGACGGCCCGGGAACTTCTGCTTCCAGGTTCAAGTCCACGGCAGGTCCATGGCAGGTCCGCGGCAGCTCTGTCTGCAGTGCCTCTTCCTTCTTTCTTCAGGCCGGTGCCATGGCTGTGACATCTCTGTGGCAGGCTATATACAACAGAGGGCTGGCAGGCTACATACTGCTGGGGGCTGGCAGGCTGTATACTGCTGGGGGCTGGCAGGATGTATACTACTGGGGGCTGGCAGGCTGTATACTGCTGGGGGCTGGCTGTATACTGCTAAGGGGTTGCAAGCTGTATACTGCAGGGGGCTGGCTGGATATATACTACAGGGGGCTCGCTGGATATTTACTGGGGAGGCTGTGACCAATGCATTTCCCACCCCCGGCTTATACTCGAGTCAATATGTTTTTCCAGTTTTTTGTGTTAAAATTAGGGATCTCGGTTTATACTCGGGTCGGCTTATATACGGTACCATCATAGTGTCTACCTGTACCCACATACAATAGGGAAACGAGTAGCAAAACTAGTAAATAAATAGCAATGGGTGCACGCTACATGAATCTGAGTTAAGGGTTCCCCAAATATAATGGAATAAAACATTTTTAAATTATCTACGACCGTGTAGCATGCTGTTTTATTTCTGTTGTTTATGAGTGTATATATAGTTCAACATTCACAAATCCGCATCATTGTTAGTTCTGCTATCTACATTCACAGAACTCTGCTACCAACACAATCCCGCTAAATACATAGGGGTGGACTGCCATGCGCCCTCAGCTGTATGAATATTATAGCCCCTACAAGCTTTGAATCACTTTCTACATATGGTACTAGAATCGACTTCTTGGGGAATGGAGGATGCGTCCCTTCTGCCTGCTTTCAATCTGCAGTTCCAGGTTTCCTTGCCCAATCTGTATACAGGGGTGGATTAAAATAGCAAAGTACTGCTACAAATTTCTGCTATACATACCCATTGTACGGAATACTGTGTGTATTTAACTTTAATCATCCCTAAAACCACAGTACATTCCTTTCCTACATGTGACTGATCCTATGCTTCTTATATCACCAAAGGTCCTATACACCGTCTGTGTCCAACTGCAGGGCCGGGGGCCAAGACTGGGCCGTGGAATACTTGTTCCCGGACGGTGGCCAAATACTTAAACTTGGAAAAATCTCTGAAATGTGATAGATTCAGTCGAAAATTGTAGCTCTTCCTTTGTGATGTAGGAAAAATATTTTATTATAGTTTGATTTCATAAACCTGTATATGAATAAATAAAGTAGGAAAAAAGATTAGAGTAAAAATTGAGTTGGGGGATTTTTAGAGCCAGGTGCCTAAGAGTGTGTGCACAACAGGGGGAGAAAAGGTGTGTGGGGTTTCTGGTCACACTGGAGTTGCAGTGTCTAGCCCCGGAGCTGGACGGTAGTCCAATAGAAGTAGGTAGGCAAGGAAGGAAAAATAGGGTACCGGGTCGAATTGATTGACGCGCTACATCCAGAATAAGGTAATGAGAGTTTTATTAATTTTGACAATGCGTTTCACCACCGTATTGGTGTCTTCATCAGGTCAGAGACTCATGGTAAAATAAAATGTATGGATTACTTTTCAGAACTTCAAGGACAAAAAAGACATTGGCAGGGTTAAAACTCCTCATAATTTTCTGTTAGTATGGGTTACTCGCAGTTAGCGAGTGACAAATGGGTTAACACATTGAGTTAGAAGTATAAATATAAGTAAATATAAATATAATTAAATATAATATAATTATAAATATAAATATATATGTACACATATAAAATGATATAACATAAAATTAAAATTAAACATAAAAAATAAAAACACATTTCCAATGGAATGTATAGGAACAATATTAGATACAGCAATGGGTATATGCATAAATAAATATAATATAAATAATTCATGTAATCTGGTGAATTAGAATAAACCCATGGGCAGGTACTCAATAAGCAGACATATTATGATACATGTAGTTATGTGAGCTGACAGTGTGGTTAGATTAAAAGGGTGCAAGGTTTATATACACTTAGAAAGAGAGATGAGACAGATCAGAGAAGATGAGATCCATTCTATGCCTATTACACACAATGACAGTCAGCTCTCCTACATCTCTGCTGTTCCTACATTCTAGCCTGTAGTTCTCCTCTGGCAGCTGTCTCAGGAACTCATTGGGGAAGATATACTTACCCGGTCCATTCGCGATCCAGCGGCGCGTTCTCTGCGGTGGATTCAGGTCTGGTCGGGATTCATTAAGGCATTTCCTCCGAAGTCCATCAGGTGGCGCTGCTGCGCTGAAGAGCATCGGAACGAACTCAAGTTCACCGGCCTATTCCTAGTGAAGGTAAGTGCAAGCTCCGCGACACTTTTCTTCTTTTAAATGCGGCGTTTTTTCCGAATCCGTCGGGTTTGCGTTCAGCCCCGCCCTCCAATTTCCGTTGCGTGCATGCCAGCGCCAATGCCGATGTGCCACAATCCGATCACGTGCGCCAAAATCCCGGGGCAATTCAGGGAAAATTGGCGCAAATCGGAAATATTCGGGTAACACGTCGGGAAAACGTAGTTAGTAAATGACCCCCATTGTCTGTGTATAAGTGAGTGAGCTCCCTCCTGGACTGCAGGGGGTGGGGCTAGATTGCAGGGAGCAGAGAAAGAGACTCAGCAACATGAAGCCTCACGCAAGATGGCTGCCGACCCTAAAGTCAGAAGTTACAAGGTCGTGTCTAGAGGCAACTGAAATGGTGTACAGCCGGACTGATAGAGACAGGTTGGAACTATATCTGTGAAATGTGTAGAATCTCAGGCGTGCCAGCTTCTCAATTTTTCGCCGAAACTTAAAGATGGTCGTTATGGCCAACAATTTTAGTTTAGTCCGACCCGTTTCCAAAAAGTCAGGCCCTTATGCCTGTGTGCATTTGCAATCATTAATCTGGCTTTTTTATGTTTTATTTGGGGCAATGACTTCTTGCTGAACAAGTGGCATTTCAGACCATGTTGATACAGGACTCATTTTACTGTGGATAATGTCACACTCAGTCCAAAGCATACCTATGAACAACAGGCGTGCACACTGCTTAGAAGCTTTGGGGCGCAGTCATACGTTGCAGTTACAACTGCATCGCAATCAGCTTTGAGGTGGTTTTAGGTGCAGTTTAGTTGAAAGACATTTGTGGAACAGTTTTACCCATTCAAATTCACCCTCTCAGTTCATGACTTTCACCTGTTAAATCAACAAAACTGCACCTAAAACCACCTCAAAACTGATTGCGATGTAGTTTAACTGCAACGTATGACCGCACCCTCAAGACATACCCAATCATATAATAAATAATAATAATATTTACGTTATTTATATAGCACACACAGAGCTTACCAAATTAGCTCAATCTGTGGGACAGATATAATGAAACCAAGCGCATGCTGGATCCAACAATATATTAGCACATGTGCTAAGCTACCAGTTGCAAAATATGCATGTGCTGTCACATATGCATGCAGCTCAACCTAAGTGAAACTAAAAGACGTAAAAGCTGTGATAGGTGGCTACCTGTACAGTGGCTACAGCTTTTTCCCATTTTCCCCCAATTTCCCCAGTATTCATCACTAGTTTAGCTGGTCTCTCCAGGGTTTCCTGGCCCATGCTTACCATCCCAAAATTCCAGTAGTGATTCAGGACATGGAGTTACGACCAAGCAGCAGGAAAGCAGCGGAACATCATAGAGTTCAAACATGGCACTTGTTTTGCCCCCACTCTGACAGCTCTCTGGGGGACCGAATGACCACTTCAACCGTCTATCGGATGTTCTCAGAACATATCGGGCATCTAAAGAACCATCCGCGGCACATACACTGTCTGCTCTTATGGAGCCAGAGGCTGCCTTCAGAGATTTTCTTTGCGGGACAGAGTACCTGCCGCACCTGTGTGTTCTACACCAATGTCCACTGTCCACAGCAGAGCCCCCTTCAATAATGAAATATCCACAGCAGAGCCCCCAGTGCCGCATCATAGTGTGCATGCGTGGGCAGGTAGAGAAGAAGACAGAGCCACAGTGATAAGAAGCCAGAAGAATAGGATTTTTTAAAGTTGAAACTACTTGGCCACAGCACGGCGGTTGGGGACTGCTGAAATAGAGGGAGTTGCGCAGATGCTAAGAGAAGGAGCCCTGTGCGGTGGATTTAATCACTAGTACCCACATTTTAAAGAGGTGTAAAACATTGATTTAAGGAATATCTACAATCCAAATCCAGCATGATAAACCAGGGACACTTACTCATAGATCCAGGCACCGTGACTGTGGTAATTTTCTTATATCTGTTATTCATGGCCCCCTTCCTTCTAAAATCAACTTTGTAAATCATGCTAATGAGCCTGAAGTGCTCCTAGGGGTGTTACTATAGCCCTCTGTGCTGATGCTAACCTCTTACATGCCATAGTCAAGCATGACCACGTCGTGTAAGGGACTTGTAAAGTGTATCGGACCAACCCCCATGGTGCTTACCGGGGGGTCCAATTCTCCGATGGCAGCCCAGGTCTGACCACTGCCCCGGGGCTGATCAATGTCTTCCAGCTGCCTGCCCTGCCTCCAGACAGGAACCGGCTGTAGAGGCAGAAAAAGTTTAAAACATTAAATAAAGTTATTTTAATAAACATAACTAATTAAATAATGTCTCCTAAAAATCAACATACACTATACATATCTCATAAAGTACAAAAACCACAAAATCACAAAAAAACCATATATTTGGTATTGCCACGTCCATAAGAATCTGTACAATAAATAATAAATATTATTGGT
Source organism: Engystomops pustulosus (assembly GCF_040894005.1). Lineage (NCBI taxonomy): Eukaryota > Metazoa > Chordata > Amphibia > Anura > Leptodactylidae > Engystomops > Engystomops pustulosus. The sequence goes on along the minus strand of NC_092418.1, from coordinate 68,440,046 downwards.
CCTGCTCAGTGAACACTGTAAAAAAAAAATATTAAAAACTTGCCAAAAATTAACATTTCTTTCTTAAAATGCCTTCACAAAAATTAGAACATTTCACAAAAGTGATCAAAAAATTTATGTATGCCAAAATGGTACCACTGAAAAAAACACCTCAACATGCAAAAAAGTCAACCAAAAAAGTTAAACGTTATTGTTACGTCTCCGAAAAGATGGCAATATGAACATAAAAGAGATTTTCTCTGTCTTCTCCCTATTTTCGGCCCCCTGGCCACTTGCCAGTAGTCACTGGTCATATCAAGGGTGGAGAAGTCAGCTGACCCTAAGGCTGTGAGGGATTCTATGATTCAAGGCAACAGATAAGTGTCCTTGTGGGTGATATTGTTGATCTTCCTATAGTCAACGCATAAGTGAAGAGTTCCATACTTCTTTTTCACAATGACCAGAGGGGCAGCCCACGGGTGTGGCTCTCCCGGATGACATTGGCTTTCTTCATCTCTTGTACTAGCTTCTTCACCTCTTGATGGCAGGCTGGAGGAATTGGCTGATTCCTCTTCTTGATAGGAGGATGAGAGCCAGTAGGGATGGTATGCTGGATCAGGGTAGTCTGTCCAAAATCCAGCGGGTGTTTGCTGAAGGCCTGGTGATGCTGCATGACAACTTCCAGTACACCTTGCATTGGGTCTGCAGGAGTTCAAGACACAAGGATTGCTCAGCAGGCTCACCTTCAGCACTCCAGTTGACTTCCACTTTTGGAGGCAAACTGAGGTTTACACCAGGTGTTCGGGATGGACACTGAAGAGAGTGGATATGGCTTAATATCTTCTCAAATACACTGGCGTGTCTCCCATGTTTAGCAGTCTGATTGGTACTTGTCCTTGAGATACCATGACTAGACTCCTGGCTGCCAGAATGGGTAGGTCTTCATCGGCTGGTAGAGACCATGGCCGGGTATTCTTGACCTTGGACACCCATGCAGGCACCATACCAGCTTCTCTGTCAGAAGTTGAAGGCAGACAGGTTTAGGATCTTTGATCCGGCAAATCTGGCAAATTTCTCAGTTGGGGCCAGCAAACTTCTGTTGCACTGCTAGGACTTGCATGATCTCTTGAATCCCCTTCCTAGAGTCACTGGGCATTGATGGTAGGGAGTTCTGGAGAGCCTTCAGCACTTGAGTGGAACAGTGCCGGAGAACATTGTTGCCCAACACCAGAGAGAAGTGACCGTCACTTGTGTTACCACTACGCCTTGTCTGGATAACTTGGTATCCCCGATGTCTAGCATGGGCTCCCTGTAGCCACGAATGGGTACAGTTTACCCATTAATAGCAATGATGTTCAAATAGGCCTTTGGAGTCTGTAACAAGGATGCTCCTCTTTGGAATTTCTCAAAGGTAGCACTGTGGATGGTGGTCACTTGAGAGCTGGTATTGATTACGGCTGGTAGGGTAACTCCATTTATTATCACAGGAATCATGAGGTGAGTCCCCACAAACCTTGGCACTCGTTCTCTTCATGTCAATATCTGCGGCAGTATCTACACCACAGTCTCAGTTCTTTTTGGCTCCTGGTGTTCAGGGACCTAGCTGGAGTAGGACACAGTTTGGCCCGGGAATCACGAGGGGCAGCTGGCTGTAAGGAAGCATCAGGTGGTCTTTTCCTCTTTGAGGGTTGCTTCCAACTGCGCCAGGGGCTCCAGCATTTTCGTCATGGTATCTGCCAGGACGGTGACTTGCTCTGTCAGGACAGCAACTTCTTTGGCCACCACAGGTGGTGTTGCCAGCTGAGCTGGAGTAGAGGCTATAGTGGCATCTTCCAGATCCATAGGCTCAGGCTCCTCCTGGGGCTCAGCAGGCAAGCATTCTCCCAGGATTTCAATTGCGATCTCCTTGAACTCAAGAAAAGAGGCCTGGGAGTGTTGAAGAGACAGCATTTTTAATTTGCATTTATGGTGTTTATCCAGAAGCCCATTAATAAATAGTTCCTGGAGGGTTTGTGTGGAATTCTCAGCCTCTCTAGGGTCAAGGAGGATGACAGCCTTCCATGTCTCCTGCAGGGAAAGGGCAAATTCTCTAAAAGATTCTTGGTGTTTTTATCTTATTCCAAAGAATTTCTCTTTCAGCTCGAAGGCAGTACACTTCTCAAAGGTGGTGTGCAGCCTATTGAGGATTTGGGCCACATTTTGTCGTTCCACTTAGGGACAAAACTTGATTTCCCAGAGAGTGGTTAGGATGCCCGGTTAGGATGCCCACTTTCTTCTCTTCCATGAGCGGGTACAGGGTGAAGGTAGCTAGTATCTTAGCTGTAAATTTGGAGAGAGTGTGTAACTTCCCTTCATAGTGGAGCAACCAGGGGAACCCAAGATAGTAGAGCATAGTCAGGGACATAACAGTGGTGGCACTGGTTGTAGTTGAACTAGGCGGGAGTGGAGTGTTTGGCAGACTCCAGTGCTCTGATGAGGCTCCCAGTGACAGGAGTCGCTTGAACAGAGTTTTCTCTTTCTGATCCAACATGGTCGGGCTAGTATCCCTGAGGCTGAGGGCCTAGGAGGCTTGTCAATGTCCGTTGCTATGGGCGATGGTTGATAATGGGGCGTGGTCCTTTTAAGGCACAGTCACTATTTCCTGGGAAGTGAGCCAATATACACCTAGCTTCGGAAAAAATCTCTACCTTCTAACTATAGCTTCTAACTATCTCTATCATTAACTTCCCCAGCGGTACTCACTCAGGATCAGCCGCAATTACAGGACAGCTCCGGTGCACGATGGTCCCTTTTCCGGACAGTTGGCAGGCAGGAGATGCTTAGCAGGGATCAACGGTTCTGCTTTCTGGTAGCAGGACACTTGCGACGGCACTCCGTTTGGTGGGCATATGGTCTGCAGGCTTTTCAGCATCTTCCTTGGTGGGTCGCAACCGCTCCGGCTCCTCCAAGGTTCTTTGCTTGGGGCAGAGCTTAGCAAGCAGCCTGGTTTTCCTGCAAGGGAGGATTTTTGCTGGCTGGAACTTCTTGCTGCACAGCACAGTCATTGCAGAGGCTAATGCTTTCAGCGCTGCAATGACAGATGTAGCAGGGCTGACACAGTACTTTGCAGAAATTTACCTCTTGGGTTCTGGAACAGTGCTCTACAGCATGTGGCAGCAATAAACACAGTCTATCTTGTAAAGTACAATCACACTGGCCTTAACCCGTATGGCAGCAGGGTAAGGAAGCACAGTCTTTGTAAAATGACAGTTCAAAGTGCCAGCATAAGGTATAAGGTATAGAAGTAAATATCCAGTTTGTGACGCTGATCTCGTCAGGTGTCAGTTAGCTGTGCTCGTCTGGAGAAAATAGCCTGGTCCGGTCCCAAGTAGACTTATGCATGGAGAAAAGAAAAAATCCTTCGGCAACAGCATGAGATAAGTTGCAGTAAAAAACTTCCCTTTATTAAAGATCCATTAAAATGTCCATAAAGATGCAGGAAAAAACATAAGATAATGTGTACACAAACAAATAAAAGGTTATGCATTTCGAACCATGCTGTAGCGGTCCTTACTCATACCTACACTCACCGGCCACTTTATTTGGTCCATATTGACATGATGGCATCACACAGTTGCCGCAGATTTGTTGGTTGCACATCCATGATGCGAATCTCCCATTCCACCACATCCCAAAGATGCTCTATTTTATTGAGATCTGGTGACTGTGGAGGCCATTTGAGTACAGTGAACTCATTGTCATGTTCAAGAAACCAGTCTGAGATGATTCCAGCTTTATGACATGGCGCATTATCCTGCTGAAAGTAGCCATCAGATGTTGGGTACATTGTGGTCATAAAGGGATGGACATGGTCAGCAACAATACTCAGGTAGGCTGTGGCGTTGCAACGATGCTCAATTGGTACCAAGGGCCCCAAAGAGTGCCAAGAAAATATTCCCCATACCATGACACCACCACCACCAGCCTGAACCGTTGATACAAGGCAGGATGGATCCATGCTTTCATGTTGTTGACGCCAAATTCTGACCCTACCATCCGAATGTCGCAGCAGAAATCGAGACTCATCAGACCAGGCAACGTTTTTCGAATCTTCTACTGTCCAATTTCGATGAGCTTGTGCAAATTGTAGCCTCAGTTTCCTGTTCTTAGCTGAAAGGAGTGGCACCCGGTATGGGCTGCTGTAGCCCATCTGCCTCAAAGTTCGACGTACTGTGCGTTCAGAGATGCTCTTCTGCCTACCTTGGTTGTAACGGGTGGCGATTTGAGTCACTGTTGCCTTTCTATCAGCTCGAACCAGCCGGCCCTTTCTCCTCTGACCTCTGGCATCAACAAGGCATTTCCACCCACAGAACTGCCACTCACTGGATGTTTTTTCTTTTTCGGACCATTCTCTGTAAACCCTAGAGATGGTTGTGCGTGAAAATCCCAGTAGATCAGCAGTTTCTGAAATACTCAGACCAGCCCTTCTGGCACCAACAACCATGCCATGTTCAAATGCACTCAAATCACCTTTCTTCCCCATACTGATGCTCAGTTTGAACTGCAGGAGATTGTCTTGACCATGTCTACATGCCGCCATGTGATTGGCTGATTAGAAATGAAGTGTTAACGAGCAGTTGGACAGGTGTACCTAATAAAGTGTCCGGTGAGTGTATAATGAACACTGGAGGTATGCCAGAATTTAGAGCAGGAAGGGCTCACATGGCTCAAACAGACCGCCCATAGAGCCACATGACTCAAACAGACCGCCCATAGAGCCACATGACTCAAACAGACCACCCATAGAGCCACATGACTCAAACAGACCGCCCATAGAGCCAGACGACTAAATAGAGGAGTGTGATAGGATGACCCCAAAACAAAATCAAATAAAGCAAAGGAGAGGAGATGAAAAAGGGGAGAAACATGATCTATGGCCATTACACGCATGTGTGAGACTGAGCCTGAGTGGCAAACTCTAAAGTGTCTGGATGCACAGTCCAGATTCCAGGTGCTAGCAATTGTTTTGGGGTTCGCTCCAGTGATGTGTTCGGACACCCGAACTTTTAATTTACGGGTGGTGCATCCAACATATTGAAGATGATACTGGAGCATTCTATAAGGTAGACCACCCAGGTGGTCTCGCAGTTCATGTACCTCTGAATTTGATAGGAAGATTTGTTTGTATGGGATTTAAAAGTGTTGGTTTTTACCATGTATCTGCATATGTTGACGCCTTCACATAGAATATCTTTCAGGATGTCATTATGTTGTAATGTAGGTAAGTATTTTCTGACAATCGCAGTGATTTCTTGGTATTGGTTACAGAATTTGGTACTAAAATATGGTCTTTTGGAGTATTTAGAAGCCAAAGTGGGTTTGTCCAATAAGAGATCAGTGCGTGATTGAGAATCTACGATTCTTTTGGCCCGGTTACAGATGGAATTATTGTAACCCCTAGCCCGGAAGCCTATTTCAGGTTATCACAACTATTGTGAAAAGCTTCAGTAGTGGAAAAAGCTCTTTTGGCACAAATATATTCTCCTATGGGGAGATTTCTAACTGTATGGCTGGGATGGCAACTATCAGCCTGCAACAGTGTGTTACCACTCGTTGGCTTGCGAAAAAGTTTGGTGGTAACTATATTCTATGAAGTGTCACCTGAAAGTGCGATGTCAAGGAATGAAATGGACTCCTCCCGATGTTCAAATGTGAATGTGAGGTTAAAGTTGTTATGATTTATGTAGGAGATCAATGACTGTCTCCTGGTTTCCAGACCACACTAGGAGACAGTTATCGATGTATCTACTGTACCATATTAGGAAAGGAGCAAAGGGATTTGATGTGTTAAACAAAAATTTTTATCCCATAGGGCCATATACAAATTGGCAAGTGAAGGGGAAAAACACAATCCCATAGGGCAACCAACACGTTGTAAATAGAAAACATTGTCAAATGTAAAAAAATTATTGGTGCTGATGCTGTAAATGGTGACATCAAACGACAGACAGGTATAGTCAGAGAACCATGTAAAATTTTGCATAGCTGAGAGTACAGATTTGCTGTCCCTGATGTATCCAGGTAAACGAGTGACAAGGGGTTGAAGGATCCCATCGAGCCAGGAACCAAGTCTCTCATAGAGAGAGCCAGTTCCGAGCCAGTTCCATGTCTTTATAGGAACCCAGATCCTTCGCTAAGAGAGAAATATGTTGGTATGATAGGGTACATCCTGACAGGTTGACCACACTATGAAAATGATTTATTTTTTCTCGGTTTTCTGTGTCTGGCATGTAACGTATTGATTTACGTTTTTGGTAGTGTCTCCCTGCCCGCCTTGTTTTTTTGTTGATGCAGGGGCTATATCGTTTTTTGCCTGTGTATTAGAGTAGTTGCTGGGAGCTTCATCATTATCCAATATTCCAGTGTTCACGTCTGATTCATTTTCTGAGGAAGAGAAAGTGACATTGCTAGATGAATGCTTCCTGTTGGAGCATCTTTTGATGATGGAACGTGGTCTCCTCGTTTCCTTCACACATACACGATCTGTAATGTAATCCATTAATGTCCATAATCTGTTTCTCTTGATTGTCTAGCTGGTCCTGTATTTGTTTATTTAAAGTGACAAATGTATCCTCAGAAACCTGTTGTTTTAGTTGTCATGTCATATTATCAATGTTAGACTGGATAGTCTGTATGATATTATGTTCCTGCTCTATGATTAGGGCCATTAGTTGTAGTGAGCAGTCTGTAAGCAATTGGTTCCAACGGGTCATGAATTCATCATTGTAAATAGCTGTAGGAAATTTGCAGATCCTCAGGCCTCGGGGGGATCATCTTTTTATCAAGATAATTTTGAAGTGTCGTGGGATCCCACCATAGCCTGAGGCGAGTCAACATGGCTTTCTCCAGCTCCCTCTTGAGACTCCATATCTGATCATCCAAATCAGGTGTTGCGTTAGGCTGGGCGAAGATAGACATAGCCTTGCTTAGACGCTGTGGATCGTTCATGAAATTCATTGTAACATTAGAAACACTAGTTTCCTGCTGTGTCATTCCAGTGAACTTCCTTGAGTTCCAATATGTTACAAAATAGTAATAATGAAAAAAGAAAAAATACAAAATGGGGAAAATTCCTATGGTATTATTGAGTAGAAAAACTGATGAGAAAAACACATTCAGTAAACAGGTACATATTTGAGAATAGAAAAAAGAGCAGTGAATAACGGGAGTAGCAAGCACTAGTACCGGAGAAAAATACAACAATGCAAACAACGAAAAAACAAAATAGTGCGTGCTCACCCTTGGCGCTGATCAGGAATGAAAGAAAGTTGCGTTCCGCATCGAACGTGGATTAAAAATTGTCAGCTTACTTTGGAAATCCAATTAAAATCCATGACACAATTACATTCCATGGCAGTGCCTCCCGAATAACACTGGGATATAGTGTAGCAATAACCTACGTGTTTCGAGTGTATAAACTGCCCTTACTCATGGTACTCAGGGGCAACCCCTGATGAGTCTGTAGGATGAATCCCTGGGTGATGAATGGGGAAGCCGGTGGTGGTAAGCAGCCTGGATCCAGGGATCAGACTGAGGCAACTTTTTGCAAATCAACTTACAGTTCTTTGTTCAACAGCAGGCAAAGGCCAAACAATTGACAGCAGATTTCAGCAGCAAGCTGGAAGAGTCATGGAGAGCTGGTCCACACAAAGGTTACATGCAGCCTTGTAGTAGCTTCAGGCTGGGCTGGTAGAAATAGAGTTGAGTCCAGGTGGTGGAACTTGGCTCTGGGCTTAAGACTCCTGGCTTGCTCTGGGTGCTAGGCACTGGCCCGAGGCACCTGTAGTTCCTGGTATTAGGACATTATCACAGACAGACCATGAAGTCTGGTTCTCTCAGGAGACCATGACTTAAGACCTAAGACCATGTGCTGTCACCCACCTGGGGTTTATATACTCCCTTGGTCAGTGGATAGCACTTCCTCCAATCAGCTTCATGCTTGCTTTTAAAAGAGTTGCTCAGGCTCACCCGATCCTGACAAGAAGAGGGTGCTATTCGCAACAGCCACCTTGCCTATGCATTGGCCGGGGTGTTTTACATCCTAGGCCCAGTTGTAGGAATTGCTCCCTGGCATACTACACAATCACAACGAGCTTCATTCATAACAGGGATTCATTTTTTTTCATCTGATTACTAAATCTGGGTGTGCTAAACTCCCAGAAGCCAGAAAATCTGAACTTCATTGCTAATAAGAGGATAGGGAATTTGTTTTCATGAATACTGTCAAAAGGTTCTGTAAGGGTGATTAGTCATTGACAGTTTGGACCATGTGACCCTCCACCTACAGCCATTTTATGTATATCAGGGGCTTTACTTTACATTTTTAAAAAAAGTGATGCAGACTTCTATTTGAAGTATATTGGTAAATTACATAGTCACCTGCCCCCCCCCCCCCCGCACTTACGAATGTTACAATTTTTATTTTCCATTCATTTGGTCATATGGTTTTTTTACAGTCTATATTTTTTATTATTAATTGTTGGGTGATGTGAGATGACCATTTTTTTTTGGGGGGGGGGTTACTTTTGTTTACTTTTACATTTTCTTTTAGCTTTTGTTTTTTTTTTTTTTTTTACTCCCACAAAGCGACTTGAATAAGTGATGATTCGAGTACTCCTTCTTGTGTGTTAAAATGCAATACTTTTGTGTTACTGCTCTCAGCCTCTGCATATTGTTTTCTATTTCAATTCTAGAACATTTTATATTCTACTATTGACTTTTAAAGCTGCCTTCCAGGCAGTGAATGATCATACACATAAGATTCTTATTTTTTTATATATGTAAATTTTATATTGAGTTGTCACATATATAACAGTTGTCACATTTTCCATAATAAGTGTAAAAATAACGGAGATCTTCCGTAAAGTTATTATGACAACAAAATAAAAATGAATCAAAAGAAAAACAATAATAAAATAGAAAATAAAAATTTCCATCACATGAACTTGGATAAGGATGAGTAGCATACATGGTAAGTGTAAGCACATGCAAGAGGAATTCTTAGGTGCCTATTGTTTGGTTAGTAATAGAAAATGTAGCCTAGGGTAGTATTAAATCAGCCCTGTATATGCAATGTGGATGACGTCAAGAGCCTTATCAATAATAAACTGCGTCAGACTCTGCCCCCATTCATAACATGCTCATCCATGCTTAAGAGTTAACACTTTGGATACTAGAGAAAATTGAAATCATTTGAACATGTTTTACTGCCATTCGGATAACACAACAGAGATTGAACACAAAGAATTGTAAATTTTCACAGATATCTGGATACAAATTACTCAATGTTTTGTCTTAGGCTGTGAAATTTACTTTTTGCATTATTTGCAGTGTAACAGTTAACTGTAAATTAAATGTTCAGACCTGACATGGAAATAGATTTTATCACTTGGAAAGTGGTAACACAATTATTTCATGACTGAAAGCTTTTTTACATCTGTTATTCACATATAAAACACACAATTTGTGCATTCAAGTACATTTACTAGATGGAAAGCCTTGGATCCTTTATTAATTGTGAAATCTGCAAACCAAACTGTAATTCCACAGCTGGTTCTACAAGTTCTGTAGAATAATGGGTGGGAATGCAACCCACTGGAGTCTGTAATATGCCTTGTATTCTATATTAATCAGATTGGAAAAAGATGATGTTTAGGGGAACAACGTGTTTAGGTTTTAAATGCCTTATCGGCTCTTACTTTTGTTTTCATAATATGTTTTCCTCTTTAATTAAGTAAACCCTTCACTAAACTAAATGGAAGAAACTGCAGGTCCTTTACCTGATATCCTGAATTCAATGCATTCAATGAGCTATCAGTCAATGGTCTCTCGGAGGTTCAACACAATGGGGCTTATTTGCTAAGGGTCGGCGGATCGCACTTTTGTCGGATTTTTGAAGTTCTCGGGATTTGTATTTAACTGGGTATTATGTTGCACGCAATTGGATTGTGGCGCAGCTGCGCTGGCTTTCATGTGACAGAAATCGGGGGGCATGACGTCGGACAATCCGACTGATTCGGACTTAGCGCGGGATTTAAGATTCAAATTATGGCACAATCCAATGCCATAATCGGGAAGAAGAAGGTGAACTCCGACAGGCCTGAGCGGGGAAGCGACACATGCAGGATATCGGGTGCACAATTTTAGTGAATCGCGGCAGAGCGCATTATCGTCGGACACTCCGGACTTTGTGAAATCCTCCGGACGGGTAAGTAAATGTGCCCCAATGTATCATTAATTACCGGGAAATAGGTTGAGATTTCCTAAATCTGGTGCATTCAATAAATAATAAATGGACTCAAAGCTGTCTCTTTTTATAGGGAATAACAGGATACATACAATACTAATAATGTGCTTCATGGACATTCCATGGATTCTAAAGAAATAAAGTGGATGTTTGAAATAATCTTATATCACCTAAGGTCCATTGTGATGGGAAAACTGTTGCTTGAATGTATTGGTCAGGAGTGTACACAGGTAGTAAGAAGAGAAGTGGCATACTTAAAGGACATCTACCATCAGGATCAAGTATTGTGAACCAAGCACACTGACATACTGATGTGTGTCTGCTCTTCCTTTAGCTTCTTATGGCTTGGTTGTTCCTAAAAAAGGCTTTTAAAATTATACAAATGAGCATGAGGGGCTCCAGGCTCCATAGGTAAGTGGAGCCCCCCTGGCTCATTTGCATAATTATTGAAGCCTTTTTTTTCTTAAAGACAAGGGCAGAAGATACTTAAAGAAAAGAAAACCCTTCCAGAAGGGGTACAAACTAGTATGACAGTGTGCTTGGTTTACAATAATTGATCCTGGTGGTAGATGTCCTTTAAAGGTGTCTGTAGGGAGTGTGCGTAACTAAGTAGTAAAGAAGGAAAATGGACCACGTAACGAGGCTGTTACAAAACATAATACCACTATTCGGTTGTCCACAGGGGAGAATAAGTGAGCACCAAGTGTCCTGAAGGTAAACTGTCCTGTGCTCATTGGTAAAGGAGTTAGAAAGAAAGGTATTTTTGTATATGCCTAGCATTAAAGGACTTCTACCACCAGGATCAAAGGTTGTAGACCAAGCATACTGACATACTGACTGTGCCCCTTTTTGCAGGATCTGATCTTCTTTTATCTTATTATGCCTTTGTTTTGTTTTTAAAAGGCTTTAAAAATTATGCAAATGATAGTCATTTGCATAATTTGAAAAGCCTTTTTTTTTTTTAAACCAAAAAGCTAAAAGAAGAGCAAATCCTGCAGGATGAATACCAGTATGTCAGTGTGTTTGGTTTACAATCCTTGATACTGGAGGAAGATGTTCTTTAAAGGAGACATTGTATGCATCTTAAAGGATGTTAACTCAGAATATGGAGGCATAATGTGTATGAAAATATTGGTTTTCTAGTATTATGAAAAAGCGGTGGAAATTGTGTTTGAATTATACTGGCATCTGACCAGGATTACTGGGACAGGATAAGGTCACCAATATGCTACAGGTATAACTACCCCAACATCCCCTCATTGAGAACTACACTGCATCAAAAGAGAGAAGACAATACAATATTTGAACAGTTAAACACAGTAACCTTTATTAAACACAACAAAGCATAAATGTGCAATAAAATAGCTTCACTTAAATTAGTTGTGGTTAAAAAAGACAAATAAGGAGGAAACAGGGTCACTCCACGAAGTCAGTATGTATTGGCCTGATTATTATTAATGGATACTCAAAAGTATAATTAATATAATCTATACCATATAGGCATAATACAGACAACAGGTGCGCTCTCCCTATAATTGTGGTCGGTAGTATGCCTGTGTATATCCATTGTATCTTTTTGGTAGCACCATTGATAGTTTTCTTTTACCTAGACTGTGGACATTTATGATATTATTTCTTTTCTATTGCTGCTGTAGTTTATATTTGATTTATTCATCTTTATTCTAACATATTTATGCCTTGTATGGTATTGGTTATATAAGTTATACAGGCAGTCCCTGGGTTACATACAAGATAAGTTCCATAGGATTGTTCCTAAGGTGAATTTGTATGTAAGTTGGAACTGTATATTTTATAATTGTTGTTCCAAACGATGGGGCACATTTACTTACCTGGACGACGATGCACTGTGCCACGATTCACATAGTTTGTGCGCCTGATTTCCTGCATCTGTCACTTCCCCGCTCAGGTCCACAGGAGTTCCCCATCTTCTTCCCGGTGTATGTAAGTGCATTAGTTGCAACACAGTCTGAATATTAAATCCCACGCTCCAAATCAGTCCCCTGATTTCTGTTACATGAAAGCCGGCCCAAAATACGATCGCTAAATAGCTGAAACAGCTGCGGAAATCCCAAAAATTCCAAACTCTCTTCCATCAGTAATCAGATGGTAGATGTCCAGTGCTCCAGGCTGCTAATTATGCTTGCCCCCTACCTGCCTCTCCCATGTCAGAGAGGGAGGTGATGTCAGCATGGGAAAGGGAGTTGGCGAGGGTGTGCATAGTTAGCAGCCCATACCGGCAGACATCTTCGGGCTCATTTTCGTCAGACTTTCCGATGATTTCCATTTTGCGTCATTGGCACAGGGATTGGGACACGCAATCTGATTTTGGCACAATCGCGCCCGCTTTTATGCAACACAAATCATGAGGCCGGCCGTCGGACGCAGGATTTAACTTCGAAATTGTGTCGCATGCCAAGCACCGGGAAGAAGAAGGTTAACTCCGGTAGATCTGATCAGGGAAGCGACATATGCATCTTCATGAATTGCGGCAGAATTCGTCCTCGTTGGACAGTCCGGATCGGGGATCGCGCAGGGACCCAGTGAGTGAATATGCCCCCTTGTTCCTGCACTGGCTGGCTAATTATAAGTTTCTTTGTTAGGTGATCTTGGCTTGTCAGGACTAGCGACGGACAGAGCCGGGATCAACATGAAGAGGAGCAGTGATGAGTATCTGTAGTGTTTTTTTTTTTACTTTTTTACACTGGTTTATTTCCTTTAAGCGACAAAGCCAGCATCTCATGATATCAATCTGTATCCTCCGGTGTCACAGGAACCCATGCATGCTATTTGTCAAAATCAATAAAATAATTTATGATAATAAATATGACACTTTTATTTGTGTTCACCTTGTGCTTTCTGTATACTATCATGTATGTCACACAAATCATGACAAACATGGCATTTTTATGATACTTTGCACATATTTATTTTACTTTCAGTCAGGTGAAATCCTCTAATGTTGGCTGTTTAACCCCTTAGATAGAGAATAGCAACTGCAGAGACATGACCTTATAGGTTGCCTGACAATTCTGCGGTGAAAAGCTGTAATGCACAGGCAGAACTACAGCCTACCGCCATAGCTGCTATTGGACATTAAGAGTGTGGGTCTAGTCATGCCTCCAAGTGGCTGCAAACTCTATCTGAATCCTCCATCTGAATCCTCTGGATTGCAATGGTGATGCTGGGAGCTGCTGACTCCAGCTTTATCATTAATCCTATCTGCTTTTGCTGGTTTGTTTACCTAAGGTGTGGGAATTACCTAAATTGGGACATAAGGTGTGGAAAAATAGATCTAGGCCACATTTATTAAAAGTAGTTAAAACTGTATTAGGTGCCTGTGGGGTGTGCAGAGTGCACTAATCAAAACTGCCGTCAGTTGTCATTAATCTGGTGCACCCTGCAGCGCTTGGGAAGTGTGCAACTTTAATATAGAGTATGTGACAAAATTCTGTCAGGTTGCAGTAATATATGTGATTCTGCATTTGCAGAATTTTGTGGCTCATCTGGAATAGTGCAGCCGTGACATAATACTGGTGCAAACACTTAATAAATACATGTGCAAGCAGTTTCCACACTCTTTTCAGAGCAAAGTCAGACAGAAAATTGGTGAAACACTTTAATAAATGTGGGCCATAAAATGGCAGAGGCTACAGAAAGTGAAGAAAACATGTTTTTGATGGTTTTGAGTACATGTATACTGCATCTATCAAATAACAACATCATAAAAATGTATGCTGTGTACTACAATAAATGTAAAAGGCATAACATTCCATTAAAAGCCCATTATTGCGTACAATGACATTTGATATCATATAGATTATTTCTCTTATATTTTATATATTCTGAGAATATTAATGCACAATATATCTTGCAAATACCAATAAAAAATTTGGAGGACAGGCTGTGGAGGTGCTTCCCATTTATTTTATGTAAATCAAGACTCCAAATTCTACCCATCATCTAAATAAGAGGAACCTTTTCATCTTTCCATTTGAAGAGAATGCTCTTGATGTTAAAGAAACATCTCTGTGGATTACCATATTGGCATGGTGACTGATTAAGAAAAATAAACCATACAGGTGAGTACTGATAGGTGAGCCATGCTGCGTCCATTCATGTGATCATTATATATAAAGGCTTCTTAGGCTAAGTTCACACTACTGTTCAAACATCCTTTCCTTAGTAAATAATGGAGGTTTAATGTAACAATTAAAAATCCCATTGACATCAATGTAAATTTTATTTTATGCCATCAGTTATGCGTGATGGAAAAAATGGCGGTGGCTGCAGTACTTTTTCTCGCAAACCTAACATGCCATGTCCCTCATATGAGCACAATTCGGAGCCCATTTTATACTGGATGGAAAAAAAACCCTTACATTTGGCAGGTTATATGTTACTATAGCCAAACCTAAAAGGTAAAAAAGTATGTTCACAAGGCCCATGGTGTGCACAGTATGTGCTCCACTTTTTACAATTCTGATACTTTTTTCCTAGTACATCTCCCACACAGTTTGTAGGTTACCGAAAAGTGTGCAAGCAATGTCCCAGTATAAAAAATCCATGATACAATCTTCCGATCTAAAATTCTGTAATAGAAGGAAATTAACATGTAAATGACTTTTCCAGTATTTTGCTCTAAATGGCAGATATTGGAAAGTGGATTATGTCTGTATTATGACATAACTGGAGGTTGTAGTTTACAGTAACTAGTAAATGATTCCTGTGTAATATAACCTTATTACAGCACCAGCCAGTGTGTGGATGGAGCCACACTGTCATCTTTTTGTTTGTTCCTTGTGTTTGCAGAACTGAAGCCTTTCTTATGGATTGTACACAAGAAAACAAGCTGAAAATAGCAGCTGATGACGGAAGTTTGACACATGGGTAGAGTTAATGATCTGACCCCAGCTTAAACCTCAATCCAGCTAAATGAAGCTATTTGCGAAAGACCAGAGGCAATTCCATATTGTGCTGAGTTAATAGAGGATTACCTGGTATTTAGCAAGGAGTAAAAGAAAAATCACTGCATGGAGTGTTCAGTGAGATTTCCAAATGGGTGGACTGTTCTCCACTGAGCTTTGACGTACAGGATCACAAGTCCCAGTCACTCCCCCTTCTTAAAAAGAGCAACTGAAGCCTTGTGAGGTGTGGAGCAGACTGAGATCAAGGGCAGGCTAACAAGTGTCACCTTAGGGTTAAAGGACCAGACAGACAAAGACTTCAAGAGGTAAGAATCCAATACACTAATCCCTCTACACTACAGGGGCATAGGATGCACTTATAGTAAGAGCACAATGAGTTAAATTACCAAGTATTAACATCATTCATCAAAGCTATTATTGAAATAGTCTGGAGAGTAATAATAGATAGAAAGAGGAGAGAAAGGACTAAGAAACCAATATAGTTCTCATTTATAACTTCAGGTACAACATGACATCTGCAGAGAAGTGAAGTCTGGAGAGCATTAGAAGTTGTAGAACAGAGAAATGGAATTAGAAAAAAGTACAGACGAACATTTACAGAAGAGCAGAGGAACAAAGGGTTAAGTAGGATAAAAGGCAGTATCATTAGAAGGACACACAAAACTGACAGAACAAACCTGTAGAAGAGGAGTAGCCTGACTCACCTAGAGGATGCAGGTAAATAACTCATATACTAATCGTTTGCAATGTATGGAATGTATCATAACATGACTGGGGAGGTAGAACACAGAGGAAGCAGGTCAAAAGCTAAAATATTAGTAATGTCCAATTCAGTAGCATTTGCGGAGAGGGAGATAGCCATGTGGAAAGAACCATAGGTATTCAATCGGAGAGATTTTACATGGATGCAGTGAGTACAGTGAGTGCAATGAATTTATACAAAGTGGAAGTAGTTATATGAACTAATAGAATCTGCACTGAACAATAGAGCTGTAGAAAATAAGTGGGAAGTTCAGCACCATGGACACGGGCAAGGAGCAGGCTTCAGTGCAGCTATTTCACTCCTCTAGAGACATCATTTACAAAGTTACACAACTGATTAGTATTCTATCTAACTAATATTCCATCTAATTATCTATCTATTTTTTAAGAAAAAAAACTGCATGGTATATAATTGTGTTAATTTCTCTTCCTACAAGTAGAATATCTCTTCTATTTCTATTACTGCTCAGAAGGAGAAATGACACGATGTTCCTTGTATCTAGATTGTGTAAGGTGAATGTTTATGTATGACGTTCTGATAGTATGTATTGATGAAGTATCCTAGTAAATAAAGGCATATGTAATAAACATTACTCCAGTTTTACATTTCTACAATATTACACATGAGTTTTATTGAAATATAGTCTGGCTACTGACTGTGAAATGATAAACTACTTGTAGAGGTAAATTGTTGCATGTATCCCATTTGATCTGTTTGTTATGTAACATTGTAAAATTGTGAGAAACAAAAAAATATTACAGTAATCACTAAGGATTCATAGAGGGAATATTTGAATACACCTTTCACTTGATTTCATGTACAATAATTGAGCCAGGGATTAGGCAATCTGTAATCTCCACGGACCCTCATTAACATATCCAACGTGGAATGCATAAATGACATGATTAAACCACTGCATCCATTTACCTGATATATTGCATACTGTTTACATACTATTACTCCCTTTAAAGGGGTTGTAAAGTTATTTCATTTGTTCAAACAGCTCAGAATGTTATAAAATAATAAAAGAAGTCATGTTATAAAATAATAAACACAGTCCTTCCTGGTTCTGTGACAGTCTCTGTACTTCCTGCTCCATCACTATAGCCATTCAGTTGATCTCTGATACTCTGTACTCTCAGTAATAATATTTAGACTGATTTGGAAAACTCAGTGTAGCGCTGCATAATCTGTGTGCGCTATATAAATAAAGGAATTATTATTATTATTAATTATTTAGAAAAATATTATTGTTTCCAGATATCAATTGTATTTTCCTGCACTTAGGATTCATTACTGGTTTTGACTTGGTGTCTATTCCTGGGATTGTCTAAGGCAGTGATGGCGAACCTTTTAGAGACCAAGTGTCCAAACTACAACAAAGGCCCGCTTATTTATCGCAAAGTGCCAACACAGAAATGTAATTTGTGATTTATACTCCCTTCTCTGTCACAGTTTTCATTGATACCAGCACCTGAGGACACTAATAAAGCAGAAAATAGTCCCAGGTACAGCTGTCACTTTAAAATAGCTCTGTGCACAGCAAGTCCTGGGCTGTCTGGGACTGTAGGAAGATACCTGGAGTCATCTCTGGTGATGGCCTGAGTGCCCACAGAAAGGGCTCTGAGTGCCACCTCTGGCACCAGTGCCATAGGTTAGCCATCACTGGTCTAAGGGATTCCCTGGTTTTAACCCTTTTGTCACTATACATGTAAGGAGAACATGAGTAATTACTGCATCAAGGCAAGTGTAAGCCGGGGATGGTACAGTTCAGATAGAGCGGTAAAAGACAAGGTGGACAGGAAAACACAGACATGGCAAACTTGGTCCGGAACAGGAAAACCAAATGCAAAATAACATATAGTATAGGACTGAAGGAGTAGGGAAACTATGGCTTATACCAAAGCTACGTGCGCAAGACCATTTTTGGTGGCTGTGAACTGGCTGCCTAAACTGCAGCCACCTCACAACTGCCATAGACTTACAGTATAATCGAACACTAAGACACTAAGATTCCTATGGAGAAGAAGATATGAGGAACACTCACCCGTCTGCACTCGGCCACATGCTACATCCAGATTCCATTCCTGGGTGAAGCACATGGTCATGTGCAGTTAGCTCAATAGTTAGGAAAGTTACCAAGGTCAACAAGGTTTAAGATGAGAAAGACCATCATTGGTGCGCATTGGCTCTTTAAAAAGGCATACATGCACAAGAGCAGGGGTGTCAAACTCATTTAAATCTCATCACCCCTATGGTGGCCTTTGAAGGGAAGATTGTTCTTTAAGTCTGTATCAATGCACATTTCTCTGACCAAACACTGCCCCAGTGAAGGAACTCCAAGCATCAAATTTCTGTACTGTGGCTATAGAAAATATTCACTCTGTTTTATTGCAGCCAATTGGTTGCAATTGGTTATTTTCTTGGCATTAATGTACACTCTGCATCCCATCATGATAGAAAATAACTGAAATGTAGATATTTTTGCTAATTTATTAAATAAGAAAAACTGAAATATCCCATGATCATAAGTATTCAGACCCTTTGCTGTGACACTTATATTTAAGTCACACGCAGTCCATTTGCTTGAGATGGTTCTCCTTCTTCATTGGTGTCCAGCTGTGTTTAATTAAACTGATTGGACTTAATTAGGAAAGGCCCACAACTGTTGCTATATATACCTCACAGCTCACAGTGCATGTCAGAGCACATGAGAATCATGAGGTCTAAGAAACTGCCCAAAGAGCATAGAGGCAGAATGGTGGCAAGGCACAGATCTGGACAAGGTTTCAAAATAATTTCTTCAGCACTCAAGGTTCCTAAGAACACAGTGGCCTCCACAATCCTTAAATGGAAGTAGTTTGGGATGACCACACCTCTTTCTCGACCTTGCCATCCATTCAAATTAAGTAATCATGGGAGAAGAGCCTTGTTAAGAAAGATAAAGAAGAACCCCAAGATCACTGTGGCTGACAAGCTACTTACAGATGAAAAATAAGATTCTCTGCTCTGATCAGATGAAGATTGAACTTTTTGGTGTTAGTTCTAAGCGGGATTTGTAGACATAACCATGCACTGCTCTTTACCTGTCAAATACAATCCCAATAGTGAAACATTGTGGTGGCAGCATTTTGCTATGGAGGTGTATTTCAGCTGCAGGGACAGGATAACGTGTTGCAATTGAAGGAAAGATGAATGTGGCCAAGAGATATCCTGGATGAAAACCTCTTCCAGGGTACTCTTGATTGCAGACTGGGCTGCATGTTCACCTTCCAACAAGACAATGACCCTAAGCACACTGTTAAAATAACACAGCAGTGGCTTCATAACAACTTTGACTGGCCCTCTCTTGACTGGTCCAGCCAGAACCATGGCCTAAACCCAATTGAGCATTTCTGTAGAGACTTGAAAATGGCTTCCACGAACGTTCACCATCCAACCTGAGGGAACTGGAGAGGATCTGCAAGGAAGAGGCAGAGGATCCACAAATCCATGTGTGAAAAACTGGTTGCATCATTCCCTAGAAGACTCATAACTGTACTAGCTCAAAAGGTGCTTTTTGATCTAATCAATTGGCTGCAATGAAAAAAAGAGTGAAAAATGTTTGAAAAAAATTTCTGATGCCCATCAGAGTAGGCTATCCACATGCGTAGATTAGAACTTTGAATTTCCCCTTTAGGTAACTCTTTGAGGAGGTAGAATATAAAATAGAAGTAGTGAAGTACAGCCTGTGAAACAGACTTGAAATTGAGAACTTTTTGTTTGTTACTTAACCTTAGTATTTTTATTATGTTATAGCATGTGCCATGGCTGCTTATTTTTGTGTGTGAGAAGGACAACTGAGACCAGAGCTGATGTAGTGGTGGTCTTATATAAAGCAGTGACTATGTGTATCATAAAGAGAAGATAGTGGAGACTGTTAGATAAGAGTAAGGAACTGTGTAAATATAAAGACATTTAAGGTTCCTAAATAAGGTGGCTAGAATAAGAAGATACTTCACCATCAGCGAGAGAGCAATAAGCTTCAGGTGTCTGATAAAATTATAAGGATAATTTGGACAATTCTTTTTTTAAATTCCGCGGTTTGTCCAAATCCGTCGGTTGTCTGACGGCCACGCCCCGATTTCTGTCGCATGCAAGCCGGCACCAATGCACCACAATCTGATCGCATGCGCCAAAACCAGGGCAATTCAGCGCAAAACCGAGCAAATCGGAAATATTCCGGAAAAAACGACGGAATCGCGGCCCCAGGACCCTTAGTAAATGTGCCCCAATGTGTTTGATTTGGACCGACCTATTCATTATTTTTTCAGATATTAACACTACTATAATAACATGCAAGATATCATGAATTATTCAGGCAGTGCAAACATTTCTGTAGTACTTTTATATTGTTTTTTGTTTTTTTTAGTTTGCATTCTACCAAATCGACACTGTAAAATTTTAGGTCAAACTTGATGGAGCTACTTCTCTTTCAGCCTTATGGTTTTATGATGCTAGTATGATTTCCTTCATTGTGTTCTATTACTCTAATATTTTATTTTTTGTGTATTTTCATTTAAAGAATACTGGAAGTGACATGACCACGGGACGCTTTGGGCAAGCGTACTATAGCATGCAGCTAACATGTTCACTGCTTTTCTTGGGAATATTTTGCATTCATACCATCTGTTGTCATGGTCAAGTTGATCCACTTGCCCTTGGTCGTGCAGATCCTCAATGCTGGGAAACATCTACAGCAATTTTACTGGAGATGAAAAAGCCCAGGATAGCTGATTCTGTGGCTGGATTCTGGGACTTCATGATATATCTGAAATCATCTGAGAATTTGAAGCATGGAGTTCTGTTTTGGGACCTAGCACAACTTTTCTGGGACATCTATGTGGACTGTGTACTCTCCAGAACACATGGGCTGGGCAGAAGACAGTTGCAAGAAGAAGGGAAGAAAATAACCAATTTTATTTCACAGTTCATATCAAGTAAGTCTACAGAGATGTGGCAATAGACGCCAAAACAAGTGAAGTATGCATTTAGCATGTTTATGTGAATATGGCTTGGGATTTATTACATGTGTGAATATTAACAATTCTATAAAAATGTCATATAAAAATATAAGACTTAGTGTATCCATGAATTGTATACTAGTGACATTTACAAATCCCATTGTGTACTCCTGATGTAACATGGCCTGCACACTAGGCATTATTGGATCCCTCTTGTGTAGTCTTCCATAAAAAAAAAGAAAAAAAAACCCTTAGATTTCTGATAATTGAAGCCAGAACAAAAAAATTGGGTATTGCCAGGGAGCCATTTAATTGAATGGAATTTATGATTCCAATCTAGTGTGACAGATGTTCTTTTTACTGTCTGTACTCTCTGGTTAAAGAGATTGTGTAAGATTTACAACTTACTATCTATCCCCAGAAAAGAAGATACCAATCTTGTATCCAAGAACAAGCACAAGAACACTGCTGTTCCATTCATCATTATAGGACTGTCAAATTGTTTCACAATATCTGTATGTCCCATAGATCCCATAGAAGCATCAGCAAGCCTGCATAAAAGCTGCCCCATTCTTATCATTGATCCAATCAATTAACTCCACACCTCCACTGCCAATCGGACACTATCATACCTTGTGGATGGATGTCAATCCCTTTAAACTCTCTATAACCTTCATTTGCCATACTAGGGTATAACAGAGGTCCCTATTTCAGCTTATCTAATGTTAGGGGAATACAGTTGCACTAATAATAATCCATGGCTGAAATGCCAGTGAGGCAAATTCACACAGTTTTTTTTTATTTATAACTGTAATTTTTAATGTAAACATTAATTAGATATTAGTTATTAAGATATTAATCTATAATAAGATACTAATATTATTAATGCTGGTTTCTACTCTATGCTCTACGTTATATCCAGTAAAACAATGCTATGGAAAGTGACAGTATAAAATATGCTACAGTAACAGTATAAAACAGGCAACAATGGTACAGACTAAAGGTCTTATTAAAAGTGGAAGATGCTACCGAAATGGTGGAAAGTTTTCCTTTCAATAGGGCAAGATAAACACAAACTTAAAAGAAACTGTAAAAGGAAAAGTTGAAAGAGTAGAAGAAGAAAATGAATTTAGTGTATCATAGCAGGGTAGGATTTGCAATAATTACATTTGTTCAGGTTTCCTGCAGGCCACAGATATATTGATGACGTATGTAGAGTACATGTGAAAATTGCTTCATGGTGTTAACTCTTATCTTTCAGAAACATTTTCTGACAATCGAAGATCTGATTTTCCGGATCAAAAAGAACTCATTCAACAGTTAATAGGTATCCAAATAGACAAAAGAGAATCCAGACTACTCAGCAATATCAAAAGAAGAACCAAGAGGAAGTAGTTTAACATATAAGTGAAGCCAAGACAACATTCTTTTTCCAGATTATTAATCGTAAAGAACATTGAGAGAAATGAAGAGCTGCTGTGCATTCATTTTCAGGTTGCACTTGGATACATATAAGATAATTTATTTGATACAAATGCCTTACAAATAAATATGTTCATGAAAGGGTTCAATGTGTGTACCTGGTTTCTTACTCTGAATCATCATAAGGATACTAATGTTAATGTGCTGATGATAACATGGGACACAATAATTGGTTTCTGACATGTCAAGTAACATCCAAAGATGCAAGAAATCCGAAATTGGACTTAGATATATTGCAATGCGTTTTTGAATATCTTAAAGTAAATGTATTGTATGAAACCCATTATTGCAAATAATAAAGCCTGTGTTGTTTTCATAATTAAAAAAAATATCAATTTGAGGAATAATTCCACAGTCTGTGTCTATTTGCGAGAAGGATTTTCAATCATATAATCCTGTTTTCTGATCACAAACATTAGAAATTACTTTCTTTATATGAATCAGATGAATGGCCTTGATTTAAACACCCTCTTTAACGTTAGTATAATGGAAGCGTTTCTTACAGTTCTTACAGTTGGTTGACTACAATAAGTAAAGCTTGACTTTCCCATGGGTGTTGCAGTAGGAGGATTGCTCCCACATATTGCAGCAGATTTCGATAACTATATGAACCTTTTAGTGTCCAAATGTGATCTCAGTCTAGAATTTTTTAATTCACTTTCAGCTTTGATTTTCATATCAATATAAATTCAAAACCTGAAGAAAAGGTTTTTTTTGCGATTTGTTTGAATCTTATAAACTATACTAATAACAAACTGACTTCAAAACTATGATTCCAATAAAATATGATTCCAATGCTAAACTTCCAGCAGGCTCAGGTGGAATATAGTATATCCTTTCTAGTAGTCCATCTTTGATGTTAAAACTCACCAGTTTACCATAAAATCACCCCTAAATGTACATGGAAATTAACAGAGAAGAGTCACTAGTTGTCTTTCTTACATCTAAACCATGTTTCTGGTATCAACTTTGTTTCTGTATTGATGGATGAGAGGATGTTTTCTATAGAAAATCTAATTATGCTTATGGTATGGACTTTTTCCAGGCAGAATGACACCCTAAGGCTTGTTTTACATGGCATTATTTTGCTAAGTGTTTCGAAGCCAAAGTGAGGAGTGGAGAAAGAGTTTAAAGGAACCATTTGTATCTTTTCTGTGATATAGGAAGCATAAACAGGGCTTCTACACCAGATTTTTGTTGTACAAGGCCTAAAATATTTTGAATAACTGGTGCATGGCCAGGAATGGTGATTATTTAACCCCTTACTCCACCACTACATCATGGACATGGAGAGTCATGAAAGGGGCGTGCCTAGTGGTGGGGTGGGCTGTTGCAGGCCGTTCTTTACCCGTATCTGTGTACTAGATAGCCCAGGCCCATTCAGACCTGAATGGGTGCAGGTATGATAAATTCCCCTTCTTGAATCTTCCATAGAGGATATTTGAAAATAAATTAAGATTTATAATTCTGATAGGTAGATAAAACGAAAACATCACATATGACACGGAACAATGTATCTCAATTATAATAAGCCATTATCTCAAGCAAAACATTAAAAGATGTGAATGACAGATGCTAGATATGTAGGTACAGAGGAGGAAAAGAGGAACAAAGCACAGTAATTCAAATTGAGATATTTCAGAAATAAAGTTGAAAATGGGAAGCAATCCACTTCAGCTCGGTCTGGCTATGAATTCAAGTGGCTCAAGCTGTTCCATGTCTCTCATTTCGCTTGCTTGAATGTTGGTTGACCTCTTATTGGTACATGTTATTTACTCAGGAAAATAAACACAACAAATATGAACCCAAATAAACTCTTTACATTTTACATAGATTACAAACTGTACACACTACAAACTCTTTTTTTTTAACTGTTTTATTGAACAAAATCATGAAATAAACATACAGTTGCATTATACACAATTATATAATAATAACAATTATATAATAATATAAGAAATCATTTTCTTTCTTTCTTTTTTTCTTTATTTCTTTTCTTTATTTCTTTCTTTCTCCCCTACATCATGTGTGTCTTTATAGTAGTGGTTTGTTGTTGTGTTGTATCATAAGCCTACGCCACGTCATAGTATAATGCAACCGGTTATCAGAATCAAAACATTAACCGCAAGGTGATTCTGGTAACGATGGATCTGCAGGTGCCGTTAAAGTATCCTTATCTTATGACTGGTAATGAGGTTTGAGCCCCTTCAGTGAGCTCTAGCCTGAGTGCCCCTGATCTATTCATCAGGGTCCGGAGTTCAGCAGGCCCACAAACTACAAACTCTTACATGAACACTTACTGGCTTTTATCAGAATACAAAATTTGATTTCCCAAATTGAATCATGATGAATCATGTTAAAGAATAAGTATTTCCTGGCTGCAGAGAGCCTGTAGGGTGTTGTAGAACGTTGTGCCATGTTTAACCCCTAGGCGCACCACAACATTATACTACGTCCCCGGGGCTAGATGCTTAGCGCCCCGGGACGTAGTATAACGTCCAGCTTCTGGGACCAGCTCACGAACGGAGCCGGTACCAGAAGCAGCAGCTGTCAGCTGTCTATCACAGCTGACACCGCGCTGTAACACCCGTGATCGGAGCCGAGTCCGATCGCGGGTGTTAAGGGTGTTCCTGCTGTGGATCGGATCCCCCGTGCCGCTTACCGGGGGATCCGATCCTCTTCTGGGCAGCCCCGAAGTCTGCCTAATGCTCCGGGGCTGCCCGATGTCCCTGCCAGTCAGATCCCTTCCGGGTCTGACTGTAAACTGTCTGAGCATGCGCCTGCATGCTCAGACAGTTTACACTGCTCTACAATGAAATAGTATTGTAGAGCAGTGTATTGAACTTGAATCAGCAATCAGAGCATCACTGGTTCAAGTTCAAGTAAGTATAAGTAAAAACATGTAAAAACACTGAACACTACACATTAGAATAAATAAAAAATTAATACATAAAAATATAAGCCCCTAAAATGACATTTTCCCATAAAAACACTTAATAAACTATTAAAAACACAAACACACAAAAAATCGCCACATACCTTATATACTCGAGTATAAGCCTAGTTTTTCAGCACAAAAAATGTGCTGAAAAACCCAAACTCGGCTTATACTCGAGTCAAAAAAATAAATATATCTAAACACACCTTTCCGGTGACCCCTGTATATCTTCTGTGCGATCTGTCTGTCAGCGGCGGCAGGCTATATACACTGGGGCAGGGTCTGGCAGGCTATATACACTGGGGCAGGGTCTGGCAGGCTATATACACTGGGGCAGGGTCTGGCAGGCTATATACACTGGGGCAGGGGCTGGCAGGCTATATACACTGGGGCAGAGCCTGGATGGCTATATACTGGGGTGAGTGTGACCAATGCATTTCCCACCCTCGGCTTATACTCGAGTCAATAGGTTTTCCCAGTATTTTGTGGTAAAATTAGGGGCCTCAGCTTATACTCGGGTCGGCTTATACTCGAGTATATACGGTATTTGGTATTGCCGCATCCGTAACAATCTGTATAATAAAACAGAATCATTACTGGACCTGCACGGTAAACGCGGGGGGAAAAAACGTTCCAAAAAAAGATAATTTTTAATTAATACCTTTAAAAAAATGATCTAAAAAGTGATTTAAAAAATGTTACGTACTCTAAAATAAGACCACTAAAAAAAAAACTCTTCTCGCAAAAAATAAGCCCCTAACCAGATTTGTCAGCCGAAAAATAAAAAAGTTATTCATATGAAAAGATGGTGATGCTAAAATGAACAAAATTGTCTCCAAATTAGTTTTTATTCAGTAAAATTGAATAAAATACACAAAACCCCAACATATTTGGTATCCCTGCATCCGTAACAATCTGCGTAATAAAACAGAATTGTTATTGGACCTGCAAAATGAACCCCGTAAAAAAAGCCCTCAAAAACGCTGCGAAAAAAAGATAATTTTCAATTAATACCCTTACATTTTTGCCTAATTACTTCTTATTCAGTAAAATGGGAAATGTTTTTTTAAAAAACCTATATAAATAAGGTCTTTTCGTAATCGTGGAGACCCATAGAATAAAAATAATATACTATTTTTACGGTACGGTAAACGGCCAAAAAAAAAAAATATTAAAAAAAACGTTCCTAAAAATTGATTTTCATTTCCTCCACCAACAAAGAGTTAATAAAATCTCACCAATTAGCTATAGATGCCCCAAAATTATGTACCAGAAAAGCGCATCTCACGTGGCAAAAAAATAAGCCCCTATAGGTCCACAATAAAAAAGCAAAAGAAAATTATAGCCTGTACAATGTGACATAGCAAATCTGATCTGCATGGCGCCTCCTTCCCCTCTATGCCCGGCCGTGCGCCCATACAGCAGGTTACCACCACATATAGGGTATCAGTGTACTCGGGAGAAATTGGGTATCAAACTTTGTGGAGCCTTTTTTCATTTTATCCATTACAAATGTTTAATTTTCCACCCAAAATGAATGTATTGTCAAAAAATATTACAATTTGTAGACCCCACCTCCATTTTGTTTTAACCCCTATAAAACACCTAAACGGTTAGCAAACTTGTTAAAAATGGTTTTTCATACGTTGAGGTGTGTAGTTTCCATAATGCAGTCATTTATGAGTCTCGCTATTATTTAGGCCTCTTACGGTCAATTAAAAGTTGAGCAGGTCCATCTAAATATTAGTTTTGGTGATTTTCCCAAAAATTTGAAAAATGGCACCCAAATTCTGAGCCTCATTACATTCTAGTAAAATATGTGGAATCTTAAAAGCATAAGCAGACACTTGGGAAATGTAAGTTATGAATTTATTTGGGTGCTATGACTATCTGCATCAAAAGTAGAGAATTTAGAACGTTGAAAATAAAGAATTTTTCCAAATTTTTTCCAAATTTAGTTTTTTTTCATAACTAAACACAAAAGATTTCATCCAAATTTTTTAACTAATTTGAAGTACAATATGTCACGAGAAAACAATCTCAAAATCCCCTGGATATCTCATAGCGTTCCAAAGCTATAACCACTTATAGTGACACAGGGCAGATTTGAAAAATGGGGCCGCGTCCTTAAGGCCAAAAGAGGCTGAGTCCCATAGGGGTTAAATATGCATAGAGAGTGTGGTTTGGTCTTCAAACAATGTTGTGTCTTATTATGACACTCACATGACAGCCGCCACTCTTAGAATCGCTTCACACTTTTCACAATTCTATGGGCACTTACAGGGGACAACTTCACCAAATAGATGAAGCAGCCTGACAAGGTAACCTCTGTTCCAGTTTGAAAGGACCAAGATCCCACTATAACATCAAAGAGTGCACACTTTTTACACTGACATCTGATGATTCCATAGATTACGACAGAACCTGTTCTGTTATACGCAGATACATGTAGAAACCCCCCAAGAGTGGAGAGGGTGTTGACAATTTTGCACCAACATCACTGATCATTTTGCCCTTCTTTTTATCCGTCAGTGTCCGCTTTCAATCGGTCATTAATCCATCAGTATTGCTAAAGCCAAAAACAAAAAGGAGTGGATCTAGAGCAGAGATGACCAGTAAATGCAATATCCTCTGCATTCTGTATCCACTCCTGCTTTTGGCTTTCAATCATGAAGCTTTTCATTCTTTCTGACCAAACATAGTGGCAACGTCATAGAGTGGAGGGTGGAAACAGCATTATTGGAATCACAGAGTGTTCCAGGGAGACAGTGGACAGTTGGCAGCATCATGAGTAGGCTGCAGAGTGGCACATTGACAAATTATGGAGGTGGCAGGAACATCGTAGGCCACAGAGTGACATATTTAAATTCAAGTTTGAAATGAATTTGAAGTTTGAAATGAATTCAAAGTTGAAATTTTTAATTTAAATTTGAAGATTAGAGACTCCACATGCATCATCCATTACAATTTCCCTGAAAGCATAATGTCTGCCAAAAAAAGAACTTCAAAGGTGGCAGTGGCAGCAACAGCAGCAGGAGGTCAAGGAGTGGCACAATGACTTATTCTTTAAGTGGCAGCAAAATGGTAGACCACAGTGTGGCACAATGTTAGAGCATGGAGGCGGCAGTGGCGGCAGCAGCAACAGCAGGAGGTCAGAGAGTGGCTCAATGACAAATTCTGGAACTGGCAGCGACATAGTAGGCCACAGAGTGGCACAATGAATTTGAAGTTTGAAATGAATTTGAAGTTTGAAATGAATTTGAAGTTTAAAAATGAATTTGAAGTTTTAAATGAATTCGAAGTTGAAATTTTTAATTTAAATTTGAAGATTAGCAACGCTGCATGCATCATCCATTACAATTTCCCTGTAAATATCATGTCTTTGCCAAAAAAGAACTTGAAGGTGGCAGGGGCAGGAGCAGCGGCATGAGGTCAGAGAGTGGCACGATGACAAAATCGGGAGGTGGCGGTAACATGGTAGGTCACAGTGTGGCACAATGTTAGAGTGTGGAGGCGGCAGTGACAGCAGCAGCATGAGGTCAGAGAGTGGCACAATGAAAAATTTGGGAGGTGGCAGCAACATGGTAGGGCACAGTGTGGCACAATGTTAAAGCGTGGAGGCAGCAGTGGCAGCAGCAGCACCATGAGGTCAGAGAGTGGCACAATGACATATTCTTTAGGTGGCAGCAACATGGTAAACCACAGTGTGGCACAATGTTAGAGCATGGAGGCGGCAGAGGCAGCAGCAGCATATTCATCCCGCAGTCCTGGCGACTGACAAATAACGTGGCCTCTTCATAGGGCCTAAGCAAGCAACAGGTGTCACGCATGAGCTGCCAGTGGCTGACATCAAAGTTACGCAGGGGAGTACTCCTGTCCGCTTGCATCATCAAAAAATCATTAATGGTTTTTTTCTGTTCATAAAGATGGTCTAACATATGGAGGCTGGAATTCCAACACGTGGAAACATCACATATCAGCCGATGCTGTGGGAGGCCGTTGTGCCACTGCAACTTGAGGAGGGTGTGTTTGGCTTTGTAAGAATGGCTGAAGTGCATGCAAGGCTTCCTGGCCATTTTTAGAATGTCTTGCAGATAGGTGGAAGACTTCAGGAACCTGTTGACAACCAGATTGAACACGTGCGCCATGCATGGTGTACGGACCATCCCTCTTTGAGGCAGCGCGGACACCATGTTCCTCCAATTGTCTGTCACCATGGTTCCGATTTGCAGTTGTCATGGAGAAAGTCACACATTGATTTCTTGTTCCATGACCCTGAGAAGTTCCTCCCCTGTGTAACTTTGTTTACTCAGGCAAACCAGGTGTAGAACTGCGTGACACCGCTGTGCCTTGCTCATGTGGTATGATGGAGCAGCACTTAGACTTGTGGAGGCTGAGGTGGTGGTGGAGAAGGAAGAGCAGTGCCGCATGAGCAGTTGTTTGACAACGTGGAGGAGAAAGTGGCATCTCCTGTTCAAGTTGTTGGTGTGGCTGGGCGCGAACCACATTCACCCAGTGGGCCCTAAAGGACATGTACTGGCCCTGACCGTAGTTACAGCTCCACACGGCCGCGCTGTCATGCACCTTGGAAGAAACCGATAAGCTCAAGGACTGGCCCACCTTCTGTTCTACATATTTGTAAAGGGCTGGTACTGACTTTTTGTAAAAGAAATTTCGGCTTGGAACTCTCCACCTCAGTTTGGCACAAGCCATTAGTTCTCTGAAGGGTGCAGAGTCCATGACTTGGAAAGGGAGGGACTGTAGTACCAACAACTTGGACAGGAGCACGGTCAGCTTCTGCACCTTAGGATGGCTGGACACAAACAGTTGTCTCTTTCTAATCGCCTCGCTCAACGACTGCTGGCACCATGTGTAACGAGGAGCAGGAGCATCTGGACCGGGAGATGATGTCAAAGACAAACAGCTCCCTTCAGCCGAGGTGCTGAGGCATGAAACGGCATGTGTGTGTCACGTCTGTGCTTGCTGTCACCTCTATTTGTGCTGGTAGGATTAGAAGACACTGAGTTTTTCGTCATCCTGCAGTCTGAACTAGGTTATATGGATGTCTGACCTGATGTCTGCCACACCCCTCACTGATTCTGTCTTGCAAGAGTTAACACTGTGGATTTGTAATTGCTTGCTCCTTACACCTGTGGCAGGGCCTAGGTTCCCTATAAGTGTCCAGTTTAGCTTTGACTCCTTGCTGGTAAAACTGCTATCTTGCTGTGTTCACTAGCTTCTCTTGCATTCTCTAGTTCTGGTTTCTGATCTCTTGCCTGTGTCTCAACTACTCCATTTGGATTATTATTTGGTTATTGTTATTCCCCGCTGTTGCTGAATCGGATTGTATACCTTGCCTTATTGTGTTTGTTTGTCTGTATTGTTACGTGTTCACCTTACCCAGTTATTGGCCTCTGTTTAGGGTGAACCCAATAAGTAGGTAGGGATAGATTGGGGGTCTTAGAGTCAGGGCTCACTGTCCTTGTTTGTGTTCTGCCATTACATTTTGACCAGCCCAAATTTATACTATTACTGGGACAGTATTATGGAGGCTATTAGCAGCCAGATAGATGGCTTAGTTCCGATGGTACAGGACCTTGCTGAGTGGGTTCAGTTGCAGGAACAGCGCCCCCTGCTACCTCAGGTTTGTTGTGTGTGAACCTAAAGTCAAGCTGCCTAATCTCTTTAGTGGTGATAGGAAGCTTTGTTTCTCCTTCAGGGAGAGTTGTAATTTGTATTTTTGTCTTAGGCCCCAGTCTTCAGGAAATGAAGTTTAAAAAGTGGGGATTATCATTTCACTTCTGCGAGGTAGTCCCCAGAGCGGGCATTTTCATTAGCCTCTGTTGCACCTGAATTGACCTCTGTGGAACTTTTCTTTTCAGCCTTAGGATCTCTATATGAGGAACCAGACAAATCCAGTTATGCTGAAGAACAGTTGACTGCCTTACGTCAGGGTACACGTGCAATGGAGGACTATTGCTCTGTATTCAGGTGAAGGGCCCTCCCAATGGGTTGGGATGATCGTGCCCATAGGTACCAATTCAGATTGGGCCTGTCTGATGCCCTTAAAGATCTGCATCCCGAACCAAACACTCTACAGTAGAATAGGCAATGTCTCTGGCAGTCAGAGTAGACAGGCGCTTTAGGGGACGTAAGCGTGAGCGTGTGTCTACTCACCGTGTTCCTACCGCTCTGCCTTCTTTCTCTGTCAATCCATCTAAAGAATCACGGGGGAATGCAGAAGAACCCATGCAAGTTGTAGCCATCTCTCCCCGTGACCGCAAGTAACATCGTAACACTCTGTTTCTACTGTGGAAACACCAGTCACCTAATCAGGACGTGCCCTGTAGGACCAGCACTGGAAAACACAAGCGCCTAGGCGACCTTTGATAAGGTTGCTTAGGTGCATAGGTATTTCCCGAATCAGTCTCAAAAATGTTGTTACCTATAACTCTCTCAGTCAATGAGAAATCTGTTTCTGGCAAAGCCTTTGTGGATTCAGGGATTGCAGCAAATTTTGTTAATTTAAATTTTGTTATGACCCCGGGTGTTGATTTGATAAAACTGGATGCTCCATTCCAGGTTACTGGTGCTGATTCCTTTGATATGTATTTCTTGCTCTCAACTTTAGCAACAAAAAGTATTGGAATTTGCGTTATACAGATACCCCACAACGGACACCCTGTTATTGGAGCAAAAATCACTCTATATACTAGGTGGATTTGACACATATTTCTTGCTCTCAACTTTAGCAACAAAAAAGTATGGAAATATGCGTTATACAGATGCCCAAAAACGCACATCCTGGGAGAGGCCCAGAAATCACTACAGCAGCTGTGTGGATATGTAACAGATTTCTTCCTAGTCACTTCAGTAACAAAAAAGAACTGCTATTTGGGGTATACAGATCACATTAAATGCACACCCTGGGAGAGGAGCAGAAATCCCTACAGCACAGTACAGTAAAAGCAGCTAGATGCTACAGACAGCACATGCAGTGTGAAGTGCCGAGATTGCAAATGGCTTGTTAAAGGGCTGTGTGACATCACATAAGCCTGGCGGTCGCTGACTGGCTTACAGGTCTCCAGATGTTATCGAGGGTGTTCCTTTCTCCTTCCCAGAGTTCTCTGCCCCATGTAACACATTGGGGGTCATTTACTAAGGGCCGATTCGCGTTTTCCCAACGTGTTGCCCGAATATTTCCGTTTTTTGCCGATTGTACCTGAATTGCCCCGGGATTTTGGCGCACGCGATCGGATTGTGGCGCATCGGCACCGGCATGCACGCAACGGAAATGGTGGGGCGTGGCCGAACATAAACCCGACGGATTCGGAAAAACCGCCGCATTTAAAAAAGGAAATTGTGTCGCGGAGCTTGCACTCACCTTCATCCAGGATAGTAACGTGAACTTCAGTGCATTTCATTGAACTTCAGCGCCGCAGCGCCACCTGGTGGACGTTCGGAGGAACTGCCTTGATGAATCCCGGCCGGACCCGAATCCAGCGCAGAGAACGCGCCGCTGGATCGCAAACGGACCGGGTAAGTAAATCTGCCCCATTGTGCTCGCAACCATTTAGCTAAAAAGAGGGAAAAAAAAAAACTTCGTTCCCACGAATCAGCGTAAACGTTGGATTCGTGACAAATTGAATTTTCCGTGAAATTCGTATTGAATTCCACTTCGTTCTAATCAGGTTTTATCAGCATCATGCTCCCTGGAACACTTCAACCATAACTTCTGCCGTCTCTGCCCCACCTCCTGCTTTGCTTCTCCAAAGCACAGGATTTTTGCATGGTTTTATTTGAAATTGAAATTTTACATTGAAGATTGAATTACATTTTACATTGAAAGAGTGAAAATCTGCAACAAATCTCCATCAAACCCGCACATTTGAAAATCTTGAAATTAAGTCAGATCAGCTGAAACAAAAAAGGTAAAAAATCTGCATAAAAACGCAACACTAGATAGACAAATCAACACACGAAACAAACATAAAAACTGTCTGCATTGGATGCGGATCTGCACAATCTGCAACATGTGCAGAGCCTAAGGTCCCTTCCACACTTGCGTTTTTCACGCGCGTGTTCTGTGCATGCTTTTGACGCGCAGAACTTGCATTGCACTCAATGGGCTTTTTCAGACTTGCATTTTTTTTCACGCACACACGCGCGGTTTTTTAAACTCGCGTTTAAATCTCAGCATGCTCTAATTTTGCAAGTCACGTGCATGAAAAACGCACCATACAAGTCTATTGAGATGCATCAAAAACCCATTGCACTCTGAGACACATGCAAGTCCAATGCAATTGCAATGCGTTTTTGACGCATCAAGTGCCATAGAAAAGATAGAGCTCAGTCCTGAGCCCTTTTCACACGCATTATGTTGAAAATTGGCAGTTTTTCACTGACCAAACCCTGATCGCACCCTGATCAAACTCTGACGTGATCTGCAACGCAAGTGTGGAAGGGGCCTAAGGCTCTCCAGAGGTCCAGTGCATGATGTCAATTGCAGCAGATGATTCTAAGGATTTCAGTGCTGAGCTGCAACAAGTTTACATTGCACTTCAAAATTGATTTTCTGGCTGATGCCACCATGCTGGGCCATGATAAAAACATGATTTGTGTTAATGTTTAATCCGTATAACAAAATACTGGTAGTTGATTATTGTGTCAATTTCTGCTGACAGGTTCCTTATAAGGCACGTGTCCCCTCTAATTTATTGCACATGACACTGTCTGAACATGAATATTTTATTTTATCACATAAAAAGTATAATTTGGTAAACTTCTTCCTCAAATATTGCCACACTTTATACCCCTGAGGAAGCCACACCGGAGGCGGAACGAGTGGGGCGCTACAGTATCATAATCTTTATGTACAGAAGCCTCAAAATTCACTAATTTTATTGTTGACACATAAATTCTGAAATCACTGAAGTTACAGATGGATGGTAACTGTGGAGCATTACTGTGAAAAATTGAATGGCAATACTTAATATAGCCATGAGAACAGACCTAAGTAACAATGTCATCTTAATGTTGGCTCAATTATCTTGCTGATGAGATTGGCGTAGCATCTGGAAACTTGCCCCGCAGTATGCAGCAGTTCCTGTTTGATAGCCGGGATTTGTCCTACAGATAAATAGATTCATTGGTTAGATATTTTAAATATATCATTTCTTTTAATTCAGAATAAGTAAAATGTTGAGTTATAAATGATCATGAGAAATTTTACTTTTTTACCCTTGTAGCACCAGGCTCATTAGGATTGAGCCCTATTTTCAAATTTAACATGTGTCACCTCGTGCAGCAATAGGTTTAAAGGAAATTTACCATCAAAAATCCAAATCAATCAACCAGGGGCACTTAATCACAGATCCAGACACGGTGACTGTGGAAATCTTCTTAAATTTGTTATGCATGACCTCCTATCTTCTAAAATCAACTTCAAAAAAATATGCTAATAAGGAACTACCTCAGCCCCTCTGTGATCTGGCTTTACAGACTGTTACACTGTCACACCCCCCCCCCCCCCTGCTTCCTTCAGTGCTTAAGCAGTGAGCACTTCCTGTGCTGAGGAAGCAGCGGGGAAGGGCGAGACTATTTATATTTATGAGCAAATGTCCCTACTTTATCATGCTTCATTTTATTGGTAGATTTCCTTTAAAATGCTTTGACTTACCAGTGATTTTTTTTCAGTTTTTTTTTGATACATTGATACTTGATACTTTTAGCGTATATTTATTAAAAATGGAAATTTAGAAAAAAAATGTAATATTTTTACCATTTCTTACTTGCTAAAATGTTTTCTCACCAGAATGATACTATCTAATTTGCATGTTAGGACCAACTTTACCATAGTTCTGATTTGTAGAAGGTAATATTTTTTAAAATGTTCTTATTTTATCATTAGGATAAAAGAATAATGAATGTTCCCAAATTTTCTGGAAAATGTCAAAATTAATTTTAGGGAATATTTTATTTGAATAGGTGGTTTTGAAAAGTTTATTTATTAGATACTTTCCTTAAATCACTCCATTTTAAAATAGTATGTGTGGAGAAAACCAGGCACTGCTCATCACCTGCCAAATACACTCAGCACAGAGCCCTTCCACACTTGCGTTGCAGATCACGTCAGAGTTTGATCAGGGTGTGATCAGGGTTTGGTCAGTGAAAAACTGACATTTTTCATCAGAGTTCAATTAGTTTTCAGTCAGAGTTTGTTCAGTGTCTCAGTTTTTCACACGCATTTTCAATGCAATTTCAATGCGTTTTTCACGCGCAAGATAATGCGCGCAAAAAGGACTCAGGACTGAGCTCTATCTTTTCTATGGCAATTGATGTGTGAAAAACGCATTGCACTTGCATGTGTCTCAGAGTGCATTGCGTTTTTGATGCGTCTCCATAGACTTGTATGGTGCGTTTTTCACGCGCGTGACTTGCAAAAGTAGAGCATGCTGAGATTTAAAAGGGGGTAAAAGAAAAACACGCATGTGCGCGTGAAAAAAATTCAAGTCTGAAAAAGCCCATTGATTACAATGGGTCCGAGTGCAAGGCAAGTCCTGTGCGGAAGTGTGGAAGGGGCCTTAAACAAGAGCATCTCTGGAGAGACTTGAAAATGGCTTCCACCAATGTTCACCATCCAACCTGAGGGAACTGGAGAGGATCTGCAAGGAAGAGACAGAGGATCCCGAAATCCAGGTGTCAAAAGCTTGTTGCATTATTCCCAAGAAGACTCATGACTGCACTAGCTACAAAGCTGTGTCTACTCAATACTGAGCAAAGGGGCTGAATACTTATGATCATGGGATATTTCAGTTTTTCTTGCTTAATAAATTAGCAAAAGTATCTACATTATTGTTCTTTTTCTGTCAAGATCGGAGCAGAGTGTACATTAATAAGCAGAATAACTCCTTTTTTGAGCTTACCAATTGGCTGAATGAAACAAAATGTAACAAAAAAATGTAAAGGGGTCTGAATAGTCAGCATTATAACCCTGCAATTGTTTCCCAGAATTTATTGAAAAATGTTTATGAAAAATGTTGTTATATTTAACAGAACTTTCCTTTAACCCTGATTTTTTTTTAACAAGGGGAAAGGATTAAAGGGGAAAGTACACCTCAAGCTTTATTACACAATACCCCTGAATACAGATATACACCACATGTGGTCAAAAACTGCCTGGAGGCAGAATGGGTTCACCAGGAAATGAGCACCATTAGGCTTTTGGAGGTCAGATTTTGCTGGACTAGATTTCAGGTGTTATGTTGCAAATGCCATCTTGGAAATGCAAGACCTCAAAGAATTTGTAAAGAGGTTTAGTCAGCATTTCAACTTTACTAGTAATTTATAGAATTTGTTAACCATGGCCCTTAAAAATGTAAAAGTCAGTTTCCAATGAATCTTTGCTTTAGCCTCAAAATCTTTATTTTTGTAAGGAGTTAGGCCCCTTTCCAACAAGCATTGCAGATCATGTCTGATAAGAGTGCAAACAGGGTTTGGATACTCGCAATCCCGGGTGTTTAACCTTATAGACGCCGCGGCCACGGTCTATAGATTTGTCCCTGGCAGTTGAGCATCCTCCGTGCAGGGCAGGTGCCCACAGCTTCCATGGCAGCCCTGAGGTCCTATGAAGGACCCCAGGGCTGCTGGCACTGAATGTCCCATGAAAATCGGTATTAGTCTGAAAGGCCTGAAGTGGCTTGGTCCTTAAGGATTTAAGGAGTTAACTGCACTTCACTATAGAACCAAAAAAGACTATTAATTGTATACATAAAACACACACACATATTATATATTATACATAATGATGCAAATAACTGTACTGCTAACCATATACAGGTAGTCCCCAGGTAACAAAAAAGATTGGTTCCTTGGGTTTATACTTATAGGGGTTTTCCCATCTGGGCATTCAAATTTAATTAAATTCATTTGCCATATGTAAACATTTCTTCAATTGGTGTTATTAAAAAAAATGTTCCTGTGTGAAGATAATTTCTCATAAATGTAGCCATGCTGTCCCTTAGAAACGAGATAGCTTCCTCGGATATGAGCACCTCACATTTTGGAAGTAGTGGCCAGACATGCACTATTAAGGTCAGGCAGGACCACTTGAATTCAGCGATCATTACCACAGGACGGCTGTGTTTCTAATTGACCATTCGACTACATGTATGAGAAATTATCTTCACACAGGAACATTTAATTGAAGAAAAGTTTCTATATGGCAGATTAATAAAACTGAATGTGAATGCCCGAACAAGAATACCCCTTTAAGTTGAATTTGTATGTAATTTGGAACTGCATATTTTATAATTGTAGCTCCAGACAAAAATGTTTTTGTCCCAGTGACAACTGGCTTTTCAATTTTAATATGCTGTAATGGGACCAACGATTATTAATAAAGCTTCATTGCAGACACCATAGAGCTGATCATTGCAGCCTGGGAGTTAAGTAAAGCATTCAGAGTTTCACCAGAGGTCACAGGGGGGCAGAGGGGTCTATCTGTAACTAGAGTTCGTCTGTAAGTCGGGTGTCCTTAAGTAAGGAACGACCTGTACATACAATACTAACTGTACCAGTAAATATCATGATACTGTGCACAAACATAGATTTTAACACACTTGAATAGATATGTTAAACCAAATTTTTAACCTCTGGCACACATGCACACAGGGACACAAGTAAAGCAGTAAATGCTTTCACCTCCACCGTCTTCCTCTCATCCAAGGACAGCTATGCAGAAATTATTCTATTTAAGTCAAGAAATTGATTGAAAAATAAACCTTGGGATAATTTACAATAAGTAACAAATATATCTTGTAAAAAATAAAATCCCTACAAGTTGCCTCTATTAGAATATGTGTGCAGAAGTGTAGAATACCTGGTTTGATCTGAAGAGATAAAGCATCCTTCAAATTTTCTATCATCTCCTGAAGATCTGCCTCTTCATTTCTTACAGGTAAAACCTGAGAATTGGCTACAGGATGCTTATCTGGATCTTCCATTTCCCAGTTACATTTATCGGGTGTCACCTTATCAGGTCCTGGACAATGCTCGTGTCCCATTCTTCGTCTTTCTTTGTTACTAGGAGCAGCCTTAATAGACTCACATAAGAGTCTCATATGTGTCAGTGTCTTCCTGTTTTGTGCCTTGAGATGGTCATTTTCTCTGTGTGTTGTGAACTGTACACATTGGAAGTCCTTCTGCTTCCTGTTAACAGAATTTCCCATTACGGATGAATCTGGTACATTCCATTTTACAGAACTGGAAACCCTCTTTGCTTTTACATTAAGCCCTTGCTTTAATTTGCAGCATTGAATCATTTCCTAAAATAAAATACATTGAAAGAAGTTAAAAAAATTAAAGGTAACAAACACACAGCTTGATAGCCATTATACTTTACTGCTACATATATATATATATATATATATATATATATATATATATATATAATATATATATATATATATATATATATATATATATATAATATTCATAAATATCTAGGTTTTGCTTTGCAAAGATCGGTGCCTTTTTAGAAAGTCTTGGGAGCTCTGCTGTCCCTTGGACGTATCGTGGCGGCTTAGACTGCCCTGGTCTAGTGAACAGTCACACAAAACATCAGGAGAGGACTGGCGAGATTTTGCATCAAAACTTGTGAAAAAGTTGCATGTCATAAATCTGACTTTTCACATCTAGGTTGCATCTGGAATTAGGAGGAAGAATTGAAAAGTAGTTTGCAAAAGTCACTGAAAAGAAGCAAATGTTGCAAAAATTCAATTCATATTCCAGAAACCTGACGTGACCAACGTGTTTAGTTAGAACACATGGATGTCTGGGGTGGTTTGGCCTACCACTGTTTAGATATTGATGGTCAATTCAAAGAAGAAAGATGTTCAGAAGCTCAGTAACATTTGGCGGAACCAGAATTTTAAAATCCTTTTTGGGCCTGGGTATGGAACCCAGATCCCAAGCAGTAACACCTGCAATTAGTACTAGCACTGATAGCTGGTGTTAAGGGTTTAAATGCCACTGTGCACCACCTTTTTGAGGAGGGATGTCACTCTCAATGACAATGTCACTCTCAGTCCTCCCCAAAATAGCAGCACTCAGCAGCACTGGCACCACTGACCTTTTCCCCTGATGAAGTCACCTTGACTGCTTTGGATGCCAACAATCCCCCTATCTCGGGATATCTACTGAGGGGGGACCAAGGCCAATCCAGCAAAAAGTGAAACTAGACAGGGAGATGGATCATTGCATCATCAATCTTTCTAAACATCATCTTGATGATGCTGAGATGACTCTTCTCCATAAAGGTTTGTCTTTCGTTCCATCGGTACGCTTTGACTCCTTTAGTTGGGTCAAGGATGTACATTTGTTCGCCAGAAAACTAAAATGGAGGAAGTTTTTTAAACATCATGACCGTAAAAGATGTATAGAGCTGGGGATTAATGTATCGGATTTGGGGGATTTTGATACCATGATCGATTTAATACAAGAATCTGAGAGGGAACCAGGGAAGGGTCCGTTTACATCCCTCAAAGAGAAAAATTGTAAGTTTCCGGCAGTAGAATCCACACATGTTGACCTTTTCGTCGACCTGGTTACCGAGGAGCTTAAACATCTTGAAGGAGGCACTCATGATCCATTTAATAATCTGAGCCCCGAAGAAAGAGCAGCCCTAGTTAACCTCGAACGGAATGATAATTTGATCATAAAACCCTCGGACAAAGGGGGGAACATAGTCCTCCTTGAACGGATGGACTATGTGAACATGTGTGAAAAGATGTTGTCGGATACAGATACTTACCATCCCCTATCGGTGAATCCTGTGGAAAAATTCTCTAGGGAACTCAAGAAAATTCTCGACAGGGCCCTTAGGGATCACCTGATTAGTGATCAGGAGCATAACTTTATGCTCCCAAAATTTCCCACCATGGCAACTTTTTATGGCCTCCCTAAGGTCCACAAAGGCTATCCCCCGCTTAAAGGACGTCCAATTGTCTCGGGGATAAATAGCCTTACCCAAAATATCAGCATTTACGTGGACCAGATCTTGAGACCATTTGTCATGAGTTTGCCTTCATATGTACGAGATACCACGGACGTCCTTAAGCATCTTGAAGGAATTGTCCTGGAGGGGAACATGTACCTCGCTAGTTTGGATGTGGAGGCTCTCTACTCCTCGATCCCACACTCTAAAGGATGTGAGGCAGTGGAGACCTTCCTGAGTATGAGAGGCACTCATTTCTCTAGCCATAACAACTTGGTGGTGGACCTTCTCAGATTCACCCTGGAAAAGAATGTATTTCTATTTGGGAACAAACTCTTCCACCAGCTGAGGGGGACCGCTATGGGGAGCCCGATGGCCCCCAGTTTTGCGAATCTCTACCTCGGCTGGTGGGAGGACCGAATAGTCTTTTCAGAGGAATATGCCAGATGGACACCGTATCTGTCCATCTGGCTTCGGTATATAGATGACATACTGATTCTCTGGTCATCTACCCCCGATGAATTTCAGACATTTGTCCAGGCACTTAATGTTAATGACCTGGGTTTGAAATTTAGAAGTGAAATTCATGAAGAATCCATAGCGTTTTTAGATCTACGGATATCGAAATCTGCGGATGGACAACTTCAGACGAAGGTACACAGAAAAGAAACGGCAACCAACAGTTTACTGCGGTGGGAGAGCTGTCACCCTCCACCTCTCAAAAGGGGTATTCCGAAGGGCCAGTTCCTCAGACTGCGCAGAAACTGTAGCCAAACGGAGGACTTCCTGACACAATCTAGGGATTTGAGTAATAGGTTCGCACAGCGGGGTTTCCCAAAAAGAACTGTTACGAAAGCCTTTCAGCATGCCCTAGGCTCAAAAAGAGAAGATCTCTTGAGCCCTAAAACAAGGGAGAATGACAACATCGTGCGGATGATTGGTACTTTCGATATGAACGCTGTGGCGGTCAAACAAATCCTTAGTAAATTTTGGCGGATTTTGAGACAAGATCAGGACCTGGAGGAATGCCTTACACCATATCCATCTGTTACATATCGGAGGGGGAAAAACCTTCGAGACAGATTAGTGCATAGTCACCTCGAACCTGTCCGTTCCCCCCAGACATGGCTGACGACAAAAAATATTGGCACCTTCAAATGTGGAAATTGCAATGTGTGCCCACTGGTGCTGTTGGGGAATAACTTCCAAAGTGCTAGTACTGGAGCCACATATTCCATTAGGGACTATTCGAACTGTAGGACAGAAGGTGCTGTCTATATGTTATCATGTCCCTGCCCATTGAACTATGTGGGGAAAACACACCGCCAAATTAAAATCAGGATACAGGAACATGTAGGAGATATCAGGAACCGACGAGATACCTCTGTAGCTAGACATTTTGTGAACCACCACAATGGCAATCCCAAATTGCTACGCTTTCAAGTGATAGAAAAAGTGAGACCTCCAAAAAGAGGAGGCAATTGGGATAGACTAATACAACAAAAAGAGACAAGGTGGATTTACACCCTGAATACAGTGGAACCCAACGGGCTCAATGAGAACCTCTCCTTTGTGAGTTTCCTCTAATTCCCTCTCCTGCCTACTCTGTAATCTTTCTACTTAGGACTTAATTATCCATGGTCTCTATATTCTAGATTCTTTTGAGTCCCCCCTCGTTTGCAGAAACGGCTTCTGCATCATCTTTTCTTTTCTTTTCTTCATACCTACAGGCTCTTATCCTGAGCCTGTTTTCATCTCTGCACGAATCATTTCGTGCTGGTATGACGATATAATCTGGTCCGCTTTTCTTTGCATTCTGTGCTGCAATCATCTGCAATATATGCGTCCTACTCGGCTGTGGATGCCGCGTGACGGGCATCCATTCGGTCCCCAATTATCTGTTTGGTACCCTGTACCTGTCCCCTGTCGTGAAACAGGAGGGGCTTCCCATTATAGATATCTGTACACCTCGCAGTCGTCCAATAGCCCTAGTTGATGCGGAATCTGGGCGGTCCGAGTGACACGCCCATCCGCGATCACATGACCGGCGGTGGGTTCCCGCCCCCGGCTGTGTTCTAGTGGCCGGAACTTTCTGACGCTACGTGGGTGCGCCCAATGTGAGGGTCCGTTTGACACGGCTCTTGGCATTGGCTGTGAGCTACCCTGTGAGGTCACAGGTGGGCGGGGTATCTAGTTTAAATACCCAGCGTTTCCCCGTGCACGCTGCCGTTGATATTAATACGGGGATACGCTGTGCGAATGTGCACCCATCACAATGCGTTACATCAGTTATTCAATATGACAAATCTATCTGATCCCTGATGAGAATTGTCAGGAAACGCGTAGGATCTTAGCATTTTTAGGAGTGCTCGCTGAGGAATTAGGGTCTTAGTTAGCTCTTATTGTAGGTCAGCAGCTGATCTTAACCCATTGAGGTTCCAGTCCGACTGACTAGCTGACCCTTCTCCTACATCATTTCAGCTGATAGCCTCCACCATATCTTTCTCCCTTCCTGGTGCAGGGTATACACCCCGCTCTGCACTGTGGTTGGGATTGGGCACATAATTTTAATTAAAAATTTCTTTCATCTTATGCAAGAGGTGTCTGGCCGGATTAGAGATACATTAGCCTGCCTTTGGGCATACACAAGGCTTTCTCTTATCCACCAGCCTACTACCCCTGCAACGTTGTCTGACCCTGGTTTAGTTTGTCCTAGACCAGTTACATGAACTAGGGCCAGCACGAATGTTCTTTATGCACTTGTACTTGGTGTAGCACTACACACTTCTCACATTCGTTAATTTTAAAGTTGTGAATTAAAAGTTATATTTTACATTATTTAGTCGATACTCTCCTACTACTCTTTCAGTGATGTATTTATAATTTAGGGAGGTGAACAAATATTTATCTCTGTACAGTGAATACTGCTTTGGATGCTTTACCATTACTGGTATTGATGGGTTTGACTTACTGTGCACTGTTATACCTTAACATGTTTATATCCTTGTGTGCTAGGCATTTGTATACATAATGAGTATCATCTAATGCATCATTTATTTGGGCAGCCAGGGTGTTGGATAGGGTGTAACCACTCTACCCACATTATTGTTTTTGGTATTGTGCAGATGTTTATACTTTTAAAGTGTTTTTAATAATTTCTGGTCTATGTCTGTTTATGTTTTGAAGTTTTGAATACTAATAAAATATTTATATTATAAGGAGGCGTATTTATGACACATTGGGCACATTTACTTACCCGGTCCCTGCGCAAACCCCGATCCGGACTGTCCAATGAGGATGGATTCTGCTGTGAACCATGAAGATTGTGCGCTCGATTTCCTGCATGTGACGCTTCCCCAATCAGGTCCGCCGGAGTTCACCTTCTTCTTCCCGGTGTATGTAAGTGCATGGCTTGCGACACAAATTTAAATGTTAAATCCCTCGCATAGTCCGAATCAGTCGGATCATCCCGCCTCCGATTTGCGTGGTGTGAAAGCCGGCACGATTGGGACACAAAACTGTTGCAAGTGACACAATCCTCGGCGTGATCCCCGAAAAGTCTGGAAAATCGGCG
Organism: Engystomops pustulosus; assembly: GCF_040894005.1. Lineage (NCBI taxonomy): Eukaryota > Metazoa > Chordata > Amphibia > Anura > Leptodactylidae > Engystomops > Engystomops pustulosus. The sequence continues at coordinate 68,396,081 of NC_092418.1, read as the reverse complement.
AAAATGCAGCCGCAAAACCCTTAGTAAATAAGCCCCATTGTATTTTCTTGTGGTTTATATAGTATACTTTCAATGTGTCTGGCCAGTCTTTAAACTTAGCTGTGCAGGACCTACAGTTTAATTTGTAAGGTTCGTGCAGACACGCAGCTGGCTGGCTATATACTACAGGGGCTGCCTATATACTACATGGGGCTGGCAGGCTATATACTACAGGGGGCTGGCAAGCTAAAAATTACAGCGGAACTGGCTATATACTACAGGGGGTGGATACATACTACAGGGGGGCTGGCTAGATACTACAGGGGGGATAACTATATACTTCTGGGGGCTGGCTATATACTACAGGGAAACTGGCTTTATACTACAAAGGAGGCTGGCTATATACTACAAGGGGGGCTGGCTATATACTACAGGCGGCTGGTGGCTATATACTACAGGGGGCTGGTGGCTATTTACTACAGGGGGTTGGTGGCTATTTACTACAGGGGGCTGGTGGCTATTTACTACAGGGGGCTGGTGGCTATTTACTACAGGGGAGGCTGCCCATATACTACAGGGGGGCTGACTATATACTACTGGGGGGCTGACTGGCTATATACTGGAGGGGCAGGGGACAGACTGGCTACATACTATGGGGCTGGCTGGATATATATTGGCTGGCTAAATACTTAGGGCATGGGCTACCTATATACTGGGGAAGTGTGCTGGGGCTACCATATAAGGTGGAAATTATATGGAAGGAGGCCTTATTGTAGATGTTTGCATAGAAGTTGGCCACTTAGATTTCTTTATTATTTTTAAGGGGGGGGCATTTCATTTTTCCCATTAGGATCAGCCCTAATTTGGGGAGAAGGACGCAATTTTGCTTGTCTGCCTAGGGCACCAAAATACCTTGTCCTGGCCCTGATACACACAGCCAACCACAAACCACAGCCACTCTTTGGTGGATTCATAGCTGCAATGCCCAGTACTGGTATGATCCATTTCAAAGTTGCATGCTGTCATTAAAAAGTAACTCCAATCTTAGCTGGCCAAAAATAGTTTTAGCACAGCTGTAAAGAGCCTTTGAAAACTCATAACAGAACCTATGTCATACTGCATACGTCTTCTTCCTATTCCAAGATCCATCCATCCATCCATCAGCCCTTCTTATAAAATCATCTGCAGCTTATCCTAAAGTATGCAAGCACTTCCTGGTTGTGACATCCACTAACGGCATGAAGGCCAGAGCAGAGATGCACATGACCGTGGACAAAAATCTATACACTGGAAGTAAGCAATGAAGCTTCCTACAGAACGCAGCAGGGAGAGATCTGCAGTGTTCCCTTAATATTGGTTTACCCCTTGCTGTAATCCTTCGAAATAGTACATCGGTGGGTGGCAAGGGGTATACGATAAGAGGGTTGGAATTGCAGTACAGGCGGTCCCCTACTTAAGAACACTCGACTTACATACGACCCCTAGTTACAAACGGACCTCTGGATATTGGTAATTTATTGTACTTTAGTCCTAGGCTACAATGATCAGCTGTAACAGTTATCAAAGGCGTCTGTAATGCAGCTTTAGTGTTAATCCTGATTCTTATGACAACCCAACATTTTTAAAATCCAATTGTCACAGAGACCAAAAATGTTCTGGCTGGGATTATAATGATAAAATATACAGTTCCGACTTACATACAAATTCAACTTAAGAACAAACCTACAGACCCTATCTTGTATGTAACCCGGGGACTGCCTGTATCTGGTAGGAATGACCATGCCCGCTACGGTTAAAGTACCATGGTACTAAAAGCTTCAATCACTCCTTCCCTAAATCTGATATAAAAATAAATGAAAAAAATTATAGGCATGTACGGTATTGTCACGTCCTATGTGCCCCGATCTATTGAAGAACTATGTAACAGAACAGAGCAAAAGTCTTTTTTTTTCATTTTGCAACACATTTTATGTAATGTGATCAAAAGTGATCAAAAGACTCTACAGTCACAAAAATGGTAACAATGAAAACAACATCTCGTCCCACAAGAAAATGTAACTTTTAAATTGCTGTACACTGTAGCATGAAAAAGTTATTAACATCAGAATATGCCGAAAAACCGAAGGGGTTAATATGTATGTATTATGCAGCACCTCACCATATAATTTTGTCAAAAGAATGAGAGAATATGTTATAGTTTAATACACGAAGAAATAGACAAATAAGATACCAAGAAATGTTAAAATCCTGAGCTATAAATTGCTTTATCCTATTAGGTCCAACACTTGCTAATTATAGCCCATATTTCAGACTCAGAGAGGCATCAATACATCTGAGGTGATAATAACTAACAAACCTATTTCCTGAAAGCGCTCAAGTTGAGGAATTGATTTAATTGTATCCAGCAATGTTCAGTCTGAATGGCTTGGGTTGCCGCAAAATGAATATGTATTACTGTGCTCTACCAGGGTTACATGTTCAACCAATGTTACATTAGGAGAAAAATAGGTTTCCTGCTAAATCTTAAATCCTTATATACAGTATGTGTTAAATCCTAACCAGATGAAGGTATCAATAATCAGAATTAATAACTATTTATTTTAATTATCGGCCTAGCATTTCTGCCTTGATGCTGCTATGGCTTGCAGTGTATAGGATAACCATGTAAAGGACTGCAACTCCCATGCTCTCCTGCCTCAGATCTTGCCTTATTAAAGTGCCCCAGTTGTGTTTTCTAAAAGGAGAATGAATTTGTGCTTTTAATTTTATCTCCACACTTTTTAGAAGAAATATACCAGCCACATAAGCATGATAAACCAGGGACATAGATACGGGCACTGTGAGGGGCTAGGGTAGCCCCTTAGGCTCATAGATTTTATAAGGAAGGAGACCATGGAAAAGGTACCACAGTAACTGTGCCTTAGTTTATCATGCTTAATTTTGATGGTACATTTCCTTTAAACTACCAAAACTATCAGTGGCCTAAATATTTCTTTTGCATGAATAGGTATCTATTAATTAAAGATAATTCTGAAAGAAAGAAGTAAACTCCTCCTCAATAAAGAAGATCAAGATCCAGGATAAACAATGGTGTACCTTTCCTGTGTGAGAAGGCTGGCACTATAAACAATACATTGTAATTGGGGACCTGGCACACATTTTTAACTGGGGCCCGACAGCTTCAAGTTACACCACTGTTTATAGGCAGATCTCCTGCATGGAGTGGCATCATAACTTTCATTCAGGTTCACCGTGTTAAAACCAACATTTCTCGGACTTCTTATCTTACCCAGTTTAAAAATGTGAGAGAGATGTACACTGTCATTATGCATCCTATGGGTATATGTATAAGCAGTATTATATATATATATATATATATATATATATATATATATATATATATATATATATATATAAGTCAGTGTTTAATACTGCATTAGAATAAAGTAAGAGGAGCCATGCATATGTGTTTGTGCCTCATTTCTACAGCAGTATATGCATATTGTTTTTTTTAACAATGAGTTACCACCTTCATGTGCCATATACATACTGTACATTTGTTCTAAATGTTATTAAAAACATTTTCACCTGTGTGATAATTTCTCCCGACCACTGCTACTGAAGTGTTTTGCAAATGAAATGGGCGGAAGTTATTGCATATTCCACAGCCATCCTATGGTAACGAATCCAGGTACTTGGACACCTGCCAGAGTTTGGTGGTGGCCACAGGTCCAAATTACAGGGACGGCAGCCAGGGCATGTTCCTCTGGGGCCTCCATCACTTTAGAGATGGTTGGGGCCTCCATCAGTACTGCAGGTTCAGACTAATAACCCTGCTGAACCTGGAGCAGCCAGACACCTGGGGTTGAAGTTGGCCCTCATGCTACGGATCAGAGTGGGTGGTTATAGTCATTTTGTTTTCCCCTTGTCCGCAATAAAATCATTGACTATGGCTTCTGTGGAGTATGTACTGTGACTTGGACACTGTCTATTGGCTAGTTTGGGACCACTCTTACTATATTGGTTTCTTTGGTGTGCTTGACTACAGTGGCTTCTGGGGCAGGCAATGTGGCTTAGTAATCTTGATTTTGGTCCTGCATCTATGCATCAATCTGGATTCTGGTAACATATCTATGTAGGTATCTTAGTTGTGGTGCTGCATTTATGTAGTAAGTTTTGTTCTGGTCCTGTATCTATGGAATAATCTTGGTTCTGGTAATGTATATATGTAGTAATCTAGAATCCAGTACCATATCTATGTAGTAATAGTGGTTTTGGTAATGTTTCTGTGTAGTAAATTGGGTTGTAGTGCTGTAGGACTGGTATTGGTACTGTCCCAATGTAATATGTTTAGTTATGTTACATTAGCTATTCAACATGTTTTCCTATATTACTTTTTTATGCACTAAACATCATCTGTTGGGGAGGCTACAATCCCCTTACAGCCCAGGGCCTGTAATCATCCTAAATTTATGTTTGTGATGTAGTTTTATAAGATTGGGTGCTTATGTGCACACAGTTGAAGGGGGGTGTGGTTGACAACGCTGTGGGTACCCCCACCAGATTCTTTTTCCCATGGATTTCCACCAAACATAAATATATACAGTATATGGCAGATGTATAAGTGATTAACTTTGTCTCTTTGACATGACATCATTGAAGACCAGGATCTAATATATAAAGCTGAGTGTATGTGTGTGAGATCAGTTGTAATTTTATGAACAGCTGTAGTAAAATTAAAATTGGGCTCTGATTACCATGGACAACTAGAAAAGTTCTGCTCTAAAACACTTCTGATAAATTGCCCCATGGACAAAGTCAGATACAGAAACGGTCAGAGACAGTCACAGTCATAGACAATTGGAGACAGTCTGAGAAAGTTAAAGTCAGTCTGACAAAGTCAGAGTCAGTCTGAGACAGACAGAGACAGTCTGAGAAAGACAGAGACAATCAGAGACAGAGACAGTCAGAGAAACCTGGAGTCAGGAACAGAAATAGTCAAAGTCAGAGACATTCAGAGACAGACACGGTTAGAGATAGTTGGAGACACAGACAGATAGACACAGACAGTCAGAGACACTAAGAGACAGAAACATTCAGGGACAGTCAGAGAGAGAGATAGATATAAAATATTTTTTGTTAACCTTTTCTATTTTGTTATAGCAAAGAGTAGTTATTTACTATCCTGGGCAATGCCGGAAGCTTCAGCTAGTATAAGATAAAAATGATATTTTTACTAGTATGGTACATATCATGTCTGACAGTTACCAACCATAAAGGAAATACTTTTATACTATGACTTCCTCATTCCCTAAAGGGATTTCCCCACTGTATACACACTCATCTTATTTCACAGGATATCGGGAAACCCCTTTGAAACTAACCTCAGTGGCACATGTACCATAATAGACCTCTAATCTCCACTTGTAAAGAGACACACATTGCCTGACACATTTTTCCAGGGGATTTAAGTGCCCCAGGTATGACGAAACTGAGATACAAGAGCCACATATTAAAATACATATATGTGTATAACACATACATATAGACACTACTCACAAAGTTAGGGATATTTAGCTTGTTGGTGAAATTTCAGGATGAACATAAAATTCCCCTTTAACATGTGAGTTTCCCTAACTTTTTAATGCATATGCCCAACTGTTTAATGCTTGCTTTTCTTTAAGAAGGAGCTTTGCAATATAAAAAAGTTTTTGATTCAATTCCTGGTTCAATTTGCATTTTGTATTTAACACCTTAAGATTTGGTCAATTTTGGCCTTCAGGCCGACCGCCTGAATCAGCCGCAGTATATTTTGGTCCGGGCTCCTCGGGCCATACACAATAGACCTGCCCGAATACAGTCTCGGCAGAGCAAGGGAACAATACGTTTCCTTCTCTGCCATAGACGATCGGAGGTTCAACAAGATGTCAGCGTCGCAACCTCCGATATCCATCCTGACACCGTGAGGGAAGATGAGGAATAATAATAATAATAATAATTCTTTTATTTATATAGCGCACACAGATTACGCAGCGCTGCACAAAGCATGTCAAATTGGTCCCTGTCCCCAATGGGGCTCACAATCTAAACATCCTAACAGTATGTTTTGGAGTGTGGGAGGAAACCGGAGTACCCGGAGGAAACCCACACAAACACGAAGAGTACATACAAACTCTTTGCAGATGTTGACCTGGGTGGGATTCGAACCCAGGACTCCAGTGCTGCAAGGCAGAAGTGCTACTCACTCAGCCACCGTGCCGCCCAATGATGAAAGGTGAATACAATTTTATTATTTTACCTAGGACTGTATATAGTTATTATGGGGATGTATATTGTTATAATTGGAGTCTCTTTACTTAGTTATTATAGGGGGTGTATATAGTTATTATGGGAGGCTGCATATATAGTTATTATAGGGGGCTGTATATATAGTTATTATAGGGAGGCTGTATATAGTTTTTAAAGTGGGCTGTATATAGTTAATGCTGGGAGGCTGTACATGGTAATTACTAGGGGACTGTATATGGTTATTTCTGGGGGACTGTATACAGTGATTGCTGGGGGAGCTGTATATGGTTATTGCTGGGGGGCTGTATACAGTGATTGCTGGGGGAGCTGTATATAGTGATTGCTCGGGAGGTTGTTTATAGTGATTACTGGGGGCTATATATAGTGATTACTGGGAGCTGTATATAGTGATTGCTGGGGGAGCTGTATATAGTGATTCCTTAGGGAGCTGTATATAGTGGTTGCTGGTGGAGCTGTATATAGTGGTTGCTGGGAGAGCTGTATATAGTGATTGCTGGGAGAGCTATATGTAGTAATTACTGGGCGTTGTATATAGTTAATACTGGGGAGGCTTTATATATATTTACTTCTGAGGAGCAGTATATAGCGATTGCTGTTTCCTGTCTGGACTACATTCAAAGGGCCCCCACCAACCTAAATCCGGCCCTGACTACATACATCCGGATTGAATGACACTCTTAATTTTGGGTGCTTTCTATAAATGGAGATACTCATTCAGTTGTGAATGATGTTTTGTTGTTATCTAGGGTACTCATATTCAAGGTTTGCTGCAATTTTTGCTTCTTCTGTACGGGGTGTGAAGGGGGGTGAAGAGGGGGCATGACCGGCCGTGTGCAGGGCGGGGCCATCCGGGAGAGGGCTGGCACGGTGCGTTACTGGCTGCAGCTGGCGACTTTTCATAAATGCTGAGCAAGACACCGCCAGATACAGCTTCAGCCTCTTGATGTATCTATCTGCAAAAAAGCAGCAGTGGCTATATCATACATATGATAAATAACCCCCATTGAATTGAACAGTATAACCCCCAATGAGAGACTTCTCATGATATAAAATGATATATCAGCTATAATCTTGGTTTGCTGCATACAGTGGTCGTAATCTGATAAAACATTTACTTGCCATATAATGCATCAGTTTTGCAGATGAATAGCCAGTCTTTTATTTTTATGCACACTATTTATAATGTTTGCAATCTAATGACTGGTTTACCATTATACAAGCATACTTGGATAGAATTGTAATGACATTATGCTGCATCTAATATGAAACTGGATTTCTGAGTATTAGTTGTAACAATGTAGCAGTCTGTTAAAAGATTTATATCACTTACGGGGTTAAATAAGCAGGATCCCCCGGTTACATAGTTCTTGTCTATAGGCTTACCAGGCTGTCAATCAATTACAAAATTAATAAAACCTGGCCAAGCAAGGCCACCCGTGCCTCTAGATGAAGCTGAGCTTTTCAATGAAACGTACGTCAGGGCAGTGTTGATCCACACAGTAGATTAGGGATAGTGATTTGAGGGCCAGTCAGTACATAAAATGCGTATGGTCTCACTTTCATACAGCCGGAGATGGCAGGATAGTGTGTTGAATTGAAGCTCTATGGCAGCTTCTGCATGAGAGGAGCGGCTCCTGCTATGTCAAGTGATACCTGCACATTAATGTCAGTCTATATCAGTGGTTCTCAACCTTTCTAATGCTGTGACCCCGCAATACAGTTCCTCATGCTGTGGTGACCCCAAACCATGCAACTCGCAGTAAAAACACAGTAAAATTTGCTGCTCCGATGGCTTTAGGCGACCCCCGGTTTTGGTCGTTCGACCCCTGCTGGGGTCCCGACCCACAGGTTGAGAACCACTGGTCTATATGGAGTAATCCAGGCTACACCGCATCATCCTGCTGAACACTTTGTCTGAATAGGGTTCTAAGACTGGAGTCCACCTGGTAGTGCACACAGTCTCAAAACCTGGAGACTGGATTATGTTTGCAATGCTCTGCATTAGTTCAGTCATCAATTTTAACTCTGAGCAAAACACTTCCTGTTATCCCTTTGAGAGAGGAGCGTTACCTGCTATGTCAAGTGATTTCTTAATATCTGGACATTATTGTCAGTCTATATAGTGCAAGCCAGGCTACAGCGCATAATTCTGCTGTACACTGTGTCTGAATACAATTTTAAGACGGGAGTCCACCTGCTTGGTAGTGCACACAGTCTCAAAACCTGGAGACTGGATTTATGTTCACATTCTGCATGGGGTGTTATCTATTATCACTTTGGGCAATATACCTACTGATATCCCTCATATCTCTTTGTCTCTCAGTATCACAGGCTCAGGGATTCAACAACAGAGGAGTCTCATATAATTATTATTTTGGGGTATACAACTTTTTGATCAATTTTTATTACATTTTTAGGCCCCTCACAGATTTAATAACATTATGGGGTGCAGGGGATTTAACAATGTGTTCCGCCAGTTTCTAGCTGGAAAACACTAGTCTTTTGCTACGCCAGATTTATCATTGTCATGATGAATTCTGGTGCAGTATAAGACTGTCTGTTCCTACTTCAGACATTATTTGAGTTGGTCTATACTGTGCGGCAGAATTTTAGGGGCACGGACGATTTCACACAAGCCACGCCCTTTTCTTGTGAGGTCACGCCCAACGCATGGAGGCCATGCCTCCTTAATCTGACAAGTCGGGAAACTGCCAAAAAACAGTCTGAGGGCGCGTTCACACGTTGCGTTTTGGTTACGTTTTCATTGCGTTTGGAACGCATATACAACAGCTGATGTGAGGTAATTTGCCTAATTACATTACCGTTTACGTTTGTAAATGCAGTGTTAACGCATGCGTTAACAAAACGCATGCGTTAACACTTTGTTAACACATGCGTTAACATCGCGTTTACGATGCGTTTTGTTAACGCATGCGTTAACAGTGATTAAATTAGGCAAATCACCTCTCCTCAGCTGTTGTATATGCGTTTCAAACGCAATGAAAACGCAGGTCAAAACGCAACGTGTGAACGCGCCCTGAGGGTGATGGCACATGTGGTGTTTTTAACATGTTTTTGGGCCGTTTTTAAGCAGTCCGTTAAACGCATACGTTTTTGAAAAACGCATGTGTTTTTTGAAAACCCATCCATTTTTGACAGGTTTGACCAATTATCCTAACTTAAACGGGTAAAAAACAGATGCGTTCTTTGATGGACTGCTTAAAAATGGCCCAAAAACGCGTTCATACGTGTGCCATCACCCTAAAAGCCTTAATAACTGTGGTGCAAGGCATTTTAGACACTTTTTTGGTGCAAAAACCACCAGAATTGTGGCACAAGTGTGTTTATAAATTCCCCCCTATAACTCATTAATGCTCCATGACAGCTATGTACAAAGAGGGCTCACAGGAATTATGCAGCAAACATACCACCAGAAACCCCAGCGATGATTTTTGGCAGCAGTCTTTGTTATTAGTTACAGTATATATCAGCAGCACAGTCCTTGAAAATAGAGGAATGGGTTTCTTATCTCCACTCTCACCAGCCACAGTCCAATAGATATCCAAATAAAGAAACGGCAGCACTCCAATGTGTGAATACAAACGCAGTGTTTATTCCACCACTAGCAACGTTTCAGCTGTGTCCCAGACTTTGTCAACCAATGTGTGTCATAGAGATATGTATACAAAGAGATATTTATAGTCACAGTGTGATGACATCATATATAAGGTAAACAACATATAAGTGATCGATACATACATTTACAGTGCATAATCATATGTGATTTCATCCATATGCAAATTGTGCATTATGATATATTTATATACATGATCGTGCAATCAAACATTAGAAAATACAATTACATTTACAATAATGTAATTATTTACCTGGCCTGGTAAAACAAACAGACGCTGTTCGTGTCTCCATGGCGAGCAGATACTCTAGTGCGCATGTCACGCATGTACATAAGCAATACTGACGTCAAAGGACGCCATCTTGAATAAGGGTTTGCCTCTTTGAACGGAGCAATTATCACTCATATGTTCATTAATAGAACTGTGCACAAATAACATGTTAAATGAGAATTTTATCATCGCTCTCTAAATACCTACTATATATTGTGTATTGGAGAACATATAAAGATCAATATGGAAAGTATTTACGATATCGCTATCAGGATATGCACTGACTATAGATCCTATGCTGACAGTTAAGAAAAAATAGACCTACAGCTAAAATAAACAGTACTAAACGGCACAAAAACATGGTGCCTATATTGTAACTAGCTGACCACAAAATATGGGCTAATGTTATCAAATAAGGAATGCCACAATACTATGTGGGTTACAATACCCAGGGTCCATTTAAATAAAGCGGGCCCTATGTATGTGTAGAGAAAACAATAGTCCACAATGGTGATGAGCCCATCTCCAACTGTGAGCTAAGTGGATCCTCTGCCACAAGTGGACGACTATGCTGAACCCCCGATGCGCACCATACTAATACAGCGCACGCCGGGTCCCAGTGCATGGAGAGTGCTTGCATATTGCATATTCCTAGCACCGATCGCAGGTGTTTTCCCGCAGATCGGCGCCGGCAATCGTCGCTCCCCGTGATGTCATCGAGGAGCGGCAATCCGTCGCCATGACAGACTCGGGTTTTACGTTAACAGTCTCGTTTTAACCCATTCATTATAATGTGCCAATTGTACATTGTAATGAATGAGGATGAAAATCCCCATATACTGCCATACAGTAGTATGGCAGTATATGATAGGATCGATCAGCCAACCTGGGGTTAAAGTACCCTAGGGAGTCTTAAAAATAGTAAAACTAAAAATGAAAAAGTAAAAAAAAAAAAAAAAATGTCAAATTTCAAATCACCCCCCCTTTCCCAGGAACTGCTATAAATATTAATAATCAGTAAAAATCATAAACACATTAGGTATCGCTGCATCTGAAAATGCCCAATCTATGACAATATAACAACAGTTTTTCACTGCATTTAATCCGGTAACGGAAAATAGCGCCCAAAGTAAAAAATGGCACTGTTTTGCAATTTTGAAAAATATAAAAAAATCTATAAAAAGTGATCAAAAGGTCATACAGTCCTAAAAATGATAGCAATGAAAACATCATCAAAAGTTGCAAAAAATTACACCACCCACAGTTCCGTACACCAAAGTATAAAAAAGTTATTGTCGCCAGAAGATGGCAAAATAAAAAAAAAATTTGTACAGGAGGTTTTAATTTTTGTAAATGTATGAAAACATAAAACCTACACAAATTTGGTATCCCCGTAATGATACCGACCCAGAGAATAAAGTAGACTTGTCCTTTGTGGTACACAGTGAAAGCTGTAAAATCGAAGCCCACAAGAATACGTCGCAAATACAAATTTTCACTTCATTTGGAATTTCAATACTGTCTCATTGGGCCCCTTGGTACCAATTGAGCATCGTTGCAACGCCACAGCATACCTGAGTATTGTTGCTGACAATGTCCATCCCTTTATGACCACAATGTACCCAACATCTGATGGCTACTTTCAGCAGGATAATGCGCCATGTCATAAAGCTGGAATCATCTCAGGCTGGTTTCTTGAACATGACAATGAGGTCACTGTACTCAAATGGCCTCCACAGTCACCAGATCTCAATCCAATAGAGCATCTTTGGGATGTGGTGGAACGGGAGATTAGCATCATGGATGTGCAGCCGACAAATCTGCGGCAACTGTGTGATGCCATCATGTCAATATGGACCAAAATCTCTGAGAAATGCTTCCAGCACCTTGTTGAATTTATGCCACGAAGAATTGAGGCAGTTCTGAAGGCAAAAGGGGGTCCAACCCGTTACTAGCATGGTGTACCTAATAAAGTGGCCGGTGAGTGTACATTGTTATATTGTGTATGTACTATTTGTTTTCTTCTTTCAGACAGTGCATAAGTTTGAGATTGGAAAACCAAAAGAAAAACAGTAAGAAAGAACAGAACTTAATAAAACCAGCTTTAACATTGCCTACACTAGGTTGAAAGTTTACATATGCTATAACACTGCCTTACTTGCTGCACATTGATTCTGTGCTCTACGATGGACACGTAAGATATAGGAAATAGGTTAACTAACATTTCTAATTTATTTGCCCACCGGGGACTTACTGCAGTGTATTATTTAAGTGATCATGGTATAGCTAATGTATTTCTTGACAGTGTAGTGTATTATAATTGTCACTTTTCCACCAAAAGTTTGCTTGGCCTATAGGCTGATATACTTGGCAGACATGGTGGTGTTGACCAGGCTTCCGGAATCCTGGGGAACAACACAGGGAACCCCCTACCCTTTGTCTATCCCCTTAGCTACCAGAATCACCATTGAAGAGGCAGTTAAGGAGTTAAACTGCCCTGTACAGAGATCTCCCCATTCAGATTAGATATAGCAGAGACCAGGTTGTTTGTTATATCCACTCCCCTTCTGCTAATTGAGTTTGGCCGCACATATTTATTGGTAAACTACCTTATATCCTGCCCCCCCCCCACACACACTCACATTACAAAAAACATGAGGTAAAGTAGCCCCTTTATATGCTAATAAAGAATAGCATACTTGCCCTTTGTGGTTTATGTGTTCATCATAAGATGAAGACGTCATACGATGAAGAACATAAATGATCAGTACCTCACTCTTACTTTCACTTTGATGTTTTCAGACAGAAGAGGTCACAGAGATTAGGGTATCACAGTGTCATCAGTCATTTGGAAGAGGAGAGAAAGGCATAGAAGTGGATGCCCTTTGGCTACATCCCATACTGGTAATCACTTCATTGTGAACAATGATTTGCGGAACCGGTACCTGACCACACCACCAGACACAGAGGTCCTCCTCTTGTATGAGGCTGGAAACCTCTAAAGTGCAGGAACCACTGGGTCTCAGTGCTGTTCACTAATGAAAGGCAATTTACACTAAGCAGAAATATTGATCTCCAGCGATTTTGGAGACATCAAAGAGAGTGCTATGCATCACACACTGTTGTCATCAGATAAGAATTTGGTGGTGGTATTACAGTGTGGGCAGGAGTGTCTTGTAAATGCAGAATTGCCCTACAATAGTACAGTAGTAAGCCCATATAAATTGAATAACAGCATTAATCTAAGATAAAATATTGTATTGTAATTTGGTTAGCAATAGGCATAGTGATAGAAAACAGAGGTACAGTACTATTGTGGGGACAAGGCATTTTGGTGCCCTAGCACTGCCCCTACATCCACACTGTAAAATCACAGCAAAAAAAAACAAAATAACAAGCAGAATCAGGACAAACCCTGAGAAAAATAAAATGGTACCCCACATTAAATGTCATGAGAATATACAGGGTATAACAAAAAGGTTGGGATGGTAGAATCCCTTGCAAAATACTCATCGGACCCAAAAATGAAAAACATTTGTGTCAAATATTTTTCAAAAATCTATGTAATGATACCAAACTTGGCATTTACCAAATATGGGGGTGGGGAGGAGGGCAACTTTAAAGAGATTCCGTCATGCAAAATAACCCTCCTAAACTAAATATATTTTCATAAACTGCCATTAGAGAGCATTGCCTCTATCCCTTTATTGTCCCTCTACATGCCTGTAAACCTAAGCAATGAGGTCCTAAAGCTGTATGCAAATGACCTGTGAAATGTCCAATGAAGCATTAGCATATTCAAGCTGTCCACTCTATTCATGAGTGGGAGGCACAGCCACACCCCCAGTGCTTGACTGACAGCCTGTATAATGGAGTGAGGCTGTATAATGATGTGCTTCCTGGTGCTGGTGGCCACGCCCCCTGCAGCCTGTCTGTGCATGTGTGTGTGTTTAGGAGAGATACAGCAGCTCCAGGCAGCCATGTTACAGCAGAACATGTCAGATTCATGTGTAGCTGATGTCTGTGTTTCTCACCTGTATATTAGGAGGATGCAACATGTCAGCAGATGCAGCACAGACACTATCCATGCTTTACTATACATTACACACAGACATGAGCAGGGGGAGGAGAGGGGAGGGGTAACAGGAGTGACCATGTGACCAGGCACATTTACATAATAAAGAAAAGATGATTTTACAATGATTAATGTATGAAATAACTAGATAAAGGCTGGGATGGGATCCTTGTGAGCTGCTCCAACAGGTAGAGGTGACAGGACAAGTGACACAGACCTGATGACAGGTGTCCTTTAAGATGGGAACACCCATTTTTTTTTATTACAGATTCCTCAGGAAAAATTAGATTGATTTGATCAAGGTCTTTTAAAATTTTGGTGACAGATGGTGCTGTAATCGATAAATAAACATCAGATCCAAAATCTGAAAGTAGACGTAAGCAATATTTTTCTAACAGTATTTTTCTATCCAATGTTACTGAATTCACTCCCCAGGGTGCGAAAATACAGGGCCTTTAGTATCATTGTATATATTTCTAATAAAGAGATATTTTTAAACATTTTTAAACCGTGACGTTTCTGACCCCTGAAGGATATGTGAGGTCACTTAATTATCTTTTTTAGACACTCCCAGAATGCACAGGTTCTGAGAGGTGCAAGAAGTGATTTAAAGTTGTCCACACAATCCTGAATGGCTATAAGACCACTTTCACTAACTCAGTTTATACTTGAGTCTTAAAAAATTAACACTTTACTCACCTTTCCAACATCCCCCATAGGTCCTCTTCTGCTTCCGATGCTCCGGTGCCTTGTTGGATCCTTTCGGGTCCTCTTTGGCTGCTCTTCGGGCCAGCGGCTTACAAACAATGATGTTGCCAAGAGGCTGAAGAGGAGCCGAAGAGAAACTGAAGGACCCGAAGAAGACCCAAAGGACCCGAGGAGGCTTCCAAGCATCAGAAGCAGAAAACCTACAGGAGATGTCGGAAAGGTGAGTACAGTGTTAATTGTTTTTTTTTTTACTACAGGGGGCTGGCAGGCTATATACGACAGGGGCTGGCAGGCTCGGTCTATACTCGAGTCAATAGGTTTTCCCAGTTTTTTGTGTTAAAATTAGGTACCTCGGCTTATACTCGAGTATATACAGTAATTTTATTATTCATTTATAGGCTTAGAGTTAAAGACATTTTATTTGATTTTTCGGTTCATTCTTAGTAACCTGATGTTTCTATTTTCCTGTTTGTAAAGATATTTTTTTCAACTTTTTATAATATCCTGATTTGAAGAATTTATTGTTGGGAGTTATGTAAAAAAAATTCAGCAATTCCATTATTTTATATACTGTTTTGCTAGTAATAAGACCATGGATGGATTAATAATGAATACCCCACCTGCATGTTGAGTCTTAGCTCTTTCAGTTCCTTCTTCATACATTCATTGCTCTCTGACAGCATATGTATCTTGGCCTCTACTTTGCAGTGATTGTCTTCTTGAGATGCCTGAAGTAACTGGACTGCCCCGTTCCAGTGACTTAACTGCTTCCTCAGTAATCTGAATATGAGAAATAAGTAATCAGGGGACATGTGACCTGAGAGAGCATATTACATTTGCAATGATAAATAGAATATGGAGGTTATCCGAGGGGAGAAAGTCATTAACATTGTTCAATACCTCATGCAGCTTGGTCCGAAAGCATAAGATTGCATACTGTTCTGTCTATAAAGAGGCTTTTTGTTTGCTCCAATATTGTGATTTTAATTAGTACAGTTCAGATTAGGACATTAGGTTTCCATCTGCTTTTATGCAATACCATCCAGATATAATTTTTGCAGATAAGAATGCAACAACTTTGCTACAACTGTACAAATGATTAATGGCATGTGATTAGAAGCATATACCACACATTAATGGATAATGTACATGGTCTTTGTGCAGATCTGTAATATGGTGCCTGTAAAATGCTAGTAGCACATACTGTACTTACAAATACCTCCACAGCAATTGTGACAGGTTCCACTGCAGCATGACATATGCCCAGGAGGCAAGAAAGCAAGATACATTGTCAATGGAGGACCTAAGACATTCTATGCTATTATCTATAATACTTTTATGCATTTCATTATAATAAGGGTAATACTTAATTTTAATTTATTAATAATTCTATTGGTTTGCCTGGCCCTGTTTACACTAGAATAACAAATCATGTGATGGAACAGTGCCTGGTATAGTATATTTATCAAAGCTGCATCTGTAACTTTACTTAAACCGACACCTGTAAGGGTAAATTTGGAACACTAAGTCCCCCACAGGTCCTTATGGATTGATGGTTTAGTGTCCCAGATCGCCCATTATATATATATATTTTTACCTCAGAACACCTCGGTAGTACACCTTCACTACACATGTGCTATAGTCATGTTGCAAGCTTGATGAAGCTGCTGTGTATACTCTGGCTTAATAGAACCGCTGCGCAGGCCTGTGGAACACCAGAGATGAGTATGATGCGCCTCATCACACCCACCTCCGGGTTAGTATAAAGGTGGAGAGGGTCCAGCCAAAAGTTTGCGATGGGCCTCACTCATTCCTAGTTACTCCACTGGCTGTCCAGGAGAGATTGTGCATGATTATTTTACAACCTCCCCTCCTATTAGTCCGAAGCAAGAGCCACCTGCGTGCGCATAGACATCATTTGAAATTCATTAGGGTGTCATTTACCTTAGGGTTTTCTCTTTTTTTCTTATATTTGCAACATTTATTTGGCACATTTGAATATTTTTGTGTTAAAATTTGTGACTTTTCCACTCGCCTAGCAAAGTTAGACATGCAAGAATTTTTCAGTTTTGTGCATGATATTGCAACATCCCCCACCAAGGCTTGGCCTTTTTTTGTGGCCTTAAATGGTAGCATTAGATTCAGCAAGCTGGTGAGCTGGTGGGAGATAGCTGGTACGCAGGTAGGTTGTAGACAGCCTGGTAGTAGCTTCAGAATGGGATGGTAGAGATGGAGCCAAGTGCGGGTGATGGACCTCTGCTCTGGGGGTTAAGTCTCATGACTTGCCCTAAGGAATCAGGCAGCGGCCTGAGGTACCTCTTCTTCCTGGTAGTGGGTCTAGAGGGCAGCTCTGCAGAGAGATGCACACTGGACCTGCTTCTCTATCTACTGACTAGAATCCAAAACTATGTGTTCTCGCCCAACAGGGGTTTATATACTCCCTTGGTCTGGTGGTGGAACTCTCCAATCAGCTTCCAGCTTGCTTTACAGTATCACAAGAAACATCTTTGGACAAAACATCAGGCATTGAGAGGTTATCAGTCTCCCTAACAGCTCCTGACATGGAAAAGGCACTATTAGCAACAACCACCTTGCCTATGCATTGTCAGGGGTGTTGCTATATATTGTATGTTTAAAATCCCAATGTGAATGTATAAAAAAGTCGCAAATTTGGTTTAAATCACAGTAAAATGGCGCAATTTTGGAGCAAAAAAACTCCAGTCCTGAGCAAATGTAGGCAAATGTTTTGATGGGGGTTGCAGAAGAGTGTGTGACTTTAGTTCTACGTTTTATACAAATGGTGCAAAAACCAACAGAAACGTGCGCCTGATATATGTCCAATTAAGATAAATAAAACAGGTCCAAAACCCGGAAAAAACAAAAATAGACATTCACAAAGATCCTTAACCCCTTAACGCTCAGTATCTGATATACTGGACGGGGGGGCTTGGTAATGCCGGTTCAGCTCGAGATCTGGCATTGGGATACACGTGGTGCCACTTGGAAGACAGCAATGCAAAAATTATAGATTATTCCCCACATTAGGGTTTTATTTGGCAAATTTAGTAAAACGCAAGAAAAAATATTCAAGTCTGGTATCCCCATATTGACCCATAGAATAAAGATAATATGATTATTAGGCTATACGGTGAACACAAAAAAAATTGATGCTTTTCTATTCCTGCCCTAAAAAAAAGTTAATAAATTTTCAAAAATAGGGGACACCAACCCCAAAATGGCAACACTGGAAAAAGCATCTCATCCTGCAAAAAAAAAGGGCTAAATGAATGTATAACCAGCAGAATTTGACCATTCTAAATTTCACCACCCATTTGAAAATGGGGTGATTATATAGGGGATTTTTTATGTTAGATATGTAAAATTTCATTCAAAATGGTAGGTATCCCCAAAATAGTCAATTCCGAAAATACAGAAAATCGATATTCAATTTGTAAGCCGCGTGACATCAAAATAAATTATCCAGACACAAAAATTATGAAAATGTAAAGTAGACATATGGGAAATGTTATTCAGCAACTTATTTAGATGGTAAATCTATCTTCCTGAAACACAATGATTTTCGAATTTCAAAAATGGCAAATTTTTCACAAAAGGCATTTTTTTTGTAAATAAACGCACAACTTAAGTACAACATGTGGGCAAAAAACAATCTCAGAATCAGTAACAGTGTTCAAAAGTTTTAACCATAAAAAGTGACGCATGTCAGGATACAAAAAGTGGGGCTGAGCCTTAAGCTACAAAATGGCTGCATCCTTAAGGGGTTAAGTAAATTTTAGTAAATCTGTAAATTCATCAGACTTATCATAGCGTGTGGCCTGTTCTACTCGACAGACCTGACATGGTGCATGATATATCCCTTTCACCTGATAGCTGCTTGAGGGGAAACAGACAAATTTGCTGATGTTACTGAACTGAGGACGATCTGGAAACAAAATGATACTTGTAGAAAAAAAAGTACTTTCAATGTACTTCAAAGGAAAACTGATAAAATGAAAAAGTAAACACTACCGTCTCTCGCTCTGCAAGTCCTTTATGGATTTCTGTGTCTTCAGTAGCTCAGTTTTTATAAATTGGAGCGCCTTCATAAAGGAAAAAAAATATATCATTAATGAACCACAATATTGTTCCATTAATCTAAACAAAATAACAAATTATAACTAGTCATGAAGTAAAATAAAATGTTCATGGAAGCCCACATTTCCAGTGATGGATACAGGTTTTTTATGATACGATTAACAAAAACTGGTATTTGCGTGCTGACACCATTTGCTATTGTAAATGGTCAATTATGGCTCAGCTAAGTTACACAGAGCCTGTTTTGTCTATTTACAAGCTATTTTAATGTGATCTTGTTTAGAGATTTGTGATACCTTGAGTACATATAGGCCACATTTATTAAAGTGTTTGCACCAGTTATTTTGTCTGACTTTGCACTGAAAAGAAAGTGAAAACTGCCTGTACATGTATTCGTGAAGTGTTTACATCAGTTCTGTATTTGTGTATTCTGTACTTGTTAGAGGAAAATAATAATAATAAACGGATGGGTACCCTGGAGAATTTTATAAGGCCATGCATGAGCAAGTGAGCAATAGCCAGCCTATTTTCCAAACTAGGGCAGGGCACGTCCCTTTTGGTGCACCTTAACACAGCATACATTAAATGAATCCCAAAGGAGGGAAACAATTCAGAAGACCTGGCCTCTTACTGACCAATATCGTTAATAAACGTAGATTTAAAACTCATATACAAAATATGCGCGAATAGGCTGGCTACAATACTGCCCACACTAATAAGACCAAGTCAGGTGAGATTCACCCTGGGATGCTCGGCTGTTACCTATGCACGCAGGGTCCTTGTGGTCCTGGATATGTCCTCCCAGGCTTTCTGTCTAAACCCTTTCCGCTACAGAAAGGAACACAAAAGGGCTGCCCCCACCCGCCACTCCTTTTCAATATTGCCCTGAAACCGATGGCAAGGTTATTGACAGGAACCCAACTCTTCGAGGGAATAAGGGTAGGCCGTTCCTCACTGCGGGCAGCCCTGTTCGCGACATTGTCCTGTTCATGGCGGACCCACAAGAATTTTCGGGCTACCACATAAGCAGGGAAAATTGTGAGATCCTTTTCTTAGGGGGATCAAACCAACAAGGCCCACTAGTCTCTGAGATTGGAGGCCTCCCGGTTGCCCCCTCTTGGATAACCTACTTAGGGATAAAATCATCCAGTCATAATGATGAGCATCTCCAAGTTGCTGTACCCCACGCAAACAATTTCGCTTTTATTAAAGCACAAGGACATTTTAAGCCTCAATAAGGAGGCATCACATTTTTTGTGGCGGGGAAAAAGACCATGATGAAAGACCAGGGGGGAATAAATCTGCCTAACATCAGATGCTAAAACTTGGCCTGCTTTACACCACATGTACTGGACTGGCTGAAAGATAGCAACTGCTACTCAGATACGAAGCTTGAATCAGACTACTGCTGCCCTTGGGATTTTCGCACCCTGTTACATGTCCAGATAAGCTCTCTACCACCCGAGATTGTTTGTAGTGTGGAGGGAGAAAGGGGTTCATACAGTCAAGGATTTATTGCATATGCAGGAACAGAGATGGATGTCAAAACTGGAACTAATACAGATATATGAGTTAAGGGGCAATCAAACAATACAGTTTGCACAGTTGACCGGAGACATGACACTGGCAGGGACAGACAATGACTTTGAAAGAATGCTGAAATTTCCCATAGAAACGGGGGGAATATCCATCCTATATCGATTTCTCCATAAAAAGCATGGATGCAAGGAACTCTCCTTCACCAGCTGGTGCAGACAGCTTGGGGTAGACGACATAGGGGAGAGAATTCTCAAGGGCTGGCAGGCTGTCAGAAGCAATGTGCTCAATGAGAGGTGGAGGGACACTCAGTTCCGCATCATGCACAGGGCAATTTTTGCTTTCAACCTACCCCCATTCCCAGCATTTCCAAAGAGGAAAGTGTAGTGTCCCAAATGTTGGGAGCCAGGCACTGATTTGTATCATGGACTATGGGAATGCCCTCAGTCCAGAGCTTTTTGGACAGAGGTGCAAGGTTTAGGTACCTCATTGTGGGGCAGAGAGATTTGCAAGGTCCCCATCACGTACTTGTTCCACACTAGGCAGGAGGATGAATCTCAATCCACCTCGGGTGTACTGCCAAAGTTGTTCCATGTAGTCAGTCTGGTGGCAAAGAGGTGCCTTTTGCAGCATTGGTTAGAACCAGGAATTCCCCGGGTGTCCAAAGTACTGGATCAAATGACTCAACTCTTTCAAGTGGAGAGGTTGGAAGCGGAAAAGGCCAAGTCCAAGCTGATGGCGAAATTATTTAGGAGATGGAAGGGTTTCTTGGGATACCATGTTTCCCCCTGGGACTGGGACATTATCCTTCAACCATTTACTCTAGCACAATGGTACCTCGGGGGCACACTCAGAAACTGGGGCCTGTCTGGTTAGGGAGATGGAAGGGCCAAGTGCTGCTGATCGCATGGAAGGGAGGGAAGTGGCCTAGGCTTAGGGGACAAGAACAGTTGTATTAGACTAGTAGCAATTCCAATAGACATGTTCCTATCTGTGTACGAATTTTTCACTTGTGTATGGAAAGTTTACCTGTTAACCATATGACCCGCAAGTCAAATATCTAGTTAAAGCGACTATTGTGGATCTATCCGACTAATAGAAATTATTAAATATTCCTGTTCACCATATGACCTGCAAGTCAGATACCTAGTTTATGGGACCATTGAGGTCTATGTAACTATTGGCCTGCGAGCTGTGTATGTGTTTTGTTGCAGGCCACAACACAATACTGTACACAGAAAGGGGGTTCTGGTGCATATTCACACCTGTTGCCACATTTATGTGGGAAGTCCAACATTAAATAGTCAATACCAGTTGAACTTTTCATCAGCCTCCAGCAGATGGTTGCTTTGAAAATGCTAACTATAGACGTGTGTTTTGCCATTATAAAATACATGCTGTAATATACTTCTAGAGCTTAGTTTAGAGGACAATGACAATGGGATACCACAGTACACATTTTAAACAGCACAAACGCAAACCTCAATAGAACTGAAATTTTGTGTATGCTGGTCACTGCCTTGTAATGTAGTTCTATTAATGATGATAGTAAAAGGTTAATGGTGACTGTTTAACCTGGTAACTTTAACACCTTGAGGCCTCTTTCTCACAGTGCAGTTATAACTACCTCTCAACTGTGTCAGAATCAGATTTGAGGTGGTTTTAAGTGCAGTTTCTTAATTTGTAAAAGACATGAACTGAACAGGTGAATCACATCTATTGAACAGTTTTGGGCGCCTTTTACACCTGCGTTTTTCACACGTTTGTTCTGCCCATGCTTTTGATGCACAGAACTTGCATTGCACTCTGATCCATTAACGCGCGTTTAAATCTCAGCATGCTCTACTTTTGAAAGTCACATACGTGAAAAACGCACCATACAAGTCTATGGAGATGCATAAAAAACGCATTGCACTCTGAGACACATGCAAGTGCAATGCGTTTTTCACTAAACACATAGAAAAGATAGAATACAGTCCTCAGTCCTTTTCATGTTCGTTATTTGCTCATGAAAAATGCATTGAAAATGCATGGAAAACACCAAAAAAAGCGTGTGAAAAACTGAGACACTGAAAAAACTTTGGCTGATTGAACTCTGATGGAAAATGTCAGTTTTTCACTGACCAAACCTTGATCGCACCCTGATCAGACTAAGATGTGATCTGTGTTACCGTATTTTTTGCCCTATAAGGCGCACCGGACTATAAGGCGCATTAGTCCGATGCGCCTTATATATGTAATAATTCCATATATAAGGCGCATCGGACTATAAGGCGCGGGGTCCGGGGGCGTGGCGGAGGTCCGGGGGCGGAGCGGAGACCCGACGGGATGCAACGGGACGCGGCGACGGGACGCGACGCCGAGACGCGACGGGGAACGCGGGGAAGGTGAGCGGGAAAGGTGAGGGGGAGGTGGAGGAGGGCAGCGGACCATACTTACATAGGTCCCCGCTACCGGAGACAGCAGATCTCCAGCGGGAACTGCAGACCACGCGGCAGAAGTTGTTCGTGCCGCGTGGTCTGCAGTTCCCGCTGGAGATCTGCTGTCTCCAGTCTCCGGTAGCGGGGACCTATGTAAGTATGGTCCGCTGCCCAGCGCCATACATAGGGCGCACCGGACTATAAGGCGCACTTTGGATTTCCACGGAAATCCAAGGCTTTTAAGTGCGCCTTATAGTCCGGAAAATACGGTAAAGTAATTCATTTTACTTAGTTAATAGAGAATTACTTAAAGCAATAAAGTTATCAGCTTCTTCACTATATGTAAGAATGAACTTTATACAGAGTAACAGCACAAGACACAGGAATGTGGTTTACGGACAATAGCTAGTAGAGATGAGCAAACATACTCGTCCGAGCTTGATGCTCGTTCGAGCATTAGCGTACTCGAAACTGCTCGTTGCTCGGACGAATACTTCGCCCGCTCGAGAAAATGGTAGCTCCCGCCGTTTTGCTTTTTGGCGGCCAGAAACAGAGCCAATCACAAGCCAGGAGACTCTGCACTCCACCCAGCATGACGTGGTACCCTTACACGTCGATAGCAGTGGTTGGCTGGCCAGATCAGGTGACCCTGGGATAGACTAGCCGCTGCCCGCGCTGCTCAGATCATTCTGTGTCTGGATGCCGCTAGGGAGAGAGCTGCTGCTGGTCAGGGAAAGCGTTAGGGTGTTCTATTAGAATAGTGTTAGGCAGGAGTGATTCAACAAGAACCCAACAGCCCTTCTTAGGGCTACAATAACGTTATACTTTTTTTTTTTTTTTTTGCTTGTGGCTGGGCTTGCTGGCACTAGTAGTGCAGCTAGTACCATATTGTGAGGAATTTGCAGGGGGACTTGCTACCGTTGTGTTTAGCTCTTAGTGACACACATATCCACCTCAAACACCAAAGTGGGAAAATTTATTAGGGGTTTGATTTCAATTAGGCACAGTCTGGCAGTTTCTTTTTATTTTACGTTTATTTTTTCATAACTCAGCGTCATCTCATCAGTGTGCTTTCATACTTGGCTAGAAAATAGCCAAAGGAGAATCCAAACGGCTTACTTACGCCTACAATAGCGTTATATATATTTTATTTCTGGTTGATCTGCTGGTGGCTGTCCTTGCTGCAGTGCATATACTAGCCAATTGTCAGGAATTTGTAGTGAGACTTGCGACCGCTGTGTTTAGCGCTTAGTGACGCACATATCCATCGCAAAGACCGAAGTGGGAAAATTTATTAGGGGTTGGATTTCAATTAGGCACAGTCTGGCAGTTTCTTTTTATTTTACGTTTATTTTTTCATAACTCAGCGTCATCTCATCAGTGTGCTTTCATACTTGGCTAGAAAATAGCCAAAGGAGAATCCAAACGGCTTACTTACGCCTACAATAGCGTTATATATATTTTATTTCTGGTTGATCTGCTGGTGGCTGTCCTTGCTGCAGTGCATATACTAGCCAATTGTCAGGAATTTGTAGTGAGACTTGCGACCGCTGTGTTTAGCGCTTAGTGACGCACATATCCATCGCAAAGACCGAAGTGGGAAAATTTATTAGGGGTTTGATTTCAATTAGGCACAGTCTGGCAGTTTCTTTTTATTTTACGTTTATTTTTTCATAACTCAGCGTCATCTCATCAGTGTGCTTTCATACTTGGCTAGAAAATAGCCAAAGGAGAATCCAAACGGCTTACTTACGCCTACAATAGCGTTATATATATTTTATTTCTGGTTGATCTGCTGGTGGCTGTCCTTGCTGCAGTGCATATACTAGCCAATTGTCAGGAATTTGTAGTGAGACTTGCGACCGCTGTGTTTAGCGCTTAGTGACGCACATATCCATCGCAAAGACCGAAGTGGGAAAATTTATTAGGGGTTGGATTTCAATTAGGCACAGTCTGCCATTTCCTTTTTATTTTACGTTTATTTTTTCATAACTCAGCGTCATCTCAACTGGCATAGCAGTGTGCTTTCATACTTGGCTAGAAAATAGCCATAGCAATAGGATAGCATTGTTTGGTTTTAAAAACTAAAAAACACAAAAAAACACAAAAAAAAGTTAAAAAAAAATTAAAGTTATAACTTTCATTTTCAAAATGTTTAACCCGAGGGCTAGGGGTAGAGGACGAGGGCGGGGACGTGGGCGTCCAACTACTGCAGGGGTCAGAGGCCGTGGTCCTGGGCGGGGTGAGACACCACCTGCTGATGAGGGAGCAGGGGAACGCCGCAGAGCTACACTCCCTAGGTTCATGTCTGAAGTTACTGGGACTCGTGGTAGAGCACTGTTGAGGCCAGAACAGTGCGAACAGGTGATGTCGTGGATTGCCGACAATGCTTCGAGCAATTTGTCCACCAGTCAGTCTTCCACGCAGTCCACCCATGTCACCGAAATCGGCACTCCTCCAGCTCCTGCACCTCAGCCTCCTCCCCCCCAGTCTGCCCCCTCCCAGGAAAATTTGGCATTTGAACTGGCATACTCTGAGGAACTGTTTTCTGGACCCTTCCCACAGTCACACCACTTGTCCGGTTGCTGCTGAGCAATTTTCCGATGCCCAGGTTTTCCACCAGTCGCAGTCTGTGGGTGATGATGACCTTCTTGACGTAGTGGAAGAAGTGTGTAAAGAGGTGTCCGACGATGAGGAGACACGGTTGTCAGACAGTGGTGAAGTTGTTGTCAGGGCAGGAAGTCCGAGGGGGGAGCAGACTGAGGGATCGGAGGATGATGAGGTGACAGACCCAAGCTGGGTTGAGAGGCCGGGTGAACACAGTGCTTCTGAGACGGAGGAGAGTCCTCGACCAGAACAGGTTGGAAGAGGCAGTGGTGGGGCCAGACGGAGAGGCAGGGCCAGAGCAGGTGCATCAGCGCCAAATGTGTCACGTAGTGAAGCTCCCGTGGCGAGGGCTCCCGCGGCGAGGGCTAGATTTTCAGAAGTCTGGAGGTTCTTTAAGGAAACACCGGATGACCGACGGACTGTGGTGTGCAAACTTTGCCAAACCAGGATCAGCAGGGGTTCCACCACTACTAGCTTAACTACCACCAGTATGCGCAGGCATATGAATGCTAAACACCCCACTCAGTGGCACCAAGCCCGTTCACCTCCGGCCGTGCACACCACTGCTCCTTCCCCTGTTTCAGCTGATAGTCAGCCCCCTGCCCAGGACCCTGGCACAAAAACCCCATCGTCGCCTCCATGATCCTCCACAGCATCCACCAGCGTTCAGCTCTCCATACCCCAGACGCTGGAGCGGAAACGGAAATATAGTGCAACCCACCCGCACGCCCAAGCCCTTAATGTCCACATCTCCAGATTGCTTAGCCTGGAGATGCTGCCCTTTAGGCTAGTAGAGACCGAGGCCTTTCGCAACCTTATGGTGGCGGCCGCCCCTCGGTATTCGGTCCCCAGCCGCCACTACTTTTCCCGATGTGCCGTCCCAGTCCTGCACCAGCGCGTGTCAGACAACATCATCCGTGCCCTGACCAACGCCGTTTCTGACAAGGTCCACCTGACCACGGACACGTGGACGAGTGCTGCCGGGCAGGGCCACTATATATCGCTGACGGCACATTGGGTTAACTTGGTGGAGGCTGGGACCGAGTCTGACCCTGCGGCTGGTCATATACTGCCGACGCCGAGGATTGCGGGGCCTACCTCGGTCCAGGTCTTTCAGGCCTACTATGCCTCCTCCTCCTCCCACCCCTCCTCCACCTCCTCCTCCGAACTACCATCCGTGGGCATGCCGCCATCAGTCGGTAGCTCTAGGCACAGCAGCAGTGCCGTCGCTAAGCGACAGCAGGCGGTGCTCAAACTGCTGAGCCTAGGCGATAAAAGGCACACCGCCCAAGAGCTATTACAGGGCATCACGGCGCAGACTGATCTGTGGCTGGCACCGCTGAACCTGAAGCCAGGCATGGTTGTGTGTGACAACGGCCGTAACCTGGTGGCGGCTCTGCAACTCGGCAGACTGACACATGTGCCATGCCTGGCCCATGTGTTAAATCTGATAGTTCAGCGTTTCCTCAAGACATACCCCAACCACCTGATTTGCTCACGAAGGTGCGCCGCATCTGTGCGCATTTCAGGAAGTCCAGCACAGATGCTGCCACTCTCAGGGCAGCGCAGCGCCGCCTCCAACTGCCCGCTCACCGACTGTTGTGCGACGTGCCCACAAGGTGGAATTCAACATTAACCATGTTATCCAGAGTTTACCAGCAGCGCAGAGCGATTGTAGACTGCCAGATGTCAACTTCCACCAGAACTGGTAGTCAGGTCAGTCAGCTTCCTCAAGTCTACAATGAGGAGTGGACGTGGATGTCTGATATCTGTCAGGTGCTGAGTAACTTCGAGGAGTCAACACAGATGGTCAGTGGCGATGCCGCCATCATCAGCCTCACCATCCCGCTGCTTGGCCTGTTGAAAAACTCTCTGATCAGCATGAAGTCGGAAGCTTTGCGCTCGTCACAAGAGACGGGGGAAGAAGATTCCCTTGTTGATAGCCAAAGCACCCTTAGGTCTGTTTCTCAGCGCATATCGGAGGAGGTGGAGGAGGATGAGGAGGAAGAGGAGGAGAATGTTGGCGAGACACAAGAGGGGACCATTGTTGAGTCCTTCACTGTTCAGCGTGTATGGGCAGAAGAAGAGGAGTTGGAGGAGGAGGAAATGGACAGTCAGGCCAGTGAGGGGAGTGAATTCTTACGCGTTGGTACTCTGGCGCATATGGCAGATTTCATGCTAGGCTGCCTATCCCGTGACCCTCGCGTTCAAAGAACTTATTCCAGCACCGATTACTGGGTATTCACTCTCCTGGACCCACAGTACAAGCAAAATCTTTCCACTCTCATCCCTGGAGAGGAAAGGAGTGTGAGAATGCATGAATACCAGCAGGCCCTGGTGCACAAGCTGAAACAGTATTTCCCTTCTGACAGCGCTAGCGGCAGAGTGCGTAGTTCTGCGGGACAAGTAGCGAGGGAGAGTAGGCGAGCAGGCAGCTTGTCCAGCACTGGCAAGGGTACGCTTTACAAGGCTTTTGCCAGCTTTATGTCACCCCAGCAAGACACTGTCACCTGTCCCTAGTCTCGGCAGAGTAGGGCTGATCTTTACAGAAAGATGGTGAGGGAGTACGTAGCTGACCATACCATCGTCCTAAATGATCACACAGCTCCCTACAACTACTGGGTTTCAAAGCTGGACATGTGGCACGAACTGGCGCTGTACGCCTTGGAGGTTCTTGCCTGCCCTGCCGCTAGCGTGTTGTCCGAGCGGGTTTTCAGTGCAGCTGGTGGCATCATCACCGATAAGCGTACACGCCTGTCGACTGACAGCGCTGACAGGCTGACGCTTATTAAGATGAATAAAGCCTGGATTTCTCATAATTTCCAATCTCCACCAGGTGAAGGAAGCTCAACCTGAATAATTTATGCACTCCTCCTCCTCCTCATTTTCCTCCTTCTCCTCCTCTTTGTACACTAAAGCAGAGGAAACTGGCTATTTTTTGACAGGGCCCACTGGCTCTAGCTATAGTACTTTATGCATTTAATTTTTCTGGAGGGCCACCTACCCGGTCCTCTGTTTTAAACAATTTTTGGGAGTGTCACATACAGGCACTCAATCTATTAAATTTTTCTGGAGGGCCACCTACCTGCTCCTCTGGTTTGAAAACTTTTTTGGACTGCTACATACAGGCACTCAATCTATTTCATTTTTCTGGAGGGCCACCTACCTGCTCCTCTGGTTTGAAAACTTTTTTGGACTGCCACATACAGGCACTCAATCTATTTCATTTTTCTGGAGGGCCACCTACCTGCTCCTCTGGTTTGAAAACTTTTTTGGACTGCCACATACAGGCACTCAATCTATTTCATTTTTCTGGAGGGCCACCTACCTGCTCCTCTGGTTTGAAAACTTTTTTGGACTGCCACATACAGGCACTATCCAAATTAAATTGTCTCCATAGCAGCCTCCACATGTTGTCTCCATTGCTACCTCCAAAAGTCGTCCATATAGCTGCCTCCATACATCGTCCCCTTATCAAACGAGGTGTGTCAGGCAGAAATTTGGGTTGTTTTCATGGATTCCACATTAAAGTTGTTAACTTTGTCGCCACCCTGCTGTGTTATCCACAAAATATACTGGCAAACTTTTATCATTTACCAATATTATTTCAGCGCTTCTTGCGCATCTGTTTACATTCCCCTCACCCGCCATATCCTAAACTTATAAGAACGCTACTACACTTGATCTTATACAAAAGGTTCTTAGAAGTGCTGTTTGGGGAGTAGCCTAGAGACAGGGGCTTGGATTGGCGAAAGCTCGCCTGGCAGCGGAGCGCCAGCTCCATGCGCATCATGCGCTTCTTGCGCATCTGTTTACATTCCCCTCACCCGCCATATCCCAAACTTATAAGAACGCTACTACACTTAACTTGGTGCAGGCTGGGACCGAGTCTGACCCTGGGGCTGGTCATATACTGCCGACGCAAAGGATTGCGGGGCCTACCTCGGTCCAGGTCTCAAAGGCCTAGTATACCTCCTCCTCCTCCCACCCCTCCTCCATCTCCTCCTCCTCCGAATTACCATCCGTGGCCATGGCGCCATCAGTCGGTAGCTTTAGGCACAGCAGCAGTGCCGTCGCTAAGCGACAGCAGGCGGTGCTCAAACTGCTGAGCCTAGGCGATAAAAGGCACACCGCCCAAGAACTATTACAGGGCATTCCACATCAAACTTGTTAACTTTGTCGCCACCCTGCTGTGTAATCCACAAAATATACTGGCAAACTTTTATCATTTACCGATATTATTTCAGCGCTTCTTGCGCATCTGTTTACATTACCCTCACCCGCCATATCCCAAACTTATAAGAACGCTACTACACTTGATCTTATACAAAAGGTTCTTAGAAGTGCTGTTTGGGGAGTAGCCTAGAGACAGGGGCTTGGATTGGCGAAAGCTCGCCTGGCAGCGGAGCGCCAGCTCCATGCCAAGATCCAACTAACATAGTTTTAACTGCAGCACCTTTAATCTACTACTAGTTCACTGCCTCCATACATGGTCCCCTTATCAAACGAGCTGTGTCAGGCAGAATTTTGGGTTGTTTTCATGGCTTCCATGTTAACTTTGTCGCCACCCTGCTGTGTAATCCACAAAATATACTGGCAAACTTTTATCATGTACCGATATTATTTGAGCGCTTCTTGCTCACCTCCTTTGGTTCCTCTCTGCCACCCATTGGTTTGAAGCCTGAGTCCATTTAGGGTATGTCGCCATGCCACTCTCTAGCCTGCCGCTGCTGCCGCTGCCTCTGCATGCCGTCCCCTATAGTGTCAGGGTCAATTATTGGATGTTTTACATGCTATCTAGCTTCATTCTGTCACTCTGTCATGGCCATGCTGTTGCCTATAATTTTGGCATAATGGTGCGATTAAGCAGCCTCAGAGGCATCCATGCATGCTGCCCCTGCTGTTTCCTGTCCATTTCCGTGGTGTTTCCATCCTTTTCTGAGGTTCCCAGGTGTTTGGCCAAGCTTCCCTGTGCAGAGCCTTGGTCCCCTTGAAAAATGCTCGAGTCTCCCATTGACTTCAATGGGGCTCGTTATTCGAGACGAGCACTCGAGCATCGGGAAAAGTTCGTCTCGAATAACGAGTACCCGAGCATTTTAGTGCTCGCTCATCTCTAATAGCTAGCATTGAGTTAGCTAAAATTACATCTGTGTGAAAGGATACAAGGGATATAGAGGAGTATAATTTGATGGAAAATAACAATGTGATGACCCGTGTGCTATCTTCCTGATATGGAACATTTGCCTGTCAGTTGTATTATTTATGAGCTATTCTAATGCTTTTGCAATGCTCCTGTTTATTCTCACTTAGCTTGTCTTGAGTTACTTACGCAAAACCAAGAAGCCCTCCTACATTAAAAAGGGTATAAAATATAGATACGCAGAGGTCTTATCAGATCTCCGTGGATACAACTCCATTTGCTTGTGTCTACGTTATTTGGCCAATATATATTTAATTAATTAATTTCTGCCTTGTTCGAAATTGGAGTACTCTAACATCTGCAACGTAAGTGTGAAAGAGGCCTTACCCTTCAAAGTCAAATTCTTTTTGTCAGTTCATGTCATTCACCTGTTAAATTGAGAAAATTTATCTAAAACCACCTCAAAATTAATACTATGCAGTTGAGATGCAGTTTTAACAACAACATGTGAAAACACCCTTGAAGGAAGTGATGGTAATACATCTTTATGGTGTAAGGAAAATCCATGGAACGTATAATAAAAGATAACATGGTAAAACATAGGAATAATGATTAACAGCTGTAAAATATATGCTATTTTATTTATTGTTTTGAAACCTTTGAAAGCTGTAATCCATGACCATGGACCAACAGAGAAAAGTTGTAATTGCCTCTAAATTAAAGTAACATGAGATTTTTTTCTGAGCAGATTTTGTGGTAGATTTTTCATTGTCAAACACCTGTGATAGGTCATATGCACTAAAGCGCTATACCCAGAAAATATTTTACCAACAAAAAAAACCCAGGAAAGCACAACAAAGTTACATTACAGCTTAAAAGATAAGAGTTCTACCTGCAATGGTACAGTTTCTGTTGTCTCAGGGATGTGCATCTCTCCATACTTGCATTCCCCAGATGGTTCTATACAATCTTTCCCTGTGGGATTGATCATATCTAAAAAATAAGCAGCATCACATATAAAGAATTTTGGTAAGTGTGGATAAATTTAATAGCCACAATGAACAAAGTAGGGAACAACTGGTTGACATTCCCTTCTATGAGTATTTGGTCAGAACAGATGACAAACAGAGAAAGGCAGACACAAGCATAGTCAGGATAACTGGGTCAAAACCAAAATGGCTTCAGTAATTCTGTAGGAATTTCACAGCACTCCTATTTTTTCACCAAACTAGGGTCATCAAGATGGTGGCATGGTACAGATTTGTGAGGCAAAGACCAGTGCAGCATGACATGGATGTAATGTGAGGGGGAGAATGTGGGGTGTACTGTGAGTTGGATTTAATGTGGGTGCAGGGGGAGAATGTGAGGTGCAGTGTGACATGGATGTAATGTGGGGGTGCAGGATGACATGGATGTCATGTGGGGGTTCAGCGTGACATGGATGTAATGTGGGGTGCAGGGTTACATGGATGTAATGTGGGGTGCAGGGTGATGTGGATGTAATGTGGGGGTGCAGTGTGACATGGATGTCATGTGGGGGTTCAGCGTGACATGGATGTAATGTGAGGGGGAGAATGTGGGGTGCACTGTGAGTTGGATTTAATGTGGGTGCAGGGGGAGAATGTGAGGTGCAGTGTGACATGTATGTCATGTGGGGGTTCAGCGTGACATGGATGAAATGTGAGGTGCAGGTTAAAATGGGTGTAATGTGGGTTGCAGTGTGACATGGGTGTAATGTGGGGTTCAGGGTGACATGGGTGTAATGTGGGGTGCAGAGTGACATGAATGTAATGTGGGAGTGCAGGGGAGAGAATGTGGGGTGCAGTGTGACATGGATGTAATGTTAGGTGAAGCGTGATATGGATGTTATGTGTGGGTGCAGCATAACATGGATGTAATTTGGGATGCTGCATGACATGGATCTAATGTTGGGGTGACATGGATGTAATGTGGGGTGCTGGATGACATGGATGTTATGTTGGGTGCAGCATGACATGGATGTAATGTGGGGGTGCAGGGTGACATGGGTGTAATGTGGGGTGCAGTGTGACATGGATGTAATGTGGGGCTACAGGGTAACATGGATGTAGTGTGAATGTGAAGTGCAGGGGGGAGAGCTGCTGTGTGGGTGGGCGGCACAGTGAAGAAAAGGGGTTCAACCCGGTGGGTGCAAGCTACGGCGTGTCTGATCCAAGACCGCTGCATTCAACAGTAAATCAAAGAAGTAGCAGCACTCCGTGTCCAATTCAAGGGTGTTTATTCACCAAGTGACAGTATAGCAACGTTTCATCTAACTCAATGTAGCCACTGCTTGATAATGGCTACATTGAGTTAGCTGAAAGTTGCTATACTGTCACTTGGTGAATAAACACCCTTGAATTGGAGACGGAGTGCTGCTACTTCTTTGATTTACTGTTAAGTGCAGGGGGGAGAATGTAGGGTGCAGCGTGACATTGATGTAATATGGGGGGGTGCAGTGTGACATGGATGTAATGATAGGTAAAGCATGACATTGATGTTATGTGTGGGTGCAGCATGACATGGATGTTATGTGGGGTGCAGCATGACATGGCTGTAATGTGAGGGTGCAGCATGACATGGATGTAATGTAGGGTACAGGGTGACATGTATGTCATGTGGGAGTGCAGCGTGACATGAATGTAATGTGGTGATGCAGTGTGTGTCAGGGAACATGCGGCGCAGGCATAATATTTTCAAGCCGAAACATCCTCCATTTAGAAGAAGTAGAAGAAAGAAAAATCCTTCAACCAAAGATGTCATGTGTGAGTTGCTGGAATTGCAGTAAATGCTGGTGTTCAGTGGCGTACCGACCGCGGTCGCAGTGGTCGCCATTGAGACCAGGCCCATAGGACGGGGGGGGAGGGGGGAGGCATGGCGACCATCTCAATGGCGACCACGATCGGTACACCACTGGCAGTCGGGCAGGGGCCTCCGTCCGACTCCATGAACTAGGATGCACCCCTTCCTGTCTGGCCGCGGGCGGAAGAAAGAAGATGCGGGACCCG
The DNA here is from genome assembly GCF_040894005.1 of Engystomops pustulosus. NCBI lineage: Eukaryota > Metazoa > Chordata > Amphibia > Anura > Leptodactylidae > Engystomops > Engystomops pustulosus. Next base: position 68,362,281 of record NC_092418.1, on the reverse strand, counting down.
CTGACAGAGGTGAGTACAGGGTTTTTATTTTAAATCAATCAGTTGTAAAAGGGGCTTATTGTATAAAATCATTAATTTGATGTGATAATTTATTAAGGGGGGAGCAGAATATGTAATAATTAATTGTGTGGGGGGCATAATATGTAATAATTCATTGTGGGGGGAGAAAATACACAATAATTCATTGTGGGGGGAGAGAATATTAAATAATTCATTACGGGCGACATAATATGTGATAATTAATTGTTGGGGGACAGAATATGATATAATTAATTGTGGGAGGCAGAACATGTAATTCATTGTGGGGGGCAGAATATGTAATTCATTATGGGGGGCAGAATATGTAATTCATTATGGGGGGCAGAATATGTAGTAATTCATTGTGGGGGGGGGGCAGAATATGTCATATTTCATTGTGGGGGGAGAGAATATTAAATAATCACTGAATTGTCGGTTACCAGAAAGGGTTTGAAGTTTTTTTTTTTTTATTAATTGGGGGCCCCATTAGGAATTTTGTCCCTGTGCCCAGTGGACTCTAGTTATGCCACTGCTGGTGTTATCTCACACTATCCACTCAACAAACACCACTTTGGTCCTGTGGTCCTTTTTTCATGAACTTATACAAGTCTGTGTGTATGTGTGTGTATATATATATATATATATATATATATATATATATATATATATATATATATATATATATATACTAATAACTGCTCATGGCTATAACAAAAAAGAATAGGTTAACAAAATATATTTAATATGTATGTATATCTCTCTCTGACTGAATGTCTCTGTCTCTGTCTTTGTTTCCGACTGTCTCTGTGACCGTTACTGTCTCTAAGTGTCTTTGACTGTCTATGTCCATCTGTCTCTGACCGTCCCTGTTCCTGACCGTCTCTGTTTCTGAATGCCTGTCTCTGATGGTCTCTGCGGTCTCTGAACATTTCTATCACTGAGTGATATCTCTGAAGGGACTCTGTCTCCGATTTTCTCTGACTGTAATTGATTGTCTCTGTCTCCAACTTTCTCTGTCTGTTTCTGCCTCTGACTGTCTGTCTCTGACTGTGACTGTCTCTGTCTCTGGGGAGATTTATCAGAAGTATCACTAGAACTGTTCTATATGCCCATGGCAACAAATGAGAGCTCAAGTTTCCCCACATCTTTTTATAAAATTACAGCTGATATCTGATTGGTTTTCATGGGCAACTGGAACAGTTTTTACCTCAGACATTTCTGATAAATATCCCCCTATCTCTGTATCCCTATCAATTTTACCACACACATGGCGCTGCCTGGGATAGAAAAAAACTTTTCTTAGCGATAACAAAATAAAATGGGTTAACAAAAAATATTTTATATTTAACTCACTGTGTCTCTCTGACTGTCACTGACTTCTCTTTCAGTGACATTCACTGACCATCTCTGACATTCTCTGTCTTTGACCATCTCTTCGAGTGACTGTCTCTGACTGTCTCTTAGAGTGTAAGGAGATATAAAGGCAAACAAGGGAAGACTGGGTAGAGCTCATAGAGTAGTAGTTTTAGTTGAACATGGCTGGTGATGACACAGATACACAAATGGACTGAGGCTCACCGGATGGGGTTGTGCTGTATTAGGCACAACGCCAATTATTGCTCAGTAGAATGAATGGAGGTGCTGCCTTCAGACAGTGGAAATCGAGACACAGTTGCTAGGGCGGTCAGGATCGTATGAAGTATGAAGAAGTAGCTTGGATGCTGTCTGCTACGGCGCACACACAGAGTCAGAGTAAAACGTCATATAGGATAATGGTTAACATTTATTGGAAATCTCAGAACACAATGGGGCAGATTTATCAAGCAGTCTGAAAGTCAGAATATTTCCAATTGCCCATGGCAACCAATCACAGCTTCCCTTTAAAATATTCATGAACACTGGTGAAATGAAAGCTGAGCTGTGATTGGTTGCCATGGGCAACTGGAAATATTCTGACTTTCAGACTGCTTGATAAATCTGCCCCAATGTGTTTTGGAGTATCGAAGAGAGAAGAAAGAGTAATAGAGTCATGTCTTACCTGTAGCCTGGGAGGAACGAGTTCTATCCCAGTGGCTAACAGGAGGCTCAGGGACGCCAGGGTTAAAAAGATAATGCGGGAGGTGGAGCTTGCGCTAATGGTTGGCGCGTGCTCAGTGGGTCCGGGAACCAACAGCATGTTTGGGAAGATGTAATTCAAAGATGTGGAGAACAGATTTAGTCTCATTGAGTGGAAAACATACAGGGAAGGGATGACAGAGGGGGATGATTTTTGGTAATGGAAACCAATGGTGGGGGCATCTTGGAGGTGAGGATGTTTTATATGACAGATTGTCTTAAAAGTGGTTTTCTAGGGATTCATTAAGGCCGTGTGGAATAAGGCAATTAATTTTAAAGATCCAGAATGTCTCCCTTTGGCACTGTTTTATGAAGCGGTCATTTCCATCAGGAATCTGTTCAATGGGTGTTATTGAGTAAGAAGTGAAGTCTTTCTGATGGTGTGTGAGTCCGTGTCTTGAGACACTATGTTTAATATAGCCGTTGGTGGTATTGCTTCTGTGGCTGTTCATGCGGGATTTAAGCTGTTGCTGGGTACGGCCAACATATTGGAGACCGCAAGGACATTCCAACAGGTATATAACATACATCGAAGAGCAGTTCATAAAGCTCTTGATGTTAAAAACCTTGTTTGTGGTGTTACTTTTAAAGGTTCTTGATTTGTTGATGATGTTTGAGCAGCACTTGCATCCAGCTTGGCCACATTTAAAGCTCCCAGTGAGTTCCGGAAGGATGGAGCTTCTTTGATTGATTTCTGATGTGATGTTGTGCAATTTAGTGGGGCCAGATGGTTCTTAAGTGTTTTGGCTCGCCTGTAAATTACGTTGGTTTTTTTTTTTGAAAGACTGCGGGATAGGTATGGATCATTTAATAGCACTGGCCAATGTTTCTCCAGTATTCTTTTGATGAAATTATGTTTGCTATTGTAGGTGGTGATAAAGTTGATCTTAAAATCATTTTTATGGAGGTCCGTTGATTGTTTGGTTTTAGAGGGAAGGAGACATTCAGATTATGTAAGTTTTTTGGAGTATTCCGGTGCAGAGTTAACAACTTCTCTAGGGAAACCCTTGTCATGAAATCTGCTGGAAAGGATTTTTCTCTGTTCGATAAACGTCTTCGTTTCTGAACAATTTTTGCATATATGGCGGAATTGGCTATACGGAATATTCCTTTTCCATTTGGTATGGTGATTGCTCTTGAAATGCAGAAAGCTATTAGTGTCGACTTTCTGAAAATATGTTTATGTTTGGATTTTCCCTTCAACCGATTTCACGACTGGAGGAGTTCAGGGTAAATACCAAGCCCCAATCGTTGGTGTTGATAGTACTAACAAAGGATTGAATGCTTTCCATTGGGCCGTCCCAGATCAGTAGAAGATCATCGATATATCTTCTGTAGAGAACAACATGTTCCTTCCATTTGGGATTGTTCTGGATGGAGTTGTTCTCGAATTCTCCCATATAAAGGTTTGCGAAACTGGAGGCAAACCTGGTCCCCATGGCCGTTCCACGGGTCTGTCTGTAGATATTGTTTTGGAAAGTAAAAATGTTGTGCGTTAGTATGAATTTGGCGTCAAGAATGAAAAGTTTCTGCTTGTTTGCATAGTAGGATCACGGATCATGGGGGATATTTGAGTACAGCGCTGAAACGTCAAGTGTAACCTACTGATATGTGGGCATCCAGTAGATGTCTTTTAGTGCTAAAATGACACTTGTAGAATCTTTCAGATATGAGTCTAAAAATACCACATATCTCTGGAGGTTGATGTCCACATAGTGTGACAAGTTGCAGGAGATCGAGGAAATGCCTGAGATAATGGGTCTTCCGGGTGGGTTAATGGGATCTCTTAGGGTCTCTTAGAGTGACTGTCTCTTTAAGTGACTGTCACTGACCATCTCTTTGAGTGACTGTCTCTGACCTACTTGTTGAGTGACTTTCTCTGTCTCTTTCAGTGACTGTCTCTGGCCATCTCTTTCAGTGACTGTCTCTGACCATCTATTTCAATGACTGTCTCTGTTCGTCTATTACAGTGACTGTCTCTGACCATCTCTTTAGGTTTCTGTCTCTGGTAGTCACTTTGTCTATTGGGGGATCTATCTGAAGTTTGGCCACTCTTTGAGTCACTGTTTCTCACCCTCTCTGACCATCTTTGAGTGACTGTCTCTGACCATCTCTTTGAGTGGCTGCCTCTGACCCACTCATTGAGTGACTGCCTCTGACCCACTCATTGAGTGACTGTCTCTGACCTAGTGCAGAGTGTGAACACAACTGGAGGCTGCATTCTCCCTGAGAAAAGGGGAACAGGAGTCAGATGTACCCCCATCACGCCACTATGGACATGACGGGGATACACGAGCGCCGTATTTGCTTGATGGGACAACCCCTTTAATCATGATGACTAACAATGTCACACATGCTGCTACTAATAAAATGTATTTACATGTAATGAAGTATTTTGCACACTGCGTTTCAAAATACAATGCAAATGCATCATGTGAACACAGACTGAAGCAGTTTTTGAATCTAATGTTTACAGTGAATCATTGGAGAGACACCTCCTGGGTCCAGCACTGATCTCTTCTAGTCACATGATGGGGTCTATGGGCAGAGGCGTTAGCTTGGTGGCTCCAATAGGGGTGTAAGCACTGAGAGTGCCAAGGGTGGCATTAACACTAAATACGGCCCCTGCCCGGTGTACACAATTTCAGTTCCCCCCAGGATCCAACCCTTAATCTTGGTCGTCAGGCAGCTAGGCTCTGGTCGGGCAGGGCACATTGTTCTCCTGTCTGACGCTACTCTGAGCTCCTCTCTGAATCTGTCCCCATTACATTCCAAGTTTATCTAGCACACACAGAGACATCCTGTTGGTAAGCAGCTTGAGGAGAGTAAAGCTACAAGCTAGAGACATAAGATATGATCTTTATCCAAGGGAGGGGAAGGGAGGTACTGCAGAGCTAAAAGTGTATGTTATGGTTGTGATAGCAGAGATTATCTCATCATCTCTCCTCTGTGATCTTTCTCATTTCTCAATGTCAGCTTCTGAATATTCACTAGTAGCTAAGTGCATAGAAACCCCGACCCTGATTATCTAAGCATATTGTCAGCTCACAGCATCTTACAGCACTAGAGGGATCATAAGGTGTCTGCTTAGATAGTCTCTGCCCACAGTTTTACACTGACCATCACTGAGTAAAACTGAGAAAAATTGGAAAGGAATTATCTTTATTGTATAAACATTACTAGGGGATTGAAATTAGAAAATTGTCTTTCATGGACAAACCCACTTATGAGGGCCAAACTAACATATTAATGATGAATTTAGAAAATTTCATATAAAACCTTCATTTTGTTTTTAATTCTGTAAAATGAAAAGGTAGATCCGTGGACATGTTCCTCTAATCTAGTGTAACCCTATGCTTTATTAGTTATGGCTAGATTCATGGGAACGTATTCCATATCTGGACGGGCATTAGAGGAATCAGCCACCTTATTAGGTAGATCCGTGAAGGTAGGTTTCCTTTAAATAGTTCCTTTTAAGAGTTTGAGGGGTAATGCTATTAGAAAGGGGGGAATTTGTAGAAATAAATTGGTACCTAAAATAATTAATTCTAAAATTTTCTTGAAAATTTTAAAAAATGCTGTTCAATTTGTATTTAGGTAATTTTTTCAAAATGTTTGCCAAATTCTCCTTTTTCATAAATAAATGCAAACTATATCTACAAAAATTGCCACTAACTTGAAGTACAACATGTCACAAAATAACAATCTTAAAACCAATTGAGTACTGGATAGTGTCATATGGCAGTTTTTGAAAAATAAGGCTTGGTCATCAAGGCACAAATGGACTTTGTCCCTAAGGGGTTAAAGGAAATCTACCACACGGATGCAATACTTTACACCAAGCACACTGGTGTGTGTGCACTGAAACAGGATCTGATCTTCTAATGGCCTCATTTTGGTGAAAATTATCTTTTAAGGGGGTTTATGTGATGTAGACTGGAGCCCCTTGTGGCTCATTTGCATACCTTTACTAGGCAATTTATCAAGGCCATCAAGGCCATTAAAAGATAAACGATAAACACACCAGCATGTACAATACTGCATACAGAATAAGCAATTTAACTGATATTGGAGTGTTTTTTTTTTTCTTGCACCACATATTGGACACTGAAGTGGTGTTTCCTAGAAAAAATGATCACAATGATCCTTTGTGTATTAATTATTTGAAAGCATCTCTGTAGAAAACTGCATTTTTCACTAACCACCGGCCATTGAGTTTTAATTCTGTTTGAACACATGTGGGATCAAAATGCTCAATTTAATTTTTGATAGATTCAATGGGTGTAGTATTTTCTTAAATGGGGTCACTTGGTGCTACTTCCTTTCTGTGACATGACATGTACGTAGCCTACAGACACATGGAGTGAATGTGCAAGTTTTAGGCTACATTCACACGACCGTATGGGGGGCGTATATATATACGGTCGATATACGTCCCCCATAGACGGCAACGGGCCCGCGGCGCCCTACGGGAGCGGTATGGTGCAGCACACGTGCGGCACCGTACCGCTTCGTATCCGGGAAAAAGATAGGACATGTCCTATCTTTTCCAGTAATACGGCGCCGTGCGCCATACATCCCTATGGAGAGGGGCGGGGGTAAGCTGCGCTCACCTCCTCCTCTTCTCCCCGCGTGCTGCCGTTGCCCGCTACAGTACGGTACGGCGGGCAACGGCAGAGTGCATGCAACCTTAGGTCTAAATGAATGTATTAACAAAAAAAAACTAAAAATGTTTTTTCTAAATTTCTCCTCCATTTATTTTCAGTCCTTGTGCGACACTGAAAGATTTAACAAACTTCCTTAGAAGTTTATTTTAAATACTGTTGGGGTAAAAATGGAGTCATCTATAGGGGTTTTCTATAATAAAAATTTGAAGAAAATGTAAATGTCATATGATATTAGAATGCAGTAGCAATTTTGTTTCATGTTTTTCGCTAAGGGCAGATCACAATCAACATAGTGATGCACATTCAGCAAATGTCTGTAGTAGAAAAGAAAACTATTGTCAAGATAAGGAAGAGGTGCAAGCCCTGCCTACTTTCCAGGCCCTGTGATAAACCACCACTCTACTGTAGATATATGTACAGAACAAATTACAAACTAACAGAGAGGCAGACAGACAGACACAAGTGTAGTGGAGAGAGATACAAAAGACGAGACCTGTAAATTTGATTTGATTTTGATTAAAGTGCAGTTGAGTCCCCAAGAACCCCTCTTATCAAGTTTTTTGGACGCTCAACCATCGGTTTCTATGTTTTGGTTGACATTCGGTGGCTGCATACTTTTAACTGTGAATTTTTGGCTGTAATGGTGCTCACGGGGTCTCCTTCATCAGATCTAAAATCAATATTTTCTTTAAATGTAAAATGATTGTTTTTAGATCTGATGGAGACAGTTTGTTATCTAACAAATAAACGTATCCAAAAATTACCTAATTCTGACATTATCTACCCTATTGATAACCACCTTCTCTGTGAGCGACGTTTCAGTCAGTGCTTCCCAGTTCAAATTGTAGACACAAGTGTAGTTGGGGAACTCAGGGCAAAAACAAGATGTCAGCACAGAGTTGTGAGGCAAAGAATAGTCAAACAAAGAAAATGTCAGAGTACACATCAATAAGCACAATAGAGAGAGTAATACTACAGTGGCAAGAGACGAGTATAACATATGGAGTCCCTGGGTGCTACGTGGCCACGGATTTGTCCGGCCGCCCATCACTCAATTTGACACAGTCAACTCCATGATGAGCAAAAAGAATGCTCTGCTCTCAGTAGAGATATACTCAGATGATCCAGCCAAAAATGTAGTTCTGACATCTACAAACAAAGTGCTATGTGTAAAAATATACATGATTTTCATGCAATATCAGCATTAATGAGCACATTATTTTCTACTATTCTTAACCTGTCGCTCAGTGTCTGCCTTCCGCAGTTTCCCTTGCAATGTGATATCACAATGTCTTACCTTCATTTAGGTGTTCGGTGTCTTCTTGATGATAAAAACAAATGAACAGAACAAAATAAAATGATGATGCCTGTATTTTTCAAATAACAGGTCCCTGAATATTACATTCTGCAGGCTGGAGGAAAGCTTGTGTACGATACTTCAGTATGGTCTGGAAACGAGCTTAATGAAGAGGTGCATTAATTAGTAATACACAGCTTCAATAATTAACGTAGCTTCTTTCATCTTCATTTCAATAGAGAATATCAACCTCTACCGCCATGTTATTTCACTTCAACAAAGTAATACACAGCAATTTCGGGTTGCTGTAGAAACCAAGTATCACCATAGAAACACAAAGCAAATAGAAAGCCTCATGTATGAGCCTGGAATTACAAACCCTTAATTACAAAATGAGAGACCCCTGTAAAAGTAACAGAGGGGGCGTGATGATGTCAGGGTTACTAAAATGAAGCTGACCATGTTGGAGTGTGGAGTCTTATAGCCATGGATGCTCTACTAGGGGGATTCTGGGAAAATAGGCAGGATATAAGGAAAACCAGGCCTCTTGTTAAGGCTTCCTTGACATCAAGCATTCAAGTATTTTGAATAAGGAAGGCTATCACTACATTTTGCAACAAATTTTCCAAAAAATTGGAAAAAACACAGCATCTTAGGTATATTACGTATAAGACAAAAAAATCTTTATTGGAAAAAAGTAATATAACACAATGCACCAGCAACAATACAATATAAAAACTACAGAGAGTGCCACATAATAGTAAGTTTATAAAACCAATGGAACGAATGAAGACTGGTAAGTATAACCTATTGGTAAGGCTCCCCTTGAAAAAGCCAAGTGCGAAACACATGTCGGGGTGTACAGCGTGTGCCTTTTCACTGGTATAGGTAACATTATTGATTTCGTGTGAGGGATATTATTCCTCTGTATGTAACTCATACTTAGGTTGTGACTGTCAATAGGTTATACTTACCAGTCTTCATTCGTTCCATTGGTTTTATAAACTTACTATTATGTGGCACTCTGTTGTTTTTATATTGTATTGTTGCTGGTGCATTGTGTTATATTACTTTTTTCCAATAAAGATTTTTTTGTCTTATACGTAAGATCGGCCAGGATTTCAACACACCAATGCCTTATGCATCAGATTAGAAAAGCCATGAGGCCTCCCCCAAACATTGAGAAATGAGTCTGGATTCTAACTACCTGCCTCAGCCACTATTCTGATGCTGCCACCCGCCTGTTGCCACACATCTGCTGCAAGTTGCTCCATCTGCCTCCCACCATCTTTTCCAGGGACTGGATTTGTCACTCACCTCCACACTCTGTCATTGTACCACTTTCTGACCTCCTGCTGGCACTTTCTGTCACCTCCATGTTTGGTTTTCCGCTTCATTTCATCTGTCAGAAGGAATGAAAAGCTTCAGGATTGAAAGCTAAAAGCAGGAGTGGATACACAACACAGAGGACATGCAAATATCGCATTTACTGGTCATCTCTGTTCTGGATCCATTTGCTAACCGATTGAAAGCGGACACTGACGGATGAAAAGAAGGGCAAAATGATCAGGGACATCAATGCAAAATTACTGCCGACACCCTCGCCACTCTTTTGGGGGGTTTCTACATGTTTCAGCGTTTAACAGAACAGGTTCTTTCGTAATCTATGGAATCATCTGATGTCAATGTAAAAAGAGTGCACTCTTTGATGTTATAGTGGGATCTTGGCCCTCAGCTCGGTCCTTTCGAGCTGGTACAGACGTTACCTTGTCAGGCTGCGTTCCCGCTTTGCTTATTTGGTGAAGTTGGCCTATGTAAGTGCCCATGCAATTAAAGAGTGAAGCGATTCTAAGAGCCGCGGCTGTCATGTGCGTGTCATACTAAGACACAACATTGTTTGAAGACCAAACCATTCTCCCTATGCATATTTAAAGGGGTATTCTCATCTGGGCATTCACATTTAATTTAATTCATTTGCCATATGCAAACATTTCTTCAATTGGATGTTATTAAAAAAAATGTTCCTGTGTGAAGATAATTTCTCATAAATGTAGTCATGTAGTCCCTTAGAAACGAGATAGCTTCCCCGGATACGACCACGTCACACTCTGGCAGCGGTGGCCAGACATGCGCTAATGAGCTCTGCCTGACCACCTGGATTCAGCGATCATTACCACAGGGCGGCTGTAGGACCTGCAATAACTCTCAGACATTTAATATTCATAAACTTTTTGTTTCTTTGTGCAATCTCTCCAGCAGACGTGGCCGTAACCAAGGACACAGTCTTGTTTCTAAGGGATCATATGACTACATTTATGATAAATTATCTTCACACAGGAACATTTTTTTTAATAACATCTAATTGAAGAAATGTTTGTATATGGCAGATTAATTAATAATCATAATTTATTAAATTAATTATTATATAATCAAGGTGGGCTGTAAATAATATACGGTAATTTGTGGGTAAAGCATTATATGGGAAGGGGCTGTATATAATATAAATATAGGAGGGGGCTGTATTTAAAAGGGAGGGGGGTTATATGGGGTACTGTATGTAATTTAAATGAGTGGGGGCACGATTCCAATTTACGCCTCGGGTAGCAAATACCCTAGAATCGCCCTGAGGGTATGTGTATATGTATATTGGTTGTACTGTCTGAGTATGATATGTATATATGGTAGCACACAAGCTGTAGAAAGTGATCTAGTGTCAGCATTTCTGTTCATAAACTTGCATAAAGTAGTACAAGAATACTTTTAAATACTTATAAATGTTATTTCCCTTTAATTTTACTTTAAAATCACAGATAGAAACTTTCCTTGAGTGAAAAAGAGATTCAAGTAGAAGTACATTGAAGGAAATCTCAAAAGAACTTTAATTATCTTGGTCAAGTGATGCCTGTATATTTTGCTGGATATCTTCCACAGTGGGTGAAGAAAATTCTTCTTTCAATTCTTTAGATGAATTTTCATGCTCTGGAAAAAGTTGAAATATGCAAAACCATGTAAAAATTTGTTTATTCTATCACATTTCTGGACTATATTTTATAGTATGTACTTATGCTTTCTACATACATTCTACACTCACCGGCCACTTTATTACGTACACCATGCTAGTAATGGGTTGGACCCCCTTTTGCCTTCAGAACTGCCTCAATTCTTCGTGGCATAGATTCAACAAGGTGCTGGAAGCATTCCGCAGAGATTTTGGTCCATATTGACATGATGGCATCACACAGTTGCCGCAGATTTGTCGGCTGCACATCCATGATGCGAATCTCCCGTTCCACCACATCCCAAAGATGCTCTTTTGGATTGAGATCTGGTGGAGTCCATTTGAGTACAGTGAACTCATTGTCATGTTCAAGAAACCAGTCTGAGATGATTCCAGCTTTATGACATGGTGCATTATCCTGCTGAAAGTAGCCATCAGATGTTGGGTACATTGTGGTCATAAAGGGATGGACATGGTCAGCAACAATACTCAGGTAGGCTGTGGCGTTGAAACAATGCTCAATTGGTACCAAGGGGCCCAAAGAGTGCCAAGAAAATATTCCCCACACCATGACACCACCACCACCAGCCTGAACCGTTGATACAAGGCAGGATGGATCCATGCTTTCATGTTGTTGACGCCAAATTCTGACCCTACCATCCGAATGTCGCAGCAGAAATCGAGACTCATCAGACCAGGCAACGTAATGCTCTTCTGCCTACCTTGGTTGTAACGGGTGGCGATTTGAGTCACTGTTGCCTTTCTATCAGCTCGAACCAGTCTGCCCATTCTCCTCTGGCATCAACAAGGCATTTCCGCCCACAGAACTGCCGCTCACTGGATGTTTTTTCTTTTTCGGACCATTCTCTGTAAACCCTAGAGATGGTTGTGCGTGAAAATCCCAGTAGATCAGCAGTTTCTGAAATACTCAGACCAGCCCTTCTGGCACCAACAACCATGCCACGTTCAAAGGCACTCAAATCACCTTTCTTCCCCATACTGATGCTCGGTTTGAACTGCAGGAGATTGTCTTGACCATGTCTACATGCCTAAATGCACTGAGTTGCCGCCATGTGATTGGCTGATTAGAAATGTTAACGAGCAGTTGGACAGGTGTACCTAATAAAGTGGCCGGTGAGTGTATATCTATGTTACAGGGGTTTTTTTAAATATTTAAAGGATGACAGATTAAACAGTGAGCCCTAAACCAAGCCCCACCAAACTTTCACCTGTCTACTTACTGGCTGCCACTCAAAATGGTGACCATTAATTGGTCGAGATTCCCTCCCTACTCCAAAGTGAAGACACAAAAACTCACAAACATATAACACAGAAGAATAATGAGCGGTGGAGAGTTAAAACAAAGATGGCAGGTAAAGCACAAAATCGCAGGTACAAAAGGAAAGTCACTAAATGTAAGCCAGGATAAGATAACCAGTAATCCAGAAGTGTAGAAAGAGTAAAAAACAGCGTAATCTCATAGGGGATTAAGCTGGTCAAGAAAAATTAAAATCAGCTCTGAGTGTGAACCAAACACTTATAGGCGACTTTGAGGTTATTGGAGCAGAGCTTTGTCAGTCACAGCAGTTAACTGTTGCTGGACCAGAGCAGACTGCGGGAGGATAAGGGTGTGGTGCAATCAACTCCAAATCTTTGGCATGGATGTTACACATTCATTATCTCTGCTAATGTTCTCCCTTCAGCCCTGAATTCTGGTTGCCAAGAAGAATCAGTACAGTGAAACAGGAGACAGGGTGTGCAGGAGTGGCAGAGTTATGCACTGTGCTTGCTCCCATCTTTACTCGGAAATTACAGGAGGCCAGAAGTTGAGGTGTATGTCAGCTCTCTCCAGTGTGTCTTTGCTGCCTGCATGAACATTCCTACTTTGACAAGACTACAGGCAGGTCAGTGAGATGAAGGGAGGAGGGTCAGCACAGCAGTATAATACAAAGGAGGAAAACTTGGTGTGTGTGCTCTGATTCTACAATCTCCTGCTGATCCTTACTTACTGTTCTCTACACTCCCCACCTGCCATTGTCCTGGGAAGAGGGGAGAGTGATGGCATCTGCTGAACATTCTGTCTGACACATCCATCATAGTGTATGTCATAAGGCTGTATTAGATTATAGATCTATTAGTGCATAGATATATATGTGAGTGTGTCACTACTGTATCTGTCATGTTAGGGTCCCATAGTTGTTGTATAGCAGTAATGATGAGGAAAGGCTTCAGTCTGAAATTCTATGTCCTAATTGCCTGGGTTGCTAGAGCATGTGAAGGTGCTCAGCATTATGGGAAGTGAAGGAAAGCTACTCTGGCCACAGTTCCCTTAGCTCATGTCACAATTAGGAAGTATCCACACACACTTCAGGAGAAGCTGGAGAGTATTTTATAATTAAGGCTGATAGATATACTAGGCTGGACCTCGGGGTAGGAAGAAGCCAGAAGTGCTTAGGCATAATTGAAATTGTTGTCAAGGTCTCTCCAGTTGTGCTAAAACTATTTTTGGCCAGGTTACGCTTTTAAAATTACTGAGCCAACTGTATCATGTATGCTCAAGTACAGTATTCCTTATTGCTCTGCTCTTTCAGGTGCAGTGCAGCAGCTTTTGGTTTACTGTCCCAAATTGCACAGGTTTTCTTTTAGATATGTACAAGGAGAGGACCATGATTTCAGATAAGTAGGTGGTGCATTAAAATTTTGAATATTACCAATGACACCTTCTTTAGGTTTTTCTGATACAACTTCTTCTTCTTGAGACATTCCAAAAGCAATGTTCCTTTCCTACAATACAGGTGAATAATACAATGTATCACATCAGGCTTTCCGTAAGAAGAAATAATACCGGTGGTTACTGACAATTAATGAACAATTAAGTGAGTTTATCGTGTAGCCAGAAGAAGGGTACATTCACACGTTGCAGTTAAACCTACTTCATTGTCAGTTTAGAGGTGGTTTTAGATGCAGTTTTGTTAATTTAACAGTTGAAAGACATGAGCTAAATGGGGGAATTTGATTTTGAAGGAGAAGCCTGTTTAATAAATGGGATTCACCTATTCAGTTCATGTCTTTTAAATACAACCACCTCAAAACTGCACCTATGGTTGCACCTATGTTGTTGGTGGAGAGGTGTATTAAAGCTTGTTTTTTTCTGTGTGACAAATTGCACTTCCTAGTAGCAGTATTTTCTATTCCATAACATGTACTGGGAAGCTGGAAAAAGAACTCTTAATGTAATGAAATTGCATGAAAGCACAATTGTGTCATTATCTTGTGGGTTTAGTTTTTTAAGGCTTTTATTGTGCGCTTCAAATGACACTAGTGCACTATGCTAGTCAGCATTTTGAACTTGGTGACATGGCCCTTTAAAACAAAGTTTTGTATGATAATACTGGGGAACAAATAGAACATTTTTGTGGTGCCTGTGCTTTTCACCACTCTATGTATGTTTGAGCTGCTGATTCAGAAAATACCTTCCATCTCTCTCTAGCAGGTCTAGTTTATGAGATGTTGAGTCTTTCCATCAAGAAATAAGTGCTGGGAGAACGGTTCTGTGGACGATGGGATACACGTTTGATGGCGGGCGAAAATGTCCAAGAACATTGGAGCACAGGCAGGACGTGTAGTGCTCTACCTGCCAAGCATTCTATGCACAAGTGATGAATGTCTTCTGCCAGTTCTGTACATAAGGTGAACTGGACAGATTACTGGTGATAGTGCCCTAATTAGACTGCTCGTTTGGTCTAGGGGATGGAGGGACTGTTTTTTAAAAACATTTTCTTGTATCTTTACAAAATATTAACTTTGTAAAAGTGCAAGAGGCTTTTAATTTATGCACGCCCCCCGCTGCAAGCCTCCTCCTGCTCCTGGCCGGTATGTGAGAGTCGAGGCATCGAGTGAGCGGGGCGTGTGCTCTCTCCTAGTTCATTGACCAGCAGCAGGAGGAGGCTTGCAGGAGATTGCAGATGGCAATGCAAGATCTCCAAAAGTAGAGCTGTTAAGGAAAAATGGGTGTTGTTCCAGAATCAGGGCCCCAAACATACTTAAAAACATTTCCAAATTTGAAATGATTGTTCCCCAAAGTAATTCATAAATTACAATTTCAACCATGATTTCTTTACCTTAAGTAACTCAGCCGCTGCTTGAAACAGGGTCTCTTTGCCATCATCCTGAATTTCCACATGAGTGCAAACCTGCCAAATCCCATTGTGGAAATGAACTGGCATAGAGTACACAATATCAACCGGAAGATTGAAATACCCTAAAAGCAGTAAAAAAACAAAAATCAGCATTGTCACACAAGAAGTTTTTAAATCATTTCAACATCTAGCACAAAAAAAATCCAGTTTGGAAGCAGTCTTTCTTTCAAGGGTATAGTACAAGTATATCAGACAAAGCCTATAAATAGACAAGACATCATGCAAAAATATTGGGACAGATTTACTTACCCGGTCCTGTAGCAATCCAGCGGCGCGTTCTCAGTCGAGGATTCGGGTCTTCCGGCGATACACTAAGGTAGTGCTCCCGATGTCGCTGCTGCGCTGAAGTCCGCCGGAGTTCAATATCCTATTCCTGGTGCGGGTAAGCGTGTGTCAAGCGACACATTTTTAAAAAAAAAATTCTGCTGTTTTTCCAAATCCGTCAGGTTTTCCGATGTCCACGCCCTCTGATTTCCATCGCATGCATGCCGGCGCTGATGCGCCACAATCCGATCGCGTGCGCCAAAAACCCGGGGCAATTCAGGGAAAGACAGCGCAAATTGGAAATATTCAGGAAACCCGATGAAAAATAGCGAATCGGGCCCTTAGTAAATGACCCCCATTGTGTTTTTTTCTCTGGCACAACTAGCACGTTAGTCCCAATGACTATAATATTTTTGCATCTTTCTTTGGATTACTAGTTAAAGGAGCCCTCCAGTCAAAGCTAATTCTTTGAATAATGCATGGTGCACGACTTATTTTCACTGAATTCCTAGAACCTTCCTAGAACCTAGAATTGGTTTATTTGGGCAAATAACATTCTTAATTGAAAAACCGGACAGTAGTATTCCATTTTTTTACATTTAAACAGTATAAACAATAAACAACCCCCCCCTGAAGAAAACAAGGTTTAATCTCCAAAGGAAACAAGATTTCTTTAGTAAGAACTGTAAACATGTATAATAGCCTGCCTCGGGAGCTGGTCACAGCAGGGACAACAGAGGGCTCCAAGAAGGGTCTATATGCCTTTATAGATCAAAATAATATTGATGGTTACAGGGGTGCACCTAGCCTTTCTGCTGCCTGAGGCGAGCTATAAAAAGACGCCCCCCCCCCCCCCCCGGACCCAAGTTATGTAATATATCATGGAGTGTCAGGACCAGACGCAATCATATTGGTTTAATGTGAAAATAAAGCAATGCAAAATACATAGAGCATTCCACCGTGTACTATACAATAAACACAGTGAGCTACTACAAAGCACAAATACATACAACAATCCGCCATACAATATAAAATTAATACAGCATGTCGCCATATTCCATATAATACATACAGTGTGCCGCCATATACCATATAATACATACAGCGTGCCGCCATATAATACATACAGTGTGCCGCCATATATCATATAATACATACAGTGTGCCGCCATATACCATATAATACATACAGTGTGCCGCCATATAATACATACAGTGTGCCGCCATGTACCATATAATACATACAGTGTGCCGCCATGTACCATATAATACATACAGCGTGCCGCCATGTACCATCTAATACATACAGCGTGCCGCCATATACCATCTAATACATGCAGCGTGCCGCCATACACCATATAATACATGCAGCATGCCTCCATATACCATATAATATATACAGCGTGCTGCCATATACCATATAATACATACAGCGTGCCCCCATATACCATATAATACATACAGCGTGCCCCCATATACCATATAATACATACAGCGTGCCCCCATATACCATATAATACATACAGCGTGCCCCCATATACCATATAATACATACAGCGTGCCGCCATACACCATATAATACATGCAGCATGCCTCCATATACCATATAATATATACAGCGTGCTGCCATATACCATATAATATATACAGCGTGCTGCCATATACCATATAATACATACAGGGTGCTGCCATATACCATATAATACATACAGAATGCCGCCATACACCATATAATACATGCAGCATGCCTCCATATACCATATAATATATACAGCGTGCTGCCATATACCATATAATACATACAGGGTGCCGCCATACACCATATAATACATGCAGCGCGCCGCAATATACCATCTAATACATACAGGGTGCTGCCATATACCATATAATACATACAGGGTGCTGCCATATATCATCTAATACATACAGCGTGCCGCCATACACCATATAATACATGCAGCATGCCGCCATACACCATATAATACATGCAGGGTGCCGCCATATACCATATAATACATACAGGGTGCTGCCATATATCATATAATACATACAGCGTGCCACTATTTACCATATAATACATACAACGTGCCGCCATATACCATATAATACATACAGCGTGCCGCCATATACCATATAATACATACAACGTGCCGCCATATACCATATAATACATAGAGCGTGCTCCCATATACCATATAATACATACAGTGTGCCCCACATATACCATATAATACATACAGCGTGCCACCGTATACCATATAATAAATACAGCGTGCCGCCATATACCATATAATACATACAGCGTGCCCCCATATACCATATAATACATACAATGTGCCACCATATAATACATACAATGTGCCACCATATACCATATAATACATACAGCGTGCCCCCATATGCCATATAATACATACAATGTGCCACCATATACCATATAATACATACAGCGTGCCACCATATACCATATAATACATACAACGTGCCGCCATATACCATATAATACATACAACGTGCCGCCATATACCATATAATACATACAGTGTGCTGCCATATACCATATAATACATACAGGGTTCTGCCATATAGTATATTTTACATGGTGGCATGCTGAATGTACACACATACCTACTGAGTTTACATACAGCAAATACACATATATAGACAGTATATATAGCAAATATACACACATATATTTACCACATACAGAATATACATATATACAAATATATACAAACACACATCTATACATACGTTCATACAGACATATATATGCATACATACTTACATATACAACATACATAGAAGTTATCTTACCTTTTTTCTTCTTTCATCATCGGCCATATCCTCCAGGGCGTAGGGGCGGGGGGTTCTGCACGGGGGGGGGGGGGATTTGGGGAGAATCAGAGCCTGGGGGGAACCAGTGTGGACTTTGTGCTGGAGCAGGTACCTGTGCCGACAGGTGAATGCGCCGGCGGGCGACTTTGGGCTGGGGTAGGTGCTGGCGGGCAGGTGTATGTGATGGGCGTGCCGCGGGACGATGTGCGCGCGGGTGGACGTGTTGGGGGCAGGCCGCTGGGGGAAGTGTGCCGACATGCGGGGAGATATGATGGGCGGGCCGCAGGGCAATGTGCGGGCGGATGTGTTGGGGCGGGACGCGAAGGGGAAGTGCCGGCATGCAGGGAGATGTGACGGGCGGGCCGCAGGGGGAAGTGCCGGCATGCTGGCGGATGTGATGGGCGGGCTGCGGGGCGATGTGTGGGCGGGTGGATATGATGGGCGGGGGAGTGTGCCGGCCAGCGGGCGGGTTGATGCAATGGGCAGGTCCATGTGGCAGCCGGAGGACATGCCGGCAGGCAGGAGCCCGCCGCCGCCCCCTCATCTAGCAGGAGGCGCGCCGCCTGAGGCGAGAATCTCAACTCGCCTCATGGCACGTGCGCCCCTGGATGGTTATGTTATAATATAAAATTATTGTTTCTCTTACTTCTCTTCTTTATCCAATCCCTTCTCTTCATTGGTGAACGTGATGGAGATACTGTATGTCTTTTTTCAATCGTATTAACTATGTATCTATGGTTAGATGTCTGACAGGACAATCACCCTTTAGTTTTACCTTCACTGAGGACACCAAGTGAAACAATCTCTCCTGCCTCTGAATTTTGTTGCCAATAGGACAAGGCAGTGGCAATGGAGTGAGCAGCTGAAAGACCTCTTCGATGTTCGCTCCGTTTCTTCCACTCTGTGACAAGGTCATTTTTCAACCATTTTCTGCAAAAGGATTGGAATTATAATATAGAATTATTGAAGTATTTATTTTCCCGATCAATCACAGGTCAATTTGTGTGCAGATTATTCCTGTAGCGTGTGGATGACATTTGGATGAATCACACTGATCCACAAATACTGGATGGAAAATCTACAACTTGCCTCCCCCATTTGAACATACCATAAACAAGGACCGCTATAAGACTATATGCAAACAAAGAGCATCCCTTCACCATTTGGATCTATTTGGCATAAACACCTTGCCAATTAGCCAAAACAGATGACTGTGACTGGTCTGTCAATAGTGGCCAGCAGTGGTGAGATTTCAGGGACGAACCAACGTGCTGAGGACAGGACTCTGTGCATCATAGTGATATATGAAGTAAAGAGTCCCTTATTCCCTGCTAAACAATAGCAGTATAATCATGGTTGCAGTACGGCACTGTCCCAGAGGGGCCCACAGCACACACTGGCAAGATAGGAATTCTCAATTACATCGACATGCTTGTTGCCGATGTAATTGAGAGAAGCGCCTAAATCACAGTGTTGGCACGAAGTAAGAAGGGGCGGGGCCGCAAGTGGACCCTCACTGAAGATAATTGCATTGGCTTTGCCGATGTAATTCTCAAGCAGAGTATCTATCACTGTGCCAATGTGACTTCAAGCTGCCAGCGTCCCTCCTGTTGCACAGTAGACGCTGCACCTAAGATGTGGCAAAAGAGTGGCGAGCCCCAGAAGAGAGGAAGAAGTAATCAGGACATGCGTGCAGCCCTTGAGGTAAGTTAGCGTTTATTTTTTTTTCTGGCTACTAATAATGTGTATTTTATTAATTAATGGACCCTGGCTGCGGAAGGGGGTGTATATTAACCCCACTGGCTCATTGTAACGAATCCTCAGAAGCTCGAGGGGTTAATTAATGGATCAGGGGCTGTATATACCTATTTAATGGAGCCTGGGGGGCTGTATGCTAATGGAGCCTGGAGGGCTGTATATTAATATTGGTATTTTAAGATTCTGCGTTTTTAATGCCACCACATTTCACTGCTGAGGGGCCCACTTAGGCATTGTCGCCCAGGGGCCTACTGAAACCTGGAGCCGGCGCAGCCCGGCACTGTGGTCAATCTGTAAAAATCAGCCACTGTAGGTGACCAAACACTGCCCTAAATCCTGGTAAAATCAGCTCCCTCTTCACTGGCATTGCAGATGAATGGGATATTTCAATCTCTCACCTGTCATATATCATGGGAAGTAACGGTCTAGAGAAACTTGATGGACCCCAAATAGAACTTTCATACTTGTATAATTTAGCCAGCTGAAGATCAAGGTGGTTAGTGCCACTAATGTTACCCCAGACTATCACATCTTTAATGACTGGAAGAAATGGGAGAAAGCACATTTGTAACTTAAGAGAAATCATGTCTTTCATATGTATCTTTTTCAAGGAGAAAATCATATTAATTGGAAATTCAGCACATAGAAACCATTGAATGATGAATAATGGTTAATAAATATGAACTAATAACTCATGGTGTGAGATGAAAATGCCAAGATGCATCTATTGAAGTTATTCCTGTAGGCACATGCAAACCTGTTACATTGTATGTGTCCTACATGCTGTTCTAAGGTAGTAGTTCACCCTTTGTGATGCTCACTAGAGAAGATTACATACTATTCCATCATTCTTGTAGCTTTTCAGCCTTGAGAGGGCCATACACATTATAGCCTGCCAAATCTGCACACCTAATGCCTAATGAATGATTCAGGCAGGTTGAGCATATTTCCTGATGCTCCACTCAATACTTTTGGTGTTGAAAATTGTCAATTAAACAAGTCCACTATCCCCAGAACTCCCATTAACTGTCTATGTCCTGGAGATACCTCAGCTCTATACTCTGTAATTTCCATCACCCCTACAGTATTGAGTGGAGGGGCAGGACACATACTCAACCTGCTACTGCATTCAATTAGTGAGAAAGGGACCCCTGTTATCGTGATCAGCAGGGCTCCATCTGGTCTTGTGATTGGGTCCCAGCAGTCAGAACCCCACTGATCAGACCGTCATAGTTATGTTGATAGGAGTAACAATGTAATTTGCCACAAGCCTTCAACTATTTTCGGGAAAGTAGCACACAGCGTTATCAGATTATAGGTAACTGCATACAGGTCTGTAGAGAATAAGCATCAGAATAATCATTATAAGGTATTATGAAAATCTTTCCATTAATATTTCATTCACTTTATCTTATAAAGGTTAGGAGAAGGAAAAATATTCATACATATATTTACCAGGTTTTTCAGGCTATGAGACTCGCCCCAGAATTAGTCACCCAAAAAAAGAAAAAATATAATTTCTACCAATTAAAAATTCCCTGTTTGGGAAGCAAAGCAGACTCAGCTTTGCTACATTCATTCATTCACACAAAGCCCTGGTTCATACATTCACTCGCATGAACACACGCACAGAGTCACAATAAAAATTGCAAATTCTTGCACTGCGCAATAATTTAGGATAATTTCAGTGCTTTTACACCAGAAACTCCCATTTGACATCATCACAATTAACAAACAGCACTGGAATAAAGGACACTGTTGTGACACACTCATTGATCTCACAATCAACCTCTACTTTGGGAAATAATAGTTATTGTTGAAACCTTATCCTAGTGAAAGCAGAAAGACAAAGACTATGATAGCATCAACATAGCCAAGGAAAAATGAAACACTTTTGTGACATTATCACAACATTCACAGCCAGATACACATTACTATGACATTATAAGAAGACACTATAGTCAGAGTATAAATGTAATCCTGCAAAGGATTAGAGACACCCTGTGACATTATTATAATGTAACTCTGGATAAAACCAAGGAAATACTACGCTGCTCTTATAATCTCTTCACATTCCATATCATATATATTTATACATACCTGATGAATTTATACTCAGCTTCTTTGCTATTTGAGCCCTCGCTTCAAACTCCAGCTGTGTTGGCAGAGCCACTATATTATGAGGGTTAATAGATTGAGCAGTTTTGATTATAACCAGGGCTATGAGATTTGCATAAGCACTTCCTGACACAATCACTTTCACCTCTTTTCTTGCATTCTGATCAATGAGCGTTGCATACTGAGCCCACAGTTCCTTGATCTTGCAAATATCATCTTCCGCACATTGATCCCCTTTGGCAAGTACATCATTAAGGACAATGACAAAGTCTGCCTCGAGAAATGCATCATCACTTATTGCGTGCAGGGTCACTTTTCGAAGACATGGATACGCTAGGTCTTCAGCCTCCATTTTTAGCCCTTGTAAAATCTGTTGGGATTGGCTGTGGTCCAATAAATGTAACCAGATATCCGTCTTATTGTCAAAAACTTTGCCACTGGCTAGCATAGGAATCAGGTTGTAGCAGGCTGGCATTGAGGCACTAAAATACAAGCAGGAAAGAAATGCACACATTCACATCATATACATCATATATACTAAGGTATATATAACTTTACCAAAACCCTGTGCTTTACCAATTTCCAGACAATGTTATAAATAGTTTTCCAGCAGATAAATCTGAATAGTAAGTGTGTGGTCACATGGTGTGTTCTTGATGAGTTTTGGTGCATTTTTAAATGCATCATAATGCATGCATTTGTATTTTTGACATGCGTTTGGTAACATTTTGAAAATGTTAACACAGCTGCTTGCAGTTCCAGAAATGAAGAAAAACGGATTCAAACCAGCCATATGCATGGTAAACATGCAAAAACGCATTCGTGTGACTGCACCCTTAGGCTGGTAAAAAATGTGAAACTGCACAATAACAACAAGAAAGAGACATCATTGTATAATTTACTTAGCATTTTTTATATTGATTGTCCACCCTACCCAGTAATCCAGATGTGCAATGGATTGAACTGTTGTCTGATGTTCTCTTCCTCCTCTTTGAATTGAAGGTATGTTTGCATATTCTCTACTGCAATGTCCTTCATCACCTCACTCATCATGGCTGATGTCACATTGTAGTATTCCTGAAAGATATAATAAAACAGAAGTCAGAAAAAAACTAACCGGGTATTATAGTACCCTGCACAAGGAGAAACCATCAGTGTGTACTTTCTACTGATAACATAGAGCAGGTAGAATCTCTGTGATGTGCTATAAGTGTCTGGGGGTCTGCAGACGTACAAGAAAAATAGGCTTAGTATGTAAACCCCACAATGTACATAATAAAGCATAGAGTACACATTACAGATGTTCTTTAAAGAAAATCTGCCATCAAAATCAAGCATGATTTACCCATAGATTCAGTCACTATGACTGTGTAATCTTCTTATATTTGTTATCCATGGCCTCCTTCCTTCTAAAATCAGCTTTCATCAACTATGCTAATGAGTCTGAAGGTAGTCTGTGGTAGTTATGCTGTAGCTTCACATGCTGTTTCACCCCTCCCCCCCCCCCCCCCAGCACTTCCCATGTCCCTCTTTGAGATGTAATCTCACTGCAGCAGAGGAAGATTTAGCACACAGTGGGAGGAGGGAAGTGCTACTGCACAGTATAACAGCCTCTGAAGCTGCAGCACAGAAGGGCTCTTAAAAAACTGGGGCCCTTCAGGCTCATTAGAATAATTTTAAAAGTTGATTTCAAAAGGACGGAAGCCATGGATACAAATATATTGCCTGGATGTATGATTAAGTGCCCCTGGTTTATTATGCTTGATTTCAATGGTAGCTTTCCTGTCTGTCTACCTGTCTGAAGAAAGTTCTCTCTCTTCTCTCCTGTCTGTTTATGTAGCTCTTAGCAGCAAGTGCTAACTCTTGGTGCTCTCTTCCTGTCTGTAGTAAGCTGTGACCATTATTTTCAAACATTACGAGGAAAGTGAAAGGGTTAAAAAGAGCTGTGTAATAACACACAGGGGGATTAAATGTTAACTCATAATCAGCCCCATAGACACACACTATACAGGCTGAATTACGGATCTCTACAAGAGCGAGCTCTGCAGCTTGTTCCTTTACAAACTGAGCAGGATTTATCAATGGAGTATATTAGAAACCCACCCTCACCTCCCCCAATATTAAAAATAATCTCAAATGAAAGTTAAGCTTTAATTTGTCTCTTTATTTTATGATATCTATTTTTTATTACAACTAGCCTTATATGTATGACATATCCTAAAGATGGACCACCAATAATAAAGTTGGGGACAACCTCCTTAATGGCTTCATATTGTGAGTTACACTGTGCATGACTTTACCTGTGCATGTTCCATAAAATCATTATACCCTCCAAGTAGTAATCCTTTGCTTCCACGATCTAGCAGCTCCCTCCATATAATTGGAGATCGCTTGTGCTTCCATTTGTTGTTTATGCATAAATCCGCCAGCCACTCCTGCAGAACAACGATTGCAATATTATTCATGAAATCATTTTAAATTATATATATATTTTTTCTACAGAGGATAGGGGCTTATATACACTTTTTATGTATAGCACAGTGACCCATTAAAGCCTATAGGCTTATGCACTAGTCTGTTTAGTTAGGAATGGAGCATTCTGGTACATTGTCATGGATCCGCTTAGGCCATTTAAAGTACATCTACCACCAGGATGAAGGATTGTAAACCAAGTACACTTACATGCTGGTGTGTGCCCCATCTGCTAAGATAAGCTCTTCTTTTAGTTTTTTAGCTTAGTTTAAAAAAAGGCTTTAAAAATTATGCAAATGAGCCTTAGGGGTTCAATTAACAGCTACGGTGCTTGGAGCCACTTAGGCTTATTTGCTTTTTTTGTAAAAACGAGGGCATAAGATGCCAAAAAATGAGCGGATCCTGGGAGAGGGGGCACACACCAGTAAGTCAGTGTGCTTGGCATGCAATAATGATAATAATCTTTATATAGCGCCACCAAATTCCACAGCACTTCAAATCAACCCTTTATCCTGGTGGTAGATGTATGAATGTGTGAAAAAACACATGAACAAAACCGGATTAAAGACTGAAATTCAGAAAAAAAAATTATAGACACACGGGGCCAGATTTATCAGGGCTTGATAACACAATCTGGCTATTTCTCTCCCTATGCCAACTCCACACATGGTGGAGTCGGTTGGCACAGGCATTCCTGCCCCTTTCCTTTGCACCTATAGTCTGTACCCATTAAGACACGGGTTATGGAGCAATTTTAGGCTAGAAATTGCCGTATGATAAAACTCGCCCTCAGATATGTTTTTCACACCTGTAGTGAAAATGCAAAAATCTTCTGCAGAAAGATCACTAAAAGTTAAAATTAAATTTGACAAATTCAGTGGCAAAGCCTAGATACTGGAATCTGAGGCTCTGTGACACAAGTTTCAGTTTGAAGAGTATCTGATGTGGTCAACTGTATTTTAACAAATATCACTCCTTAAGGTCATATGCATATGTGTAAAGACAACTGCACTTCATGTTAAGGGGGTTTTACCAATAGATAATTCAGTATATGTTGTACATTGTGCAGCCGATTTGTAGTTTGCATCCATGAAGGAAACATGGCGCGACCTGCACAGAAAACAATATTGTATGGATCAGTATTGAGAGCTCATACCTCCCACTTATCAGGATGAAGTGTAATTTTGTGTATCCTGAAGTTCGGCAGGTTTTTCTGAAGATAATCTGCTAGAAGTTCTGCTTTGGCGTAGTAGGGACAGTCTGCCCTTCCTGTGGGGAAAAACACATGAAATGAATGAATACATAATGCGAGAGGGAAGTGACAAGTGTCTACTGAACCAGAGGTGCTAATGGGGGCTAACAGCATCATACATCAGGAGCAGGTCACTCATTAGCTGGAATTAATCACCATTACTATTTCTGAAATGTGACATTAACATGAAACACACACAGAAAGGTGTAAAACTGGGAGGCAAGTCACCAGGAGGAATCAAACTAGTACATTTTATTAACTGTGACTATTATCTATAACTATGACTTTTTATTATTGGTTATACTCTGTACGTATGTCTATGTCTTTTCACCCTGATTCTGATAATAAAAAGAATGGTCTGGACTAGTTCTAGTCCAGTTCTGGACTGTGTCCATGTGTTATGCTGATTCAACAGATAGAATTAAGATACACACGGTTGTAATTTCCATTGCCCTATGTATGAGGTGACCGAGATGCAACTCCTAATCCTGTTTGTGTCCCAGCAGTACTGCTCTTTAGCGTGTCAGTGGACCGAGTGTGTATGTTTGTGTGTTTGTGTTCATGTAGCCTTAGGGTGCGGCCACGTGTAGGGTTTGTATTGTGTTTGCAAATGCCAAAGAGATGGAATTCATCAGAGATTTCACAGCTCTGCACCAATAGGCACATGAACGGCGACTAGCTAGCTGCTCACAAGTCTTGGACCACTTAGGGTGGCAAAAAGTGAAACTATCTATAAATCTTACAAGTGTCTTTTACTCTGGGCAATGGAGTGAGGTATGGAAATTCCAAAAGCTGTAGTAGTCTCAGCTGTTAAAAGTAGAGGCTTTCGTCAAACACAGCTTTAATGGGTTTATTGTTTCATTTTTCTGGTCACACACCTTTTTACATACATACTGGAGGCCACAGTATGAGGGGGATGTAGAACAGGGGGCCACAGTATGAGGAGGATGGAGGACAGGAGGCCACAGTATGAGGGGGATGTAGGACAGGGGGCCACAGTATGAGGAGGATGGAGGACAGGAGGCCACAGTATGAGGGGATGGAGGACAGGAGGCCACAGTATGAGGGGATGGAGGACAGGAGGCCACAGTATGAGGGGATGGAGGACAGAAGGCCACAATATGAGGGGGGTGGAGGACAGGAGGCCACAGTATGAGGGGGGTGGAGGACAGGAGGCCACAATATGAGGGGGTGGAGGACAGGAGGCCACAATATGAGGGGGGTGGAGGACAGGAGGCCACAGTATGAGGTAGATGGAGGACAGGAGGCCACATTATGAGGAGGATGGAGAACAGGAGGCCACAATATGAGAGGGATGGAGGAGAGAAGGCATTATAATATGGGGAGCTAAATAAAAGTGGGGTTCCAAATGTAAAGGGAGGATAAAATTAAAAAGAGGTGTATTATATGTTGCTGAGTTTCATTAGGGGGTATTATACCAAAACATACTGGTAGGTTGTTTAGATTGTGAGCCCCATGGGAACAGGGACCAATTTGACATGCTTTGTGCAGTGCTGCATAATCTGTTGCGCTATATAAATAAAGAATTATTATTATTATTATTATTATACAGGTCCTTAGGGGGAAGGGTGGCCACAGGAAGGAGCGTTATACTATGTGGGAGCCATTAAGTTCGATATTATACAATGCTTGGGGGTGGGCCAACGGGGGTGGTTTATGAAAAGTGGGAGGGACTTTTTCTTTCTCTAGCCCAAGAGTTGGGAGGTATGCCATAGTTAAGGGGTTGGGAACCATTTTGTCTGAGAGAACCATGAACGCCACATATTTTAAATTGTAATTCCATGAAAGCCATACAATATGAACATGCCCCCAAGTAGATATTATTACTTATTTATAGAGTACCATGAATTCCATGGTGATGTACAATCAGTAAGGGGCTCACATACATTACTTTAAGACAAGAACAAATGAAAGTACACATACCAAACTACAATGGTTAGGAGACAAGTAGAAGGAGGGCCCTACCGTGAGGGCTCACAATCTATATGAGAGGAAAGACGAAGTGAGGGAGAAGAGCAGTGCAGTTATTGTGTGTTGTAGATCCTGAACAGGTGGGTTTTCAGATTATGTTTGAAGATTTGGAAAGTGGGGGACAGTCTGATACATTTTGGTAGAGACTTAAAGAGTATGGCAGATGCACAGGAGAAGTCCTGAAGATGGTTGTGAGAAGAGCGAATGGTAATCGAGTGAAGCTGAAGGTTCTGTGAGGAGCGGAGATTACGTGTGGGATGGTATTGACTAATGAGTTCAGAGATGGAGGAGACAGGTTGTGGACGGCTTTGTTGGTCATGGTTAGTATTTTGAATTGAATTCGCTGTGCAATAAGTAACAAGTGGAGAGACTTGCAGAGAGGAGATGCAGAAGAGAAGACAGATGGATTAGCCGGGCAGCAGAGTTTAGGATGGATTGGATTGGCCTTAGAGAGTTAGCTGGGAGACAACAGAGTAGAATGTTGCAGTAGTCTAAGCGGGAGATGATGAGGGCATGGACTTGTAATTCTGTAGATTCTGGATTGAGGAAGGGTTGGATGCATGAGAGGTTCTTGAGATGGCGGGGGCAGGTTGTAGTAAGGGCCTGTACATGAGGTTTAAAGGATACGGCAGAGTCAAAGATGACTCCAAGGCAGCGGACTTTAGGGAATGGGGAGAGTGTGGAGCCATGAATTGTGATGGTTTGGTCTGGTGGGAGGGATGTGTTAGGTGTGGGAAAGATTATGAGTTCTGTTTTGTCCATGTTAAATTTAAGAAAACAGGAAGAGAAGGAGAAGCATATGGCTGATAGACACTCTGGAATTCTGTCTAGAAGAGAGAAGATATCTGAACCAGAAATATAGATCTGTGTGGCATCTGCATAGGAGGGGTATGGAAAGCTAAGATGTCTTAGGACAGAGATGGCGAACCTTCTAGAGACCGAGTGCCCAAATTACAACCAAAATCCATGTATTTACCATAAAGTGCCAACATGGCATTTTAAGCAGTAACTTATTGCTACTCATCTTTCAATCGTATCGACCCCCCTGAGGCCACCAATACAGTTGAAAGAAGGAGGGCAAATTCAGACTCAGCAGCATCACTTAAGTTGCCTGGGAGTGCAGGTGGATTTGGTCCTATGTGGTGAACTCTGTCCTGGAGCGATGGTCTGAGTGCCACCTCTGGCACCCGAGCCATAGGTTCGCCACCACTGTCCTAGGACAGAGGTGAAGTTGGTGAAGAGCAGGGGTCCCATGACAGAACCTTGAGGGATGTAAATGGAGAGGGGGCGAGGTGAAGAGGTAGTATGAGAGTGAAAGTCCAGTTGGAAAGGTATGAGGAGATCCAGGAGAAGGCCAGGTCAGTGATGTAAGAGAACAAAGTGTCTGCAGCAGGAGATAATGGTCAACAGTGTCAAAGGCAGAGGATGAATAAGGAGGGGAGCTGAGTACTGGTGTTTGCCTTGGCAAGACAGTAGGTCATTAGAGCCATTAGATAGGTAGCACAATACATAGGTAGCCTGAGCAACATCGACGGTGGCAATGGCACCTGGGTCACACAAAGGTCGCAGGACGCGGTAACATTGCCGCCTGCGTCCAGTGGTCAGGGCTGAATTGTCTGTGGGCCAAATGCAGTCATCAAAAGATGCTCACGAGCCATAGGATCCTGACCTCCTGCCATAGGCCACAAATAACACACTGTCCCTTTACTATTTCTTCTTGGATTGACACATTTTCTGAAACTGCTGTTTGTGAAACTTTCCTAAGACTTTCTTCACACAAAGACAGGATTTTAAAAATGGAAAACTATCTGTACTGTTCATATCAACCAATCCAACGCAGGTATCATGTCTCCAGTGTGGACAGGCAATAGAAGCAATGCCGGGGTTGGCTGCTATAAGAAGTATAAATTCTCCACAGTTTGAAGATATACTAAATATGTCATTTCTTACTATTTTAGTCCTATAGAGAGACCTCTCAGTAATATTTCTGAAGATGTTAAACCACATTAATAATGCTGTCAAGAAGATAAACACACAATGAGCCATGTTTAGGCTTTGGCGCTGTTTGTGGTAGAAGACCCGTCCTATTGTCATTTCCCTGGTAATGAGGTCCCATATAGACCTCAGCGTATATGACAGCACATAGATCGCAGTGTGTATGACAGCACATAGACCTCAGCGTATATGACAGCACATAGACCTCAATGTATATGACAGCACATAGACCTCAGCGCATATGACGGCACATAGACTTCAGCGTATATGACAGCACATAGACCTCAGCGTATATGACGGCACATAGACCTCAGCGTATATGACGGCACATAGACCTCAGCGTATATGACGGCACATAGACCTCAGCGTATATGACGGCACATAGACCTCAGCGTATATGACGGCACATAGACCTCAGCGTATATGACGGCACATAGACCTCAGCGTATATGACAGCACCTAGACCTCAGCGTATATGACGGCACCTA
Source organism: Engystomops pustulosus (assembly GCF_040894005.1). Lineage (NCBI taxonomy): Eukaryota > Metazoa > Chordata > Amphibia > Anura > Leptodactylidae > Engystomops > Engystomops pustulosus. The sequence continues at coordinate 68,331,811 of NC_092418.1, read as the reverse complement.
GACCTCAGCGTATATGACGGCACATAGACCTCAGCGTATATGACGGCACATAGACCTCAGCGTATATGACGGCACATAGACCTCAGCGTATATGACGGCACATAGACCTCAGCGTATATGACACCACATAGACCGCAGCGTATATGACAGCACATAGACCGCAGCGTATATGACAGCACATAGACCTCAGCGTATATGACAGCACACAGACCTCAGCGTATATGACATCACATAGACCGCAGTGTATATGACAGCACATAGACCTCAATGTATATGACAGCACATAGACCTCAGCGCATATGACGGCACATAGACTTCAGCGTATATGACAGCACATAGACCTCAGCGTATATGACAGCACATAGACCTCAGCGTATATGACGGCACATAGACCTCAGCGTATATGACGGCACATAGACCTCAGCGTATATGACGGCACATAGACCTCAGCGTATATGACGGCACATAGACCTCAGCGTATATGACGGCACATAGACCTCAGCGTATATGACGGCACATAGACCTCAGCGTATATGACGGCACATAGACCTCAGCGTATATGACGGCACATAGACCTCAGCGTATATGACGGCACATAGACCTCAGCGTATATGACGGCACATAGACCTCAGCGTATATGACGGCACATAGACCTCAGCGTATATGACGGCACATAGACTTCAGCGTATATGACGGCACATAGACCTCAGCGTATATGACGGCACATAGACCTCAGCGTATATGACGGCACATAGACCGCAGCGTATATGACACCACATAGACCGCAGCGTATATGACAGCACATAGACCGCAGCGTATATGACAGCACATAGACCGCAGCGTATATGACAGCACATAGACCTCAGCGTATATGACAGCACACAGACCTCAGCGTATATGACATCACATAGACCGCAGTGTATATGACAGCACATTGACCTCAGTGTGTATGACAGCACATAGACCGCAGCGTATATGACAGCACATAGACCGCAGCGTATATGACAGCACATAGACCGCAGCGTATATGACAGCACATAGACCTCAGCGTATATGACAGCACACAGACCTCAGCATATATGACATCACATAGACCTCAGCGTATATGACAGCACACAGACCTCAGCATATATGACATCACATAGACCGGAGTGTATATGACAGCACATAGACCTCAGTGTGTATGACAGCACATAGACCGCAGTGTGTATGACAGCACATAGACCTCAGCATATATGACAGCACATAGACCGCAGCGTGTATGACAGCACATAGATCGCAGTGTATATGACAGCACACATGCAGTGTATACCATACAGATATAACTATATAATAATGTTATTTTATATTGTGCAGTGCGCCCCCTGGTGGCCGCGGTGGATTTTTTCATGTAGACGGTGTCCGCGTCTTTTTCTATCACAGTGATAAGCGGCGGCTTCTCCCATCAGCAAGCACCTCTACCTATTTACCTGCCAGGACGAACTTCGCCATGACAGCTCCAATACCCAAGAGGCGACCGAGTCTTGTTGCCAAGCGACACTAAACAGTGGGCGTGCACCGATGACGTCACCTCAGCATATTTTCTGTTTGTTTTTTTAAGGAGGAAACTCCCAAAATTTCTCCTATTATCAGCCGCTACAAAATTCGAGCAGAGACTTCCAAATATTATTCTATTATAGAAAAAAAAAAAAAATAAACGCCAATGAATACTTTTGGCTGTTGTGAGAGACCGTAGTGGTGGGTGTGGCTTACGTGATGTGCAGCAATGGCGCTGTCCTGGTAGGAAGCGTGAGCTGCCGAATGAAGGTGAGTCAGGCGGTCTCCACAGAGCTCTGACCATGGTGTGTGGCGCCATGATCCAGCGGTTACCTTGTACAGAGGGGCGAGTGCCTGGCTGCAAGAGAGTGTGGGGCTCACAGGACATGGGCATGACAGCTCTTACATAGAAGTGACCCCTCATTCTCATGACAGCGCCCCCTACTGGTTAAACGTTCCTCCACTATTCCAGTGTCCACCTGCTGGATCTGCCACTAGTGTATATAGTGACCACTGCTGTATACACTTCTAGGTGATCTCACGGACATGGCTGCTCCATATCAATAAGGGTCTCAGCAGTCAGACCTTTACATATTGTTAAGTCTTTCTGCATAAGCTACACAGTGTACAGCAGGTTTATATTGGCCTGAACACTGCTCTAGGCAGCTTGGTTGTATAGGCAGGGATTCCTAGCATCAAGTATTCCTATAATGCAGTGGTGACGAACCTACGGCATGGGTGCCAGAGGTGGCACTCAGAGCCCCTTCTGTGGGCACCCAGGCCTACACCCCAGCACAGAATTAGATGTGACTCAAGGCTTTCTTCTGTAGTCCAAGACGGCCATGGGACAAGCAATGCTCAGCGCTATTTTAAAGCGACACTTCCTTGGCTGTCAGGACTGCATGAGAAGCGAGAAGGTGTAGACAGAGATGGATTATCATTGAAGCTCCTGCTCTTCAGGGGACCCTGGAAGGAAGCTATAATCCAAATTTCTCCATCTTTCTATTGTATTGGTGTCCTCAGGATGCCAACACGATTGATACAGCTGGGATTAATAGGTTACTGCATAAATTGTTATGTTGGCACTTTGGAACCTAAAAATAGGTTTTGGTTGTAGATTGAGCACTCTGTCTCTAAAAGGTTCGCCATCACTGCTATAATGCCTGGAGTCTGGTTCCCTTAGTAGGGGCCAGTCAGGAAAATGTGGTCTCTTTTCAGTCCATGTTTCACCGTATATGTACATGTAAGTGAAGGCTTACATTTAACGCTAATCTCCATTATCCAGTGATATATAGGATTAAAGGAAATTACCATAGAAATCCAGCACTTACTCATAGGGCTCTTGCAGCCCGTGCATAAGTGCCCTATGGTGGCCCGATCCCACGGGCTGCATGCAGAGGATGGGAGTCCCTACATTATATAGAAATATAATGCAAGGACTTTCACTCCAGTGTCAGAACTGTAATGATTAATATAGTTCTGGTGTGGGTGTCTGGCGGACAGAGGGAACATTATATCTTATATAATGCAGGAACTCCCATCTACAGTCTGTGTAAAGGAGCTCATGGGGATGTTTACACGGGCTGCACTCATTTGTGTGAATGAGCCTATAAATCCAGGCACTATGACTGGTAAGCTTCTTAGATTTTTTTTTTATCCATGGCCTTCTTCTAAAAGTATGCTAATAAGCCAAAAGTCTCCTGAAGGTGTTATCAGAGCCTATCCATGTTGGATATTCACAGGCAGTGAGCAGTTCCCCTCTCCAACTCTGTGCTTACCTTTACTGTTTTAGTGAGATTACATCAGGCAGGGAGAGAGGGCGAGGTGCAGTGCTGAGGGGCCTGGGTAACACCTTCCCTTCTGTCATGATAGAATAATTATAAAAATTGATTTTAGTAGGAAGGAGGCTATGGATAACAAATATTACCATACTTTTGGTGCCTGGATCTATGAGTAAGAATTCATTCTTGATTTTGAGGGTAGATTTCCTTTAATCATATGCTGTCTGGTAATGATGGTAAGTGCTGTACAACAGACACTAATTATTTTGTTATAAAATACACTGGATATCACAAGATGTGCTTTGAACTTCATTATTTACACCACTGACTACTAAGGGCTTATTACTAGAGATCTCTGGGCATACATAGGTGCTTAGGAGATATATTCCATCTTCTCTGCATAGTTTGACCCTCACTCCACCAATAAGTCAGAACGGCACCCTGTTCTCCAGATTACAGGGGGTCCCAGAAGTCAGACTCTCACTGATCAGCTTATTATCCCCTATCCTATGGACAAGCCTCTGTTAAGATGGGAACCCCTCTTTAATTTATTTTCTGCATCACTCAACAATTAAAATTCTCCCCTGAAAAAATGCTTTCTCCACATTATATTCAGAATGTATTCTGCAACAAAATCTGAAAAATCTGCATGTATTCTGCCACGTCTACGGTTACCCTAAGAATGCTCTGCTATAGCAGACTCAGTTCATGGACAGGAGCAGCGCCATTTTCCGTATTCATTATCTTTAAGGGCTTATCTGAGACCATGGTTTTACTCACACATAGATTAGATAGATTTTCATACAAACTCTATGTGAGGGGATACATGTGTGACCAGTGACTGTAGCATGGGTTCCTGACTTCCTAATGTGATCAGAATAGTAATGTGCACCCATGTCTACTGCTCCATTTACTTGCATAGAACTGAAATGAGGTAAATGAAGTGTTGGCCTCACACGTGCACTACCACTACGTTTGTTTAGGTGCTTTACAGACTCGTGTTCTTGTCATCCCTTGTGATGTAGATGTTCCAGCAGTTGAAACCAACGAGGACTGTAGATGAGTGAAACATGTGACATCATGCAAAATTATATATAATATAATTCTTACAAACCCCAAGGAAGGAAGCAACACTCCAAGATAAATAGTGAATGTTTATTCCACCAGAGGTAAGTGCTACGTTTCGGCTGACTCTATGCAGCCATTCTCAAGCATATATATATATAATTCTTAGATGCTTAAAATCTCCAACTGTTGTGTTCATATTTGCAGCTACTACGGAGAGGGACAAGAATCCCGTTGAAGAGGGTTTCAGGACTGACAATATGCATAACATGCCTCTCCCCTATCTACTACGCACAGTACGGCTACTACAGTCATGTCAGAGCTACATAAGAGGGAGACTCCCCTCTATTCTAAGGACCTCTAGTTCAAGTTCTGGACTTCTATTAACGCACAAGCCATGGACTCCTGCATCCACTGTTACATCCATTCCCTTCAGGTTTTTTAATCAAGAGACTTCAGTGATTGCTGAGGAAAACAATACTGTGTCAGAAAGCAGTGTATGTGACAGCGCAGATCACAGCCATGCTCACAGTGGTGAGGATAGCCTGAAAGCAGATGTACAGAACCCCAGCACACACCCTCCTAGGAAACTCTCTTGTGTAGAAGTGCTGGACGCCTTCAGTGGCAGCGCATACAGTCAGCATGAACTTTATGATAGTATTAAGAGTATGTGGAATGTCTTAGCCAATAGTAAGAAATTGAAGTCTTCTGACAAGCAACTTATCACTGACCACCCAAATTTCTCTACCTTGTGCTATGAAGTAATGAAGTCTGCCCCTTCTATGTCAAACAAATTCTTGGTTTATAGCCTCAATGTCTTTGTGAGTCTGAAGGTGAATCAGAAGACAAGGCTCGTTCAGACTCTTCTCAGTATTTGCCAGGTGAGGACAAGGCTTTGAATTTTTACAGTTTCTCATATTACAAAATTTGTTGCAAACTCATTCCATCACATTCCTTCATGATGCCATGTATCCCCTCCAATCTAAATGTTGATTTACTTGTCATGCATTTTTATTGGTTTTCTGCAAGGATAGTCCAACAATACCTGATCTGTAGGGCTCTAACTTTATAAATCAATGCCAAGCTCACATCCCTAAAAACCTGAAATTGATGGCAGGTGATAATGCTGATCTTTGAACAGTATTTTACAGATCAAAAAGTCAACGTTTCAGGTCAGAAAGACCTTTGTTAAGTAGATCTGAATATCAGTAGGGAGCGCATAGTGGATGCAGTGAGGCAATGATCAACTGTAAGAGTTATCAAAGCTTTCTGCAATGAAGCTTTATTCTTAATCCTTGTGCCCTGATAACCCCAAAAATATCCAGTTCACAAAAAAAGATTGATCTCTTACAGAATACCTCTTCCGACATAAGAATACAACAGAATGAGGTTCATTGGATGTGATGGCAAAGTTCCTATTAGACCCGGAGCACGCTCAGTTACAACATACCCCCTTGCCATCAGTGCGGGGAAGGCACAGGGTATCAGAGCTGTAATGATTTTTTTTTTCTTTTTGTTGTTGTTTTTGTAGCAACGTCTGAGCAGCTTAAAAGTTGGGGAAATATCTATATTGGCCAACTCTTTGAAAATGTTGGAGAGCAACAAAACTGTGGATATATTGAACTCCGGTATCTGGTAAGTCTCCGATTATAAATAAAATGCAATAGACAAGAATGTAACCCTGTAGTGACCAGCTTGTTTTGTAAATGAAGTCATATGAGGGCTTTTATTTTGTCCAACCATTTTTATTTTCCTGTCAGTGCCCCATGTTTGGGTTGCAGTTGAAGGGGTTGTTTTTATTTTGCCTGGGCAGGGGGATGTAAAAGCAATAAAGAACCTATACTCAACTTTATTGCTGCTCCTGTTCATGCCAGCTGGGATGTAGACAGTGCTTCAGCAGCAGTTACAGACTGTGGCAGACGTGCTGCTGGCATCCCCTTGTCTATATACAAATGGGTGTCGCAGCTGAACAGGAGCACTGACAGAGGAGAGCATGAGCTATTTATTGTTTTTACACCCCCACCAACCAACCCGCAGAGAGGTCTGTTTGCAACTAGGAGTTGTCTATAAGTCAGGTGTTCTTAACTCAGGGACTGCCTGTGTGTGTATATATGTGTATATAAAAATCTTTAATCCCAGGCAAACCCTTCACAGCTGCCACACGGTCATATATCCTATTTGCACATGCCCCTTGCCACGCATATTTACATATCAAACCACCTAGAAACACATAAAGGAATATCTCTTTATTTACGAGTATAATATCAGTATTGTGTTTCTTGCTGAAATGGAACTGGAGATATACACATCACATTTTTAGTTATTTGTCTGCAATTTGGGGCATCTATGTGGCATGAAAAAAAACATATCTCAGGAGCTGCTATGGTACTCTTGTCGCCTGGGTGTTGCTTCAATGAAGCCAGTGTTGTACACCCTTGTTTAATTGCAAATATGCTCGTCACCACCGAATAACTGTGCAATTGCTGGGAGATGTGGACCATTGGTAAGTATGGATGTTTCATTACTATTAATACTTAATGATAGGTTCCCTCTAAAATAATTTGATTAAAAAAATACTGTTTGAACATAATGCCTGTACACTGTATCATTTTATTTTCATACCTATTATATTGGTTTGTTTCCTCAGTTTACTAATAGAGCTCAAATGTGAAGACATTAAAGATGTCACATTACTTCAGAACCTGATGAGGATTGCTCCTACACATCTTAGACAGAAATTTGAGGTAAATAAATCTCCACAAAATTATTTGAAATATTTAGAGAGTAACTGTAAGGGTTTTTTTTCCATAGATCAATAGCTCATGGGATGTAGAACAACTTTGCCTATTATCTTTGTTACCTGTATGCAGAAGTTTCTTTGCTATACCCCTCAGATTACCTCAGAGCTGCAGTAGCTGCTTGTTCTGCCTGTGCTAACCAGCCTTGTAGTATAAACAAACTCTACAGACTCTGGGGAAGGGCTTCTGCTCCTTGCTCACAGAGGAGAAGGTCATGTGACATGACAGTGCTCTCTCTGTGTATGTAGCTCGCTGTGTTCAAAACTGTGGATACAGATGTCTCCTGCACATAACAGTAAGGTACAAGATCTCCCATGTTCCCTATCAGTCCCTCCATCCAGAACTTTCTGTGCACCTCATGCTGCTCCCCCCACCCCACCTTGTTATCAGCACTTTATGCACATTGCAGATAAGCTATTAACTCTTAGGCTATAGACTTCATGTAACTGGGTTACTTATGTTTTCACTTATTGCATGTTCCCTGCTCCTCCATGTGTTGGAGCTGCCAGGCTGTCACTATATAAATCCTGTATGTGCACTGTGCAGGGTTCAGCGGATTTACTTGTGGGTAACTAAATGGATTTAATGCTAAATTACTTTTAGAGAGAACACAAGGCATCATGGGATATGTGGGCAAGCTAACTGGCCTCAGCTTGAGGGCATAGACACTCCCACTGGTGGGAGATTTTTGTCAAACACTTTCAGAACAGAAAATGCCATAGCTTTGGAAAGAAAAGGGTGTGTTTGTTTTCAAAATCACATATAATTTGGTAAAATTATAGATACTTAACTGATGCGCTTTAAATGAGGATACATAACTTTTTAAACGGTGCATGATTTTTTTTCAGTATTTTTTTTTTCCATCCCATACTTCAGCAATCAGTAAATGTAAAAAGGAGTTTAATTTTCAGAATGAGTGTTGGATGGTGAGCACCTTCCTCCAAGTTCTCTTTTAATATGCCCCTGCTCTCTTTTAGGAAAAAGCTTTACAGATGGTTTATAGGTTCACGGTCCCTCAGTGCCTCCATATGTTTTCAGTTCTTGCTGAAGTTAACCTGCATTCTGAGAGTCTTCTGGATGCTTGTAGCCATAAACTCATTGGTAAGTTCAAGGTAACTGTAAATGAAATGGCTTCACCAATAATGAGTATTTTATACCAAAACCTTCTTTCCTAAACAGATATGAAGACGTGACATATTTTACATAATTAGCAGGTATATTGGATGTGGATCATTGTGATGAGAAAAGTATAACTTTTCTGCTATTTTAAGACATCCCATTAAAAACCCAACTCATGCTTCCCATTCCCTTGTTGCTCTGATAATTCCTGTGGATGCCAAAGGGTAATTTTGAAGATTTTTTTGTGGGGGGAGGGGTGCTGGAATTAAATGGTCAAAAATATAAAATTATACCTATTGCTCATATTTCTAATCTATTTTGAGTGAATGAAAAGCATCCTCAAAATACCCCTTTAACTCTTATATAAATGGAAATTGCAAATTGTACATTGTATAGTTTATATCTATAAAGGCAGAAACCTTATAGCATTAAATGTCTCTTTCATCTTAAGGTGCACCCTCTGCAGGTGGATGAAAGTCATCAAAGGAAATGCTTTAATTTTTGTGCATAGAGCATTGACAGCAGCTTCTTCATTTACTTTATGGTAAAAAAAAAGATTGGGGTAAATATCCAGAATACCCTTTTTACTAATTATTGATATCCTTCTCTTCTTATTTTAGATTGTTTGGATGAACTTTCCTGTAGAAGAATCATCTCCCTGACAGGTTACTGCTCAAAACTCTCATATTTTAATGAGAAACTGTTGTCTGCTATTGGAGATAATATAATGAATAACATCTATATGTGGGAGAAATGGCAGGTAAGATCAGCAGGAGGTGAGAAAGCACCTTTACCGTTTCCCGAAATAGTCACCAACCTCACTACAAGCTTTGAATAAATTAGAAGTAAGAGTAAATACTAGAAACGTCTCGACTTACTCTACTTTTTCACTCTTACTCAACTTTTTCAACTCGGAGAGGAGTCAGATTACTTAGGTGCTTTGTGTATGAGGGCGAGTCACTGTAAACATGTTTCCCCCCCAACAGCTTTGAGACAACTGCATGTTCAGTTTTACCTAATGAACTCTGACTCTCTGTTGAAAGGTGAGGTTGACTTTAAAGCGGTATAGTGAATAGCGTGCGGGAGCTTGGGGCAGGTGGAAGAATACTAAATAATCTTTCCATACCCACAACACCACTTCTGGTTACCAGTATTGGTGATCAAGTGATAAGTCACTGTTCTTACTCCTGTGACTGCTGCAGCACGTCAGTCATTTGGTAGCCAACACTTTTAGCCCAGCTGGAAGCCATGACCATGTGGGGTTGGATCATGGTAAATCTTTTTTTAAATTTATCTTCCTCCTGCCCATGCCCCCCAGGGGATGCACACAGAAAACATTAGCTTATCAGACCGGTCAGAACAAATATTTTACTGGATGCACTGGGCAATGTGCGGCCCTTTGGGTCACATTTCACTCAGTCTACTTATACTGTGATGATTTAAAAGCCATGTCTCCATTTAGGAGAAGGGCAGGGCATGTGCAGAGTCAAACTCTATAATACAATACAAATCCACAACATTCACAAATCAGTAGAATGTTGTCATTTTCCGGAAAGGTAATATGCCTAGAAAATGAATCAAGAAGAAATATAACACTTTTGTTGAGTGAGAGCTGATGATTTCACTTCTTGCCTAGTTTATGTTGCTGCCAATATCCCTAAGGAACTTACCCTGGTTCTTAACTAAAGGGGGAAATGTCACAACAAGTTTAGGAAAAAGAAAATGTTCCAGCATGAGACACACACGTTGGCAATGATAACCCATCTCATTCCCAATCCAGCAACGGAAGTCTTATAAGCAGAAATCCTTAGGTCCCAAATTATGCTGAGTGGGAACATTTGGGTTTTCCAGTTGGGCAGCTTTATGGCCCTAGAAAGTAGACATGACTGTTATTGGCCAGGTGGACATCTGGTGGACACAGATCATTGCTCCCTGATGAAGCCACAGGGAGTGTCTGTAATAGTTAAATAGTTAACACTCGTGATCGGTTGCAGCACTGATCAGGAGTATCAGCGGTGGGTGATACCCACCATGTATGAAAAGGACTCAGTCCGCCTTATGATGTACATGTACTTATCATTGCTTACAAACCTAATAATCTTTGAACTCTACTAGACCTTCTGCTTCACTGTACTACTTTCCACTGCTTTGCTACATCACCTCTCCATCTACCCTCCATATAGATTGAATAGTGATGAGCAAACTCATCAGTGTTTGGGTCCGTTGGCTTGTACCAGTCACAATTGTTAGCCCTTCAAATGGGTCTGCTGCCCCATTGGTAGATAACACCCCCAATTGGTGCTGCCATGTAAGTGCATCAAAACTAATTCAGGAAAATGGGGCAAAATGTACTCAGAAGAATGGCGGTGGGCATGCGAGCATGTAAAGGATAGCACCCATGATCACAAGTGTTACCATGGGGAGGGGAATAGGGTCCAACAGTGTTTTTGTGTATTTGTCTTCCTGCCCTGTGGTGGAAATGGAAATGATTTTAGACTTTTTTCATGACTTGCCCAAAGAAGAGGTGGGGTTAAAATTGTTACTATCTGAAAAATTGAGCATAATTTGGTGAACGTTTCTGGTGCAAACAGTCTTAAAATGTCTAAAAAACCATGCCATGATAAATGCCTGGTAAATCTTGTGCAGATTAAATGTATTTTTTAAACAGTGTTGGTTCATGTATATGCCAGTAGTATACTTGTCTGGCTAAGGATAAAAGCTGTGCTTTGTTTCCTCCTCTTCGCAGATCTCTGCAGTTCTGACTAGTATGGCATTCCTCCGCTTCCGATATGTTCCACTACTGGATTACTTCGCTGATAAAATTATTGAGGACGTGGAGTCATTGAAAACGTACAATTTAATGACCGTGTCTAAAGTGTTTTCTATTGTAAACCACCTTCCTGAAGAAAGAGGAAAGTAAGTAGAATATGTGTCTCAACTAACCCGTTAAAGGATAACAAAATAACACATCCTCTAATTCACTGTTATGAACAGAAATAAAGCATTTCACAGTTATAAGTCCAACCGGTCTCTATCAGTCCTGGTGTATACAGTTTAGGTTGCCACCAGGATATGATGGTAAATTAGAAATCTAGAGTCAGGTAGGACACTTTTGGGGGGATTTATCAAGTGTGTAAGAGCAGAACTGTTCTAATTGCCCATGGCAACCAATCAGTGCTCAGCTTTCACTTTTCCACAGCTGTTTACAAAATTAAAGCTGAGCCAGGATTGGTTTCCATGGGCAACTACAACAGTATTACCTCAGACACTTTTGGTAAATCTCCCCCATTGTTCTCCTGTCTGACGCTGCACTGAGCTCCTCTCTGCATTGGCCCCTTCTTTTTGCATTTCAAGACAAGCTCACACAGAGACTTCCTGCCGGCAGGCAACAGTGTGAGGAGACTTACTCTACCAGCTACAGGCAGATAAGGTCTTTATGAAGGAGAGGGAGGCACACAGTGCTGAAAGTGCATGTTAAGGCCGAGATGTAACAGCTGAGAATGTCATTGTGTAATATGCATCTAAAGGATCTCATCTCTGATCTCTCTTTCTGTGTGTCAGATACTAGTAAATGTTAAGAAGTGGAATGAAAGTGTATATAAGCCTAGACCCTGATAATCTAAGCACATTGTCACCACATTCTAGAATTTATACTGACTATCGCTTAGTGGTAGGAGCTAAAACAGCAATAAAACTAAATAAAATTCTGAAGTAAGAGGTTAAGCATGATCTTTATTGTATAAATATCACTAGGGGATTGATATGGGAATGGAGAATTTTCTTTCATGGGCAAACCCCCTTTAAAGATAAAGTAGCATCAAAATCCATCATGATAAACCAGGGGCATTTACTCATAGATCCAGGTACTGTGACTGTGTATTCCTATTATATTTGTTATGCATGGCCACCTTCCTTCTAAAATCAACTTTTACAATTATGCTTATGAACTAAAAAGGGCATTACCAAAGCCCCACAGTGATGCAGATTCACAGGGTGTTACAATGAGCAGGACATGTCTCAGACAACCGCTTGTTTCCCCCCTCCCTCTGCCTGTGTAATTTAGCAGCACCTGGATCTATGAGTATGTGCCCCTGGTTTATCTTGCTAGATTTTGATGGTAGATTTTCTTTGAATGACGCAATGTTTTTCAAATATAGTGAACACCCATGTAATGTTTTTGTTATAGATTCTTGGAGACTTTGAACACTGCACTGGATTCACTTATGAATAGTATGAAGAAAAAAGACCTTCTAAGAACAGTGTACAATTTGTGTTTACTTGGATTGGTTCCAGCCGCTGCCATCCAGAAACTTCTAGAAGACAAAAGCCTGTATAGTGAGTTTGTGAACTTCTTACTACACTACCCCCTATGAGAGAGGCTACACACGAGGAGGAGTGCCAGCTCAAAAAATATTTAGCTCATCAAAATTGTAAAGTTAACCATTGTTGCACCACAATGTGATTGTACCTTGTAGTAAGGGCAAACTTCCTACATCATGACGTATAGTTACTTACCATTTATTGCCTGCAGAGACTCGGAGGTTGGGCCCTTGGGGTGTGAGCTTAAATTTGGCACTGACCATCAACACTGTTTAACCCATTAGACACTGGGGTCACTACTGACCATGGCATCTAAAGAGTTTTTAAAAAGTGGCCTCATCATCCAATCACTATCCCCACCTCTAACCAGTACGGTAAAAAGGGTAGCCATGTTACAGCCAATTGCTCCTTAGGTTCAATCTCCAACATGACCTAAAAGACTGGCTGGGTAGGTATTACAGTTTGTTCAGTTTATCAAGTTTTCTAGTCTCCTCCTGTGACAAATAAAAAAGTCACATTTTTATTCTAGCAAATATTAAGTTAAAATCTGAAAAACATCAAAAACACAACCTGTGCTATCGCCATGTCTCTAACGACCATGCACTATGTTTTAAATAACTTTATAATATATCTTATTCAATATCTCCGTGTCTGCTAATCTGACTGTAACTATGCTGAATTGTGTTCTGCTAGCAAGGCAGAATCTCGCAGGGGTCTTGTATTACTTGGGGTTTATAAATAAATGTAAAAGTACATGATTGCTCCCGGGCTCCAGTGTGTGGGGCTCACTTCAGACACTACGTGCCCTCAGGGGTATCAGTTGTGATGTACCATGCAATACTGAGGCTTCTATGGCACTGAGGGTTTTTCAGGTTTCCTAAAGATTACCGTAACTCTTTACACATCTGGATAGAATTTCACATGATAACCCTGCTCTTAAAGAAGCCAAGTCACTAGAAAATATTTCCAATATTATTATTAGAAGACGATTTTCTTTAAACTAGTCAAAGCAACGAGAAAAGGCTACAAATGTGCAATTTAATGTGCAATGCAGCACCTATGTTCACTGCAATGGGATAATTATTTTATCTAAAAATTGCAATCCACAGTAAATTATATGATGTTTTAGTTAACGCAGCGACATTCACGGATTGCAAAGCCAAGAAATAAAAGGTAAGGCTGAGTATGGCAGCACAGAGACTGCAGGGAAAAATGAGTTACTTTCATTTAACTACTTAGTTACTACTATTGGCTATACAACTATTAGTTACTACTCAGGATAACAAAATAACACATTCTGTAATTCACTGTTATTTACAAAAATACAGCATTTCACAGATATAATTCCAACCTATCAGTCCCAGTGTACACAATTTTGGTGGCCCCTAGACCTGACCCTGGATCTTCTGATGCTCCACTGATCTTAGTTGCTCTCTGCCTCTAGACCCATCCCTTGTATTCTAGGACGCGCTCACACATACACACTGACTTCCTGCCTGCAAACAACATCGTGAGGAGAGTAAAGCTACAGACAGATATAATCTTTATTCAGGGGAGGGAGAGGGAGGTATATGGCATGCTGTGTATGTCATAGATGTGATAGTCGTGCTGAGATGGTCATGTGCATCTCATGGATCTCATCATCTCTCTTATCTGTCTCATCTCTCTTTCTATATGCCTGATAATCTAACCACATTGTCAGCTCACAGAACTAGAGGGATCATAATGTGTCTGCTTAGAGAGCCCCACCAACACTGTAGATAGGAGCTAAAACAGCAATAAAACTGAGTAAAATTGTAAAGTAAATAGTTAAAATGCTCTTTATTGTGTAAACATCACTAGGTGATTGAAATTTGAGAATCTTCTTCAATGGGCGAATCCCTTTTAAAGGGAACCTGTCACCACATTTTTCACAAATACAGGTAGTGGCAGGTTCCTTTAGAGCTCTAGTAACTATCTGACACCCTGCTTTAAGCTAAAAATAGTTTCCCTCAGATCCCCATAAAATCAGAGTTAAAATCTTGTCTAGTATCTATGCATCTTTGGAGAGAGTCGAGGGGCGTGGCCTAATGTCATGTGACCAGGGTGACATCACAGTTCCTTAAGCTACTTAACATTCGTAAACTGTACCCCACGTACATATCTGACCACATAAAACAATCACAGCAGCCTCTACTGCTTGAATTGACTTCTACTTCTCTCCATGCAGGCTGCTGTGATTTCATGTGATACAATATGCTGTAATTTCATGAGATATATGCTTGGTGTACAGTTTTCTAATGCTAAAAAGTTGTAGGACCTGCAGTGATGTCACCCTTGTCACATGACATTACACAGAGATGGGATGGAGAGGGGCTGCTGGATTCAGCCCGAGGAGCTGAATACCAGGTAAAACTATGAAGTTGAGTATATGGGGATTTCAGGGGAACAATTTTTAGCTAAAAGAAAGGTGTCAGTTAGTTACTAGGGCTCTATGAGAACCTGTCGCTACCTGTATTTGTGAGAAATGTGGTGACGGGTTCCCTTTAAGTTCTTGTCAGCTGTACTGTACTGATCCTGGGCCCTCTACCTTTCCTGGTGCAGCTCTAATACAAAAACAAAAGATCCCCCAGAGCAGACTAATACAAATACTGTAGACCCTCTACCTCAGAGCATAGAACTACTAATCATGGAAACCCCCAGGGCAGACAGAAAAAATTCTTTTTTTCCTGGTTCCTTTTCTGCTCCCTGCACTACTCTGCAGCTTCTTGTCTCCACCATGTGCCGCTCTGCTCTGTGCCCCACGTAGTGTCTGGCCCCGCGCAGAGCTGTTACAGGAATGTAAGAGGACAGCTGACAAGTACTTACCAGTCCAGGATCCTCTCCTGTTCCTCTGGGCTACTGTGTGTCCTTAGAACAACACATCCAACCACCATCAGTAGTCAGGACACAGAGCAGTGGTAAATACTTCTAAGCGGCACTTACCGCTACCTGGTCTCCTACACCAATGAATGTTACCAAAAGTTTTTGAAGCGCTCATTTGACAACTAGGTGCGGTTCACAACTCATGGCTTCACATGCTACATGTGGCCCATCAGAGCGTGTTGTACCTCCTCTTCAGGGCTGATGGTTTTAGAGATGAATGTGGCTGCACTTTGTGTGCAGGAATAGAACAGACATTTATAGGGAACCTGTCACCACATTTTCAAATACAACTAGTTACAGGTTCCTATGAAACCCTAAGTAAATGTTTCCCTTCTTTTAGCTAAAAATTGATTTCCTCACTTCCCCATAAAATCAACTTTGTTATCACTTGGCATGTCCTGTTCGGCCGACCCCTCCCATCTATTCCTCCCATGCCTAATGCCTCCCCACCATTTAGCAGGTCCCTAAAATGTAAGCTTTGGCAATTTTCATTAATGTGACAAATCCCAAAGTTCTTAGCCTCATAAGATCATAGAAAAAAGGGCAGCAACATAAAGCAGACGTTTTTCAAATGTTAGTTATCACATTATTTTGGTGGTCTGACTATCTGCCTTGAAAGCAGATCATTTACAACTTTGAAAATTGAGAATTTGGAGAATTTTTTTTTAAATTTTAAATTTTTTTGTATAACTAAATGCTATTTTTCAACTAACCTGCAGTAATATGTGTCATGAAAAAACATTCTCAACCTTATCAGGATTTGGTAAAGCCATCTAAATTCATGACCACACATAGCTACACATCTCCATCTGAAAACGGTGCTTGGTCAGGAAGGTGAAAACTGGCTTCGGCAGCAAGACGTTAAAGGGGTTCTCCAGTGGTAGCAGATTAGGTCCTATCCACAAGAGACCCCATCAAGGCCCCATCACTGAGACCCCCACTAATCAGCAAGTAACTTGCTATGACGGGAGAACCCCTTTAAATCCTCACGTATGTAAAATCGCTTAAAAGTATCTTGTTGTTAAAGCTGTCTTTGTTTTTCCCCCCCAAGGCACACTGGACAATGTTGAAAAGTCATATCTGGGCCATATAAAACTCTGCTGGTTACTGGAATCTGGTTCAAGACCCTATTCGATAGAGAATTTAGAGAATGTTAAGGCCAACCATAGTGATTCAGTTATGATGTGCCACACGTTTCTGAAGAACTATTTTACAGATCCATGCTTGTACCAAGAAAACATGCAGTTTCCCAGCAGCTATTTTATAGGTGGGTACAGATGGTGCGTGCTGTATTGAAAAATGTATGATGATAAGCCACCACAATACACCTACCTCCCAGTCTACGGATTATTCATTTATTTATCCATGTCTTTTTGGCCAGATTTTGTATTTACATTGGATACGAACCAGAGAAACTTGATTCCAATGGGAGATGTGCAGAAATTAGAAAATTCTCAAAATATTACAAGGTAAGAAACTGTTGTTAGCCTGCATTAGTTATTTACTGTATTTTTATGTTTTAAGTATAATCATATTTTCTATTGTTTATAGACTTAAAGAATAGCAATTTCTTTGTGTCACTGAAATGAATGAGAAGATGTAGAGAACAATGAGTAGGACATTATGTTTCCATTCAGGTTACCAGGAAAGGGCAGGCTATATTCCATTCATAGAAGTGTATGGAGTCCAATTAATAGGAAAAAATGAATGCAGCTACACATTTCTCCAGTCCTAGCTCCTAATAGTGGAGTGTTGTTTGTCCAGAAACAGCCTTATACCTATTGTCCCTTTTTGCTTGATCTCTTTATTCCAAGTTGTGTACGTACATGGTGATTACAGCGACCTGGAACCAGGACGTTACAACACGGGCAATCACTTGTGAGTGACAGTCACGTGCTGGAACAGACGGGATCAGACAAAAACCTAATGTTTCAACCATTTAACCACTTATTTTCCGCAGTCAATAATAACGATGTGGTGGCAAAAAAGAGAAAAGGCTCCCGAGATATGATTGCAGGGCACAACCCTGAGACAAAGCAAAATACATTTATTGAAAATGAAATGGAACTACCAAAACCTGGTGGTTTGTGATTCAGACCAGTCTTATTCTGAATGTTTATATGTTGTCAATAATTTCTTTCTATTTTTCTGGGACAAAGAAGAATCACTGGGAAGACTAGAAGCCCTCATACTGTTTTTTGGTAGCCTTAAATATTGGGTAGTCGAAAAATCCATTAATTTCAATTCCTTAGGTTTAAAATCTCCAGTGTTTTATTATTTTATATCCAGGGATCTCGCATGTCTGGGTTATACCCTTTCCTCACACCTGTGGAATAACTTTTATATTAATAAATATACATCTACAAGAGAACTTTCAGTAATAAGTTTTTGTTTTCATTTTTCAGAATTGCTGTATTATGCTGCACTGCGGGGTCTTTTACTTTGGGAAATCTTCACCCAATAGGAAAAATGGCAGTAAAAATAAGGCATTTAAGATCACTTGGATTCCATGTTGTGGTGGTGAGTGTTAACAATAGTGAGAGAATGCTTTCACTCAATATTACACTGTTCAGAAAACTAGTAGAAAGCATCACAGTAACTCACCTTTATGTTTTCAAGGTTCCCGTGCACCAGTTCATTATGCTGTCGGAAGTGAAGAGGGTAGAGTTCCTGAGAGAAAACATATTAATGGAGATCCCCAGCAACCAGAAAGCAAATGAAATCCAGCAGATTTCTGGTGTAGAGACAGATTACTGAAAATGTCATTTATAAGTATGACGTTTAATGGATCTTTATACCAAGGGGGTCCCCAGGATTTCGGATGACTTGTATCATCCTTGCAGTTTATCTTCAACCTATGAAATATTTCTACAGTCTTTAATTATTTAATATACATTGGATGAATTAAATTTTTTTCTATTTTAGATGTTTGTTTCTGTGTTATCTCTGTATAAAATGTAGTTTTATATAATTTATTCAGTATTAATATTAAAATCAACCATGTGAGGGCTGTCACAAAGCTGAAAATAATTCAGTACGTGCCCCCACGGTAGCCACGAGTCGCAGTGTCCCCCACAATAAGGGAAAAAAAGTCCTACTTTCCTTCCCCCACAGCAGCATCCTTCCTACGCATCACTTCTGCCACCTTCAGAATCACGTACAGATTTTGCATCCTAAAAATTCCCTCTAACCTTTTCAGGTGAAGGTTTTCAGTGTAACTATCTCTTAACTGCCCATTGTTTCATTACATTTTACATAACTTGCTGTTTCCTAAGAAGTAGAATTTGTTCAGTTATATATCCTGGGTCAATTAGTATTTAAACAGTTTTACTCATCGTACTGATCACATTTTGACATCTTGAGACCAATATTACCTCTAACAATTGAGCAGTACCTCCCTTCAAGCAGGATGTTATAATGCGGAATTGGCCACAGAGTGTCACCAGCAGGTCGCAATAGAGATCCGCTGGAAGATTCACTGAAAGGCATGAAGAAGTTTAGCCGCTTTTTAAACAGGGCCAGTAAGTTTGGATTTTTCCCTTACGTCCCCCATGACGGCCCCACCTGGAGGATGACCCTTTGACTTCTGTGGGGACAGGAAGCAGAGAAGTTAAAATGCCCCAGCCCGGCATTCGTACTCCAGTGTCTTCCTGTCCCTACACAGGGCAGGGAGCAGAGATGAGTCTCTCCTCACTTCCTCCTCCGGGTGGGACAGTGGGGGAAGTGTTAAAATAACACGTTGTACGTCCTCCCTGGCTCCGATGGGGGACTGTGTGTCCGCCTCTGACTCTGCGCAGCTCCAGGGTACCCGGAATTCCGGAGCACATGTCGTGACTCAGGTTATGTGCACCGGCTGTTTGAATGACGACTTCCGGTCACACTGGAAGTGACGTATCGTTACTCCAAATGGGGTGGTAAGTTTAAAATCTCGGTCGCAGGTAGTCCCTCTGTCTCTGAGGTCTAAGATTCATCCACCACTAAAATGCTCGAGTGCTCGTTACTCAGGTCGAACTTTTCCCGATGCTCGAGTGCTCGTATCGAATAACGAACCCCATTAAAGTCAATGGGAGACTTGAGCATTTTTCACTGAAAGAACACATTGAAAGAACACTGAAGAAGAACACATTGCAGATGTTTTCACTGAAAGAACACATTGAAAGACCACAGTGAAGAACACATTGCAGATGTTCCGTACATCTGCTAAATTATCGGAAGACACGCGCGGCGAACGATGTTCTTTACAATAGTATATGTTTCCATACATCTGCAATGTGTTCTTCACACGTTATGTTCTTCACATACTATTGTGAAGAACACCGTTCGGCGCGCGTCTTCCGATAAGTTAGCAGATGTTCGGAACCTCTGCAATGTGTTCTTCACTGTTCTTTCTGTGCTCGGGCTGGGCTGTGATCAAGGGTCGGACTGTTGGTCCTGCTCCAGCCCAGCCCGCTCCGCTCCAGCCTCCACTTCAGCGCCCGCTCCGCTCCTCCATGCCCGCTCCGCTCCTCCATGCCCATAGTACTTTATTATTAGCTTAATAATCATTGTCATTTCTTCAGGTCTAGAAGGCCATAATAAATTACTTTTCTATTTTGAAAGCTTTTAGCTACTTTTCTTTGTGTCTAAGCTCGGAAATAAAAACCTGTTTTGCTACATTAAGCCAAGTATTTATATAACTCTCAATGTGTGCCTCACAAAATTTACTGAAATCTTATTCTTTGCAGAACAAAACATTGACCTTTATGGTTTCTATTGTGCACAATATGATTATATTAGTTGCATACAATGTTAAAGGGGATCATGTTAGTTTCATACGAAGCTGTAGAAGATCGCAGCATTTGATTGCCGGTTATACCTCATCTCAAAAAAGAAAGCCAAATCTCCTGGCTACTCATAGTATATTAGTATCCCTAAATTTCTCTAGTGCCAAGCATGTGCTGTCCTTCTTACTTGTCCTCCATGCCCGCTCCGTGATGCCTGGGACGCGTGTCTTCGGCTAAGTTAGCAGATGTTCCGGAACATCTGCAATGTGTTCTTCACTTAAATGATCCTGTGTTCACTGTTCTAATTGTATTCGTCACTATTCTTCACTATCTTTTCTTAATTAAATGCTCGATCTCGAGCAGGGGATGCATGTTAATAAGCCATTTTAAACTATAATTTATAGGTTCCTATGGAATTCATAGTATATAAGGCTGGAAGGAGACGCAAGTCCATCAAGTCCAACCTATCTATCTTTCCTAGCATGATCCTTTCCATGGAGGCTTCTATATCAGAACCCCTATCCACGGCTCCTGTAAGTGTCCAATTGATATTAAAGGGGCAGAGGCTCTATTTCTAATGTGTATGTATGTATATATATATATATATATATATATATATATATATATATAGTTACTTTGGCCCAGAACGTGACTCCATCTTAGAAAATCTGGCACATAAGAAGAAGGGGTTCTCAGAGGGTAAAAATATACCAAAGAAGCAGGCTTTCAGGACTATAGGGACAAGAAAAGGCAAACAAGGTCGTGGAGCTATCTTAAAGGAGGTAGAGGTTGAGGCTTCCTCTTTAGTTCCAGTAACTCCATTCCCTTTAGGAAGCAATGACACCAGAGTGGGAGGAAGGTTACTAACATTCTATGCCCAGTGGAACAACATAACATCCAATCCATAATAGGACAAGGTTACAAATTTACCCTTACCAAGTTACCATCTCAAAAGTCATCTTGCCCAATATACTAGGAAGTTCAGAAACCACTTCAGATGGGTGTAATTTCACCTGTACCCATGGGAAAACGGACACTTCTAACCTCTGTTCCTCATCCAGAAACCCAATGGGACCTACAGAATGATTTGCAACCTCAAGGAACTAAACCATCATCTTTTGCACAGAAAGTTCAAGATGGAGTACGTAAAATAGATTTAAAAGATGCTTATTACCATATTCCAATTTCCCTTCCGTCAAAGTAATTCCTGAGATTTGCAATAGTCTCACCAGAAGGAGAACACCTATGCCTTCTTGAGAACCCCACAACTACTAACAGAATTAGACATTCAATTAAACTCTCTGTGGCCCCCTGGGACTTCTCCTTAGTATTAAACTTTCTTACTGGGCCTCCATTTGAACCACTTGAGTCAGTTATCCATAGCAATTTAACTCTCAAGAAAGCCTTCTTAATAGCAATTACTAGAGCAATAAGCATTTGGGAGATTCAGGCTTTTTCAATAAATGAACCATATTGTCTAATTTCTGATGACAGGATCAGACTAACGCTTGACCCAAACTTCATTCCCAAGGGTCTGCACATCCTTTCACTGCAATCAGGAGGTGGTCCTTCCTTCATTTTGCCAGAACCCAAGATCTCCCAAAGAAGTTGCCTGGCATTATTTAGATGTAAGGAGATCAGGACTCCGGTACATAGAAGTCTCTAAAGTCTGGCGTAAGGACTCTAATATTCTTCATTTTCAAGGGAAGAACAAAGCCAAAAAACCCTCACTTACAGGGCTTGATTATCCACATCCGATACGACTAGTGTCCATAACCCAATTAAAATCCCCCATCAAAAATCCTGGGAATTCCCAAACTTTGACAAAATTGTATAAATATTTACCAGCCCATTTAAAGAAGTTCTTGGAGGAAGATATATTCCCATTGATTAGCTGTAACAGTTATAAAATGTGTCTGCAATTAAGCCTTAGTGTTATTCCTTGTTCTTATGACAACCCAACATGTTTAACATCCAATTGTCATAGAGACCAAAATAATTCTGTCTGGGGATACATTTATAAAATATACATTTCCGACTTATATACAAACTCAACTAAAGAACAAACCTGCAGAACCTTGTACGTAACCCGGGGACTGCCTGTATATAGGGGCAAAAGTCTTAAGTAGAACTTTACTAGATCTCACAAAACCCTGCAACTCTGCTTGGTTCTAGAAAATCCTGCAATCACATGAACTCTGGGTTGTAAGATGCTGTAAATGTTCTGGTCTTGGCTGAAAACCAAAAGCGTATCTGTGCTGTGTTACTTTCTGTATGTTCTTGCTTCTTTGGTCCTTGCAATCTGTTGCATGAAGTACACTGGCCCCTGCTCTTCACCTATATGTCCTTAGGGGGGTGCTGCTGTTCCATGATTATGTTTCTAAGCAGGGTCTTGTCTTTCATGCTTATTCAGAAAGTGCTCACCCAGGAAAATAGCTTTGCTCTCACTTTAAGAAAGTCTTATATGAAAGATGACTTATAACTGTTTAAGCCTTGTCCTCTGAGAATAGCATAAGAACATCTGCAGCTTAACCCAATGTGATCTTTTTAGCAGGGTGTCTTGCCCACGTAATGTGGCTGGTTACCTTGAGAGTAACTTATCAAATGCAATTAGAATTTCAATTTTTAGACAAAATTGTGTTTCGCTTTTAAATTGTGGATATTTTTAGGTACATTTTTTAACGATATTTGAATATATATATATATATATATATATATATATATATATATAATATTAGAACAGGATACTAAAAATTCAGACTGATTGAGGCTGGGTAACTTCATTGAAAACAGCAGTAGATGAGCTGAAGTAACACTAGGCTACTAAACAGTAAGATACGCTGTTCTTCTGGGCTTGTGATGATTCCAGTGCTGGAGGCAGCCAATTGTTGGGAGACTTGGTGATGGATTTTGATGACCTACTTGAAGTATAGGTCATTTATATTAACTTGGAAGCCCCTTCTGAAGTGGGTCTACCAGATACCAAACCACTCCAAATCTTAGTCAAGTAGGCGAAGATCTAGGAGAATTATGAAATCTACAGAAGATATCAGAAACAGTGGATACGATTTTATAAATCTATTGTCGTGTGGAGTGTAAGATCTTGTGGATTTTCACTGTAGAAATCTGTGGTATATCTGCAAAAATTCAACGTGTTCTATGGTTTTTATTTTACTGTTGATTCACTGCACAATTGTGGTAGAAAAAATAGGATATTTTTATCATTTGGATATATCTAGGAGGGTGTAAATTGCAAAGTATTGGTAAGTAAATAAATCCTATCAAGTCCACTCGTAGTAAATGGCTATTTGGGGTTTTCTTGCTATTGTGAAAGAAATGAATTAATGACTCTGATAATGTTTTATTTTTGCATTACTAAAAATATCCCTGAGGACCAGGGGTGTAATTTGGAGGGATGCGTCTTTCCCAGACCAAGTTGCCCATGATCTTTTCCTCTTATGAAGAGACAGGTTTAGGGTCCAGCAGTTTCAAGTTACACCTTTTGTCAAAACACTTGATTGTTTTTAGCTGTTTAGCTTGAAAGATGAAGATTCCCTTTTCTATAGAGGTCACAGCTGAATATGGAGCTTTGTGACTATCTTGACTTTACACATCAATCAAAATTGATAACATCAGTGAGTAATCGGGACAAATATTTTAATCATATTCAAGCTTGATCACCAAAGAGGCCTGCCAAGCAGCATAAGGGGAAGAATCTCTTAACTTCATTCTCTTAATTTGTGCTTGTCTGACTTAACTGAGCCTCTGTCCATTAACTCATTGGGCTGCACGAAGCGTTTTACAAATTAGCATGATAAAGGTATATTGTCCCAAACCAACTCATGTGCTGTGCACAGATGTCAAAAGAAAAAGAAAGTCAGGAGCAGCAACTGACGCCACGATTCTAATCCCTCTGCTGCAATAAGCGGAACAAATACATGATACTGTCCGAAACGTATTAATAAAATTATTTCAATATCAAGAGAAACACAGCTTCGTTACATGTGAACAATAATCATTTATTTCCAGAACACAAGATCTTAGTCACAAATTGCATCTCAGTGGTGTTTTCTGTAAATCTGTATGAAATTCTGATTGGTTAATATTGTTTATTAAATATTATCCCTTGTATATATGTATATTATTTTTTCTGAACATACTATGATTATGACAGTTATAGTAAAGTACATTGAGGACATTTGCGTGCTGCTGTCTATAGTGACACACATGGATTGTGTATGTAGGAACTTCTGGTCTGTTAGCCACAATGTACACTGAATGTATTACTGGTTTTTGCAATGTTCCTTTAAAGGTTAGGTCCACTTTAAGGCTTGTCATTGGGCACAGACTGGATAAAATTTTCTAATGTAATGCCTTTAACAAGTGAGAGGTATTGTTAAGGAGAACCGCTATCTGTCATACCGGCAGATAAAGGGTGTGTGGTAAAAGGGATTTGTCTGTAGTAAGCAGCAGTAGCCGGTTTAGTCTATATTGGCCTAGCCAGCATAGACACTTTTGTAAAGTCTGTACTGGGTCTCTTCATACACCCCTTTCTGCACCATGATATTTCTGTACGGTCTGGTGGGGCAAGGGGTTGAGAATGGTTTAAGAATTGTCAGGTGCCTGTCTATTTGTGAATAAAGGTTTAACATAAACATCTATGTTGGAGTAAAGCTGAATTATGCATAGCATTAAGATTTAAGAACCATACATTCCAATCTGTAAAATGTAAAGGAAGCTCATGATTCAAGACATTATTGTGATTTAGGTATCAGCTGGTAATTACTCGTGTGCTTTTTATGATGATTTCATCTTAAAGAAAATAATCTAGTTGTCCTCAACTTCTGTGCTTTATGTTTGTGCTTTCCCTAAAATATACAATGAGAAAAGGTCAAGAAGTAAGAGTTCTCCTTACGGAGACTGGAAATTAAGGCTGCCTTGTTGGAGTATGGAGACTTATAGAAATTGATGCTCCACTAGGGCATTCTGTAAAAAATATGCAAATAAGTTTTCCAGGATAGGATAAGAAAAACCGTGCCTCTTTTAGCTACTTTGTAAGGATGGTCATATGAAAAACTATAAAATAACAACTTTTTAAACTGGAAAATAAAGAGTCATCTTTAAAAATTATAAATTAATAACATGAAGTCAATCTCCATTCAAAAACAGTCCAACCCTTAGAAAAGTTATAGTTCTTAGGCTACATGTGCCGTGAGCGGCCGTCAATTCAGGGCTGAAACGGAACCTAACCTATCTTTTGTGAGGCGGCGGTGCAGCCGCCAGTGCACGATGCAATGAAGGGTAAGGATTGTGACTGGAGATTGACTATTTAATTTTGCTTTTGGCTCATTTTATTTATTGGCTGTATTCATCATGTTATGTCAGTAGTACAGTTGTTAAGACTGCAGAAAGAAAAGTGTATATATGTAAACTCCCGCACTTTGTTGATGCCTGGTTTCCGAAATATTTGTCATTCACATACTCAATAATTGTCAAGACACCAGCCATGGTTTCTTCACATGTAGGTTGAATTTGGTCTTCTGGCAATATAAAATGGTAAGTACCATTGTCTCTTAATTCTATAGTGTAAGAAAACTGAACTCCTAAGTCATGGACCCAATCTTGAGATGTTCCAGAGGCTTCATCTGAAATACAGAAGACAGATGAGGTAATGTAAAAATGCGTTGACATCAAGTAATGTAGAAATAGAAATTCTCACATGGTATGGATGGAAAAGTTTTATCCCAATGAAAGCATTTGGGTTACTAAATAGTAGTGTACACAGAAGAGAGGAGATCTTGTGGCAAGAATTGAATTTGGCAACATAATGGAGGGCTGTTTAGATATCTGTGGTGGGAAAACCATGAAAAAAACTGCATCCACTGTCATTCCTTATATTTGTAGTCTTTACACAGGGATATTCCACAAAGATTTTCATAGTCCCCTAAAAAATTGAACCTGAATAATCCACATGCAGTTAGCTGACCATTAGTGATATCTATAAAAATAGATTTACATATAAATTTTAACTGGAAATGATACAGAACTCTGGTAAATAAATAAAATAAAACATCGCTTCTAACCCTATAAACATTTTTTTCAAAAACTCTCGTACACCTAAACCATAAATTCTCATATAGGAGGTGGGGTACATTTTGATTTCTGTTAATGTGCACATTTAACTGATCACTGGCGGTAGATGTTTTTTTTTTTTTTAGAATCAATAATACCTTAAAAACATCATACTCCTTTACTTCTCTGTGGATTTACTTACATAGGAGATTGGCAAAGCTTCCCACTCGATAAACTGTTCCATGCTTCTTCTTCAGCTCTGAAGCTGCCTTCGATGCCACTGTTAACTGTGAAAAATACAGATCATGCCTCCAGTGACCACCATATACTAGAGTGATGTGCCATGTTACCCATTTATCAAACCAAGACAGTACAAGCTTGCAAGAATATTCTAGATTAAAAGGTGTGTAAGAAGTAATAAATGCCATGAGGAAAGCAGCAGGAAACATCAGAGGCGATACTGTAACTTGTCAACAGAAAACAACTCCAACTTTTACAATAGACATTAATTTTCATTCCACCTTGTGTTTCCTCTGGTCATACAGGTTGTGTAAATGTAACCTTAGCACACAAGTAGTTTTACGTTGCTTTCTTGCTTACCAGACTATTATTAAGCAGTATTTATCTATATGGCTGTTGCTTAATTTGCATTGCTCTACTGACGGACTCACTATCCTATACTGTAGGTACTGTACATACTGTGGAAAATGCTCAAGCCTACTGAGGTCAGCGGTATACTAGATCTTTTTTGCATTATATTATCATAATTCTACTGCTATCCTTATTGTTTTGATTGATATTAATAACCAAAGTAATTTGGATGTCATAGATTTTGTTGAACGGTATTTTAGGTGCAGTCACATACAGGATTTCATTATACTTTTCAGATTCCTAGCCTTTGAATGCTCTTCATTGCTACCATTATCAGTCTTAGCTCCCTACTTTTCATATTTTACACTTTTATTACCTTATATACGCGAGTATAAGCCTAGTTTTTCAGCACAAAAAATGTGCTGAAAAACCCAAACTCGGCTTATACTCGAGTCAAAAAAATAAATATATCTAAACTCCCCTTTCCGGTGACCTCTGTATATCTTCTGTGCGATCTGTCCGGCAGCGGCGGCAGGCTATATACACTGGGGCAGGGGCTGGCAGGCTATATACACTGGGGCAGGGGCTGCCAGGCTATATACACTGGGGCAGGGGCTGGCAGGCTATATACACTGGGGCAGGGGCTGGCAGGCTATATACACTGGGGCAGGGGCTGGCAGGCTATATACACTGGGGCAGGGGCTGGGAGGCTGTGACCAATGCATTTCCCACCCTCGGCTTATACTCGAGTCAATAGGTTTTCCCGGTATTTTGTGGTAAAATTAGGGGCCTCGGCTTATACTCGGGTCGGCTTATACTCGAGTATATACGGTACCATGAAAATGCACATAATATTCTTTGAATATTCAACCTGTAAATTTATCATGCCGAAAATACTGAACCACTTTCTGTTTTCTAGATGCAACTTAGATGCAATGTAACTTCTCAAATATCAGATACTATCTGCAAATACTTCTCATGAGACTGTAAGGTACACAACTGTAAAATATTACATAAAATAACAATTCGGGATTATCTTTTCATGTATTTATGTTGTGCCAACTTTTACCACATTCCACTGATTTCACTACTATTTCTCAAAAATCAGACTCCCCTTCATTTTTTTGTAGCTGCATTAGAATCTGCTAATCTCTCGTTTAACCTTAAATTATCTTCTAGATGCAGGCAGAACAAGAACGTCCTTGCCATTCGAGCTTTGGATGACTCCAAGCATTAAAAAAGTTTTGTCAATATTTCAGTAAAGTCAGACAAAAAGTTTAATTACCGTTTCATTAAAGTTCTTCGGAAGATCCTTAGAGTAGCCATATGCAGTTAAGATGTACTGACTGTATGAGTGTATTGTCAAAAAGCAGATCAATTCTGACTTAATTGTTTCCATAAAATTGACTACTGCCTTAGTTTCTGGTTCAGAAACTGGTGATTCCCCACAGTATAAATTACTTGTACAATTTGTGGATGATCCCAAACCTGAAAAAGATACAAGATGAATGGATAAGAGTAAAGAATGAGTTGTGCTGCATTAACTATACTTCCAAACCTGTTCTTAACCCAGTAAAATCGACAATTTTTGCACCAACAGTCCAATCATAATAGTTTGATGAACACTTTTGTTTTCTTGTATTTTGCATTGATTGCTATTGTTATGGTGATCTTCCCCATACATAGTGCCAAAAGCTCTATAGTGTGGGGACATTTGTAATCTGTGTAAAGTTGTATAGGGTTTAAGGAAAAAAAATGTGCCATATCATTACATTATGCCAAACCATTATTATCACTAACCTCCTAAGGGTTTCAAGGAAGTCACAATTGTCCTTCACCTGTTACTTCTGTTTTTTAATCTCAATGTAGCTGGGCTTATTATAGGATTGGTGTAAAGTGGGAGTTGAGCTCCTGACCTTCCTACTAATAACAACAATGGGAACTCCAGTAGGAATAGAGCTACACTGTATCACACACATTGCAATTCTGATTAGATTCATGAAACAAATTGTGATGACTCTGGACTGTATTTGGCTTCAGGGTTCTGGAGGGCAGATCCTCACCAATATACATGTATTCTATATCCTGTAGATTGGCAGCATATATGTTTATATTCTAATAATTCTAATAAGATTCTAATTAATGAAGAACGATATTCATCAATACAAATGAGAAATAGTACATATATATAAGAAATATAGATACACAGGGGCGTAACTGCAGTGGTAGCAGGCATAGCAGCCGCTGACCTGACACTAAAGAATGAAGGATGTTCATCATTATATACATATTATGCTGCATGTTGTATAGTTTGATATGTATATATGCTGTATGTGTGTATCTGTGATGTGTATATGCTGTATCTGTCTATGGTGTATGATGTGTATATATTGTATGTATGTATGTATGCTATACATCAGAGTATGGCACTTTATATATGTGTATGTGATGTGTATATGCTCTATATGTGTGTAAGAGTGTATAAAAGTGTGTGTGCAGGGCAGCCATCAGGAAATTCGGGGCCCCATACAGCAAAAGTGTCTGGGCCCCAACACACCCCAAAACCGAACAAGCCTCCTGCCCCCCGCAGTGACCTTTCACAAACAGGGTTTGAGGCCTGTTGCTACGACAAGGCACACTCTTCTGGTAGATTGCCAATAGGAGTCATACTATTGAACGTCACGTGCAATTTTTCACATTTTCATAAAAAAAGCTAAATCCTGCTATTGAGGGACCTGCTCAGGTTTCAAGTCACTTTGAGAGGCCTAAATAAAGTAAAACCCCATAAATTACTCCATTATAGAAACTACACCCCTCAACGTACGTAAAACAACTTTTATGAAGTTTGTTAACCCTTTAATTGGTTTACAGGGGTTAAAACAAAATCGGATGCAATTTCGAAATTACATTTTATTTGGCTAAATTAATGTGTTTTTCATAAAATGTACAAATTCTCAGTGGATAAAATTCCAAAACGCTCCTCAAAATTTGATCCCCCATCTCTCCCGCGTATAACAATACCCCATATGTGGTGGTAACCTGCTGTATGGGCACACGCCAGGGCATTGAGGGGGAGCTGCGCCATTCAGAGCAGATTATGCATTGTCACTTTTTATTGGCTATACAATCTTTATTTTTTTGGCAATTTGGACATTTAAGGGCTTATTTTTTGCGACATGAGATGCACTTTACAAATACTTCATTTAAGTGGGTCTATAGCTTTTCGATGAGATTTTATTAACTCTTTAATGTATGGAGGAAAAGAAAATTGTCAATTTGGGGTTTCTTTTTTTTGTATATTTTGGGGGTCGTACACCATACACTAAAAATACTATAATATTTTCATTCTATAGATCACTACGATTACGGTGATACCTCATTTATATAGTTTTTCATTTATTTTTACAATTTTACTGGAGAAAAACTAATACAGAGGAAATCTTATTTGTTTCTGCATCGCCATCTTTTCGGGAACTTAACCTTAATATTTTTTGGTTGACAGAGCTAGTTTAGGGCTTATTTTTTACGTGTTGAGTTGTTCTTTCAATTGGTACCATTTTGGGGCACATAACTTTTTTTGATCACTTTTTAGAACATTTTTGTAAAGGGATTTTATGAAAATTTATATTTTTGGCGAGTTTTTCGGGTTTAGTTTTTACGGCGTTCACCGTACGGGTCCAATAATGTTTCTGACTTATTGTACAGATTGTTACGGACGCGGTGATACCAAATATGTGGGGGGTTTTGGTGATTTTCAGGTATTTTTACTTTATTAGATGTGTATAGGGAATGTTTGTGTTTAGGGGACTTTAACTCTATTTAATTAATTATTTTTATTAAAAATTGTGTTTATTCAGTGTTTTTAACTTTTTTTTCTTTACTTTTACAGGTTAGCTTGAACAAGTGATCCACTGATCACTTGTTCAAGCTATTCTTCACCTAATACAGTGTAATACAGATGCTCAGTGCGCATGCTCAGTGTGTCACAGCCGGGTCCTGCCAGGAGGCACGGACCCGGCACCCGGAAGAAGATCGCGCAGCCCCGGGCACCGGCAGTCCCGGGGCTGCGATCAGAGCAGCGGGACCCCCCCGGTAAGCGCCGCGGGGGGGTCCGAATCCTGTTAAATGCCCCTAGCACGCCGCGGTCAGCGCGACCGCGGCGTGTTAGGGGTTAACACCCGCGATCGGAGAAATCTCCGATCGCGGGTGTTAGAGGAGGGTGTCGGCTATAATATATAGCCGACACCCGCAGCTTCTGGCCCCGGCTCCATTCAGGAGCCGGGGCCAGAAGTTTGACGTACTATTACCGCATATTACCCCACCGGCCGGGCCCCATAGGGCCCCTTAGAGTCCGGGCCCCATAGGGCAGTACCAGTTGTACTGCCCTATCGGCGGCCCTGTGTGTGTGTATAAGTGAAGAACTGTATGTATATAGGTATATAAATGTGTGTGTATATATGAGTGTAATATGTATATTTTTAAGTGGGAAAGGGGGACCATTAAGAGGTCTGCTATGGGGCCCTGCCTCTCCTAGTTACGCCCCTGTAGATACAGTATATGGAAATAAAGATAAAGAGCACATTTGCCTGATGTATTGTGGTCTATCAGGGCTCCTGCATGTAGCCAGACAGTTATTCACAATTATTACTTGCTGCACAGTCTCTAACTCTGGAGTACACTAAGGCTTCACTAGAAATGGACTGGGACTGGCTGCAGTATCAGCCTCCCCCTTCCTCCCTTGAAATGCGGCCAGAGACTTGTGCTATAGACAGAGGAGGGAGAGAGAGAGCAAAATATATAATGTGTAAAACACCCCCTTAATCTGGGCTAATGTTCTGACTATTCCACAAGAATTATCGAATTAAAACACAACATGCAATGTAAATATAGTAAACCAAAGTCGGATCAAACTAACAAGAAGTAATAGGCCACCCACGAGACTCTGGGATGACGACACCCCTGCTCTGCTCTCTGGGGGTACACATTATTACAAACATCTGCTCACAGGTATCCATAATTATAAGTCTGCTCTGTGGTCTCCAGTATTATAATTGCCTTCTCTGGGAGGTTGAGGGATCTCCATTTTTATCATCCGCTTTGGACGCTTTTAAGTATTGTTATGTCTGGTTTCTGCACTGTATTTGTAGTCATCTCTGGATGGGTCTCCTGTGTTAAAGTCAGCTCTAGTTGGTATCCTCTATAATGCATCAGCTCTGAGGGTCTCTAGTATTATCTTATGCTCTGGGGGGGTCTCCAGTATTATAGTCTGCTCTGGGGGTCCACATGGAGTTTGTACATTGTCTGCATGTTTGTGTATAGTAAAGGAAATAAAACCTGTATTTCATGGTGACATTTTAAAGCAATAATACTTACTGCACCACTTAACATTGAAGTTGCGGTTAAGGTCTACACCATAGCAGGTGCCATTTTCATGCTTGGATCGAGATTTTCTCCAGAGTCTCTCCTATGCAGTAATATTATCAGACGTAAGTAATGCAATATCTGTTCATACAGCCATATGTTACTGTTTTTGTTTTAATATCTTTATGCATCTATGCATTTCATGAAACATATTGTCATATCCTATTCATCCCTGCATGCAACTTTCACTTTCACAAGTTTAACCGCTGATTTACACATTAATAACTACTTGAAGAAACGCAAAACAGCACACATAAAAAAGAGATGGCGTTTGGTGCACGCTCACTAAGACAATAGTAACCAGAAAGGTAAGCAGCACTCCAAGACATCAAGTGTCAGTTGATGAAAAAAGTGTTTCTTTATTCCATGTTCCAAAGTACAGTCAAGTACAGCGATGTTTTGGCTCCCAGGAGCCTTTTATTTATTTTTTGTCAATGCCTTCCACAAGCTATAACCTTTTGGTTTCATATCTCCTACTGGAGAATTTTTATTGCAGCTCCTTAGACACCGCGGTCCATATAGAACAACAGGGATTAGAACTATTCTGATCTTGGGTATAAGGGCTGGGGCGGGCTGTAAGAACACAGTCCGGAATAGGCACAAGCAAGACACTAGGTCCTGAAAACTTCTTCTGACGCATCTCGTAAAAAAAGCATTCTATCGCACGAAACCTTAATGGCAGCCATAAACATCTGGACGGTGGTCATTAACCCCTTCACGCTCCGTGACAGATATATCCGCCATGGAGCTGCGGAGGTTGTATGAAGAAGGCTCACGGGCTGAGCCTTCTTCATACAGAGATGGGCTTTGCTGCATATCGCAGCAAAGACCCATCGCTATCACCCGCGGTCAGTGCTTGCACCGATCGCGGGTGTTAACCTTTTCTTTGCCGGCGGCACTTTAAATTTGGCGGCGCATGGGCGCTACCATCTTACCTCCGATAGCCGCTCCCCCGAACGTCATCGGGGGCGGCGATCGGTTGCCATGGTAGCCTCGGGTCTTCGTTTGACCCGAGGATACATGGCTTCTGCATATCCATTACAATGAGCCTGTGGCTCATTGTAATGTATAGTGAGCAGAAATGCCATATACTGCGATACAGAAGTATTGCAGTATATGGCAGGAGCGATCAGACCATCTAGGGTTAATGTACCCTAGAGGGTCTAAGAAATAGTGGGAAAAAAAAGTTTAAAAAAATAATAAAATATTAAAAGTTCAAATCACCCCCCTTTCCCTATAACTGATATAAAATATAATAAATAGTAAAAATCACAGACACATTAGGTATCGCCGCGTCCCAAAATGCCCGATCTATAAAAATATAAAAATGGTTATTGACGGCGGTGACCTCCGGAACGACAAATGGCGCCCAAATGTCCAAAACGCGACTTTTACACCTTTTTAGATGACATAAAAAATGTAATAAAAAATTATCAAAATGTTGCACAGTCCTCAAAATGGTAGCAATGAGAATGTCGGATCATTTCGCAAAAAATGACACCTCACACAGCTCCATGTGCCAAAGTATGAAAAAGTTATTCGCGTCAGAAGATGGCAAAAATTTTCTTTTCTTTTTTGTACACATTCGTTTAATTTTTGAAAATGTATTAAAACGCAATAAAACCTGTATAAATTTGGTATCACCGTGATCGTACCGAACCAAAGAATAAAGTAGCGGTGTTATTTGGAGCGCAGAGGGAAAGTCGTAAAAACTGAGCCCACAAGAACATGACGCACATGCAGTTTTTTTCAATTTTTCCACATTTGGAATTTTTTTGCGGCTTCCCACTACATGGCATGGAATAATAAATAACATCATGGGAAAGTAAAATTTGTTACGCACAAAATAAGCCCTCACACAGGTCTGTACACAGAAAAATGAAAAAATTATGGATTTTTGAAGATGGAGAGCGAGAAATTAGCGAAAATACCCTGCGTCCTTAAGGGGTTAAGGGTAGAGATGAGCGAGCACTAAAATGCTCGGGTACTCGTTATTCGAGACGAACTTTTCCCGATGCTCGAGTGCTCGTCTCGAATAACGAGCCCCATTGAAGTCAATGGGAGACTCGAGCATTTTTCAAGGGGACCAAGGCTCTGCACAGGGAAGCTTGGCCAAACACCTGGGAACCTCAGAAAAGGATGGAAACACCACGGAAATGGACAGGAAACAGCAGGGGCAGCATGCATGGATGCCTCTGAGGCTGCTTAATCGTACCATTATGCCAAAATTATTGGCAACAGCATGGCCATGACAGAGTGACAGAATGAAGCTAGATAGCATCTAAAACATCCAATAATTGACCCTGACACTATAGGGGACGGCATGCAGAGGCAGCGGCAGCAGCGGCAGGCTAGAGAGTGGCATGGCGACATACCCTAAATGGACTCAGGCTTCAAACCAATGGGTGGCAGAGAGGAACCAAAGGAGGTGAGCAAGAAGCGCTCAAATAATACCGGTACATGATAAAAGTTTGCCAGTATATTTTGTGGATTACACAGCAGGGTGGCGACAAAGTTAACATGGAAGCCATGAAAACAACCCAAAATTCTGCCTGACACAGCTCGTTTGATAAGGGGACCATGTATGGAGGCAGTGAACTAGTAGTAGATTAAAGGTGCTGCAGTTAAAACTATGTTAGTTGGATCTTGGCATGGAGCTGGCGCTCCGCTGCCAGGCGAGCTTTCGCCAATCCAAGCCCGTGTCTCTAGGCTACTCCCCAAACAGCACTTCTAAGAACCTTTTGTATAAGATCAAGTGTAGTAGCGTTCTTATAAGTTTAGGATATGGCGGGTGAGGGGAATGTAAACAGAAGCGCAAGAAGCGCTGAAATAATATTGGTAAATGATAAAAGTTTGCCAGTATATTTTGTGGATAACACAGCAGGGTGGCGACAAAGTTACCAACTTTGATGTGGAATCCATGAAAACAACCCAAATTTCTGCCTGACACACCTCGTTTGATAAAGGGACGATGTATGGAGGCAGCTATATGGACGACTTTTGGAGGTAGCAATGGAGACAACGTGTGGAGGCTGCTATGGAGACAATTTAATTTGGATAGTGCCTGTATGTGGCAGTCCAAAAAAGTTTTCAAACCAGAGGAGCAGGTAGGTGGCCCTCCAGAAAAATGGAATAGATTGAGTGCCTGTATGTGGCAGTCCAAAAAAGTTTTCAAACCAGAGGAGCAGGTAGGTGGCCCTCCAGAAAAATTGAATAGATTGAGTGCCTGTATGTGGCAGTCCAAAAAAGTTTTCAAACCAGAGGAGCAGGTAGGTGGCCCTCCAGAAAAATGGAATAGATTGAGTGCCTGTATGTGGCAGTCCAAAAAACTTTTCAAACCAGAGGAGCAGGTAGGTGGCCCTCCAGAAAAATGGAATAGATTGAGTGCCTGTATGTGGCAGTCCAAAAAACTTTTCAAACCAGAGGAGCAGGTAGGTGGCCCTCCAGAAAAATGGAATAGATTGAGTGCCTGTATGTGGCAGTCCAAAAAAGTTTTCAAACCAGAGGAGCAGGTAGGTGGCCCTCCAGAAAAATGGAATAGATTGAGTGCCTGTATGTGGCAGTCCAAAAAAGTTTTCAAACCAGAGGAGCAGGTAGGTGGCCCTCCAGAAAAATGGAATAGATTGAGTGCCTGTATGTGGCAGTCCAAAAAAGTTTTCAAACCAGAGGAGCAGGTAGGTGGCCCTCCAGAAAAATGGAATAGATTGAGTGCCTGTAGGTGGCAGTCCAAAAAAGTTTTCAAACCAGAGGAGCAGGTAGGTGGCCCTCCAGAAAAACGGAATAGATTGAGTGCCTGTATGTGGCAGTCCAAAAAACTTTTCAAACCAGAGGAGCAGGTAGGTGGCCCTCCAGAAAAATGGAATAGATTGAGTGCCTGTATGTGGCAGTCCAAAAAACTTTTCAAACCAGAGGAGCAGGTAGGTGGCCCTCCAGAAAAATGGAATAGATTGAGTGCCTGTATGTGGCAGTCCAAAAAACTTTTCAAACCAGAGGAGCAGGTAGGTGGCCCTCCAGAAAAATGGAATAGATTGAGTGCCTGTATGTGGCAGTCCAAAAAAGTTTTCAAACCAGAGGAGCAGGTAGGTGGCCCTCCAGAAAAATGGAATAGATTGAGTGCCTGTATGTGGCAGTCCAAAAAAGTTTTCAAACCAGAGGAGCAGGTAGGTGGCCCTCCAGAAAAATGGAATAGATTGAGTGCCTGTATGTGGCAGTCCAAAAAAGTTTTCAAACCAGAGGAGCAGGTAGGTGGCCCTCCAGAAAAATTGAATAGATTGAGTGCCTGTATGTGGCACTCCCAAAAATTGTTTAAAACAGAGGACCGGGTCGGTGGCCCTCCAGAAAAATTAAATGCATAAAGTACTATAGCTAGAGCCAGTGGGCCCTGTCAAAAAATAGCCAGTTTCCTCTGCTTTACTGTACAAAGAGGAGGAGAAGGAGGAAAATGAGGAGGAGGAGGATTGGATAAATTATTCAGGTTGAGCTTCCTTCACCTGGTGGAGATTAGAAATTATGAGAAATCCAGGCTTTATTCATCTTAATAAGCGTCAGCCTTTCAGCGCTGTCAGTCAACAGGCGTGTACGCTTATCGGTGATGATGCCACCAGCTGCACTGAAAACCCGCTCGGACAAGACGCTAGCGGCAGGGCAGGCAAGAACCTCCAAGGCGTACAGCGCCAGTTCGTGCCACATGTCCAGCTTTGAAACCCAGTAGTTGTAGGGAGCTGTGTGATCATTTAGGACGATGGTATGGTCAGCTACGTACTCCCTCACCATCTTTCTGTAAAGATCAGCCCTACTCTGCCGAGACTGGGGACAGGTGACAGTGTCTTGCTGGGGTGACATAAAGCTGGCAAAAGCCTTGTAAAGCGTACCCTTGCCAGTGCTGGACAAGCTGCCTGCTCGCCTAATCTCCCTCGCTACTTGTCCCGCAGAACTACGCACTCTGCCGCTAGCGCTGTCAGAAGGGAAATACTGTTTCAGCTTGTGCACCAGGGCCTGCTGGTATTCATGCATTCTCACACTCCTTTCCTCTCCAGGGATGAGAGTGGAAAGATTTTGCTTGTACCGTGGGTCCAGGAGAGTGAACACCCAGTAATCGGTGCTGGAATAAATTCTTTGAACGCGAGGGTCACGGGATAGGCAGCCTAGCATGAAATCTGCCATATGCGCCAGAGTACCAACGCGTAAGAATTCACTCCCCTCACTGGCCTGACTGTCCATTTCCTCCTCCTCCAACTCCTCCAACTCCTCTTCTTCTGCCCATACACGCTGAACAGTGAAGGACTCAACAATGGTCCCCTCTTGTGTCTCGCCAACATTCTCCTCCTCTTCCTCCTCATCCTCCTCCACCTCCACCTCCTCCGATATGCGCTGAGAAACAGACCTAAGGGTGCTTTGGCTATCAACAAGGGAATCTTCTTCCCCCGTCTCTTGTGACGAGCGCAAAGCTTCTGACTTCATGCTGATCAGAGAGTTTTTCAACAGGCCAAGCAGCGGGATGGTGAGGCTGATGATGGCGGCATCGCCACTGACCATCTGTGTTGACTCCTCAAAGTTACTCAGCACCTGACAGATATCAGACATCCACGTCCACTCCTCATTGTAGACTTGAGGAAGCTGACTGACCTGACTACCAGTTCTGGTGGAAGTTGACATCTGGCAGTCTACAATCGCTCGGCGCTGCTGGTAAACTCTGGATAACAGGGTCAGTGTTGAATTCCACCTCGTGGGCACGTCGCACAACAGTCGGTGAGCGGGCAGTTGGAGGCGGCGCTGCGCTGCCCTGAGAGTGGCAGCATCTGTGCTGGACTTCCTGAAATGCGCACAGATGCGGCGCACCTTCGTGAGCAAATCAGACAGATTGGGGTATGTCTTGAGGAAACGCTGAACTATCAGATTTAACACATGGGCCAGGCATGGCACATGTGTCAGTCTGCCGAGTTGCAGAGCCGCCACCAGGTTACAGCCGTTGTCACACACAACCATGCCTGGCTTCAGGTTCAGCGGTGCCAGCCACAGATCAGTCTGCGCCGTGATGCCCTGTAATAGTTCTTGGGCGGTGTGCCTTTTATCGCCTAGGCTCAGCAGTTTGAGCACCGCCTGCTGTCGCTTAGCGACGGCACTGCTGCTGTGCCTAGAGCTACCGACTGATGGCGCCATGCCCACGGATGGTAGTTCGGAGGAGGAGGTGGAGGAGGGGTGGGAGGAGGAGGAGGCATAGTAGGCCTGAAACACCTGGACCGAGGTAGGCCCCGCAATCCTCGGCGTCGGCAGTATATGACCAGCCGCAGGGTCAGACTCGGTCCCAGCCTCCACCAAGTTAACCCAATGTGCCGTCAGCGATATATAGTGGCCCTGCCCGGCAGCACTCGTCCACGTGTCCGTGGTCAGGTGGACCTTGTCAGAAACGGCGTTGGTCAGGGCACGGATGATGTTGTCTGACACGTGCTGGTGCAGGGCTGGGACGGCACATCGGGAAAAGTAGTGGCGGCTGGGGACCGAATACCGAGGGGCGGCCGCCGCCATGAGGTTGCGAATGGCCTCGGTCTCTTCTAGCCTATAGGGCAGCATCTCCAGGCTAAGCAATCTGGAGATGTGGACATTAAGGGCTTGGGCGTGCGGGTGGGTTGCACTATATTTGCGTTTCCGCTCCAGCATCTGGGGTATGGAGAGCTGAACGCTGGTGGATGCTGTGGAGGATCGTGGAGGCGACGATGGGGTTTTTGTGGCAGGGGGCTGACTATCAGCTGACACAGGGGAAGGAGCAGTGGTGTGCACGGCCGGAGGTGAACGGGCTTGTTGCCACTGAGTGGGGTGTTTAGCATTCATATGCCTGCGCATACTGGTGGTAGTTAAGCTATTAGTGGTGGAACCCCTGCTGATCCTGGTTTGGCAAATGTTGCACACCACAGTCCGTCG
This sequence comes from Engystomops pustulosus, assembly GCF_040894005.1. NCBI lineage: Eukaryota > Metazoa > Chordata > Amphibia > Anura > Leptodactylidae > Engystomops > Engystomops pustulosus. The sequence goes on along the minus strand of NC_092418.1, from coordinate 68,292,523 downwards.
GTCATCCGGTGTTTCCTTAAAGAACCTCCAGACTTCTGAAAATCTAGCCCTCGCCGCAGGAGCCCTCGCCACGGGAGCTTCACTAGTTGACACATTTGGCGCTGATGCACCAGCTCTGGCCCTGCCTCTCCGTCTGGCCCCACCACTGCCTCTTCCAACCTGTTCTGGTCGAGGACTCTCCTCCGTCTCAGAAGCACTGTGTTCACCCGGCCTATCAACCCAGCTTGGGTCTGTCACCTCATCATCCTCCGATCCCTCAGTCTGCTCCCCCCTCAGACTTCCTGCCCTGACAACAACTTCCCCACTGTCTGACAACCGTGTCTCCTCATCGTCGGACACCTCTTTACACACTTCTTCCACTACGTCAAGAAGGTCATCATCACCCACAGACTGTGACTGGTGGAAAACCTGGGCATCGGAAAATTGCTCAGCAGCAACCGGACAAGTGGTTTGTGAGTGTGGGAAGGGTCCAAAAAACAGTTCCTCAGAGTATGCCGGTTCAAATGCCAAATTTTCCTGGGAGGGGGCAGACTGGGGGGGAGGAGGCTGAGGTGCAGGAGCTGGAGGAGTGGCGATTTCGGTGACATGGGTGGACTGCGTGGAAGACTGACTGGTGGACAAATTGCTCGAAGCATTGTCGGCAATCCACGACATCACCTGTTCGCACTGTTCTGGCCTCAACAGTGCTCTACCACGAGTCCCAGTAACTTCAGACATGAACCTAGGGAGTGTAGCTCTGCGGCGTTCCCCTGCTCCCTTATAAGCAGGTGGTGTCTCACCCCGCCCAGGACCACGGCCTCTGACCCCTGCAGTAGTTGGACGCCCACGTCCCCGCCCTCGTCCTCTACCCCTAGCCCTCGGGTTAAACATTTTGAAAATGAGAGTTATAACTTTAATTTTTTTTAAACTTTTTTTTGTGGGTTTTTTTTTTTTGTGTGTTTTTTAGTTTTTAAAACCAAACGATGCTATCCTATTGCTATGGCTATTTTCTAGCCAAGTATGAAAGCACACTGCTATGCCAGATGAGATGACGCTGAGTTATTAAAAAAATAAACGTAAAATAAAAAAGGAAATGGCAGACTGTGCCTAATTGAAATCCAACCCCTAATAAATTTTCCCACTTCGGTCTTTGCGATGGATATGTGCGTCACTAAGCGCAAAACACAGTGGTCGCAAGTCTCACTACAAATTGCTCACAATTTGCTAGTAGATGCACTGCAGCAAGTACAGCCACCAGCAGATCAACCAGAAATCAAATATATATAACGCTACTGTAGGCGTAAGTAAGCCGTTTGGATTCTCCTATGGCTATTTTCTAGCCAAGTATGAAAGCACACTACTATGCCAGATGAGATGACGCTGAGTTATTAAAAAAATAAACGTAAAATAAAAAAGGAAATGGCAGACTGTGCCTAATTGAAATTCAACCCCTAATAAATTTTCCCACTTCGGTCTTTGCGATGGATATGTGCGTCACTAAGCGCAAAACACAGCGGTCGCAAGTCTCACTACAAATTGCTCACAATTTGCTAGTAGATGCACTGCAGCAAGTACAGCCACCAGCAGATCAACCAGAAATCAAATATATATAACGCTACTGTAGGCGTAAGTAAGCGTTTGGATTCTCCTATGGCTATTTTCTAGCCAAGTATGAAAGCACACTACTATGCCAGATGAGATGACGCTGAGTTATTAAAAAAATAAACGTAAAATAAAAAAGGAGATGGCAGACTGTGCCTAATTGAAATCCAACCCCTAATAAATTTTCCCACTTCGGTCTTTGCGATGGATATGTGCGTCACTAAGCGCAAAACACAGCGGTCGCAAGTCTCACTACAAATTGCTCACAATTTGCTAGTAGATGCACTGCAGCAAGTACAGCCACCAGCAGATCAACCAGAAATCAAATATATATAACGCTACTGTAGGCGTAAGTAAGACGTTTGTATTCTCCTATGGCTATTTTCTAGCCAAGTATTACAGCACACTACTATGCCAGATGAGATGACACTGAGTTATTAAAAAAATAAACGTAAAATAAAAAGTAAATGGCAGACTGTGCCTAATTGAAATCAAACCCCTAATAAATTTTCCCACTTTGGTGTTTGAGGTGGATATGTGTGTCACTAAGAGCTAAACACAACGGTAGCAAGTCCCCCTGCAAATTCCTCACAATATGGTACTAGCTGCAAATAAAAAAAAAAAAAGTATAACGTTATTGTAGCCCTAAGAAGGGCTGTTGGGTTCTTGTAGAATCACTCCTGCCTAACAGTAAGCTAATAGAACACCCTAACGCTTTCCCTGACCAGCAGCAGCTCTCTCCCTAGCGGCATCCAGACACAGAATGATCCGAGCAGCGCGGGCAGCGGCTAGTCTATCCCAGGGTCACCTGATCTGGCCAGCCAACCACTGCTATCGACGTGTAAGGGTACCACGTCATGCTGGGTGGAGTGCAGAGTCTCCTGGCTTGTGATTGGCTCTGTTTCTGGCCGCCAAAAAGCAAAACGGCGGGAGCTGCCATTTTCTCGAGCGGGCGAAGTATTCGTCCGAGCAACGAGCAGTTTCGAGTACGCTAATGCTCGACCGAGCATCAAGCTCGGACAAGTATGTTCGCTCATCTCTAGTTAAGGGATTAAAATATACATATTTTGGATTTGCCATAACCTTATCCTGCCATTAGTGAATTATTAGATTGTAGATTATATACTTACTCCCTGCCAGTACTAAATGACTGGACCAACAAAAGATATTTTTTAACAATTCATGGGATAGATTTAAAGGAAATTTACCATTGGGAAGCCGCTAACTGACGTATTCCTGAGGGTAGATTCCTGCTTGTGTTCTAAGCCCTTCACTATATTTATCTAATCTTTTTGCTATCTACCTTAATAAAAACTCAATCTTTCTTTTATGTAAAATATCTTCACAGTCTACTGGGGGGGGGGGGGGGGAGTATCCTGGCCAAGAACCGGGACCTAAGGCTACTCCCTGCTGGTCCCTGCTTCTGGCTCACTGCCGTCTACTGTGGAACATGCACAGATCTCCAGAGCACAAAGTGGGCAAGGCCTGAAGTGCCGCAAAGCGCTGCAGAGGTCTTCAAAGTTAATTTGCATAAAAGAAAGATTATTTTGCCCTAAATAAAAACAGTCAAAAAAGACAATGTAGGGCTTAAAAACAAGCTGGAATCTACCATGAGCAATACTTCAAATAGTGGATTCCTGAAGGTAGATTTCCTTTTATAAAAGTTTGATTGTTGGTTCCTTTCCACTGAGATCTCCACTGTGTTCTCGAGCCCCCATTCTCCCGCAATCCATAACTGCAATTGGGAATATTGCAGTTGACTGCTTTCCAGCAGATATATGCATTTTTGTTGATCCTGCAGACTTTCAGTGAAGCAGCAGAACATATTAATGATCCCTGCTCTTCCACCTCTGCCTGTCAATCATTGTGAAGAAACAGGAGCTCTAGACTGCCATTCTAATAAACAAAGAGGTTCCCAGTGATCAATGTGTTAAGTAACTGTGGTATTTTCAGGGGCACAGTGTGGAGATGTGCTGCAGCTGGCAAAGACACACAAATTCTGCAGTGAATTTGAGCAATATCTTTACTTGTGAAATGCTAGATGACACTTTTGCCTGAGACAGATAAAAGTCATTCCGAGTGACAACAAGCCTACTCTGCTTTTTGACTTTGAGCTTGTGGTAGTGTTATTAGTAATTATAAATTATTTCAACATTTTTTGATTGGTGGGAGTATATGAGGGAGAAGGCTATATCTGTAACAATTTTGCAATGAGCAGCAATTCTGAATGTAGACAATGAGCAGCAATTCAGTTCGGCACATAGTAGTATATAAACTATTTTGTAATCTTAATTCTGCATTTACACATTCAGTTGTTTTTGTACTGTTTCTGTTATCAAATAAAGCTTTGATGCCATTGTGAAAGGAATATGAACCATATATATTTATCAGGCTTTACACAGGGACTCTACAAACTACAGTATATTCTATTCTCATTGTCCTCGTGATAAATAATAAGCATAAAGTTATAGGTTCACTTACTGTTGTCCATGTATAGATGTATCCATCAATGTTTAAAACAGGTAAGACATACAGATCTATATTCTTTAGGATTTTCTTTATACGGGAATCTTTCTCGTGGTTCTGTACAATCTGATTTAAGAGAAAATTATTAACCAAAATAAGTTATGGAGAAGACTATGAATGAGCAGACAATTTATACTGAGCACTGGAGCTCTGCATAATACAGTAATCTCCTACATAACAAACAAAAAGATATATTAAGAATGCATTCACACATGGCATTAATGCATGCATTTTCAAACTCATCAGAACAGCTGAGAAGAGGATATTTGTCTGTTTACATAACTGTTAATATTGCATTTACAATGTTAACATAGCATGGTGTAACCATAGTGTTAACTTATGTGGTAAAGGAAACCTGTCACCAGGGACCTCATTTTTCACTAAAAACAGGTTGCAGAAGCCCATTAAAGCTGCAGTGCAAATCTGCCTTTTCTAAGCATTTGCATTACAATATAATTGTGTGTTATAACTTACCTTGCTCCCTGACAAATCCTGGGGTAGTCACAGTGGCTGGACTTTGGTTTGGATACATTTCAAAAAACAACATGTGACTTGTCTGTGTTACTCACTCCTCAAGAGCTTGGCCCCCACCTTTGTGCTCCTGTCTAGCTCCACCTCCTGCTTCTTCTCAGAGGTCACAGCCTGGTCAACCTGACATCAGTGGGGGAGGGACAAGCTGTACAGGAGCACAAACATGGAGACAGCCTGCAGCTCAAACAGGTCACATGTTGTTTTTTGAAATGCATGCAAACCAAAGTCCAGCCCCTGTGACTACCCCAGGATTTTATCAGGATGCAAGAGTAAGTTATAACACACAATTATATTGTAATGCAAATGCTTAGAAAAGGCAGAAAGGCATTTTTGCACTGCAGGTGTCATGGGCTTTTACAATCTGTCTTTAGTGAAAATGAGGTTCCTGGTGACAGGTTCCCTTTAACACAACATTAACCCTGGTGTTAACACAATATGAACACATTAACATATTGTTAACCTAGTGTTAACAGAGTTTTAACACATGTGTTTGTTAATACAATGTTAACTGCTATGTAATCATGCAAATTTCTTCTTCTCAGCTGTTGTACTGCCACAAGTCAACACACCTTAAAACATGTCCACCTATACTATGAAACACCTACATAGGAATCAAAAGACGAACACATGGCAGCATCACAGTATGTGTACATGTGTATACACATACACAGTGAAACCTCTACAAAAGACCACCTCTCTGAGAGCACCCCCTCCCTAAAAGTTTTTTATTCAATCACAGATTTTTTTTATTTTTCTGCCATGGAAGCTGCCCCTATCTGCAGGATCTGATGAGATCTGATGAGGAGCCTGAACTCTGCCTTTATTTTTGCCCTCAAACTTTCATTCATACACATTTCTACTATATCCAAACTTTCCACACATGTAATTGGATGACCTGAAACATGTGATTAGTCACATACTTATGACATAACAGCAGGTCCTGCAGCTGCCAGGATATTTTACAGATGAGCAGTGTACATGTGCTAGTAATCCCTCCCCAGCCTTCTCTTCTCTGATCCCTCTTGCTACAGAATCACATGACAACTTACCCACATAAAGACAGCCAGAGGGATCCCAGCCTGCTACCAGACAAACGGCTGCAGATAGCTAATGAGTGTCAATTACAGAATTGCCTAGTACAAAGCTAGGCAAAAAAATTATACTTAACAGTTGCGATTTAATATACTTTATAAGGTGTTGATGGGAGGTTCACCTCTTTGACAAACCACTGGCAGAAAGCTGGAGCAATCCATTCACGAGCATGAATTCCACAATCCATCCAGATACTTTTTTTAGGGCCAGATGAAGGCTTGCTGATCTGTTATATGGGCCAAACAGTAAAGAGAAACAGTAAGAACAGACCAGTAAGAACAGAAGATATTGAAAAATCTAATTCTATTCTATGACTGACCTTCAAATAATGCATAGGCCTGGTCTCATAGGTTAGGCCCAGATTGTGCTGTGTCACGAGGTCACTGTGCTGCTCTGTCATAAGATTGATCCAGCTGTAAATCTGGAAGTAAAGAAACAGTTTGGTAGCTGAGTTAGGAAGAGAAAAGTGTATTTCCTAATGATTCTCATTTTTAAATTGTATGCATTTCAGTAGCTCCTGTGTGTTAACTTTGGTGCAACATGTTGTACATGAATTGTGCATAAATACTGGAAAATCAATAATTTAATCTGTAATATGCAAATGCAAACAGTTATAGCCACTAAAACACAATTTTTTTACCAGTTTTATTAAACTTTTAAGGCTCCTTGCACACGGACATATGCTCGCCTGGGTCGTAGCACTGCTCAGCCCTCCACTCTACATAGGGAGGAGTGCAGCATGACCATATGCACAGGATCTTTATCCTGTTGATGATACGGTACAGTTAGCAATACGTTCATTCATATGGATGAACGTATTGTCCATTGAAATGAAAGTGGCTGTATGTTACCCGTACCAACAGTACAGTACAGTACAGTACAGTAACAGTACAGTAACAGTACAGTACGGGTAACATACAGCTGAAAAAATCAGTTTGTGGGCCAAAGAATTAATCACCTGCCTAAAAAATGAGCGTATGTGGAGGGGATTAGGAACGGGAGGTGGAAGGGATTGGGAGGAAGAGCTATGATATGATGACAAAGGATTTTAACCGACACCTCCATGACTCTCCATGAATCCTCTTTACTGGCAGGGAAGAGAGCCAGGTATACTTTTATAGGCTCTTAGAAGTGAATGTCATAATGTCAAAATTTTAAATCCTGATGACAGGTCCCTATAAGTTAATTTTGCTCCAGGGTTTCTAATGAGCTAGTAGTATATGTATATTTTTTTAGCAAAAGGTTGTCTCACGTCTTCCATTGGATGGTATTTTGTATAGTCATAATCTGATAAGGATCGTCGCATTCTCGACCTCTTTGCCTCTGGATCGCCAATCAAATTCGCTAAGTTGTCAACAAGAACTCTATAAAGAAAGAACAATAATACTTGATATATGTTTAGTAACCTCACAGAATGTATTAAAACTTACACAATATACTGTACATTATTTGATCATGTAACACCCAAAACATTTTCCTTAAGTTAAGTTTAAAATGTTTTAAAGCAAAAAATATAGACGAAAGATCCTCCCTCTTATCAGGGATATAGACTGTTACTTTTATTGAACAGCAATAGTCATCTAATGACTTTCCCCATTATTCTGTGTATAATGTAATAAATAAGTATCATAATATCATAGTTTATACGGTTGAAAAAGACACTTGTCCATCGAGTTCAACCAAGGTAGGGAAGGAATTGGATGAGGAAGGGATTTAGGGGAAATGATTCTATATAACATAAAAATCAATGTTATTTAGGTGTAAAAATGCATCTCAACCCTTCTTGAAGCTCTCAAGAAGGCAAGGAAGTGTATGAATATTAACTAGGGCAGCTTACACTGTATTGTGATTGCAGGGGTAGTTTTCACTGTGTCATATAATTTGTGCAACTATTAGAAGGTGTTGAGTATGTTTATTCAGTAGAATATGCACAATTATGTTGAAAAGCACAGCTTTATCGATAGCTTCACAAATGTTCATGTTTACATTTTTGGCAAACAAATGTTTAAATGTGATGGGAGAGACATAAAGATTTAAGTCTGAGGACTCCCGATTCTAAATTACTCGGTCTCTTGCCAAATCACAAGTCATAAAGAAAAAGAGATTTCATATACCCATAATGGCTCCTCAGTTGACTGTATGAGCCATCCCTTGCTCTCTGGCTATACATACATAAGTACCTAAAACCAGCGTTTATATACAAGGTAATTCCCTCAGCGCTTGTTACTTCTGAATTGCTTTATCACCTCCCCTAATATGAGAGGCAGCACCACTTCACTACCAGTTATTGTAATGCAGTTAAAGATCTGACAAGTAAATTGAAACTAATGAAATAAATGTTTATATCTCTCCAGTAAGGCGCAGGCTTGTGAGAGGCTTTTAGTAGCTACAGATTTAACCCTTTCAACGCCACGTCTGAATCTACCATAGCACCCAAACCTTTATGCTTCCAGGCAAAGAGCAGTTAATTTTATGTTTTAATTTACCCGATAATTCAACTCGTAAATGCCACCCAGAAATTGAAGAGTAGAAATGTATTATTATTAAAATGAGCAGTGCTTGTTAAATGGAAAATGCTTCATCTAACATAAGCTGTCCCCTGATATTTCATATAATGTGCGCAGCGAAATATCGCTGCGTTAAAGGAAGATCCTAGCCTGCCTCTTGGCTCTCCATTTAAATGAGGATGTCTCATTCAGATAAATCTTATACATCTCATTTATCACGGATTCGACTAAGAGACGAGCCATTTGTTTTCATGAGCTTTTCTAAGTAGGTCCTTTATATAACTATTCTGTCATTTCCTAAGAATTTATTACAGAATGGCTACTCCATCGGAGAGTTTTTACTAATATGGATTCGCCCGTCTATGGCAATATTGATATAGCAAATGTTGACAGTGTTGTATAGGAATATTGTTAAGTGTAAATTAGCTGTAGTTGGATATCTACTGTACGTAGTTGGGTCTTTGTTATCCCATTATACTCATGGATTATGGAGGCTATTCCTGTAATTTAAATGACATGTTCCTGGATGCATTACTGGGATTTCTAGCCTGTGATTAAAAACAATGTCTGGCAAAAAAAGCCTATAGTATACCCATGAACGGATTTCCCTGTTGAATTATAATGTATCAAAATCCTGTTTTATTACATCTTTATTGGCATCAAGCAACCTAATGTGTGCCATAAGAAAAAACACCCACTAAGGTTCTGGCAATGTTAACATAGAGTGTTGGATGAAGCCCAATGCCACTCTAAAGGAACTCCATGCATTCATACTCATACATGGGGCTAGATGTACTTCTAATTTTTTCTGTTGTTTTTGCGCCTTTTCATACTGGCGCAGCGTTTTTGCAACTAAATGCCAAACTAGCCGCACAGCAAAAATAACCATGTTTCCCTCATCTATCCTACCAATCCAGATGTTTTGCTGTGCCTAATAATATTCATCACTTGCGACTTTTCATTCAGGCACAAAAACGGGTGCAAAAACACTCCAGTTGAAGATGGCTTTAACTTAGAAGTAAGCACAGAGCCCCTGGGCAGAGCAGCTCATCCCCAGCAGCAGAGCTCAGCAGACACTAGTACAGATAATACAGACACTACAGACTCTATTTAAAGGTCATGAGCTTCTATTTACTAATCAATCTGCAGAAGCCTCAGCTCAGAGCAGGAGAGAAGAGAAGTCTGCAGGATTTTGCAAATACTACAGAGAAGGGTTCCCCGTGTAGCAGGATAACCCACTGGTGTCTGAGGAGGATACTGGGCAGAATTACAGGGGTGCAGCGGGAGATCAGCACTGGGGCATCCCCTCCAGGAGAAGCCCCTGCTGAGGAGGTAACTGGGTGAAGGGTGTCACACACCTGGGCCCTACTGTGAGGGCTATTCTCATGCTGGGTTGCAGGAGAGAAGCAGAGAGGAGCTTGTAGGAGGATCACATGTAACTGCCCCAATCTAACATTGCGCCAAAATTGCGCCTAAACTGTGTTAAATTAAAGTGATTAATAAGAGGCAGGATTTCAACTTATCACAGATGGTTGTAGCTTGTGATAATTCAGGCGCAACAGTGTGCCAGAATTCAGGTGCAACTACTACACTTATGCTTAGAAAAGTGATACATCTGGATATCGCTTGAAATTTATCAAAACAAGGTTATATGGATCTTCATAGATCTCACTATGAGATTTCAGAGCAAAATCAAGAGATCTCCATCAGAAAGTATCCTTCATTACAATCACAAATTCAGAATCTCACTTTTGGACATGGAAAAAAACACTTGACCTCTTCCATCAATTTTCAACTATACAAATATATTTATTGGTTGATGACTGCAAGAAAGTATTTTAAAGTGTAACCGTCATTCTGAACAAAAAAAATAAAAAATTTAATTTTGCTCAAGCTGTCCCTGGGAATCATTTCTCAAAGTATTTTGCCTCTTGGTCCTGATTTAGTACCCTCAGTGACCCATAGAAACTATGGTTTCCAGTACTCAAAATAAAAGGAGAGAGAGAAGGTTGGGTACAGGGTGATGGGAAACAGGATGAAGGGGAACATGGGTTTGGGCGGGGGGTTATTATAGTCCATGTTAGGTCACATGTCTCTCAGTCTATGGCAAGCAGTAACGTATTGTGCGGCTATGGCTTTTGTGGTCTCCTCTTCCCCCAGCAGGATGCAGATCTTTTCTACCTCCTCCATTGAGCAGAAGAATTTCGGGAAGAGATCTGAGAATCGGGTGGAGATCTGAAGTGAGTGTCCCTCACCGCTGTGAGGCAGCAGGAAGATGGAGACATGTATGCATGCATCTAAGCTGTAACTGGAGTTGTGCCCATCAGCACAACCCCTTAAGGTTAGTCGTTTCGTGACTATTATACAACACCTATTATACAAAGGTACTCCACTGTAGGAGCACCCAGTTTGTAGTCTCTCTGTAGATCCTGGTACATGGTCACCTTCTGGGATGACTCTATGTTGGTCCTCCAGTCACTGATATATTCCTCCTGGGGCCTTTTTTATCAGTGCCATGATTTTGGCTTTGGTCAGTTGGGGTTGGTCCATGTTTGTGTCTGGCTGGGTATGGGTTCCCAGGTTGCCAGGAACCCCCTGCTGCTGCCACACTTTATGGTAAAAAGAACCTCGATTGCTGTTCTGTTGGTGAGCCAGGAATGATAGCGCCCTCTTCTGGACTGTAATATGTAGAGGGAATCTGCCCAGTTCTCCTCTACAGCCAATGTTTGATGTTCTCCAATGGACCTGGAGAACTCCAGGTGAAATATTTCAGTTGGACAGGAGTCCCACCTTGATCAGTCTGGGTATGCGTATGGGCCCCAGACCTCACTGCCATACAGAAGGATTTTTGTCACCGGTGGTTTAAGTCTTTTTACACGTCTCCCGACTTCATGGTAGGCTCTGGAGGCCTTATCTCTGACCACCTGGATGGCTTGCTTGAAGCTTCCTTATTGGTGGATTTCCAGGCCCATGTAGGTGTACCTGCCAGTTACCGTCAGAGGGCAGCTGTTCAGCGTGAAGGAGGGAAGCCTGGCCACTCTTGCCTTTCTGCTCTGGAACACAATGACATTGGTTTTCTATAGGTTGATGGGTAATGTTCAGGTCGTGCTAAATTTCTCCGGGATTTCCAGGTTGTCCTGGAGACCTCTCTCAGTAGTTGGTCATCTGCATATAGCAGAAATTTCACCTCTATGTCATGTAGGGTGAGTTCGCGTGCGGAGGAGGCCTCTATGGCTGCAGCCAGCTCATTGATGTAGATGTTGAAGAGCGTTGGACTGTCTGACCCCTTGTCTCTGCTGGGAAAAGGCCATTTTCCTTCCATTTACCTTCAGGCTGCAGGTGTTCTTGGGGTAGGAGCTCTTGATAACATCATAGTTTTTCCCACCTATTCCACTCTCCAGCAGTTTCAGGAAGAGACCTGGGTGCCACACTAAGTTGAAGGTATTTTTAAAGTCCATAAAACAGGCGAATATCCTTCCCTGTTTTGCCTTGTGGACGTGGTCCTGGATGAGGCTGTGCATGGTATAGAGGTGGTCGATGGTTTGGCATGAACCATGCTTGGCTCTTGCTGAGAACATTGTGCTGGACGAGGAAGCTGGAGATCCTCCTGTTCAGGACACTATTGAACAGCTTTGCCAGGTTACTACTCCCACAGATTCCTTGATAGCTGGAGGGGTCGTATTTGTCCCTGCTCTTGTGTATGGGGTTATGAGGGTAACCAGCACTTAGCACAATGTTGAACAGTTTGACTATTGCGGCCTCTATTTCAGGAGGACCGTATCTTATCATCTCTGATATGATGCCATCAGAGCCACCAGCTTTTTTACATCTTATGGAGGAGATGCTCTGTGTTACCTCCTGTAGGGTTATTGGGGCATCTAGAAGGTTTTGAAAGTCTGTGATTTTTTGCTCAAGGGCTTCTAGTTTTGTTTGGTCTTGGTTTTGTTCCTCTGTTGGCATATGTTTGAAGAGATTCTTGAAGTATTGGTACCAGATGTTGCCATTCTGGATATGGAGGTTGCTTTCCTTCCCCTCACTGTCCATGTGGTGACATAGTACCCAGAAAGAGTTGTCCTGGAGGACATCTTGGAGCTGGGTGAGCTTGGTGGAGATGTGGTTGTATTTCTTTTTCCGGAGTATGGACTTGTATTGGTGTTGTATGCTGTTGTAGGCTTCCCTCAGGCATTGTTTGGGTCTCTGTGTTTCTTGTGGGAGACAGTTCAGAGGACCTTCTGTAGAGATTTGCATTCTTTGTCGTACCAGCTGTTCAGGCAGTATGGTTGTGTCCCCTTACATCAGATGTTTTTGTCATTTTCAACAGTATATGGTTGAGGTCTGTCAAGGCTTGGTTTAGCCCCTGTGGGTTTATCTCATAAACGTTTGTGTAGAAGTTCTGGAGATTTTCCTTGACTTCTGGGCTGTTTGGGGTGTCTTTACATCTTGAAGTCCATGTTTCCAACCATTTGAAGGATGGAGGGAGGCAGAAGAGGCCAGTCTGCTGAGGTCTTTGATCGGAGGGTTTGTTGGTAGACCTGATATATAGAAGCAGCTAGTTGTGATCTGAGAGATGCGTTTGCGGGGTGACTATGAAGGCACCAATGTTTGTAGAGTCCATGATAGTGATGGCATAGTCCACAACACTGCTGCCTAGGTGAGAGCTCATTGTGCACCTTCCTAATGAGTCTCCCTTTGTGCGGCCATTTAATATATGGAGGCATATGTTAAGCAGTTTTCTGCTGCTCCTGTTAACTGTGCTGTCGTTGCTGTTTCTATCTGTATGTATGGGGATACTATAGGCGGTCTCTGCTCCAACAATGGATGTTTCTATCCATGGAAAGGAAATCCTTCTCCCTCCCAGTTCTGACATTGAGGTCTCCATAGATGAGAACTTTGCCCAGAGCCTGGAAATGAGCTTCCCTCAGCAGTCAGGGTTTAAAGAGAACCTACCACCATGATTCTACCAGTAGCCACGTTACTCCTCCTACCCTGTTGTGTGCGGGCGCACCTCCTCATAGCTGCTCGCCCTCATCCGACATGCTGGCGTTCTGTGCAGCCACAGCTCCGAGACCGGAGCTACTGCGCATGCGCAGTAGCCGGCTTGTCGGATGAGGGCGCAGAGCTATGAGGAGCTGCACACCGCACACAACAGGGTAGGAGGAGTAACATGGCTGCTATGGCATGGAGTAGCCGCGCTGTGTAGCCTCGTGCCCAGCTACTCCACGCCCCAGTAGCCACATAACTAAATTTACATAAAGTTTACCAAAAGTTAGCGGGGACGTGAGGATTAGCTCTATAAAGAGCTATACTCACGTCTCTTACATCCACCTACCACCCGTTCTACCTTTATACGTAGAATCGTGGTGGTAGGTTCCCTTTAAGTAGAGGGATTCTGGTGGTGCAATGTAGGCTGCACAGAGGTAGAGGTCAGACTGAGAGATGAGGATGGAGCAGCCTATTCTTATCCAGATGCGGCTGTCTCCTCTCTTCACTGGTGTCATCTGCCCACGGAGCTCATCTTTGTACCATATTAATATTCCTCCTGAGCTTTGGCGCTGCTTGGCGTTCTTAATTTTCAGGGCAGAGACAGAGATTTCCCTGTATCCTGAGGGCACCTGGGATTCATCCTCTGTCTTAGTCTATCTAGCTCAAATCTATCTCATGTCTATGTATCTACCTATCTATGTAAAACTTTAGCACAGCACATGATGTTACAGCTTGAAGACTTGGAGAGTTTCTCCTGATATTCCCTGATGTGAAGTGTGAGGTGATGGGGGAATTGTGATGGATCTGCAGCTTGTGTCTGTGGATTATTTGTTTATATACAAGTGTAGGGAAAGCTGAGGGAGAGATAAGTGTAGTTGCTTGGTTACTACATTATTAGAGCTCCCTGCAGCACATCACTGGTGCTGGAGTACTGGAGCCATAAGGTAAACAACTGAAAGCAGGGAGAGGAGAGGGGGTATGTCTCCCTCCATAGTCTTGAAGACGGATGTGCCTAGTAACAGTCATATAAAGCGTCACTGACAAAAGGGAAGGGAAGGCTGCAGTATACAAGAGGAAGGAGAAAGATTCGGAAAAGTAATCCAATTGCAAAAGGGCTTAAAATGGCCTGTCCTGCAAACTAATCAAAAGTTTTTTGAAATGACTGTTACTCTATATGGATGTCTTTAAAAAAAAAAATTAGAATTTTTTTTCAAAATCCTATTCTGAACTTTAGTTGTGTTTTTAGAGATTTCTTTCCCATGCTATATTACATGAGAAAGCCCTCAATGGAATGTTGACTGTGTATAGGAATTCCCCAATTCTTGTCAGAGAATGGGCCCTCCATGGTAGCATACTACGTTAATATTTTAGTTTCCTCTTTATTTCTATAATCTTTATATTCCACAGAGATTCCGAGTCAGGTTCAGTGTTTTCAGATCTGGTTGAGGGCTTATTTTTTGCGAAAAGAGTTGTTCTATTCAGTCGTATCATATTAGGGAACGTAGCTTTTTTGATCACTTTTTAGAACATTTTTTGTCATGGTGTTTGATGAAAAATTGTAAATTATGGGAAGTTTTTTGTAGTTTTTTTTTTTCGTCGTTCACCAAGCGGGTTCAATATTGATTTAGATTTATTGTACAGATTAATACGGATGCGGTGATACCAAATATGTACATTTTTTGTGTGTTTTTGTGTTATATATGCTGTATTTGAATTATATGTGTAACTGGGGAGATTATGGGACTTTATTTTATTTATTTTATTTACTTATTATTATAAAATGATTTAATCTTTTTTTTTTTTTTAACTTTTATACATTTTCCACCTTTTGAATTGAACAAGCGATCCTCCGATCACTTATTCAAGCCTCTATAGTGTAAGTAACTGAGCATGCGCAGGAAGGCAGAACCCGGCGGGTAGAGGAGCTGGAAGCCACGGGTCACTTGCCGGACCTGGGGGCAGTGGCAGGAGGGATCAGATCCCCCGGGAAGCACACCGGGGGGGGGGGGGGTTTCGATCCACGTGGGACACACTTGCACGCCGCGGTCATACTTGACCGCAGCGTGTAAGGGGTTAAACACCCAGGATCAGAGTTTTTCCGATCCCGGGTGTTAGTGCCGGATCTGGGCTGTAATATCACAGCCCGACACCAGCACTATACTGACCCGCTGTCCCGAAATCTTCTTCTGACACGGCGCGTCAGAAGAAGTACCCTTAATGACCGACGTAGATATTTCCTCCTGTGGAGACAAAAGATGGCTGCTGGTCACATGTCCACATCACATGCCCTGCACCTGCCTGGGCAGGTCATGTGATCATCACTATGTTTGGCTGTGGTGAGTAGGTTGCAGTGCATCCAGTATGGCCAGTGTGGTGAGATACATCTCAGTATGGTAATCAGCAGTGATGGCAGTTACACACATGGTAACAGAACAAGACATTCTATCAGATCATCATTGGCAGCAGAGCGTGATCGGGAGGAGCTGTTACTAACAACTGAGGCATCCTGTGCTGGCCATCTTGCAGATAACTCTGCCTACTTCAGATAGCCCATACAATTTTATGATTCAGAACAGCAAACTATTTAAGCTCCATTTTTTGTGATCAATGACATTAAGTTTTGTTTTATTCATTTATTTATATCAATATTGGTTTTCGTATCACAAATTCATAATCCCAGAATACCCCTTAAGGGCACATGAAGTAGCTTGCTTCTCCACCATCACTGTTATTGTCCTGGGTGCCCTATCAGTGTTCTGCTTGATTTTGGGTCAAGGAATCCATGCCCAGGGGCAGACTGGCCTATCGTTGTGCCAGTGAAAACATTACGCCTATTAGCTCCTCCCCATGGTGTTGAGCGGGAGATGAGAGGGTTCACAATATGAGGTGGGGGGATGAGAGGAGGTCACAATATGAGTGGGAGATAAGAGGGGCCACAATATGAGGGGGAGGTGAGAGGTCTCAATACGAGAGGTTGGCGAGGGTATCATACTACATGGTAGCATACTACGTTAATATTTTAGTTTCCTCTTTATTTCTATATTCTTTATATTCCACAGAGATTCCGAGTCAGGTTCAGTGAAGCATGCGTGAGTCCAGTTTTATTCTACTTTTGTGATTGTAATAATGCTACTTGCTTAATTTTACAGGTGTTTCGCAGAAATTACAATATTGTTTGGCTATAGTTTTGTTGCCTTCAGATCTAAACGTGTACAGTGTTTGAAGATTTCTGGATGCTGCCTCCTCATTGAGAAAGGTGAAACATCAAGTGCAAAGGGCTAAGTTCTAGGCTGAAGTTAATATTTATCTATTCCTGTGGTCTCCTCCGTGGTAACTATGCATTACTTTTTAGGATTCCTACAAATATCACTAGCCTTTTTATATATTGATTCATTTACATAGTTACTAAAATTCCATTAGAGGAGTCCTGTGAAGTAAGGTGAGACACAAAAAATTGTGCATATGTTAAAAATAAAGTCACTTTTCTGAAAAAGATTGTCACTGGCAGACAGCCCAATTACCCCAGTGAATAGCAGATGTTGTACTCGGTCATTTAAATACTGCATTTATAATTTATGTTCTCACTCTAATATCTTTGCCTCTAGCCTGAGCCCTTACTTTTCAATAAGCCTTGGGGAAAGATAATATGTTAATTTTGAGCTTGCTTTTGATTTTGTTATATTATTTATTAAAGAATACCTGTCATTTCTCTTCTGTGTCATGGTGGTGGGGCTGAAGAAAAAAATCCTAAATCTCTTCATAAAACCCATTGGGGTGCACTACATATAAATATTACTTACAATAAATGAAAGTCGGCAAGGAAGTATTTTTTTAAAGTAGACAAAATGTTTAAGCATTTTAACAATAAGGAATCCTTAAAGCTCTTATAAAAACTATGCCGACAGTCGCTGGTGTTTATGTTCATGGACTTAATCTTATATTTTTTTTATTTGTATAAATATATTTAGTACAATGACTTAATATGTTTCAAATAGTAGAGCTACGGCACAGAGCATTAAGGGGTTAACCAGTAAGAAAGTTGAATGTACTAGCCAAACTAAAAATCTTCAAAGTGACATCCAGTAAAACAGACTAAGCGTTTCAAACAGATGTACTGTTCTTAAACATGGCTGACACATTGCATCAAGGACACTACTTTAATTTTGGCGCTTCCATTTTTAAAAATAATTCTTTATTTTACATTTTTCACTTCAAAAAAATCCATAAACTTTTACCGCTGATATAGACGATCACCGAGATACCAAATTTATATAGGTTTTAGTAGATTTACAAAAATTTTAATCTTTTGTACAAAAAATACCTTTGTTATACTTTAGTGCACAACGCTGTGTAAAATTGCTACCATTTTGGTAACTTTTTATAAAAATTTTTATGTATTGCAAAATGACACAAAAATGGCAATTATGATATTTGGGCGCTATTTTCCACTATGGGATTGATTGCTGGGAATTGCCATTTTTATATTTTGAATGATCAGGCATTTTGTGTCGCAGCGATACCTAACATGTTTATGATTTTATTTGCTTATTTATTTTTATCTGTTTTATGGAAAGGGAGTAATATGAGCTTTGAGGTTTTTTTTATTTTTTTTAATATACTGTATTTTTAGACCCTCTAGGGTACTTGTTAGCGGTGGTTGTTTGCAGCATTATGCAGCACACACTCAGTGTGTATTAAGAGGGCTCGGCCTGTGAGTCTTTTCATACTCCCATTGCCACACCATGATGTACTGGTACACCCTGCTGTAATAGACACCAAGCAATACTTTTTTTTACAGAAAATAAGTTTGTCTCTATTTACACATTGAGGAATGTATATTGAGTTGTGTTTACATTTTATTTGAGGTTGGTTCAGAGCTAAGCCAGCAACATATTCAATGCAGTTGGTGATAATTTCATGACACCAAACAGGTTGCAAACCAGCCCAGAAATTATTCTTTGGCTGATCAGTGCCCCATATGACGTCATAAGGGGTGGTATCCTGTTGTACTGTATCATTATATTATATGTATGACCAGGGCCGATTCTAGCATATTTGCTGCCTGAGGCGAATATTAAAATGCTGCCCCCCCCCACTCCCTGTTAAGTAAATCCTTAAACTTTACTAACAATTAACAACCCTACAGACAGCTCCCTGACACTGTGTGACTGACTACAGGATCTGAGAGGCATTAGTGGCATCTAGTACCTTATAGATGACAATCTCTTCCATCAGTAGAACTTTATTCCGGGTTCTCCAATCCATGACGTATCACTGCTGAATTCACAGCCAGATATCTTCAGCTGCGTGTAGGATCTCCACCCGGCGTCCCTAAAAATACCACAGTCACTTACAGTATAAAGTCTCCTGGAAAACAACACTGTGCTCCTAAATAATATATACCCCTCACAACACAACTGACCGCACGCTACCCCACATATAACACATCCCTTCATTATATAGGGATAAAATCTATATACATATAGCCCCCGCAGCTTAGTAATATACTGTACCCGATATACAGCCCCCCCCCCCCAGCTTAGTAATATACTGTATCCCATATACATCCCCCCAGCTTAGTGATATAGTGATATATAATATATACAGCACCCCCCAGTATAAAATGATTCTGGCCCCATATAATATATACTGAATCCCCCCCAGTATAAAATAATTATAGCCCCAAATAATATCTATAGCATCCCCCCCCAGTATAAAATAATTATAGCCCCAAATAATATATATAGCATCCCCCCAGTATAAAATAATTATAGCCCCAAATAATATCTATAGCATCCCCCCCAGTATAAAATAATTATAGCCCCAAATAATATCTATAGCATCCCCCCCAGTATAAAATAAGTATAGCCCCAAATAATATCTATAGCATCCCCCCAGTATAAAATAATTATAGCCCCAAATAATATATATAGCGCCCCCCCCAGTATAAAATAATTATAGCCCCAAATCCCCAAATAAAATATACAGAATCCCCCCGCCCCTAGTATAAAATAATTCTGGCCCCATATAATATCTATAGCATCCCCCTAGTATTAAACAATCATAGCCCCAAATAATATATATATAGCATTCCCCCCAGTATAAAATAATTACGGTATAGCCCCAAATAATATAAATATATATTGCATCCCCCCCAGTAATAAAGAAATAATTATAGCCTCCCCCCCCCCCAGTTTAAAATAATTCTGGCCCCATATGATATATATAGCCCCCCCCCCCCGCAGTATTAATTATTAGCCACAATTAATTAAATACATGAAAAATAATAAAATCATACTCACCTGCAGGCAGCTGCTCCCTCGGCGCGGCTCCGGTGTTCACGCGGCTCTCCTGTGAGCCGCGGCTCCGCACAGTGACACAGGCGGCGTGAGGTCGTGCCGCCTGTGCCACTGCTTAGAACGGAGCGACGCAGCTGCCGGAAAGGCGCTGCGTCGCTCCGCATATAAATCGCGCCTGTGTCTTAAAGAGACAGGCGCGATTTATTTAGCTGGTGGGCGATTCGGGCGTTAATGGACGCCCGAATCGCCCACTTTAGAGCGGCGAATTTCGCCGCCCTTTACAGGGACCCGCATTCTGCCGCCTGAAGCGAGATTTTCATCTCGCCTCATGGCAGATGCGGCCCTGTGTATGACATGCTACCTTAGGACGTACACCAGTCATGCCAACAGAAGTATTACCATACATTATATTGTAAAAGCGATCAAATAATAGCATTTTCAGGTTTCCTAAAAGGACTTTAAATGCAAGCAAGAAAGTTTTTAAAAGTTCTGAAAATCTAAAAAATGAAAAAAAAAGTACAAAAAAAAAGTTGCCAAGCCACGTCTGAAAATGTCCAAACCAATTAAAACACTGGAAATTGCAGAGCGCCGAGCTCAGCTTTCTCTTGAAATCTCAAAGACTGTCAATGAGAGTGCCAGATCACGCTGTGCTCAGCAATTTCTGAAACTCCCCTTGGCATGGAATGAAGAGGTAGGACACATGTTATACGATTCCATAAATTAGTGTGAATAGAAACACTGTTCTTGTGATCAGTTGGGGTCCTAGCAGTTGGCCTTTCACCGATCAGATAGTTATCCCCCTTTCCCAGGATATAATTACAAAACTTGGTACAACTCCATTAACACCTTTATTTAGCCATAGAACTTATAGGGGTATTCCAGGAATAAGCATAATTAATATTTACATGGATGATTAAATTCTAAGCATACACTCACCGGCGACTTTATTAGGTACACCATGCTAGTAACGAGTTGGACCCCCTTTTGCCTTCAGAACTGCCTCAATTCTGCGTGGCATAGATTCAACAAGGTGCTGGAAGCATTCCTTAGAGATTTTGGTCCATATTGACATGATGGCATCACACAGTTTCTGCAGATTTGTCGGCTGCACATCCATGATGTGAATCTCCCGTTCCACCACATCCCAAAGATGCTCTATTGGATTAAGATCCGGTGACTGTGGAGGCCATTTGAGTACAGTGAACTCATTGTCATGTTCAAGAAACTAGTCTGAGATGATTCCAGCTTTATGACATGGCACATTATTCTGCTGAAAGTAGCCATCAGATGTTGGGTACATTGTGGTCATAAAGGGATGGACATGGTCAGCAACAATACTCAGGTAGGCTGTGGCGTTGCAATGATGCTCAATTGGTACCAAGGGGCCCAAAGAGTGCCAAGAAAATATTCTCCACACCATGACACCACCACCACCAGCCTGAACCGTTGATACAACGCAGGATGGATCCATGCTTTCATGTTGTTGACGCCAAATTCTGAAATTACCATCCGAATGTCGCAGCAGAAATCGAGACTCATCAGACCAAGCAACGTTTTTCCAATCTTCTACTGTCCAATTTTGATGAGCTTGTGCAAATTGTAGCCTCAGTTTCCTGTTCTTAGCTAAAAGGAGTGGCACCCGGTGTGTTCTTCTGCTGCTGTAGCCCATCTGCCTCAAAGTTCGACGTACTGTGTGTTCAGAGATGCTCTCCTGCCTACCTTGGTTGTAATGGGTGGCGATTTGAGTCACTGTTGCCTTTCTATCAGCTCGAACCAGTCTGCCCATTCTCCTATGACCTCTGGCATCAACAAGGCATTTCCGCCCACAGAACTGCCGCTCACTGGATGTTTTTTCTTTTTCGGACCATTCTCTGTAAACCCTAGAGATGGTTGTGCGTGAAAATCCCAGTAGATCAGCCGTTTCTGAAATACTCAGACCAGCTCTTCTGGCACCAACAACCATGCCACGTTCAAAGGCACTCAAATCACCTTTCTTCCCCATACTGATGCTCGGTTTGAACTGCAGGAGATTGTCTTGACCATGTCTACATGCCTAAATGCACTGAGTTGCCGCCATGTGATTGGCTGATTAGAAATTAAGTGTTAACGAGCAGTTGGACAGGTGTACCTAATAAAGTGGCAGGTGAGTGTATATTTAATACATAATTAGTTGTTATTTAAAATTTGTTCCCCTTAATAGAAAAATATTGTAGACATACACTGTAACACTGGTGCTGGCTCTTTAATCAGTACATCAATTTTTCCTCCTGTTTAGACACATGACAAAAGATGGCTGCTGGTCACATGTCCACATCACATGCCCTGCACCTGCCTGGGCAGGTCATGTGATCATCACTATGTTTGGCTGTGGTGAGTAGGTTGCAGTGCATCCAGTATGGCCAGTGTGGTGAGATACATCTCATTGTGGTAATCAGCAGTGATGGCAGTTACACACATGGTAACAGAACAAGACATCGGGAGGAGCTGTTACTAACAACTGAGGCATCCTGTGCTGGCCATCTTGCAGATAACTCTGCCTACTTCAGAAAGCCCATAAAATTTTATGATTCAGAACAGCAAACTATTTAAGCTCCATTTTTTGTGATCAATGACATTAAGTTTTGTTTTATCCATTTATTTATATCAATATTGGCTTTCGTATCACAAATTCGTAATCCCAGAATACCCATTAAGGGCACATGAAGTAGCTTGCTTCTCCACCATCACTGTTATTGTCCTGGGTGCCCTATCAGTTTTCTGCTTGACTTTGGGCCAAGGAATCCATGACCAGGGGCAGACTGGCCTATTGTTGTGCCGGTGAAAACATTACACCTATTAGCTCCTCCCCGTGGTGTTGAGCGGAAGATGAGAGGGTTCACAATATGAGGGGGAGATGAGAGATCACAATATGAGGTGGGGGGATGAGAGGAGGCCACAATATGAGGTGGGGGATGAGAGGAGGCCACAATATGAGGCAGAAATGAGAGGTCACAATATGAGTGGGAGATAAGAGGGGCCACAATATGAGGGGAAGGTGAGAGGTCTCAATACGAGAGGTTGGCGAGGGGCCACAATAGGAGCCGGCAGAAGGTCTAATTGCTTTCAATAGGTCCTATATAATGCTGCACCTTAATTCTATGTTCACAAGATTAAATTACATTTTATGTGCATCTGGGGAATCTCCTCTCTGATATCTCAGTGAGGATGTTCCAGGAGGAGATTCTCCAGATGTGTCTAAAATGCATTTTAAAACACAATTCAGTATTGTGCACATGGTCTTAAGCTGCGGTCACATTATGTGTTTGCATTGCATTTTAAAAAACATTGCAAAACACATCTCAAAACACATCTGTGTTTTTTCTATCATTAATACTGATGTGTTTTGGTATGCATTTTACCTGATGCATTTGCTTGGTCTTTCAAAATGCAATGAAAACACATTCTAGAAATGTGGCCTTCAAATATACAGATAATATTTCCATGTAGCAGTATCAATTCAGAATCAATTTCACTGGTGGGCCCTAGTACCCCCCTCCCCCAGTCCAACCCTGTCCATGCCTACACAGCAGCATGCTTCAGACAGCAGGAAGAAGCTGCAAGACACTCGGGGAGGTCCCTGGAGGAATGACATTGCTTGTCTAGAAACGTAATTTAGATGTCATCTTAGACACCCGGAACATCTCAATTACATAAAAATAAACTGTGGAGCTTGTTACAGAATATCTGTATGAAGTACAGTGCTTTATCTCTTTATCACTACACCACTCCTGCAAGGTTTGAGGGCCTCGCCTACCTCAAGGACCCACCAGGGAATTCACCTGTGGGCCTGACCAAGCCTGTTTTGATTTACTGAATTTCTTTGGCTGCTTCAGTAATACTTCATACAGTAGCTAATGAGAAGTTAAAGAGTATGAAGGTCAGTATTTTAAGAGTATATTGTACTGCACATTGAGCCACAAAGTAGCTAAAAACATGCTTGATGTGCAGTCTCCACTTAAGCGTGTCACTCTGCATGACTGATATTCAATTTAACCTGAGGTCTGGAAGATTAAAACTTCGCAGCTCACATCAGTTGACTTACTTAAAAGATAGTGAACAGTGAAGCATGGCCTCTTTCACGGGCTGCAGAGCCATGGATGGAATCCTGACGTGCACTACACTTCTGACATTGATATCTTCTGGCTGCAGTGGTTTCCATAGATCCAACTGTTGCAAAATAATAATAATAAATCACACATCATGCAGTTTATGAACGGAACAGGGCACACAGTGAGTGATGTCTAAGAATTATGTTCATTAGTATTCACCATGTAGAAGGACAATCTGAGATTTACTGCTCGACATACATGCATGTCTAATTGTATTCCCTCCACATTAATTACTCTATGTCTGTAATTCAGTAGGAAGGTGAATCTGTAATAAACTGCTCAAATAAAAAGATCTGCAGTGGAACTTTGTAGATCTATAAAAGTAAATGTAGGAAGTTTTTCCGTTCTGTGTTTAAAATGGGCTTGATATTTCATTACATGTGGACTGTGTTCTCCTACAAGCAGACATGATCCAAAACCCAAAATAGTTTGTTTCTAGGGTCCAACTGAAGTCATGGCTGCCGTTCTTTTGCAGCTTTCCTCCATTGCTCAACCAGTCATCGGGACCTTGTGGTTGTATTGGAAAGTATTGTAATCATTATAGGAAAAGTAGCTGCTTTAAAGGAAACCTACCACTTGAAGTGGCAGGTTTCCGATGGCAATACCGAGCACCAGCTCAGGGTGAGCTGGTGCCGGAGCTTATTTTAGTTAGTGTTTTAAACCGCGGTATCGTGGTTTAAAACACTTTTTAAACTTTATAGCCGGCGCATGGAGGTACGCGCTCGGCGCTTACCATGCGCGCGGCTCTCATTCACTTCCTATGTAGCCGCGCGCACGGTAAGCGCCGAGCGCGTACCTGCCTGCGCCGGCTATACAGTTTAAAAAGTGTTTTAAACCGCGATACCGCGGTTTAAAACACTAACTAAAATAAGCTCCGGCACCAGCTCACCCTGAGCTGGTGCTCGGTATTGCCATCGGAAACCTGCCACTACAAGTGGTAGGTTTCCTTTAAGGGGTGATCATACACTACTGTTCAAAAGCATCTTTTTTTTAATGAAGCTAAGATTAAATGAATCATAAATACACTCTATACATTGTTAATGTGGTAAATGACTATTCGAGCTGCAAACGTCTGTTTGTTTGTTTTTTATAACATTTTTTTTTTGTGTGTTTTATACAAACAGTCACACTATATATACACGGCTCGCAGGCCGATGGTTACATATATTTCAAAGGTTCCATCAATTAGGTATCTGACTCGCAGGTCGTATAGTGAACAAGTATATATTCCATACACAGATAAAGGATTCATAAACAAGATTTCTAGTAACCGGATATCTTCTCAATAGCCACTTCGGCTAGATGTGCCCTGACAAGAATGTGTCTCTTAAATTTACTCCTAGTTGTCTATAACTATTCTGGTCCCTTTAGCTTAGACCACTTCCATGTAATCAGCTTCCCTTGGCCGTTTCATCTCCCTATCCAGGTAGGCCCCAGTTTCTGAGTGTCCCCCTAAGTTGTTCCTGTAGATACCATTGTGTTAGAGTAAATGGCTGGAAGATTCTGTCCCGGTCTTGGAGGGAAACATGGAGTGCCAAGAAACCTTTCCATCTCCTAAACTTCCCCATCAGCTTGGATTTGGCCTTTTCTACTTCCAACCTGAAAGAGTTGTGTCTTTTGTCCCAATACTTTTGACACCTGGGGCAAACGTCTGGTTTTAATGCAATATCTACATAGGTGTATATATGCCAAGGACCAAATTACTTGGGGAATAGGGCATATCCCTTCAGTTCTGCAGTTTAAGGATCTTTTGATGACCTTTAAAGGTCTTGGAAAGGCTCATGCATAAAGGAGAACCGATACAAGTGTATGAGGATTTCAAGGTTGGTGCATCCTCACATTCCAAAGGATGCAAAATGGGATGTTTAACAGTCTCTTAATGTTACTAATATGGAAGTTACCTATTGTAACATTAGACACATATAAAATAGGCATTTTATAATGTAGTCACTTAATTCTGCATTAGTCCCATTAAATATGCCACTAGGTAATCTAGGGAGGGGGTACACTATAGGTCCTGTCAGGCATCAGGGGTAGTGGAACCACTGGACCACTGCAGACGATGAGGTAAGCCGACACCTGGTAGCGGAGTCTAGGTTATACCTGGTTTTTACCAGAACCCGCCACAAAGCGAGTTGGACTTGCTGCGGTGGGGTGTGTCAACAGTTGCGGCCAAGGCGTGGTACAGGATCGTAAGGCAAAACCATGGTCAGGGACAGGCAGGAGGTCGAGACAGGCAGCACAGGATCAGAGTAGCGGTAGGTCAGGGCAGGCAGCATGGGATCGAAGTCAATAACGGAATGAGGGTTAGAACAGGAAATTGCAGAATAGGCACAAGACATTGATAACAAGGTTTCTCAATGACTATGAGGCACAAAGATCCGTCAAGGTGTGCAGGAAGAGGCTGGGAATGGGCAGTACCAATCAGTGGTGCGCTGGCTCTTTAAATCCTTGGGAGCCGATGTGTGTGCGCCCTAGGAGGCAGGGACGCGTGCCCATGATCCCTTAAGCATGGAGAGGGTTATGGGTGTGCCCGCAACCTGAGACATGGGTCGTCGGAGCACCCATGACAGGTCCCAGCAATTGCATGTCACCCCAAGCAAAGTCTGATTAAATGACATAACTGTGAATCATAATGACCCCATCTTCGTGTAAAAAATCTGTGTGAATTTTTGTCAACATAGTCCTTGGATTTTAATATATACAGTATATTGTATGTAGATTCCACATCTACAAGTGCTACATTGTGGAACTCATTTTTAAAGCCTGTTCATTCAATACAAATACATTCTTTTATATATACATACGTTCTTTTTTAAAAATTGGATTTTAATTTTTGTGAACAAAATAATATAGTATGCCAAATTATACAAAATACATAGATGTTGCAAATTTGCAATACTGTGCTTACATGAGGCATAATATCTATTTTTTTTTCACTTTGTTATTTCCAAAGACTCTATTAAAAATGCCAAGTATTAAACTAGATTATTCTGGACTAGTATAACTTGCCCTCCCACCTACCTGTAAAGAGCTACACATATGCTGAAGGCATACAACTTGGTCCTTGTGCTGTGGAATGATCTGTAAAACCTGGTCCCTAAACAAAAGAGAAAAATGATGGTTAGTACATAGGAAACATAATATAATTCATCTCCTTGTAGGTTATCACAATTCACATGGAAATGTGTCGTAATATGAAAGAGATTTAATGATGCCGTTTTAAGCCACCTCTTAAATAAAGTGTATACGAGCTCCTCCCCAGCCAGAGCCGACTATAATGAATCCTATGAATACATTCATGCCTTGCTCATTTAATAACTGTAACGACCTTGAACATTTCTGCACGACTCCTTTTCATCTCTCTTACATCTTAAATTCTCAGGCATGGTAATCTCTGCTAGAATTGATTTTTATTTTCAAAAACGAGAGGCGTACTTAACCCTCTAAGGGAACAATTAATGTGCTTATTACAGCGCTAAAGTTTAGCACTAAATCTGAGGCGTATCCCAGAGAGAATACAGTTTACATGGTCTCTCCAATTTAGAGGTTTTATAGCATTTGTAGGCAGATTGGTTTCAATATCTCTACTTACTGCACTAAAGGGCATGGATTTCCTGTATACAATCCCATCATACCATATAAAATGTGGCAAAATGAAAACAGGCCTTACACATCATATTTATCAGTTTTTTGTAGAAATCTTCTACAAATCTTGTCAATGTCAGAAATTTCTCCAGAAACATCAATAGAGATTAGATAGCTGAAGACTGCTTCCCCTAACCCCCAATCAACCCCCCCACCCCGCCAGCACACGATTACCATGAAGAGGAGGAGAAAAAAAACATGGGAACAGAGATAATCGAACCCAGAAGCAATCTGTTGAAATGACAGCAGTGTGTCCCAAATCAGCCAACCTTAAAGAAAACCTACCACCACGGATCAGGTGGAAGGTGCATCTATTGGACGCGAGGATAGCCCTTTTAAAAGCTAATCCTCATGTCCCCGCAATCTTTTAATAACTTTTATTTCCCTAATATGCAGATTTTCTAAAGAGGCTACTGGGGCGTGAATTTGCCAGAGCTGAGGCTACACGGTGTGAATGTTCCACGCCCAGTAGCCTGTTTGATCCTCTTAACCCCTTATAAAGGAATCTGGATTCCGCTTTGAAAGGGTCACCAAGTCGCTACTTCTTCGAGCAGTCCCAGTACTAGAGGTAGCTAGCAAACCTGGGACGGTTGGTGCTATGACAATGTGGCGCTCCGACCACATTGCTTGATTTTTTTCACTTTGTGAGTACATGGAATAAAACTAATTGAATAACTTGCATGATGATTATTTGTTCATTCACCTTGCTTCCTCTTCATATCGAATGCAAGTTGGCCTTTGCTTGGAAACATAGGAGGAGTCCATTGTGAACTGTGTACACAATCTGAATATGGTGTTGGATGTGCGCAGATATTTTTACTGTCATGATTGTGGAGATAAAATGATCCACTGGAAGGAATATACCGTATTTTTGAGACTATAAGACGCTCCTTACTATAAGACGCACTCCAGATTTAGTCTTCCAAAAAATGAAAAAATATATTTTACACCAATTAAAATATCCCTGTTGGTCGCACAGAAGTGCATCACCTGATGTCAGCACATCATCCGATCTCCATTACAGCGGTCAGTAAGGTCTGGCAGTGCTGGATCCTACTGACCTCTGGGCTATAGGACGCAGGAACTTTTCAGCAACATTTATTCTTGGTAAAAAGTGTGTCTTATAGTCCAAAAAATATAGTTCTTGTACTTAAAGGTGTATTGCAAACACTAACAGCCACATGCACCAGTTTTCTGTCAGACTTTGCATATTCTTTTATGTGCTTGCACATGTATTTTAAAAAGTTTCACATATTTTCCACATTATCATGCAAAGTCCGACATGTGTTGCACGTCCTATATTAAAAATGCACCAAAAAAAGGTTCCTGGAAAATAGGATATACAGTTTGCACTGTTTTTAGTAAATGTGGCCCGGAGACTTTTAACTTTTGAAGCTAACCTTCATACAGTCTCCCCCCTATGAGAGACGGTTTCTTGATTAAATACACTTCAATGAGAATAACTTTAATATTCATACTATATACAGTAAGTTGGCTGGTTATTATGTTTATTTTTATCAATATTCTTTTCTTGTTTTTTGCAAAGAACTTTACACTATACTAATATTTTACATAGTTTTATACAGTTCACTGAGCAATGCCTGGATATCATGTTATATGAATTGGAAGTTATTGTATAATACTGTATATAATTTTTAATGAATTTTTAACTTTGATTAAATGGTGAGCTTGAAGGCTCTTGGCATCTCATTCAACTGGGCATGGTCCTATAGAGAGCCATAGATATAATGGTCATATGTAAGAGTGTAGCTGCAAAGGACAGGAATGATGTATTTGGTAGATGTGACAGTGTGAACTAGGTAAAAAGTGATGCATGCTCGGCTGATGACATTGGCAGTGTTAAAAGCTGGCAAGTTCCTAAAGGAGTTGTTGGCTGTTACCCCTGTTTTACTGACAAGCAATACAGAGAAAGGGGACCTGGAACTGTGCAGATAAAGAAAGACATGGAACCTGCCAGGATTTCTGTTGGTAAATTGGTGATTAAAGAAAACATTGCCAGGTCACAGGTGTTTCCTTTGTCATAAACCAGCTAGTACATCCACTCCATGACATAGCTGACTCATTTGTATGGCCTGCCTTATTTCATCGTATGTATCAATAAGAGGTTGAAAAAAAGAGCTGACAGTTATTTATTGATCAGCTGTCTCATCTATTTCAGTCTTAATATTTAAGCCCTAACAAGTACATTTGCATTAACATTGAACTCAGCTATACCATAAAATGTTCATCCAACCATTTCAGCACCCAACAAGAGGTGGTTGTCTTGCTAGACCTAATCTTAGACAACAGACCTGCCAGGATATCAAAAGTACAGGTTGAGGTTCACTTGGGTAATACTGACCACAGATCCATTTATTTATAATTATCCTTTATTAATAGGGACAACTAAAATTCTGCACTTCAGGAGGGCAAATTTTCAGCATCTAAGGGAGGACCTTGAAAATCCTATAAAAAATTCTTTCTATATTATTATCATTGTATAGGAAGAATAAAATAAAATGAGTAGCTAATCTGAAGGCTAATAGTAAGAATAAAATAGAATTGGTCAGACTAATCTGATTATCCTCTATAAGAAGGCAAGTTCTAGACTGAGCCTGGTGAAGGCTGTATCTAGACTTTTCCAATGTATTTGATACAAGGCCACATAAAAGGTTGGAACATAAAATGAAACTGCTGGGACAAGGAGAAATTCTGTGTATTTCGGTCATCATTTTGCCCATCATTAATGGCACATTCTCAGATAGGGTTGAAGTTACTAGTGGAGTACCACAGTGCTCAGAATTTGCCTCCTTCTTTTTAATATTTATCTTAATGATTTTTGATGGTTTACACAGTGGAGTTTTGATATTTACAGATGAGATTTAACTCTGTAAAGAAATGACTACAGAGGCATAAATAATACAATTAAAACAGGATTTGTGGAACCTGGAGGGTGGGGCGTAAAAATGGCTAATTAAGTCTAATGTAAGTAAGTGTAAAGCTTTTCACTTGGACTGAGGAAATGAGAAAGTACAACTATATTAAAAATAGTAAATTCCTCGGTAGAGTTACAGCAGCAAAAAGAATTAAATTATGGTAGACATGAATGCTCATGAATAGGACATAGTTCTGCCCTTAAACAAATTCCTGGTCAGGGAACACCCCCTAAATTGTGTCACAGGGAGGCTAGCGCAGCTGCACCACAAAATGGTTGAGTCCAACACAATAGTGGAACAAACACTTCTTAAATACCTGTGCAAGCTGTTTTAGCCTAGAAGAATGTGCATAGTTTTACAAAAGTGTGGGGGAAAAAGCCCTTATTAAATGTGCCCCAGTATGTTGTGTGTAGTGTAGTACTGTGGGAGGGGCTCAGGAGTAGATGTCACTTCCTTTCCTGTATCTCTCCCTAAAAAAAATGAAAGAAACATGTCCCTCCCATCCGACCTGTTCCATTAGTAGTCTACAACTAGTTATTTAACTATTACACGTATAATGCTACAAAAATGATTGTTATTTGTTGGATTTTGACAATGTTTATCTTGTACCAAGTGAAATTCTGAATTGACTGTTGCATGATGAGATGAATTTAGGCTACTAAGCCCATGGGAAGGGCAATCCTTCAACATGGTTCCTTAGAGGTTTTTTTCCTGTCCTGACATTGTGGGATGACTCTTCATGGGTTGGAGGTTGCCCATATTTAAAGTTTCTGCCTCAACATTAAAATTTCTCAATAATATGTTCATGGCTTTGGTTAAAAGAAGAAATGTATAATTCAAAAAGAAATACATAAATAGAAAATTATAGGTATTAACCCCTAGGGGACACAGCCTATTTTGGCCTTAAGGACGCGGTCCCATTTTTCAAATCTGACCTGTGTCACTATAAGTGGTTATAGTTTTGGAACGCTATGAGATATCCAGGGGATTTTGAGATTGTTTTCTCGTGACACATTGTACTTCAAATTAGTTTAAAAATTTGGATGAAATCTTTTGCGTTTAGTTATGAAAAAAAACAAAATTTGGCAAAAATTTTGAAAAATTCTTTATTTTCAACGTTCTAAATTCTCTACTTTTGATGCAGACAGTCATAGCACCCAAATAAATTCATAACTTACATTTCCCAAATGTCTGCTTTATGTTGGCATGGTTTTTTAAGATTCCACATATTTTACTAGAATGTTATGAGGCTCAGAATTTGGGTGCCATTTTTCACATTTTTTGTAAAATCGCCAAAACCCGTACTTAGATGGACCTGATCAACTTCTAATTGACACTGAGAGGCCTAAATAATAGCGAGACTCGTAAATTACCCCATTGTGGAAACTACACCCCTCAACGTATGAAAAACTACTTTTAAGAAGTTTGTTAACCCTTTACGTGTTTTATAGGGGTTAAAACAAAATGGAGGTGCAGTCTGCAAATTGTAATATTTTTTCACAATACACCCATTTTGGGTGGAAAATTAAACATTTAAAATGGATTAAATTAAAAAAGGCTCCACAAAGTTTGATACCCAATTTCTCCCGAGTACACGGATACTCTATATGTGGTGGTAACTTCTGTATGGGCGCACGGCCGGGCATAGAAGGGAAGGAGGCGCCATCCAAATCAGATTTGCTATGTCACATTGTACAGGCTATAATTTTTTTCTTTTTTTTAATGTGGACCTATAGGGGCTTATTTCTTTTGCCACATGAGATGCACTTTTCTGGTATGTAATTTTGGGGCATCTACAGCTAATTGGTGAGATTTAATTAACTCTTTGTTGGTGGAGGAAATGAAAATCATCAATTTTTAGGAAAATTTTTATGTGTTTTTTATTTGGCCGTTAACCATACCATAAAAATAGTATATTATTTTTATTCTATGGGTCGCCATGATTATGAAAATACTTCATTTATATAGATTTTTTATTTTTTACCATTTTTACTGAATAAAAAGTAATTTGGCAAAATTGTTGTTAATTTTAGCATCACCGTCTTTCATATGTATAACTTTTTTATTTTTCACCTCACAAATCTGTTTAAGGGCTTATTTTTTGCAAGAATGATAGCTCTTTTTAGTGGTCTTATTTTAGATTGCGTAACTTTTTAAAATCACTTTTTTTAGAGCATTTGTAAAGGGCATTAATAAAAAATCGTCTTTTTCAGAGAGAGTTTTTTTAGGTTGTTTTTTACGGGGTTCACTTTGCGGATCTAATAACAATTCTGTTTTATTATACAGATTGTTACGGACGCAGGGATACCAAATATGTGGGGGTTTTGTGTATTTTATTCAATTGTACTGAATAAAAACTAATTTGGAGAAAATCTTATTCATTTTAGCATCACCATCTTTTCATATGCATAACTTTTTTATTTTTTGGCTGACAAATCTGGTTAGGGGCTTATTTTTTGCGAGAACAGTTGTTCTTTTTAGTGGGCTTATTTTAGAGTGCATAAAATTTTTAAAATCACTTTTTAGAGCATTTTTTATAGGGTATTAATTAAAAATTATCTTTTTTCGGAACGTTTTTTGCGTTTTTTTCCTCTGGCGTTTACCGTGCGGGTCCAGTAACAATTCTGTTTTATTATGCAGATTGTTACGGACGCGGCAATACCAAATATGCAGGTTTTTTTTGTGTTTTTATGTTTTTTATACTTTATTAAGTTTTTTATGGGAAAGTGACATTTTAGGGGCTTATATTTTATGTATTTATTTTTTATTTATTATAATGTGTAGTGTTAACTGTTTTTGCATTTTTTTTTACTTATACATACTTGAACTTAAACCAGTGATGCTCTGATCACTGGTTTAAGTTCAATACACTGCTCTACAATACTATTTTATTGTAGAGCAGTGTAAACTGTCT
Organism: Engystomops pustulosus; assembly: GCF_040894005.1. Lineage (NCBI taxonomy): Eukaryota > Metazoa > Chordata > Amphibia > Anura > Leptodactylidae > Engystomops > Engystomops pustulosus. Next base: position 68,259,358 of record NC_092418.1, on the reverse strand, counting down.
GAGCAAGCTTGCGCATGCTCAGACAGTTTACAGCCAGACCCGGAAGGGGTCTGGCTGCCATGGAGACCGGGCAGCTCCGGGGCACATGCCAGTCCTCGGAGCTGCCCGGAAGAGGATCGGATCCCCCGGTAAGCGGCACGGGGGATCCGATCCACAGCAGGAACACCCTTACACGCCGCGGTCATGCTTGACCGCGGCGTGTAAGGGGTTAACACCCGCGATCGGAGCCGGCTCCGATCGCGGGTGTTACAGCGCGGTGTCAGCTGTGATAGACAGCTGACAGCCGCTGCTTCTGGTACCGGCTCCGTTCGTGAGCCGGTCCCAGAAGCTAGACGTTATACTACGTCCCGGTGCGCTAAGTATCTAGCCCCGGGGACGTAGTATAACGTCGTGGTGCGCCTAGGGGTTAAAAGAAAAATAAAAATATAAGGGAAATAGAATGGGAGTCAACTTTAGGTAATACAGTATGACATTTTCTTATCTGTTGCAGATTTTATTTTGCAGTGGAAGGTGCAGGCAAGTTATTGGTGGACGAATTTAACTTATAGAGGATGTAAAACTTCATGGTGGTGAACAGGCTGAGCTTTGGAAGTGGCCAGCCTCAAGGGTCTATTACTGGTAAAAGCAGCCAGGGGCAGGCATGTTGGTGAAGCACACAAGGGATTATCTTCATTAGGGTCATTGGTGCCCTTAAAGTGTATTGGCTCTGCTCGAAAGCAAAGCCAGAATGTGCCCTCTCCTTTATTGCTGTCTGTCCGGGGACTGTATGTTAGGCAGCTGTAGATTGGGGTATTGGGTAATCCCACCCCTAGCATGTCACCTAAATCCTCCTCTGATTGTTTTATTCCAGTGATTTAAATAAAGCTGTGGCCATTTTGACCCATTAAGTTATGTTCATATAGATGTTTACTCATTTGAAACGTCTTTACTGTCTTTGTGTACATCCTTTTAAGGATATGATGCTACACACATAGTTACTGGCAGAAAAACAAGCAAGGTCTAAGAGTTCAAACCATTATTAATCCTAAATGTGTAATGTTGATGCGGAAGACAAGAAAACATAACCCCTGAGAGTCATCTACTAAATTAACCTCAAAGGTGGAATGTCTACATATAGCAAGCAGAACACAAGTACATATACACTGCTTATAGAAACATGCACACATAGCAATTCCAACTCATTTCAAAAGAAGTATGTTTTTCTTTGGACACTAAAATAATTCAAACATTTGTTAATGAATGAAGATCTTGATAATTGTAGCAATAAACATTACATTGCTCTCTGACTTGAACTGATGCACAGATCCCAACAATAATGATTGAAATGCACTCACATAGTTTGGCTGCCGGAGGAACAACTGCCAAGGACACACATGCACTTACAATAGAGTGACAATTCTATAGGATAGATTTATGCTGACATTGAAACAGACAAGGCATGCAGGCTCTATACTGTTTCGGAAATTTTTATTTAGACATGTTAAACAATTTGTATTTACTGGAGGAATACATCTTAATAATGTACAAAGAATCTTGCATAACAAGTTTATAATTCCTATTGTATACAGGCAACTCTATTAATGTAGATCTGCATTGTGTTATGAAACATAGCAGCCACTTGTATCTGATAGAAATAAAAGGAATTTCTTACCCATCATAGTTTATCTTCATGGCCAGCACCTGTGGGATCAGAATTCCCAGAACACCAGCGTTCCACAGGATAAGATACATCTTGTTGAAGCTGCATAAAGACACAAGTCAGTGAACAGACTGTAAACTGCTGGTTGCTGTATGGACTTTAGAAGAGTGATCGCTTGCTCAGTCCAGTTACAGAACAGATATTAACCCACACCTGTCTGAGGCTGAGAAACTCTGGGATTCCCGCCCTAAAGGCCAAATCAGTTTAATCCTTGTTCTACTGTGGCACCAGACACGCTGGCATTCTGTGTAGGATATGTCATTGTCCTTGTTTAATTTAACTAGCATTGTGTAGATCCTTAATAGGAATGATAGTCAGATGTGATGACAGAGAAGTTCTTCTCTCCCACAAAGGAATATCACTAGTATTGTTTGCGAACAAGCAAATATGATGCAAATACTATGCAAAAACTATGCAAATACTTAAAGATATAAAACTATACCATATATTATATAATCCAATTGTAGGTCAGAAAGTATTTACATTTCTGTTTTAAAGACTTAGGCGTAGTACGTTGGGCATACATCGGCGCTGCGGAGAGGTGCCGAGGATGGACGCAGCTGACCCCTCTCCAAAAGGAATATACAGCCCCCGGCGCCGGGCTATGGAGTGGTACGGTGCCGCATGTGTGCTGCACTGTACCGCTCCCGTATAGGGCCGTGAGCCCATAGAAGTGTATGGGGGACGTATATATGCCGTATATATGTCGGCCATATATACGTCCCCCATGCGTTTGTGTGAATGATGTAGCCTAATAGTTTAAAAAGTAGTCCTGGAGGCATACATGCAGGAAAACATATTTGTATATTCTTTACCCAGTGTCAAAATGTAAAGATTTCAGCCACTTAGATGAGAGACACTGGGGCACATTTACTTACCCATCACCAGAGTTCATAGAAAGTGCATTGTCCAACTCGTATACACTGTGCCGCGATTTTCTAAAATTGTTCATGATTTCTAGTGCACGATCTTAGTGAATTGACGCATGCAGCATTATACACAGAAATAGCACTTTAAGTGCATTTTCCAACTTCCTCAGTAAATATGCCCCCATGTCTCTGGATATGCTGTGCAAAGCTTTAAGGTTTTTTTTTTAGTTATTGAGAATGTGGACAAAACTGCAGATCTTACCTACTGCTAAGCAGTAGGTAAGTGTTGGTTTATGTAAAACCAGGTGCCAGTTGTATCTCAGGAAACCCTTTAAACAGAGCTGTAGCCAGTACAACACAACAATAGGGCTTATAAGCCATTTAGGGTTTCATAACACTTATCAATTGATGATCTGCAATTGCATTCAACCAGTGTTCTTATCCATATGGCCCTGGGTTGACCTTAGGGGAAAAAGGTGTTGAAAGTCTAACAAAGAACTGAAAATATGCCTGGCATCCTTTTTAAACCCTGTTATGCCACACAGTACTCACCCTTCAAAGGCTGCCCACTATTGGCAAGAATCCCACAACAACTGTGCATTTTATCAGCTCACAAAAACAAGCTAAAATATTTTTGCCAAAACTATTTCCCCCAGCCATATTTTTTTTAACAATGAAAGACCTTACATGTGTTACATGTTATCATTTTATATCAATGAAAATATTTTCATTTTTGTGTAGATTATCTACAATTTTGGGGTCAATCTATTCACATGTTTTTACTTTACAAGGTTAATAATCTCATTTAATCCTGATTGTATTCCACACTTCTGATGTACTCTAGTACTAGTTACATAATGCCATAAACAGTTCATAGAGTTTGTTTTATAATTTATTACGCCATTTTGTTCCATAACAAGGAAACAACAAAACCTCTATAGATATTTGCTTCCCTACATGAGGATAAAGATGATGATAGTCATGTTTGCCCAGAACCACATTAACACCGTGTAAAATTCCAAAGGTCTCCACATCCAACTATCAGCTCCATCTATCTTATAAATGCTAAACTGTAGGAGGTATTGTCAAGAATGAACCAGAGGTAGATGACTGTGATAGATAATTGAGTAAAGTCATGAAGATGGCAAATCATAACACATTTTAAACACAAGCTTATAAGTTTAAGAGTCAAGAAACAAGTTAAAGGGATATTCCCACAAAGACAAGTTTCTTATATGTACTCGGGATAACAAAATAACACATTCTCTAATTCACTGTTATTAACAAAAATACAGAATTTCACAGATATAAGTCCAATCTGACTCTAGAAGTCCTGGTGTACACAATTTCAGTTACCCCTAGAGACGACCCTGTAACATCTGACTCAGGGTCGGGTGGCTGCCGTCTTGCTTTTTTTGTCTGGCGCCTGTGGAGCTGAGATTTCTGTCTCTCTCTGCTCTTTGCCTCTAGCCCTTCCCCTCAGTCCAGGACGGAGTTCTCACTGATACACAGACACTGGGTTCCTGTCTGCAGCAGGAGTGTAAAGCTACGGACAGATACGTTCTTTATCTGGGGAGGTGGAGGCAGGTACAGGAGATCTATGTGTTGTGGGATAGCAGAGATGTAGGAGAGCTAACTGTGTAATTGTGTGTAATATGCATGTCATGGATCCCATCATCTCTGATCTGTCTCATCTCTTTCTATGTATCAGATACCAGTACAATGTTCAGAAGTGTATATAAACATTATAACCTGATAATCTAACCACTTTGTCAGCTCACAGAACTAAATAAATCATAATGTGTCTGCTTAGAGAGCCCACACTCTGGAATTTTGCACTGACGAGCCTAGGGAGTGATAGAAGCTAAAACAGCAATAAAACTGAATGAAATTGTGAAGTAAAGGGTTAAAAATGATCTTTATTGATATAGGGGATTTGTAAATAGGGGATTGAAATTTGAGAATTTTCTTTCATTGAAATAACCGTTTTAAGAGGCAAGAATAAAACACTATACTATGAATGGAATCAGGGAATCAGAGCCTTGAGAAAATGCAAGAAGAATGCAAGAGTGTGCTATGCAGTAGGACAAACAAAACATGGCATGTTAGTTCAAAATGAGGACCAAAGACAAAATTAACCAAAGTACACTTGCAAAGCAGTGATCAGCATGAAGTTGATAACCATGGGCAATATCTTTAGGCACAAATACATGGTGGAAAAGGTATAGGCAACAGATTGTAGGGTGATAGCCAAGGGACATGGAGTTCTCCTCCATATCATTTTTTGTAAGTATGACACTGATGCAGTTTTGGAACCACATATCTCTGCCAATTTATGAATTCTAAAATCTGAAAATGACTAAGTTTTGTTGTTTGATGTTTTGTATAATGAGCATGGAATTCTTTTATAGTAGAAGTAACTCCATTAAAGTATTTGTTCATGCCTACTTTGGATGTAAAGCAATCAGGAGCTGAGCTGCAGTTACTCGCCTGGAAAATGGAACTGTTCTCCTTTAGGATTCTGGTGCCAGAGACAGCCAATCAGTATGAGTCTTGAGTGCCAGGCTCTCCCTGATCATATTTTGATAACCCATGTAACGGACAGGTGACCAATATCAATAGACAGTAAGACCCCTTTAAGAACATTTGTCTGTATACATTACAGTTTTATAGACTTCAAAACTAGACAAACACTAATGCAGTGGATTTAACTTTTATTTAAATAACTTCTCTGTCCTACTGTGGTCTGTCCCATCCACTTTATTATTAACTGAAGTAGAGCTGTATTTGTGGGTTTGCAATATTGGCAAGTAAGGGGGTGAACACGCAACCCAATGGTCATCGAAAGAGACTCAGAGGGGCACATTTACTTACCTGGTCCAGTCGCGATCCAGCTGCGGGTTCTCCGACGCTGATTCGGGTCTGGCTGGTATTCACTAAGGTCCGTGCGCCAATATCCACTAGGTGTCGCTGCTGCGCCGAGGTCCGCTGGAGTTCACCGGAGTTTACCTTCTATTTCTTGGTGCAGGTAAATGCGTGTCAAGCGACACTTTCTTTTTTTAAATACTGCAGTTTTCCTGAATCCGTCGGGTTTTCAGACAGCCATGCCCCCCCGATTTCCGTCGCATGCAACCCGGCGCCGAAATCCGATCGCATTCACCTGGGGCAGTGCAGGGAAAAATGTCGAAAATTGGGAAAACCCGACGGAAATTTGCAAATCGGACCCTTCGTAAATGACCCCCAGAGTCTTTCAACACTTCCTAGCTTATAAAAACGGGCACCATTATAAATCCTCCTCTGATCTGTAGATTTGCTGTAGATAATGAAGTTATTTGAGTATAAATAATGTATATTTGCATAAAGCTTTTTGGTTTGGAATAAACCCATTGTACTAAGCTGTTATGTAGTAGGGTGTGTAAATAGTCCTTGTTTACTTAGATTTTACCTGACCTTGCACTGCAAATAATATCAAATCTTGGCACTATATGAATGCATATTGTACAGATTATACTTCATGTACTGTCTGTAAATAACATGATTTTACCATAATGAACTTCTAGAAAATTAAAATTTACCACAATTCTAGAATGCTCATTAATATATACCCTGCACCCATCTTGACACAAAAAAACTGAAATGTAGATATTTTTGCTAATTTATTAAACAGGAAAAAGTGAAATATCACATAGTTATAAGTATTTAGACCCTTTGGTGTGACACTCATATTTAACATGCTGTTCATTTCCTTCAGATCCTGCTTGAGATGGTTCTACTCTTTCATTGGAGTCCAGCTGTGTTTATTTAAACTGATTGGAGTTTATAAGGAAAAACACACTCCTGTCCATATAAGACATCACAACTCACAACAGTGCATGTCAGAGCACATTGCAATCACTGCCTAAGGAGCTCAGAGACAGAATTGTAACAAGACACAGATCTGTCTAAGATTACAAAATAATATCTGCAGAAATGCAAGAACCTTGGTTAGAAAGGAAAAGAAGAACCCCAAGTTCACTTTTGCAGAGCTCCAGAGATGCAGAAAGGAGCTGGGAGAAAGTTCCACAAATTCAACAATAACTGCAGCCATCCACCAGTCAGGGCTTTATGGCACAGTGTGCTGAAGGAAGCCTCTCCTCAGTGCAAGACATATAAAAGCCTGTATACAGTTTGAGAAATATGATTCTCTGGTGTTTTTGAACTTTTTGGTGTTAATTTTAAGTGGTATGTGTGAAGATTACCAGGCACTGCTCATCATCTGCCAAATACAATGCCAACAGTGAAACATGGTGGCGGCAGAGGAATAATTGGCCTACAGGGTCTTGCATTCTGAAGGTCACATGTTGTGGTCATGGCAGATGCCATTTATGGCAGTCTAATCATCTCATGAAATTCAATCAAAGTATCCACCTTGTGTTCCAATTGCTCATACCGAGTCCAAGTTCCTTTTAATGTTGTCAAACAGGATTGTGCAACAATCCATCTAAATAAATTTTTTAACAAAAAGAAGAATTATATGGAGGCAAATGTTAACTTAAAAACGTAACTGTAAAGTTACTTGACAAAATTTTTTTAGCACAGCTGGACAACCTTTGACAACAATTCCAACGATACTTGTATCATGTATTTGGCTTCTTCCATCCTGAGATATAGAGCTAATAGGTATATGAGGCCATCTATAAAACACTCTCAGCTTTTCCTGAAATGGGCGGGACTTCCTGGTAGTGACATCAGCTATGGACAACGATCCCAATAGCACTCAGGACATTCACGTGAAGGTGCACAAACAGTACACAGAATATATATAAAAAGCAGATGTGTATTCTGAAAAAACAGTAAGACAACAATGTTTACAATAATAATAAATAGCAGGCTACAGTAAACTGAAATGTGCCTATGTAATACTAAAAACACAGAGCATCAATGATGACTTTACCATGTAATCAGGCTCTTGGGTAGGGGGAATAGACGCCCCACACATATCACCCGCTAAATGGGTTTCCTCAAGGTATACCAGTCAAGTGTCAGTTCTCCTCTTAAATCCCTAAGTCTGCTCTGGTGGAGGGCAATCATCAAAGTAGCGTATTTTTCTGCCTATAAGGCGCACCAAAAATCCTTTCATTTTCTCAGAAAATTGCGCCTCAGAAAAGTGCGCCTTATATATGAACTTACACAGAAAAGTACTACAGACAAGATCTACTGTACATTTACCAGTGTTTAATAGCTCCATCCCCAGAAATTTCCTGCACCTTCCCACACAGTATACAGGGTCCCTAGCAACTAACATTGTGCCCATCCTGCCCTCCCCTAGCACGGAGAGACCGGAGCTGCCATAGTGCCGACCACGAGGCAATCATCATCATCAGTAAGAAATCCCCCATACCTGACAGCCCTGTAACAGGGGAAAGAGAAGGAGCCACAGGGAACCCCACAGGAATAACACCCTGGCTGAGGAGGGAAGGAGAAGGGGCAGAGGGAGACCGCTTAACCCCTGCTGCATCACCCTGCATTAACCCCCAGCAGCCCATACCTCTGAGATCAGAGCTCTCTGACACGCTGAAGACAAGTTTCCCGGGAAGTGTAGCTGGCTTGAACTGTGCACAGGTCTGCCACCTGCTGGTCATTTTTAGGTACTGCATTTGATCTTGCGCCTTATGCTCCAGTGCGCCTTATATATGAACCTAGATGTCTTAGCAGGCATTTATTATAGTCCAGTGCGCCTTATAGGCCGAAAAATACGGTAAGGCATGCCCATTCTGGCTATGAAACCAGATGTGCGTCATAACTATAACTCACTTATACAGAAGTAATCTCCATGGTATTGCTCTCACAATTATTCACTTTCCATTTACTTAGTATTTTGTTAGTTTCAATCTCAAAGCTCCATGCTAAGGATTATAATCCAGATAAAAAATGTGCATACTTAGGGTCAAACTAAGTGCAAAGAAAAACATATATGAAAATGTGTATACAAGGACATGATCCGGGGAATATTTCATAGAATAAAGTGACCAGTGAAATTATCAACGAGTGACTTCATGAAAAAATATAATACCTTTAAAAGTTTCTTAGTATATTATGACATAATTACCCATGGAAGTACCGTATATATTCGTGTATAAGCCGAGTTTTTCAGCACAAAAAATGTGCTGTAAAACGTCTCCTCGGCTTATACACGAGTCAATACTTGTAAAAAAAATAATTAAAAATGGACTAAAAAAAAAAAAACTGTATACTACTGGGGGAGGGCGCTGTATACTACTGGGGGCATGCTGTATACTACTGGGGGGCAGGCTGGGGTGGCTGTATACTACTGGGGGCATGCTGTATACTACTGGGGGGCAGGCTGGGTTGGCTGTATACTACTGGGGGCATGCTGTATACTACTGGGGGCAGGCTGGGGTGGCTGTATACTACTTGGGCAGGCTGGGGTGGCTGTATACTACTGGGGGCTGGCTGGGGTGGCTGTATACTACTGGGGGCAGGCTGGGGTGGCTGTATACTACTGGGGGCAGGCTGTATACTACAGGGGGTAGGCTGTATAATACTGGGGGCAGGCTGGGGCAGGCTGTATACTACTGGGGGCAGGCTGTATATTATAGGGGGCTGGCTGGCTACATACTTGGCTGGGTCTGTGACTAATGCATTTCCCACCTTCAGCTTATACTCCAGTCAATAGGTTTTCCCAGTTTTTGGTGGTAAAATTAGGGGTCTCGGCTTATACTCGGGTCGGCTTATACTCGAGTATATATATGGTATGTGATATGTCAGCTATTATGCAAAAAAAGAAAAAAAAATACATAGAGAGTATAAAATACCACCAATATCAAAAAATATATTACATATGCATTGGGTCCGGGGAGTTTTATAATTTAATGAATATATTATATGTATATAGCAAATCCTGGTCCGGCGCGCATAAAGTAAATGTAATCAGTCAAGATCCGGTGCATATTGAGTTAGTATAGCGACAAATCTACATATATCATCAACCCATAGCCATCATGTTTCAGGCTCTGTTAATTTATATGATTTGACGAGTATATGATATAACTGTAACAAATCATATTCCGGCGTATATAAGTATAATGACTATAACAGATTATGTTTCACTGCTAATTAGGTAAGCATAATGAGTATAACAGATCACTTTTCAGTGCATATAAGGTGAGTATAATGAGTATAACAGATTAAGTTCTGGCGCATATAAATTAAGTATAACTACCAGTCTATATATATCCTCTTGTTGACCATTAGTGATTGTTAAGTAATTCACATTGGCCGGTATAAACTTATAATTAGATGATCTGAAGCATGTGATCAGTCACATGCTTGTGACATCACTCCAGGTCATAGAGTTTTTTGCATGCTGCAGGGACTGATGTTCTCCTGCGCCCAATAGCTTCTGATCAGGAGCGTGCATGTGCTAACAACCCCTCCTAAAAACATCCACCCTCCTCTCCACCGTCTAGCTATGGATTCCCATGGCAACCAACCACACAAAGACTGCCAGAGGGAAAAGGTAACTGCTAGCTGCTAGCCTGCAACCTGACAAATGGCTGCACATAGCTAGAAAAATGTGGGGAAACTGAACAGACCTGCTATATCCAAACTGTAGAGCGTGCTGGGATAATTAAAACATTATTGGTTGAGTTATATGGCAAAGCATTTCAATGCCAAATTGGCATCTTCATCAGGTCGATTTACATAATGACTGTAAATGCAATAGCAAAACACAGACAAAGACATAAAAGAGAATTTCAAAGTTAGTCGGTGTTAGTAATTATATGAGTGAATCGTAGAAGGCGCCGGCTACATACAGCCACAAGGGATATGTGTATCACTGATCGCTACTGGAAGACAGGACAGAGCCCCAGGATGGGAGGCGAGGGTAGCGCCCTAGGCAAACGCCTACCCCTCGTCCCGGCCATGATTGCCATCACTGCCGTAATTTTTAAATGGTATTTTACTGCCCAGTGCCCCGATTTGTGCCAGTGACCGCACTTTGATCTTCCACGTGTTTCAGGTATTATTCTATAGTTCTCTTTCTTTGAGTCTACAGCCTAATACTCTATTAGTTAATGCATGGCATTCATCACCAATACCACCCTCATCACCATCTATACCCTACAGGTCACATCATATTTAGATTCTGGCCACCTGAACCTATCATATTTTCATCATATCAGTTTATCAGTCACACACCGGCCACTTTATTAGGTACACCTGTCCAACTGCACGTTAACACTTAATTTCTAATCAGCCAATCACATGGCGGCAACTACTTTCAGCAGGATAATGCGCCATGTCATAAAGCTGGAATCATCTCAGACTGGTTTCTTGAACATGACAATGAGGTCACTGTACTCAAATGGCCTCCACAGTCACCAGATCTCAATCCAATAGAGCATCTTTGGGATGTGGTGGAACGGGAGATTCGCATCATGGATGTGCAGCCAACAAATCTGCGGCAACTGTGTGATGCCATCATGTCAATATGGACCAAAATCTCTGAGGAATGCTTCCAGCACCTTGTTGAATCTATGCCACTGAGAATTGAGGCAGTTCTGAAGGCAAAAGGGGGTCCAACCCATTACTAACATGGTGGACCTAATAAAGTGGCCGGTGAGTGTATATGTGTTCTCTATGGTTCTCCTATTAGCTTTTATACTAATTTTCTTTTAATATTTTACAGTTTCATCCACTTTACAAAGTTTACTGTTACAGTACAGTCCACTGTAACAGATCTGTAATTTTATAACTAGCGCGTCATTATTATGGCTCAGTGCATGTTTACTGCTGAAGAGGCATTTGAAATGCTTCTTTCGGACACAGAATCTGCCAGCGAAGGAGGATCAGACTTTATTATTTCTTCATCCAGCAGTGATGAGGAAGAAGTTCTTCAGAGTCATGCGGCGCAGAGTCACCCAGTTACCCCTGACAGTACTGAAGATATTTGGGAACCCCTTGCTAACTATTCCCCTAACATTCCTGAATTTAGTTTGACTTCAGGGACCCGGATTGATACAGCAGGGATGAATAAAATGGTCTTTTTTTACTGATGAATTTCTTGATTTGATGGTTACCCAAACTAACGCTTGTAGAGGAATTTCTTTTGGCCAATCCTCAATCATTTTATGCCAGGACGAACAGATGCAAGCAAATTGCTAACCTTCTGGTCGTTACTTTTGAATATGGGTATTACAAATAAAACATACTGGTCAACAGACGTGTTGCACCATGCACTGCTATACCGCACTGCAATGCCCAGGGGACGATTTGATGTCAATTTAAAATTCCTGCACTACAATGACAACTTGCAGTGCCTTCCCCCAAGTGACCCAAACCATGATCACCTTTATAAAATTTGACCTGTAATTAAACATTTTCATCAAAAATTCAGTGAAGTTTATGTACCAAAAAAGAACACTGCCATTGACGAGTCCCTTGTTTAGTTTAAAGGCGGATTAAAATTTAGGCAGTAGCTCCCCAGTAAAAGAGCCCGCTACAACATAAAGATACACAGGTTATGCAAGTCTAAAACTGGCTATACATATGCCTTTCGCATTTATGAGGGCAAAGACACAAAGATTCAGCCCCCAGATTGCCCTCCTGTTCTAGGTACAAGTGATAAAATTGTCTGGGATCTCCTGCACCCTCTACACCCTCCCGTACCACTTGTACGACTTGTTCCAATACTAAAATGCCTGGCTGTAAGAAAAACAGTTATGTGTGGGACAGTGCGGAGAAATTCAAAAGGCCTGTCACAGACTTAGGGCAAAGGCTGCAAAATGGTCAAAGCAGAGCGACGTGCAGTGATGGGGTGCTGTTTTTGAAGTACAAGGGACATGAAAGATGTCCATATGTTAACAACCATAGATGATGACAGAAGCACTCCAGTCAGCGTCCGTAGGACATCTACCGAAATGGAAAAGCCTGTTTGCAATTCAGAGATACAATAATTCCATGGGGGAGGGGGGGGCACCTTTCTGACCAAATGATAAAGCCTTATTAGGCAATGCGTAAATCAAGGACATAGTATAATAAAATTAGCTGTTCACCTTGCCCAAATTGCCATGTACAATTCATACATTTTGTCATAGGGCTGCTGGGCATCGGGCCACATTCTTGGAGTATTAAGAAAACATAATTTAAAAAATTTATATTTCAAGATCAAGAAGAGCCCTACACATCTGCCAGTGAAGCGTCAAGGATAGTAAGAGGCCAACACCTCCTATCAATGGCTCCCCCCACTGAAAAAAATGCAGCATCTGCTACAAAAGAGGGTTACAGAAGGATACACGCTTTCACTGTGAAACATGCTTCCAAGCTTGGCCTTTTTCTGATTGCTTCAAAACCTTCCACTCCTCTTTAGATTATTAATTTTGTTCATTTATTCACTATGAATTTTGCCCTTTTACATTTCATTCAATCCATTTCACAACCCTTACTGTACTGCCCCATAACCAATTAGAAGACAAAATAAACAAAACAAGAAATCCCCTATACCCTTAGATGAATACCTTAGCAGGTGCATGCCAATAGCTCCCTAAGCTAATTCCCACAAAATCTGTGCTTCAAAGGCCACAAAGAGGTGCTTCAATTTTCAGCCTTGTTCCTGTTTGTGTTATTATGCAAATTGTTAATACAATTTAGGGTCATGTGTGGAGTATTGCTGTATTCAGGAGGAATTGTGTAATAAAGTGAGAGTGGTTTTTATTCTAGTATCCATTGTTAAAATTGAAAAAAAGGAGCAAACTGAAAAAACTTTTTTTCTTCAAGGTTTATACATTGTGTGGATTACCTTTGAAGTCAAAATTTTAACCTTACACTTGGATACAATACTTGAATTGTCTAGTTTCGAAATTGGCATCTCTTTGGAGGGGTTCTTATATTCTTGCACCACAAGGCAAATGAAAACCTGATTTACTGTATTAAAAACATGTTCGTAAAATTGAGGCCCTAAATTTCATATGGTACTCCTGAATTTACAGGGGCTGTATTTTAGTAGGTATTTTTTAAGTCTAAAGGATAAGGGTAATACATTTTCAGAGCTGTTTCAGAGATGCTTTGAAATAAAAAAAAAACTTATGATGGAAAAGATGCAAGAAAGAAATCTCCAATTTGCTTTAACTTTCAAGAAAACCTAAATGGTTAATAACGTTCATAAAGACTGTTTTGAATAATTCAAGGTGTGTAGTTTCGTAAATGGGGTCATTTATATGTGTTTCTATTGTTAAAGTTCCTTAAAAAAATTGCTACTAAACATAAAAGCCTTCTACGATCCTATAGATACAAAAGAATTTTTTAAAAATTGTGCCAACATAAAGAAGACATATGGCGTATGTTAGCTATTAAGTATTTTTTGGTTTGACTTTATCTTTAATAATTAGAAGTGTTCAAAGTTTAAAATGGCACATTCTTATTTTTTTTCTATTTTTCTCTTATTTTCTCTTAAAGTAAATTCAAAATATATCTTTCACATGTTTCACTAGCAAAAGGTATAATGTATCACAAAAAAACTATCTCAAAAACAACTTGGTATAATAAAGTGTTCCAAAGTTGTTACAATTTAAATTGACAGATTTGAAAAATGGGGCTCTATCCTTAAAGGGAACCTGTCACCACACTTGCACATATACAGCCAGTGACAGGTTCCTATAGAGCTATATTAACTGACTGATGCCCTTTTAGCTAAAGATTTAGCCTCTTTACAATAGCAAACTGTACCCCATGCATGTATCTGACCACATGAAGTCACAGCAGCCTGGACTTTTACTCCTCTCCATCCTCCACGGAAGCTGCGATTTCACATACATGGTGTACAGTTTGTCACAGGTCCTATAGCCTTCTAAGAATAGCAATGTCACTCTGGTCACATGTCATGAATGTGTAAAAGAATTGACACAATATTGCCTTTCTGTACATAGAGATTTATATGTCTGTAGTTATATTAGCAGACAGTCCCTAAGTACAAGGAGGCAGAGCAGGGATTTGAAGAGACACAGAGATGTCGGTCAGAATAATGGGGTGTGGTTCACTGCCAGCCTAAGGAGGAAGAGTCACAAAAACCAGGCATGAATGGGACGTGTTCTGGCCGCGAGAGAAGATGGCTGGGTAGGAGAGAAGCTCCACTCTGCTAACCACCAATAATGCGACCATATCAGCTTGTTGCCATGCACAACCCAGGGGAAGAAGGGAGAAGCAAAAGACCAACCTGCAAAGCCAATTGGGCAGTTCTTCAGCTCAGGCACGGTGGGAAGCAATAATGGTGCCGTCACAGTAAACCAGTAACAACAGATGGCAGATTATGCTCCTCCGGACAAATCTAAACCCGGCACCCCGATGACGCAGTTCTCCCAACTCTCCTTTGAGATACCAGATTGGTGGAGTACGGGATCCCGGCAATCTCCGGAGAAAACAAGATCCCTAATATACGTGGAGGGCACGCAGGAAGATGGTGGAAAAATGCCCCCCTCACAAGCAGGCAATGAATCAGAGGCCTCCATGTCACCACTATATGCAGGATCTGCAAACTCCAGATCCCCTACGAGCATTCCAGTCAAACAGAAGGCTTGACACCAGGATGACATATCCCAACAAGGGGAGAGTGAACAGCCTTCTCAGCTAGATAGCGTTAACTCGACAATTGACATGCTGTCAGCGTACCAAACTTATAAGCAAATATCGGAGATGCTACTTAAAGATATGCTAATTGCACTTTGAAGAATCCCTACAAAAGGACTTATCCTGTCTAATAAAACCGTTACAAGTCTCCATATTAGACCTAGTTCACAAAATATCACATACGGAAAATAAATTGGCGGCATTTGCTGCATCTTTCAATGAGCTAGCAGCATAACACCCTAGAAGACTCTCTATGTTAAAATTCGAGGAATTGTAGAAACAGTCCCCAGTGCAGAACTCAGAGCAAATATACAGATGACTAGGGCCCTATTGCCAGACCTGGAAGTCTATGAGCTTAGTATTGACCGGGCGCACTGGGTTCCTTGACCTAATAACCTTCCGGACACAGTACCAAGAGATGTACTGGCTAGATTTATGTTCTACTACACTAAGGAACAATTGCTAGCTCAAACAAGGAAAATGAAAATGCTTCCAACCCCATACAATTCTCTAAAGCTCTTCACGGATCTTTCTTCTGCTACTATCCAAGCCAGAAGGGAATTTTTACCAATCAAACTACTCATGAGAGAGCATGACATAGCATACAGATGGGGTTTCCCCACAAAATTATTGGTGAAAAAGAACAATGGCATCATCCCTATCAACAATTTGGAAGAGTGCTTCAGTTTTCTGGAAACATGGGGAATTCCAACCGCAAGCATCGTCGAAGTTTAAAGAAAACATAGTCTTCAAAGACGGAAATACCCAGAATGGCGAACGCAAGGCAACACCAAAAGACCATTCCAGTCTGAAGATCGTCAATTTGGTGGTCGGTGAGCTGACCTCTGTTAACCTACGCATTGGTGGTCGGTGAGCTGACCTCTATCAACCTACGTATACCCCTAGACGGAGTTTGAGTTTCCTAACCTTCTTGTACTATATTGAGTAATAGAACCGTACTGTTTTTGTTTAGTTTTTGTTTGATTCTGTGCTCTATAGTATGCTAGACACAGTGGTTGGGTTAAATTTGAAAGTGGAAAGTAAATGGAGCCAATCATAAGGAAGGCCTGAGGGAAATATGTGGCACAACACTACACAATTATCTACACATAAGGTTGGCAAACACCACAAATGGGAGTTAAGTTATTATCATTGAATGTAAAAGGGCTAAATAGCCCATTAAAACAATCTATGATATGTAGAGAGGCACTGAACAACAAAAGTGATATAATCTGTATTCAGAAAACCCATATTAGCAACAAAAGAAAACGCCGAAAATAGCCCATCCAAAATTTACCAAAATTACCATCTCATCTTATGAGAAGAAAAAGAGAGGAGTCTTAATAACCATTAGAGACACATTAGCTGTGACAGTCTATCATGAAATAATAGACCCACAGAGTAGGTATGTAATAATTACTTGCTCAATGAATAACCAAGACCACACTATCGTAAACATATATGTCCCTAACACCAAACAGAGAAAATTTTTAAAAAATCTGTGAAGGACAGTTAAGGGGGTCCAAAGAGGTGCTCTACTGATGTGTGGAGGCTTTAATTAAATAGGCCATTCAGCGCTAGACACAACATTAAAATCTACAAATAGGAATTTTATACTCAACCCTTTCCTCTGGGAAAATAATCTATACGATTTATGGCTAGTGCAACACACGTCCGAACGTGACTATACGTTCTATTCCTCAAGACAAAAGACATACTCCCGTATTGACCATACAGTTATGGCCAAAAGTTTGAACTTCATTGCAGGCCTGCCTTAAAAGGAGCAGCTAACATCGTTTCAATGATTGCTCCATTAACACAGGTGTGGGTGTTGATGAGAACAGGGCTGGAGATCAATCTGTCATGATTAAGTAAGAATCACACCACTGGACACTTTAAAAGGAGGATGGTGCTTGTCATCATTGTTTCTCTTCTGTTAACCATGGTTATCTCTAAAGAAACACATGCAGTCACCATTGCACTGCACAAAACTGGACTAACAGGGAAGAGTAATGTAGCTAGTAAGATTGCACCTCAGTCAACAATCTATCGCATCATCAAGGAATTCAAGGAGAGAGATTCCATTGTTGCCAAAAAGGCTCCAGGGCGCCCAAGAAGGACCAGCAAGCGCCAGGACCATCTCATAAAAGTGTTTCAGCCTCGGGATCGGGCTACCAGTAGTGCAGAGCTTGCTCAAGAATGGCAGCAGGCAGGTGTGAGTGCATCTGCACACACTGTGAAGCGGAGACTCTTGGAGCAAGGCCTGGTGTCAAGGAGGGTAGCAAAGTAGCCACTTCTCTCCAGAAAAAAACATCAGGGACCGACTGATATTCTGCAAAAGGTACAGGGAGTGGACTGCTGAGGACTGGGGTAAAGTCATTTTCTCTGATGAATCCCCTTTCCGATTGTTTGGAACATCTGGAAAACAGCTTGTTCGGAGAAGACAAGGTGAGCGATACCATCAGTCTTGTCTCATGCCAACTGTAAAGCATCCTGCAACCATTCATGTGTGGGGTTGCTTCTCAGCCAAGGGAATCGACTCTCTCACAGTCTTGCCTAAAAACACATCCATGAATAAAGAATGGTACCAGAATGTCCTCCAAGAGAAACTTCTCCCAACTGTCCAAGAGCAGTTTAGTGGTCAAAACATAGAGATTTTGGGTTCATGGCCTGGGAACTCCCCAGCTCTTAATCCCATTGAGACCTTGTGGTCAATCATCAAGAGGCGGGTGGACAAACAAAAACCAACAAATTGTGACAAAATGCAAGCATTGATTGTGCAAGAATGGACTGCTATCAGTCAGGATTTGGTCTAGAAGTTGATTGAGAGCATGCCAGGGAGAATAGCAGAGGTCCTGAAGAAGAAGGGTCAACACTGCAAATATTGACTTGCTGCATTAACTCATTCTGACTGTCAATAAAAGCTTTTCTGTATGTGATGAAATACAGAAATATAAAAAAAAACATCTGACAGACACACATAAAAACCAGCTGGCAACAGATCATGTGAAAATATAATATTTGTGTCATTCCCAAAACTTATGGCTATGACTGAATAGTTACAGACAAATTCACACTGGATAAGGCACTAGCATCTTCAATAGAGACCATCCAATGGTCCAGCTATGCAGCAATATCAGCCACCTTCTTTGATAGACATTTCAGTCAATAAGATTTCATCTGGAGGGCCAACATGACAGTTGTAGCAAAAGATCCAAACTACACCCAATTTGCACAGGAACTCAAAGAATTTTTAAAAATCAATGACAATGATATAGTAAACCCCTTCTCTATGTGGCACATACATAAATTATTTGCAAAGGAAGAACTAATCAAATTAAATAGCAGGCTTAGAAGGGATAGAGAGAGAGAAGTGGCAGCTTCCCTATTACATATTCAATTCCTAGAGAGACAAAATAAAGACAATTGTTCCCCCTTTTTAGTCACAGCTCTTAACGAAGAGCTTACCCACCTATGCAACTTGCTTGCCCAAAGGTATGCTGCATCACTGCATAAATTAAAAATCAAATATTAATCGCAGGATCAAAAGGTAGGAGCATTTTTAGTGAAAAGAATTAAGCAAAGAGCCCGCACCTAATGGATCCTAAAACCAACACTAAAGTCATATCATCCAGATATATTGCAAATGTATATATGAAATATTATGCCAGCTTGTATAATTTAAAAAATAATGGAGAGGTAACCCCCAGACCCCAACTTAATCTCAGCCTTCCTGGGGAAACTTTCCCTACCAAAAGTGACAGAACAACAGCTTCTGTAGCTGAACGCCCTTTTATCAACCAAAGAAATAATTAAAACATTACAGACCCGGACAGGTTACCGGATTTGTGCTATAAAAAGTTTTCCAAAATCCTAGCACCATACATGCTAAAAGTAATCTCTCAAGCAGCCTCAGAAGGAGCATTTCCCAGGGAAATGTTGGAGGCAATCATAGTCACAATACCTAAACCCGGCAAAACTCCAGATAGACCCGAACATTTTCGCCCAATATCATTACTTAATGATGATATTAAAATATATGCTAAAAATCTGGCAAACAGGCTCACTCATTTCACCTGACTAAACAGGTTTCACCCCTTCAAGACAAGCTTCAGACAATTCTAGAAGAATAATTGACTATCCCTCCGCCTCAGTGTTTGTCAATGGTGTCAGATCCAAAACATTTACGAATGGTACCAGACAGGGATGTCCCCTGTCACCTATCATATTTATCCTGTCCATAGATCCACTGGCAGCAGCCATACAAGCCCACCCAATTATTAAAGGCATAACCACGGGTAAACTAGAAAAAAAAATTTGCCTGACGACATAGACGACATAACTCTAATAAACACTGACCCCCTTACTTTTTTAAAACACGTCTCCGATGTCATCTCAGAATACAGCAGAGTTTCATATCATAAAATTAACAACGCCAAATTACAAATCCTGCCCGTAAATATACCAAACCTGGCACTCCACACGAAATTGCACCCTTGATTGGAGAGAGAATCAGATAGACTATCTAGGAATACATAACTTACCCGGTGACCAAATTATACAGACTAAACTATGTTCGGCTGCTTCAAAAAGTCAAACAAGAACTTGAAGGATACACGAAGCACACGCTGTCTTGGTTTGGGTGAATTGCAACTTTTAAAATGATGACCCTATGTAAATATTTATATTTGTTCCGCACACTGACGATCCCTATACACAAATCCTTTTTTAAGCTTGCTAACTCTCAAATCAACAAAATTGTTTGGCGAAGCAAACCTCCTAGAATAGCACATAAGATACTAACCAGAACCAAAATAAACTGAGGTTTAGACCTCCCAGACTATTACCACGCCGCCGTCCTGGACCAATCACAATACTGATTGCAGGATTACCATGGTGCGTCCTTGAAAAATCCCACCAAAAAGATCATCCTCTCAAATGCCGCTTGTTGGCACATACTGTATGTGGCAAACAGAACCCCCCCCCACCCCCACCATCCAAACTCCTTACAATCCAAGCTCTGGATAGAGCATGGAAACTACTAATACAACAACAGAGCAAAAAAGAAACACTTTCACCACAGCAGATCCCAATAGGCTTTTTAGACTTTATGATAGGGAACCTGCCAACTTATTCTTGGTAAACACAGGGCATCTACACTCTGAGAGATTTACTCTCAGGATTCTCACTAGCCTCCTTATGCGTCTTGAGGCAGAAGTTCTCCATTTCAAATAAGGACTTCTATGCATACCTAAGAATACAACACTTCCTCCAAAAAAGAACTGAACAATATCCGGGTATAGACACTAATATCAAATAGCATTAGACTCCCCTAATGGAATTAGAAGAGGAATTTCCTACTTTTACAATCTTCTAGGTGAATTTTAGCCAAGAATATACAAAATCTTTATTACACAATATATTTAATTAAAAATGCAAATTTCACAAAAGGGGGGGGGGGAATACAAGCGGATAGTGAGGGTGTCACACAGGAAATTTAAAAACATGAGCGACTGGGAGAGTAGTTAATACTCAAAAATCATGTCACATGGGATTAAGGGTAATACTACAATTCATGTAAATTGTTGTATTACCCTTAATCCCATGTGGCATGATTTTCTGAGTATTAACTACTTTCCCAGTCGCTCATGTTTTTAAATTTCCTGTGTGACACCCTCACTATCCGCCTGTATTCCCCCCCCCCCCTTTTGTGAAATTTGCATTTTTAATGAAATATATTGTGTAATAAAGATTTTGTATATTCTTGGCTAAAATTGGCTTAGTGTTTGTGTTTGTAGGTGTATATTTCTAAAAAGCCAATCAGATGATTTGACTGAGCTATAGAAAGGGTTGAGAGATAGAATGAGACCACTTTGGTATAATGTATATTAGACATCACGAATTTATACCCTTTTTCATATCTGTAGCCCATTTTTTTGTATTATAATTTTCTAGGTGACAAGGGTTCCTTCTCAAAACTTCCATATATGGAAAGATGGGAACTAGAATTGAAAGCATCATTCACAGATCAGCAATGGCATAAAGTTATACAGTTTGTAAACTCAAATTTTAAATGTACAGCACATTAAGAAGCTATAGTTAAGACAAGAATGAGGTGGTATTTCACCCCTACACGCATACAAAAGCCCTTCCCAACGGCCTCACCCAAATGCTGGAGGGGATGTGGATCAAAACGTATCCTATTACACACACTATGGGGGTGCCAAGTGATACAACCCCGCTGAGGTCCGCCGGAGTTCACCTTCTTCTTCCCGGTGCATGTAAGTGCTGATCTTGCGACACAATTTGGTTTTTAAATTCCGCGGTTTGTCCAAACTGATCTTGACTAGACATTGGAAAAGCAAATCTTGCCCGGAGATTACAGAGGTATTCTCTCAAATAAATGCAAATTGTGTAGTTGAAAGAGCTATTGCATATCAAGAAAACAGGTATAAAAAATTCTAAACAAATTGGAACATCTGGCTAAGCAGCATGTACTACAAACAGTAATTCTTCTTACACTCCACACTCAGGCCTAGACTAGAAAGTTATGTTAGTGATATATGTTATTTGTACTCTTGTTATCTGTTCTTGTTATTGAAGGAAGCTACCTAGGGGTATTCCTCCCCATGATGTGACAAGCTACAGAATGTAAAGATACAGAATCTCTGGACTCGCTTATCCAAAAATACGGACATGCTTGATAATACCAAGGTCAATATGGAAAACCAGGATAACTCTTTATTTCACTAACTGAAAAAGACATATTTGAATATATTGACTATTCCCAGAACCTAGAAGCTTAAAAAACGTTGATTGGTATGTAGTGTATCATAACATTCTGCACCGTGGTTATCTTCAATAAAAGTTTTATAAAAAAATAACAACAGACATGTGTGACAAAAGCTAATCTGCATATCAGTAAAACGTCTGTGATTAAGGTACAGTGCCTCACTGGCAGCTCATTTTATGTTATATAGGGAGGATTTGTAACCCTTTATCAACAGGCATTGTTAGTCAGGGTAGTCAAAATCTGGTGACAGGTCCTCTTTAAGGCCAAAATAGGCTTAGTCCTTAACAGCCTAAAAAGTTTTTTGAAAAGGACAGTAAAATGTCTAGTGATATCTGATGACTTAAGCTAGGCAATGTTCTAGCGGAAAACCTAGGATCTAATAGTATATTTTTTATGGTAGCCATATCTACTTAAAGCACTGACATCAAAGCTGAAACATTGAATTTGCAAAGTCTAGTATTTCTGGCATTGTGTAGTGTCATGTGTTGTTTTATGGCAATCAGTAATCATCAACAAGAAGTTAATCAGTTATGAGCTAGTTATAGGTATCATTTAGAATGTACTTTGATAGAAATTGCCATTTCCTTGTTATTTGTACACAGCACAGACTGAACTATAGTATAGTATATAGTATTTTCTTAATACTATTAAAGAAAATCTACCATGAAAATCGGTCTGATAAACAAGGGACACTTACTGCTGCTAGATTAGAAAGGCAGAGGGAGAAGGGAGAGAGCGGGGGGAGGGTGAGACATGTTCTGTTCATTGTAACAACAAGTGAAAAGACATCACTGCGGGGGTCTGGAAAACCCCTTAGAGCCCCTCAGGCTCATTAGCATCATTTTAAATATTGATTTTAGAAGGCCCAGGAATGGACGAGGAAGCAGAAACCACCAGTGTATCACATTGATAGAAAAAGAAGAAAACATGTCTATTAAATTCCAATTTTACTTGCTAATATTTCCAACATATCAAAATACAAAGTAGAACCACATTGTCTAAGGTTTATATAGAGACACATTGGGGCACATTTACTAAGGCCCTTTGCACATTCTTCATATTGCAAACTGCTTGCACAGTTATTTAAGAGGTGCCTGCGCCTCATTTGTGTCACCCGCAAACCCTTTTGTGGTGCAGCTGCAGTGTGCATCATGTGACACAAATTATGGGGCGTTCTGGTGCTCAGTCAGGCCGTGCACCAGATATAACATGCATAGTCAGTCTGAAGTGTATCGGAAGCCCTATGTTAAAGGTGCACCAAAAAAAGTGGTGCACTCTGTCGGAGCAATGCAGGGGGCGCACGCTGCACACTACACAAGCAAACTGCACATAGAAAATGTTCCCTTATAGAATCCCACTTCTCAAAATAGCAGGTTCCCCACATGCCACCATGAAATCATTTTTAAATCAAGTCATAAGAAGCGACGAGGATCCCTATATTGGTTGTATTATGGAGGACAAAGATTGTATGGAGCTGTGATACAGTTATATACTTGATTCCTAAATATATATTTATAGTAAAATTTCCAGGAATCACCTAAGGAAATGTTAGGATGCAATTTAATTGTTATTTGTCCTAACATTTTTAGTCAATTTTAGAAACAATGTAGAAAGTCATTCACTGAAATAATTAAAGTAAGGCACAAACAAAGAGAGCTTCCAGTATCCAAAGGGTTAAGAGGGATGGATGCAGATCCCAGATGTTTACCTGCTAAAGCTTTCCCCTCTTTTCCACTTCAATCTGTTCTTTGCTGGGATAGAAATGGCCAGAGCCAGCTGCCCACAATCTTATGTGCTTGGCTCCATTTTAATACACTGGTTACCCACGATGCTCGGGGAGCTGATGTCAGCGCATCAGCAGGGTCCCTGGAGCGTGTCTGAACGGAGCCCATTATAGTGACGATTTGAAGACAGGTTTTTAAAAACAATAGTGACAGAATTAAACAAATGAATGGCGCGCATGGCTAGGTCCTTAGCTGTTCTTTTCCAAACAAAAGAAAATGCACATATGGAGAAAGGCACGCTTTAATTAATCCGATGATCCCTTATTAAAGCTGCAGTCCCACTTACTACAGTGACATACATTGTAACTGCCTTACAGGAAAACAGTGTGCACCAGGACATGAACTGCCGTACAACACTACACAGAAGATTGATGATATTAACAAACTGGTAAAACATAACTTTTCTCATTTCTGAAATAAAATAATTAAATCACATTGTTTAGTATTCTAGTATCTTCAGCCCCTCTAACATGTTTTGGCTTTTTAGGTACATAATGAGAGGGATTGCATATGTTTACAGGCAGTCCCCGGGTTACATACAAGATAGGGTCTGTAGGTTTGTTTTCAAGTTGAGTTTGTATGTAGGTCGGAACCGTATACTTTATCATTGTAACCCCTGTCAAAAATTTTTTGGTCTCTGTGACAATTGGATTTTAAAAATGTTGGGTTGTCATAACAACCAGGATAAACAATAACTCTTAATTACAGGCACCATTGATAACTGTTAAAGCTGTTTATTGTAGCCTAGGACTAAAGTACAGTAAATTACCAAAATCCAGAGGTCCGTTTGTAACTAGGGGTCATATGTAAGTCAGGTGTTCTTAAGTAGGGGACCGCCTGTATTTGTTGTTCTATGTAGCCATGTCTTTCATGTGTTTCCATATCTTTTAAAGTATTTTCTGAATAATAATCTGAAATTAATAAAAGATAAATAATTAGATCATAAAGATGATAAAGATTATTTTGACGTTTTCATGAAATTTACAAATTTACACAGGTATCAAAATGCCATCAACCGGCAAATGTATTGCCCAGGTTGTTTATGGCTCTGTTCAGATCAGTGTCACAGCTTCTGATTTTAGTAGAAGCCACAGTACTTCTGTACAACATATACCAATGGACAGCAAAATTGAGGATGGGATTATATAATATTGTCTTTTTTAATAAGAGATGGAGAACCTTTTAGAGACTAAGTGCCTGACTGCAACCTAAAACCCAACTTAAAACGTGCGGCCTAAATCCTACGACAGTCCAACCCTGTCCAAACCTCCTCACTGTTCCTGTAAGGTCCAGGATGCTTTGCTTTAATTTAACTCTAAGCCAAAACACACTGGTAGGTTGGTTGATTGGATTGTGAGCCCCATGGGGACATGGCTCTGTGCAGCGCTGCAGAATCTGTGTGCGCTATATAAATAAAGAAAATTAATTGTTCCTGGTCTGCCTAGGATGGCACAAAGAGGCCTTGAGTCTTGTTTGGCAAACTCAGTCCTGGGACGGAGACCCACATGCTCATGCCTTATGGAAGGAGAGGTCTTCAGGTGAAGTCCTGCATACAGTAATGCTGCTTACTCCTCACTATCGGCTGCTGGGAATCTACATAAATGTGAACAGGGTCTTTGACATTTCTCATACCTCATTATCATTACGACATCAAAACAGCAACATCATTGGGTTTCATTTGGTATGAATAGGTCATCAATATCAGCTTATTGGAGATCCAGCATTTTGCAGATCACTGTTCTCAGAAGATTATATGCCAAAAATGGAAGCACAACGCTCTGCTCAGTGTTGTGGCTTAAACAAGGGAATGAACTCCACAGTCTGAGTAACCTTCAATTAAAGGTTGTCAAGACAGGTGAACTTTATACTTCAAAAATGATAAAACACGTATGCTCTATCAGATTGTTGGAGTTGTAACGCCTAACACCTTCACAGACCAGCCTCTTCTTTTTTTTTTTGTAAATATGGGCTGGCCGGAATTAGCTATATTATTTAAAAAATGGTGGTCTGTACACCTTGACACATGGATTGACCTTCTTATAATAATTCAATTATTAATTAGTTGATTTGAAAATTCAAAAAAGCAATCTACTATACAGCAGAAAAAAGGTTTTTTTCCGCTTTTTGTGACTTTAATCCAAAATAAAACTAAAAATGAAAAAAACATCCTAAAGCATGTGTTAATTCCTAGCCCTATGTGTCTTGAAATAAAGATGCAAACATTTTTAAGACTAAAATGACCCTTTAACCCCTTCCCATGCATGAAGAGGGCTTGCAGGACGAGCCCTCTCCATAGCCAGTAAGTCTTTGCTGCATATTGCAGCATTGTGTTTTCCCGCTGATCGCCGCCGGCAATGCTGTTGGCGGCTTTAAAAAGATGGCTGCCATCTTGCCGAGGATCGCCGCTCCCCGTGACAGCCTCAGGTCTTCTGACTCATATTAACCCTATCATTACAATGTTCTGTCAGCACATTGTAAGGTATGGCATTATATGTTAGGATCGATCAGACAACCTAGGGGTAAAGTACCCTAGGGAGTCTGAAAAATAGTTAAAAGAAAAATAAAAAAAAGTTTTAAAAAAACCCCCTAAAAATTCAAATCACCCCCCCCCCTTTCCCTAGAACTGATATAAATATTAATAAACAGTAAAAATCATAAACACATTAGGTATCGCCTCGTCTGAAAATGCCCGATCTATCCAAATATAATAACGTTTTTTCACTGCGTTTAACCTCGTAATGGAAAATAGCGCCCAAAGTAAAAAATGGCACTTTGTACCATTTTGAAAAATATAAAAAATCAATAAAAAGTGATCAAAAGGTAGTCACTAAACAGGACAGACAGTCCTAAAAATGACAGCAATGAAAATGTCATCAAAAGTCGCAAAAAATTACACCACCCATAGCTCTGTACACCGAAGTGTGAAAAAGTTATTAGCGCCAGAAATGGCAAAATAAAAAAAACAATTTTGTACAGGAGGTTTTAATTTTTGTAACTGTATGAAAACATTATAAACCTATACAAATTTGGTATCCCCATGATCGCACCGACCCAAAGAATAAAGTAGACATGTCATTTTGGGCACACAGTGAAAGCCGTAAAATCCAAGCCCACAACAAAATGACGCAAATGCATTTTTTCACCATTTTCACTGTATTTGGAATTTTTTTCCCGCATCCCAGTACATGGCATGGGAAATTAAATACCATTACTATGAAGTGCAATTTGTTATGCAGAAAACGAGCCACACAGCTCTTTACGTGGAAAAATAAAAAAGTTATAGATTTTTGAAGGTGGGGAGTCAAAAATGGAAGTGAAAAAACTAAAAAGGGCCAGGTCGTTAAGGGGTTAAGAGAACCTGCCATTTAAATTAACCCACCCAAAATACATTATTAAAACTATAATAAAAAGCATTGTCATTATCCCTAAATGGTTCCTTTAGATGGCTGCAATGTTAAAAAATTTGTTTGTAAACTTGAAAGTCACCTGATGTGAGTCCTTTACAATAAGTGAGTCCTGCATAATTTTTCTTGCACTGTCCTGCCTCCCTGTTCCCAATTGACAGGTCTCACTGCTAGAACATGCTGCTGTGTTGAACTTGAGAAAGAGCTCTGTTGAGCACATCATTGAGCACTTAAAGGAAATCTACCATTTGATTTCATGCATTATGAACCAAACCTTAAGAATGCTGCAGCTACACTGATGCTAAACATATCTAAACATATCTTGTTTAATCCCTGATCTGAATCGTTTTGTTGATTTAGGACCTTGGAGAAGCTGGGTTGCATGCTGCTTGGCATTCCTGAACTGTCCAGACAGGACTAATCAGCCTGAGCTGGATCACTTATACACAGCAGCTAGGGGATGGTATAGCAATTGATAACTTCTGCCTGCCAAAGATGCTAAACTGTTGGGATTGTATTTGGCAGATGATGAATAGTGCCTGGTTTTCTCCACACATACCGCTTAGAATTAACACCAAAAAGTTCAATCTTCTGTTACTTGTTATTTCTCATAATCTTGGAGTACTTCATGTGTTATAGGCTTTCATATGTATTGCACTGAGAAGAGGCTTCTGTCGGCACATTCTGCCATAAAGCCTTGACTGTTATAGGGCTGCAGTGATAGTTGACTTTGTGGAAATTTCTCCCATCTCCCTACTGCATTTCTGGAGCTCAGCAACAGTTATCTTGGGAATCTACTTTACCTCTCTCACCAAGGCTCTTCTCCCACGATTACTCAGTTTTGCTGGATGACCAGGACGAGAAAGGCTGCGGTCACACGTACCTCTAGGCTTCCGTTCATAACACACAGGGGGGCGGTCCGCGGCCCGAACACAGATGCGTTTCCAGAGAAACGCATGCGATCGGCTTATCAATCGCATGCGTTTCCCTGGAAACGCATGTGCGTTTGGGCCAAGGACCTCCCCCTGTGTGCTAATGTCGCGTTATGACCGACGCCTTGCGGTACGTGTGACTGCGGACGAAGAGTGTGGTCCTCCAAACTTCTTCAATTTAAGGATTATGGAGACCACTGTGCTTTTAGGAACCTTGAATGCTAAAGAAATTCTTTTAGTTGCCTTGGACAGAACTATGCCTTGCCACAATTCTGCATTTGAGTTCCATGAGCAGTTCCTTAGACCTGATTATTCTCATGTACTCTGACATGCACTGAGAGCTGTGAGATTTTATATAGACAAGTGTGTGCCTTTCCTAATTAAGTCCAATTGGTTTAATTAAACACAACTGGATTCCAGTGAAGAAGTAGAAACATCTCAAGGGGTAAAGGGGAGGGGGGTCAAAAGGAAATGGACTGCATGTGAGTTAAATATGAGTGAATACTATCATCTGGTCCTGTATGGTAGATTGTCATGACATGCTTGTAGAGTCTGCGCCACAATCTGATTGCGTGCGACACAATCCCCAGTTAAATACCTGTAACAGCGGCGCAATTCCTGAAAACTTCGTAAAATCCGACAAAAATGCGGCCGTGGGACCTTAGTAAATAATGTTACCAACATATGTTATCACGAGTGGAGCCTTTGGATTGCGTTTCCAAACGTAACCAAAATGCCACGTGTAAACATGCCCCCAGGTACCACAAATCCTTATCCCAGGCATATTAACCTTTTGCCACTATTTTTCTGTGTACAGAGCTGTTTTAGGGCTTATTTTCTGCGTAACAAATTGTACTTCCTAGTGACAGTATTTTATATTCCATGTCGTGCACTGGGAAGTGGAAATACAATTCAAAATGAGGTAAAATTGACAAGAAACCCCATCTGCGCCATTTTCTTGTGGGCTCTGTTTTCATGCTTAGTAGTACGGAGTTGGCTAAGGTGTCATTTGGCTAAGGCGTGATTGATGCCGTGGCGTGGTCACAGCATTCGAAGGGGTTAACAGCCTGTGTTAGAGTGTTAGAGCAGGTGTTGAGCAGTGTTGGGCTGATGGAGAAACCTAGCCCAGCCTAAGGCCCCTTAGTGACTGTCGGAGAAATCTGTATGGGTGGTCAGGAAGAGGTTAAAGAATACAACATTTATATAAAGTCAATTGATAAACATGCATTTATATTAATACATCAAAAATACATGTAAAAGAACCATTATGAAAATTGTAAAGTACACCATTAGATAAAATTCTATTTTGCCAAATAAATTCAGTCAACGATGTTCATATAATTTCATGTATGAGGGACGGGTGCTTTTACACAGACAGATTACCATGGCCATAATGATATAGCATTGTAGTATTAGCTGATGCATCATAAATGGAGTTCTGTAGAAATCTGAGATATTGCCAGAGAGGTTGGATTTTATAACCATTAGATGGCACTAGGTGACTGTTCTTCACTATCCACATCAAGCTGAGCTCAGGAAAACAAGGACCTTGAAATACTCTTTTCTTTTGTTAGAATCTAACAACCTGGTAACTGGCCAGCTTTCTATGTAAGCCTTCTGCTTGGTTTCTAGGCCTGCAAGGAATACACTGCTCCTCATTTACATGTAATAGCTTCTGCATGTGTCTGGCCTCCAGCATCTAATAGACATACAGTATATGGCTGCTTTTCATCATTAAAGTTGTATCCATGTGTCATAGTTCAGAAAAATGTAAAAAGACTTACCTGGGGGCTCTTCAGAAAATACAGCACATACCAGCAGCTTATGCACCTCCTATACAATGATGCTGAAGATTTACATGGTATACTACAATATGAATGTATAGAGAGAATGTCCAACCATGAATATATTATAGATTATTAGAACTATGGGAAAACAGTATAGGTGTGCCATGACCCGAAATAACTCAGGTCTCCCTATATTTATGACCTCTGACTGAAAAGAAATAATATTGGAGACTAGGTAGTTGTACGTAAAATAATTGACTTTAAAGCAATGCAAACACCTCAGTACATATACACCATATAATACCTAAAAAGAGGCACCTCAAGAGCCCAATGTGAAAAGGTAAAAATGTATACACAATATCATTAAAGGACATCTACCACCAGGATTGTAAACCAGGCACACTGACATACCAGTTTTTGCCCCCTCTGGCAGGATCTGTCCTTCTGCTTCTTATACCCTGGTTTTAACAAAAAAAAAAAAGGTTTTTATAATTATACAAATTATTCCGGAGGACTCTAAGTTCCATAGGTGTTAATGGAGCCTGGAGCCCATCAGACTCATTTGCATAATTTTTAAAGCCTTTTTTTTCTAAAAAAAAAAAAACAAGGGCATAGGAAGCTTAAAGAATTGTGGACCCTGCTTAAGGGGGCACACACTAGTATGTCATTGTGTTTGGTTTATGCAACATCCCCCACCGGGGCCTAGCCTTTTCTTGGGGCCTGGAGGCAGCCGGGGCCCAGAAAACTGGAGTGGCTGGCAATTGCAGCCTAGGATGTGCTGATGTCACGGTGCTTGGTATGGGGACCGGAGGGCTGTCCTACAGCCTGGCAGGTCTCCAGCAGGTGGTGTGTGCAAGAAATAAGAGAGGCTGAAGTACTGGTTCTCCTTGCGGCAAGTCCCTGGGTAATGGATGGGAAAGCCATGGTGGTAGACAGCCGCATCCAGGGACCAGACAGAGGAAACGTTGTGCAAATCAACTCACGGTTCTTTATTGAACAACAGGTCGCAGGCAACGGGCCTAAACGGTTAACAGCAGTTAACTACTACAACATAGTAGTAAATATACCAACACCATGGTAACTCATTATTAAGGAGTACTCTTATGATGACAAAATGATGACTCAAGTATTCAGGGGTACGCTGATAATGACACCATGATGGCCTCATACATCGTACATGGCAGCTGTGAACTAGCCACAAAAACTTCAGTTAGTTCAGAACCGCCATTTACTTCTGTGTCTAATGGTGCCATGACTGGGCCGGGGGGTAATCTAGCTCCCATCTCCACCCAGCCGAACGGGTAACAAACAATCCCCTGTCATGTCATGGTTATGCTCCATGAGAAGTTAAGAGGTACTCTGATGATAACTCATTATTAAGTTATAATCTTGTGATGACACCATGATGACTTCTTATAAAGGGATACTTTGATTTTGACTTCATGAAATCTTAGTATTAAATGGAGCCTGCCACCAGAGGGGTATTTTTCATTGGTGACAGGTTCCAAGTAGATAACAATGCTGTTAATTTTTTAGTGAAATATGCAATTTTAAACTTTACCTGGCTCCCTGCCAGCACACACAGCCAAGCACTAGTGGTTTCACATTTCAAATCATAATGTCCTCCATTTTTCATAATTTATGCTTTGTGTTCCCTGCACACAATATGCACCAAAACCCCTTCCTACATCCTACCTGTCTTCATCCGCTCCTTAATGACGTTGGCTCACCGTACATCAGCAACAAGGGTACCTGACATGTTCTCTTAAACACATGTGAGAGAGACAGACAACAGCTACACAAGTAGTGTATGTCAGGCTGTTACTCCTATACACATGGCTGCATCTTGTAGCAGTTGTATTTCATACACACACAGGCTGCAGGGGGCGCCAGTATCAGGAAGTACATAGAAGAGCAAACACAAGGAGTGCCACATCATTATACATTATATCATGTCAGTCAAGCACTCCCACTCCCACATGAATAAGCTGGACAGCTGAATATGATAATGATTCATTGGACATCTCTCATGTCATTTGCATACAGCTTTAGTACCTGATTGTTTAAGTTTACAGGCATGTAGAGGAACAATGCTGAAGGACTGGAGTGGATTTGCACCTAAATTTAAGACTTTTTGAAAAGTTGCACGTTAAAAATCTGAACAACAGTTTTTTTTTTTTTTTTTTTACCCAGGAGGAGCAGGTGCTGCATGACGTAGCACGCCATGCTGGAGCCCCCCCCCCCCTTCGGCTGCAGGCTGATCCGATGTGGCTCTGTGGTATGCGCTGACCCTCGGTTGGATCAGAGCAGAGGCTGCGGTACATGGCAGGCGCGGGAGCGCATGAGTAATTCTGGTGGTCCCTGAGGTGAGCGGAGGCAGCGACATTGCATGGCCACAACATCGCGCGGCCACGACACAGCCTTTTTGGGGAGAAGGTGGTTCTCTTTGCAAATTGGCTGCAGTGATTAAGCTCGGCGCTGGGAGAAGGGTGGTGATCCGGTCGGCTTGTCTTGGCAGGATCGGGCATATTGCTGAACTTTGAACACTTGGGCAGCTAAGTATACTTCTCCATTATACTATTTTGCATCTGTCAGGCATAAGTCACCAAACTAGGAACTCTCTGCCTATTAATGGTCATATAAGGATATTACAAGAGAGCTGCTTTTGTCTTTTCCGTTTGTGGATATTGTGTGTGGTGGGACTGTGTATCAAAGCTATACCAGAAAAAGGTATAACCATGATTTGAATAATATCTGTCAATCCAGCAAAACGGTGCAGTCGTGGGATTATGAATTGAGCTCTCTGAAATAC
The DNA here is from genome assembly GCF_040894005.1 of Engystomops pustulosus. Taxonomy (NCBI): domain Eukaryota; kingdom Metazoa; phylum Chordata; class Amphibia; order Anura; family Leptodactylidae; genus Engystomops; species Engystomops pustulosus. The sequence goes on along the minus strand of NC_092418.1, from coordinate 68,226,654 downwards.
CTTTGCATCTGGATGCAGGGAAAAGAAACATGTGGGGATCGATCCTTTTTGCGGGAGATGAGTGCTTATTCTTATGCTAATAAGGATCCGAGGACTACCTTTAATATCCTGTACTATTTGAAGTGTTTGATTACAGCATGGGGTAGCTAGGTGGTGGAAAGACATTAGGGGGGGGGAAGGAAGAGAAGAAAGGGGGAAAGAAAAGGAGTAAAAAAAGGAAAACGAAAATATGCCACCTAAGGGTAGCTCAAGAAAGTCTATGGGAGCTAGTTCCCCTAAGGACAGATATAAGAACTCGTCTAAATTAGATAAATATCTATCAAATTTAAGATTCTTTCACGCTGGTACCGCACCCTGGTTAAGCTGAGACAAATCGATCTTCAGATTTCGGACCAGGGCTGGCAGGGATGCAGAAATGATACCATATTTGGTGGAGTTGTCCGGTCATCACCCCCTTGGGCAGAATATTAACCAGCTATACAATACTCTGACCAAATCACAGGTCACCCTGACAGCAGAGCAGGCTCTGCTCTCGGCTCTCCCTGACCTATTTCAAGAATAAAAAAGGACCTCCTGAGACACTTTCTTGTAGCTACCCACCAGATTATCCCCTGCTGCTGGAGATCTCCTATTCACCCCTCCAGAGCGGACTGGGTCACCACCCTAAATCATATCTTCAGAATGGAAGAGTTGAAGGCTATTGATGACGGCAGAGTCACACAATTCTACGCCACGTGGTCCATCTGGTTAACTTTCAGGGATTCACCCTCTTTTGCGACCTGGGTTACGACCGGATCAGTATCGTAAGACAGCTTTACAAGCTACTTTCTTTACTGCTCTTCTCCATTTATTCATCTCTTTAGCTTTACTCTTTCTTGCCTACCCCCCCCTAGTGTTCCACCCCTGTCTTTCTCGTATGTACTTTTATTGTTTTGTTCTGTTCATATCTTTGTACTGCTGTTTTACCGAATAGAGACGACAGATCTGCACCTAAAATCTGCCCTACTCCATATGCTTTGTTTTATACAACGACTCTAAATTCTGGATTGCCAACCTTGGAAGTGTATCATTTTCTATTCCCGAAGTTCGGGTTGATGATACTGATCATTGCTCAAACGCCTTCTACTCTGTAATGGATATATTTACTGTTTACTGTATTATGTTCTGTTTCAATAAATGGTTATTGACTTATCTTAAACCCCACCCCCAAATAAGAATAATAAAACCCCTAAAGATACTGATGCGGGAATTAAGTTTACTGCTTTTCAACCCGATAATGATGATGAGAGAGACCCTAGTCCGGCAATATGGGAGGAAATCCTGTCTGCTGTTAAAAAAACTAACTTGACAATTGAAGGCATACAAGATCAGATAACAACGACAAGAAATTACATACCTCTCATAAGAAAAGACTTTGGTCATATCCAGGACCATCTAGGAGAACAGGAGGACAGAATTACCAAGCTTGAGAGAATAACTGAATCTAACCAAAAGGCTATCGCCAAAATGTAGGTTGACAATAAAATGTTACTGGGAAAGATCTCTGATCTAGAAGATAGGTCCAGAAGGGCCAACATCAGATTGGTTGGTTTTCCAGAGGGTGTTGAACAAAAGGACACCGTCCAGTTTATTTACTTATTTACACCGTACTTATTTATTAGATCTTTTACGACTGGGATTTACAATTGAGAGAGCTCATTGTCTTATGGGTCGTAAACCGATTCCTGGCTCCTATCCTCGCACTAGCTTGTTAAGTGTTATCCTCTAGAGACAGGGATCTGATCCTTCGGGAACTTTTTTTTTTCTTCTCCCTCTCTCCTCTAACATTACAAAGTAAAAAGTTAATATGGTACAAGTGGAAGAGCTACAGTGCTCTTCATAAACAAGTGGAGGGACTCTGTCGCAATGTATAAAGATATCATAGAAGTATATAAAATGCCTCTATTCATGATATTAGAATCAGGACAACTTGGAACCAGTCGTTCTACGAAGACACCACTGTATCACTTAGTAAATGAGAGTTGGAAATATATTAGGAAAATTAGCGCAATATCAGGCACATTAATATGCACACCTATCTTAATTTAGAGGAGTTTTCTAAAATAATAGATACACAGATATGGGAGATAATGGGTATGACAAAGGTGAAACATTTATTTGACAATGGGGTGTTGATTCCCTTTCAGGAGCTACAGAGCAGATATCCTATGGGCAATAGGTTTGCTTTTCATTATATGCAAATACGAGATGCTTATAAAAAAAATGTAAATAATGCACGTTTTATTGTTAGTTGTAACACTACTTTTGATAAACTTTTTTTGACAGTAAAGGTATACTCACAATTTATAAAATTTATAAAATACTGAACAGAATACTCACAGAATATTGTATTTAATGCAGAGAAACAATGGGAAAGGGATAGTTTTCACAACTCTGTTATCTACTGGTGAGAAGTATATCGTAATATTGCACGTTCCTCTCTAAATATGAGCCACAGGCTGATACAGTTTAACTATGTTCATTGACTTAATTTTACACCTGCATGAATGGGTAAGATGGGACACAGTCGTGTCTGTCCCAAATGTAATGAAAGACAAGCCGATTTTAAGCATATGAGGGTGCCCAGCTCTTGAAAGCTTATGGTTTGAGGTGCATGCTTCGATAGTCAACCTTTTGGGTGTCATGTGCCCATGCTCTATTGAGGCTCTGTTGATAAATTACTTCATGAAAGAGGAGATATTCAAAATAACAAGATCTCAAAAGATAACAATTAGTAAGTTATCACTGGTCGCAAAAGTATTGATTGCAAGGGCCTGGATGAAACCGGTACCTCTAACCATTAGGCAATGGACAGCTATGGTGGAGAAAATCAAGAGCTATGAAAACATTTACTGTGAGAAAATAGGGTCTCAGGGAGACTGGGAAAAATATGGGGGGTGGCTGCAGGGCAAGATTAGTTTAGGAATTGAAGAATTTTTTTTCTCCCTCCTTGGCTGAGTGGGTATGTTTTGGGTTTTGTATTTTAGGATACTTAAGACTTATAATAAAAAGATTAAATAGATATGACATATAAGCGTGATGGGTTATAAATAAAGACAAAGGGGAAGTAAAGGAGTTCAGTTTTGAACATTTATTTCCAGAATGTAATAGAAAATAATATGTGTAACATTTAATTACAAGTAATTGGAACACGCTCTTTATAGTCTACTGTATTTTAAATCTTAAGTACGTATTTATTGTCTGTGTATTATGTTGGGAAAATAAAATTTGTTATTTAAAAAAAAAAAATCTGTCTACCAGTATTACATCTGGATAAGGCCGGGTACACACGAATGTATGCAGCCTGTGTATACGTGAAATGTGATGTCAGGATTCTCTGCATTTTATAGAAATAAAATTCACGGTCATTTCCTCTGCCGGCCGTGTTGGAATTGTATTAACTATCACAGTCCTGGCGTGGCTGTTCACCCAACAGAGGGAACATTATGTTTCTATATAATGCAGGGACTCCAGTCCTCTGCTCTGCCATGGGATTGGTCCGCCACACAGCATCTCTTACATGGGCTGCAGAGCTTGAGTGGAACTGGCCTAAAACTGGATTGAGATGACTGAAGTGAAAGTTGCAAATTTGGGGCATAACAGTAGCTATGACACTTGTGAGATATTTTGAAGATAAAAACTCTAATTATACATCCTCCCATATGTCTTACTGTTACTATATACTAATAGTCTAGTAGGATCCATATGAAATATAAGAGGTATAAGTGATTTTAAGTGACTTTTAGCCACTTAAGTCTTATTTCTCAGGCAACATTGTATTAACAAAAGTATGAATACAATTAGAAAACCAATATCCTACTTTCATCCCCAGTCATAAAGGTGAGATCTGTAAAATGGAAAAATGACAACTGTACATGAAAGGATAAAATTTAAGCCTGGTAAGAAGCTTACAGAATGAAGAGGCAAAGCATGTGTTTCTAATATAGTCTTTGTTATCCGGAGAAGTGCTGCTACTCAGAGTCTGACTAGTAGGTTTACAGATAATACGAATCAAGTATGTAAAAGGTGATAAGTTGGAAACATTTCTCCTTCTGTAAAGCGCTGAGCCTTATTTCCATGCTGCTGCTGAGTACAGAATTCATTTTCAGGCTTCAGGCCAAATACTCTAACTTTTAAGACGATTTATTGGTCAGTGCATATAGTTCTGCAACCACATGAGAAAGCAAATGTAGCGCAGTTCACGCTGCATTCTGGATGCTCCTGTCTAAATCCAATCTAAATACAATTATATTGGAGCAGAATATTCTAACATTACTATACGACGCTACATAATGCTTATGCATATTTCTTGCTGAGTTCCAAGGCAGAGAAGGCATATCTTAGATACACTCCTTGAGTTTGAAAATTGACTTATAAATTTTGCATTATGTTACATACACTTAAGCAAATTGAACAATATCATCACAGATGTTACGTGATCCTACAATTGGTAACACAAATATGCCATTTTTTAAAAACAGAATGTTCTAACTGTTCTATAATAACTACATAGAGCTCTCCCTACAGTCTGGGCTATGGAGTATATGCTGTCTCTAATCCCTGAGTGTTTTGCTCAAAAAACAATTATAAAATTCAGGACATTGGGAAAGCTGGGTGCAGACTGGCTGCCATACATAAAAGAGCTGCCTGAACTGTCCAGATGGGACTAATCAACCTGCTGGATGACTGATACACAGCAGCTGCGGGATGGTACAGTGATTGATTACTTCTGCCTTTCAGGGACAACACAGTGAATACAGTGTTCTCTGCTTATGCTGGGCATGCCAAGACTGAAGCAGTGCATAATTAGGGTAAGAGGAGAGTGCTGGGGCAGCCACAGGAGCGACAGAGCCTCATTATCATAATTTTGTAATTGTTTTTTTCGGCAAAACCACTCGGTTCAGTGTAGCTGCATTCTGTTCTGTTTGGTTCATGCATAAAAGCAAATGGTAGATTTCCTTTGAACTCTAGAAATGCTTTAGATGCTGTTTGTGCCTATCTAAGGCAATGGAGGATTCCATTTGTTTAAAATTTAGATAAAACTATTTTGTTACCCTGTTTTGTGTATACCCCTCTGCTCAGGTGATACTAAAAGCTTACTTAGTAATATAACTGTCCTTAATATATATATATATATATATATATATGTAAAAGAAAAGTGGCTTGAGTAGCACAATTGCGTCAAAAATCCAATATTTGCAACTATTTCTAATTACCCATTAACCATTTGATAAATCTCTTTTCTCAATTTCTGAAAACTCTATATAAAAATGTGTAATGTATTTTTAAAAAAATATTAGAATTTCTTAAAGGACACCTGTCATCAGGTCTCTGCCACTAGTCCTGTCACCTCTACCTGTTGGAGCAGCTCACAAGGATCCATCCCAGCCTTTATCTAGTTATTTCATACATTAATCATTGTAAAATTATCTATTCTTTATTATGTAAATGAGGCTGGTCACATGGTCAGAGGCAGTGATGTCACCCCTGTTACCTCTCCCCTCTCCTCCCCCTGCTCATGTCTGTGTGTAATGTATAGTAAAGTATGGCTGGTATCTGTGCTGCATCTGCTGACATGCTGCAACCTCCTAATATACAGGTGAGAGACACAGACATCAGCTACACATGAATCTGACATGTTCTGCTATAACATGGCTGCCTGGAGCTGCTGTATCTCTCCTATACACACACACACACACACACACACACAGGCTGCAGGGGGCGTGGCCACCAGCACCAGGAAGCACATCATTATACAGCCTCACTCCATTATACAGGCTGTCAGTCAAGCACTGGGGGTGTGGCTGTACCTCCCACTCATGAATAGAGTGGACAGCTTGAATATGCTAATGCTTCATTGGACATTTCACAGGTCATTTGCATACAGCTTTAGGACCTCATTGCTTAGGATTACAGGCATGTAGAGGGACAATGAAGGGATAGAGGCAATGCTCTCTAATGGCAGTTTATGAAAATATATTTAGTTTAGGGGGGTTATTTTGCATGACGGGTTCTCTTTAAGGCTAACAAAGTTTCTATAGGAAGAAATTTATATGTCGCATAGAAATACACATAGCGCCAAACTCATTAAGCCAGGCCAGCTTTCTGGCATGGATAATTGTAATTTCTTTATGCCATCTTCACCAGTTTTCTGAAAAGTGTCCAGAATTAGTGTTTTGCCAAACAGAAACTGATATAAATTATAGCTGAAATCTACGCTAGCTATTTGCAGATGCAAATTTGATGTTCAAAAAGTAGATGCAAATCACTTTAGCACCTAGTACTTCTAGAGTAACATCTGCAACAGTGATCATCAGGAATTGCTCTTAGTATATCTACATGAATATGTCTAATCAAATCTATTAAAGTGACTTGTGCATAAACTGTACACATACAGGTTTATACAGTGGGGGAGAGTTATCGAGCTCTCTGCACCAGAAATCAGGGGTAATTTCAGAAAACTGTCTGAAGTGCTTTTTGCCACATGTATTAAGGATTTAATAATAATTATAGTGCTCACAGATCAACCTACTAGTATGTTTGGAGTCTGGATCAACATGTAGGAAAAAGGGGACGTGGCCATCGGGGAAAAAAATTAAATTAATATGCCATGTACTGGAAGCGGGAAAAAAAATCCTAGTGCAATGAAAATGGTGAAAAAAACGTATTTACACCGTTTTCTTGTTGGCTTGGATTTTATGTCTTTCACTGTGCATCCCAAATGACATGTCTACTTTTCTTATTTGGGTTGGTGTGAACAGGGGGAAACCAAATTTGTATAGTTTTGTAACGTTTTCATACATTTACAAAAATTAAAACCTCCTGTAAAAAAAACCCCATTACGGGGTTAAACGTCGGGAATAACTGTAATTATTTTGATAGATCGGACATTTTGGGATGAGGTATGGCAGTATATGGGGATTTTCCTCATCATTCATTACCCCCAGTGCTTGACTGACAGCCTGTATAATGATGTGACACTCCTGGTGTTGGCTCCTCTATGTGTTTCCTGGTGCTGGCAGCTGCGCTCCCTGCAGCCTTTGTGTATAAGATACTCCTATACACATAATTACAGCCTGTATAATGATGTGCCACTCCTGGTGCTAGCTCCTCTATGTGCTTTCTGGTGCTGGCAGGCACGCTCCCTACAGCCTGTGTGAGTATAAGATACTCCTATACACATGATGACAGCCTGTATAATGATGTGCCACTCCTGGTGTTGGCTCCTCTATGTGCTTCCTGGTGCTGGCAGCTACGCTCCCTGCAGCCTTTGTGTATAAGATACTCCTATACACATGATGACAGCCTGTATAATGATGTGCCACTCCTGGTGCTGGCTCCTCTATGTGCTTCTTGGTGCTGGCAGCAATGCCCCCTGCAGCCTTTGTGTATGAGATACTCCCATACATATGACTGACAGCATGTAGCAGTTGTAACAGCCTGACATGCTGTTACTCCTATACACTACTTGTGTAGCTGATGTCTGTGTCCATCACAGGCAGCAAATGAAGCACTAGAAATGCTTTACTATACACACAGGCATGAGCAGGGGGAGGAGAGGAGGGGTAACAAGAGTGACATCACTTTCTCTCTCCATGTGCCCAGCCTTATTTACATAATAAAGAAAAGATGATTTTAACTAGATAAAGACTGGGATGGAATCCTTGCAAGCTGCTCTTACAGGTAGTGGTGACAGAATAAGTTACTGAGACCTGATGACAGGTGCTTTTTAAGTGCTCCTTAAGGCTTTTTAAGTGCTCCTTAAGGGTTTTTGGACTGCAACCCCTCAAGTTTTGCCTAGGACTACTGTGTAGGACTGTCAACATATCACATGACAACAGATTACAAATGATCACAGTGCAACAGATTAGACGTCAGTGCACCAAGTCTAGCTACAATCCTGAAATATGGATTCATCTTTCATAGTATATGGATTTACAGTACATGGAACTATGGGTATCAGTGAATTTGCACATTAATGTCAGTTATTATTGGTGCATAAAGAAATCTGATTCCCATCACTCTGCAATCCATGGAGCTTAATGGAATAGCCGCCTAAAGCTACTGGCAACAAAGAAACCCAAGTTTCCTACAATTTGAAAAATAATCTGTATAAGCAGGACTAGATATTGTAGATACAACTATGCATATGTGTGGGTGTCTGTGTGTATGCTTAATTTAAAAAGCATGATGAATATTCCTCATGAAAATAGCAAACACAATAGTCATAAAAGGCAAATAAACAGCTTTACAGATTTGTAAATATGTAAGTACATCTGTTTCTAGACAGTTTTATGAAGATTCTCACAGATTGAAATACTGAACTAATGAGATAAAGATGAAAAACTGCCTACTATGGAAATGTTTTTAAGTAACAGGAACATTATTTTCCTAAGTGCTCTAAAAATAACAAATAACACTACTTCTTCCCCATTTATGTGTCATATATGACATGTCTGAAGGCTAGAATGAAGCTTTTTTGCCAGCAGTGCAGTGTGGTGTGAGACATGCCTTTATGGTGGGGTTATGCTATCTACAGTGCTTGATGAGGACCCCTGAAATAGGACAGTCCTGTATGCCAATGATATCATATTTCTATCCTGGCAAAGGAGCGCTAGCACAGATTGCTTCATCTGAAAAATTACTATGCAGATCATTAACAAAATATACTGTAGTTTTGAGTAAATAATTAAAATCTACATGTGCATTTTGACTATACAACGCTACCAGGGGCTTAACTACAGCGTTATCAGCACCCGCTATGGGGCCCACAGTGTTGGAGGGGGGGGGGCTGCATCCAACCTGACACACTAAAGAATGGAGGATGTGCATTAATATATGCATATTATGCTGCACATTGTACAGCATATTTTTCAACGCATAAATGTGTGTGCATAAGTGTATTCTGAGGTTGTACTCTAAGTGTGTTCTGAGGATATAGGGGGCCCCCATTCAGAAGTCTGCGAGGGGGCCCTGCCGCCCCAAGTTACGCCCCTGAACGCCAAAGACAGTTTAAGGTATTGGTCCTGGAGATGTGTAGCCATATGAGTGTGTGTCGTTAGTAGCAGCAGAACTTTAAAATAGAATTTATATTCCGGGGTTGTAGCTGGATTCAATTTAGAGCACTCTAGTGCGCTGCTGTGCTCACTGCCCCTCCATTCCGCTTTGAGTAAGATCTGTAGCGAGCCTCTGTCTGAATTCTACAACACTTATTCAGCCTCCCCCCGTATACACAGACACCCAATTTTCACCTCAGGAAGCAAAAAGGCTACAACCAGCCCAGGTCATAGCTGCTATGGGGGATATTTCTCAGAGCTTCTGCGCCCAATATATTCCGCAATCCGCCACTTTCACAACAGTGGGGCACCTGGTGGATTTTCATATGTGAAAATTTGCCAGCTGCTGCTAATTCTACACCAGGCAGGAACTGGCATAGAAATAAATGCTGTGCATAACCCCGGTGGATACATCAGGGGGCCTTATGATAACTATCCTGCTATCATAGTATCATAGTTTATAAGGCTGGAAAAAGACACAAGTCCATCAAGTCCAAACTTTAAGAATTAAATAAGTGTGTTATCCCCATAACCCGTGATATTTTTTCTCACCAGAAAGGCATCCAGGCCTCTCTTGAACATGTACATAGAGTCCGCCATAACAACCTCCTGCAGCAGAGAGTTCCATAGTCTCACTGCTCTTACAGTAAAGAACCTTTGTCTATGTTGATGGTAAAATCGCCTCTAAAATCGCGTAGAGGATGCCCCCTTGTCCTGGTCACAGGCCTAGGTATAAAAAGATCTTTGGAGAGATCCTTGTACTGTCCGTTCAGGTATTTGTACATTGTAATGAGGTCTCCCCTCAGTCGTCTTTTTTCTAAACTGAATAATCCCAAATTTTGTAATCTGTCAGTGTATTCTAATCCCCCCATTCCCCTAATAATCCTGGTTGCTCTCCTCTGCACCCCTTCCAGCTCTACTATATCCTTTTTATACACTGGTGCCCAAAACTGTACACAATATTCCATGTGTGGTCTGACCAGGGATTTGTATAAGGGCAAAACTATGTCTTTATCATGAGAATCTATTCCTCTCTTGATACATCCCACAATGTTATTTGCTTTAGCAGCAGCCGCCTGGCTCTGCTCACTAAAATTAAGTTTACCATCCACCAATACCCCCAAGTCTTTTTCAGCCCCAGTTTTACCAGGTAATTGACTGTTTAGAACATAATTATACTTTTTGTTTCCCTGGCCCAAGTGCATAACTTTACATTTATCTACATTAAAACTCATCAACCATTTCTCTGCCCACTCCTCAAGCTTCCACAAATCCCTCTGTAATGCTAAACTATCTACCTCAGTATTTATTACTTTACACAGCTTAGTATCATCTGCAAAAATTTAAACTTGACTGTGTTAAACCACTACAAGGTCATTAATAAAAATATTAAAAAGAAGTGGCCCCAATACTGATCCCTGTGGCACTCCACTGGTAACGTCAACCCAATCTGAGAATGTGCCATTAATGCCGGCCCTCTGTTTTCTATCACTAAGCCAATTACTTACCCAAATACACAGATTTTCCCCTATTCCCAGCAGTCTCATTTTATATACCAACCTTTTATGTGGCACGGTGTCAAATGCCTTTGAAAAGTCCAGATATACAACATCCACAGCATCCCCCAGATCCAGTCTTGAACTTACCTCCTCGTAGATTAGTCTGACAGGACCGATCTCTCATAAACCCATGCTGACGCTGGGTTATAAGGTAATGCAAAGTGAGATACTCCAGGATAGCATCTCTAAAAAACCGCTCAAATATTTTCCACACCACAGACGTTAGACTCACGTGCTATGTTTTCATACAACAGAATAAGGCAAGCCTATATGATGAGACCACATCTGTCTGGAAACAGTAATCAAGAAACTCCTAATTTTTTTACACACATCTATTTACTGTTCTCATTTCGGTATATAATGCTGTTCTAAATGCAGTATAAGCCATTTACCATTCTATTCTCTTTCCCTTTCCACATACATAATAAGCATGGAAAGAGCCACCACTTATCTAAAGGCTTTACACCTTGAACTACTTTGGCTGGTAATTATCCAAAGTTAGAATTACTTCTTATCTACTAGTGCAGTAATCACTGTAGTCATTCCCTACATCATTGTCATAGTTATGATCTGTGTTTCTCACATTGTACTTCACTATAAATCATTGCTGGACAAGGGGAGTTCTGGAATAGGTAAGTATAAGTTTTTTTATATTTTTACATCCTCGCGGTTGTGTATGAAATATGTTTAATTCCTGGTCTAACCGTTTAAATGGTCACTAATGGTTTAAAGGAAATCAACCACCACAAAAACATAAAAAAAAATTAATACTCATCCCCGTTCCTCTTCTCCCTGATCCTGTCGCTGTCAGTTGCTAATCTTGACACAATGGGATCCCCTAGAAAAGAAAGTTATATTAAGTAGCATGGAGTGCGGGGACAAGATGTCCGGTGCTCTGGCTTGCTTATTAAACATGCCCCCGCCACCTCCCTCTCCCTCTCCCATGCTGAGAGAGGGAGGTGACGTCACTTGAGAGGCATGAATTCAAGCCTATTGAAGGACGTCACCTCACTTTCCCATGATCCCAACATGTGAGAGGGATCTGTGGGGGTGTGCATAATTAGCAACCCGGAGCACCGGACATCTTGTCTCGGAACTCCGTGCTACTAAATATAACTTTCTTTCTTAGGTGATCCCAGCATGTGAAGATTAGAGATGAAAAATTCACAGAAATATCAGAAAAACCTAAAAACTTAACTTTTATTAATTCCCTTTAAAAAAAAAAAAAAAAGAATTTCTAGGACATTTGTCCCATTTGTGATGTAGTTGTAGTGTCCTGGCAGGGTCAAAATTCGTTAGGCCAATTGTAAACCCAGGACTCTACTTATTCAAAAAATATAGATACACTCTCAATATATGTCTTTATGACATCAATCACATAGACCCACTAACCCAAGAGGATTAGAGATGGACAGAACCGGGATCAGGGTGAAGAGGAGGGAGGTGAGTATTAATAGGTTTAATTTTATGTTTTTTGAGGTGGTCGGTTTCCTTTAACAAGTTTAGCAAGTCAATAGTTAAGGTTAAAACAAAAAACTACAATATACATATTCAGATGAAATGCCTTCCCAGCTTATCAGAATCTTTCCCTGCTTTCTTTGCAATGAAACTCTGCTGAATTCTTTCTTGGTCATCCAAGGTGGACTGTCAGCTCACCGAAGTATTAAATTACACCTCAATATAAAATTCTATGGCACATGGAATAAAAGACACCCCGTCACTTTTTGAGACTACCTTGGAGTGCTGCCAGTTTTTTGAAAATTTACTATTGAAGCTCTTGTGCCAGAGAGCATCTGGACTTTGCACCCACCAGCATTGCGGTGCTGCTCTGAACTTTCAAGTTTCTATAAAATTCTATGAAGAGGGAATTTTAACAACTGTGGGTCATATCCAATGGAAAAATCCAACGGTGTTGATATGAAAGGTCTATTGTCAGGTCTTTAAATACAGGACATCCAAACGGCCTCAACCTCAAGGATGAGTTTTCATACTGTTATTGACATATTTTCCAATTTCTAGATATACACTGTTACATATATGCTTTCTTTGTCTTCCCATTAATCAAATCAAATAATTAATTACTTGAACTCGTTAGCTAAACTCCTCAAGTGGTCAATCAATTATGCAAGTCTCATCTAAAATTACAACCGTGTGTATTAATTATAGTAACACATACAGCTCGCTAGCCATGATTAAGGACAGGTGCTCCATCTGCTGGATGATGCTCTTCATGGATTAATAAACAAAAGCCGTGGGGGCATTTATTAATTTTGGCGTCGGGTGGAGCTGGAAGTGTTCTATAATTTTCAGTAGGATGTAAGTTTGTGGCGCAAGGGATTAATGATTTGGCGCTCAAGCAATACGGTTTAGAACTGTCTCCCTATTCATGAAGGTGAAATAGAACTCCCTAGATCAGCTTTTAGCTGCTCTAATTGTGCACCAAAAATTGCACCACAAAATGAGTTGCAAAAATAGAAGCACCAGAAAATTGCTGAATTCACAAGTGGCGCCAAACTTTTGTCATGAGTGTCTGAAAAGTGCCAATACTGTTGCGCTGCCTTCACCCCATTTGTTGTACCACCAAATTATTGTATGGATTTTAATAGATTCAAAAATGAATATGCAAGTTTTAAAGGACACTGTAATTCTCTCACTTTCTCATATGGCCAAAAGTAGTATAGTATCATACAGAACACATATAGCAGTTTGTCCTGCAATGTCCTCAGAAGGGCTTGATGCACTTTACTGACTAGACAGAGAATCCAGCGAGTCAAGTTGGACCGGTCAAAGTCCACGGCCTTTCTCTCTGCACGTCAGCCAGCACACGCATCTATCTTCCATACGTCACGCGGCCCCCTGGCCGAGTTCCCACGCGTGCGTGCGCATCGGCTGCTCGCGGTTATCATTTGTGGCTTTTCGCCTTTCTGCTAACTTCTTAGCAACACTCTCAGCATGGCAGCTGAAAGCCGCTAATACGCATGAGCCGGAATTCGGCCACCAAACCACACAGGTTTCCCTGACACGTTTCCTCAGTGTCAGATTTTTCAGAGGGATTGGTGTATTGTGGCTAGTGATTAGGTGTAGTGCGACTGGGAAAGGGCTGGCTGTAAAACTAGCCCACAGGGCGGCAACGGCATTGAGTTTGTGCCATGTTGTATAACTTCCACGTTATTTAATCCTAGGTAACCCCACCCACAATGCAGCCCAATTGGATACCTTGCAGTACATCTTATGCCCCAAGTGTTTCAGACCGCCTACATTGTTCCGCGGTCCCTACATGGTGATTTGCTTTTTACCAAAAAAATTCTATATTATTTGTTCTGGCTTTTTTATGACAGAGGCACCTAAAAAAAACCTTTCACTTCAATATGAACTCAGCCATAGAAATATATTTAAATTTTATCAGCCAAGCCCACTGATAAAGAAATAAAACAACCAGTAATGGCGTGAATGTAGCACTGAGCAAAGTTAGTCTTAGTTTGGGACAGTTGTCATCAATGCCTTCTAAGTACAAGGACAAAGCTATTATGACAGATCCAGGAGATGTATGTGACAGCAGTTTTGCAATGATTGAAGACAAAGTCTATTCCAAGTACATTGGTTAAATAATTGATACATTTATGATGAGCTCAACTTATCTGTACACATCATCTCTAACTTTCATGTAAAAAATACTTCAATAGAACTTCCAAACACGTGTATATAAAAATAAAGAAATCAATAAAATAACAAAAAGTCACTATACAATTTACAGCTCAAAAAGTCCAGCTTTTGTTTGCCTTTTTTGGTGTATTAAAGTCTCCAAAAAGTGTCATTGAGGTTTTTTATGGGACTTTTCACTGCTAAAGAGTCACACAGGACTATTTACCACACTTTATCAATGTGGAATTAACATAGAACTACTGCTAGTGGCATAGAAGCCCTAAAACAATCACCAATGCACTTGCGATTACCCCAATCCATGTGAAGGGAGTGGGCTGGTATGGAGTGTTATTGTCCCCAGTGTCCCCATATTTATCCCCTATGATAAAGGAGGAAACCCACTCAAACACGGAGAGAACATACAAACTATTTGCAGATGTTGACCTGGGTGGGATTAAAACACAGGACCCCAGCACTGCAAGACAGAAGTGCTACTCACTCAGCCACCGTGCCGGCCTACTACATTCAATACATACTTACATACATACACTTTCCAGTCTTCCTATAAAGAACTTCCAATACATGAAGTGTGTAGCTTCTGCACTTGATGTATCCTGATAATTTGCCTGAAGGTCAGTTGAGTCTGTTCTCTCTATAAATCAATCTACGCCGGTCACATTAATACCATATTTAATTGAAGATTCTTGTGATAAAAATCACGGATAAGTTACACAACATAAATAATTGTCAAACTGTCACATACTGGTTTTCAGTCTTAACCCCACACATTTTACAGCCATAGGCCCAGGCGGCCAGTAATTAGCCTGTCTGCAGGATGAAGCCAGGGCAATGTATTGCAGAGGAATACATTATTTTCTTTGGAAACATTGCTGTACTTCATAGATGCTTTATAGAGAAATCAATAAATAACAGATAGAGGTTAGATTCAATATAGATAACTGGATTACGTGGGTAGGGAAAGGATTAAATAGATAAGAGTATTATAGACATGTACAATATGGGATTATACAGCTAAAAAGATTATGGAAGTGAATGATAGTATTGGTTGTGTTAGTTACTGGGTGGACCTGCAGCACATGGGTTACCCATCCAATACTTTCTATTATTTGGGATTTAATAGAATAAAGGTTGAACTGACAGTGGAATGAATTCATGGATCTAGAATTATCTAGTTGTGCCATTGTTGACAACTGAACCTACCACCTTACTTTGTGTACCCATTTTGTATATTAGTTTGTAACATACAAAATATTAAAAATATCAAGGATCCACCATAAATGGATTATCCAACTAAAACACATATTCCCATGCAGAGGAAAGGGGAAAAGTGTCAAATCACTTGGATTCCAGAGAGCAGAAAGTTTCTCTGTTTCCATTAGAGGAGTAGAGCACCAGTTTGTCACTTTAAAGGGCATCTACCGCAAGGATAAAGTACTGTATGCAAATGAACTTGAGGGGCACCAGGCTCCATAGGTGTAAATGTTGCCTAAAGCCCCTCCGGCTCATTTGCATACAGTACTTTATCCTGGTGGTAGATGTCCTTTAAGGTAATCAAGTGTTTGTTTGTGCCCCCTTCCCATAAACATACAAACTTAACTGAAGGTCTAATGTGCTTCAGTATTGAATATGAAGAGTATCTGATTTGAGGGCTATGAAGGAATTTTTCCCTAATTTGTGGCAATAATTGGCAGCAGCCGTATAGGGTTTTTTTTCCATCCCTTGAATCAACACCCTATGATTTATAGGATGAAAGTGATGTACCTGCGTATTTTTCCAAACTTATCTACCATAAAACTGTAATGATCAGGCGGGTGAATTTCAATACTAATATAGAAACTATTCTTCTTTCTCAGACCCCATCAGTTTGTGGCAACTGGACCATCCCATCTAAATCATTAAAAAACAACCACTTCTTTGTAGGTGTGTATAGTGGCAGAACACTGCTAATCAAAAAATGTGAATCTTTAGAGAATCCAGAATTTGATGGCACTATATAAACATTATTATTATTAATGTAATTTACAAAAGTTATGTCAATACATAATTTAAAAAAAAAAATGAATATTGTTCAGGTGTGATGGTCTCCTGTAAATTGGCTTCATTTACCCTTTTATTTTATTAGTCATAAAAGTGTCTACAAACTGTCTAAAAACAATGTGGTGCTGCACATTTTACACAGGTTTTTGGTGTAAATTAAGACAGATTTCTGTCATAAATGGAATGATCAATATGCCCCAATATGTTGTTGCATCAGTTTCTAACATCTTCACTTTAAGCACCTGTAGTCATTGTGAGTAATGTCAACCATGCTCCCTCCCGTTACCAGATTCATTTTTTAACAAGGCCAAAAAGTAATTGTATTTTTACATTTTTTTGTTTGGATACAAGCATGTCACCTCTTAGGTTACAAACCCAGTGAATCTGGGATGAGGGGTAAGCTAAATAAAGCTTCAGAGCAAGTTTCCCAAGAGTAAAATAAACCCCCAAAAAAGAGCTGGTGTGTAATGACGACCCAAGAAAAATATCGGTACATAGGGGTAGAAAGGGTCCGAATCGCGTTTTTCTGGCGTATTTTCCAAATTTTCCCGATTTGCGCCAAATTGCCCCGGGATTTTGCGGCACACGATGGGATTGTGGCGCAACAGAAGTTGCGTCACGTGACAGAAATCGGGGGGCGTGGCCATCGAAAAACCCGACGGATTCGGAAAAACTGCAGAATTTTAAAAACTAATTGTATCGCAAAATTGATCACTCACATGCACCGGGAATAGGTTGGTGAACTCCAGCGAACCTCGGCGGACTTCAGCGCAGCAGCGACACCTGGTGGACATCGGGTGCACGACCTTAGCTGGAGCTGGATCGCCGCTGGATCGCGACAGGACTGGGTAAGTAAGTGACCCTCATAGTGTTCAAACATGGGTCTGATATGAGGTCCTAAGTAATTAAGTTAATGGACAGGTTATACAATTGTTACTATTAATCAAAAACAGCCTTAGTGAAATGGGCTATAGTTTATATTAAAGGAAATCTACCATCAGAATCAAGTATGATAAACCAGGGACACTAAGGCCACCTCTTTCACATTGACGTTATTGCTCAGCTTCAGTTGCGCATCTATTGGTTTTTGTCTCCTTTAACTTCCGTTTTTTGTCCGTGATGCATCCATTTTGTCTCAGTGTTCGCAAAAAAACTGTATGGTTAACATTGCTATGCAAAAATCACACCTGGTTTTTCAGCCTCATCAGTGAAAAAAACAGATGTTGTATCCATTTTTTGCAGACCCAGAGACTTCTATTGGCTTCCGTGATCCGCATAGGTGAAAAAAATAGGGCGTTTCATATTTTGTTTTCACGAACAACAAATCAGGGACAATACAAGCCAATGTGAAAAGACCCATAGAAATCAATGGCTTTGTGAGGCATCCGTGTGAAACACTGAACCACCGAAGTGAAAATAAGTGTGATTACACATTGCCGTTTTGGTCAATCTGCACCTATGTGTCAAGGATGAGAAACAATTTAAAGGTTCCTGGTATTAAGTAACTGTATCATTTTTATTTAACATAGTTTTGTAGAGCACAAATTGCTTATTCATATTTGTCTCAGAGATAATATTTCTATGAGCTGAATTCTTTCTGTGATGTCTTGTATTTGAGAGGAATATAAAGACAATTAATGTATCTACTTAAAAAAATCTTTAAATTGATGCAAGCAAATGAAACTATAAATGATACAGCATTGATCTGTTAACAAAGTCACCTGCAGCTCACCTAAGGATCATGACATTGGTTTCCTTTAGGTGCTACTGAATTAGAAATACATTTCTCCAGGAATTGAATCAGCATGGAGGATATAACTCATTTTATGTGACCCTTAATGAACAAGGACACCGGGAACGCATCCAAAGTAATATAAAGAAAACCAAGGCAATGTATATTTAGGACCTTCTTGTAAGCTATGATTGGTCTACCTCCAAGCTCCCACTGCTTAGCAACAGAGGCATCTGCAGCTTTTCTGACCACTTTGTGGTAAGTTATAATGATAGATTTTGGCAATACATATGTTAATGAAAAAGGGAAAGTGTTAAGGAAAAAATTTATTTCTTGTCAGTTTTACCTTTTTTTATCAAAGGTAAAGAGGCCTAACATTTGGTTTTCTGCTCAGTTTTCATGATCCAAGCTCTAACTTTATTGTAGAATTTTTTTTCTTTAGAATGTTCCTGTATTTTTTTAAAGAATAAAAGACATTAGCCTGAGCAGCATATTCAGTGTTACGATGACTTACTTTAGGACACTCACAAAGGTCTAATATTCATTATTCTTAATCTAGCTATGGTTACAAGTCATCTTTGAGCTCCCATACTCAAGGAGGAGAAGGAAACCATCTCTTAGATACCCTGATCTATTGTTGTTAGCAGTTTATGTACTCCTTTATATCAGCAGAGCAAATAACATGGCAGCTGTCAGAAATGCAAAAGTGCAAAATGCAGTTACAGCCCCAAAGGTTAAAAAAGACAAAGGTCCTACAAGCATGGCCTGTTACAAAAGATGAATGTGGTGAGTCTACAAGAGGTCTCCAAAGGGCCATCTGCTGATTTAACCCTGCACTGACTATGCAAAAAGAATTACACCATTGATTTAGCTACTACAGTGTTTTACATAAATTATTTTAGGTGTTTGTGGTCACCCCTTCTGGATCATTGACACTCATTCTGAAATCCAAAATACCTGGGACTTTCTTCCCCTAATATCTACTTCTGTAGGTAGGGTGTAAAATCAGGGTAGATTAGATAAAAAATTGTAGGTACTTCTTGACTGAGGGTCTTCCAGCCTCTATAGACACTAGATATGATAAAACATATGAAGTACTCAACCATATAAATTTGTGAGCAGCCCATATGTAGCATCAAATGTGCTGTGTAGGTATGCTACAAGATCACTGTCTGCAACATTTCGGTGACTTCTTATAAGATATAATATTATTCTTAACAGGGATAATATTATTTCTCATATTCCACATTCTCAGCTTCTTTTTGGCTAAAGTGATATAATAAATACATTTAAAATTCAGAACTTAAGGTAGTGCAGAGATAAAAGTTAATCCATGGTCTTCTGACAGAGGGCACCCAAGAGCCCATTTGTCATAATAAATATAATAAATGGCACTTGAATGGAAAGG
Source organism: Engystomops pustulosus (assembly GCF_040894005.1). Lineage (NCBI taxonomy): Eukaryota > Metazoa > Chordata > Amphibia > Anura > Leptodactylidae > Engystomops > Engystomops pustulosus. Next base: position 68,207,160 of record NC_092418.1, on the reverse strand, counting down.
ATTGGAAACCAGAAAGTTATTCCTTACCGAACCCCTTTATATTACAGATTATCCATTAAATAGTAATAGGTGTCTGGATAGGATTCTACCACAATAACAATATAAGAAAATTATTTCTGGTACTGAGTATTAATGCTTAAAAAAGATGAGATTTGTCTCATTCAGTAGGCTAAATCGTATTACTTGATATAATGCACAAAACCACAACCATTCACTATCCTTCATCAATCAAATCAAGGTGTATGGTGGTAGCCCCATCCACCACAGGCATAAGGCACTACAGAGTATTAAGCATGTTTCAGTCAGAACAAGTCATGTATATGTTGAGCGACCAAAATGAATTGTGTAGGAAAAAGCACCGTGAGAAAGGGCCAAGAGCAAAATATGCAGCAGCAATGACACCACAGCTTAATGCATATTATAACTATTCTTTAGACTAAAATGTAGCACATGTTATCATGAATAGTTTCCTTATCACACTGTCCGAGAATTGGATTTTCTGACCTGCTTAATCTTGCATGAACAATATTTGTTAATGTTACAGTTGCGGGCACTAATAAAATCCTTTCATTGTGTCGCTTAGTATAAGTGGCAACAAGGGGCACAATTTATCTCATTGCCTCAGGCAGCAGAATGACTTGGACCAATGCTGGGATGAAGCAGCTGTTCTGGGCGATTTTAGAAGGGAGATTGTATGCTCCTGACACCACGTGCTGTCCCTGTCAGCACCATTTTGTACCAATAAAGCAGCATCTTCCCTCAATGCAAGCTAATAATTTCCCTGCAGCCACCACAATTGCCACACTGCAAATTTGCCTGGCATTAAGAGGGGCTTACACCCTGGAGACATTTTCCTTACGTAATTTTGCAGCACACAAATAACAGAATAGTTCATAAAATGAAGTCACCAGAGGATTATTACAATAAAAATAAATAGAGTGTGTGCCAAAAAGCCAAACAAGCCATTCCCCGCTCCTACCTGCTCCATTTATTTTAACTAGTGCGGTATTTATAGAACACAAAACAGCAGGGAGCGGGGGATGGAAATGCGTTCTCACTCGTTAGGGAATGACTAAATGACTCATAAACGCACAAATTAAATACACATCTGCCTGTACGAATCTCAGATTGCCATCGGATATTCTGCTCCAAGCAGCCTGCTATCCGGGGTTACCATTACTGCTGTACAGGCACTCATTCATTTTCCAGCAGCTCTGCTGTTGCTTCCTTTTTGAGGCTGATCTTTTGTCTTACAGTCTTTGTTTCATTCAGCTTTCGTGTGCCTGTCTGTGTCTGTCTATCCTGGCGTGTGTGCGCCTTTTCTTCTCCTTTGTCCCTGGTCGTCTCTATTTTCTGTGACAGTCATTGTTGTCTGTCTTTCTGGATTTGCCTCCTGCTCCCTTTTTCCCCTATTTCAGATGTTTCAGCCTGTAAAGTTTATTTATACACAGGGTTTATTATAACATTAACCCATTGCTTAAAGGCACAATATAAAGATACACAAGAACCACTACAATCATGCCTTTTACAGGAGTGCAGGCCAAGGCAACAGCATCTGCAGAAATTACAAGTTTACATCTCCTGATAACCCAGCTTGTCTGAGGTGTTCCTTGCAGAGTGAAAGTTAGGTGAGAAATAAACTCAAATGTGATGTTGTTTCGCAACTTAATTATTTCAGTGAAACCCAGAAGGTGGTAAAGAACATTTAAGGACATTCCCTAATGTTTGCATATTCTAAAAATCAGACATTGCTCTATTTCTTTCATCTATGTTTGGGCTTTGTTGGCCTATAACATAAGTAAAGCCTCTTATCATATACTGTTAATTCAGAGGACGGCTAAAACCTCATAAGGTAGAATCTCATTTTCTTTATTTTGTAATAAAAATTTCATTCAAACTTTAAAGGGATTTTCCAGGCCAATAATACACACCCCCATGAGCAGCATGAAATGAATTGGAGACAAACCAGCATTTAAATGAAAACATATTATGGGCTCCAGCAGCATTTGTAAATTTCAGATACATAACAAGCATGTTATAAGCTATTGAAGCCATCTTTCCATCATCAATTTTTGATTTTCATTATTCTCTTCCATAACGAAAGAACCCCTTAATGTCAGTATAGAGTTCTCCAACAGGAGCGTAACTACAGAAGCTACAGTAGCCACAGAAGCCACAGAAGCTGCTATGGGGCCCGTAGTGTCAGAGGGCCCAGGTATCTGACCTGACACACTAAAGAATGGTGAGGGTGTGCACTATTACATATTATGTTGCACATTGTACACCATAATATGTATATCATCCATATAGGATAGATGAGGCGGCAGGTTAGATAAGAAATGTAGGAAGAGAGGGACAGCAAAATGGTAGAACTAGGAAACACTTATCTATACTTCCCGCGTCTACTTCTCCCATGTGGTCAGCAGCTACTGGGAAAGTACTATATCAGTGCATAAATGCGTGGGTATACAAATATGTATAGATTTTGAGTGGGGGAAAGGGGCCCCTTTCAGAAGTCTGCTATGGGGCCCTGACTCTTCTAGGTTATGCTGTCTGTAATAGTCTTGGATATGAGAAACAAAAAGAGCAATATATTTCAGCTCATCACATATGATGCATGTTCCCTATTAGAATGTGCAAAGAGCAAGAAAACATAGCTGTCTATTCTCTGAACCAACGTCCTGTACTTCTTTTTGCTTCGCTAACCTCTAAAAAAGGCTAAGATTTTACCTCTGACCTTCTAGGACTGTACATTGACTCCCAGGCACCAGAAGCCAATTACCACCAGGCACGTATTCCAGGTGTAAAGCAACTATCTACAATGAAATACATGTTAAATATGTATATTATATAGTATCACAGTCCAGAATGTATAAAACTAAAAATGATGTCCACAAGTGAGAAAACTTCATGCTGCAATGCATATGACTGCTCCATATTTACTGCATTTACATGTCATGAGATGGGATAATAATTGGTTACTGTACTTTTTTGTCTTAGGGCTGTCAAATTCAACTCCAATTAAAAAGTCATTGGCGAGTGATAGTAATTATATGGTTGTGCAGTGCTAGGGGCAGAACTTGACAGACAGAGGTGAGTTCAGGATGAAAAAGAAGGATAAAAGGAAATGTATTGCTTAATGGGTCAGATCATGGCAAACTAGCATAGTGTCATTATCTATAATATGAAATATTATATTATATATTTATATTGATTTGCTGTATGATGTTCTCATCATCTCATGTGAAGCTTCAGCAGCTTACACAGTGGACACTTTGGTGTCCCATGTGATGTATGTTGCCATGGAGGTTTAACTTTATTGCGGCAAATTTAAAGGAAACTAAACTCTTTACTGAAATCTCCATTCCAGAAAACAAAAGGGTAAATGCAGCATGGCACAGATTTTATAGTACTTATACTTGCAACACCCCTGCCAATACATGGGCAAGGGAGTAGTTGTGAACAGCGCCCTCTCCAAGTTAGGAGCCGTCAGAAGGAGTCATGAAGCCTCTAGAATGTTCTAGCACAGGGTATTAGGTAATTAGCAGCTGTAGATCCTGCCTGGAAAGGCAAGGGTTAAGTGGATGTAAGTTTCCAACCAATTGTGTTTCACCTTGTAAACTAAAGTGTGATTGGAGAGCTAGCCACCACTTGACCAGGATAATAAAACCTCCGGACAGGGAGGTCCTAGAGGTCTTAGGTCTCGGTTCTCAGCACAGACCACAGGAGTTCTTAGGCCCTAGCTCTCTTGGAGAGCACAAGATCCTTTTACCAGCATACAGAATGAAGAGAGAGACTGTGTCAATCCACCATCAGGGCTGACATTTAGCTAATCCCAGGACCAGAGTCTGAATACTCAAAGCTACAGCTTCCACAACTGGACACGGCTCCATTTCAGTCTGCATCTACTACCAGGCTAGTGAACCATTCCTGAGGACCACTCTCCATGACAACTCCAGTACCAGTTTTGCTGTGAGATCATTTAGGCCCGTTGCCTGCAGTTGTTCTAATAAAGAACCGTGAGTAAATTTGCACAACGTTGCCTCTGTCTGATTCCCTGGATATGGCTGTCACCACCATGGGCTCCCCATCCATTACCCAGGGACATATCTTACAGACACTCAGGGGTTGCCCGAGGGAGATCCAGTATATCAGCCTCTCTTATTTCTTGCACACACCACCTGTTGGAGACCAACCTGCCAGGCTGTAGGACAGCCCTCTGGTCTCCATACCAAGCACCATGACATCAGCGTGCTTAGGCTGAAACCACCAGCTACTCCGTTATTCCGGCCCCCCAGCTGCCACCAGGCCACAAGAAAAGGCTAGGCCCCAGTGCGGGATGTTGCATACTCAACAATAGGCATAGTTGCAGGTTGGTAATAGTGAATAGGCTACAGCCGCAGGGCCGTAACTATTACCGTAGCAGCTGGGTCCAGAGTGCCAGGGAGCCTAGCCACCCCACCTTCCACAGTAAAAGGTGTAAGATTGATGTTTATATGCTGCATGTTTGTATATATGATGTGTATATGCTGTATGTGTATATATTGCAAGAATGTGTATATTGTATGTTCATACTGTATGTACATTTATAGGATGTGTATATGCTGTATGTATGTATATGGTGTGTAAATGCTGTATGTGTGTATAAATTGTGTATATACGCGGTGTGAAAATACTTTATGTATTGTTGTGTATATGGTGCGTAGATACAGTATGTTTGTGTGTATATGGTGTGTACAGAGCCAGATTAACCATGGCATTCTTGGAGCAGCAGTGCGAGGCCCAGTGATACCGATTATTTTGCAGGGGCCCCGGCCTGGCGCTCCAAGAGCCCCAATGATCAGACTCCCGGCTCCCCTCTGTGCCTTACCTGTCCACGTTCCTGCTACGGAAGCCCGCGCGTGCATCCTCCTAGATCACATGTGTGCAGGTCTTAAAGGGAACCTACCACCACAAATCTACCTATAAAGGTAGATTGGGTGGTAGGTGGATCAATGGGACGTGAGGATAGCCCTTTTAAGGGCTAATCCTCACGTCCCTGCACTTTTTTGATAACTTTAATTTGATATTTATTCAAATTTACTTATGCGGCTACTGGGGCGTGGAGTAGCCGCATATGAGATTACACGAGGCGGCTACTCCACGCCCCGGTAGCCACTTTACCCCTCCTACTCACCCATCTTCGGCGCGCAGCTCCGCGCAGCTCCGCGTAGCTGCGCTCCCTCGTCCGGCGATCCTGCCGTCTGCGCATGCGCAAAAGAGGAGGCCCGCGCCTGCGCGGTCACAACTCCGAAAAAGGCGCGGGCCTGCTCTTCTGCGCATGCGCAGACGGCAGGATCGCCGGACGAGGGCGCGCAGCTACGCGGAGCTGCGCGCCGAAGATGGGTGAGTAGGAGGGGTAAAGTGGCTACCGGGGCGTGGAGTAGCCGCCTCGTGTAATCTCATATGCGGCTACTCCACGCCCCAGTAGCCGCATAAGTAAATTTGAATAAATATCAAATTAAAGTTATCAAAAAAGTGCAGGGACGTGAGGATTAGCCCTTAAAAGGGCTATCCTCAGGTCCCATTGATCCACCTACCACCCAATCTACCTTTATAGGTAGATTTGTGGTGGTAGGTTCCCTTTAAACAATTGCCAGTCAAGACCGATGCCTTCTTCGCCTAGCCCCGGTAATTCAAAATCCACTGCAGACTGTCTGGAGAATCTCTGCCTCTGTTGCGCCAGTCCAGAACACTTTATGCAGACTTTTCCAGCCCATCCTAGGTGTCCAGGGAGATGCACTCACCTAGGGTTCTTTGGAGAAGTGTCCTTAGATGAGAACAAAGCATCTGCACGCCTGCATATTCCTGTTCTGCTCTGTTTTGGAACCAGTGGTCTGATTCAAGTCTCGGCCTTCCTGGACTCCAGTTCTGCAGGGAATTTCATGGATGCTGCTCTGGTCTCCCAGCATCTTTTCCCTGTGGTTTGTCTAGAGAAGCCGCTGCTTATCTCGGATGTGAGTGGGCAGATACTCTGTGACCCAATCCAGTATTGCACCGAACCACTATGTCTGCATGTTTGTGCTTGTTGTGCTGCATGTTTGAGACTGTCCTTCTATGTACTTCCCCGTTCCAGATCTTCCGTCCTATTGGGACTTCCATGGTTACAGCAACACGCACCTGTCCTCAACTGGTAGACTGGGGAGGTTCTTCACTGGGGTCCTGAATGCCAGTTTCGTTGTCTCATCGCTCTCTATCAGGTCTTTACTATGCCCTCCTCCTCATCTCTCAAGTCCTGGAGGGTCTTCCCCCTGCTTATCTGGACTATGCTGATGTCTTCTCTGAAAAGCAAGAGGAGACCCTACCACAGCATGGTCCATATGGGGGCCCTAAAGAGCTTCTGCCGGGCACATCACCTCGAAAAGTTTGAGTTCACCTGCTGTCCGTGAAACTGCGGCCATGTCGGCCTATATCAAGGAGAATCTGCAGAAGGGGTTCATCCACAAATCCTCTTCTCCTGCCGGTTCTGGTTTCTTCGTTGTGGCAAGAAAGATGGATCTCTCCGCCCCTGCGTTGATTATAGGGAGCTTAATAAAGTGCCCCTGATCATGGAACTCTTTGACTGCCTCCGTGGTGTTAAGGTCTTCTCTAAATTGGACCTTCGAGGGGCATGTAATCTTATCCATATCCATGAGGGCAACGAGTAGAAGACTGCTTTTAACACCCGAAACTCTCACTTTGAATACCTGGTCATGCCCTCTGGCCTGGGCAAAAGCGCCTGTAGTATTTCAGGAATTTGTTAATGATATCTTCAGAGACTTGCTATACACCTGTGTCGTAGTCTAATTAGACAACATCTTGGTGTTCTCTGCTGTCCTGGAGACTCATCAAGTCCATGTACGACAAGTTCTTAAGTGCCTAATGGCCAATCGTCTCTATGCCAGACTGGAGAAGTACCAGTTCCATCAGAAAAGCCTTCCATTTCTCGGATACACCATGTCCGATAAAGGACTACAGATGGATCCAACCAAGTTGTCAGTAGTACTTTAGTGGCCTCACTCTATAGGACTTTGCACCATACAGAGGTTCCTGGCCTTTGCAAATTATAACCGGCAATTCATTCACACTTCTCTTCTCTCATATCTCCCATTTTGGCCTTAACAAGAAAAGGCGCTGATCCTAGACTCTGGCCTCCAGCAGCTGAGGAAGCATTCTCTAAACTGAAGTCTGCCTTTGCTTCTACTCCTGTTCTGACATGACCAGATTTAGAGAAACCGTTCCAGCTTGAGGTTAACGCCTCCTTGGTAGGTGCCGGAGCTGTACTCACTTAGAGTCCAAATGCTGACCGCTTACTTGTGGCTTTTTCTCTAAAACTTTCTCTGCGGCTGAGAGGAATTACTCCATAGGAGATCGGGAATCCTGGCCATTAATTGGCGCTATCTTCTGGAAAGAGCTCATCGCGCATATTCTGACCACAAGAATCTCCTGTACCTCCAGATTGCTCAGCGTCTTAATTCACGACAAGACCGCTGGTCCCTTTTCTTTTCACATTTAAATTTTTTGATCCATTTTCGTCCTTCTGAGAAGAACATCAAGGCAATCTCTATGTAATCAGCTGCAATTGAATTTGGACATTTCTTCTGCACACCATCCGCAGGCTAATGGACAGGTAGAGAGAGTTAACCAAACTCTGGGCTGTCCACTTTCTTGCCATGGGCAGAGTTCTCCTATAACTCCCAGGACTCTGAGTATGCTGGCTTGTTGTCTACGGAATGCCCACCTCTTCCTCTGTCCATTCCCTCGTTGTTCCTGCGGTAGAAGAGTTGGTGCAGGACCTCAGGTCTATCGGGGAACAGAATCGTCAGTCGCTACTTTGGGTGTCTGCCCGCAGCAAAACCCAGGCTGATAGGAAACACAGGCCTCCTCCAGTCTTTTCACTGGGGGACAAGATGTGGCTTTCATCCAGATATGTCCAGCTTAAAATCCCCAGCTACAAGCTTGGACCATGTTTTCTGGGGCTTTTCGAGGTGGTGTAGCACATAAACCTGGTGGCATACAAAATTCCACCTTCCTCCCACTCCTCCCATGTGCATCCCGAACTCCTTCCATGTCTCTCTCCTGAAACCTGTTATCTTAAACCGCTTCTCTTGGCAACCTCCTCATCCTGAGGCTGATTCCACTGATGCGTTCGTGTTCGCCTCTCCCGCTGCCCCCGGCTCTCCTCCAGGCCTTACTTGTCTGCGTTCAGCCTCCTAGGGCATACGTGCCGGCACTTCAGGATTTAAAGGGCCAGTGCATCGTTAGTTGGTGCTGGCCGTTTCCAGGAAACTGATAAAAGCCGGCCACTCCCAGCATTCCCCACCGGATCTTTGTGCCTAGTGCCATTAAGAAAGCTATTCCATTCGTTTTGCCGTGTTTCCGAATTCCCATTATGAACCCAGTTCTGTTATTGACTTTGATCCTGTCCTAACCTTCCGCTAGTTCCAGACTCCGATCCGGTACAGCCTGTCTAGACCTCCTGCCTGTTCCCGACTCAGGTCCTTCCTGTCCCGGACCACAAGTTTTCCTGACGGTTCGCACCCATGGCACAAAGTCGCACCCAATGCACGACCTGGTGGTACTATGCCACAAAAAGGCCAACCTGCTTTGCAGCTGGCTATGGTTCAAGCCGGGTACCACTTAGACTCCGGTCCCAGGTGTCGGCTTATGTCATCGTCCGTGGTGGTACAGGGGATCCACTACCACTGATCTTGACACACGATATAAAAATTCAGTCACGGGGCAACCAAATGTTGTGTAATTTAATGGGGGTCACCATATAATTAGGGGTACAGTATTATTTATTTTAGCTTGTACTGCACATGTACTGTTATAGTCATAGTGTCCATTATGAGCCAGTGTGACTTGTTTATGTGGTGTGGGGTTATTGTCATCAGTTATTGTTATGGGTTTCAGAATTTTTCATTTATAACGTTGGTGCTGTAACTTCACTGTGTGTATGTGTGTATATTAACCTCCTGTGCTGTGACATCACTGTGTGTGTATTAATACCTTGTGCTGTGACATCACTGCGTATATTAAGTCCCTTTTCTGTGACATCACTGTGTGTATTAACACTCTGTGCTAGGATTTCACTGTGTGTGTGTGTATTAACCCTCTGTGCTGTGACATCACTATGTGTGTGTATATAAGCCCCCTGGGCTATAACATTATTGTGTGTGTATTAACCCCTGTGCTGTGACATCACTGTGTGTATTACCCCTGTGCATAATAAATTCCTAAGGGGAGGGCCTTCCTAATAATTTATTAAAGAAGAGCCTGAATTACTTAGGGGGAGACCTACCTAATAAAGGAGTATAGGGTAGCCCTGCATAATGGATTATGGGTGCACAGTGTAGTCATTTGTGTGAGGGGTATATATGATATATGTGGGGGTACAGTGTAGTCAGTTGTGGTGTGAGGGGTACATATGATATATGTGGGGGTTACCGTGTGGTCTTTTGAGGTGTGAGTGGTATATATGATATATGTGGGGGGCATAGTGTGGTCAGATGTGGTATGAGGGGTGTATTTTTATATATGTGGGGGCACAGTGTGGTCTTTTGTGGTGTGAGTGGAATCTATGATATATGTGGTGGACATAGTGTGGTCAGTTATGGTGCGAGTGGTGCATATGTATACATGTGAGGGCACAGTGTGGTCAGTTATGGTGTTAGGGGTGTATATGTATATTCTGGGAATCCCACATCACGTTGAAGTGTGAGAGGTATATATGATATACATGGGGGCACAGTGTGGTCAGTTGTGGTGTGAGGGGTTTATATGTGAGGCACAGTGTGGTCATTTGTGGTGTGAAGGGTATATATGATATATGTGGGTGCACAGTGTGGTCAGTTGTGGTGTGAGGGCGATAAATGATATGTGTGTGGGCGTAGTGTGGACAGTTGTGGTGTGAGGGGTATGTCTGATATATGTGGGGGCACAGTGTGGTCATTTGTGGTGACAGGTGTATATATGATATATGTGGGGGGCACAGTGTGGTCAGTTGTGGCGTGACGGGTGTATATGATATATGTGGGGGCACAGTGTGGTCTGTTGTGGTGTGAAGGGTATACTTGTCGGGGAACACTGTGGTCAGTTGTATATGTGAGGGTCAGGTGTGAGGATTATATAGGATGATGACCACCATGTCTGTCTTATAAACCCACAGATATGTGTTGTGGCTGGAAGAAGTCTCCTGTAAGATCAGACAGAAGGGAAGAGACAACATCAGGGATGTCATCTGTAAGTCAGTGTTTACGGCCTGTGTGTAGGTTATCATTTAGTATTGCAATTTTATTCAGTCATTATGTAATAGCCATGATGTAGTGTTATTATTTGGGCCTTGTACAGAGGTGTCATTTGTGATATTTCCCTTTACACGGTGGTGTTTTTATAATAACAATATGGCGGTAAAGCTCATCAGTAAATAGAGTTTAGAGTTGGTAGATTATTGGTAATACTGGTCTGTGTATAGAGTATTTTCTTCATGTTGTGTAACCAATAGGTAGGAATTTATATATATATATATAATATATATATATATATATATATATATATAAATGTGTATAATTATAGAACTGTATGTGTGTGTATATAAGCATATAAATGTGTGTGTTTGTATAAATGCTGGTGAATTTATAAATATGTACTTAAGGGGAAGGGTGGCCCCAATCAGAATCCTGTTATGGGGCCCAGCCTCTTCTAGTTACACCTTTAATTACAGCATCCAACCTCTTGTCCCGGAAGAAGCTGATAGGCCAAACCCTTGGTCGGGCGATGTCTGGTGTCCTCGTGGATTGACTATATGCACATTTTTATCTGATGTGAGGAGAACCAGGAATAAAGAGTTTACTTGTTGAAACCATCTATACTATGTCCATACTTATTTCTTCTAAACAGCAAAGCTGAATTAGAGAGGATATTTGTGGAGAAAAAACTTCAGCCCTTTCGTGTCTGAACAGTGGCTTATTCCCAATGAAATCTTTAGTCTGAAAATATATTCATGGACTGAAGGAAGTCATACATATATTCATTGGAATAGAAGATTACAACAACTGTGAGCTCCGGTCAGATGAAGAAAACTTTGCATGTTGGATGTTTGGTGGATCCATCTGGGACCGTTCTTATGTGCAGCTCTTAATCTGTGTTTGGAAGGTGCTACATATTTATTTTTAAACTTGAGTAGCAGAAGCCTGGCCATCTAGTCAATCTCCTCAATGGAGTCAATTTGCCTATGCTCAGGTGGCACAATATTGCACCCCACACCACAACAATCAAGATGTCCTATAACCACAATTACAAACAAGGAGAACAACATAACTCATTACACTGTAATAAATAATTGAACAGATACCAAATTACAATAACAGTTACCTTTACACAATACAATACTATGAAAGGTATTCGATCTGTGACAAATGTTGTGTGCTGTGTTGTGAGCCATTAAATGTTTGCATATTTATACAGTGAATATGCTGGTAAATAATACAATTACATAAAACATATGCTATTAAATCATTTACAGATTCTATTAAGTGTGAAATTAAGTTTCCAATTAAAACACTCACTAGGGCATAACAAGATAGGAAGTTATTTTTTTTTTTGTTCAGTGAATTTAAAGGGGTTATCCGTGGGCTTTAGAAAGGTTATATGAAAATTTGGGAATCAATGCCTCCTTTTGCTACCTTGAAAGGCAGCCCCCTTAACATCAAGTATAGCTTATAAGAAGCCCATTGGCGTGATGTGGGATTCCCAGAAACCCCTGTTGGAGCATCAATGGCTATAAGTCTCCAGACGCCTATAAGGTAGACTTAATTGGCAAGCACTTCCTTCTTGACCCTAGAAAGGTTAAACAGTGCCCTGATTGATCAAGCATCTCTTCTCATTTAAAGGGGTTATATTTTGTTTCTATTATACCTCTTGAATTTCTAGTTAGTAGCAGGATCTATATAGTGAGAAGTGGTTCCCCCCTTACATCTGTGCTCACATGACGGCAGGGGCTGGTAACTATCAGCCCCTTGCTATACAACACAGCCCCTCCACCTATCTGGATTTGACATCACACGTCACATGACTGGAAAAGGCTGAAAATGAACTTGTAACCTGCCCCTTGTAGTGAAGCAAAACCTGGGAGGAGTGAACATATCCTTTCCTGTCCCACGGACACATGATGTGTGGTCATGATGTCATAGTACGTGGCCCAGTGATGCTAGTTCCTGCAACACATAACCATGGACTATATTGAAGAAATCTGCAGGCAGGGAAACTGAACATATATTACTGAATTGCTCATAATAGGGAGACTGTTTTAAAAGTGTGCATTAAAGTTTCCCTGGATAACCCCTTTAAGTATTCATTCACTACTATTATTACAATTTCTATTAGTACAATTTCAAGAAGTAACAGCAGCAGTATTATAAATAATAATAATTGTATGAAGAAGAGACTGTGCACTAGTTGTTAAAGTGAGTACAGTCTGTTTTTTAATTATGGTAAGTTCAAAACAGTTGGCCCCTTTACCCCATTTTGTAATGTGTGTAAGTGTGGAGGCAGGATATTAGGTAATTTGCTTAGTTACATCTATTAAATGGTCCTCACCGCTTTTTTGCTATGTACAGTGAAGCCTCATGCAATTTTCCATATTAGCAAGAGATTCCTGTCCATTAAATGACTGCAGATGGAGGGTCGTGTGATCATAACTGTCCATGACTAATCGCCCTGCCGGAACCTTATGATGGTATTCATGAATATAATGTTCAAGCACAGTCCGGATAACAATTTGGGATGTTTTGCAGCCACCAGACCTTGTAGTTATTACGTCAACCTTTTACTCCTCTGTATACTAACCAGGGGCAGATTAAGACTGCCATAGGCCATGGGTTGCATGAATATTATATCCCCCTACAAGTGTGGAATTCACTTTCAGTCTGTGGTTTCAGGACCTTTGGAGGATCTTCAAAGGTCCTGAAATGGATGTTATGTACATGTGCATTGAATGCAATAACACATGTAAGAGGATTTTATGGGTGAAAGTCCTTCTCAGTATAAAATTTGACAAGTATTTTGGGTGGTCACGGTCCCCCTAGAAGGCTTGGGTCCCGGGCTACTGCTTAAACCGTCTATATTATAATCCACTACTGATACTAAAGTAGTCCAGACCTCATACGAATTGAAAGGCTGTGGCACTGCCTTAAAAATCTACCATACAAATCAAGCATGATAAACGCAAGGACACTTACACTTAGATGACCAGGCACTGTGACTGTGGCAATCTTCTTGTATTTGCTTTGCATAGCCTCCTTTCTTCTAAAATCAGCTTTTAAAAGCTAATGAGCAAGAATGGGAATTTTACCCTATGGTCTCTGGGTTCCTATATATAAAAATATGGAAAAAGTAGTTAATTGTGTGGCTGCCTGTCATGTGAACATTACTGTGATGCCTCCGATGTGCAGTGTTACTTGGAGTGGTAGTCAAAGGTTAACATGTTGTGTGGCTTGCTCAGTTGCTTTTGATCATCTCATTGATCTGCTTTAAAGTTTCACTGGAGCTGGATGAATGTGCCAGATATTGGTTTTCCTTCCTGTTTGTTAATTCAATCTATCATTCTTGCTGCTTACCGTATGCTTTGTTTTCTGACCTAATTGTACCTTTTTGTTTCTGTATTAATCTTCCATCTGTATGTAACTTCATTTTATGGCCTGATTATTCTCTGGACTTCATTTTTTATCTGTGATGTATTCTCTTTTGATTTGACTTGATTTGCTGACTTTGTCTTTCGTATGAGTAATTAATTATAACTCTCCCTCCTTCTGACAATCAAATATTGCCCACATTGTTTTGAATAAAGTGCTATCCTTGCTTAACCCCTTAATGACCACCAATCAGCTTTTGACGGCGGTCATTAAAGAGAACCCGTCATGCAAAATAACCCCCCTAAACTAAATATATTTTCATAAACTGCCATTAGAGAGCATTGCCTCTATCCCTTCATTGTCCCTCTACATGCCTGTAAACCTAAGCAATGAGGTCCTAAAGCTGTATGCAAATGACCTGTGAAATGTCCAATGAAGCATTAGCATATTCAAGCTGTCCACTCTATTCATGAGTGGGAGGCACAGCCACACCCCCAGTACATGACTGACAGCCTGTATAATGATGTGAGGCTGTATAATGATGTGCTTCCTGGTGCTGGTGGCCACGCCCCCTGCAGCCTGTGTGTGCATGTGTGTGTGTGTGTTTAGGAGAGATACAGCAGCTCCAGGCAGCCATGTTACAGCAGAACATGTCAGATTCATGTGTAGCTGATGTCTGTGTCTCTGTGTATTAGGAGGATGCAGCAGACACACTAGCTATGCTTTACTATACATTACACACAGACATGAGCAGGGGGAGGAGAGGGGAGGGGTAACAGGGGTGACATCACTGCCTCTGACCATGTGACCAGCCTCATTTACATGATAAAAAATAGATGATTTTACAATGAATAATGTATGAAATAACTAGATAAAGGCTGGGATGGGATCCTTGTGAGCTGCTCCAACAGGTAGTAGTGACAGGACTAGTGACACAGACCTGATGACAGGTGTCCTTTAATGTAACTTCTTCGCCATAGAAAGGCGTTGCGTCTAGAGATGAGCGAACATACTCGTCCGAGCTTGATGCTCATTCGAGCATTAGCGTACTCGAAACTGCTCGTTGCTCGGACGAGTATTTCGCCAGCTCGAGAAAATGGCATCTCCCGCCGTTTTGCTTTTTGGCGGCCAGTAACAGAGCCAATCACAAGCCAGGAGACTCTGCACTCCACCCAGCATGACGTGGTACCCTTACACGTCGATAGCAGTGGTTGGCTGGCCAGATCATGTGACCCTGGAATAGACTAGCCCCTGCCCTCTGTCTGGATGCCGCTAGGGAGAGAGCTGCTGCTGGTCAGGGAAAGCGTTAGGGTGTTCTATTAGAATAGTGTTAGGCAGGAGTGATTCTACAAGAACCCAACAGTCCATCTTAGGGCTACAATAACGTTTTATTTTCCTTTTTTTTTGGTTTGCTTGTGGCTGGGCTTGCTGGCATTAGTAGTGCAGCTAGTGCCATATTGTGAGCAATTTGCAGGGAGACTTGTGTTTAGCTCTTAGTGACACACATATCCACCTCAAACACCGAAGTGGGACAATTTATTAGGGGTTTGATTTGAATTGGGCACAGTCTGCTGATTTATTTATTTTTTTACGTTTATTTATCTTATAACTCAAAGTCATCTGGCACAGCACAAAATCCAGTTGTGTGTTGTCAGTGTAGGTTTGAAACTAGCCATAGCAATAGGATAGCATCGTTTTGTTTAAAAATAAAACACAAAAAAAAAAATTTGAAGTTTACACTTTAATTTTGAAAATGTTTAACCCGAGGGCTAGGGGTAGAGGACGAGGGCGTGGACGTGGGCGTCCAACTACTGCAGGGGTCAGAGGCCGTGGTCCTGGGCGGGGTGAGACACCACCTGCTGATGAGGGAGCAGGGGAACGCCGCAGAGCTACACTCCCTAGGTTCATCATGTCTCAAGTTACTGGGACTCGTGGTAGAGCACTGTTGAGGCCAGAACAGTGCGAAGAGGTGATGTCGTGGATTGCGGACAATGCTTCTAGCCATTTGTCCACCAGTCAGTCTTCCACGCAGTCCACCCATGTCACCGAAATCAGCACTCCTCCAGCTCCCCCACCTCAGCCTCCTTCCTCCCAGTCTGCCCCCTCCCAGCAAAACTTGGCATTTGAACCGGCATACTCTGAGGAACTGTTTTCTGGACCCTTCCCACAGTCACAAACCACTTGTCCGGTTGCTGCTGAGCAATTTTCCGATGCCCAGGTTTTCCACCGGTCGCAGTCTGTGGGTGATGATGACATTATTGACGTAGTGGAAGAAGTGTGTAAAGAGGTGTCGGACGATGAGGAGACACGGTTGTCAGACAGTGGTGAATTTGTTGTCAGGGCAGGAAGTCCGAGGGGGGAGCAGACTGAGGGATCGGAGGATGATGAGGTGACAGACCCAAGCTGGGTTGAGAGGCCGGGTGAACACAGTGCTTCTGAGACGGAGGCGAGTCCTATAGCAGGACAGGAGGTTGGAAGAGGCAGTGGTGGGGCCAGACGGAGAGGCAGGGCCAGAGCTGGTGCATCAGCGCCAAATGTTGCCCGTAGTCAAGCTCCCGTGGCGAGGGCTAGATTTTCAGAAGTCTGGAGGTTCTTTAAAGAAACACCGGATGACCAACGGACTGTGGTGTGCAACCTTTGCCAAACCAGGATCAGCAGGGGTTCCACCACTACTAGCTTAACTACCACCAGTATGCGTAGGCATATGAATGCTAAACACCCCACTCAATGGCAACAAGCCCGTTCACCTCCGGCCGGGCACACCACTGCTCCTTCCCCTGTGTCATCTGCTAGTCAGCCCCCTGCCCAGGACCACGGCCCAAACACCTCCCGTGCGAAAACCCCATCTTCGCCTCCACGATCCTCCACAGCATCCACCAGCGTTCAGCTCTCCATACCCCAGACGCTGGAGCGCAAAAGGAAGTATAGCGCAACCCACCCACACGCCCAAGCCCTCAACGTCCACATCTCCAAGTTGCTTAGCCTGGAGATGCTGCCCTATAGGCTGGTAGAGACCGAGGCCTTTCGTAACCTCAGGGCGGCGGCCGCCCCTCGGTATTCGGTCCCCAGCCGCCACTACTTTTCCCGATGTGCCGTCCCAGCCCTGCACAAGCACGTGTCAGAGAACATCATCCGTGCCCTGACCAACGCCGTTTCTGACAAGGTCCACCTGACCACAGACACGTGGACGAGTGCTGCCGGGCAGGACCATTATAAATCGCTGACGGCACATTGGGTTAACTTGGTGGAGGCTGGGACCGATTTTGACCCTGGGGCTGGTTATATACTGCCGAGGATTGCGGGGCCTACCTCGGTCCAGGTCTCAAAAGCCTACTATGCCACCTCCTCCTCCACCTCCTCCTCCACCTCCTCCTCCGAATTACCATCCGTGGGCATGGCGCCATCAGTCGGTAGCTCTAGGCACAGCAGCAGTGCCGGCGCTAAGCAACAGCAGGCGGTGCTCAAACTGCTGTGCCTAGGCAATAAAAGGCACACCACCCAAGAGCTATTACAGGGCATCACGGCACAGACTGATCTGTGGCTGGCACCGCTGATCCTGAAGCCAGGCATGGTTGTGTGTGACAACGGCCGTAACCTGGTGGCGGCTCTGCAACTCGGCAGACTGACACATGTGCCATGCCTGGCCCATGTGTTAAATCTCATAGTTCAGCGGTTCCTCAAGACATACCCCAATCTGTCTGATTTGCTCACGAAGGTGCGCATTTCAGGAAGTCCAGCACAGATGCTGCCACTCTCAGGGCAGCGCAGCGCCGCCTCCGCTCACCGCGTGTGCGACGTGCCCACGAGGTGGAATTCAACATTAACCATGTTATCCAGAGTTTACCAGCAGCGCAGAGCGATTGTAGACTGCCAGATGTCAACTTCCACCAGAACTGGTAGTCAGGTCAGTCAGCTCCCTCAAGTCTACAATGAGGAGTGGACGTGGATGTCTGATATCTGTCAGGTGCTGAGTAACTTTGAGGAGTCAACACAGATGGTCAGTGGCGATGCCGCCATCATCAGCCTCACCATCCCGCTGCTTGGCCTGTTGAAAAACTCTCTGGTCAGCATGAAGTCGGAAGCTTTGCGCTCGTCACAAGAGACGGGGGAAGAAGATTCCCTTGTTGATAGCCAAAGCACCCTTAGGTCTGTTTCTCAGCGCATATCGGAGGAGGTGGAGGAGGATGAGGAGGAAGAGGAGGAGAATGTTGGCGAGACAGAAGAGGGGACCATTGTTCAGTCCTTCACTGTTCAGCGTGTATGGGCAGAAGAAGAGGAATTGGAGGAGTTGGAGGAGGAGGAAATGGGCAGTCAGGCCAGTGAGGGGAGTGAATTCTTGCGCGCTGGGACTCTAGCGCATATGGCAGATTTCATGCTAGGCTGCCTATCCCGTGACCCTCGCGTTCAAAGAATTTATTCCAGCACCGATTACTGGGTATTCACTCTCCTGGACCCACGGTACAAGCAAAATCTTTCCACTCTCATCCCTGGAGAGGAAAGGAGTGTGAGAATGCATGAATACCAGCAGGCCCTGGTGCACCAGCTGAAACAGTATTTCCCTTCTGACAGCGCTAGCAGCAGAGGGCGTACTTCTGCGGGACAAGTAGCGAGGGCGAGTAGGCGAGCAGGCAGCTTTTCAAGCACTGGCAGGGGTACGCTTTACAAGGCCTATGCCAGTTTTATGTCACCCCAGCAAGACACTGTCACCTGTCCCCAGTCTTGGCAGAGTAGGGCTGATCTTTACAGAAAGATGGTGAGGGAGTACGTAGCTGACCATACCATCGTCCTAAATGATCACACAGCTCCCTACAACTACTGGGTTTCAAAGCTGGACATGTGGCGCGAACTGGCTCTGTACGCCTTGGAGGTTCTTGCCTGCCCTGCCGCTAGCGTGTTGTCCGAGCGGGTTTTCAGTGCAGCTGGTGGCATCATCACCGATAAGCGTACACGCCTGTCGACTGACAGCGCTGACAAGCTGACGCTTATCAAGATGAATAAAGCCTGGATTTCTCCGGATTTTCATTCTCCACCAGGTGAAAGAAGCTCAACCTGAATAATGTATGCACTCCTCCTCCTCATTGTCCTCCTTCTCCTCCTCTTTGTACACTAAAGCATAGGAAACTGGCTATTTTTTGCCAGGGCCAACTGGCTCTAGCTATAGTACTCTATGTATTTAATTTTTCTGGAGGGCCACCTACCCGGTCCTCTGTTTTAAGCAATTTTTGGAAGTGCCACATACAGGCACTCAATCTATTTAATTTTTCTGGAGGACCACCTACCTGCTCCTCTGGTTTGAAAACTTTTTTGGACTGCCACATACAGCCACTCAATTTATTTAATTTTTCTGGAGGACCACCTACCTGCTCCTCTGGTTTGAAAACTTTTTTGGACTGCCACATACAGGCACTATCCAAATTAAATTGTCTCCATAGCAGCCTCCACATGTCGTCTTTTTAGCTGGCTCCAAACGTTGTCTCCATTGCTACCTCCACACGTCATCGCCATAGCTGCCTCCAAAAGTCGTCCATATAGCTGCCTCCGTACATGGTCTCCTTATCAAACGAACTGTGTCAGGCAGAATTTTGTTTTTTTTTTTCATGGATTCCACATCAAACTTGTTAACTTTGTCGCCACCCTGCTGTGTAATCCACAAAATATACTGGCAAACTTTTATCATTTACCGATATTATTTCAGCGCTTCTTGCGCATCTGTTTACATTCCCCTCACCCGCCATATCCTAAACTTATAAGAACGCTACTACACTTGATCTTATACAAAAGGTTCTTAGAAGTGCTGTTTGGGGAGTAGCCTAGAGACAGGGGCTTGGATTGGCGAAAGCTCGCCTGGCAGCGGAGCGCCAGCTCCATCTCAAGATCCAACTAACATAGTTTTAACTGCAGCACCTTTAATCTACTACTAGTTCACTGCCTCCATACATCGTCCCCTTATCAAACGAGCTGTGTCAGGCAGAATTTTCAGGTGTTTCACCAGATACATAGTGGAACTCGGCCCATCTGTCGCCGTCATGCTGGAGACCTGAAGTTGCAATCATAGCAGCGCAATATGGATGCCCCATACTGTCGCCCTTAATCATGGAACCATTTCCGTAAAAACAATTAAAAATAGAACCACTATGCTATTCCATTATTCCTAGGTGAAATATTCAAACGACCCGGCCTGCTTTGAAAATTATAATTTTTTCAAAGTAAATGCTTCTGGCCCCCAGGCCCATTTTGGGTGGGGAGGAGCCGAGAGACAGGGGCTTGGACAGGCAAATCTCGCCTGCCAGTGGACCGCCAGCTCCACCCAAAGATTAGGCAGCCTGTCCATTTTGCCTCCACAATCCTCCACAGCGTCCACCAATGTCTCATTTCAACTCTCTGTACCCCAGACGCTGGAGCACGAGAGGATATGCAGCACATCATGCAGAATTTTCAGGTGTTTCACCAGATACATAGTGGAACTCGGCCCATCTGTCGCCGCCATGCTGGAGACCTGAAGTTGCAATCATAGCAGCGCAATATGAATGCCCCATACTGTCGCTCTTAATCATGGAAGTCGTCTCCATGGCTGCCTCCACATGTCATCCCCTTATCAAAAGATCTGTGTCAGGCTCATTTTTCGGGTGTTTCACCAGATACGTTATGGAACTTGGTCACTATGTCGCCACCATGCTGTGTTATCGACTAAATATATACCGTCAACCTTTTGTTCACATAGGAAATCATTTCACCTCCTTTGGTGAAACCTGAGTCCATTTAGGGTATGTCGTCATGAGACTCTCTAGCCTGCCACTGCTGCCGCTGCCTCTGCATGCCGTCCCCTATAGTGTCAGGGTCAATTATTGCATGTTTGAGATGCTATCTAGCCTCATTCGGTCACTCTGTCATGGCCATGCTGTTGCCCATAATTTTTGCATAATGGTGCGATTAAGCAGCCTCAGAGGCATCCATGCATGCTGCCCCTGCTGTTTCCTGTCCATTTCTGTGGTGTTTCCATCCTTTTCTGAGGTTCCCAGGTGTTTGGCCAAGCTTCCCTGTGCAGAGCCTTGGTGCCCTTGAAAAATGCTCAAGTCTCCCATTGACTTCAATGGGATGCGTTATTCGAGACGAGCACTCGAGCATTGGGAAAAGTTTGTCTCGAATAACGAGTACCCGAGCATTTTAGTGCTCGCTAATCTCTAGTTGCGTCAGAAGAGGATTTTGGGACATTAGGTCTCGCTGGTGGTGGTCTTGGGCTGTGATCAATTGTATACAAGAAGAAAGCGTGTCAAGACAACCAAACTATAAGCAAAATATCAAACTTTATTTACACACATTAAATTTTTGACAAACACTGACCGGTTTAAAAACACTTAAAATGTGTAACAAGTACACAAACAAGACTCAATGGGATGAGAAAATGTAAGAGTCATCCCAAGAAAACCACCCTGGCTACAACAAATCTTATCTAGTGTTGATAAATATACAGTAAGAGCTCCCAAAGGGAATCAGCTACATAAAGTGCATAGTAACACAACAGTGTAGTAAACTTTTCCTACATACCAATGATCATAAGATATAAGGCACTGCATGTACAAAATCATGGTAGTTTACCAGGCAACACCAGAAACAGCCAGGGGGTCGTGATGCCCCGCGCGTTCCGTCACCTAAGGTGACTTCATCAGGGGAGAGCAATCAGCTGAGTCGGTGTGGCAGCTTTTATAACAGCAGTGGGAGTCCCCTTACCTGCGGGCTGCTCAGTTCACATCCAGTTGCTGCACCGGAAGTGTCAGATGTTGTAATTACGTGTGCGGCACAAACAGCGCCAAAAATATTTTTATGTGCACGCTTAGAACGCGCTGTATAAAGGAGCGCCTAGTTCGTATTTGGGCGCAGGTGCAGGAGAAAGTCAGTCTCACAGTATAAACCCTTGTGTTAGAGGGCCCGAAAATGCAAAACCAATAAGGCGTATGCGTCGTTACTAGGGAGATAGATAAACAAATAAGACTATTATATCCATTTAAAGGTGAAGTGTGGCAATGCCACAGTCAAACAATACTTTGGTTGGTTTAACCAGCCGAAAACCAATACATCAAATCCTATAGATGCCATCATAGTAATTGGCATAAGCAAGAAGCCCATCACCATGTTACATATCGAATTAAATAATACGTTACAGTCAAAAATATATGATATATAGTAACATAAATAAGAAAACAAGAAACAGTGAGGAAAAAAGTGAAAAACCCCCAAAAATAGAGAAGAGAGAGACATTAAATAAAATAACCGATTATCATTCACTATCCCCATAAGATACAAGGTATTATTGTCCGGTATAGGCGAATATATTGCCCAATATTTGACGCATAAATATAAAAGTTCTCATTATATAAATGCAGTGTGTTCACAATACGGCGCGTGAGACTAAAGTTGACAAAACAAAAAAGCATGAGATCTCGCCATACGTCGTGTGAGTACAAAGTGTTCACTATTCGGCGCCTTGGTGCAGGTCTTGCACTAAATAGTACTTATAATTCGAATTTACATTATACGGCACATAAATGCAAAGTTCTCTCTAGTCGGCGCATGTAAATAGGAGTATAGCCTCTCCAACCCATATCTACATGGATTCCCACTGAACAGAGTATATAAGCACGTATATACAATATTTACGCTGACCTAGACATGCATGTGTAGTTCCGAACATGTAACACGCATACGGAAGTCTGTATCGGTATTTATCTGTACAATAAATTAACCCCTTCCCGCCGCAGCCCTTTTTCGTTTTCGCGTTTTCATTTTTCACTCCCCACATTCAAAAATCTGTAACTTTTTTTATTTTTCCATGTACAGAGCTGTGTGATGGTAAAAAAACGCATTTGTGCCGTATTCTTGTGGGCTTGGATTGTACGAATTTCACTGTGCACCCCAAATGACATGTCTACGTTATTCTTTGGGTCGGTACAATTACGGGGATACCAAATTTGTATATGTTTTATAATGTTTTTATACATTTAAAAAAAATTAAAACCTCCTGTACAAAATTTTTTGGGGGGATTTTGCCATCTTCTGGCTCTAATAACTTTTTCATACTTTGGTGTATGGCGCTGTGGGTGGTGCCGTTTTTTGTGGATTTTGATGATGTTTACAATGTTATCAGTTTTAGGACTGTACGACCTTTTGATCACTTTTTATAGAATTTAACATTTTTTTTTAAATGGCAAAAAAGTGCCATTTTCGATTTTCCGTTACGGGAAAGTGGGGTGATTTGAATTTTTAGGTTTTATTATTATAATTTTTTTATTTGAACTTTTTTTTAATTTAAATTTTTACTATTTTTCAGACTCCCTAGGGTACTTTAACCCGAGGGTGTCTGTACGATCCTATCATATACTGCCATACTACATATACTTATGGGGATTTTACTACTCATACATTACAATGTGCTGGTAGCACATTGTAATGAATGGGTTTACCCGAAGTAGCTTCGGGTCTTCGTGAGACCCGGAGCTACCATGGCGACAGATCGCCGCTCCTCGATGACGTCACGGGGACCCAATTACGTCACCGGGACCCGACAGGTGACATACTATTATGTCACATGTCGGGAAGGGGTTAACATCAATATTGAACCCGCTCAGTGAATGACCTTAAAAAAAACATGAAAAACTTTGCGTAATATACAATTTTTCATCAAACACCATCACAAAAAATGTTCTAAAAAGTGATCAAAAAAAGCTTACGTGCCCTAATATGATACGACTGAAAAGAACAACTCTTTTCACCCTCCTTTAAGCCCTCACCCAGATCTGACAACAGAAAAATACAGCAATTGTGGCCCTGAAAAGTTGTCAATAATAAAAACAATGCAATTTTCTCCAATATTGGTTTTGCTCAGTAAAATTGATATAAGTAAGTAAGTATATGAATGAAGTATCACTGTGATCGTAGTGAAGCAGAAAATAAAGATAAAATATTATTTTTACATTACGGTGAGCGTTGGGAAAAAAAGTGCTAAAAATCCAAAATAAAAGTTGATGATTTTGTTTGTGTCCCAATTGAAATAGTTAATAAAATCTCATGAATAAGCTATAGACCCCCAAAATGAATTATCCATACATTTTATATCATCCCGCAAATAATAAGCCCTCATGTGTTCACATTACCAAAAAAACTGAAATGTATAGCCTGTATATTGTGACAATGCACATCTGCTGTGAATGGCACTGCTTTCATCCTATGACCGGCCGCAGGGCCGGATTATAGACGGGGCTCACGGGGCTCGAGCCCCGGGGCCCCCACCATCTTGCCCCCCCAGGGGGCCCCCACCAGATCGCGCCCCCCGGGCCCTGACTCCTGAGCCGCCACCTTCCTGAGCCGTCTGCCGGACCCCGGCACAGGTGACCGCCTCCCCGCATATCCCCCTGCATGGCCGAGCCGTCCGCCCCTCGGCAAAGGTTCCCGCCTCCCTGCCCGCCCATCCCGCTGCATGGCTAAACTTCCCCGCCCGCTCGTAACCCCGCTTGCGCTACCTCCTCCCCTGCCCGAACAAACGGCCGTCCTCCGCTCCCCAACCCCACCTGAAAAGCAGCTGTTCTCCGCTCCCCAACCCCCCAGCGGCAGAACAATCGCCCGTCCTCCGCTCAACCCCCTCCTTCCCCGCCCGAACAAGCGGCCGTGCTCCGCTCCCCAACCCCGACCGAAAAGCAGCCGCCCTCCGCTGCCCCCCCCTCCCCACACTGGCGGAACAAGCGTCTCTCCTCCGCTCCAAACCCCCCCCGGCGGAACTAGCGGGCGTCCTACGCTCGTCCTCCCCGCCGGAACAGGTGTCCATCCTCCGCTCAGCACAGCGACCACCCCGCCGCCGCCGCAGAAAGAAGCGTCAATCCTCTGCTCCTCCCGCCCCCCCTCCCCCCGGCGGAACAAGCGGCATCCTCCGCTCCTAACGCCCCACCCCCCGCCGGAACAACCGCCGTCCTCCGCCCCCCCCCTGAAACAATCGGCCATCCTTCGCTCCTAATGCCTCCCCCCCCCCCCGGCGGAACAAGCGCCGCCCACCGCCCCCCCTGCTCTCCCCGGCCTAACCGGTGATTCCCCCCCCCTCCCATCCAAACCAGCAACCGACCGACCCCACGCCGAACAAGATCCACCCCGAACACCCGCCTGACGCGACTGTTGGTCATCCAAAAAGGGTAAGTATACACTACATATGTATTTATCTGTGTGCATATATGATGTATATTCTATGTATATACAGTGTATGTACAGTGTATATACTGTGTGTATATATGCATCTACTGTCTATATATTTCTATACTGTTTATATATGCATTTACTGTGTATATACTGTGTATATATGTATAAACTGTGTATATATGCTTCTACTGTGTATATATGTATATACTGTGTATTTATGCATCTACTGTGTATATGTGTATAAACTGTGTATATGTGTATATATGCATCTACTGTGTATATATGTATATACTGTTTATTTATGCATCTACTGTGTATATGTGTATAAACTGTGTATATGTGTATATATGCACCTACTGTCTATATATATAATTTATATACTGTGTATATATTCATTTACTGTGTATATTTGTATATACCGTTTATATGCATGTACTGTCTATATATGTATATACTGTGTATATATGCATTTACTGTATTTATACACACATATATTTGTATAAGCATATATATATGATATATTTTTATGTTTATATGCTGTGTATGTGGTATGTATATGTTCTGTATACTGTAGCTGTGTTACTGGGAGTGAGGCGGCTGTATGTAGCTGTGTTACTGGGGATGAGGCGGCTGTATGTAGCTGTGTTACTGGGGGTGAGGCGGCTGTGTGTAGCTGTGTTACTGGGGGTGAGGCGGCTGTATGTAGCTGTGTTACTGGGGGCGTTGCGTCTGTATTTAGCTGTGTTACTGGGGGTGAGGCCGCTGTATGTAGCTGTGTTACTGGGAGGGAGGCGGCTGTATGTAGCTGTGTTACTGGGGGTGAGGCGGCTGTGTGTAGCTGTGTTACTGGGGGTGAGGCGGCTGTGTGTAGCTGTGTTACTGGGGGTGAGGCGGCTGTGTGTAGCTGTGTTACTGGGAGTGAGGCGGCTGTATGTAGCTGTGTTACTGGGGATGAGGCGGCTGTATGTAGCTGTGTTACTGGGGGTGAGGCGGCTGTATGTAGATGTGTTACTGGGGGTGAGGCGGCTGTATGTAGCTGTGTTACTGGGGGTGAGGCGGCTGTATGTAGATGTGTTACTGTGGGTGAGGCGGCTGTATGTAGCTGTGTTAGTGGGGGTGAGGTGGCTGTATGTAGCTGTGTTACTAAAGATGAGGCGGCTGTATGTAGCTGTATTACTGGGTGCGTTGCGTCTGTATTTAGCTGTGTTACTGGGGGTGAGGCGACTGTATGTAGCTGTGTTACTGGGGGAGAGGCGGCTGTATGTAGATGTGTTGCTGGGAGTGAGGCGGCTGTATGTAGATGTGTTACTGGGAGTGAGGCGGCTGTTTGTAGCTGTGTTACTGGGGGTGAGGCGGCTGTTTGTAGCTGTGTTACTACGGATGAGGCGGCTGCATGTAGCTGTGTTAATACGGATGAGGCGGCTGTATGTAGCTGTGTTACTGAAGGCGTTGCGTCTGTATTTAGCTGTGTTACTGGGGGTGAGGCGGCTGTATGTAGCTGTGTTACTGGGAGGGAGGCGGCTGTATGTAGCTGTGTTACTGGGGGTGAGGCGGCTGTGTGTAGCTGTGTTACTGGGGGTGAGGCGGCTGTGTGTAGCTGTGTTACTGGGGGTGAGGCGGCTGTGTGTAGCTGTGTTACTGGGAGTGAGGCGGCTGTATGTAGCTGTGTTACTGGGGATGAGGCGGCTGTATGTAGCTGTGTTACTGGGGGTGAGGCGGCTGTGTGTAGCTGTGTTACTGGGGGTGAGGCGGCTGTATGTAGCTGTGTTACTGGGGGCGTTGCGTCTGTATTTAGCTGTGTTACTGGGGGTGAGGCCGCTGTATGTTGCTGTGTTACTGGGAGGGAGGCGGCTGTATGTAGCTGTGTTACTGGGGGTGAGGCGGCTGTGTGTAGCTGTGTTACTGGGGGTGAGGCGGCTGTGTGTAGCTGTGTTACTGGGGGTGAGGCGGCTGTGTGTAGCTGTGTTACTGGGAGTGAGGCGGCTGTATGTAGCTGTGTTACTGGGGATGAGGCGGCTGTATGTAGCTGTGTTACTGGGGGTGAGGCGGCTGTATGTAGATGTGTTACTGGGGGTGAGGCGGCTGTATGTAGCTGTGTTACTGGGGGTGAGGCGGCTGTATGTAGATGTGTTACTGTGGGTGAGGCGGCTGTATGTAGCTGTGTTAGTGGGGGTGAGGTGGCTGTATGTAGCTGTGTTACTAAAGATGAGGCGGCTGTATGTAGCTGTATTACTGGGTGCGTTGCGTCTGTATTTAGCTGTGTTACTGGGGGTGAGGCGGCTGTATGTAGATGTGTTACTGGGGATGAGGCGCTGTATGTAGATGTGTTACTGTGGGTGAGGTGGCTGTATGTAGCTGTGTTACTGGGGTTGTGGCGGCTGTATGTAGCTGTGTTACTACGGATGAGGCGGCTGTATGTAGCCGTGTTAATATGGATGAGGCGGCTGTATGTAGCTGTGTTACTGGGGATGAGGCGGCTGTATGTAGCAGTGTTACTGGGGATGAGGCTGCTATGTGTAGCTGTGTTACTGGGGGTGAGGCTGCTGTATGGAGCTGTGTTACTGGGGTTGAGGCGGCTGTATGTAGCTGTGCTACTGGGGATGAGGTGGCTGTATGTAGCTGTGTTACTAGGGATAAGGTGACTGTATGTATCTGTGTTACTGGGGATGAGGCGGGTGTATGTAGCGGTGTTACTGGGGGGATAGTGGATAGTGAGCAGGAGGACGTGTATGCATGCTACACTCAGTTGGGGCCTCCACCATATTTTGCGCCCAGGGGCCCCCACCAACCTTAATCCGGCCCTGACCGGCCGTGCGCCCATACAGCAGGTTACCAACATATATGGGGTATCAGTTCATTCAGGAGAAATTGAGCATCAAATGTTGCAGAGCGTTTCATCATTTTATTCATTATGAAACGGTCAGTTTTGGCCTAAATGAATGTATTTTCCAAAAAAATTCTAAAGTTTCTAAATCTCAGGTCCATGTTGTTTTAATCCATGTGAAACACTTAAAGGATTAATAGACTTAATAGAAGTTGTTTTACATATGTTGAGGGGTGAAGTTTCTATAGTGGGGTAATTTACGGTTTTACTATTATTTAGGCCTTTTAAAGTCACTTGAAAGCTGATTTGTCCCTCAAAATGTGAGTTTTGGTGATTTGCATGAAAACGAGAAAAATCACACCTAAAGTTCTGAGCCTCATAACATCCTAAAATGACCCATAAAATATTATCCCAACATGAAGAAGACATTCCAGAAATGTTAATTATCAAGCTTTGTGGGTAGTTTTACTTCCTGTCTGGAAAGCAGAACACTTAAAAAATGAAGAATCTTTACAAGCATTTGCCAAATTTTCACTTTTTTAAGAATGAAACACAGAACTTATCACTTAAATTTTACAACTAACATGAAGTACAATGTGTCTTCAGAAAACACTCTCAAAATCACCGGGATATGTTAAAGGGTTCCGAAGTTATAACCAATTATTGTGACACATGTCAGATTTGAAAAATCAAGTGTGGTCACTAAGCTGAAAGCGTCGGTGATAAGCAGCTAAAGAAGACTTGGTCCTTTGTGTTTACTTATGTGGAACCTTTAACAATATTCAGAGTTGTCCAATGAAATCTAGAAAACTCGGGCTAGTTATAATGGGACCAAAAGATTTAGAACAGTCATCATCTGACTTGTATTCTGCATTTTCACAATTTTTCCCTCTGTGGGCTTCATCTCTAATTCTCATTTGTCCCAGAAATGGTTGCTGGAAACTTCTGCTATGATTTCTCCCAGTCAGGGCCAGCGCTATGCAAGGAGAGAATCTCTTCTTTCAAATGAATTTTGTTTCTAGGTGCCATGGATCCGGAGATATTCAGGTTTAAAGTGAGAATATCAGATGCCATTTTTATATATATAAAAATCACTCCCAACAGCAGTTTAACAGTTAATATCTCTGTTTTCCTGACACTTAAAAACACAAGATTCATATGAAAGAGGAGATTCTCTTCTTTCATAGGAAAAAAGAAGTGAGGTTCTATATGTCACAGAGCCAGAGATACAGCCCTCTGAAGTGTAGCCCTCTCCAGATTCTTAGCCATCAGGCTGCAGGGAGAATTTGCTGCACACAGGAGATGCTGCACATGACAGATAATGGAAATATTAACTTTATATATTACTACATTTTGAGAAGGATTAGTATCAACTACTATTCATGTTTTTAACCCTTCTCAATGCAGAACTATCTAAGAACACACTTTCTCTCTTATTGCCTTTTATTTTGTGATAATTTATTTTTTTGTGAAAATTGACTGATATGATGAACATTTGATCCTCTTTGCCAAATGTCGCTTTTATATATTAACACTCTGACCCAGAACATGTCCATAAAGTTATATGTAACACCAAAAACACACACATGTTCCGGAATAAAGTTTTTATTTCCCACCATCCTCCATTATTTACACCCATGTTATGACATTCTCACTCTCATTCTTATGAAGCGCGGAGGGTTCTGTTATTGTGTGGATAATACAATGGGTCACATCTAAACATGACTTTTATTATCTTATTAGCTTGGTTTATGGATATATAGTTATTTATTTGGGTTACCATTGTGTAAGGGACGTACAATTATAGATCTGTGTGACACTCAGTGCAAGTTAATACCCCTTGGTTTATTTCCTGGGTGAAGATGCTCATCATTTATCTGTCTAGTTATCTATCTCCTGTAATCATTTATATCTCTCTCTTTTTCTCTATTTACTAATCAATCTTCTATTTCTCTTGTATTGTATTTATCTCTCATATCCATCTACTGTATATATCATCTACTTTATAGTTCTGCATCTAGACATCTGTATCATCTTTTATATTTAACTAATAATTCCTTTATTTATATAGCGCACACAGATTACGCAGAGCCACACTGTGCTTGCCAGATCAGTCCCTGTCCACATGGGGCTCACAATCTAATCACACTACCAGTAATTTTTTTGAGTGTGGGAGGAAAACAGAGGAAACCCCACGCAAACACAGAGAAGATACAAACTCTAGGCAGATGTTGACCAGCGCTGCAAGACTGTAGTGCTAACCACTGAGCCACTGTGCTGCCCATCAACCTCTTTCATCTATCTATCTCCTATAAAATTCTCACATATTGCAGTTTGTTTTACCATATTAAAGGGAGCCTCTTGCTTACTGTGATTGGTCATAAAATAGTTTTATTTTGGGGCCCCATTTTTAGTTTTGCCCAGGGCCCCATTTTGTTTAGAACCTGCCCTGGTCCCAGTGCAATGAGAAGAGTTTACTCTTTCTCTCGGACTCAAAAGCAGCATGAGGGTCATTATACAGAAGTACTGAGCAGTCTAAAAGTGAATAAAGCACTTGGAATGAGATTAACTAACTTGTAGCAGCAGCATGTCTGTCTGTGTGTCATGAGGGGACCAAACACAAACAGGACAGCGAGAACCAAACATAAGCCCCCCAAAAAGCTCTAACTTCTTATTTTTACATAGCATGCTGAGGTGCAAATGCATAACTGGACCAACAATACAAAACAGGGAGGAATAGTTGAAAAGCCAAGTCACAACAGAGATAGCAACAAAGTACAAAATCACAGAAGCAGAAGCGTAGTCTGAACAGGAGCTGAGACCAAAACACCAGAAATGCACGAAACAGAGTCTCACATTCAAGATATGCATCAGGTCAAGATAAAAAATAACCGTTGATGGACCAGAGCAGACTGGAGGAGAAGAAGGGTGTGGTGCTATTATATCCTAAAAATCCAACAAACTAGGTCCGTGTTCACAAAAACATATGAAACACAGAGATAAAATAAGCATCTCCCCTGCTGAGTTAATGAGTAGTTTAGGAAGGAGCAGACAAAGGTAAGGAGGCTTATTAATGAAGAAAAGGCATTTTTAATATATTAAAACTTTTGTTTATATTCACCGGTATTTACGATTATGCAAATTATGTTGAAACTGTGAATTGTTAAAGTGGCAGTTGTGATTGATGCCACTATCATACATTTGGCACTATGGTGCATAAGCAATTTTGTAAAGGGTTAATGCTAGGTATGGCTGTATAGGATTCAGAAAAGAAAAGTTGGGTATAAATACAGTAAATAAAAATCTAAGTTAAGAGTAAAATAACAGTGCACATGTATAAAATATGTACTGAAGTAAAGAAAGCATGAAACTCCTGGCCCCTGTGGCAAAATGTGTATCATGGTCTTAGGAAGTCCACTGGTTTCATATAAATCGCAGGTGGCACAGCATGGCTGTAGTGTCAACCTTTGCAACAAAGCAGGCGGAGCCTCTGAAATGTTGCAAAGATTGCCGATGCCTCAGTGAACAAGCCCTGCTTCAGCACGGAATGCCAAAATGGTTTGAGGAAAGTACTGACAGACTGATATGCAGTAAGAATGAGTTTATCTCTTTGTGCATTCTTAAAAGTGGTAGAATACTTGTAAACTTCTTTTAACAAGAAAAGACTACATACAATATGGTTCAGTGGTATACAATGTTGCAAAAATGTATACCATGGAAAGAGTAAGATGTATATACATAATCCCCCACATTTATTAAAGCACTTGCGCCAATTTTCTGTCTGACCTCGCACTGAAAAGAACTTAGTGCTTAGTCAGAGTAATATTTTTACTGACAAGCACCACAATTCTGTCTGTGCCACAATTCTGTAGCATCCACAAAGTGCACCAAAAATTGGTGCACACTTCCAGAACAGTGCAGGGGGTGCCAAATTAATAAATACTGTGCACCAGTATTGATGAATCTGGAGCACTTCGCACACTCCACAGGCAGACTATACAAATTTTGATAACTGTGGTCCAATGCGTGAATTAGTGAATATGAACACCAACTGGTCATGTAACAATACTTTACATGGACACAAAGCTTTTCTATAACAATATGCAGTACATTATACTGGTTAAACATCACTTTTTGAAACTCAGGAAAGTCTACTATCTCACTTCTTACCTTACTGTCTGCTTGTCTTGAAATGTGATGCCAACTCGATTAAGATTTTTTCAGTCAGATTTGGGTGTGGACCTCTTTAATAATAAGATGCATAACACCTTGTCATAACTTGAATCTGAACACTGATATACATACAAAAGATTTAAGTTAAAGAGTTGTCTTAAATGTTAAAATCAATTAAGAATGGGTCAAATGGGTTTTCAACCTCGATTAAGTAAACTGTGACTTTGTAAACATGAATACTGAGCTCCTATTGGTTGCTATGATCAACAAGAAAAGTCTCACTGTTAGATAGTTTTGATAAGTTAGGTCAACATTGTGTTCTTTTTCCTTTTCAGGTGATAAAAAGGGTTAAAAGTTCACTAATGGTGTTGATCGTACTGAATTTTGCAGATTCGGTTCCCCGACTATGAATGTCATTAGTCTGGGTTCGTCTCAATCTCCAGCAGTTAAAGGGGTTATCTGGGTTTAAAAATTTTTTTATGGCCGGGCTGGGGAGGGCTATTTAAACATAATAAACATGTACTTACCTCCTCCGGTGCTGCCGATGTCCCGCGCCGCGGCCCGTCTTCTCCGTGCGCTGGTTTCATTACACCGGCGCACAGGGAGCTTCCAGCCGGCCGGATGCTCCCATGCGCACCATCTCCCAGCGCTTACAACGCTGAGAGATAGGGACGGATGGGAGGAGCCGTCCACAACGCGGACCGGAAGCTCCCTGTGCGCGGCTTTCGTGCCCCTGTTTGTTTACAGGGGCACAGATCGAAGTGACCGCGGCGCAGGACATCGGCGGCGCCGGAGGAGGTAAGTCCATGTTTATTATGTTTAACTATCCCTCCCCAGCCCGGCCATAAAAAGATTTTTAAACCCGGATAACCCCTTTAATGCCTGCGGTCAGTGCTTCTAGCACCAATCACAGGTGTAACTTGTTGTGGTCGCGGATGGTTAACTGTACACAGACCCTAACAGGGTTTTTACATTAGGTTTCAGCCAAATTTGGCCATTCCACTCATCACTATTCATGGCAAAAAATGACATGTGATTTTTTTTAGGAATAAAGTTGTGGCTGTCAGTGGCAGACACAGATAGTAGAGGGATCCTGTAAAGGAACTGTCAATGGGCCCCTAGTTCTACATTATCTTATCCTTATGTCTGTTTAACAAAGTATTAAAAATCATCAGCTATAAAATATATTTGCTCCGCTGTTTGATTTCTAATCAACACTTACCTGTAACATCACTATTGTGCATGGACAAGTGTCACAATGTTACAAGAAGAAAGCAGTCTTGTTTTTTACAGGTCCTATACAATTTAATTTGGTAGTAGATATGAGACAATTGTAAATGGTCATTTTCCATGAGTAAACAATGAACCACTTACTAATTATTTCAGATAATTCTGATGTACGATAATGGATTCTGTGTCTACTCTATCAGATAATCTAAAGCAACATCTGACAATATCTAAGTATTGGTTGTACAATTATGTGGCATTTGCGTTCAGGTGTTCCTCTGCGAACATCCAAAAATCTCATGACTACAGGCAGTTTTCCTTTACCACATGCTTCTATGCCCACCACTATCACAGTAAGAAATGCTGAATACTAATGTTGTATAAACTAATATAGTACACAGAACCCTGTAAATGTCAGCTGGAGCTTTAAAGGAGACAGCCCTCAAGTTGTGATCTATGGTAATGATGTAAAAGTTAGGTACCAGCAGTAAATTTTTAGATATCTTTACAATCTGTCTGGCTCCTGGGACTTAAGCAGGCCTGTTACTGTGTGCTGTTTATTGCATTATTGGAAGCAATATTAAAAAGTCATTTATAGCACAGTTGAGAGAAGACCAATAGGAGATTACCCTATATATGGCTAATCCCTCATTATACAATAAAATGCTATGAGATGGGAGATGGATAAAAGACACATAAGCAATGGAAGCAATAGTTGACCTGAAGATATGACTATCAGTTTTATTATGAAACATTTATTTTGAATATGAATCTCTATCCAAAGATAGTACAGTTTATAATAATGTTTTTTTTTCTGGAAGAATAGACATGACTAGAGATGAGCGAGCACTAAAATGCTCGGGTACTCGTTATTCGAGACGAACTTTTCCCGATGCTCAAGTGCTCGTCTCGAATAACGAGCCCCATTGAAGTCAATGGGAGACTCGAGCATTTTTCAAGGGGACCAAGGCTCTGCACAGGGAAGCTTGGCCAAATACCTGGAAACCTCAGAAAAGGATGGAAACACCACGGAAATGGACAGGAAACAGCAGGGGCAGCATGCATGGATGCCTCTGAAGCTGCTTAAACGCACCATTATGCCAAAATTATGGGCAACAGCATGGCCATGACAGAGTGACAGAATGAAGCTAGATAGCATCTAAAACATCCAATAATTGACCCTGACACTATAGGGGACGGCATGCAGAGGCAGCGGCAGCAGCGGCAGGCTAGAGAGTGGCATGGCGATATACCCTAAATGGACTCAGGCTTCAAACCAATGGGTGGCAGAGAGGAACCAAAGGAGGTGAGCAAGAAGCGCTAAAATTATTTCCTCTGTGAACAAAAGGTTGACGGTATATTTAGTCGATAACACCGCATGGTGTCGACATAGTGACCAAGTTCCATAACGTATCTGGTGAAACACCCGAAAAATGAGCCTGACACAGCTCGTTTGATAAGGGGACGACATTTGGAGGCAGCCATGGAGAGGACTTCCATGATTAAGAGCGACAGTATGGGGCATCCATATTGCGCTTCTATGATTGCAACTGCCTGACACAGCTCGTTTGATAAGGGGACCATGTATGGAGGCAGTGAACTAGTAGTAGATTAAAGGTGCTGCAGTTAAAACTATGTTAGTTGGATCTTGGGATGGAGCTGGCGCTCCGCTGCCAGGCGAGCTTTCGCCAATCCAAGCCCCTGTCTCTAGGCTACTCCCCAAACAGCACTTCTAAGAACCTTTTGTATAAGATCAAGTGTAGTAGGGTTCTTATAAGTTTGGGATATGGCTGGTGAGGGGAATGTAAACAGATGCGCAAGATGCGCTGAAATAATATCGGTAAATTATAAAAGTTTGCCAGTATATTTTGTGGATTACACAGCAGGGTGGCGACAAAGTTAACAAGTTTGATGTGGAATGCCCTGTAATAGCTCTTGGGCGGTGTGCCTTTTATCGCCTAGGCTCAGCAGTTTGAGCACCGCCTGCTGTCGCTTAGCGATGGCACTGCTGCTGTGCCTAGAGCTAGCGACTGATGGCGCCATGCCCACGGATGGTAGTTCGGAGGAGGAGGTGGAGGAGGGGTGGGAGGAGGAGGAGGCATAGTAGGCCTGAAAGACCTGGACCGAGGTAGGCCCCGCAATCCTCGGCGTCGGCAGTATATGACCAGCCGCAGGGTCAGACTCGGTCCCAGCCTCCACCAAGTTAACCCAATGTGCCGTCAGCGATATATAGTGGCCCTGCCCGGCAGCACTCGTCCACGTGTCCGTGGTCAGGTGGACCTTGTCAGAAACGGCGTTGGTCAGGGCACGGATGATGTTGTCTGACACGTGCTGGTGCAGGGCTGGGACGGCACATCGGGAAAAGTAGTGGCGGCTGGGGACCGAATACCGAGGGGCGGCCGCCGACATGAGGTTGCGAAAAGGCCTCGGTCTCTACTAGCCTATAGGGCAGCATCTCCAGGCTAAGCAATCTGGAGATGTGGACATTAAGGGCTTGGGCGTGCGGGTGGGTTGCACTATATTTCCTTTTCCGCTCCAGCGTCTGGAGTAGGGAGAGCTGAACGCTGGTGGATGCTGTGGAGGATCGTGGAGGCGACGATGGGGTTTTTGTGCCAGGGTCCTGGGCAGGGGGCTGACTATCAGCTGACACAGGGGAAGGAGCAGTGGTGTGCACGGCCGGAGGTGAACGGGCTTGGTGCCACTGAGTGGGGTGTTTAGCATTCATATGCCTGCGCATACTGGTGGTAGTTAAGCTAGTAGTGGTGGAACCCCTGCTGATCCTGGTTTGGCAAAGGTTGCACACCACAGTCCGTCGGTCATCCGTTGTTTCCTTAAAGAACCTCCAGACATCTGAAAATCTAGCCCTCGCCGCGGGAGCCCTCGCCACGGGAGCTTCACTACGTGACACATTTGGCGCTGATGTACCAGCTCTGGCCCTGCCTCTCCGTCTGGCCCCACCACTGCCTCTTCCAACCTGTTCTGGTCGAGGACTCTCCTCCGTCTCAGAAGCACTGTGTTCACCCGGCCTCTCAACCCAGCTTGGGTCTGTCACCTCATCATCCTCCGATCCCTCAGTCTGCTCCCCCCTCGGACTTCCTGCCCTGACAACAACTTCACCACTGTCTGACAACCGTGTCTCCTCATCGTCGGACACCTCTTTACACACTTCCTCCACTACGTCAAGAAGGTCATCATCACTCACAGACTGCGACTGGTGGAAAACCTGGGCATCGGAAAATTGCTCAGCAGCAACCGGACAAGTGGTTTGTGACTGTGGGAAGGGTCCAGAAAACAGTTCCTCAGAGTATGCCGGTTCAAATGCCAAATTTTCCTGGGAGGGGGCAGACTGGGGGGGAGGAGGCTGAGGTGCAGGAGCTGGAGGAGTGCCGATTTCGGTGACATGGGTGGACTGCGTGGAAGACTGACTGGTGGACAAATTGCTCGAAGCATTGTCGGCAATCCACGACATCACCTGTTCGCACTGTTCTGGCCTCAACAGTGCTCTACCACGAGTCCCAGTAACTTCAGACATGAACCTAGGGAGTGTAGCTCTGCGGCGTTCCCCTGCTCCCTCATTAGCAGGTGGTGTCTCACCCCGCCCAGGACCACGGCCTCTGACCCCTGCAGTAGTTGGACGCCCACGTCCCCGCCCTCGTCCTCTACCCCTAGCCCTCGGGTTAAACATTTTGAAAATGAAAGTTATAACTTTAATTTTTTTTTAACTTTTTTTTTGCGTTTTTTTTTTTTGTGTGTTTTTTAGTTTTTAAAACCAAACGATGCTATCCTATTGCTATGGCTATTTTCTAGCCAACTATGAAAGCACACTGCTATGCCAGATGAGATGACGCTGAGTTATGAAAAAATAAGCGCTAAACACAGCGGTCGCAAGTCTCCCTGCAAATTCCTCACAATATGGTAGTAGATGCACTACAGCAAGGCCAACCACCAGCAGATCAACCAGAAATAAAATATATAACGCTATTGTAGGCCTAAGTAAGCCGTTTGGATTCTCCTATGGCTATTTACTAGCCAAGTATGAAAGCACACTGCTATGCCGGATGAGATGACGCTGAGTTATGAAAAAATAAACGTAAAATAAAAAGTAAATGGCAAACTGTGCCTAATTGAAATTCAATCCTTAATAAATTGTCCCACTCCGGTCTTTGCGATGGATATGTGCGTCACTAAGCGCTAAACACAACGGTCGCAAGTCTCCCTGCAAATTCCTCACAATATGGTAGTAGATGCACTACAGCAAGGCCAGCCACCAGCAGATCAACCAGAAATAAAATATATAACGCTATTGTAGGCCTAAGTAAGCCGTTTGGATTCTCCTATGGCTATTTTCTAGCCAAGTATGAAAGCACACTGCTATGCCAGATGAGATGACGCTGAGTTATGAAAAAATAAACGTAAAATAAAAAGAAACTGGCAGACTGTGCCTAATTGAAATCAAACCCCTAATAAATTGTCCCACTTTGGTGTTTGAGGAGGATATGTGTGTCACTAAGAGCTAAACACAACGGTAGCAAGTCCCCCTGCAAATTCCTCACAATATGGTACTAGCTGCAAATAAAAAAAAAAATGTATAACGTTATTGTAGCCCTGTTGGGTTTTTGTTGAATCACTCCTGCCTAACACTATTCTAATAGAACAGCCTAACACTTTCCCTGACCAGCAGCAGCTCTCTCCCTAGCAGCATCCAGACACAGAATGATCCGAGCAGCGCAGGCAGGGGCTAGTCTATTCCAGGGTCACCTGATCTGGCCAGCCAACCACTGCTATCGACGTGTAAGGGTACCACGTCATGCTGGGTGGAGTGCAGAGTCTCCTGGCTTGTGATTGGCTCTGTTTCTGGCCGCCAAAAAGCAAAACGGCGGGAGATGCCATTTTCTCGAGTGGGCGAAGTATTCATCCGAGCAACGAGCAGTTTCGAGTACGCTAATGCTCGAACGAGCATCAAGCTTGGACGAGTATGTTAGCTCATCTCTAGACATGACCCTTGGGCCTCAGTCATCAAATCTTTTATTTAAAACATATTATTTTCAGCCCATAGTGACCAATTTCTGCAAAGTTTAAGGAATGAAAGCTGAACTCATATAGTTTTGAAAATTATGCACAATGTCTTCAATTCTGTATAAATGTTCAGGAGGGAATGTAAAACTAAAACTCCTTCTTTGGAACTGCTCATATAAATATTCCAGGTAACTTCATTTAAATTTCTATAATTACTATTAAAAAAACAAAAATTATAATAATGACCTAGGTAACAACTTTCACTTTTCCATTATATTCAGATCTGTAGTAAGGCCATCACAATGGTATCATGGTAGAAAACGATGTCTCATCCAGCAAAAAATGATGCCTTTCATAGCTCCATACACTGCAGTATCAAAAAGCTATTGGTGTCAAAATATGGCAAAACAATTAATTTTTTTCCATACAAAAGGTTTTAATTTTATTAAAAAAATCAACAAACCTAAATAAATTTGATATCCCCATGATTGTACAGACCCAAAGAATAAAGGGGAGGTCTCATTTGGAGCGAACACAAAAAAAAGCAGAAACCACAAGAAAATGCCGCAATATGTTTTCTGTCAATTTCACAGCATATGGATTTTTTTTTCCGCTTCCCAGTATAAGGCATGAACATTAAATACTGTCACTAGGAATAAAATGTGTAACCGAGAAAACAAGCCCTTATACAGCTCTGTACACGAAAAAAATAAAAAGTTATGGATTTTTAAAGGATGGGAGCAAAAAATGGAATTGCAAAAACTAAAAAGTGCTATGACAGGAAGGGACTAAAAATTGATTTTAGAAACATGAATATAAGAAGATTTCCACAGTCAGGATGCCTTGATCCCTGGCTCATCATGCTGGATTTTGATGGTAGATTTCCTTTAATATTAAAATCATAAAAGAATTGGTAGACAGTGTAGCATATAAGATGTAATAATACATCTATGGTGTATGATATAGTTCTTGTTTCTTTAATACTAGTCCCGGACCATAATAGCTAAACACACATCTTAGGTCTGGAGTCCAGGCTTATAACTAAACAATCTATCTACATGAGCAGCACTGCCGGTTATTTTCAATACCCCACTTGATCATATGTCTCCTCCTTGTTGTCTGCTATCTTTACCTCCGTAAATTAATCCATTTATCTTTTTTCATTCAATAGCTCTCCCTGTTTCCTAAACTTTTCTTGTTACATCTTAGTTGCTTTTTACACACAGCAATGAAACAGCAGGCAACACCACTGAAGCAACCCATGTGGCTCTATAAGCCTGTATGTTCCCTGGCAATCCAGTGGGCAGTTTATCCTGCAGCATGTTGTGCCATTGATCTAGTATGCCAAGGACAGGTGGGTTAAACAGTGGGATATCATAAGTGTATATTGTCTGCAGCTCAATGCATTGGAATTATATTGTAATGTGTAAAATGCTGTTATTTCACCTTTATCAATAATATTTTTTATTTTTTCCAAGGTTACCCCTTGTTACTTATTTCATCCTCAGCATATGTCACTTTTAAAAGGGGTGACATGTATGGGCCATGTATGCTACGGCAGTCCAGTATAACTTACTATATTATAGGCTTTGCCCAGTGTTCACTTTGAAATTATTCTATACATGATTCACAATAAACTATTAATTTTTAACTAAGTATCGCCTGACTAGACTATTAGAAAAATGTAACAGGTGGGCTGGGGAGGACTGTTAAAAAATTAAACCTTTACTCCACTGTCTTGCAATGCAGTCCTTCGGAGTTCTGCTACTGAAACTTCTAGCGACCAGGCACATCTACCCGTCCCCGTGTGCCAGCAATGTATCAGGCACTGGGACTGGAGGCGGGTGGGTGTGTCACGACCCTGGAGTGGAGCTTCCATGTCCCTGTAAATGAACACAGGCTGGCTATCTTGTTGCAAGGAGTTGCAATCACTGAATCACTGAAAACAAGTTTGCATTACATATAGCTACAGTTTAGAAGGAAGCAGGAAACCGTATAAAGAGAGCAGCAACTAGGGAAACTGTCCCTAACTCTAAGGCTAAGCTAGTTCCTGCCTGCGGGTCATGGTCAGCCTACCTGGGCTAGCTCCGGACCCAACAACTTCTCTCTCAGAGCACCAAGACCTTTCCAGATAGTAGGGAAAAAGACTACAAAATAGTAGGGTCTGGTGTACAAAATTGGGCTACCCTAAACTTGGAAACAAGCAATCCCTGCATGCCCACAAACACACAACCGAGCAGGTAGAAGGGCAATAAAGGAGACAGGAATCTAGCAAATACTGAATGACAAAACCAGCATTAAATGGAGCCAAACTACTCCTGATAATACAAATGAACACACATGAGACTTAAAAACACCAGCAGATAATGCAGAAACACAAATAACAAAAAAAAGGGGAAATCCAACTATATAGCACAGTGGTAGAGAACTGACTATAAAGGCCACAAGATTCCGATTCCAATCCTTACAAATATATACTATCTACCTCCACTTGAGGTCGGACAGTAATATGTAAAAAGCAAAATGGAAGTTTAAGCCAAAAGAAAAAGAAGAAGGACAGAGTACAAAAAGAGTAACTGAGTGTAGGGGTAATGGACTGTGATTGAATAGGGTTTTATGTATTTTTTATGATGCATGATGAAGCATATATAAATCCTACAAATGTAGATAACATAGAATGGTTCCTGGAACTTCTTCGATTGTAAAGCATATTCACCTACACTTCATCTTAATATAATAATGGCACAAAACCTTATGACAAATATCTAATAGTTTGGCCATTTACCACTGCAGAATAGAGCATTATATTGTATACACTGTAATTTTTGGGCTGCTTCTGTAAAGTACCAAAGTCATACATAGGAAAACTTTGTGTAGTTGTGCAAGTTCATAATAAGGGTACATCATTATACAGAATCAGAACTATAGACAACCATATTCCTCCCACTATAAAAGTGGACATAACCTTCCTGAATACAAGCTACTGTATGTACCAGCTGAAGAGATTTTTAGTCAACTTCCAGTCCCAGCAAGCGGTGAAACAGAACTTCAGACTGCAATTTACCACTTTCTTCAAATAACATATATTACAATGTTTCAAACATTATCATTTATTACAGATAATCTAGAAGGATTACTGTCAATATCAAACTTCTATTAGATAGCTGCATACTGTATAATGTGTCTCCAGGTATAGTGTACAATCTGAAATACAGCATCAGGTAAATGGGTAGCTACACTGCAGATCTCTGTTTTGTATGTTGGCATCTTGGCTGTCTACATATCAATACCTGTATTATGTAACACATCAGCAGGCAGCAGTGAAAAGGTTACTTGTATCTTCTTATGAAGGATCCATATTGGTATTCACTGTAGTCCTACTGTTACCATGGAACCAGAAGCTGCAATAAAAGCAAAAAGGAAATGCATGCAGTCTTATATCACACGCACCTCTTCTATGAGAAGACCAAAGATAATGCAGACATGTGATGTAATGATTTAACCATTCATGTTGTAGAAGGAAAAATAACATACTAACATATTAGATTGGAATAAAACATATTAAAATAGGCAAAATATGTCCTTGGGGGAGTAAATCTGGGAGAGTCCCTTGTTGAGAAGGACCTGGGGGTACTAATAGATCATAAATTGAATAACAGCATGCAATGTCAATCAGCTGCCTCTAAAGCTAGTAGGATCATTTCATGTATCAAAAGTGGAATGGACTCTCGTGATAGGGATGTAATATTACCACTATACAAGGCACTGGTTCGGCCACACCTGGAATATGCTGTCCAGTTCTGGGCACCGGTCCATAAAAAGGATGCCCTGGAGCTGGAGAGGGTTCAACGTGGAGCCACAAAACTGATAAGGGGTATGGAGGGTCTTAGTTATGAGGAAAGATTAAAACAACTAGATTTATTTAGTCTGGATAATAGACGACTACGAGGGGACATGATTAATTTATATAAATATATGATTGGTCCATACAAAAAATATGGTGGTAAGTTGTTCCAGATTAAATCAAATCAAAAGGCGAGGGGGCACTGTCTCCGTTTGGAGAAACCAAGGTTTAATCACCGGAGGTGACAGGGCT
Organism: Engystomops pustulosus; assembly: GCF_040894005.1. Classification (NCBI taxonomy): domain Eukaryota; kingdom Metazoa; phylum Chordata; class Amphibia; order Anura; family Leptodactylidae; genus Engystomops; species Engystomops pustulosus. The sequence continues at coordinate 68,164,994 of NC_092418.1, read as the reverse complement.
TTTTTACTATGAGAACTGTCAATCTGTGGAATAGCCTGCCTCAGGCGCTGGTCTCAGCAGGGACAGCGGAGAGCTTCAAGAAGGGTCTAGATGCCTTTTTACACCTAAATAACATTGATTGTTATGCTATATAGGATTGTTTCCCCTAAATCCCTTCCTCATCCAATCCCTACCCTTCCTCGGTTGAACTTGATGGACAAGTGTCTTTTTTCAACCGTATAAACTATGAAACTATGAAAATAATAAGGTGTATGCATAAACTAAACTCCATTATTATTTCTCCATCATCTTTTGTTTAAAACAATAGCAGATAGCCCAACTCAGTAAGTATTAGTCAATATTCAGTTTAGTGGATCAGTGCAAATGTTCAACTATAACCTCCTATCAAAGTGGCGATACAACTACATAGTTTATTAGCACCTGTATACCAGGAGCTTGTAGGCATTGATTAAAGCCTCTCCACAGATAAACAACTAATACCTATAAACACAAAGAGAACAATCATTTTAAACCGACTAGGGAAGGGGGGGGGGGCAGCATTTATCAGGGCTTATTTGTCTGAAATAGAAATTCCTATGCTTTTCTAGATAAGAGTTTGTCGTCAGGTTGATTCAATAGTCAATTTCACAAGTTTTAGACAAGGTATAGTGTGGACATGTACCTGCATTGATAACAGAGGTATCAGAGATGCTGAGACTTTGGTAGATATTCCTTCCCTTGTGGGGAGTGTGTATACCACTCAAATATCATATCACCTGGAGGTCTGTCCCATGGTTGTTGTCTAGCCTCCCCAGTGCTAATCAATAGAAATGGAACCAATACTTATACCAAATCCAATGGTTCATCAGGTATGCCATACATATTTATCAGGTATTTATTAGGTATGCCGTACATATTTATCAGGTATTTATCAGGTATGCCATACATATTTAGGTAAATGTAAACAAAAATGATGCAATCAACTATATGCAAGGTTCCAACAGTTGCACTATAATCTATGAATGCCACAAAACTCCCTGATCTTCATTCAAGCTAAAAGCTAAACCATTGCTAAGGGCTCATTCGCATTACCATTGTTAGTCTGGGAAACATAGTTCGTAGATTTGTATGGTTATAAGAAAGCTGTAGCAGCACAATTTTCTATGATGCTGTAAGTTCCAACATCACCAGGGAACCAATGTTTTATGCTAGAATAAAGCTCCGATAATGTCATAAATTTAAAGCATCACAGATAACTACTTAACTGTCTAGTTTGGGAAATATAGCTGATAAACATACTGGTGAAGATTCATAATGCCTTCCTTGCCAGTTTTTGGCAGGAAAGACAAATGTTATCTCTCCCTCCCAGAGAGTTTTCTGGCTTCTATGGCCTCCACGGTACTTTTGGAGTGTTGGGTGGGGAGCGGGCGGTCGAAGGACGGGCGGAGGTGTTAATTTCAAGCCAGATTCATTATAGTCTCTGATGGAAAACCGTCGGAGACTATGGCAAAAAACTCTGGCAGTTCATAACTACAGGTCCGAAGTGGTGGAATTTGCGACAGAATTTACAGAGAGGCTGGAGTCTCTTAGTGGATAAGTGCTCTGGACCGCCAGCGGGTGGAACTTTCAAAACACCAGTCTTATTGCATACAACCCTCTCCCACAATGTGTTTCCAAGTTAAAATACAGTCATGTGATTAAGCCAAAAAATATTATGTATTTTGTAGTTAGAAATTATAGTTGAATCTGATCCCCAGAATTTATGTTTTTACATTATTCTTGCCTTTACTTTAAAATGCATAAGTATATACAGAATTGTACATGGACCACTAAAGCCTGATCTGGCAGCACATCTGTACTAACAACAAATTATAACAGATGCTACCAAAATATAAATCAATTTAAAAGAGCTGAGATCATTTCCTAGAAGCAAGTTATGGGTGTACTGGGGAGAAGAAGGTGAGAAGGGTTAATAACACTACTTATTCTAGATGATCTCTCTTGAAAGGGTTATAAGCTTGCACAGCCATTGTAAAATAACAGAGCAGTTTAATGTGCTTGTAACCCACTAACCGTTCCCTTTTCCTTAATTGAGTTCATCCTGACATTGTAGAGGCAATATTACTTAGATGTCAATATTTGCTCTTCCCCTTTATATTGTTATGATGAGCAGATCTTTTGGGATTAGTGCTGTGGGGTTGGAGCACTTTTGGAATGATTGATTATGGAAATCATCCTGCCAACCTGACCTCCGCCTGATTGCTCACAGCGAGATTAAGCCCCGCACTTCAGCTCCGATATTGAGATACATAGGAATCTGGCAGGACCGGACTTGTAGATTAAATTTTTGAGGCATGACTGTTTAACTTCAGACGTGTAAAGTCAAGGTAATATGCCAGTTAAATGCATTTCAAGATCATAATGTCGCTTTAATTTTACAAGGTAAAATAATAAAAGGAAGTACATGATAATACTGTGTTCAATAATACATTTGACATGGAAGAAAGACTATCACTCATACTCATCTGCAGATAAAATACAATAATATTATACTAAATCAGTGTCGCCAAGAAATATGATGTTATGACTATTTGCAAATTAGTTTCCACCTTTGTATAGTTTTTAAAATGTGCTGGTTGAGACTTTGGCACTGCCAATCTTAGGTCTCATGTAAATGGCTGATTGTAATTTGGTCTATAACAGTGGTGGCAAACCTATGTCACTGGTGCCAGAGGTGGCACTCAGAGCCCTTTCTGTGGGCACCCAGGCCTTCATGCCAACAGAGAGTTTGCCAAACAGGACTCAAAGCTTCCTCCTGTGGTCCAAGACAGCCCAGGACGTGCCATGCTCAGTGCCATTTTAAAGCAATATCCTTGGCTGCCAGGACTACAGGTGGAGCAAGAAGGTTTGGATAGATTTGGGTTATCGTTGGAGCTCCTGCTCTGGGCCCCCTGATTCTTTCTCTTTAGGGGACCCAGGAGGGAAGCTACAATCCAAATTTCTCCATCATCTTTCTATTATATTGGTGAACTCAGGACACCAATACGATAGAAACCTGTGATACAGCAGGATCAATAAGTTACTGCTTAAACTTTCATGTTGGCACTTTATGACATGTAACTGGGTATTGGTTGTACTTTGTGCACTGTGTCTCCAAAAGATTCGCCGTCACTGGTCTATAATAAAGTTGTGGGCATCAAGGACTTTGCTGCCACCTTAAAGCGCACCTGTTATCTTTAACCCCAATGTCTGTTTTAGTAAATGCTCATAGCTTTCATGAAAACTTACATTGTAAAGTCTCCTTTATTAGACTGTTGCAAGGAAACTTTTCTTTATTTTTTTTTGCAACAATATATAACTAAATTGAGAAGCGGCTTTTAGCAGAAGGAAGGGATTCTCAGCACAGGCTTTGACCAGGGGAATGGTAAAACCTAGTTGTAAATTAACTCAGAGGTTTTCAGAAAGAATATAAGAGAACTGGAATTGTTATTTCAGGGAAAATGTAAGTTGTACTAAAATACAGATAATTAAAATAGACATAATTTTCAATATATAGGGGGAATGGATTAAGAATGATGAATCAGACGCCAGTTTTAATATTGCCACCGGCGGAATTACGAAGAGGTTGCGGCAACACAGGATAAAGTAAATTTACCTACCGGTTTACCCTGCGACTCACCCTGCGAAAAGTGGCATTAGGAAGTGCTGACCCAGGAATTGTGACTTTTTTACGCCTTGTCCATTGGAAAATACTATATACTGTAAAATATGTGCCGAGCAGAAGATTTGCCCTTTCTGAAATTGTTATTCCTCAATTGAGGTTGAGCTCTTACATTAAGAGACAGCAATTGTTGCTTATCACATATATATCACATGTTGCTCAATTTTTTCTCTTTCTTATGGATTCACTCATAATGATAGCAGAAGCTACAGACACCTGCAAGATTTTAACTGTTCCTTTGAGATTTTCAATGACTTGTAGGATGAGTTGTTATTACCCATATGGAGTCATTTAGGCTGACCATCCCCTCTTGAGGAGGATTCATCACCTTTTACAAATATTTTGGTTATAACACTTCTGCTGTGCTTTAAATGAAAGATTTGGACACCGTAGCCGTATCAAGTATATTAAAAATCAGTTTCACATCATTTAGGACACATACAATAAAAGGTTCAGTTCAATGAAAATCTGTAGTTGCTTCCATATATCTGCCAGTCTCACATATATATTCAATCACCCTCCAATTCATAATATGATCCACCAACAGCAGAGATCACATCTTTTTTTGCAAATGAAAAGTTTAATACCGTATTCCTTTTTTTATTGGAAATAGTAAAAATAAATTATAATTTTCAATCATACATATTACAAACATACAGTACAATTATATAACTTTATAAAACATTTCCATATATCCAATCGCCCTCCCACTTCTTCAGAAATGGATGTCTTAAGGAAAAATAAATAGATTTATAGGTAAATAAATCAAATTAAAAAAAGGAAATAAGTAAGAAGCAACAAAAAAATCTTTCTGCCAAGGCCTATATCTTGATCTATAAACTCTATCTGTTCGACCATGCCAGCCAAACTCTTCTACACTTTTTCCTTTAAGGAAATATTGGACACTGAGCTGATGCCAGCCCAGCTCAAGATCTGAGCTGGGCTGGCATTGGGATACAAGGGGTGTCGGCTGTAACTCGCAGTTGTTTAACCCGTTAAATGCCACGGTCAGCGCGACCATAGAATTTAAATTACCTTCTGGGCGTCGATTGTCCCCCCCGTTGCGCCATCTTCGGGGAGTGCAGATCATTCCTATGGCAGCCTTGAGGTCCAAACAGGACCCCAGGACTGTCTGCAGGCAGTGCCTGTAAGATCCCGTCTGTGACGACATCCTAAAGGCACAGTGTCAGCCTATGCATGTGCAAAGGCTAACATAGCTAATACCCTGCATTACTTCAGTATTGCAGGGTATTATCATGAACAAGCAATCAGGTGATTGCTTGTTCATGTCCCATGGTGGAACTAATAAAAATGTAGAAAAAAATGCCAAAAAATGCCCCATATCATATAAAGAGACATATAATGCACAAAAAAAATCATAACACAAACCCCATAACAACCCGTAGAGAAAAAGTTAATAACTATTGAACCTGCACGATGAACACCGTTAAAAAAAATCTAAAAAAAAATGCTATAAAAAGTGATAAAAAAAACAAATGTACTCCAGAATGTTACTGTTGCCAGGTACAAAAACAAGCCATGAACCAGCTTCGTAGCCAAAAAAGTAAAAATGGTAATGTTTTTAAAAAATGTTATGTCATTTGGAAGACGGGGATGCAAAAAGTAAAAAATGCTGTACAGAATTGATGCTTTTCTACTTGTGCCCTCAAAAAAAAGTTCTTAAATTTTCAACAATAGGGGATACCAACCCCAAAATGTTAAAAAATTTTATAGCCTACAAAATGGGCCAATGAGAAAACTAAAATCCTGGCAGCTGCAGGGCGCTCCTTCCCTTCTGTGCCTCGCTGTGTGCCCATAAGTAACGGACACATGTGAGGGGTCTCTGTACTCAGGAGAAATTGCAGAACAAATTTCAAGATGGATTTTCTCTTTTTAGCCTTTGGAAATGTGTAGATTTTAGGGCTAAATGAACGTACAACTAACAAAATTTGACCATTCTAAATTTCACCATTTTGATTTAATTACTATAAAGATGTCAAGGGGTTAATCTTCCTTAAAGCTGCTTCTGATAGTTGGAGGGGTGCCGATTTGAAAATGGTTAGATTATATACTGGATTTTTAATGCTAAATACTTAAAATTTCATTGAAAACAGTAATTATTCCTAAAATAGTCAATTCTGAAAATACGGAAACCCAATATTCTATTTGTAAGCCACATGACATCAAAATAAATTATCAAAATGTTAAAGAAGACAGAAGACGGCGCGGAAGCAAGAAGAGGAGCCGGGAAGCCAGAGGAGGAGCCGCAATGACATCGGGGGAGCAGCGCTGCGCATCGGGGCCACCGGAGGGTGACTATATAAGTTTATTTTTTATTATTTTTTACAAGTATTGACTCGTGTATAAGCCGAGGGGACGTTTTTCAGCACATTTTTTGTGCCGAAAAACTCGGCTTATACACGAGTATATATGGTATACACAAGTCACCTGATGTGAGTCCTATTACACTAATTGAGTCCTTTAAGTCATGTGATCAGGATGACATCATTTAAGGTCCTGTTACAGCTGCAACATCTACTTCATGTATGTATCTGATTACATGAAATCACAACAGCCTCCAAGGAGGATGGGGAGGAATAGAAGTTTATGGAGGTTGCGTTTATTTTATGTGATCAGATGTATGCATGTTTGCTAATACAGTTTGCTAATGTTAGGAGGCTAAAGGTCATATGGGGAGGAGTAGATGTAAGGGGCTGGCTTAGCAGGACAAGCCTTCTCTGATGCCAGGGAATATAATATAAAGGTGATTTATGTGGATGTAAAGGAAACAATTTTAGCTAAGAGAAGGGTGTTGGGTAGTTAATAGGGCTTTTTAGGAACCTGTCACTATGTGTATATGTGAAAATGCGGTGACAGGTTACCTTTAATTTGCCCCTTATCCATTAGTTGATACACATAAAGTATTCCTTTACTACTCCAAAACCTAAAATTATAATTTCGTGCCACTGTCCATTCCATATTGGGGTTTCTTTAGTGAATCCTTTACAATTTGCCTTTAGAGTCACTTTTTCCCATACCCATTGTAAATAGAGCTTTTGTGTTCTTCACTATTGGGTTTAAAAAAAACCCTGGCCCAAATATAATAAACTTTTTAAAAATTATACTTATATCCCAATATATAGTCTATTTTCCTCATCTCATATTCCACTATATTTTGAATGTGTGTTGCCAAAAAACTTTACAAAAATCCGGGAGAGCTAATCCCCCTTCCATCACCGGTGCATATAGTTTGACTAAACTCATTTGTTGTCAAGCCACTGGACCACCGGGGACGATAACACAAGCCGACACCTGGGACCGGAATCTAAGTGGCACCCAGTCTTCACCAGGGCCCTCTGCAAAACATGTTGGTCTTGCTGTGGCATGGTGCCACCAGGTCGTTCCACAGGTGTGACTTGTCTGCAATGGCAGCCAAGGTCGAGGTACAAAATCAGCAGCAATCTCGAGGCCGGGGACAGGCAGGTGGTCAAGGCAGGCAGCAACAGTTCCGGGTCTGGAACGGAGCAGGATGTCAGAGCTGGTAGCAGAGGAGCAAGGTCAGGAACAGGTCCGGGGTTACAACAGGAGGTTAACACACAGGTCACAGCTTTTTCAATGGCATACAGCGCAAAGATCCACCAGAGAATTCTGTGAGAACCCGGCTTTTATGGAATCCCGGGAAGTACCAGGCGCCAATGAGCTGTGCACTGGCCCTTTAAATCCTCGAGTGCCCTATTGAAAAGGGACGCACACGCTAGGCAGCCAGGATGGGAGCAGGAACGTGAAGAGGTGAGGTCCTAATGTGGGTTGCAGAACCACCCGTGACAGTAAACCCCCCCCCCCTTTGGCCTCCCCCGCTGCTTGGTCTTGAGAAACCTTTGCAGGCGGCCACGGTCCAGAATGTTCTCCTCAGGCTCCCAAGATATCTCCTCAGGCTCGAACCCCTTTCAGTCAACAAGGAAAAACCCCTTACCTCTCATGGTCTTCATGTCCAGTAGCTCTTTAACCTTGAAGATGTCGGTGGAGTTAGCCTCTGGAGCAAAAGGAGGAGGTTGCTGAGAGAAGCAGTTCAAGATGACAGGTCTTAGGAGGAAGACATGGAAGGAGTTCAGGATGCGCAAATTGGAATGAAGGCGGAGTCTATATGCTACAAGTTTTATGCGCTTTACCACCTGGAAACGACCAAGAAAGCGTGGGCCAAGCTTATAGCCAGGGATTTTCAGCTGGATGTATCTGGAAGAAAGCCACTCCTTGTGACCTGGAGAGAAGACAGGAGGAGACCTACGTCTTTTATCAACCTGGATCTTGGTGTGGGCAGAAGCCGGAAGGAGACACTGACAAGTCTGTTCCCAAATCGATTTGAGGTCCTGTACCAACTATTCTACCAAAGGGACATCCAAAAGAATGGACAGAGGAAGAGGTGGGCAAGGAAATCATCTGTAGACAACAAAGAAATGAGCTGCCAAAGTAGATTCAGAGTCCAGGGAGTTATAACAGAACTCAGCCTAAGGCAATCCTGATTGCCTTTTCGTCTCAATCCTGAGACGAAATGGAGTAGATAATAGCTCAAAGTTTGGTTCACCCTCCCCACTTTACCATTTGATTGAGGGTGATAAGCAGAAGAAAAGTCCAGATTCACTTGCAGATGGTTACAGAGGAATCACCAGAACTTGGACACAAAGTGAGCCCCTCCATCAGACATGATGGGCTTATTTACTAAGGGTCCGCGGAGATTTTCTGGATTTGCGCCGCTGTAACAGCTATTGGTCGATCCAACTGATTTGGACTAAGATCAGGATTTAATATTTAAATTGCGTCCCAACCAATGCACTTACATAAACCAGGAAGAAGATGGTGAACTCCGGCAGAGCTGAGCGAGGAAGCAACAGGAAATCGTGCGCACAATCTTTGTGAATCATGGCACAGTGCATTGTCATCAGACAACGAACTTTGGGTGAACTCCGTCGGCCGGGTAAGTAAATGTGCCTTGATGTGTTGAGGAACTCTGTGAAGCCGGAAGATTTGTTGAAAGAACAAACTGGCAAGACGTGGAGCAGATGGGAGACGTCTTGGAAAACTGGTTAGTCATCACCCAGATGACGGTATTGCCAGAGGAAAGTGAAAGGTCCATGATGAAGTCTATAGCCACGTGCGACCACAGGCGACTAGGTATCTGCAACAGAAGCAATAGGCCAGCAGGTTTAAGGCGGGAAGGCTTATTACAGGCACAGGAAGTGCAGGACCCCACAAAATCAAGTACATCATTGACCAGGCCACCAGTAGTAGCGGGAGATAAGGACCATGGTGCGTTGCACCCCAGGGTGCTCAGCCAGACACGAAGAATGTCCCCAAGACAAAATCCTCTTCCATAGTGCAGGTCAGATATACGTCTTGCTGAGTGGAGCTGCCGAAGATCCACCAGAGCAGCAACAACCAGTTGTTCAGGAGAAATAATATGCCAAGGGACCGGTTCTTCTCCAATGACATCAGAGGCATGGGAAAAGACATCAGCCTTAATATCTTCTCCGCAGGATGGAAGTGGATCAGCAAGTTGAAACGTGAAAAGAAGAGGCTTGCCTGGGTTTAAGAGATACAGGAGATTTTTATGATCTGTATATACACAGACCGAAGTTCCCTCAAGAAGATATCGCCATTCTTCCAGGGCCAGTTTGTGGCCAGAAGTTCTCTATCTTCTATGGAGTAATTCCTTTCTGCGGAGGAAAAAGTCCTAGAGCCTTTAGGCCCTTTCTGGGTGAGCCCGCCCCTGCACCTATGGAGGATGCATCAACTTCAGATGAAAAGGTATCTGAGTACCAGGCCTAGTGAGAATTGGAGCCGAGGCAAAAGGATTTAAACTTTGAAAAGGCTTCTCCAGCTGCCGAAGACCAGAGGCGGGGATTGGCGCCCTTCTTGGTGAGCGCCACGATGGGAGATTCCAGAGTGGAGAAATGCGGGATAAACTGCCAGTAATAGTTCACAAAGCCCATGAAGGTCCAGCTTAGAGAAGACCTTGGAACCACGCAGGCGGTCAAAGAGCTCAGTGATCAATGTGAAGGGATAGCTATGACCTTGTTAAGACCACGATAATCAATGCATGGATGGAGTGACACATCCTTCTTGGTCACGAATAAGAAGACTGCGCCAGCCGTGGACTTAGGTATAAACCCTCTCTGCAGATTCTCTTGGATATACTGTACATTCTCGGGAACTCTGAGAGGGTACACTTGACCCCGCGGAGGAAAAGCACCCAGCAATAAATCTACAGGGCAGTTGTAGGGACGGTGCGGTGGCAATGTCTCTGCTTGTTTCTTGGAGAACACATCAGCAAAGTCCCGGTTACACATTGGTAGGCCCTTCAAAGGCTTGGGAGTTACAGAGGAGACCAAGACAGGTACTGATAGAGGCGCAGGACCGACACTCTGGGCCCCAACGAAGAATCTCCTTGTCCTCCAGTTAAGGACGGGTGTGAGGAGCTGCAGCCACGGAAGACCCAGCAGGAAAGGTGAAGCATGGCAGCATGTAGAAGGACAACTTGAAAATCACCTGGGGCTCATAAAACTATCTTAAATTTGTTGTGTGATAAACATCACAGCAATTCTTCATAGATTACTACACAAGTCACTGGGGCTAGAGCAAGGCCGCATCTGCCATGAGGTGGGGGAAAAATACCACCTCAGATGGCAGATAACGGAGCCCTGAGGGGGCGACAGACTACTTGAAGTACAGACTTTCCTTACTCAGTCCTTATGAGCAAAATCATTTGCATTGGTGTCTATGTGCAGAGTGGAGCAGCGCCGTCACTATAGCCAGAGCCACTCTGTATGACTCGCTCAGAATGACATCATTTGAATGAATTACATGAATTACATTCTAATAGTAAAGTTTCATGAACTGCATATCATTAAACTATGTAAGGCTATAGACAGGGCTGGCTCCAGGTTTCAGTGGGCCCCTGGGCGATAGAGCCTCAGTGGGCCCCTTAACAATGAACTTATGTAGCGACATTAAAAAAACAGAAATTTAAAATACCAAAACACATCCGCACAGCTGTACAGCATATATACACACACATCCAGTATATACACAACACATCCGCACAGCTGTACAGCATATATACACACACATCCAGTATATACAGCACATTCGCACAGCTGTACAGCATATATACACACACATCCAGTATATACAACACATCCGCACAGCTGTACAGCATATATACACACACATCCAGTATATACAACACATCCGCATAGCTGTACAGCATATATACACATACATCTAGGATATACAACACATACACACAGATATACAGCATATATACACACATCCAGTATATACAGCACATACACACAGACATACAGTGTATATACAGCACATATGCACAGATATACAGCATATATACACACACATCCAGTATATACAGCATACATACACACACATATACATGCATTTACATATGTAGAAACCAACTCACCCCATCTGGATGTCACTCGGTCGGGCCTTGGTGGCAGGTGAAGTGGACCGCGTAGGAGAGGGCGGTCGGGTCGGAAATCAGGCGCGCAGGCCGGACGTGAGGCGCTCTGCCGGGTCGGGCATGTGGCGGCAGGCTGGGCCGGACGCGAGGTGCTCTGCCGGGTCGGGCATTTGGCGGCAGGCTGGGCCGGATGTGAGGAACTGTATATACATTAATACTATGGGGGATATATATAGATTAATATTATGGGGGGCATAATAATTAAACTAGGAGGTTATTTCTACTTAAACTGTGGGGAGCTGTATTTAATTAAACAATGGGGCTGTATATACTTGCACTGGATACTGGATACTGATATGCTATGGGGGTGTATATGGAGAACTGTATATAATGTCATAGGGGGTATTAGGGGCAGTATATAAATAAATTAGTGGGACTGTATAAAAAGGCTAGTATCAGCCCTGGGCTTCAGTATGTGCAAAGCTTTTTTCTATTCGTGCAATTTACATACAACTTGTGGAAACCTTTTTTTTTTCTCCCTATCTGATTTATTAATATATTTATCTTATAAAAGTCTCCTGAAAGTAGCATTCATTACGTGACTCAACCTACTCAATCTATGGAACCTGAACATTAAATCAATGTTTGCATATAAATGGGACTAAATGATACCATGTCTTGATTTTCTAATCAGGCATTACTGTATGTCTGGAATAATCTTTGCTTTCCATTAATAAAGATTGAGTTACAAATGTGAGAAATATTCCCTTGCAGTGACTGTTTAACATTTCATACCATACCCCTATTAGATCCATTTGCCAGTAGGTGAATTGATTTGTACTGTACACCAGAAAGCTGTATTTTTACTTCTCTTATAAAAAGATACAGATGAATAGAAGGGTTTATGTCAGTCAATAGATGCAGTCATTTTTGCATCTATTATATCGATAACTTTTCAACAAACTTTGCATAGTTCAAGGGATCTGCTTCTTTTTACTTCCCCCTCCTTCCAGAACTGATTTTTATCAGAAACCATATAAATCTATAGAAGGCGTATCACAGGCACAGACATAGGCTGCATAAGCTAAACAATACGTTTTATGTCAACCTTAGTGCATTATTATTTTTAATGTTGTTATTACTTCTATTTAATGCCCTGTATAGTCCTACAGATACTTCTAAGTGTAAGAGTTATGGAGTAGATTCTCCATTACTTTCCATGTGCAGTTTATGGGAGACATCATAGTAGATAGTCTCTATCCACTAGCTCAGAAACAAATGAGAATTAGATCTACAAAGAGGAGATTTGCGAAAAATGCTGAAAGCAAGTTACTTAATGGTCAGAATTAGCATTAATATTCATATGTACACATGCAATTTGCTGTTGATTTATGCAAAGTTTGTAGAAAGGTTATGTACAGTATCCTTGAAGTCTACTTGGTGAAATGGCCACTGGAAATATACTACACACTACAAGTAAATAAAATGAGTATGAGATATCTTACTAGTATTAAATCTGCTCAGGACTTTAATATGTGAGAATTAGGTACTGTTTAGAGTGGTTTGAAGAACAAAGAGTATGTCCAGCGCTGGTGAAATGCTGGATCTACTCTCCATTCTTCAAGTTGCTCCCGAAACGGGTACGACCATTCCAGACTAGAGTAACTTGGAGTACTCCAGAGACCAACCACCTTCCACCTTATACTAGATGACTGATTTGGGCTTGTAGTGGTGAGAACTTTATCAGTATCAATCATTTCTGTGTCTCTGTCATGCGCAATGTAGGTGTAAACTATTGTTCCAGAGGCGTATCATGAGGTCCCTGGGCCCCAATGCAAAATTTGTATCAGGCTCCTTATCTATAATACTAAAACTAATATACACATATAAATCAAAATATAGAGGATAGACCTTCTTGATCCCCTAAAGGTTTTGGCTCTAGGAGCAACTGTACCTTCTGCGTCTCCTCAACGTTTGCCCTTGTGTGGAGTTCATGTGTGACCAACCTTATATACATATTAAATATAATATAAAACACACAAACAAGAAAAAATATATTGCATTTCATCTGACAAACATTGTAAGGGCAGGCATATGTATGCATATCCTGATATTGACATTAAACATTGCTTAGTTCCTGGATATATATGCTTCTTTTATCTTTCTATCTTTCAAAACAGTTGTGTATACAAAATTGTGAGCCACCCACAGATTCTAACTATTGAAAATAATGCTTTCCTTACCTGTGCAGGCATTTGTCTTCTTCTAGTAGAAACTACTGAGGTATATCGCCCTGGTTGCGCTTTAGGATATAAGGAAAGTAACAATGGTAATGAGGAGGCAGGAAACAAAGAGGTCATGTTATACTTTTACTAAGTTGAAACATCATTTTCTATCTACATTGCCATAGGAGAAATTACTACTATTGGTTTATTTAACAGTAGCATAACTGGGCATGTACACCAAGGAATTCTTAATGGATTCTAAATGCTGTTTGAAATGTGGGAATAATAATTTTGGCTACTTTATTGAGGCTTAACACACAATGGGGCACATTCACTTACCTGTCCGAGGAGTTCACCCAGAGTGCATTGTTTTGACGATAATGTACTATGCCCCGATTCACTAAGATCATGTTTTCGTGTTCTAAAATATAATTAACGATTTAAACTCCATACATCTACTTAAAGGACAATTTAACTCGAAAACTGCATGTCTTTATGATATACAAAACATCAAATTTAGCCCCCTCTAAAAAAAGAAAAAATCCAGTTTCATGGGCAATAATTGATTACTCGGCTGCATAGTCACTTCACACTCAACATTTACAGTAGTTTCTTCTTTTTATGATATTTTCATCAAATGCATTTGCCTGTTTTAGTCTCAACATAATTCAATAATTCTACCTTATTGTAACATTATATGCTAGGAAACTGTATGGCTGAAACATAGGAAGGTCAAAAGAAGAATTGTCAAGTGGCCACCATCCCCAGAGGTTTCAGACCCTGCAAAAAATATTCAGATGCCTGCTATTTATAGTATACAGTATCTCTAACAATGCTTTTCCTTGGCATTATACATATCTACTGTATAGGGTACCGTAGCTATAACTAGAGTCTTATCCCATATAAGGGCATGTTCACAATGGAGATTTTAACATACACTTACCGGCCACTTTATTAGGTACACCTGTCCAACTGCTCGTTAACACTTAATTTCTAATCAGCCAATCACATGGCGGCAACTCAGTGCATTTAGGCATGTAGACATGGTCAAGACAATCTCCTGCAGTTCAAACCGAGCATCAGTAAGGGGAAGAAAGGTGATTTGAGTGCCTTTGAACGTGGCATGGTTGTTGGTGCCAGAAGGGCTGGTCTGAGTATTTCAGAAACTGCTGATCTACTGGGATTTTCACGCACAACCATCTCTAGGGTTTACAGAGAATGGTGTGAAAAAGAAAAAACATCCAGTGAGCGGCAGTTTTGTGGGCGGAAATGCCATGTTGATGCCAGAGGTCAGAGGAGAATGGGCAGACTGTTTCAAACTGATAGAAAGGCAACAGTGACTCAAATCGCCACCCGTTACAACCAAGGTAGGCAGAAGAGCATTTCTGAACGCACAGTACGTCGAACTTTGAGGCAGATGGGCTACAGCAGCAGAAGAACACACCGGGTGCCACTCCTTTCAGCTAAGAACAGGAAACTGAGGCTACAATTTGCACAAGCTCATCGAAATTGGACAGTAGAAGATTGGAAAAACGTTGCCTGGTGGTGGTGTCAAGGTGTGGGGAATATTTTCTTGGCACTCTTTGGGCCCCTTGGTACCAATTGAGCATCTTTGCACACCACAGCCTACCTGAGTATTGTCGCTGACCATATCCATCCCTTTATGACCACAATGTATCCAACATCTGATGGCTACTTTGAGCAGGATAATGCGCCATGTCATAAAGCTGGAATCATCTCAGACTGGTTTCTTGAACATGACAATAAGCTCACTGTACTCAAATGGCCTCCACAGTCACCAGATCTCAATCCAATAGAGCATCTTTCAGATGTGGTGGAACGGGAGATTCGCATCATGGATGTGCAGCCGACAAATCTGCGGCAACTGTGTGATGCCATCAGGTCAATATGGACCAAAATCTCTGAGGAATGCTTCCAGCACCTTGTTGAATCTATGTCACGAAGAATTGAGGCAGTTCTGAAAGCAAAAGGGGGTCCAACCCGTTACTAGCATGGTGTACCTAATAAAGTGGCCGGTGAGTGTATATTTTCCATTAGTAAAATCCATGGCAAAATCGCTCTGCTATCAAGTTTAAAAGGAGGTCAACAGTTATTTTGTCTGTAAGTGGCTCTGTGTTTAAAAATCTACAATTTAAAAAAAAGTAAAAAACGTCTTCATAGACTCACCTACTTTCCTCTTCATCTTGATCCCAGTGCTTTTCTTCTCTGAGCTTGTCACGCCGGATCAGTTAGAAAAGAGCAGCTAAATATGAAAGCCTTCATACCATGTTACAGTACTGTTTCATTTATTACTACAGAGACAGTCACACCTTACATAGCTACATTTATGTTACATATGTCCATTATGTTCAACCATGGAAGACAAGAAAAGGGTTTGAGGGAAAGGGAAGTAAGATAAAACAATTCTATATTATCATATAGCCATCTATGTTATTTTGCCATAAGAAGGCATCTAGAGCCTTTTTGAAGCTCTCTTCAGTCTCTGCTATGATCAGAACCTAAGGCAGGCTTACAGTAAAGAAGCCTTGCCTCCCTTGGATATTAAACCAATGGTTTTATCAGGAATAAAGGTAATTTTGATGAGATTAACAAGTTTTTTCATTGAAAGTTGAACACCGAATTATCCCCTCTGAATATGTACATACATCTGTATGACTACAATGCAGATCTATCTATATTAATTTTCTTCATCCTAATTCACTAACAGTTTTTCCAGTGGATCAGAGGTACCTGGAGAATGGGGACAGACGGAAGAATCCGTGTGTCTGGCCACAAGGGAGTAAGCACAAAACACAAAGGCGCTACTCTAATGTATTATTGCGTGGATGTAAAAAAGAAGGGAAGGAAATTATAAAACTCTCACCTTGGATCAGGTGAAAGGTAGCCTTATGGATTTACAGCAGCCTTTCTCATGTGGTTCCACGTTCGACCCGGACCAGGAATCTAGGTAACCGTGGTAGGAGATGCAAATACCCGTAAAGAGGAGACGGAGGAGGGGACCTGCGCTTAGTGCGCCCGATAACTCGTTGGAAGCTGGTGAAAGTTTTAATGTTTTATTATGAACATGTAACGCTCTCAGCTCCATAAGAAATGCAATCTATATAAACACTAAAAAAAAATTAAAAAACCCGGAGGAACCAGAAACTACGGCAAGGTCACATGGGGAGCCATAATAACACATAATAATGTGTGCTGAGCGGATGACTATACCCATGATGGATCCAAGGTTTTTTTAGAGCAGCTCGTCTTTGGATAGATTGTTCCCAGTATGTTTCAATGTGGTGACCCCTATGCTGCACAGGGTTAAAGGTGTTTTTTTTGCTTAAATTTGATGAGTAAAGGGTCTTGTTGGTTATTGATTGTCTCACTCAGATTTTTTACCTTCTTGTTATAGAAGTATCTTTGTTGCCTGTTTTTTTGGTAAATGTGTTAAGATTAGAGATGAGAGAGAACTAAAATGCTCGGGTGCTCGTTATTTGAGACAAACTTTTCCCGATGCTCGAGTGTTCATCTCGAATAACGAACCCCATTGAAGTCAATGGGAGACTCGAGCATTTTTCAAGGGGACCAAGGGTCTGCACAGGGAAGCTTGGCCAAACACCTTGAAACCTCAGAAAATGATGGAAACACCACGGAAATGGACAGGAAACAGCAGGGGCAGCATGCATGGATGTCTCTGAGGCTGCTGAAATGCACAATTATGCCAAAATTATGGGCAACAGCATGGCGATGACAGAGGGACCGAATGAGGCTAGATAGCATCTAAAACATCCAATAATTGACCCTGACACTATAGAAGACGGCATGCAGAGGCAGAAGCGGCTGGCTAGAGAGTGGCAAGTTGACATACCCCAAATGGACTCAGGCTTCAAACCAATGGGTGGCAGAGAGGAACCAAAGGAGGTGAGCAAGAAGCGCTGAAATGATTTCCTATGTGAACAAAAGGTTGACGGTATATTTAGTCGATAACACAGCATGGTGGCGACATAGTGACCAAGTTCCATAACATATCTGGTGAAACACCTGAAAAATGAGCCTGACACAGCTCGTTTGATAAGGGAACGACATGTGGAGGCAGCCATGGAGACGACTTCCATGATTAAAAGCGACAGTATGGGGCGTCCATATTGCGCTGCTATGATTGTAACTTCAGGTCTCCAGCATGGCGGCGACAGATGCGCGGAGTTCCATTATGTATCTGGTGAAACACCTGAAAATTCTGCCTGACACAGCTCGTTTGATAAGGGGATGATGTGCTGTATATCCTCTCGCGCTCCAGCGTCTGGGGTTTAGAGAGTTGAAAGTTGCGCATGGAGACATTGGTGGACGCTGTGGAGGATCGTGGAGGCGAAATGGACAGGAAACAGCAGGGGCAGTATGCGTGGATGCCTCTGTGGCTGCCTAATCTTGGGATGGAGCTGGCAGTCCGCTGCCAGGCGAGTTTTCGCCTGTCCAAGCCCCTGTCTCTCGGCTCCTCCCCACCCAAAATGGGCCTGGGGGCCAGAAGCGTTTACTTAGAAAAAATTCTAATTTTCAAAGCAGGCGGGGTCGTTTGAATATTTCATCTAGGGATATTGGAATAGCATAGGGGTTCTATTTTTAATTGTTTTTTCGGAAATGGTTCCATGATTAAGAGCGACAGTATGGGGCATCCATATTGCGTTGCTATGATTGCAACTTCAGGTCTCCAGCATGGCGGCGACAGATGGGTCGAGTTCCATTATGTATCTGGTGAAACACCTGAAAATTCTGCCTGGCACAGCTCGTTTGATAAGGGGACGATGTATGGAAGAAGTAAAGTAGTAGTAGATTAAAGGTGCTGCAGTTAAAACTATGTTAGTTGGATCTTGGAATGGAGCTGGCGGTCCGCTGCCAGGCGAACTTTCGCCTGTCCAAGCCCCTGTCTCTCGGCTCCTCCCCACCCAAAATGGGCCTGGGGGCCAGAAGCTTTTACTTTGAAGAAATTATAATTTTCAAAGCAAGCGGTGGGGCTACAAACAGCACTTCTAAGAACCTTTTGTATAAGATCAAGTGTAGTACTGTTCTTATAAGTAATTGGCTTGGTTATGTAAACAGATGCGCAAGAAGCGCTGAAATAATGATAAAAGTTTGCCAGTATATTTTGTGGATAATACAGCAGGGTGGCGACAAAGTTAACAAGTTTGATGTTGAAGCCATGCAAACAACCCAAAATTCTGCCTGACACAGCTCCTTTGCTAAGGGGACGATGTATGAAGGCAGCTATATGGACGACTTTGGGAGGCAGCTATGGAGATGATGTGTGGAGGTAGCAATGGAGACAACGTGTGGAGGCAGCTATAAAGACAACGTGTGGAGGCTGCTATGGAAACAATTAAATTTGGATAGTGGCAGTCCAAAAAAGTTTTTAAACCAGAGGAGCAGGTAGGTGGTCCTCCAGAAAAATTAAATAGATTGAGTGCCTGTATGTGGCAGTCCCAAAAATTGTTTAAAACAGAGGACCAGGTAGGTGGCCCTCCAGAAAAATTAAATACATAGAGTACTATAGCTAGAGCCAGTTGGCCCTGGCAAAAAATAGCCAGTTTCCTCTGCTTTAGTGTACAAAGAGGAGGAGAAGGAGGAAAATGAGGAGGAGGAGTGCATACATTATTCAGGTTAAGCTTCTTTCACCTGGTGGAGAATGGAAATCCTGAGAAATCCAGGCTTTATTCATCTTGATAAGCGTCAGCCTGTCAGCGCTGTCAGTCGACAGGCGTGTACGCTTATCGGTGATGGTGCCACCAGCTGCACTGAAAACCAGCTCAGACAACACGCTAGCGGCAGGGCAGGCAAGAACTTCCAAGGCGTACAGCGCCAGTTCGTGCCACATGTCCAGCTTTGAAACCTAGTAGTTGTAGGGAGCTGTGTGGGACGATGGTATGGTCAGCTACGTACTCCCTCACCATCTTTCTGTAAAGATCAGCCCTACTCTGCCGAGACTGGGGACAGGTGTCAGTGTATTACTGGGGTGACATAAAATTGGCAAAGGCCTTGTAAAGCGTACCCCTGCCAGTGCTGGACAAGCTGCCTGCTTGCCTACTCTCCCTCGCTACCTATTCCGCAAAAGTACGCCCTCTGCTGCTAGCGCTGTCAGAAGGGAAATACTGTTTCAGCTTGTGCACCAGGACCTGCTGGTATTCATGCATTCTCACACTCCTTTCCTCTCTAGGGATAAAAGTGGAAAGATTTTGCTTGTAACGTGTGTCCAGGAGAGTGAATACCCAGTAATCGGTGCTGGAATAAATTCTTTGAACGCGAGGGTCACGGGATAGGCAGCCTAGCATGAAATCTGCCATATGCGCCAGAGTCCCAACTCGCAAGAATTAACTCCCCTCACTGCCCTGACTGTCCATTTCCTCCTCCTCCAACTCCTCCAACTCCTCTTCTTCTGCCCATACATGATGAACAGTGAAGAACTGAGCAATGCTCCCCTCTGTCTCGCCAACTTTCTCCTCCTCTTCCTCCTCATCCTCCTCCACCTCCTCCGATATGCGCTGAGAAACAGCACTGAGGGTGCTTTGGCTATCAACAAGGGAATCTTGTTCCCCCGTCTCTTGTGATGAGCGCAAAGCTTCTGACTTCATGCTGACCAGAGAGTTTTTCAACAGGCCAAGCAGCGGGATGGTGAGGCTGATAATGGCGGCATCACCACTGACCATGTGTGTTGACTCCTCAAAGTTACTCAGCACCTGACAGATATCAGACATCCATGTCCACTCCTCATTGTAGACTTGAGGAAGCTGACTGACCTGACTACCAGTTCTGGTGGAAGTTGACATCTGGCAGTCTACAATGGCTCTGTGCTGCTGGTAAACTCTGGATAACATGGTTAATGTTGAATTCCACATTGTGGGCACGTCGCACAACAGTCAGTGAGCGGGCAGTTGGAGGCGGCGCTGCGCTGCCCTGAGAGTGGCAGCATCTGTTCTGGACTTCCTGAAATGCGCACAGATGCGGCTCACCTTAGTGAGCAAATCAGACAGATTGGGGTATGTCTTGAGGAACCGCAGAACTATGAGATTTAACACATGGGCCAGGCATGGCACATGTGTCAGTCTCCCGAGTTGCAGAGCCGCCACCAGGTTACGCCCCTTGTCACACACAACCATGCTTGGCTTCAGGTTCAGCGGTGCCAGCCACAGATCAGTCTGAGCCGTGATGCCCTGTAATAGCTCTTGGGCGGTGTGCCTTTTATCGCCAAGGCTCAGCAGTTTGAGCACCGCCTGCTGTCGCTTAGCAACGGCATTGCTGCTGTGCCTAGAACTACCGACTGATGGCGCCATGCCCACGGATGGTAATTCGGAGGAGGAGGTGGAGTTGGATTGGGAGGAGGAGGAGGCATAGTAGGCCTTTGAGACCTGGACCGAGGTAGGCCCCGCAATCCTCGGTGTCGGCAGTATATGAGCAGCCCCAGGGTCAGACTCGGTCCCAGCCTCCACCAAGTTAACCCAATGTGCCGTCAGCGATATATAGTGGCCCTGCCCGGCAGCACTCGACCACGTGTCCGTTGTCAGGTGGACCCTGTCAGAAATGGCGTTGGTCAGGGCATGGATGATGTTGTGAGACACGTGCTGTTGCAGGGCTGGGACGGCACATCGGGAAAAGTAGTGGCGGCTGGGGACCAAATAATGAGGGGCGGCCGCCGCCATGAGGTTGCAAAAGGCCTCGGTCTCTAACAGCCTATAGGGCAGCATCTTCAGGCTAAGTAATTTGGAGATGTGGACGTTGAGGGCTTGGGCATGTTGGTGGGTTGCACTGTACTTCCTCTTGCGCTCCAGCGTCTGGGGTATGGAGAGCTGAACGCTGCACATGGAGACATTGGTGGATGCTGTGGAGGATCGTGGAGGCGAAGGTGTGGTTTTCGCACGGGAGGTGTTTGGGCCGGAATCCTGGGCAGGGGGCTGACTAGCAGAGGCAGCAGATGCCACAGGGGAAGGAGCAGTGGTGTGCCCGGCCGGAGGTGAACGGCTTTGGTTCCATTGTGTTGGGTGTTTACCATTCATATGCCTGCGCATACTGGTGGTAGTTAAGCTGGAAGTGATGGAACCCCTGCTGATCCTGGTGTGGCACAGGTTGCACACCACAGTCCGTCGGTCATCCGGTGTTTCTTTAAAGAACCTCCAGACTTCCGAAAATCTAGCCCTCGCCACGGGAGCTTCACTACGTGAAACATTTGGCGCTGATGCACCAGCTCTGGCCCTGCCTCTCCGTCTGGCCCCACCACTGCCTCTTCCAACCTGTTCTGCTATAGGACTCGCCTCCGTCTCAGAAGCACTGTGTTCACCCGGCCTATCAACCCAGCTTGGGTCTGTCACCTCATCATCCTCCCTCAGTCTGCTCCCCCCTCGGACTTCCTGCCCTTACAAAAACTTCACCACTCTCTGACAACCGTGTCTCCTCATCGTCCGACACCTCTTTACAAACTTCTTCCACTACGTCAACAATGTCATCATCACCCACAGACTGCGACCGGTGGAAAACCTGGGCATCAGAAAAGAGCTCAGCAGCAACCGGACAAGTGGTTTGTGACTCTTTGAAGGGTCCAGAAAACAGTTCCTCAGAGTATGCCGGTTCAAATGCCAAATTTTCCTGGGAGGGGGCAGACTGGGGGGAAGGAGGCTGCAGTGGAGGAACTGGAGGAGTGCTGATTTCGGTGACATGGGTGGACTGCGTGGAAGACTGACTGGTGGACAAATGGCTAGAAACATTGTCCACAATCCACGACATCACCTCTTCGCACTGTTCTGGCCTCAACAGTGCTCTACCACGAGTCCCAGTAACTTGAGACATGATGAACCTAGGGAGTGTAGCTCTGAGGCGTTCCCCTGCTCCCTCATCAGCAGGTGGTGGCTCACCCCACCCAGGACCACGGCCTCTGACCCCTGCAGTAGTTGGACGCCCACGCCCTCGTCCTCTACCCCTAGCCCTCGGGTTAAACTTTTTCAAAATTAAAGCGTAAACTGTAAAATTTTTTTGTGTTTTTTTGTGTTTTTTTGTGTTTTTGTTTTTTTTAACAAAACGATGCTATCCTATTGCTATGGCTAGTTTCTAACCTACACTGACAGCACACAACAGGATTTTCTGCTGTGCCTGATGACTTTTAGTTTTGAAAAAAAAAAAAAAAAAGATAAAGCAGACTGTGCCTAATTCAATCAAACCCCTAATAAATTGTCCCACTTAGGTGTTTGAGATGGATATGTGTGTCACTAAGAGCTAGACTGTTTGCAAGACTCCCTGCAAATTCGTCACAATATGGTACTAGCTGCACTACTAGTGCCAGCAAGCCCAGACAACAAGCAAATAAAAAAAAATAAAATATAACGCTATTGTAGCCCTAACAAACAAGGGCTGTTGGATTCTTGTAGAATCACTCCTGCCTAACACTAATCTAATAGAACACCCTAACATTATTCCTGATTAGCAGCAGCTCTCTCCCTAACGGCATCCAGACAGAGAATGATGCGAGCAGCGCGGGCAGGGACTAGTCTATTCCAGGATCACCAGATCAGGCCAGCCAACCACTGCTATCGACGTGTAAGTGTACCACGTCATGCTGGGTGGAGTGCAGAGTCTCCTGGCTTGTGATTGGCTCTGTTTCTGGCCGCCAAAAATCAAAACGGCAGGAGATGCCATTTTCTCGAGCTGGCGAAATATTCGTCTAAGCAACGAGCAGTTTCGAGTACGCTAATGCTCGAACAAGCATCAAGCTCAGACAAGTGTGTTCGCTCATCTCTAGTTAAGATCAATGAAAAGGTCGAAATCATTAGTTGTTTTAAAGAGGAAAAGTTAAGACATCTAGATAGTACTGAATTTTCAACAATATTTAACACAATACTAACACATTGAAAATGTTAACAGTATTCCGTGAGGGAGAGGGGGGGGGGGACCCTTTTTCTGGCGGTTTCTGCAGGGGAGCAATTTGGGTGCTTCCCTTGTTCTTTTTCCTGTCTTGCCTCTTCATGCCTCCCCTTCATCCTCTCTGCCTCTTTTTTTGCTGTTTTTTTTGGGTGACTTTAAAATTTAAATTTAAATTCAAAATCATATTATGCGTTGTTCTTCTTCTCTGTGGAAGGGGGGTTGAGGAGTCATACAGAGACTGGGGTCCAAAGTGGGCTGTAACGGGGTGCTGGGTCTTGTGGGGCCCAGTTCTAAAAAAGGATTGCTAGTAGGGGATGAAGTGTCCGATATAGAAGGTAACTCCTCGATTTGGATGAAATTCCCTAAAGTCGAGTTACAAATCATATTCTGGGATGAAACAATGTCATATACCATGAGCCAAGACATGTTATGGGGATATCAAAGGATCCACAGTAGTGTTGGAAGAGGACAGGTTACTTGTGGCAGCTGTCATGGTTTTATTAAGGATATGTAGTGGTTCAACCGGAGTGTCGGGCTTTGGGAGCCCACTCGTCCTCCTGTTGGAGTTTCCAGTGGGGCATCGATCAGCGTCTGTACAAAGACCAAGACTTTTCTCCTCCAACAGACACTTTTTTATTTTTTCCTTCTAAGAAGAATTTTTTTTTTCTTGAGACAGAGACATTGCTACATCTTGATAGCAATTATCCTGGAACAACTTCCCACCAACTTTCTTGAGAATACATATATCCAATTATTTTAATATTTTTTAATATTATTTTAAACATTTAATATTTCCATTATCCATTTCCAATCCATATCCATAATCCATACCCTTCCATACCCCTTATCTTTTTTGGGGCTTTTCATGTATCCTCTCCAAAAGATGATGCCTCTTCCTCAGATCAAACAGGTCCTGTTTGATCTGAGGAAGGGGCCAAAACCGACCCAGATAATTTGCATAGAATAAAGCCTTATGCCCATTGGCATGTGAAAAAAGTCTTTTTACTCTGTATCTTCTCTCCATTGATGCCTAGAATTCATACTTAGGTGAACCATGAGAGCTGCAGATGACCCATAATACCTGGTAATCTATAAACCAAAACAGTTGTTGTGACCACACAGTGCTATTTTAATTTCTTTCTAAAAGTTATAGTTATCAAATCACTTGAATCAGTTGAAACCAACTTTCGTGGAAAACATAATTTTAAGTTTCCCGCTATACCGATAACTTATAAGTATGTTTCTATGCTTTACTGTTATCAGGTGGTTTGCCTTTTTAATTACCGTATATTCGAGTATAAGTCGAGTTTTTCAGCACAAAATTTGAGCTGAAAAACCCTAACTCAGCTAATACTCGAGTCTATAAAAAAATTTACACAGCACACACCTTTGCGACATCCCCCATAGGTCCTCTTCTGCCACATTGGATCCTTCGGGTTCTTCTGCTCCTCTTTGGCTCCTCTTCAGGTCCCCTTGCGATGCCGGCGGCTCATAAACAACGGCGTTGGCAAGCGGCTGACGTCATTCTGTGTGCCTGACGAGCACGAAGACCCAAAGAGGATTAGAACGACCCAAAGAGTCAAAGTTATCGAATTTTACAATATACATTCTATATCAATTCCTCACTGTTTTTGTAGATCTCTGCTTGCTGTCAATCTATAGAAAGCGTCTATGTTACTTCCAGTGTACAGAAATCTATCCATGGTCAGACAGCGGCATGGCTTGTTATAACGTAGAGAGTAATCATTGCTTTGTGTCATAACCAGCTGTTCACCTATGTGACCTGGAAGTAACATAGAAGCGTTCTATAGAGGCTCAGAATATAGCTCTGAAACATCAGCCACAAGTTGTTTTAGGAAGCTATGGATGGCTACCTATTACTCTGGTATGTATTGGTACTAAGGGCTGGTTCCTGGGGTGTGGACCCACTCTGGAGTACTAGTGCGGCTGGGAATTACTTTTGAAAGATTGATAAATATTCTCTGTTGTTGCCTTCCAGCTGACTTAACAGTTGGCCAGACTATGCAGAACATGTGTAAAATCTTTACAACATGAGAATCAAATAGAACAATATCATGCCATGTGGGCAAACATAAGGACAAGAACAAGTGTGGAAGCCTATATCTTACCTTGCTCTTTAAACAAATTGTTAAATGAACATCTTGCATTTGTTTCTGAAAATAAATCTTTATGATATCATGTGACTCTTATCAAAGTGAAATGAGCCATTTTGTTGCGACACTTTTACAATACTAATCATCATTTATTTTATACTGACATTGTTTATAGATGTAGCTGCAGAGTAACACATTAATGCTAACATATTCCATTAGTTTCTTAAAATAATGTGGCCGCTGGGTGACATTGTTCTATTGGTAGTTATGAATCATTCCTACCTTGGCAAAGCGTAGTAACAGCATTATTATATGCAAATATATACAAAACAAACCTGGGACATCACCATGTGCTTATGTATTCATTATTATTATTATGGAAAGTGCAATATAAGAATTTAATTAGATGAAACTTGGATTAATTAAAACACACACATATGTATATATATATATATATATATATATATATATATATATATATATACACACACACACACACACACACATATTTGTACATATGTGTGTCACTTTAGGGATACTGTTCTACAGTGCAAACTCAACTTAGTCCATAACACAAGAATACCGTTATGGCTTTAGTGTCACATCACATAAGAGGGTGTGTTGGTTGAGAAAAAAATGTTACTGCTCCAAGAAGTACTTTCAGGAATCCTGCAACAGTCTTCAAATAGTTAATAAAGTTGTTTTATATTAAAAATATCCATGTCTTATATTCATATAAAATTTAGTTATAAAAAGTAGCTGGTGTCCTGCCATAAAACCATCATGGATGAGATTGTTGCCCCTGTGATTGTCATCCCCAGTTACCAGGGGAGTTGATCAGTTGCTATGACCACCCATTCAGCCTGATCTCTAAGCGTCTAAAAGTACCAAAAAATTTAAGAAAAAAAAACTTAAAGTTCACCCCTCTCGCTTGAACAGAGAAGAAAATAAATAAACCCAAATAATCCTAAATGTCCCAAATCAAAATTCTAAATGCAGGGTCTATCAAAGTTCCAGTGGTGAACTCCGTAAAGGAAAAAGTATTTGAACATGGTTGTTTAATGTAATTTTTGAATTTTTTCCAGGTACAATTGATGGTAAGTTTCTGTTTGCATCATGTCAACTTGTGAATTGAGTAAAAAATAAAGAGTGCTCGCTATATATATTTTTGAACTTTTGTCCCTTGGTGTTAATTTTTTTTCCATTATTAGGATACAATAGGTACTATATTGCATTAAGTATACTCAGGGGTTGGTAATTATGGGGAATTATTAAGGAAAATAGCACCAAAAAGTTTAAACTGATGCTTTATTTGCCATTTCAGATACCAATTTGAATCAAAAGTGGCAAAAAAGTCAAACAATCACCAAAATGGTAGCAATAAAAATGTCAGCTGATCCCCCAAAAAATGACATCTCACATAACTGGGAGCGCAAAACTGACCCCTGTGAAGCCACAATGGTAACTTAAACCCAAGCTGAGAATGTGCCATTAATGACGACCCTCTGTTTTATTTCAATAAGTCAACTACTTACCCAAATACACAGCGTTTCCCCTATTCCCAACAGTCTCATTTTATTTACTTACCGTTTATGTGGCATTATATTGAATGGCTTGGAAAGGTCGAGATTAGAGATGAGCGAGCAATAAAATGCTCAGGTGCTCGTTATTCGAGACGAACTTTTCCCGATGCTTGAGTGCTCGTCTCGAATAACGAGCCCCATTGAAGTCAATGGGAAACTCGAGCATTTTTCAAGGGCACCAAGGCTCTGCACAGGGAAGCTTGGCCAAACAACTGGGAACCTCAGAAAAGGATGGAAACACCACAGAAATGGACAGGAAACAGCAGAGGCAGCATGCATGGATGCCTCTGAGGCTTCTTAATCGTACCTTTATGCCAAAATGATGGGCAACAGCATGGCGATGACAGAGTGACCGAATGAGGCTAGATAGCATCTAAAACATGCAATAATTGACCCTGACACTATAGGGAATGGCATGCAGAGGCAGCGGCAGCAGTGGCAGGCTAGAGAGTGTCATGGCGACATACCCTAAATGGACTCAGGCTTCACCAAAGGAGGTGAGCAAGAAGCGCTGAAATGATTTCCTATGTGAACAAAAGGTTGACGGAATATTTAGTCCATAACACAGCATGGTGGCGACATAGTGACCAAGTTCCATAACGTATCTGGTGAAACACCCGAAAAATGAGCCTGACACAGCTCTTTTGATAAGGGGACGACATGTGGAGGCAGCCATGGAGACGACTTCCATGATTAATAGCGACAGTATGGGGCATCCATGTTGCGCTGCTATGATTGCAACTTCAGGTCTCCAACATGGCGGCGACAGATGGGCCGAGTTCCACTATGTATCTGGTGAAACACCTGAAAATTCTGCCTGACACAGCTCGTTTGATAAGGGGATGATGTGCTGCATATCCTCTCGTGCTCCAGCGTCTGGGGTATAGAGAGCTGATGGTTGCGCATGGAGACATTGGTGGACGCTGTGGAGGATCGTGGAGGAAAAATGGACAGGAAACAGCAGGGGCAGCATGCATGGATGCCTCTGAGGCTGCCTAATCTTGGGATGGAGCTGGCGGTCCGCTGCCAGGCGAGTTTTCGCCTGTCCAAGCCCCTGTCTCTCGGCTCCTCCCCACCCAAAATGGACCTGGGGGCCAGAAGCGTTTACTTTGAAAAAATTATAATTTTCAAAGATAGCTAGATAGCATCTAAAACATGCAATAATTGACCCTGACACTATAGGGAATGGCATGCAGAGGCAGCGGCAGCAGTGGCAGGCTAGAGAGTGTCATGGCGACATACCCTAAATGGACTCAGGCTTCACCAAAGGAGGTGAGCAAGAAGCGCTGAAATGATTTCCTATGTGAACAAAAGGTTGACGGAATATTTAGTCCATAACACAGCATGGTGGCGACATAGTGACCAAGTTCCATAACGTATCTGGTGAAACACCCGAAAAATGAGCCTGACACAGCTCTTTTGATAAGGGGACGACATGTGGAGGCAGCCATGGAGACGACTTCCATGATTAATAGCGACAGTATGGGGCATCCATGTTGCGCTGCTATGATTGCAACTTCAGGTCTCCAACATGGCGGCGACAGATGGGCCGAGTTCCACTATGTATCTGGTGAAACACCTGAAAATTCTGCCTGACACAGCTCGTTTGATAAGGGGATGATGTGCTGCATATCCTCTCGTGCTCCAGCGTCTGGGGTATAGAGAGCTGATGGTTGCGCATGGAGACATTGGTGGACGCTGTGGAGGATCGTGGAGGAAAAATGGACAGGAAACAGCAGGGGCAGCATGCATGGATGCCTCTGAGGCTGCCTAATCTTGGGATGGAGCTGGCGGTCCGCTGCCAGGCGAGTTTTCGCCTGTCCAAGCCCCTGTCTCTCGGCTCCTCCCCACCCAAAATGGACCTGGGGGCCAGAAGCGTTTACTTTGAAAAAATTATAATTTTCAAAGCAGGCCGCGTCGTTTGAATATTTCACCTAGGAATAATGGAATAGCATAGTGGTTGTTTTTTCGGAAATGGTTCCATGATTAAGAGCGACAGTATGGGGCATCCATATTGCGCTGCTATGATTGCAACTTCAGGTCTCCAGCATGGCGGCGACAGATGGGCCGAGTTCCACTACGTATCTGGTGAAACACCTGAAAATTCTGCCTGACACAACTCGTTTGATAAGCGGACGATGTATGGAGACAGTGAAGTAGTAGTAGATTAAAGGTGCTGCAGTTAAAACTATGTTAGTTGGATCTTGGGATGGAGCTGGCGCTCCGCTGCCAGGCGAGCTTTCGCCTATCCAAGCCCCTGTCTCTCGGCTACTCCCCAAACAGCACTTCTAAGAACCTTTTGTATAAGATCAAGTGTAGTAGTGTTCTTATAAGTTTGGGTTATGGCGGGTGAGGGGAATGTAAACAGATGCGCAAGAAGCGCTGAAATAATATCGGTAAATGATAAAAGTTTGCCAATATATTTTGTGGATAACACAGCAGGGTGGCGACAAAGTTAACAAGTTTGATGTGGAAGCCATGAAATCAACCCAAAATTCTGCCTGACACAGCTCGTTTGATAATGGGACAATGTATGGAGGCAGTGAACTAGTAGTAAATTAAAGGTGCTGCAGTTAAAACTATGTTAGTTGGATCTTGGGATGGAGCTGGCGCTCCGCTGACAGGCGAGCTTTCGCCTATCCAAACCCCTGTCTCTCGTCTACTCCCCAAACAGCACTTCTAAGAACCTTCTGTATAAGATCAATTGTAGTAGTGTTCTTATAAGTTTGGGTTATGGCGGGTGAGGGGAATGTAAACAGATGCGCAAGAAGCGCTGAAATAATATCGGTAAATGATAAAATTTGCCAGTATATTTTGTGGATAACACAGCAGGGTGGCGACAAAGCTAACAAGTTTGATGTGGAAGCCATGAAAACAACCAAAAATTCTGCCTGACACAGCTCGTTTGCTAAAGGGGACGATGTATGGAGGCAGCTATGGCGATGACGTGTGGAGGTAGCAATGGAGACAACGTGTGAAGGCAGCTAAAAAGACGATGTGTGGAGGCTGCTATGGAGACAATTTAATTTGGATAGTGCCTGTATGTGGCAGTCCAAAAAAGTTTTCAAACCAGAGGAGCAGGTAGATGGTCCTCCAGAAAAATTAAATAGATTGAGTGCCTGTATGTGGCAGTCCAAAAAAGTTTTCAAACCAGAGGAGCAGGTAGGTAGTCCTCCAGAAAAATTAAATAGAATGAGTGCCTGTATGTGGCCGTCCAAAAAAATTTTCAAACCAGAGGAGCAGGTAGGTAGTCCTCCAGAAAAATTAAATATATTAAGTGCCTGTATGTGGCACTCCCAAAAATTGTTTAAAACAGAGGACCGGGTAGGTGGCCCTCCAGAAAAATTAAATGCATGGAGTACTGTAGTTATAGCCAGTTGGCCCTGGCAAAAAATAGCCATTTCCTCTGCTTTAGTGTACAAAGAGGAGGAGAAGGAGGAAAATGAGGAGGAGGAGTGCATACATTATTAAGGTTGAGCTTCCTTCACCTGATGGAGAATGGAAATCCTGAGAAATCCAGGCTTTATTCATCTTGATAAGCGTCAGCCTGTCAGCGCTGTCAGTCGACAGGCGTGTACGCTTATCGGTGATGATGCCACCAGCTGCACTGAAAACCCGCTCGGACAACACACTAGAGGCAGGGCAGGCGAGAACCTCCAAGGCGTACAGCGCCAGTTCGTGCCACATGTCCAGCTTTGAAACCCAGTAGTTGTAGGGAGCTGTGTGATCATTTAGGACGATGGTATGGTCAGCTACGTACTCCCTCACTATCTTTCTGTAAAGATCAGCCCTACTCTGCTGAGACTGGGGACAGGTGTCAGTGTCTTGCTGCGGTGACATAAAACTGGCAAAGGCATTGTAAAGCGTACCCCAGCCAGTGCTGGACAAGCTGCCTGCTCGCCTACTCTCCCTCGCTACTTGTCCCGCACAAGTACGCCCGCTAGCGCTGTCAGAAGGAAAATACTGTTTCAGCTTGTTCACCAGGGCCTGCTGGTATTCATGCATTCTCACACTCCTTTCCTCTCCAGGGATGAGAGTGGAAAGATTTTGCTTAAACCGTGGGTCCAGGAGAGTGAATACCCAGTAATCGGTGCTGGAATAAATTCTTTGAATGCGAGGGTCACGGGATAGGCAACCTAGCATGAAATCTGCCATATGCGCCAGAGTACCAACGCGCAAGAATTCACTCCCCTCACTGGCCTGACTGCCCATTTCCTCCTCCTCCAACTCCTCTTCTTCTGCCCATACACGCTGAACAGTGAAGGACTGAACAATGGTCCCCTCTTCTGTCTCGCCAACATTCTCCTCCTCTTCCTCCTCATCCTCCTCCACCTCCTCCGATATGCGCTGAGAAACAGACCTGAGGGTGCTTTGGCTATCAACAAGGGAATCTTCTTCCCCTGTCTCTTGTGACAAGCGCAAAGCTTCCAACTTCATGCTGACCAGAGAGTTTTTCAACAGGCCAAGCAGCGGGATGGTGAGGCTGATGATGGCAGCATCGCCACTGACCATCTGTGTTGACTCCTCAAAGTTACTCAGCACATGACAGATATCAGACATCCACGTCCACTCCTCATTGTAGACTTGAGGGAGCTGACTGACCTGACTACCAGTTGTGGTGGAAGTTGACATCTGGCAGTCTACAATCGCTCTGCGCTGCTGGTAAACTCTGAATAACATTGTTAATGTTGAATTCCACCTCGTGGGCACGTCGCACAACAATCGGTGAGCAGGCAGTTGGAGGCGGCGCTGCGCTGCCCTGAGAGTGGCAGCATCTGTGCTGGACTTCCTGAAATGCGCACAGATGCGGCGCACCTTCGTGAGCAACTCAGACAGATTGGGGTATGTCTTGAGGAAACGCTGAACTATGAGATTTAACACATGGGCCAGGCATGGCACATGTGTCAGTCTGCCGAGTTGCAGAGCCGCCACCAGGTTACGGCCGTTGTCACACACAACCATGCCTGGCTTCAGGTTCAGCGGTGCCAGCCACAGATCAGTCTGCGCCGTGATGCCCTGTAATAGCTCTTGGGTGGTGTGCCTTTTATCGCATAGGCTCAGCAGCTTGAGCACCGCCTGGTGTCGCTTAGCGATGGCACTGCTGCTTTGCCTAGAGCTACCAACTGATGGCGCCATGCCCACGGATGGTAATTTGGCGGAGGAGGCATAGTAGGCCTTTGAGACCTGGACTGAGGTAGGCCCCGCAATCCTCGGCGTCGGCAGTATATGACCAGACGCAAGGTCAGACTAGGTCCCAGCCTCCACCAAGTTAACCCAATGTGCCGCCAGCGCTATACAGTGACCCTGCCCGGCAGCACTCGTCCACGTGTCCATGGTCAGGTGGACCTTGTCAGAAACGGCGTTGGTCAGGGCACGGATGATGTTGTCTGACACGTGCTAGTGAAGGGCTGGGACGGCACATCAGGAAAAGTAATGGCGCCGGGGGGCCGAATACCGAGGGGTGGCCGCCGCCATGAGGTTGCGAAAGGCCACGGTCTCTACCAGCCTATAGGGCAGCATCTCCAGGCTAAGTAATCTGGAGATGTGGACGTTGAGGGCTTGGGCGTGTGGGTTGCACTATACTTCCTTTTGCGCTCCAGCGTCTGGGGTATGGAGAGCTGAACACTGGTGGATGCTGTGGAGGATCGTGGAGGCGAAGATGGGGTTTTCGCACGGGAGGTGTTTGGGCCGGGTCCTGGGCAGGGGGCTGACTAGCAGATGACACAGGGGAAGGAGCAGTGGTGTGCCTGGCCGGAGGTGAACGGGCTTGGTGCCATTGAGATGGGGTGTTTAGCATTCATATGTCTGCGCATACTGGTGGTAGTTAAGCTAGTATTGGTGGAACCCCTGCTGATCCTGGTTTGGCACAGGTTGCACACCACAGTCCGTTGGTCATTTCTTTAAAGAACCTCCAGACTTCCGAAAATCTAGCCCATGCCACGGGAGCTTGACTATGTGAAACATTTGGCGCTGATGCACCGGCTCTGGCCCTGCCTCTCCGTCTGGCCCCACCACTGCCTCTTCCAACCTGCTCCGTCTCAGAAGCACTGTGTTCACCCGGCCTATCAACCCAGCTTGGGTCTGTCACCTCATCATCCTCCGATCCCTCAGTCTGCTCCCCCCTCGGACTTCCTGCCCTGACAACAACTTCACCACTGTCTGACAACCATGTCTCCTCATCGTCCGACACCTCTTTACACACTTCTTCCACTACGTCAATAATGTCATCATCACCCACAGACTGCGACCGGTGGAAAACCTGGGCATCGGAAAATAGCTCAGCAGCAACCGGACAAGTGGTTTGTGACTCTGGGAAGAGTCCAGAAAACAGTTCCTCAGAGTATGCCAGTTCAAATGCCAAATTTTGCTGGGAGGGGGCAGACTGGGGGGAAGGAGGCTGAGGTGGAGGAGCTGGAGGAGTGCTGATTTCGTTGACAAGGGTGGACTGCGTGGAAGACTGACTGGTGGACAAATGGCTAGAAACATTGTCCACAATCCACGACATCACCTCTTCGCACTGTTCTGGCCTCAACAGTGCTCTACCACGAGTCCCAGTAACTTGAGACATGATGAACATAGGGAGTGTAGCTCTGCGGCGTTCCCCTGCTCCCTCATCAGCAGGTGGTGTCTCACCTCGCCCAGGACCACGGCCTCTGACCCCTGCAGTAGTTAGATGCCCACATCCACGCCCTCGTCCTCTACCCCTAGCCCTCGGGTTAAACATTTTCAAAGTTAAAGTGTAAACTGTACATTTTTTTTGTTTTTTGTTTTTTTGTGTTTTTTTTTTTTTAACAAAACGATGCTATACTATTGCTATGGCTAGTTTCTAACCTACACTGACAGCACACAACTGGATTTTGTGCTGTGCCTGATGATTTTGAGTTATAAAAGTAAATAAACGTAAAAAAAAATCAGCAGACTGTGCCTAATTCAAATCAAACCCCTAATAAATTGTCCCACTTCAGTGTTTGAGGTGGATATGTGTGTCACAACGGTCAAAAGTCTACCTGCAAATTCCTCACAATATGGTACTAGCTGCACTATTAGTGCCAGCAAGCCCAGCCACAAGCAAACCAAAAAAATGTAAAATATAACACTATGGTAGGCCAAAGTAAGCTGTTGGGGTTCTCCTATGGCTATTTTCTAGCCTACACTGAAAGCACACTGCTTTGCCAGATTACTTTGAGTTATAAAAAGAAATAAACATAAAAAAAAATAAATCGTCAGACCGTGCCTAATTCAAATCAAACCCCTAATAAATTGTCCCACTTAGGTGTTTGAGATGGATATGTGTGTCACTAAGAGCTAAACACAACGGTCGCAAGTCTCTCTGCAAATTCCTCACAATATGGCGCTAGCTGCACTACTAGTGCCAGCAAGCCCAGCCACAAGCAAATTTAAAAAAATTATAACGTTATTGTAGCCCTAAGAAGGGCTGTTGGGTTCTTGTAGAATCATTCCTGCCTAACACTATTCTAATAGAACACCCTAACGCTTTCCCTGACCAGCAGCAGCTCTCTCCCTAACGGCATCCAGACAGAGAATGATCCGAGCAGCGCGGGCAGGGGCTAGTCTATTCCAGGGTCACCTGATCAGGCCAGCCAACCATTGCTATCGACGTGCAAGGGTACCACGTCATGCTGGGTGGAGTGCAGAGTCTCCTGGCTTGTGATTGGCTCTGTTTCTTGTAGCCAAAAATCACAACGGCGGGAGATGCCATTTTCTCAAGCTGAAGAAATACTCGTCCGAAGAACGAGCAGTTTCGAGTACGCTAATGCTCGAACGAGCATCAAGCTCGGACGAGTGTGTTCGCTCATCTCTAGTCGAGATATACAGCATCCACAGCTACCCCAGTTCCAGTCTGGAACTTACCTCCTCATAGAAGGTGATCAGATCACAGGACTGGTCTCCCATACACCCATGCTGATGAGGGGTTCTAATAATGTTTGCATTGAGATACTCCTGCCTCCCCCTTTCTCCAGATCACTTATCTCCTTGTAGTTTGCAGCCTCTCTCTATGCATATGATCTACTTGCAGAATGTGAATCAATGAGTGTCTCTAAGCTCCGTGCAGTGGGTCGTGTCTAGGGGCAACTGAAATTGTGTACACCAGGACTGGTAGAGACAGGTTGGATTTTTATTACTACTCATGAAGTGCCCAGTAGTAGGCGTGAAACACGTCTGATTTTATTTCTTTTATACGTATTTTAACCTCGGTATAATTATTGAATACAATTGCCATTTAGCTATATAGCACTTTAAATTCGAGCTCCGCTGCAGTAAGTCCCCTTTTCACTCTGATATCCATTGGATGAAGAATCCCTTCTGTTACCCTGAATGTACTTCTAGCAATGATCGTGGGTGTTAGCCCCTTGATTGCACTTAAAAGATGGCGCCGCCCTCATTGTTGAGATCGCCAATGCCAGTGATGTCATTTGGGAGTGTGATTGGTTGCCAAAAATCGCATAGTCACTCCACTCCCCTCCTGGTGTCAAATCCCTTTTTTTTTTTTAAGGCACAGGCACTGTTCATAAATGTATTCAATGGCTAAAGCCACTTTAATAAATCTGATGGGAAGCGAAGCTCCAAACGCAGTTATAGGGGGTAATTTTTCTTAGGATTTTCTCTTTTTTGCACCTAAATTTGCAACTTTTCCTCTTGCCTAGTAAAGCTAGCCATGCAAGAATTTTTTCTGTGTCGTGGCTTATATATCTTTAAAATCCATATGTGGATGTATAAAAAAGTTGCAATTTGGGCACAAATTGTAGTTAGAAAGCTTCAAACTTTAGAAGGGGTTGAAGGAGAGTTTGTGACTTTTGATATGGCTATGTAATAAAAAGTGTCAAAAAACCCATAAGTCCAAAATCTGTAAAAACCAAGAAAAGACATGCACAATGACTAATGATAAATAACCCCCTTGATTGCAGCGATGATACATCACATAAAGTTTATTGAATGCCAAGGATACTTATTTCAAGGAATGTGGAATGGGCATTATGAATAAAATAGTTCATATATACAGTATGTATTCACTGAAACCCTTTTAGAGGTAATAGTACTTTATTCTGTATTCTCATCCTATTAAATTACTTCTTGCATGATAATGCATATTAAGAACCAAGCTTGGATTTTAGCTTTAATTGCCTTTACCGCAAATATGCTAACAGCTGCGTGCTGACAATCCAATCCTTTACTGTTACAGTATGTTTTTCTAGTTATTGCAAAAAATACAGTCATTGAACAACACATAACCAAATATGTTTTACTTCCCGAGCATCCAAAACTAGGAAAAATAAATCCTGCTGGTTAAATGGATTTCTGTTAAGCAAATAAAAGTGGTTAAAATTTTCTATTCAACATCCAGCGTAACATCCTATATTATATATTGCGGTCTGACTACATACTATAATGAGAGTGTTTAAGTTTACAGCATTTCTGTAGGATATATCCACATTATGCTTTTGCCAGCTGGAAAAATGAGTAAAACTCTATGCTCCTTATCTGTTTCCACCCACATGCTGCTCTTCCTGTTCATTCTTCCGGACCAGCTGTCCAAGAATGGCAGGAACCAGAGGTCCTAAGTCAGGAGAAAGAGAGGTATGTAAACATTCCCATCTCCGAGGACTAGTTAAGAAAACACAACCTTTACAGCTCCATGTATATCAAAGTCCCCAAAAAAGTAGGCATCTGCTAAAAGCTTCCAGGCTTCACATTTTAAAACCATCAAATCAGGGGTGTTAGTATATAACATAAAAGAACTTTTTAAATATTCCTTCATTTTAACAGTAAAACCAGCTACGTTGCATCACAGCTGAATGAATGGAATATTTGGGGAATGTCCTGTTCACCTTAAGCTCCTCAAAGACCTTGGCAAATAATGTTGTCATTACTAAAGCTGATTACAGAATCCTGAAGGGAATTTTGAAAGTGAGTTTTTCTGAAGACTGCTTTGCTTTAAATTGATCAAACTTTACACAGTTGACAGATTTAACACATATTCTTTCTTGAGATGATATACTTTTTGGGAGAGAATGCAACCATAGAGAGGTCATATAACTATAGAAATTTCTAGATCACTCTTGTGTCACGTGTTAGAATAAATATATGACTGTCTATAAATAACATACTTTTAATTGCATACATGACTGGAAATCCTGTAATGACTGAAAATATGTTAAAAAATTCAAAAAAGAAATTTTTTTTTTTTCGCCACCATTTAAATGGAGGCACAAAAGAGGTATGAACATAGGGCATAACAATTTCATTTTGGGGCATGACTGCCTGGACCCCCAAGATCATGAGAATGGACACCCACAGTTCAAAAGGGGTCAGTTCTTACTAAGTGAATGAAGTGCACGGTCAAACATGCCTCCTGCCACTCCATTCAAAAATATGGGAGTGTGGGAAAATTGTAATGCAATGTGGTTTACTATTTATGACACTGCCATTCTCTGTATATCAGAGTGCTGGGCAATTTAAAACTACTTCTGTAATTTTGAATGGATCGGCATGATTTATATTCCACTTGCTACTTCGTTAGTATAAACAAGGCTTCTAAACTCTTGATTTGCGAGGATCAGTTCATGTGATCAGGGCCGTAAGTAGGCCCCTGCGCGACAGCCTTAGTGGGTCTTACCCCTTCAGTAACCACACTGCCTCCCCAGGTAGCTGCACTGCCCCTCCACCTATAAGGCACACTGCCCCGACCCACTGTAGACACACTGCCCCCTCCCACCTGTAACCAAACTACCCCCACACTGCTCCCCCCCCCGCAGCCAGATTTGCCCCTTCCCCCCCGTAGCCACACTTATCCAACCCCACCCATAGCCACACTGCTTCCCCTAACCAGAGACACACTTATCCCCCCACGCATAGCCACACGTATCTCCCCCACCCGTACCCACACTTATCACTCCCCCACCCATAGCCACACTTATCCCCCCCCCACCCATAGCCACACTGTCCCACCCAGGGAAAGAAAAAACCTCACCTTTCCTTGTCCCCCAGGAGCAGTGCCTGCAGCTGCCATCTTTCTTTGTCCTGTACCTGCTCTATGCGCTGGCTCTGAAGCGGTGCACCTATCTGATGACATCATCGTATGCACCAGCTTTAGAGCCATCACATACAGTGCACCGCTTTGGAGGAACAAGTAAAGGTGAGTTTTGGATTCTGCCTCTGTGCTGCTCTCCCGACGAGCGATGCATAGAGGCAGAAAACTACACATGCCGGAAAGTGATCATTTGTACCAGTGTCTTAATGACAGTGTAATGTCTTTTTGTTATTATTGTTTATCTTTGTATAATTCTGCTTATTCATATCTGACATTAAATCTAGCATTTTATTTTTAAAATCCATTAGATACTTTTAAGATTTTACTTTTCTAACACAAGAAAAATCAAAAACAATGATATGAATAATGTCCTTAAACTTTATGCGAAAAAGCAGATATCCAGGGTTATTACATTTTCCATTTTAGCTTTAAACTTTGAAAACCAGTGACATTTAAAGCACTTTCCAAGGCAGAATTTAATCAGAGCACATCATTATGAATATTTAACTACAATAAAACTACACCAGGCAACATTCTTGGAAATGATTTAAATTGATCCCATCCTTCCAGGAATATGAGCATCTTAATGTGAAAGATACTATTATACATAACAATAAATATAAATCCTGTCAGGTTTGACAATAATGTTTTATATAGTATTATTAGGAAAACAAAATCTTTGCAAGTTTTATAGAAAATGTAAAAAAGAATTATTTGACTTTAAAGGGGTTTTCTGACACCAGGCAGCTTCACTAATCAGCTCTGCGAAGCAGCGCTCTTGTGAATATTTCTTCCGATTCACAGACCCGTGATATCACTTTCATCTTCATTATATTAAGTTTAGTACCATTTAACAGACAATGGGGCGCATGTATCAAACTTTTGGGTTGCCCTTTTCATGGTGCTTGTGCTTGTGACTTTTTTGTGCCTAAGACAGACTCCTTTCAAAGTTTGCCACTGTCTAGTTTTATTCAGTGTTCGCTGAGTTATCAGCTAAATCCAGATTTGAAAGTTGAAACTTTTTTATAAAATGCACAACAAAGTTGCAAATTTTGACTCAGATCTACCACTGCCCCTGACCAGGCGTAGAAATTAGCTTGGAACTGATTGTGACTTTTGGAGACTTCTGTTTGAAAAAGTTGCAAATTCACTTAAAACCAAACACCACATGTATCAATAAGGAGGGACCGTAAGATACATCTGACCAGCAGAAAAGCCAGGAAAAGCCCCCAAAAAACAACCGACTAAGTGGGACTTTTAATATATGTTCCCCAGTTAGAACCAACACCTATGGAATGTAAGTTGGGGTGCAGGTGTTAGACTTCTAATATCAATGTACCATGCAACCAAGGGATGTTCACAATCACCATTATTTTAAGATTTGATGTCAAATCAGAGTTTAAAGGAATCTACCATCAAAACCAAGCATGATAAACCAGGGACACTTACTCATAGATCCAAGCACTGCGCGTTCGGTAATCTTCTTATATTTGTTATCCGTGTCCTCTTTTCTTACAAATTCAAGTTTATAATTATGCAAATGAGTCTTCACATGCTGTTTCACTGTCTAACCCTCCCCCCCCTGCTCCCTTAGCACTTCAACCATCCTGCTGTCTGATGTAATCTCAATTCAGCAGAGGAAGTGTATTTTAGAAGGAAAGAGGCCATGTATAAATAATTAAATATAAGAAGATAACCATAGTCACTGTGCCTGGATCTATGAGTAAGTGTCCGTGGTTTATCATGCCTGATTTTGCTAGAGATAGAGAAGTATATTTCCTCTAACCACATGAGGCACATGTTAGTAGAAAAGAGTGCTCTGTGTTCGCGAGGCTGAACAGATGGGTCTACAGGGTCCCAGAGCCACACCTCTGCCACGGTACTGCACCTTATGGTCGAGTGATAGAAGGTTGATATTCAAGTAAATATGGTTCTGATGGTACTCGCCCTCCTTTGGGGTATTCTGTCTAAAAGCATTGCACATTTGGGTAAGTTTAAAGGGTCTGGTTTTATATAGAATATAAGGCCTCAGTCAAAAATGGATGAAACTTTTCTTTATCACCAGTTGTCAAATGTTGCAATTGTTTAATTAATATGTTAAATGATTAACCTATGGTATTGCCTGATGAAATCAAGAAATATATTGTAAAATAATTCCCTATTGATTGAAATTATAGAACATTCCACAGATTCTGTGTATTCTTTGCATAAACACTGGGGGAGATTTATCATACGCTGACATTCATGCATCAGCATATGATGATATCCACACCCCTGGTCTGTGCAGTGTTTATTTCTACACCAGGTCCTACCTGCCGTAGAAATATAAGCAGAATGCAAACTTTCACTAAGGAAAGTTAGCAAATTGAAGCAGGATGCCCCATGCTAGCCCACTCCTCTATGGCTGTGCCCCTCTGGTGTGGAGATGGCGTGAAGGGGGAAATAATTGCAATTGCTGGCAGTTTGCTAGCAATTGCAATTATTTAAGGTCTTCTTTGACAATATAATGGCAGAGAAGCCCCGATAGATGTCCCCCATGTTCTCAGATTATCAGCCTAGTGTGTGTACAGTGGATTCTACTAGACTACAAGATTGCAACCTTCCATTTCTTCAGCCCCAAGAAGTGAATAGCCTCTTTGAGATACTTGGATTACTAGGTATAGAAATGTGCTTCTACAAAATCTTTGGAAATAAGAACACATCTGCTCCACTCATTTTCTTCGGTTTATTCAGTAAACACCACTACTAAGATGTGATTTCACTGCATGGAAGATCATGATGACAACTTCAATAAACATGAGTTCTTTGTTGCAGCAATTTACTCCAGTTTCCCTGCACCATTGTATCTTCCAAACACCATACCACGACACACATCCTAACACTATCCAGGCCACGACACAAGGATGAACATAGATTTTTCCCCTTACCACTGGGACTGAGGCTTGTTGGAGCCGACTGCCACCATGACCCTCTATGCCTCCCAGACGCCTCTGCCCTGACATCTCACCCTAGTGGTCCCGCACGTATTTTTTTCATAGGCCTCAAGCACAAGGCCATTGTTTATTCCCCATCTCTTTATATGGGCTCATGTGCATGTTTATGGATTCCATGGTCCTGTGCATGAGACGACTGCCAATGCTTCAGATAATAGACCAAGATCTACTCCTAGCTGACTTTTTATTTGTCATTGATGTGTGAAGGGTGCTGTGTGAGGGGTGCTCACCTGCCAAATGTCAGGCACACAGGCTTTGCTAGCGTTTGTTTTTTTTACAAGGAGAAACATTATCCTCAAAATAGTTACTTTGGACAATAATATGCTATAAAATTCAATATGCATTTCTATAGCAAATGCTTTTCGTCTTTAATTTTGGCAATCTTTTCAAGTTAACCTATTATGATTAAAACATATTTAAAATTTCTGCCATTATTATTATAGAAATATGAAACTAGAAAAAAATATTATTTGGGACAGTTAGTAGCTTCTGCCCACACTTTTTGAGGAAGTATATAAAATATCTACCTTCAACATCTGTTGCACTAATTTAGAGCTGTTCATATAACATGAGGTTAAAATGATCCACAAGAGACATGTAATCATTTCCAGGCCAAACACATTCTACTGTTTATTACACATATTACATTCTTAAATAAAAATGCGTCACATAACATTTTTGCATAGATATCTTACAATATACCAATTTAAAAAAGAATTATGAAACAGACCAGTAACAAAAATAAATTTTTTTCTTCATTAATAATTTTGTAACATTAACATACCACCATCATATAATACAAATAATATTTTATTTAAATCTTAAGACTTTTTGTACAGCAAAAAAAGACAAAGTAATATATTTATATATAAAAAAAAGATTAAAAAAATAAAAGGTAATAAAATCAACAAAAACACAAAAAAAAACTCATAAAGGGAAAACAGAGAGCTATAAATTGGGTATTTCTGAGATATAGGAGAAATACCATAAAGGCCTGAGAGAATATAATTGAGGGTCTCTCCATAAGCACTTGTTCGACACGCCTGGCCAAAATAAGACAGGAAAATAAAAAATTATAGTGCAAAATTAAATTCCTTCAAGCAATTTTCTCAAGTTTGAAAAGCATTCAGAATTTTTTCATAATTGCATTTTTTCTACTGTAGCACAAACGTGCTTTTAAAACTGTGCAATGCAAATTAGCAATACATCTTGGCAATGTAGTATCAAGGACCAGATTGCAAAAGCTGCGCTGTGCCTTAAGGCAATTTATGGTCCACTTATCTAAATGGACAATAATTTGTCATATGTAAAATTATCATCTGTATACCAATAATTTCACAAGCCATTACATTTCATTTGTAGGTTTTTTTTTATTAAGTAACAAGTTTCCTTGCCCAATCAACAATACTAAATGAAAACCTATCTGATATGGAATGACACCACTCAATATGACAGTCGATATGTCCATATTGATGAATCTGTTCCTCTTCTACAGTTATTTTGGTCCTGAATCAGTCATTTCAGTGGTGATCAATTCCAAGCTATGATACCTTTTAGCAACCCAGCAGACTTCAATTACAGACTACAATATTCACTGTAGCATCACCTGCACATTTATTCTAGTTTTGACTGTGATTTTTTTATTTTTTTGTGAATTAAAATTAAGTTATATTTAAAGATGATTTTTCTGATGAAGAGAATTTGTTGGGGCAATGTGAAACACTAAACCAACTACTTGTACTTATATGGACTTCTGGTTTAGTGTCCCATATTGTCCTGTTAGGGGTTTCCATGTGGCTGCTTTAAAAAAAAAAAAAAGAAAAAGAAACCTTTATACTTAACTAGAGATGAGTCCAATAAGGAACATGAGACTCCTCTCTGGTGCCCCCCCCCCCAAGTCTGTGCAGTAATTCAACACCCCGGCTTCATTGCTCAAGCGCTGTACTGACTGCACTGGGCCAAGGGAAAAATTAATGGGAGATTTGAGACACTAAACCACTGTCCACAATAACGACCTGTGGTTTAGTATCCGAATCGCCCTGATAGGTTCATTTTAAGATATTTATACTGTGGATGAGAACATACACAACAAGGAGGATGGGACAGAGCAATGGAAAGAGAGAGGAGAGCAAGCATTCATTGTTTCATTCCTTTTGCCACTAATAACCTTTTTAGTAATCCTTATTAAAGGAAAGGAAATAGTTCCAAGGGTCATGGAAAGTGCATGAAAACAAGTTTAACTGGGCACCACAATAATGGGCACATTTTAATCTATCCTATGGGGCCCACTCTCCTCTATGTAGAAACGTGAACACGGTCAATAAAAAGAAGGTGATGGCCAACTAAGAAGTATCACCAGCTTTACAAATACAGCATCACATTAGGAATATAAAAGCTTTCCATAGTATTAGAAAATTACATTTTTGAGTTCTACACTGTAACCAATTTCTGAGAAATAAACAATTCACTAAAAAATATTACTTCTAAAAGAGATTTCTGAGATTGATAGTTCTACATGGAATTGTATAAAAGATGTTAGCTTTTAAAAGTGAATAAAAGAAACTTATGTATACATGACAAAGGAATAAAAACCTGTTTTACGTTATACTGTATTTTTCTTGGAGACACCATGGCAGAGCAATGTTAGGTTTTTGGAATAAATAAAATATTAATCTGGTGCCTCAGTATAAATAAATATAAAAAAAAACTAAAACTACTCACAAGACATTAGGTGATAACATTAAAATGGCTGTAAATAGCAACAGTAGTTATAGCAGAACAGTAAAGTCAGTTGTATAGATAAAACAGCATATTCAAAAATTCTGAATGTTCTTCAACTTTTTGCACACACAAAACAGGCCTGAAAGGGAGTGATGAAAGGAATCAAAGTGTGTCCATGTTCCAGTGCCATAAGACCAGGCATTGCATTGCATCACTGGTCTTTCTCTTATGTTAGGGGGATTAAAAAAACAACTTAGCTTCAGGCTTCTAAATGTTCTACCTAACTACACGACTCCACTCTTGGGATTCAAAAATAAGGCAGCAGAAATATTTCCTACTCACTGAATATCTGCTTACCAAGAGTTACCAATAGGTGAGTTTACAAAGCAAGCAATCACTCTTCCCTTTCATTCATGTGAGAAAGGCAGAGAAAGGAGCTCTACCTTCTCAGCTTCTCTGGTCTCAATACAAGATTGAAAAAAGTGCAACATTTATGGAATACTACACTAGGCTTCATTATAAAGTGATCATTTTAGGGTACACTCCAGAGGGGAAATAAGATGAGCCAAGTCCCAGCAAGCAAATGGGTAAATCTCTAGTGTATGGGAACAAAAATAATTAACTGGAAATGTGAGGAGTAATAAAACAAGAGCAGTTCGGTGTTATCCTTCTACCTGACTTAATAAGCTGTTCTAACCAACAGCTACTATAAATATAAGAAATAGATACAACTCA
Organism: Engystomops pustulosus; assembly: GCF_040894005.1. Lineage (NCBI taxonomy): Eukaryota > Metazoa > Chordata > Amphibia > Anura > Leptodactylidae > Engystomops > Engystomops pustulosus. The sequence continues at coordinate 68,120,502 of NC_092418.1, read as the reverse complement.
TTTTCTAAAGCTGTTTAGGTGGTGCACACATGGTAATTAGGATTTACCATATTCTCAGTGTTGAATATATACCCTGTACTAAAAACAAAGGTAAAAACAAAAACATGGTGGTCAGAAACAGGAAATGTATAACTAAATGCTATGTTCAGTTACTAGATAGTAATCAGCTCTTGTAAAGTCTACCGATTTTGTCTACATAATATGAACACTGAATTAGCAGAATAAAATCACACGTTTATAGCGGCCTCTGTGGCCACAATAAAAAAAGGGTTCCCTCTTTAATTAATATGTCAAGATAGAACCAACCACATCATAGGGCAAATCAATAGAAAGCATATGTCCTAAAGACAAAATACTTTCATATTTATACTTAGTGTTGTCAACCTGGACTGTATAGAAAGTGGGATCAACCAAAATTATGTATCCACAGGGCTGTTTTGGCACATACCAAATAGAATTTAGCAAGGATAGATTTAGAATTGAACTTTACAGGGTTGAATTACTATCTATGAAGTTCCACTCAAACTTTCTTTGATTTGTGTTGTTTTGCCATATACGAATTTACCACTTTCTACTTTAGCCTTCAAAACCATGCTGCTGATTTTTGCATGTATGCAGGATAATAGTTTTGTAGACAAGTTTGTGTAGCTTGTAAGAGAAAAAAATCCTGTCAACAGAAACTGATCTAATAAACCATCGCCAGTATGTTGTGAAGCAGATAAATACATTCTAGATCATGTTTGGAGGCAGAGAAGTTTGCACTGAAGTCAAGCTCTCCCAGCTTCAAAATATCCCCTCTGTTATGATTGACATCAATCACTAGACTGGAGAGCCAGTTATGTTGTCCTTGAATACAGGACTATAAATTAATGGGAAGAAAGCATTCTGAGGTTGGGATAGCTTGACTTCAGTGCTTAGGTTTCCACCCCTATAACTTTACATAACCATTTTATTTCTCATTTCAAAGTTGATTTTCTAGATAATGTCGCAACTCTGGGCTATAAAAGAAACATGATTTGGAAGGTGCTAATCTGATTGAAAACATACCTGCAGTGTTTTATTAGGTAATTTTCTTCTGACAGGTTCCCTTCAAGGGCAGTCATGTTTATTAGGAATGGTATTTTTTTAAGAAAAACATTTCTAGAGCTCTAGAGACAAGAGATGCATATCTTAGCATATCTTATTATCCTCCAAACTGCAATGTACCAAAGACTTTGTATTATTGTCACCTGCCATGAATAGTCACTGCTTCATCAATACGTTTAATACATACTCTTCAAATTGTGTTGAAAATTATTGCGGCAGCTAAATTAACAGGAGCGTTGTGATCATTTAGAGGATAGATGGCAAAAAAATAAGAATATGGTATGCGTTTAAAAAAAGATACACAGATGAGAAGAGCATCAGCTATCCCACGCTTCATGAAACATTTCCCATGGATACTATTTCACATTCAAGGGAAGAAGCTCTTTGCAATCTGCTGCTCAAATCCATGAAGCAGCCAAGAAAACACATAATAAATATTAAAGATGATATTGAGGTGTTTGAACTAGGCAATAATGAACCAATCGTTCTGTTCAAATCCATTTCACTCCGACTATAAAGTAATTCATGAAGCCCAACACAGTATAAACTAGGCATAGTCAAAAAGGGCCTTGACGTACTGACATAGCCGTTTTCAGAAGAGCTAACAGATGTCGGAGCGCTGGAATACTGTCCATAAAATGAATGTAAATATAAAACCGAGACTTTTCTTAAGAAAGGTCTGCATCAAAATGTGTAAGTATGATAACAGGGAAAGCACATATTGGACAAGAGTGAAAATGTGTGTTATTAATAAGGATCTTCAGCTAAAGAAAAATATAAAAATACTCATGAGTTCATAAAAAGATTTCAAGCTCCCCAAAAGTCAATTTACTTATTTATGAAGGGGTCTGTATTTCCCTATTGTTAAATCCAGAAGTAGGAAAACAGGCCATCACACTGGGAATGCTCCAAGTACATATCTTAAATGTTTGGTTAGGAAAGTAATTACGCTTTCTTAATGTATAGCTCTACAGTTGGCAACAAATGTAATGTGGGCAGCTTATTATATGATGTAAAAACCAATATGGCAATTCTGATGTGTACGCCTTGTATCCTTAAGGGAAAGCAATAAAACCAGTACAACCTGGCAGTGTACTGTTTCTGGGAAACTTTAAACAACCCCTATAATGGAATAATGATTAACCAAATTAACAACATCCAATTATCACTATTTTTCGACTACTGAATATAGGGAGGGGGATTTATCATGCCTTCCTCCCATTACGCCACCTTCACGCCAAGTGGGTCAAGAGGGGAGTGGGCTGTGCTATAGCCTGCGTCCTGCCTGGCATAGAACTATCCAAACAAACAGTCAGGCTCTGGGTGGAGCCTCTCATTATCTGGCATGACCTGTGAGTTGTAGTTAACATTAAGATCAGATTAACATTGAGATAACTCCATCCCCTAGACAGAAGTTGCATGTAGTGAGTTTGTTACATTTAAATATTTTGAGCAATATTCATGATGAGTACATTTACCTGAAGCCTTGAACTGCAGTTGCAAAACATGGAAAACATATATGGCAAAACAACATTCAAAAGCCGTCCACATATTAAAATGGATGGTGAACTCAGAGAGATCAAATTTAACAAAGGTTGGCATCAAACAGGGGTAAAGGTATATGACTGAAAATAAGGGTTTAAAATAATTTTATACTTTGTTTATTACAGCTACAAATCCCATCCTGTTTGTAAGGCTAATGACCCAGACGTGCAGGATCATAGATACTTATGATGCTGTTATTTGGATCATTATATCAGTCGGGAGGGGATCTATGGCTGTTCAGATGTCTGTATAACACAGATGGATTAAGGACGTCTACCTAAGCCTTATTTACTAGGATGTCAGTTTTCTTTCAGTAGGCAAAGTAATGGATTTCTTAAATATCTGTCGACAAAGTGCTGCATCTGATGTGCACCTTCTTCAGTTGATAAGCCCAAACATTAAATAAATAATCCTTAACAATTTTGTGTTAGAAAATCTACACAAGTATTGGGGTCAATACTGATCTGTATTATCATACCCTGAAAAAAAGAGTTTGAAACAGTGCAAAAAGACCCCCAAAACATGTAGCAATGGCATTAAAAGACTAATTACTTTCCACATTCCTAAAATTTGCATACCCTCAGGTATGTTAAGCTGGTGGGAAACTTTCTTTAACTGAGTAAGTCATTTCTCAACTCAGTTAACCATTTGTGTTACAAATATGTACAATAAAGGTGCCTCCTGAAATGTACTATAGAGTATTAATGTAATGTTTTATGTTACACCATGTGGCAATCTTTCTTGTTTTTTACCACAACATTAAAAATTCATCAGAATGGCCACAACATTAAAATATGTATATCTAGTATGCAGAAGCAGAGGACTACAAGGATTGTCGACAAGCAGTGCTTCAGGTATAAGTACATTTTGATTCTTAAATCTTTGGATTTAATCTTTTTTATTCTCTTTCTTCCTTCATCAGATTCCTAGGAACACCTATAATCTTCTTAGGTTTTGGTCTCAGGTTATTTTAAACATCCAACCCCTTTACAAAAATTAATGAAAAAATTAAATTCAGAAGTTTTGGGAACAATAGGAGTTTATGCAGGGTTCACGTCTCATGTCAGGAGAAGTTTAAAATTTTTTAGAAACTCAAGTGGTTGACCAACGGAAATTCTTGATCCACTGGCATCTTTAGGTTTTAACCCTAAGTGCCATGGATACTCTTTCATTTATTAGTTTATTTCTTTATGGTTTAAGGTTTAGATATTTAAATGTGTTTTTCTTTCAGTTTTCTTCATTTTTTATTATATATTTAGATTTTTTTTTTAATTTTTTTTAATTTTTTTTATTTTTTTTTGTTTAACAGTCAAGGAGTCAAAACAAGTTAAAAAGATACCAGTCAACTGGGGTAAAAGAGCGGCTTGTTGTGGACAAATTGGGACCAAAAGTGTGCAATTTTACTAGCTGCTTAGGGGTGGTCCCAGAATATACAAAATATACAACCTGTTCCCCACCACACCTACTTGAATTGACCTCTTGATATATTGAAAACTGTCTTGAGTAATATGTACATAGATACTTTAATAACTATGCACTCATGGGCAAAGTTTTTTTTTTTTTTTTTTTTTTTTATTCTACCAACAAAAGGCCAAAACTCTGGCCATATACTCTGTAGTATTTGAAATAACCCTGTGGAAAAGTTACCAATAACCTGGATAATGCTATCATTGTTTACCCTTTTTGATACACTAAATTATGGTTGAGTGTTCAGTCAATGACTTCAGTAAACAAGAATGTGTCTGCTTTATGACTCAGTAGGGCAAAATCAACTTGCTTAAAGTGTCCTCCATTACCCAATGTTGTATGATTCAATATATTTGGCTTTTTGTTGTTGACACTCAAAAAGTAATATTAAGTACAAAAATGCAGCTGCTCTGGAAATAACATCAAGTTTCTAACTAGTTATATTGTTAGGAGAAGAAGTCAATGATCAAGCACAATGTTTGGAAAGTTTAACAGAAGAAGGCTTGCCACTCATTAGATGATAGGAGCAAAGTCTAGGTCGCTGGTCCAATCCAAGCAAAAACTGTCCAGATGGAAATTCAGTAGTTCAACAAGATTCTTGTCCATGTAGCAAATATAATAAAAGCTTGTGAAACTTCTTAAACAAAAGAATGATGGGATTAGCTCAACTGAAAAATTAACCATGGAAAGGTTGTTCAACCTTGGAAGTGCGCACAATGGTGGTGGGGTGTTTTAATGTAAGAGATAAGCTCCATTTTTTGTCAATATCAGTGGCTTATGTAAGTTCCTAGTGCATACGATGTGCTACAGCCAACAGAAGTAAAAATAAATTAGTTGGAAATTCTATGAGTGCTCCTCCATCCATATGTCCTTCTGAAAAATACATCTAAGAATCGCATAAATGGTTTAGTTATTCTAACCCCACTAGTGAAGTGCCAGAAAGGCCTACGGCATTGAGCCTAAATGATTTAAACCGCTCAATAATGAGGCCAAATCAGTGGAGAACACTTGATCATCCAAGTATGTCCAGAACTCTTCCTCACCAGGAGTCTTTAGATATGAACCAAATGGTTCGGTTTTGGTTTCCTAGATCGAAATCCATTTTTCATTTTCTCTCAATCTACACATTTTAAGAAAAAATAATATTAGTGCTACAACAATGCAACTCGAAGGTGGCTTCTTAGCAGCTTCTGAGTTTCAATAAGATGAGTTCATCAGAGCCCCTTAAGATCACTGTTCTCCTGCTTTTCATTTCCACAGCGAAGCTTGAGAACACCTGGTATGTGGTTGTTTCCATAAAATGCAACTCTTCATGAATTTGCACCTCTTTCAATCAGGCTGGAGGGTAAGGCATAACAGACAGACAAATATATTGGAGCAAGTGATGGTGTCTGAAGATCTGATATGTTTTTTTGTGTACAGGGTTTTTTATGTAAAAATGTTCTGCACTTTTATGGACAAAATGACAAGTGTCCACTGCAACCCTTGGTCCTCCCAAGTCAGAAGAGCCATTACTGATTCAAAATGTCCTTAGATATGCCTCTTCATGTGTAGAGCAAGGTGGTCAGACCTGGAAAAACACCTACAAAAAAGATGATTAGAGAGTTAATAAAGACATCTCTGTAGCATTATTTTCTTAAAGCATTAACATCCTACATCATTTCATTCAAAATGTCTTGGTGCAGTAATGTTTTCAATAAAAAAAATACATTACAAAATGTCAATGGCATTACAGCGCAGGATATAATAATGTTCCAGTTGATCACATTCAGCTTTTGATTATTTATATGGGTTTGAATTGTGTTATGGGCCACCTACTAAATTTCAGGCAATATGTGGTAAACTCACACTGTAACATGCCGCCCTTCAGGTGCTGCTTAATTTAAGGAGAGGGTAAAATGTCTTAAAAGAGGCCTGGAGTTTATACCATATGTGCTCTTTAGCATATGTGGTGAGCTGAATCATAGCCACTCAAGGAAATATTTTTGGAATTTATGGAGGGTCACATGTACCAATGTAAAAACTAGAAATGATATGTGGAAATATTTCGATATTAACTGTTAGTTTTACTGCTATAACCAAATGTACAGACAATCAAAATGTTCTAATGCTACAACATGACCAAGTGGAACCAGGCTCAATATGAAAATCAGCACACAAGGCTTGTCATTTGGCTCGCTGTTGATTTTGCGCTGGCACTAGAAAGCAATTTGGGGAGAATCGTCGCTCCCTAATGATGTCATCAGAAGCAAAAAATGGCAGCTGCTAGTACCTATGTTTGCAGCCGCAGCCATTTGAATGCCACATGCAACTTTGGCAGTGGCATTTAAACAGTTTTCTCCCGTGATTGATGCCAGAACCAGAGTGGATGTTACTGGTTGGGTTACAAACAGGTTTATTAAATTCAAATGGGTCCGCTCATCGCTAATTGTAAGAATTCATACACAATCACAAACAATTAAACTCTAAAGAAATGAAGAAGATAGCCATTTGTTATCATATAGCAATTGCATTCACAGGACTCAATTAACTCCCTTCTTATTATTGTTGCTAGTAAAGAATTTGGATCTCCAGTGATCAGGCGTGGATAGAAAATGATAATAAAGGTGATATAGTGTATTAAATGTGTTGAAATGTAGCTACATGTTCTCTAGTAGTGTTGCTCCGTAACTCAATGTGCCTGACTATTGACAATATTATTTTATATCAATGGTAAAAAGAGACCTCTTTGATGTAGAAATGTTAGCCATGTGAATAGAGACAGAAACTCAAGAGACACAGAAGGCCTTCTTCCTGCTATATGAAAGCTCCATGAATGTTTCATTACATATTTACCTTTGCTCTACCCCCACCCCTGCCCTGAGCCTTCTGCTCCTTCAGAACCATCTGTTGAAGATCCATTAGTCTCAGTCTAAAAGCTTCCATATCCTTAATGTTCGTCTTGATAGACTGAGCTCCTCAGGCATTGCTTTAAGGTATCTGGATTTTCTTTTTCCTCTCCCTACTAATGCACTTTATTTCATTAGGACAACAATTAACAGGGTGTCGACTTTTCTGTTAGCTGGACAATGCTGACAATACAGAGTAGATCAGTACAGATCTCAGCTGCAGCCAACACAGGACTGCAAGAAATTATTAGGCAATTTATACCAACGACGGATATTTAGCTCATTAAACATTTACTGAATTAATTGAAAACTAATGTTAATATAAATGATTAAATATACTTAAAGTGCATTAAAAATGTGCATTTCTGCATATTGCCAGTAGCAACATCAATATCACTTACATTATTTTTAAAGGGTTTTTATGGAGGCTAAAGGAAAATGAACTCATTATGTGCATGCAGACTGAGATATTGTAGTAAATAATAGGTCGGCCAGAGAAAATAAGTTCAACCGAGCTGCTGTACTGCTGCTGCTCAGCCCTAGTTATCCATTTGCTTTACTTTATTTTATGCAAATGAACTTTTTGCAGCTTAATTCACACATAGGGATCTAGAAAACTAGGAGAATTTATTATAGAAAGTGTATTGAAAAATAATATATATAACGTTTCATTATACAAACAATGAACCATCATCAACATGTCTTGAGTAAAATAAAATGAAGATATGATAAGCACAGCAATTCAATTGCAAATCCACCTCTAAAACCCTCAAATGAAACGTATACATAATAAGAAGAATAATAACATTATTTACCTCATAGTTTCATGCTATAAAATTCCACTATGTGTGAAGCAGATGTTATGACTGATATTAAAAAAATTCTGTAGTGTAATGGATGCATGTAATGGAAGCTAATCAGTGGCTGAGTTGTAATGTGGTAGACGATGGAGCAGATGTATTATCGTATCTGCGCAAAAAAAGTGTGTCGGGAACTCACTTTTTTTGGTGCATAAGTGTTGCGGATCATTTATAATGCGTTGGCACCAAAAAGAATACTTGTTTCCGACAATCCCGACTCGTCCATCTTTTTTTGGCGCAAGTAGGTGTGGCCTATATTTTCCACATCATCCGCCACATTTTTAGGCGCAAATTTTGGCGCACAACAGACCAGGGAAAAAATGGTCTGGAATCAAAATTTTAAAAAAGCTGCAGTCCATGTAAGATTTTGGCGCACATCTCATTTGTATCGTCATTTTTATGTCGCCCGACTGATTAGTTCCATCTGCGCATTAATTACTTACAGCCGTGTGCTACTTTAATACATTGGTCTATGCGTTCTGTAGTCCGCTCTCAGATGCCGACTGTGGGGGTTGCGACACTATTAGTAAATCCCCCCACCCTGACAGCAGAATATGTGAAATATACAACTAGGCTATCTTTTTCCATTAATGTTGTTGCAAATGCTTTGTTGCAAATTCATTTTACACCACAAAGAGATTAGTATTGGTTAGGATGCATGTTAATGTGTCCCATTTGTTGCACAAAATAGATGGAATATAGGTGCTGTATGGAAAAGCGATGTAAATAATATACATGCACACGCCATGGCTTTAAGATCTATAAAAATATAATAAACAGTAGCAAACCTGATAGTTACTGTCCATGTAGACAGATGGTACAGTGCATGTGCACACATGCTGCTATATTATATGTGAGGCACAGAATTTCTACATCATTTCATATATTTTGAGCATAATTACATGGCTGGTACAAAAAATTTGGCACACAGACTGGTAAATGTGTGAATCCTAAGATAATATTTGTGGGCAACGTATAAAAGTAGTTCAGCCTGTAGAGGACACAGTCCTTAGTGAAATGTCTGAATGAAATAAAAAAATTTCTTCTAAAGTCAGTGTGGTAAATGTGAATATGAAACAACTCAAATCGCTCAAAAAATGTCATTTCCAGAAAGGTAATTACTTCATGATGTGAAAGACAATATCAGGCTAAATGGAATAGAGGGGCTGTTATCTATTCTTAAGAATACGATGTCACACGAGGGGGAGGCCAAGTCTTGGAATGACAGGATGTTCATGAAAACACATTTCCTTGCAATCAAAGGCAAAAACTGTCTTCCTGTTTCCTGACCTGTTATTTCGCCAGCAGCTAAATATATAATGGTGATTGTATTACAGACATTTGCCTGGCCTTTTCTTTTAATGCTACTCCTGGGCTCTTTGGCCTGATAACTCATCTTCCTCAGCCCTTTTCTAATGCGATTAAAAGCACATCTTTATTCAATAACGTTGACAATAGCCTGAACCGAGGCTTTGCCTGGCCTGCTAGGCCTCAACTATCCAGCTTTCATAAGATGATAATGTCAGGGCTGTCACTTGTAATTATTCTAGTACTCTATTCCTTTCGCCCTTCTACTTCCCATCCCCACAGAAGAATTCTTTTACCTTCTGGGAGATTTTTTGCTGTTCGGATGCTTAATAATGAAGACAGCATTTTAACTAGGTGACTGCACATAAAGTGTTAAATAAACAATGTATACCAGCGGCCTTCCAAGCTGTTTTACATATAGTACAACGTGTATAATGGCTGATGTAGTATTAATATCTGTGGTGGCAGTACTGATTTATATTCAAATTCTGTTGTGCATTTGGTTTCATACATAAGAAAAATGCTGCAATTTTAAGGCGTTTTTGTTCCTTTTATGATGGCAGAATGTAACATAGATAAGAGGAAAGTATAAAATGCACTACAAAATGTACATTTTTGAAGCAATTGCATTTTTGGCTTACTTTTGTGTTCTGTGTCTTTTTTTTTTAAACACAGCACACTTTCAAGGTTTCCTACTGTATCGGACATGAATAAAGTTTGAATAAAATACATGTCAGGAAAAACTCTAAATAAAACTAAATCCTATTGGCCAAATGCATGTAAAACAAAACTGCACTAAATTCATGACATTGTTCCATTCTGAACAAAAAATTCACCAATAGGTTGGTTCAGGCAAATAAATTGCTCTAACGCAGGCTGCAATTTCTCTTCACATACTCGATAGTGGAAAGTGTTTGAAAATACTGCAGCCAGGACCGCGTGGTGTCTGTCTCCTACATTCACATGTACTTTGGAACCGATTCTTTTCTCTTAATTTAAAACCCCTCCTACCATAGATGTACATCCACAGAACATCCATTTGCTATGGAGAAACTATTATTTTTTAGAGGTCTGTGTTACATATCAATACTATCTCTGACAATGTAGAATAGGTATCTGAAATAACTGAATCTATAAGAAGAATTTCAAGTAATTTAATACCCACAATAAGATCACAATATCAATATATTCACGTCACTTCAATGTGTCCCAGCCATTCTTACCTGTCACAGTGGTTGCATTTAAATGGCTTTGCCCCTGTGTGTTTCCTGTAGTGCCGTGTAAGTTCATCACTCCGAGCAAAACGCCAGTCACACCCTTCCCAGGAGCACTTATATGGCTTTTCACCTAAAAGACATATCACATTTAAGTAGTAAAGAAAGCAACTTGCCAATCCATGTTTCCGTAACAGTAATTTTCACATATAAATAGTAACTAAAATACATGATAGTTCCCAAAAAGCATCACTGTCATGAGTGTGTAAAGAATTCCCCAAGACTTTAGTACAGTTTATACTATGTAGGGTAAAAAATCAATAAATTCTGCACATTAATCAGCGGTTATGTTTCATTCACTCCCATGAAGTTGAAATGCTTATTATATTGCTTGAAGCCTTATGTAGGGTCACCTTTGGATGGTTATTAATTTCTAATGGTAGATTAACATGATTAACCAGCCTGAGAAAAAGTTGTGTTACCATGGGGAAAAGGGCCTATTATTGGCTTTTATTGGAGGTGCTCAGTTTTGGTGTTGTGCACATCTACTCTCTGAATACCACTTATATCTTATGTCTGACAAGAGAAAACATTTCATGGTGTTTTTATCAAGTGTTTATAGGACTCCAATGTGCTGGAAATCCATGTATATAATTAGACATCTATGGGTGAACAAGTACTAATAGGCTTTCAGTGCACCACTGCTGTAACAAGCCAAATGGAATTTTTGCCAGCATCAAGAATACATCATTAGACAGTGAAAGCTGATCCACTCTGGATGTAGCAAAGTCCTCAATAAGAACATTTTTAATTGTCAGTGTTTCCTGAAGTTGTACTAGGTCTATAATCCTTTTTTTGGTAATTAGCTTCTTTTTGAAGCTGAAGTAAAGGTTTTCCAGTTAACACCTCCCAGTTCATAATAAGAGAGAATGTTATAAAAAAAAAAAATCTGAGTTTTTAACGGTAAATTTTTACAAGCATCTCACTAGCTTCACACATTTGCAGTGACTTCTGGAAAAACATACTAAAAATTGAAAAAGTAAGACCTAAGGTAACTTTAGATGATTTAGCATGTTCAACACTATTATCTTCTTATTAGCAATTCTTAGTTTCAAACTTCTACCAGGTTATCCCAATTTATGAATAAATGGTTACTTTTCCCTCAAAGAGAAGAACAAGACTGAGACAAGCAAGTATGTGACCAACCACTGTGGAGGGAAAAACAACATCAGCATTTCATTTGACTGAAAGAGAACCTGTGTTTTGGATTTCCCCAATATACTACTAGTCCCCTTGGGTAGGGTATGAAATGTCTTTTCTAGAATTCCATATTTTACGTGAAATCTCACTTGTTTACATATAAAAAATCTGTTGTCTCATATACTCATTGTCATCTATCATCTCATACTCATCAATGGTTGTCTATTTCGCTATATTACACTATCCTATACTATTTTGCTACCACTTTGGGACAAATTGCAATAATAAATTATCTACAATGCCAAACATATGAATGTACAGCCAATAAATGGGATAGGATGTAACCTCCTAGAATAAGTAGCAGCCAGTGGCATAAATTGAAGCTGTCCGGCCCCTCAGTGCAAAATGTTTGCCAGGTTCCCAATTATAAGGTATTGTTTATAGTGCTAGCCTTCTCAAACAGAAAAGGTACACCATATGGGCCCGCCTTGGCCTGGTAGCGACAGCACCCTCTGTACCCTGCACCATGGTAGCAGCAAAAAAACATGGTATTTAGTTAACTTTTAATAAAACTGTCCAGTCTTCCAGATAATGGCTTACAAAATAGACAGCCAATTGGACATTGATTTTTTTCTCCTAGGTAGATTTCAATTGTAAGCATTAGGAGTGGACATGGCAGTTAATTTCTTGGTCGTGGATAGGACCACCTACTTGTAATCCTCTTAGCAGCTTTAGAGACTTGGACACTATTCTACAAGGGCCTTGAGTGACAAATGTGTGACAAACATGTGCATCCATTTTCACAGCTGGCCATTCTGTTGACCAGGTTGACCATTTTGCTACTTTTGGACCCTTTAACCATAGCAATTGTCAGCCATTGTTTTAAGACAATACCTTCCGTTTATAGCTACTTGAGTTGAATTGTATTTCTTGGTGGCAGCTGCAAAGTGCCTCCATAAATACAAGACAAAAAAGTTGAACCCACGGGACTGAATTTATTTTATGTCATCAAAAATATACAAAATTTAGATTTGATGTAATATTTTTAGAAAAAATCTTTAGTTCATAGTTCTCCTTTAGTATGAAATTTGACATATTAAAGGCAACATTAATAGAAAAGACTTTCTGAGTCCAAATTTAGCCGGCTAGTCATCAGACAACAAACATAGTAATTGTAAAAGAATGCTTATAAACTGCTTGTTGTATCTGAGATGCCGTAAAAGGAATTATTCTGCTAAGCCATGGGTAGTCATCATCAAGAAGAATACTTGGGATCTGATAAATTCTTCTTATTGTTATCCACCATTTATAAAGCAGCATCTGTCTTTTGGTAGACAGTGAGTCATTGCCCAGCCTGGGGCTGGAGTAGAAAGGTTAAGATTCAATCCTTCCAGTATTACTTAAAGCTAAATGTGGAGGTGACCTATTAAACCCAGTCAAATGGGATTTTCAACCCTCAGAAGATTATTGGGTTTTTTGCCTATCAAGGTTGCTCACATGAACTCTGGATTTTTTTTTTAAGGATTGGCACTTAAGGTGATTCTATGCACTCAGTTCATAAATAAATAAATAAACACAGCTTATCAAGCAAAATGTTGCATGAGCGCCAGCGTATGATAAATGCCCCCCTATATATGCATCCATTTAATTGAAACACTTAATATGTAAGGTATACATGAGTCTCATATAATGTAATCAATATATATTTGAAAGTAATGCTACCTAAAGGCCTTGTGCTTTTAAAGCATACTTGACATTTTCTTTCCTATTTTTTGTCCTTTATGCTTTAAAAGAGGTAACAGCTTTTTAATAAGACAGCTGATGGAGATAGACCTTGACTGTGAAAGAGGTTTCAAGTGGTAAAGATGGGGGATTCTATTCCAGTGTTCCCAATAGGCAACAATTTGACATCCACGAGAGGACTTCCAAACAATGCGCATCATCATTTTTCATTTCTATGAAGTCATGCTATAAGACAGTGCAGTCAAGTATGGGAAGTTAGAAAAATGACATGTTATATGAGCGAGCTTTCAATTCCCCTAGAAGAGTATCACCTTGAAAATAAAAGGAAATATATAATTGGAAAAAATAGTTTCAAAGGTTATGTTTATATAAGATAACAAAAAGTGTCTAAAATGATATCCCTACTATTACAGATCTGGCTTCTAAAAAACCCAGCCACTGCAAATTATGTCCAGCAACATTTAGCTGCATGTATATACATTGATTATGTCCACGTAAATGGGCTTTTCCATAACATAAGGCCAGGCGGGAGCCAATTTTTTTTCTTTTGTCTGGGGGTAGTCCTGAGGAGGAGACCTCTTCATCTGTAATGTTTATAGACTCTAGTTTTCTACAGTGTAAAAAAGTGGGGCTTCTGGTGAGTATCAGCAATCCATCTATTATATGAATGGACAGTTATCTGTCATCCAACACAACCAGGACATATGAACTGTAAACCCCTTCTTAGCCATGAACACTACAAGCTACACATAATCTGGTAAAGATAATGGTGACATAGATGGCCACAGAGTTATTTGCATTGTTTCCTTAAGAAATCAGGATAAAAATGGAAATTTACAGTATGCACATGACTTGTGTAGTGGCAGTGTGTGGAGTATGTACTGATCTCAAGGAAACTGTATCCACAAAACTTTGAAATGTCTTGAGCAACGGCCATGTCTTCAGTCAGTGCGTGCCTGGCAGAGCAAGACATGGTGATTGCTGTTTTAATCCAGCTAGTGTTAAGGGATTCACAAACGTTAAGACTGGAAGTGAATTAGTATGGTCCTTTCTTCATCAGAAGGATTAATTTCATATCCCAAAGATGCTCATTAAGTTTTCAGATTAGTCTAAAGGGCAACTTATGAGGGAGAATAGATACTAGATTTTTACTATAGTATAAAAGGCACTGCTTCTGTAAATGTGTAGTTGGAAAGACTGCAACAAATGGTTGCAATAAATTTGCTCTAAATAAACTTGTTGGGTACTTCTACTACTTTTGGGGTAGTTACAAGTGGCTGCTGGTAAAACTGGGATTTCACAGCAACTTAAAAGCAATGTGATGTCACTGCAAAGCATTAGCCAACTTCATGTGTGGTGCTCATAGCTTTTTCATGTTTATTATAATTTGTTACTGTTGACTTTATGTCTTCTCTTCATTATATTTCATACACGGTTTATGACTGTGATGCGGGGCTGTTTCTGAATTTACACAAAAATATATAGAAATTGTCTTGTTGTCGATAACAACCAATCACAATCTAATAACTATCTCTCCAGTGCAGCAATGGGAATAAAAAGTAAATTCTCCTTGCTTTTTGGGGCACAGGAGATAAGGGGACTCTATATAGTGGAGAAATCTATATAGTGGTAGGACAAGGGTTCTACTCTACCATCTCCCAAGCATTATTGTAAGCTGCAAGAATTTTATAGAGAAATGTACTATTTTCTCAAAAAATCTTTATTATTTCTGTCCATTATTTCCATTTTAATCGATATGCTAGTGAAGTTGTTGGTTCAACACTGTCATACCTTCAGCACCCAGGCCACTGCTATTCCTGCCTGGATTACTTTCCTCTCTTTCAGATAAGCAGTAGGTATGCCTTGAGAGTATGGGGTAACACTAGAATGAGGAGTAAGTGGGAATACCAATTCCTCATTAACACATGGATAAAACTGGGAATTGTTTAAAAATGACATGTTGGATTTCACAGGGCATTTCTCTACAACATGCTTCCAGCGGGCTCTAATACTTGGTGAAAGTGGTATGCTCCTTTTAAGGATGCTGATACAGTTTAAAACTATGGCAGAGCAGGAAACAATAGACTCACCAGGGCACATTTACTTACCCGGCGATTCACTAAGGTAGTGCGCCCGATGTCCACCAGGTGTCGCTGCTGCTCTGAAGTCCAATGGAGTTCACCGGAGTTCACTATCCAATCCTGTGTGCAGGTAAGCGCGTGTCAAGCGACACATTTTTTAAATAAAAATACAGCGGTTTTTCCGAATCTGTCGGATTTTTCCGATGGCAACACCCCCCTATTTCCGTTGCATGCATGCCGGCACCGATGCGCCACATTCCAATCGCGTGCGCCAAAAATCCGGGGCAATTCAGGGAAAGACGGCGCAAATCGGAAATATTCGGGAAACTTGACGAAAAAGAGCAATTTGAGCCCTTAGTAAATGACCCCCACTGGCTTACATTAGCAGACACCAACACTCTATAGTGTTTTTGGCCCATGAAATGCCAAATTACTAGAAATGTTGCTGCTCTGTTCACTTCAGAAATGACTTTAAAAACTGAAACATTATGGCAAACTTAACCAGTAGCATAAATAGGGTAGCACATTAAGCTAGTAATTCATTGGCTTTTTTTTTAATGGAGAGGAGGTAAGTATAGATATAAAAGCATGTTACGGTTATTTCATTCTCTGTTACCAAACCAGGAGGCTGGAAGCATCATATGGGGAAAAGCAGATGTAAATTGTTAATCCACTTTGCATGATCATATTATGTAATGTAGAAAATATGGAACCTATCCTTTTGGATGTGTCATCTTTAATGTGCATTAGTCGTCTTTTTACAAAAATGGATTTTTTTCTATTGCAATGCATCATAGGCTCAGTTTTCTCCTGGGTCATTTAAGATGTCAGATTTTGATAGGCATCCTATAGGCTTTTTCAGTTCCGGAAGAAAGGAAACAATGTAAAGTATATATATAGATGGCCTTCCATTTATAGAAGATGCATCTTTCAGCATACTCTTACAATAAGAATGTTTAGTATTTTCTACCAGACACTAAAGTAAAGTGAAGAGCTTCTAGATGTATTAAGTCTAAACAGAATAAACTATAGCTGTAGATTAAGCAAGATTGCAAGATTTTTTTACTTTTTCAAACAAATAAAAAGCAAAGGCTGCTTATCTACCATTTTAAGTTATTTAACTTAAATGTAATTGTCAATGTATTCATTAATTTGTAGGTAGAATAACAGAAGAATGGAAAAACACAGAATTTTAAGAATGGATTTTCCAGAAATGTTACTTTATGAAAAATAGAGATATACATTACTACAAGCAGATGTGACAAGAAGAACCTATTTCACTTGAATGACAGCTAATACATGTTAGAGCTCCTAATTAATATAAAATTTAGCCTAAGTTGTTTGCTAAGTACTTGCACTAGGGCACATCCCACTATATGAGCAAAGGAGGAGTGGAAATCGACAGCAGCCAGTGATTGGCTGCTGCTGATGTTCAGGGCGTTTCCCAAGAGATGTAACTGTCCTTATATTGATAGTTACATCAGTGGGAATGTATACTCAGCGGAGGCCTAGGATGGATCCTATAATATTGCATTGATCATCCCTCAGCTATTATGGCCTCCACTGAGCATATAGGTCACTTAGCAGAAGGTAGCAGAATGGACAGATGAAGTTTTAGATGTCTTTCCATCTTGTGTTTCCTTCAGGATGTGATGTATACTTTGCAGACAGAATCAAAAAGGATAAATCTACTTGCCAGTATATGTCTATGGATATTCCTGAAGGAAGTCTGACGTATATGTTGAACACATCAAAAACATGCGGTGTGAATGTACAAATGCGATTGAGACCTAAATCTATCATCTGGAGTGCCTATATCTCAGAAATGTCCATAATGTAATGCATTACCCACCTGGTGATTGCAATGGACAAATTGCAGTACCACATTTATCCTGTGATGGCACTGTATAGAAATATGTGAAATTCCCCAGCAGATTACAGTTGATCATTGGGGGTAGCAAAATTGAGACAGCCTCCAGAAATTTGTAAGGGAACTCTTAATATTAAGAGATTGTAAAAAACAGACCAGAGGAAGAGGTTTAAAGGACACCTTTCACTGGGATCCAGGATTGTAAACCAAGCACACTTACATACTTGGATCTGCTTTTTTTTAGATTCGTATGTTCCTGTTTTTGCAAAAAAAGACTTAAAAATCATGCAAATGAGCCTTAGGGGCCCTTAACTCCATAGATGTTGACTGAACCAGGAGCTCCCAGGTTCATTTGCATAATTTTGAAAGTCTTTTTTAGCCTTTGTAAAACAAGGGCATAAGAAGCTCCAAGAAGAGCAGGTCCTACCAGAGGGGGCACACACCAGCATGTGGTAAGTGTGCTTGGTTTTCAATACTAGATCCTGCTGGTAGATTTCCTTTAAGTTACAGATGCCAGAGGAAAATCATAGAAGATGTGACGCAACTTCACCAGTAGAAGCTGTATTTCCTGCTATGTAAAATAAGGTATGTTGTCTGTTAATTATCTAGAGATTAATTTATAATTAGATTGCCGCAAAGGGTGAATTAGTGCAGTACCGGTGTGTAGTCTGCAGATGTCATAGTTGCAGTTGGAGATTGCGTATCTAGTATTTTCACTTTTTACAAATACAGTAACTATACCATTAAATGTATAGATACAAACTGATAATATATTGAATATTTTCAAGGTTTAAAATCTTTAGATATTTGATGGTAATATTTTCGGGACACTCTCAACACAAGTTTAGTCTAATTAAAACAAAAAAAAAACAAGAGAAATCTAAGACAAATAGAACTGTAAATTCAAAACCAGTAAAAAGCTGAGGCAATCTTGCAATATTACACCTTATGTGAGGGATGCTGAAAACAGTGAGCTACAGCAGAGGAGGTGAGAATACTCTTCTCACTTGTCTTACAGATCCCGAAATACCTCATGTTACATAAACATGCTCACCAAGAGGAGAAAATTATATTTATCTGAGCAATGCTCACACCGGCAATGAAGAGAAAACACTACCTTATAACAGGTCAGCCTAAATCATGTTGTTTCAACATTTAGTATTATACAACAAAGCCTTTAAGGGAAGCTGTCATCAGGTATTTATCATCAAAACTAATGGCAGGTTCCCACAGAGATCTTCTTACTGTTTCCAATTCAGTTTTTATTATACAAATCCATAGCTTATATGTTTAGAAAATCAATTTAAAAAAAAGTAGCTGGCACCTTGACAGAAGACTCACCAACTCGCAAAGGGGCGTGCTTATTAGTGAATTAAAATATATGCGGTTCGGGCAGTTGCCCGGGGACCAAGCCTTCTAGGGGACCATGGCCACCCAAACTGTTATGCTCAGAAGTACCTTCATCCATGAAATCCCCATACATTTATTCCTGCTCCCAATACATATGTACACAAGAGCCATTTCTAAAGGTCCTTCAAAGGTCCTGAAACTACAGACTGAAAGCAAGCAGAAAGGACGCATCCCCCAAGAATCTGATTCTAAAACCATATGTACTGTAGACAGTGAATTTTGGACTTGTAGGGGCTATAATAATCATACAACCAAGGGACCATGGCAGTCTTAATCCGCCCCACACTTTTCTCTTCAGCTGATTCACTGTGTAGCTCAGCCAACATCTCCCTCAGCTCCCTCATGCCTCCCTTCCTTCATCTCCTTTATCTTCCCTTCCTCATGTTTTTTATTCAGCCGTGTGGCTCGGCTAATGTTTCCCTCAGCTCCCTCATTCCCCCCTTCCTCATTCCCTCTCGTATTGTAAACAAATCATTACTAAATGATAAAGTTCACAGTTGCTTATGTTTTCAAGGCTACAATTTACCAGCATCTCTGCATGTTCCGTGTCTTTGAAATCATGTCCCTAATATGTGGCCTGGGTCCCCAGTTCTTGAGACAGGTGGGACCCACATAAATCTGGTGTTTATAGCACATCTGGGATAGCATTATGCCTTTATGTTGCTTTTCCCGAAAAAAAAAGCCCAACTATATATAATACGCCATGTAACCAAAAGACAATCCTGCCCTGACACCTTTTACAGCTCATAAGCGCAGTAGGTTACCATGAAGAAGCAGAGTAATAAATGACTGCAGAATCAGACTATACAGAGGTTTGTCTGTATCCATGGTGCAGCTACCAAGTATATACCAAGTCTGCAAAAGAGCACTATACACTAAAAAAAACATACCAGTATTTACAAAATCAATTCACTTTTTATTTTAAGCTTATTTGAGCAAAAAAAACAACAAACTGTAGCATTTCTCTCCCTCCCTTCTGCTATCATCCTTGCCTGAATTGAAGAGTAGGGTGATAAATGTAGCCAGCGGTGCACTTTTTAAATGCTTTTCATTGCAGTACAATAGCGCAGCCAGTTAAATACAGACTAGAGAGAGACGCTGCTTGTTTACACTAAATAACTCTGCAAAAATACATCTTCTTACTACAATAAAATAGACATTTTAATGTCTGCCTCGCAGATGTACGGGGCACATATTGTTCACAGCTGACAGATTTTTGACAACAGCAAAAGTGTATAAATAAGAAATGCTAAGTCACATACATTGTTATGCTTTTATTTTGCATTACATGTTTTATTCTATAGGGGAAGGTCCAACAGATGCAATACTTGCGTTACCCTTCCCCTGCCGCTTCAGTGCTGACCTATCTCCTTATAGGGTACCTGTCAACAGAGACTGACCTAATAACCTCCTACCAGGACATTGTTAAGAAACAGCTTGACAACAGAAAATCTGTGAGATGTAAACCAGCTTTATGAAGTCACAGAGGTGAAGGATTTGGCATTGAGGTCCTCCTCACCCCCTTTTCTGTACTGACCCCCTGATCATCCCCCAGTATCATCACTAACTGACTCTCCAAGTCGGAAGTGTGGTGTATAGCACAGTAAACGGGGCATTCTGAAGCAGGGAGAGCTTGACTTCAGTGTTAATCTTTCAGCCTTCGTTACTTTTTACAACCAATTTACAAGGAATTTAAAAATTGATTTTCTGGATGATGGCTGGGATTGGTGTTCCCTGTGACGTTATCAGAGAGTGACAATTACAGTGATCCCAGGACTTGTAATTTCCGCAGATGTGTTACAATCTGCTGAAAAACCCCATTAACTGCTATACTGCAGTAGGGCAACATATGGTAGGATCAATCAGGATCCCTAGGGCAGTAATGGCAAACCATTTAGTAATGCCCAAACTATAACCAAAACCCACGTATTTTTTGGAAAGTGCCAATGCAACAATTTAAGCAGTAACTAATTACTCCCTGCTCTTTCATAGGTTTAAATTGTGTAGGCACCTGAGGACACCAATACAGTAGATAGAAGGAGAAGAAGTTTGGATTATCATTGAAGCTTCCTTCTGGGGTCCTGGGCTGCCTGGGACTGCAAGAGGCCTTGAGTCCTGTTTGACAAACTCTACCCTGGGGTGATAGCAAGGGTGCCCATTTAGAGGGCTCTGAGTGCCACCTCTGGCACCCGTGCCATAGGTTCGCCACCACTGCCCTAGGGTAAAAGTACTCTAGTTTAAAAGTTCAAATCACCCCCTTTTCTATAGTACTGATTCATTATCATAAATATGGATGCGTTATTGTGTGTACCAAAAGTCTCATACAATCAAAATATTAAAAAACTCTTATTTTTGGCGGTGAACCCTGTAAAATGGCGGGCAAATATCTGAAAAGCCACTTTTTTGTCATTTTGCATCTCATGAAAAACGATATATAAAAAGTGATAAAAGGAACGTACAGTCCGACAAATGGTATCAGTGTAAACATCATCAAGTTCTATAAAAAAAATGACACCTTACACAGCTGCAAACACCAAAGTATAAAAAAGTCACTTGTTTCAGAAAATGGCAATTAATATGGCAATCTGCAATTATGGCAAATTAAACTTAATTAAATATGGTATACCAATAATCCCAACTGAAAAAATAAAGAAGAGGTGTCATTTGGAGTGCACAGTGAAAGCACAAATGCTCACAAAAGAATCGTGCCAAGCACATGGATAATTAAATACCAGAACTAGAAAGTAAAATTTTGTTATGCAGAAAACAAGCACTGTAAAATTCGGTAAAAAAGTTATGCATTTTTAAAGAGTAACTGTAAAAGGTTATTTTCACAAATCAATAGCTCTTGGGATATAAAACAACTTTGCCTATTATCTTTGTAACCTATATGTAGCAGTTTATTTGCTTTCCCCCTCATCATCAGTAGTGATGTGTCGTTCGCCAACAAGCCGGCACGAAGAACCGGTTCTTGTTTGTGAACGACTTGAGCCGGATCACCTCAGTGAGCCGATGGCTCACTTAGCCCCGCCTCTAACTGGCTCACCATGCCTCCTTTAACGCGATGCAATCGCTATAAAAGTGGCGTGGTGTTGGGTGAATGACTGGCCTGCAGCTCCCTATTATATATTTAATAAGGAGCCGTTAAGAAGCCAGTAGAACCGACTCTTCTTAGAGAGAAGAGCCTAATGATCCACCTCACTAAGAAGAGCCGGAATTCCCATCACTACACCTCAGTGCTGCAATGGCTTCTTCCTCTACTGCTGCTGATAAGCCCTGGAGTCCGTAGATTTGTTTATCTAATCTGTTTTAAGGGAGGGGAGAAGCTGCTGCTCCTTGCTCACAGTGGAGGAGGTCATGTAATAATGTATGTAGTAGTGTTGGTTGTGTCCATGACAGTGCATACAAGACTCCTGCACGGAATAGTGAGGTACAAGATCTCCCTTGTTCCCTATGAGATCCTCCATCGAAGGCAGAACTTTCTCTGTCTCTCTACTCTCTTCATGCTGCTCCCTTCCCCCACCTTGTCATCGGCAGTATCAGCCCTGTGCAGATAAGTTATTAACCCTCAGTGTTCATAAGGCACAGGCTATAGACTTCATGTAACTAGTTTACTTATGATTTATTTCACTTATTACATGTCCCGTGCTCCTCCATGTGATGGAAACTGCCAGACTGTCACCATATACATCCTGTGTGTACAATGTGAAGTGTTCAGTGGATTTTCTTGTCGGAAACTAAATGGATTTAATGCTGAATTGCTTTGTGAGAGAACACAAGGCATCATGGGATCTGTGGGCAAGCTAACTGGCCTCAGCCTGAGGGCATAGACTGGCAGATAATAGTCTCTGCCCACTTCAACTCTGGTGAGAAACATTTTTGGCAATCACTTTCAGAACAGAAAATGCCATAACTTTGGAAAGAAAATGGTGAGCAGGACACAGTAGGCATTGTTATGGTAAATTTGGTAAAATCACTTTACAGTTACGCTTTAAAGAAGGGGAGCAAAAAATGAAAATGCAAAAATAAAATAGGGCATTGGCGAGAAGGGGTTAATGGTCACTCCCCACCTTGGTATGTGTCTAGCTGCAGTGTTGGACCCTGTGAGAAAGAGAATGAAGGATGACCAATGTTGGCAGAAGATTTTAAAGTTAAGTATAAATTATTTATTTAAATTAAACTGTTGTCAGCTATTTGTGAAGTAAGATTGAAAGGGGTTTAAAAAAAAGGATTGGAAAACTCTTTTAAGAAGACTCCTTTATTGTAAGCAGACAGGTTCTGCATTGATGTAATTAAACACAGCCCTATTCATCAAAAAAAGAGGTTCACAGTACCTGTCATGGATAGACCAGGTCTGTCAGGCTTCTTATTTGTAAAGGATGTTACATCATATGATAGTTAATGGATGAAGGTCCACAGAATAGGGATAAATATATGATTTTGGGGGGCTTGGCTGATGAAACCCCTACAATCGGCAGAAATTCTGGGTTTCGGCCATGTGGCATGTTAGTCCGGAAGTCAATGGAGCACAGGATCTTCTGGGTGGTTCGCAGAACGGTTGAAAGCAGCCATGTGGGACTTTCGATCCACAATTGTGCCAAATGCATTGTGCCAATTAATTTTAGTTTTACAATTGTTTTTTTTCTAGATATTTCTTTAGCTGACTAAGGCTATGTTCACATCCGCATTGCCAATTCTAGATTTCATCAAAAATCTCAGCATCATAGTCAACAAGATCTGTTTTTGTCCATTGTTTTAGAACATAGATATATACGGATAAGATATCAGTTTTGTGTTCTTATAATAAAACATAAAATAAACACAACAACAGAAAATAGCACACAGACACTGATGTAACAAGGTGACATAATTTTATGGACAGAGAATAGTTAGCCAATAGAACTTCTGAATAGGAGCATTAGGTGATATTAACTTGTGCCAGAACTGCCAGTGGAAAAAATGTCAAATCTCATTTATATCTGCAAACATTTTAAATGGAGAACTAAAACTGTGATTTGGATTTTTACATCTGCAAGTGTCAATTTATGTTGCAGAATGACTACAGATACCTTGCGTAAGTCAAGATCCCTGAGAAAATCCCATTAGTGGATTTTGCTGCCACTTATTCAAGAATCAGTAAAAAAAAATGTGAAGTACAGTCAAAGGTTATAATGGTCACATGTCTTAGCATATAATTGGGCATGTAAAATCCAGCAGCAGAGACCAGGCTACATAGGGGTTGAGTATAGTAGGTCTTTATTTTAGGTAAAGGCAGTAGCAAATATTCAACTTTGATTTCTGCACCAAAATCTGCAGAATTTAATGTGTACATGCAGTTGCAGATGTTCCTGTGGCTTTCTCTTGGTTTTGCCTTTGTAAACCTATCCTAAATTATGTTTTATGCAACAAACGTATAACAAATGAAAATCAAAACAAAGGGATATAAATAGTCATGTCTCTGATTGTATTTCTTTACAGTATTTAACCTATTCTTTGCTGTAGAATTTGGACTAAAGATAAAACTTCATTTATATGCGTTTCCAGTAAGAGAGAAAAACAAATAAAAACAACATCCATCCTTTAACAAAGTCACAAAGCTAATCCGGGAAGGACAGGCTTGTGATGTGCTCAGGGCAAGAAAGGATTTGTTTTTTTTTAGGCTGATTCAGGGGGCCGCAGGTGGCAGACATTGTGTAGAATTTACACTTGTGCTCCATTAATTGCTGACATATCCTTCTCACTCGCTCGCTCTCCCTCCCCCTCCTGCCTCCAGGGATAACAGCCGAGATGCAGGCTCAGACTGGTACCCGGCAGAAACACCACGCAGCCAGCCAGCCAATTAGCTGTCAGGATGTAGAGCGAGCAAAAGAAGAGATGCAGTAGTCTAGCAACAGAACAAACAGCTGAGTAGCAAGCCAGGGCCGGCACCCAGGATCTAACAGGCCGGCAAATTATCCGGCTGCATCTACCGCTGAAGGGGTTACTAAGCAACAGTCATCATGGCGCTCTCCCACCCCCATTCATTTTTACTCAGCCCCATCTCTTTCTGTAACACCTTTCTCTGGCTCTCTGTATAGCCCTAATTATAGATTATTCACCTCCTCTAGTTATTAATTGAGACTCTGGAGGGTAAAGGGAAAACCAAATGTAACATTTAACCCCATCTCTGTCATCTTACGGAAAATGTTCATGGAAAATAATGCACACAAATCAATTACATCCGGAGTGTGAGAAAACAGAACATGTGCAGATTCACATTCACATGCTAGCAGATGTCTGCACACAGATGTAGCAGGGCTGACTTTGTCATTTGTTGGAGCTGAATGTGCAGTCTGTGATTTTCTATAGTGTCTAAAGCTACATGTTTTACAGTGTGTATTTGCATAGTAACTATAGAATACATCACCAAATGTTTGAGTTCTGGAAGACTTGATATATGAATAAGATACTTGTCAGACAGCTAACTTCCCTATATACATGCACCACATACCTATATATTAATAGGAAAGCGGGAGAAAGCAACTGCCAGGACCTTATGATCCTGAAAACAAAAGGACTGGGCATTCAACAAGCCTGACACTTCTCTCCCCTACCTCTGCCGTCAAGGGGTAGTCGGGAGTCCTCCATGTCCCTCAGGTGGAGAACTAGTTTTACTAAAATTGAGCAAATCTATTCTATTTGTTGCTTCCTAGATCCTGGCACTGAATTGAATCCAAATCTTTTCAGAAGCTCAGGATGAATCTTTCAAAATGGAGGTTAGCTAATACTGTCATTCATCCCTGAACCTAGGAAGGAGCGATAATCGATGCAAAATGAAAACATCTGTAAAACAAAATTAACAAAAGGAGATAGAAGCTTTTTATGAAAAATCTGTGATTTAGAGGTCTTGAGGGGGTTATATACCCATTTCCAGGATAATATGAGCAAAATTGGTTTGGATAAATTCAATGCAGACCTGAGCCAAATCCTGGATAAAAATGGAGGTTCAACTTATTGAATCCTGGATGCTTTGCTCACCTCTATACATTTTTATAATTACCATTGCTCACATTGTCAGTGGTAGGGCCAACCATAAAAGACTAGAGTGACTACTGCATTTGCTGTAAACGCAGACCTTCATCTGTGGAGACCCCTTCCATACTGAAGCATTAAAGCAGATTTTATGTACTGTTAAATATATCTCTGGATATTATGAAGATTTTATGATTTTCAGAAGATAATCCTTACTAATTGGCTTAAACTGTCTGCTGAAAAAGCTACAGGAGAAGAGGAGAGAATCAATTCCTGGCTCATGTTCAATTTTCTAATGTATCTGCCGTCTAATCTTTCCATTTCTGTATTTTGTCAATGCCCTTCTGTGATCTGACCACTGTGTTGCTTGTTTGCCACTTTTTGTTCTGGTAATATGGATATGGCAAAATACCAATGATACGCAGGCATATTTCTACTGATCAACCAAAAAGAGAGACACCATTTACAATATTTTAGTAAAATATCTCTTATTGGAAGATGGCCTTGCCTTGAGTATGCAGTATGTACAGCTCCTTATATATCCTCTGCACACATACTTCTAGGATCGGAGCAAAATATATCAATCTTATTAAACCACGGTATGAAATTAGAAGTGTATAGAGTCTACAGATAGGAATGAATGTGAACTGATCAATTCACAATGCTGACTGGACTGGACTCCAGTCTTGCTGACTGATTGACAGCCGTACGTGTTAGTGACGGCTAATAATGCAAGATTTACTTTCTGGATTCTGTGGCAAAAGGTGCAGGTTAAAGATTATGTGAAGGAAAACTTTGTCTCCAAAATGTGCAGGCCTCAGTGTCTTTTTGCATTGCAAAAGGTGAAATCTGCCACAATGAGCATCCAGCTGATGATAAAATCTGTACATGAATACTAAGAGAAGAGAGCTGTGCTGCCCTGCTGTAGACAGGCATTGTTCAGTATACAGTACAGTATAAGATGAGGTCACCCACCTGTATGTGTTCTCTGGTGGGCCTTCAGATGTGAGCTCTTTGTGTAGACTTTTCTACAACCATTAAACTGGCACCTGTGAACCCTTTTCTTATTTTCAGGTGATGCGTCTCCTGCGTTCCCAGCCTGCTCACTGTCACTAAGGCCACATTTAGATGATATGGCAGAGGATTCTGCGGCCTTTCCAGAACTAACAGAAGCTTTTTTTGCTACCAGTTTTAATGTTACCGTTCCATCCAAAGCAGACAAAGACTGTGGCGTTTTTACCAGATGCCGGCTGAGTTCCGGAGAAGATGGCGGCGTTAGTGACGTCACTGCGTTAAGCTGTGCCTGATTTACAGATGTATAGCATTCTGTAGAGGAACTGGCAGGCTGTAGGCTGACACATGTTTCTGACAGCAGTTTGTCTTGTGAAAGTAACAGGTCCATACTGGGACGCTTCTCATACGCACTGATGTCCAATGGAATTACAATGGGATCCAGCTTACGGCCACATCCATCTGTACCTTGAGAAATGGAGCTGTTCAAGAAAGTGTCGAAATCTTCCCCAAATGTCTCTGACATCTTCTTTGGTTCGGTCTGCAAGTACCGTTCCAACTCCAGACAAGTCTATGAAGTGACAGAAGAATGAAATTAGCAATAGTATATTTGATAAAACATGTTACCAAACATTAAAACAATTGAGTTATATTGATAAGATTTGGAGGTGATCCTAGTGTGATCCTAATGTTGTCAGTACAGTCATGTATAAAACCAATACACATATAATATGACACTGAGTTTCTAATACCGTGCAGTACAGAGAGTGTCATCATTCAGCAATCCC
This sequence comes from Engystomops pustulosus, assembly GCF_040894005.1. Classification (NCBI taxonomy): domain Eukaryota; kingdom Metazoa; phylum Chordata; class Amphibia; order Anura; family Leptodactylidae; genus Engystomops; species Engystomops pustulosus. The sequence goes on along the minus strand of NC_092418.1, from coordinate 68,093,020 downwards.
TGATCATAGATATACAATAGGGGCTGATTTAATGGAAACCAGTTATTCTATCAGTATGTATTTGACTATGGGAAATAAAACTATTCAGTGCAGGGAGAACACCCAAACTCAAAGTTAATGTAGTCCTTAGTCAGATTTAAACCCAGAGCCCCAGTACTGTAAGGCACCAGACTGTCTATTGACCTTGTATAATCATAGGCAGCTTTCTGCGGCACTCCATTACGTGTCTCTGCTCCATGCTCAAGCTTTAGTGCCATGTTGTTGTACTCAGACCATCTGGCATTATTATGTTTCAAAAATATCATATATAACTACAGCGTTCTATATTTATTTCATATTGTCAAATTTATTCGGAAAGAGAGAGTGGCAGCTAAATAAAGCTGGAACATGGCATTTCTCTCCTTCCTTTCATTCCTTTATATTAACTATTGACATGTTAACTAAATAGTTCTTGAGAAAGTTCACTTGAATTACAACAATGTCTTTAAGGGTAGAATGTATCAAGAGTTCGGTAGAAGTAATCCATAAACTGTGACTAATTTTTCTTACTCAGAAGGGTTGTCGCAGAATCAAAAATGACTCTACCAACAGGATAGGTTTACAAGTCTACAGGTTATGGGTCTGATGGCCGGGATACCCAATGGTGGTGAATGGAGCACGCATGCGCAGTGCTGTTATAAATAAAGACAGTCCAGGACAGCACTTGGTTATCTATAACAATCACTCGAGTCATAGGAAGCATATAACCAGTAGAGGCACCAGCAGTAGTACCCTACATGTTAAGGCATCTACCTATGATATACTGTATATAACTGATTCTCAAACAAACCCTTTGTATGGATTCTCAAAAAAACCCTTTAAAGAGGACCTTTCCCCACTTCTCACATGTGGAGATGAACATACCATAATATAAGGACTGTATCACAGTTTTAGTGGAACATATCATCTTCTGCATCTCATCCATTGTAATCCTCTCCACTGTCAGAGAGGAGGTGCTTGAGTAGAGGAGGGGATGTGTCTAATGATACTGTAAGAGAAGATTATCATACGCATCATCCTCTGTTCCAGCACTTCCTCTCTGACAGTTGAGAGGATTATAATAGTCAGATACTGGAACTGATATCTAAGTAACTGTGGGAGCTAAAAAGAAAATGCTAAGTACCCTGTACCTCTAAGTACAAGTACCTCTGTAGCAGCCCCTATATTATGGTATGTTCATTGCCACTTCTGAGAAAAGTCTTATTTTAATGGAAACCACAAGGGATATCAACATCCTGCAGTCCAAAAAAGACTTGAAAAAATTATCCTTTTATGAGCCTGCCTTGGAAAATGTAATATTGCAGATCTGATAACAGCACCTAACAATTCATGTTATAATACCAAGTATTGACACAGATCCAGCTTGCCAGTGTTAGCAGTCTTCTGAATAGTAGAATACCCAACAAAACAGATCAATGTTGCATCACAAGGACCTACATGAAGTGGAATCCTCTGATCATAGCTGTTTTTTAAATAAAAATTTAAGCAGCATTTTTATATATAAAGCTAGTGATGTGTGAAATGTGTTCTAGGTTTGTAAGAACTTGTACAGTCTATGAGAAAAAAAGTAGTTTTGTCCTGGGTAACATTGCAAGTCCACTGGTAAATAAGTTTCTGAAGGTTTAGGATTCTGCTGTCATTCTCTCTTTAGCAGCGAGATGTAAAGGGCTTACAGCATCTGTTTGCTAGTGCACAATAAATGATAAAAAAAAATCACTGCCAAGCATTCCAGGAATATCTGAAAGGCTGCGATAACATTCATTCTGCTCCCATTTCTTTTTACTAGCCTGTAACAACTTCTCAGTGGAATTCAGGAAACAGCACCATGAATACCAATTTATCTAAAACACTTTCTAAATACGCAGCATAAAAAAACTACTTTACGCTACTTTCATTGACAAATGGAGCTGGATTAGGGGTTTGCATGAAGTTATACTGTGAGAAATTAACATGTTATTAACTTTGGGTAATGGTTAGCAGACTGACAATAACAGCTTTTATAAAACATAATGGATGCCTAGAGACAATGGGAAACATAGATATATTTCCTCTGAGTTTAAACGCTTTGGAAAATAAGCTATTTTGTGGTTATTAAAATGGTTGCCCAGGGCCAGTCTAATATGATGGAGATTTAGAGGCTGACATAGTGAGAGAGTTGAAATTTTAATGAATTGCTATGAGAAACCTATTCCATAATATTTCATGTAACTGAAATTCAGGCTGAAAAAAAGGTGTCAGGATAGATTATTCTGACACACATACCATTATGAAAGCACAACAAGAAGAAAAAAGCCTTTTTACAATAGCAAATCCAAGCATAAAGCACAGTCTGCCATTAACATTCTTCCTCGCTATTTTATTGATGTCTGAACCCTCTATTATTATGAATTGAACTTATTTTAGGAATAGGTTCAGCTACACAAATGGATTTTCTACAGCTATTGTAGTAAAGATAGTGGAACGCAAATATTGCACATTATCTTTTAGAGATGGGGATGACAAGGGGTGGGGTTTACACTGAGAAAATATATCCCAACATACGTTGTAAGGTTTTATATTAATTAGAATAAAAGGCATAATTCTATTTAATGGTTATGTGTACCTTGTCTTATGATTTCTTGTGGCCTTATGTGAGCAGAATATGACAGAAGGAGAGGAGATGATAAGTCTTAGGCTGCATTCACACTGCCGTATGGGGGATGTTTATACGGCCGACGTATATATGGCCTGTATACGTCTCCCATAGACGGCAATGGGCGCATGGCCATACCGATCCGTACCCCATGAAAAGATAAGACATGTCCTATCTTTTCTCTGCTTACGGCGGCATGTGCCATATTCCTCTATGGAGAAGGGTGGGGGTGCTCATCCCCTCCTCTTCTTCTCAGCGCAGCCATGTGCCCGTTGTACTACATATATTCAGCTGGGCGGGCATACTGCTGTGAGCTGGAGAGGAGGAGGTGACCGCACACACTCTATCTTTACCCTGTGTACGCCGCATATACATCCCCCTAGACAGCCGTGTGAATATACCCTTATATATAGTGAAAAAGAATAGAAAATCCAGGACAGGATTCCTAGGCAAGACATTAAAGGTCCTGCTTAATCCAAAATCCAGTGATTGACAGCATTCAGTGTACCCAGTCTGATAAAAAAAAATCTGTAAATCATCCGGAGTTGGCAGGTCAATGGACTTCCACTGTCTGTCTTAGGAGTACAGCCAGTATCACCTTCTATATTTTCACATACGTCTATCTGATCCAAATCGTATATACATATGCTCAGCTTCTGTTCCTTTTCTCAGATTTTTCCACCTGACGGATCTTATTTAAATGTTTTCAGCTATTTTCATGAATGACATTGAGGATTATTTGATGAATACTAAAATAATATCCTAAATAGCGTCAGAAGATGATTATAAATGTACAGGCATATGAAAGCAAATATAGAAATAGTGCAGACAGTTTGACCATGTGTCACGGGCACTAACAGTTTGTTGAAAAAGTACATGGATCTGGTTTAAAAATTCATTTTAGAAACACATCTACACATAAGCTCAATCCACATTGTTCCCCTGTAGGAGAATATGAAAAAGGAAAAAAATATATTATATTATTTTAATTTTTCACCTAACACAATTGGACCATACAAGTGTAGATAATAAATCCATTTTCCTTTTTATGGTCCATAATGGGATAACTTTCACTCTATGTTAAATAACATTGGCGATGAACAGTACATCACAAAATATTGTTCTTATCTGAAATGCCCCCTAAGTATGACACACAAGCTGAAAATTCATGTAAACCTCAAACAGCATATGTCATGTTCTAAAATATCTAACATTACAAAACGGCTCAACTGCAGCTGAGAAAAGACTCACAAATCCATATGTGAAACCTTTTAAGCAATAATTACTTGAGAGAGAACTTTACAACCTTGCAGAGTACTGAGCTGTCCAAGGTAGGAAAACCTAGCCTACAGCCAAGTCCTATGAGCGTGTAGACACCATGTAGGGTATGGTGAGACATCATACATTATCCAGCGTCTACAGCACATGTGCCCAGTAGCCGTCTATGTGGACAGCTTATGTGTAGAGAGAATATAATCATTGGAAAGCAGATCTACCTTTTTTCATTTTGCCTCTTTTGGCATGAATTGGGTGATATTCTTGGTTTTGCTGTGTAATGTGCAAGACGACAAGTTAAAGCTGAAAGTCAATGACATATTTTATATGCTTAGCATCAATGCTGGCTCTGTTGCGGGTATGTTGTCCCTTTAATGAATTTTTAGACTTATTGGTGCAAAGTAAAGCAAAGAAAATAATCCTAAAGCTGCAGATCACACAAGTGTCCTGTTGCACTGTATATAAATATGGCATGCTGACTTCGGTAATTTCTCTTTTTTCTTCTAATCCATTATGAATGGCTACTATTATGTTCATGGTGAACGTTTGCAGCAGATCAACAGTAACCTAAGTGCAATTAGAATGTGAATTGATGCTACTTGAGGATAACAGCAGGCTGTTAAGCTCCTGTGTTTAATGGTGTTTCCTGTAAGTGCTATTCATGTGATGATGCCTATTGCGTAGGAATATCAGCAACAATTATAAAATAACACTGGCTCGGATCTGGGATCCTGTCAATTAGGTCAGTGTTGACACTTGGAGCAAATACACACTGTTAATTATGACCATTGCACAAGAGCATTGAAAAGCCCCACAATCTGCAGATGCACAGGATTCACAAGACAGCGCATTGTTCTGGAGACAGGGCCAAATACTGAGCACAGCCACTCTGCATGAGAAATCAAGCTGCAGATTACTGGAAGAAGCACTCAGGAGACATCACCATCTAAAGTGCTTGTAATATAAAGCTATAAAATGCAGGTAGTGGTCAAGCTCTGTAAATCGCCTAGGAAATGAGACATCAACACAGACCTATATTTACAGCTATGTGCACTGTAAGTGACTATACTATCAATTAGTAACTGAGCACTATACTCACTCCTGCCCTTTATGCCTCATCCCCTACCCCATTAATTTTACTACAGAACAAGAGGTTATTCCTGAAGATGAAGAAACAAACACAAAGAAAGCTCTTTAGATTCTGGGATTTGATACACTGTATTCTTATAAAGGGATTTTCTGCATCCATGGACTGGATTTGTTTTTCAGGAGCATCTCAGAATTGATTGACATATGGGGAATTTGTCGACATGGTCCTACATACTACAGACCTACCATTATAGAGACTATTAAAAAATAGTAGTAATAAAAAAGAGTAATATCAATGATGATAAAACGTACAAAGTTTATTAGATACACTAAAAAATAGATCATTAAACAGACATGGGTGATTTCATAGCAAAAACATATACTGTAGGTGTCGGGCAGTGTTGCACATCGAAAGGCGTATAATGCATAGTTTAACAAGGTGCATAGTGCAGAGCCTAAAGTGCAAAAAATCACAATACATCATAAACAATAATACTGTGCACATACAATGATAGATAGTAGAGTATACCTGAAGTCAGATAGTAGTCAGCGCATTGGACGGACCGCGGCCCAGCATCTCCCCTTTGAGTCTCGTTTTTGAGCAATCTGGCTTTATGTTTTTAGGTGCCCTATTTTATTGTGGCATTTGCCCTTATATCTTTCCTTCATTATTGTTCCATTTTTCTAAATAGGATTTACTACCATTATAGAAATTAGAGTCATGTAGCATTTTTAACACATTGTAACACAATTTTACTCTTAAAGTCTAACATAATATAAACTGACTGTTCTCCAGCTGCCTAATATATCCGACAGCATAATTTATACAATTCATAATGAAATAATTTTCCTATGAACAACGTCACATCTACTTTTGATCATACTATACCAAAGATATACATCCAATCCACCCCAGGCACCAGCAATACCGTTTGCAATAGTAGTATGGATACCCACAAATATTATTTTATCATCTATAATTGTGTGATATAAAAATGATTGAGATGATAATCAATTCTACATATGGCATGCAGTCTGTCATACAGGGAAAAATGTATAACACAGATGGCTGAATCATGATATGCAAATGTCATTCTGTACATATACAGTATCCTCTATAAGGGTAAGAGAGGTCATAAAGGGCCAGATGTCTCCTTGACTCCATTGATCAATGAGACATCTGTTGGTCCTCAGTCCTTTCTCCTCTGTAAGAAAAGTGAACGATTGGTCATCTTCCATTGTCAGAAAATCTCTGCTTATTCAGATTACTGGAAGAACACAATATGTCGCGTGACTGTCTCCCATAAGACCATAAATGCAACAATTGAGGAGAACGCACTTAGAAATAGAAACAACCACAATAATCAGACCTATGCTACAGAATAAGAGATTTTGTGTGTCCTGACACAGGTTTCTTTTAAGAAGTCCGTCTCCCCAAGTCCCTTCCAGACTGGTCTGGTGCTCCAGCAACCTGTAATTATCCTCGGCTTCCCTAGACTCTTCCCACTGTCTTTGCACCTGTGCCAGTTCAAGGAGGCAGCTGGTAAAGCGTCCTGCAGTACTGCTGTCTGTACAGTGTCTGCTATAATACCCTTTGGTGGCAGCAGGGTGCACCTATTAGACAGTATAAATACTTAACAATATGTCCCAGATATTAGACCAACTGCAGAGTACAAGTAATGTTACAAAGAAGTGTATAAAATACACATAAACAACGTGGATAAAAAAGTATATATTTTACACATTAGTGAGAAAAATCAGATTTCATGAATTTTTAGATAATAATGAGGTATTAGGTATTAAAATATAAATTGTTCAATTATATATTGTGGCAGGGTAGCTGGTTGGATGTGGAAAAGCTGGGTATTTTGGCACTAATGAGGAGTAATTTGCATCCAGCTGGCAGGCCATGGCAAAGGCCTTTGGAGCTGTGGTGTTACCATGAGTTTTTGGGGTACCTGGCAGTAGGCCTGCACCAGGTGGCGTAGGGAACTTCAATGTATAGTTAGTGCCAGAGAGGTATATGCTTTATTATTGCTGTTTTGTTTATTTTCTATTACTGACGAATGAACCTGGCTGTGGTCAGTTGTACCCAAATCGCACAGTGTGGACAGTTAATTTACTGTTGTGTTGGGGAATTGTGCCCATCTACCCCCGGGAGACGACGATCCCTAGCCTAATCCCTTACAATACAATATATGTATAATCTTGCAATCTGGGGAATCCGTCGCTAAGCGTAGTGACTTGGCGCTCAGAGGCGGATATATTTGCTGCGGTGCTGATGCCGACTCAGCTCTGCATCAGAGCCGAACCAGCAGGACCCCAGAGCTGCCTGCCGGCAGTGCCTGAAAGATGGCGTCTCTGACGTCATCTTAAAGGCACAGTGTCAGTCTATGCATGTGCATAGGTTGACACTGCTAATACCCAGCAATACATCAGTATTGCAGAGTATTATCATTAACAAGCAAACAGATGATTGCTTCTTCATGTCCCATGCTGGAAATAGTAAAAAAGTTAAAAACAAATGTTTTTCAATAAAAAATAAAGCAATAAATCAATAAAAAATGCCCATAATCTCCATAACATATAAAGAGACATATAATGCAAAAAAACAGGCTAAATCATAGTATCACCGCGTCCATAACAATCTGTAGAATAAAATTAAATAATTATTGAACCTGGACGATGAACACAGCTAAAAAAACTTTTAAAAACTCGCCCAAAATTATGATTTTTACCTTTTGAATCCCACAAAAAAACATATGTACTGCAGAATAATACTGTTACAAAAAAAAAAATCAAGCCATTAACCAGCTCCATAGCCAAAAAAGTAAAAATGTTATGCTGCTTGGAAGGCGGAGATGCACAAATGATAGTTTTTACCCCACATAAGTGTTTTATTTGGCAAATTTAGTAAAATGTACGAAAAAATATTCAAGTCTGGTATCCCCATAATCGTATCGACCCATAGAATAAAGATAACATGATTATTAGGCTATACGGGGAACACCAAAAACAAAAAGTAAAAAATCCAATCCAGAATTGATGCTTTTCTACTCCTGCCCTCAAAAAGCTCCAAAATTTTCAACAATAGGGGATACCAACCACAAAATGGTAACACTGGAAGAATCATCTCATCCTGCAAAAAAATGCCATCACATAGCCCCAATAACGAAAAAGCGAAAATTTTATGGCCTATAAAATGGGACAACGAGAAAACTAAAATCCTGAGAGCTGCAGGGTGCTCCTTCCCTTCTGCTCATAGCTGTGCGCCCATATTACATGTGGGGTATAATGAAAGCCATGATAGTGTTTTATAGTAATGAGAAGACTTGTAACACACATGTCAGTCTATGCCAGCTAGACTGGCCAGGGCATGAGAGGACATAAAAGAGACATGTATGAAAAAAGCTTATTACAAGCTGATTGTAACACGAGTGCAATTCATTTCCAGATAAAAATTGGCACATAGATCTATGGCTCATGGTAGATGTCAGCAATAGTAACTTTGAAAGCATACATCAACAGACTATGATTCTTGGAGACTGTTCAAGGTTGTCGTATCTGTGGCATGACTACGGAGAAAGGTTTAACGTCCCTGTAGGATTTTCTTTCAATCATTACAAGTCATTTTAGCCTTGCTTTAAAAACAGGTTGTTTGGTCCTTAGGGCATTTCCATAAAATAATCTTTCCAAGGAAACAGTAACATTTCATACCTGCTATAAGAAAAGATTACCTGCTATAAGAAAAGATTAGGCACAGTGTGGAAAAAGGAAATTGGGTATTATAGAATTATAGAAATTTGGCAAAAGAGGCTTAGTTGAGGCCACTTTCAAGCTCAATATATTAAATGTTCTTAACCTTTTTGCCATCAAAATATTGTAAACATAAACCTATATAAACATGAATATATTAAACCAGAGAAAATAGGTCAGCTATTGCACAGAGATATTTGGAGGGGTTCAGCCGTAGCTAGTCTGCTTGCAGGGACACGGTCAGCTTGTATCACACAGAGAAAGGTTCTCCAGGGATGCTCTTCTCTCATTAATTATAATCAGCTAACCCTGCCTACTTCTCGGAAATGCACTGCCAAGGTAACACGTCTAACACATCAAGCTGCAGCCAGTCTACGGAGACTTCTTTCTAAGCCTTCTGTACCACTTCTGTTTATTTGTTCACTACTGATAGAACTGGAATCCCATGAAAATTGTAAAGATGTTTAATTCTTCCTGTAAAAAAGAGAAAGCAATCTTCTCAAATGTTCCACTATGGTTTTGGGACACCAGAGCACAGTGATGCTAATTTATGTAAAACAGCGGTTCTTCCTTTATGTGACTATGACACACTTGAGCTCCATACAACAAAAATGAGTGTTATAATAGAAGCTTTATTGACTGATCGATATCTTACAAAACTTGTCATCATGCTCAAAACTATCCCAAAGCATAATTCCCTCATGACAAATTGAATGCTTTATGACCTCTCGTGAAGTTTGGAACTTTCTTCTAAATTGTGTGTTATTAAACAACTTTTTTTATTCTTTTAATAGAATATGCTCTTTTGAAGGTACCAATGCTCTCTGAGCTTCAGGCAACAAAGGTTCCCATACATCATCAATACCCTGTCGGCATACACTACTATTGGTAGCTTATCTCCCATGAGAAGAGGGTATAGCATAATGAAATTGATTTGTTTAGGGGAAGATGTCATACCCTTATCCACATAGTGGATAGTTGTGGAGTCCAATGCAAATTCTCATGTTGTTCTTATTTGTGTAGTAGTAATAAATATGGAAGGCACACTGACTTGTGTAGTAGCCTTACATAGGAGGATATGTACAGCACTCAATTCTTCATGCTTTAATTGGTTATTTCACAACATTACTAGATATTATTTACTGCTTTGGTAATAAATATAAAGTATATCCATTCAGATTTCCAATCATCAGACTTTTACGGCCTTTACTAATTATAGTTTATTGAGTCCTTAGTTTGTGGAATACAATGACACCCTGGTATAGACCTGTCACCCGTTAACAATCAGGCTGATCATGTCGTGTTTTTTTTACTTTTTCATTGTAAGATTTAAGAGGTTTTACTTTTCAATCAATGCAGCTGAATAACAGCATCTTTTTTGCAACATGGGTTGTATTTTTATTGAAATGGTTTTAACGTACATATAATCCATTAAGAAGCTTTGATTGTATGGGTCGGAATAAATGTGGTGTTATCAACACTGTTAATTTCCGTTTTGCAGTGTAGTACTTATGTTCAGTAAAACATATTTGATGGAAAAAAAATGTTTGTGTCAATACATTCCAAGAGTCATAGCTTTTTTATTTTTCCTGTGTCAAAGCTGTTGATGGGCTTATTTTTTATTTAAGCCTGCATTTCATATTGGCAGCCTTTTGGCAAATACCTTAGTTACTGTTGTTACTGTTAAAAGAGTAAAACTGTCAGCAATAAAGGTGGATCTGACCCCACTGGTTGCAGGGGGGCCCAGCTGTCTATAACAGTTTACCACTGCCCTGTATTGGGGCAACATTAAGTAATACCCATGAGATCATCGCAACAAATGTAGCGGTCACTAGCTGTCTCACTTATAATGGATATATTATCTATTATTGGTTGTTAAGAGTTTGTGCATGTAAAGAAAAAAATGTCTGTGCCACCTCACTCACTGGAGAAACATGTAATCTCTCACCCCTCCTTCATGCACACTCCTGCATTACAGCACGCCCTTGCAGCTCTGCTGATGGCGATGCGCACAGGGTGCATACCCATGCACAAAGAAAATGGTGCTTGCTAAAATTGGGATCAACAGAAGAGGACAGGTAATTATATTTCATCACACAAAACTGTGACAGGGCATTTAGAAACACGTTTAGTAACAATGGGAACATAGGAGGACACTTTTACTGTAAAGGTGGCCAAGCCTTTTAAGGTTTCCTCCACAATAGCAACGCTGGTGGCCGAAACTATTCTTCAGAGCACTCCCATGACAGGTCTTCTTCTTTCAGCAGAAGGTGTATAGATCTTTTCTCATGAGTGTGGTCAGATTGAACACATACTGTTGTCTCAAAAACTGATGGTCAGTAAGTCCAGATTACCATTACTAAGGAAAGCCAACTGATACAGCTTTATTCTGTCTATTCAACACTTGTTCATGCAGAAAAGTAAACTTACATTCACTAACAAGGGTCCCTATAGTTTACCCACAATGATGCTTTACTGTCAAAGCAAAGAAACTGAATGACCTCTAACCAGAAGTATTTAAGTCCATTGTAGTGCACAATGAGCAAAAGTTCAATAATTTTGGAATGGAGTCCTTGAACTGTCATCAAGAAAAAAGCCTACATTCTTGCTGTCACTCAAGCACACAAGAAATAACCCAATGTGGCATCATTAAATCCCCAATTACACATGAGGCAAAGGTCCACTAAAAGCTAGGTGCCTGGCCCTCTTGACCTCAACAAATCCAAGTAGAATGAAAGCGAGAGGCTGCCAAGAAAATGTTACACAAGCTTTCAACAAAATATGCTTTAAGATTTCCCCGAGCGTTGAAGCGTTCAGTTTTTCTATTGTGGATGATTTGTTCGCGTAATAAACTTTTCTTAGTGCTGTCGAAAGCCAGCGTTGGTTTCTGAAAAGGCTCTTTCATGGTATGAAAAGGTAGTGAATTGTGCCCTAGGGTCGTAACCAGAGCTGTGTAAACAGATGAAAGCGACAAATCGTATATATTACAAACATTTTGCTTAGAACAGCCATAAGTAGTGGAGCACAAACCGTTGCAGGCTAAGATAGAAAATCTAGTTACTGCAGCTTTGGAAGGTAGACATTACATAGAGCAAAGTACTTGTGCTATTACTGATGTAAATTAAGACATTTATTTAATGTTAAAACCCGATTGAAATGCTGTTTGCCAATTACCTCAATGATCTCTTTAGGAACAACGCCCGGGCATCATAAAAGGGGAAATATGCCTTACAGTTATTTCTTATTTCCTATAAGGCTAAAATAGCCTACTGTCATACACAATCCTTACTATTACATACAACAGAACATGTCAAATCTGCCAGGTTTTGTAAAATTCTGAGACGGTGCTTGCATTCACATGGCCTAAAGATAATACAGCTCATGCAACACTGTATTGGGGGGCATTTATTACCGGCTTGTATGCCAGTTTTCTGGCACCATGCCATGAATTGCGACTCCCATATTACAATTATAAGAGGAGATAACAGAGACATTTAAATATTGTTATAATCCCGAGATAAAAAAATATTACATTAAATACATTTTGCATGTATTTTGTTGGACACTTGGCAAAAACAACAGCAATGCAAAGAGTGTATCAAAACAAGCCAGAACAAGTCTGTTTTTAACTGCTGTAGTTTCTATTAATACAGGCATTATTTCTCATCCATGTTTTCATATCCTGGGATCCTATGCCACTGAGGTTTTTAGGGATCACTTGACTTGCTTCTTTCAGATCAGGAAAGCCTACCAGCCTGTATGGTATGATATCATGTTCACCTGGATTGATAAATATTGTATCAGAAGTGGTAGCACAGGGAAATGTAAAAATACTTTGTAAAATGTTAGCTCATAGATTAGCTTATTAGCTCTAGATTTTTGGCATTGGGGTAGAACAAAATTTTTAGTGAAAATATAAAACATGCTGCTTAATGTGGATGGAAAGTATAATTAGAGATGAGCGAATCACTAAAGATTGGATTATTAGAAGCTTAGTCATATTTTTCAAAAAATTTTGGGGCCTGAATTGGTTCGAAATGATGTTGCTCTATTTGTCCGAGAAATTGATATATAACCCTCTCTCTAGTCCTCTAAATCACAGATTTTGCCTATATAAAAAGGTCCTATTTCATTTTGTAAATTTTTAATGAATTTTTAAATTTCTCTCATCCATCCCCCTTCCCCTTTGCTCTGGCTACTGTGAACTGCTACATGATAAATCCATTTAAGAAATCCGAGTGTAAGTCACATCTTAACATAAAATGTTAATCTAGCACGTGTAAACATAGCCTAATGGCTCCCTGTATATATATATATATATATATATATATATATATATATTTTAAGGATTTAAGGATGTCCTTAATTGAATCAAACCTGGAATTTGTAACTTTTTTCTATCCAGAAAGTAAAACATAACAAAACATGGCATTTTTTTCTCCACCAAGCCTCTACTATTCATTGTTCATGTGAAACCCTCAGTCCTCAGAGCTCACTTCCGTGAGAATGTGCCTACTGGGATACAGACGAAGATACAATGAACTCACTGCGGATACACACGTGCATGGAGGAAGAGGATAGGCTTCCTGCTTACTTAAGATGGCTTTCCAAACATCTGCATGTTACTTCAATTTATACCAGAGAACAAGTGTAAAATATCGGACATTTCTTGGAAATGTTACAAATACAAGTCAGTAGGCACTCAAGTTATAATAAATAGTATTAACCTTTAATTACATAGCATCAACATAGCCATCGCTGAAAAGAAACCGGAAAACAGGAAGCCAAAAGAAACAGTATTTATTATTGTAGAACACTGACCACGCCGTATAAATCATTTCAGGATGTTTTCATGAATCCCAGGACAGTCATCAGTGAACTGCAGGGATCTTAAGGATCTCTTATGGGACAACTCATTCCTAACAGAAATTGAATGAGTAAACTGAAGAAAGGGAAATAACAAGGAAGCTGAATAGTAGGTGATCTAATCTTCTAAGGAAGCTGGTTATATACATTACGCTAGAGTTGGCTGAACCATTCAATTTCAGTCAGACATTCCCACCATCCACAGAACCCTCCTATATATCATGTGACAACCTTGATGGGTAGTAGGACTTCAGCATGGCACAGCGAGAAAAGAGTTTTCTTATTTCCTTCTCACTATTTACAATGCTTATTTGTACATGGAAAGACCAGATTAATCATTCCCAAATCAATGGCCATAGGTAATGTTTCTCCAAGTTATCAGAGCAAATGAAGGGAACTTACAGGCAAAAGGGATATGTAGCACACAGACCATGGTCCCTGCCGAATATTGAAGGTAACCATTAATGAACATAGGTATATAGTCAGGGAAACTGTAAAATGAAGCATGAAATCCTACAAAGAGTGCATAAAGTCTACTGGACATATATACACATGATATACTAGTCACATATAATAAATGAATTGTCCAACCAAAGACACTTGTCCACAGGTTATAGGATAAGTGGCACATCCCCGGGGGTTAACTGCAGGGTCCTCGAGTGATCAGGAGAAGGGGTGTTAATGAAGTGCAATTGTGCTGATATACAATAAGTCATTTCTCTGGTAAAATCCCAAAACTTTATTTCAATCTATTTAAAAAATGACATGCTTAGGTGGGCTATATCATATATGATAGAACCAGTGTTTTTTTCAGAGCTTTTATGTGACTACAGTGATAGTGATATAGTTTAACTCCATAGAAGTCAATAGAGCGCCAGTCATATATGTGTGTGAGTGCTTCATTCATAGGAAAATGTTTGGTCTCTTATGCTCTTAATCATTGGGTTTCACAGCAGTCAGACCCCATTGCTTTGTGAAACCTGTGTGCCATCCTGTATGTCTTTGGTGGGACAAGTTGGTGATTTGGTGGAACTCCGATCCATGGATCTACAGTGACCGCACATTTCAAACTGAGAGTCATGATATTCTTGTCATTTACATTGTTACTAATTTGGGGAATAACATTTTTAATTATTTTTCCATTTTTTTGTTTGTTGTGATTTTAATAACTACTATTCTGGCAAAGTATCTGTTCAAAGTGTTCCATGCGCAGAATAATTAGTTTAGAATTCTTAATTTTTCTAAAAACCTAATGCGATTTTTTTTCAACTTTGTTACAGCAAATTCCTAAGCCCATACCAATTCCATCCATAATGTTAGGGTATGAACCTGAAGTAGCGGAGTTGTCCTATTATGATCCTATGCAGGCAACAATGCCAGAACAATGAAAACTAATGACAAGTACTTTAGGCAACTCTGACACAGAGCACTTAAATAACCCTGTTCAAAGCTTACGATAAATACTGAACAAGTCATCTGACATAGATAATGACTAGAGATGAGCGAGCATACTCGTCCGAGTATACTGCTCGGTCGAGTATTAGCATACTCGGACCGGCTCGTTACTCGGACGAGTATTTCCCCTGCTCGCGATCGAGCATTAAATTAAGTGAAGAACAGTGAAGAACAGTGTTTTTATTGTTTAATAAAATATTCCAGATGTTTCCTGATGTTTTGCTTGTAAGAACACATTGAAATAACACTATTCTTCACTTTCCAGGTGTTCGCGCGTGTCTCCCTTTAAGTTCGGAGATATTCTGAACATCTGGAATGTGAAGAATATTGTTCTTTCAATGTGTTCTGCACTTAAATGGTCCTGTATTCACTGTTTTTAATGTTTTAATTCTATTCTTCACTTTGCAGATGTGCGCGCGTGTCTTCCGATAGGTTCGGAGATACGCACGCACATCTGCAAAGTGAAGAATAGAATTAAAACATTAAAAACAGTGAATACAGGACCATTTAAGTGCAGAACACATTGAAAGAACACTATTCTTTACATTCCAGATGTTCCGAACATCTCCGAACCTAGCGGGAGACACGCGCGCACACCTGGAAAGTGAAGAATAGTGTTATTTCAATGTGTTCTAACAAGCAAAACATCAGGATCAGGAAACATCTGGAATATTTAATTAAGCACTGTTCTTTTACTGTTCTGTTTTAGCAAAAAAAAATGCTCGGGTCTCCCATTGACTTCAATGGGGCTCGTTATTCGAGACAAGCACTGGAGCATCTGGAAAAGTTCGTATCGAATAACGAGCACCCGAGCATTTTAGTGCTCGTTCATGTCTAATAATGACATAATATTCATTAACAATGCAGCGTCGCAAATCAAGGTACACAGGCCCTCAGAAAAGCCTGTATACATTTCTCTATTATGTACTATTACACCTCCTGCAATGCCTGTTTATCTGCTATATATATAAAAAAAGAATCTTCAAAGGATGACTGATGTCCGTGTGTATGGGCTCTTAGATGTGAACATGCAGCAGATTTCTGATAGGCAGGAGTTCACAATGAACAAAGCGAACATCAAAAAGAAAGCAACAACTTTATACATTGTTGGTGTAATAACAACAGGGCTACTAATCCCTTGTTAGAAGATCTTAGACAAGTATGCAGGGCCGGCGCTATGGGTAGGCAAAGGTGGCAATTGCCCAGGGCCCCCAGGGAGAAAGGGGAGAATCTCTTCTTTCAAATGAATCTTGAATTTTGTTTCTAGGTGCTATGGATCCAGAGATATTCAGGTTTAAAGTGAGAATATCAGGTGCCATTTTTATATATAAATATCTCCGTTTTCCTACATTTTAGAAACACAAATTTAGATTCATATAAAAGAGGAGACTTTCTTCTTTCATAGGAAAAAAGAAGTGAGGTTCTATGAGTCACAGAACCAGAGATACAGCCCCCTGAAGTGTCTCCAGATTCTTAGCCATCAGGCTGCAGGGAGCATTTGCTGCACACAGGAGCTGCTGCACCTCACAGATCATGGAAATATTCACTTTATATGTTACTACATTTTGATAAGGGATAATATCAACTAATATTCATGTTTTTAACCCTTCTCTATGCAAATCTAAGAACACACTTTGGGCCACACGTATCAATCGTTTTTTTTCTGTTGTTTTTGCGCCTTTTCATTCAGGCGCACCGTTTTTGTGCCATTTTGCAACTAAATGCCAAACTAGCTGCGCAGCAAAAATAACCAGCTTTCCCTCATTTATCCTAGCAATCCAGATGTTTTGATGCGCCTAATGATATTTATCACTTGCGACTTTTCATTTAGGCGCAAAAACGGGCGCAAAAACACTCCAGCCCGAAGCTGGAAAGCACTGAGCCCCTTTGCAGAACAGCTCATTTCTAGCAGCAAAGCTCATCCAGACACTGCAGACACTAGAACAGATCATACAGACATGAGATACTCTGCAGACACTAGTACAGATAATACAGTCATTAGATACTCTGCAGACAGGAGCTACAGACTCTATTTACACTTCATCACCTTCTATTTACAAAACATTCTGCAGAATCCTGAGCTCAAAACAAGAGAGAAGAGAACGTTACAGAATGTTGCACATAGTACTGACAAGTGTCCCCCATGTAATTCTGCACAGTATCACCAGTGTTTCTGAGGGGGATACTGTGCAGAATTACAGGGGTGCAGCAGGAGACCAGCACTGGGGGATCCCCTCCAGGAGAAGCCCCTGCTGAGGAGGTCACTGGGTGCTGGGTGTCACACACCTGGGTGCTGCTGTGAGTGTTATCTTCATTCTGGGCTGTGGGAGAAGCAGAGAGGAGCTTGTAGCAGGATCACATGTAAGTGCCTGAATCTAACATTGTGCCTAAACTGCGCCAAAATTGTGCCTAAACTGTGTTAAAGTAAAGTGATTAATAAGAGGCAGAAAATTAACTTATCACAGATGGTTGTAGCTTGTGATAATTCTGGAAAACAGTGCGCCAGAACTACTACACTTAGGCGCACAAAAGTGATAAATGTGGCCCTTTCTCTCTTATTCCCTTTTATTTTGTGATAGTTATTTTTTGTTGGGAAAATTGACTGATACGATGAACATTCAATCCTCTTCGCCTAATGTGACTACACAGCGACCAGAACATGTCCATAAAGTTATATGTAACACCAAAAACACACACATGTCCTGGAATAAAGTTTTTATTTCCCATCATCCTCCATTATTTGCACCTATGTTATGACGTTCTCATTCTCATTCTTATGAAGCGCGGAGGGTTCTGTTATTGTGCAGCTAATACAATGGCGCACATCTAAAAGTGACTTTTATTATCTCATTAGAGAGGTTTATGGATATATAGTTATTTATTTGGGTTACCATTGTGTAAGGAGCAGACAATGATAGATCTGTGTGAATTTTCTGCAGTTCCCTTTGCTGCATATTTTGGGGAATATATTGGTGTGGGGTCTGTATGAGCTCCTCACATCTTACTGTTTTAGGAAAGTAGATTTTCTTTATATAAGTATCTGGATTTGTACATATTTTAGAGGAAATTTTGAATGTTAATTGCCAAATGCATCACCTGGTTGTCTGCTTTCAAAATTATAGGTTTTATGGCGCCTTTACTTTTTATTCTGTTTTATTGATATATTTTGCAGGTTGTGACTGTCTAAAAATGTCTAGCTGAAAAGCAGATATCTGGTTATTACAGTTTTAGTGATATTATGTGGATTTATATCACATAATATAGGGCACATATCAATAGGGCACATTTGTGAACTCTACAAATGTCCATGTTTGGATCAAATTTTTTGCCATCAAAGTCAAATTTTAAGTATTTTTAATAAAATGTTTCAATTTGAATCAAAATTGCATGAAGGTGCCTATGTCTATAAAGTCTTTGATGCAATTTTGAAAATGGGGCAAGTGTCTGCTTTCAGAAAATATCGGTCCCTCTCCCCAATGGGCCTCACAGTCTAATCAACCTACCAGTAATTTTTTGGAGTGTGGGAAGAAACCGGAGGACCCGGAGGAAACCCACGCAGACACAGAGAGAACATACAAAATCTTTGCAGATGTTGACTAGCGCTGCAAGGCTGTAGTGCTAATCACGGAGCCACCATGCTACCCATAAATCTCCCTATCATTTATCTATCTCCTATAAAATTCTCCCATATTACAGTTTGTTTTACCATACTAAAGGAGCCTCTTGCTGACTGTGACTGGTCATAAAATAGTTTTATTTTGGGGCCCCACTTTTAGTTTTGCCCAGGGCCCCACTTTGTCTAGAACCGGCCCTGCAAGTATGACAGGTTTCTTTCTGCAGTGAAAACAGTCAGTGAACACTTTAATCTCAGCGAAAGTTACATAAAATGTGCAGCTTAAGAAAAATACAAGATACAAGGCCGGCTGCATAATAAGATAGAGACTAATCTGCGACAGCCATCCCCTTTTATTGCACCATCTTAAAATATATTGAGGTGGTAAAAATAGTACACAGAGGCATCTATCGGTATCCTACCATGCTTCTAAAGGAAACGATCATTTATAACCATAGTACACGTTCCCAATTAGCCTAGTTTTGTGGGCCGTAATCTGTGATGGGATATTCCAAGCCGGCCTGGGTTCCCTGACAGCCATGTTTTATTACTTACCCTTTATATACATCATTAGACCCCCAACTGTGTCAGTGCAGAAGTTACTACTTATGTTTGGAGAGGTACCAACTCCATTGTGTTCACCTAACCATTATCTGAGCTCTGTCCTTGTCCTTAGAGGGTTTGACCATTATTGCCTGTACAGCATTGACAGATCATGAAAGTCCACTAACAATTATTTCTATGTGAGATCACTCTCCCCATAGAAGTAAATGGTGTGCTGGTCACACATGTTCCTCTGTGTTATATTTATATTCATTCCCCCAAAACCCTTTAGTTATATTTAATTAAGGTTAAACAAAAATATTATCAAAGTACCATATTTTTTGGACTATAAGGCGCACAAAAAATCCTTTGATTTTCTCAGAAATCAAAGGTGCGCCTTATAGTCCAGTGCGTCTTATATATGAACCATACTTACAGACAACAGCTGCCTTGAACTGTGCACAGGTCTGCCACCTGCTGGTCATTCATCCTTATAATCAGGTGCGCCTTATAATCAGGTGCGCCTTATATATGAACCTAGACGATTTAGCAGGCATTTATTGATGGTGCGCTTTATAATCCGGTGCGCCTTATAGTCCAAAAAATACTGTCATCTCTAAACTTTTTCCCATCTGCGTCAGAGATATCTTTCTTTAAGGTACTGGGATAAACCATATATCTGATATGGTTTTACTTCATTCATGGGTCATTTCTATTTAAAATGTTTTTACTTGATTTTTATGAAGCATAAAATCATAAAAATGTGAAAACTTTTTAATAAACAATCTTACATATTACAACACACTGATATGGGGTTTTATTAGGTCCTGTCAGCAGAACACCAATCTTAAACAGAATGTGTCCTTAGGAAAATGACTTACTTTTTAAACACATTTTTTTAAACAGATTTTCTTACATTTTTTATGAAATGTGTTTCATTAGTCATGTTTTAATAATAAAATACTATATCCTTCAATTCTTAAACTAATGATATGTGATCATTTTCTATGCACAAATAAACATCACAAATAAACCATCACAGTTTATCTTCACCTCTTATCTGCACAAAAGTATGCCTAGAAAACTCTCAGTTGACCTCAATAAGTTGGCTTTAAGACCAGGTTTATTTGTAGTATTTGTGGTTGGCCATTTATTATAGACTTTCCGCCAGAAAACTAGTGTTTTTTAAATTTTGCTGGGATATTTTTATTCATTTTCTTCTACCACTTCTTCTAAATTGTTAAACATACATGCCCAATCATTTACATTTTCCCTGTATGCATGATCTTCCTTTTGTTCTAAACCAGACCATATACTTGCAGATGGCTAGACCTTGACTCAGCCTCAACTTGTCATCTTCAGCCCTATCATAAAGTTGTATGATTTAGCAGTTATTATCATTGGATTAAAAATGCTGAAATGGCATCATAGGCTGCAGTGGTAGAGGAGTAATGTGCATTTCCCCACATCTCTCAGATGTCATGAGCTATTAAGCAGTCTTCCTGCAAACCTTTTTATGGCCCTAGTAAACAGCAGACATTTGGTGGCTACACTGACCTTTTGCTTGTTATTGATAACAGGAAACATTTTAGACAAACAAGAGTTATAACATGTAACACATATTCACAACATTTAATATAGCTTAATAGAAAGATTTTTACATTAAGAAAGTAAAATGATACAACATACAACAGCAGCTGGAACTGTTCTCATTCTGTACAACTATATTTTCCATCATTTATACATCATTAGTTTAATAAATGTAATACTAAATTCCCCACATATACAACACCCCCCAGAGCTTTCCCAGCAGCCAGGCCATGTCAAAACCACCGGCCCCGTTGAGTGTAATATATGTAATATGACGGCTGTTACTCCCAATGACAACAAAATATAATATAAAATAGCATTTTAGGTCTGTACATTCTTGAAATTGTTATCAACCTACAGTACAAACAGCATGATGTTGGTGACCTGCCAGTTAAGAGAATTCCTTTTTAATGTTCATATGGCGTCCAAGTGAACGAAGGGCTGGCCATATTTTTTGGTGTTCCAATTTTCTTTACTGAAAGTTACCCAGAATAATTGACAGCCATTGCAAAAAGAAAGAAACTAGTAGACTCATAGCCATGGTTTCGGCCCTGGCGCACTGAGAAGCTAATTGGCATAAATATACTTGTGTTATTAAGTGGATGTTGTGACACTTCTAATTTCCCCTATGGGGACAATAAAGTATATTCTATTCTATATAAAATGGCAATTTCTCTATCCTGCCAGACCAATAGGAGCCAGGAAAGGTATGTCTGGAAAGCTTACAAATTGCCCTACATAATGCCACTTGTAGACTCATAGGCAGATTTAAATGCCTTTTGCTTGTTTTTTAATCACTGGTTTCAAGATCTAGAATTTCTTTAAACCTGTAAGATTAGGAATAATCTTTGAGTCTGAGATCAAATGAGCATCTATAAAAGACATGAGTCATGAAATCATCTTAGTCTAAACGTGCAGTGAATATAAGCCAACCTGAAAGAAATGATCCTGTTGTGTTTAATACTACTATGTTTTAAAATCCTTCTGAGGCTGATGTAAACATTTTTTTTTTTACATTTATATATGCGTAACTACAACATTTTATGTAATATTTTGACTCCTGAACCAGCATTGCAAATGTGTTCTACATCACTTCTTAAAAAACAACGCTTGCCTCTTTATGTATGTCCAGCGCTAGGGTATTGTATATACAGGTAGTTCTAGTAAAGAAGTAGGCAGTGGTGGTTTGAGGTTCTAGAAGCTTCCAGTTCTAGTTAAGAATTAGGTACTAGTATATTCAGGTTCCAGTGACATATTATGTACTTATTGCTGTAGTAAGTACTTAACAGGCCGAGTGAAGAAACAGGCACTGATCATTTTAGTTCCCAATTCAGAATCGGTAGTTACAGTTTCCTGTGGTGAGGGTACTAGAGGTTCCAGTTCCACTTAAGTAAAAGGTAATGGCTGTTTCAGACTCAGTGACACGTGCATTCCAATACTTTTAGGATGGAAGAAAATACTGTATTAAAAATTCCAAGTACTACTACTAGAATATATGTAGTAGTGTTAGACTACAGTTAAGATGTTGCCATTGGTGGCTCTACGTCTCTCTTGCACTAGTTTTTTAAAATGTTTCCCATTTTTCCTCCAGAATATCAGGTCTTCTGATCAAATCTTTAGTTTTTTAATAAATCGACTATAGTAATAATCTTTTGTGCATATGCATATGATAATTTATATATTCCTGCGGTTTCCTCCCACACTCTAAACCATACTGGAAGCTTGATTAAATTTTGAACCCCATTGGGGACAGGGACTGATTTGGCAAGCACAGTGTAGCGCTGCGTAATCTGTGTGCACTATATATAAATAAAGGAATTGTATATATATATATATATATATATATATATATATCCAGATAATTAGCTAGTCAAGATAATTACAAACAACCCATTGAGTTAGATAAAGCAATCAGCCACATGTTAATCTGCATAATGATAGAAATGATTGGTTCTTACAGTTCACTGGTTCAGAAACTATACACAGAGATCCTAAGAGATTTTAACAAAAGGTCATATAAACTAAATGCTAATGCAAAATTCACACGGATGTTGAACCTGTCCAAGAGAGCATGTGTACTACATAGGAAGAGGGGAGAAAGCACCAGATCGAGACTCCTTGTTGTGGTGCATCTCTCTTGAGCATAAGAGGATTGTTGAAATGCAGAAATCTGATGTGTATCTTCTACAAAGGCTATGGAGAGTCAGAAAAGTACCATACACATTAGATGGGCGGCCAATCATTTTTTTCCAGACATTAGTCTGCTTTGTATAGTTAGTTATTTTTAAAAACAGTTCAAGAATTGCACAACAGTTCAGAAATATTCAGAGCGATGCGCTTTTGTGCTTATATTTATAAAAAATAAATTCTCTTCCTATCCTTACGATGTTAAAACACACAAGATTCCTGCTATATAAACATTGACCCCTTCCAATAAAGAAAACCCGCAGCCAGAAAATTCTTGAAATCCAATATCCCTCATCACATCAGATGCACAGAGTTTATACTTGTGAAATAGCGCATATACTATTTTATATTATTTTTATCTCATGTTAGTTTCAAGTGGCTATAAAAATCCCACACTGCTGTCATTTTTGTATTTTTTTTTTGCATATATCAGTATCCCAAATATTACAGTGCCGTAAGTCTTGTACAATCTGAAATAGTGGCACTGCCACTGGTGAAGGAAATAAAATCTGTAAAGGAACTTGCATTGTCCTAAATAACCTTTCACTGACTAGTGGAAGAGGGACGACTGCTATGAATCAGCAGCAGCAGAAATTCTGGTGGTTTTGCAAAGCCAACATATTTTTTGACACAGGGAAGAGATCAAGAATTAGGAGTCTATTAGCAATCCACCTGCATTTTGGCAGAGTCTTGGCAGGGTGCCACGCACAGCTGGAATATAGCTGCGTCTAAAGTAGGAAAATGTAAAAAATGTTTTGTTTGTGATATAAAAGGTTAAGTAGTACACAAGAATTTTTCACTGAAAGATGTGTCACCTGATATTTTTCTATGCTTCATTAACCATTTCTCTTCCAGGCAGAAAGGCTACAGTTACTTATAGATCAGCCATAGACTAACACGTAAAGGTCTTCATTTTGGCTAACACAAGATTGCATGCATTGCTATCAAGGTGAAATTGACTTGTCATGTTGGCATTAGCTATTAAGACAGGGGGGAGGGGTGAAGGAACTAAGCGACAGATGGATAGGATGCCAGGTGTCCGAATGGAGCAGCTTATGGTTAATTGGTAAGTAAGCAGCACAGTCAGTATCCTGAATCCCACTCCACTTTCTAGCAAATGATGCATGGCAGATAACCCTGAAATGGGCACATCTGCGCAAATTAAATGCACTCACATACCTGCTGAAATTAAGGGCAAATTCAGAGATGTAATTGTTGGCAGAAGCTAATCATGAAAGCAGAAAGCAGCAAAATATTGTGCATAACAAAACGAACTGGAACGCTTATTGTAGCCATCATAATGTCTGAAGATTGAAAATACAAAAAAAAATGTAAAAAAGCAAAAATGGTGAACATTTTAATGGATGTGCTCCAAAAGTACTTAACTGTCATGTATGGGTCATGAATGATCAGTGATTGTGAATTGTTGGTGCATTTGCCAGGTTTGGGATTAGATTATCGTGGGGTGAAGAAAAAAAAGCAGCAAATCAATTCTTTTGTTGTATTTGATGGAGCAATGATTCAGATGAAAAGAGTGACTCATCTCTTATGATACGTAGTGAGTAGTAGGACACACAATGAATACTAGACAGAATAGTGCAGCATGCTGTACATCAGTTTCTATCAGTAATAAATTGCATGGCGGATGCAAAGATGAATAAGTTCTGAAATTCTGCTAGGATAGAATAGGTTCAGTTTAAAGAATAATAAGCGAGGAGGTTATTTATCGCAATCGGCACCCCCCAACAATCTGTAATTAATCAAGCCTGATGATAAAAAGACTAGTGCAGGTTTCATTATAATGGACTAGCATTTCCAATTCAATACAAGGACCAGTGGCAGATTAAGTGTCCCATGGGCCCTGGGCTGATCACACGACTAGGACTCCCCAGTGTCTGTACCAACTTGTGCCCAGAGACCTAATACCCTCCATTCACAGCAGCATATACTGGCCCCTCATTAATTAAATGTCCACAGCAGCGCCCCCTTTACAGAAATGTTCACATCAGAGCTCCCCTTTACAAAAATGTCCACAGCGGAGCCCCCATTACAGAAATGTCCACAACAGAGCCCGCCTTTACAGAAACGTCCAGATCAGAGCCCCCTTTTAATGAAATGTCCACAGCAGAGCCCCTCTTTAATGAAATGCCCACTGCAGAGCCCGCCTTTAAAGAAATGTTCAGAGTAGAGCCTCCCTTTAATAAAATGGCCACTACAGAGCCCCCTTTTACAGAAATGTCCACAGTACAGCACCCTTTAATGAAATGGTCACTAAGCCCCTCTTTAATAATATGTGCATTGCAAAGCCCCCCTTTAATGAAATGTGCACTGTAGAGCCCTCCCCCATAAATGAAATTTCCTCAGCAGGACACCCCATAAATGAAATGTCTATGGCATGGCCTGTCCCTTTAGAGAAATGTACACATTTAGCCCCCGTGAGAAAAAAAAAAACGCTGTATTCAACTCCAGCTTCTTTCCCCCATTGCAAGTCTTCCCTTCTTCCTGCCCTAGTGGCAAGCACAAGACAATGATGTCACACAGCTGTGGGTGTCACATCATTGTGTGTGTGTGCGCGGGCTGGATGAGAAGACGGAGCCGGAGAGAAAGAGCCAGTGGTGCGTATAGAGGGGGTTTTTTTAACCTTATATAGGGCCCGGGTATAGGCAGGCGTGGGCCCCTGAGAAGCAGAAGACCCCAGGACCCCGTCCATACCTCCTATATGAAGATCCACCATTGACAATGGTCCACATTTATCAAAAACAGTGAAAACTGTACTATGTGCAAAGTGCATCAGATTCATGCATTGTGGAGCATATTCTTACATAAACCAAGCGCCCCCTGCACTGCTCTGGAAGTGTGAAGCATTTTTTTTTGGTGCACTTTGTTCATGCTGCAGAATTGTGGCGCAGACACAATTGTAGCGCAAGTCAGCTAGAACGAGGTGCACAGCCACGACAGAAGACTGGCGCAGACACTTTATAAAAACATGTGCAAGCAGTTTGCACGTTCTTTCTAGTGCAAAGTCAGACAAAAAAACTGCTGCAAAATCTTCATAGGACATCTACCACTAGATTACTGGTGGTAGAGTGTGCTAATTAGGCCGTAGGCACTCAGTCTGACCCAGCGCCGGGATCGGCGTGAAGAGGACTAAAGGTAAGTATGTTTAGGTTCCTTTTACTTAATATTAATGGTTGATTTCCTTTAAATACCTGGTGTCCTTCTTTATGCACCTTTCTTTGACTCTCACATGTGTGCACAGTCACCAGTAGTTAAATTTCACCCAACCCCCTTCACCCATGTCTAGGTCTGTTCATCCAGACAGGAGAGAGTCTCAATGTACTAAAGGACTTCAGGTATTTTTCATTTACAAAAAAGAAGATAGGAGGGTTGATTTTAATGCCTCAATTCAGCTTGAGCTTAAAACTTTTTGCCATTGTAATTATACCTTGAAATACTATGCATATTCAAAGCAGTTACATAGTATCATAGTTTATATGGTTGAAAAGACATCCAGTCCATCAAGTTCAACCAAGGAAAAGAAGGGATTGGATGAGGAAGGGATTTAGCGGATCAATTCTATATAACATAACCATCAATGTTATTTAGGTGTAAAAAGGCATCTAGACCCTTCTTGAAGCTCTCTGCTATTCCACAGATTGACAGTTCCCACAGTAAAGAAGCCCTGTTGCCTCCGGTGATTAAACCTTGATTTCTCCAAACGGAGACAGTGCCCCCTCGTCTTTTGATTTGATTTAACCCGGAACAACTTTCCATCATATTTTTGTATGGACTGTTCATATAATTATATGAATTAATCATGTCTCTTCTTAGTCGTCTCTTTTCCAGACTAAATAAATTTAGTTACTAATCTAATACCTCTTATCCTTACCCTCTCCAATTCCAGGGCATCCTTTTAATGCACTGATGCTCAGGACTGGACAGCATATTACAGATGAGGCCGAACCAATGCCTTGTACAGTGGTAATATTACATCCTTATCCCGAGAGTCCATACCACTTTTGGTACATGACAAGATGTTGCTGGCTTTAGAGGCAGCTGCTTGACATTGCATGCAGTTATTTAATCTATGATATCCAGTTAAATTAGAAACTATGGTAAAATGCACATAAGGCTATTTAGTATCAGAATTATTAATGTACTTTTATTAAACATCTCCTGAGACATTGCTCCATCATCTTTGCCGTATGACTCAATTTTAACTTTGCATTTATGCAAATCGAAGAAAAAATTCAAATGAGCATAGATAGAATCGCTTTCTGTATGGGTTATATATTAATGACAATGACATTAGTCTCTGTCTGAATAGTAAAGTCTGTTTCTCTATGCATAAACTTTGTCATATGGAGTTTACAGTTTATTTAATATAGTTTTGGTTATAAAGAATCAGTCAGACATATCCTGTTAAGTACATCACTATATTCCTCGTACTAGAGGTTTTCTGGGAAAAGTTTTTTTAGAGCTGTGAAATGTATCCTCTGTGGTTCTTTTAAGTTACTTGTGCACAATTGTGGCCCAAATAATTAGTGAAAACAGGGATGACAGCCTCCATTTTTATCAAGCTAATTAGCTTCAGTCTGACATTGTCTTTTCATAGATTCTCTTAAACTATAGTGTATGAGTGATCTATGAAAATCAGTTCTTACTAAGACATCAGTCCCTTCATCAATTATTATAATGGCCATGGAAAATAATTTATTAAAAGCATTGCATTTAACATAGTTATGTGCTGTCCCTTCTAATAAATGGACGACACGGGACAATTTTTCACTGTCCTATGCATCTGCCCTTACTAGTTCTGGGTGTGTCCTTACATTGTCCGATACAGAGCAATGAGTTCATGGACACATCTTTTGAACAGAGTAAATCCAAATGCCTATGAAAACAGACCCATACACAGACTGCCCCTCCTCATAACAAAGGGGAATCCTTGCATTACCGTATTTTTCGAACTATATTGTCTTTATGTCCGGTGCGCCTTATATATGAACCGTACTTACAGACAACAGCGGCCTTGAACTGTGCTTAGGTCTGCCACCTGCTGTTCCCTCATCCTTATAATCGGGTGCGCCTTATACTCCGGTGCACCTTATAGTCCGAAAAATACTGTATATCAAAATATGATTCAAGGACTTGCAGAAAGTCATTTAAGTCATCTGTAAATGCCATTTGTAAATATAGTAACTTTCCCCTCTGATGTCTATATCTTTAGTATATAGTCCACTCTGTGCTGGTGGGTGGAGACTGCTGCTACCCCCTCCCCTCCCACTTGAGCATCAATCTGTTATGTTCATCTTCTTACCAAGACAGTATTCTTCAGATATTTCAGAAAAAAATTGTGGACAATAAGAGGCATTGTGGTGAAAGATTTTTCTCTGATAAGATATATCACAAAGTTTCTTGTACTACTTATGTAGTTTATTGAACTGTTGCTCATGTCAATATCACTCTTTATATTGTATACGTAGTACATACAGCATATCTAACATGTACTCTACGGTTTCTTTTTATATTACATACTATGCTCTTATAATACATACATGCAGCAAAGCAGCCGTCTGAAGCGTGTACAGTGGGCAATGGTGGGCTGGCGTCTTTATACACTGGCTTCTGCATAACAAGGCATTAGCAGATAATCACCTTCCCATAACTCATTACACAAGCCCAGGGGCACATTGGATTGTTATAACAGAACTGCACATTTCCAGGCTGCCTTTGTGCAGCTTTGTAATGCAGTTTTATCAAAAATGGATTACAATTGATTAACAGTCTGTTAAAAATGCATAGTAAATTGCTATGCTAATGAAAGCAATTAGACTATTAAAACCATGAAAGGATATGCAAGTAACTGTACTAAAGGAGATGGGATTCTCTACATATGAGCTTCATATAAAAGGTACAGTCTATATAGCAATGGAAATTAAAGTGCAATTAAATGAGAACTGGATAATACGGGTGTTTGATTCATAGTCCACTTTAGCTTCAATTCAATAAGAGTCAGACTTTAAGAAAAGGTCTTGGGATCTTGATCTGGCAATTCAGTGGCAGGTTACATTTTCTTAGCAGTGAACCTTTACATTTAAGATTTATTGACCCCTGGTTTTATAACAGCTCAAGAACTTCTCAGAGGTCACTGCAAAAAATGTTTAACTCTATATAACAGTAAAAGGCCACACATAAATTATGGGGGGCTAAACTGGTAAGGGAAGATTACAGGATTAATGGGAAAACTATCCAGTTAAACTAAGCCTGATAAACAGCTAGGACTAGTGCTCAGCCCTGAAGTCTACTGCTTTCATTACCGTATTCTATCAAATGACATTACCATTTTTGGCCAGTTTTGGATAATTTGGTGCCTTATTTTATATGCTTGTGTATTTCACATCACTGGTAATTCAACATCATTCTGACACGTGGCTTTCACCATCAGTTTCTCACTTGCATTTATTTTCCTATTTATTATCCTGACACAGCCACTGATCCATGCTTGTACTCAGGAAGGTAATTGCACATAAATTAAAGCTTCTCTTTTGTGATTCCTCATGAAATTATACTGGAAATAGCTCATGTGCTATCCACAGTATGAACAACAGTGAGAAACAGCTGCATGGAGCTATATTCTAGAGCTGTGATGCGGCCATCCATCACTCTCCTCTCTCTCCTCCTGGCATCAGCAGGCATTAAGCAATTTTTACTGATGGTCCCACTCCTTATGGCATCCACTTGTGTAGTTTCTTCCTTCATAAACTATGCGGCAGTACAAAAAACAAGACATTGGAGGAGATGTATTAATATGTCGGTCTTTAGACCAGTGCAGAGTTCTCTGCTGCGCCAGATTAATCCCTGTGTATGATGGATGATTAATTTGGTGCAGAAAAAGACTACTCCCCCTTTTACAGGGAACACCTCCCTTTTTCAGAGGTGTCGGAAAACAGCCTAAAAATTGTCTAAAACCTTCCGTAAATGTGCCGCAGTGTATTTTGATGCAGATTGACAGATTGATGTGTCCCCAATTGTGCTAAAAAGGATCCAAAATTTTAGACAAAGATGGGCACTTTAAAATACAATGATGGTATGATGGTACCTTGAAAAGCTTCCTTCTTATCTCAAATATCCATAATGATCAGCATGCACAGCTATTCTTCACACTTCTTTCAATATTTCCAGACAACTATCAGTAGTTGGTGACCTCCCAACTCTTCCCCAAGATGTGACGTTAGAGGAATAAGGATAATGTTGCACATTTACATAAGAATGTGGGGAACTGCACTAAATGTTATCTGCCTGTGTACAATGCTCAGTGCGGCAGATTCATTAAGAACGTGCGCTAAAAATCATAAATATGGCACTTCCTGCACTGGCCCAACAGAGTCCACCAACTTTTTTGTGGTGCACCTTTAACACAGGGCATGCAACAGACTTTGATGTTAAATCAGGCACACGGTCCGACTGAGCACCGGAACGTCCCCTAATTTGTGTTGTTTGGTGCCTAGTGCAGCTGCACCACAAAGTGTTCTTAAATACCTGTTCAACCTGTTACACCTAGAAGAACATGCAAAGTCTGTCAGAAAACTGCTGCAAAGCTCTTAGTAAATGTGTCCCAAAGTATTCTTAATTTTATCATATACATTTCCTGGTCACCTCAGCTTACTCTTGTTTACCCAATAAATGCAAGTTTCGCCATCCTAGCTGTTCAGTAGTTTGACTGTCACATTCAGTTAGGTTCCTACAGCGATCACACGCGCTCTACGTCTGAGCTTGTACAATCTGGACAGACCGCACTTCTTGACGTACTGCGTTAAGGGGTTCTTTGGCCCCTCGCTGATTTCTGCTACTAATGATGACCTATGCAAAGGTCCTTACACTGTGTCCTGACACCAATTTATGGGTCCTCTAGGCACCAGAACCTATACACTGGACAGAACACAAAGGAACAGGCTTAGCCAACTGTGTAGCAGTAGCATTTTCACTACAAAAGGAAAGTGCTAAAATATAGATATTAAGATATTCATGAAATTTCCTTTCTTGGATTTATTATAAATTAATAAAAGATTTGCAGGATGTGTATGATACAAAATAATGCCTGCTAAATAGGATCATAGAGAGTATAGGGAATAAGTCACAACAGCATTAATATGGTTATCAGACATAGCTGCTCCATTCAATAGCAATTTCGTCTTGACTGATATGTGCAGCCAACTAAAAACTTGTTTGCACTGATTTTCCACTCCTAAGTAAATTAGCGGCGAGGTCACAGGGTCCTGTATTCATGCCTCAGGAATTATGCTGCCAAAGCTACTTGCAGACGATTCATGCAGGAACAATTGTATCGTTTTACCACATCAGATATACAGGACCTCAAACAGCTGACACATAAGGAAAGACAAAGAATAAAATAAATACAGCAGTAACGAAATTAAACAAAACCTACTGAAAAACCAAAAATGACTTTTTATAGCAAAGAAAACACTTAGGCTAAAAATTCTTAGGCTTTGTTAATTTACATGTCCATGTCTGAAACCCCATATGTATGACCAGTGAATTCCATTCATAAAAATTGAGTTTAAGATATTAGCCTTTAGACACAAATAAGAATCCAATATAAAGCGGAGAACTTGAAAATCTGCAGGAATCTGCAATGATCTGCAATTTGTGTTAGAAAATTGCTAAACTTTCATAATGTGGTTGCTATACAGTTGTCCAGGGACAACATTAAGTTGGTTAGCAAATATCAATTTCCAAAACTTACTAATATACATATATACTCGAGTATAAGCCTAGTTTTTCAGCACAAAAGTCAAAACTCACCTTTCCGACGTCACCCGTAGGTCCTCTTCTGTCTGAGAGGTCGGAAAGGTGAGTACAGTGTTTTTTCCTACTACAGGGGCTGGGCAGGCTGTATACTACAGGGGCTGGGCAGGCTGTATACTACAGGGGCTAGGCAGGCTGTATACTACAGGGGCTGGGCAGGCTGTATGCTACAGGGGCTGGGCAGGCTGTATGCTACAGGGGCTGGGCAGGCTGTATGCTACAGGGGCTGGGCAGGCTGTATACTACAGGGGCTGGGCAGGCTGTATACTACAGGGGCTGGGCAGGCTGTATGCTACAGGGGCTGGGCAGGCTGTATGCTACAGGGGCTGGGCAGGCTGTATGCTACAGGGGCTGGGCAGGCTGTATACTACAGGGGCTGGGCAGGCTGTATACTACAGGGGCTGGGCAGGCTGTATACCACAGGGGCTGGGCAGGCTGTATGTTACAGGGACTGGGCAGGCTGTATGTTACAGGGGCTGGGGAGGCTGTTTGCTACAGGGGCTGGGCAGGCTGTATGCTACAGGGGCTGGCAGACTATATACTGGGAGGCTGTGACCAATGCATTTTCCACCCTCGACTTATACTCGAGTCAATAGTTTTTTCCCAGTTTTTTTGTGTTGAAATTATGGGTCTCGGCTTATACTCGGGTCGGCTTATACTCGAGTATATACGGTAGTATAAATATGAATTGTTTTTGTCATAAAAGGCCTCTGGTGCAGATTTTGCATGTGTGCTACTGCTTACACACAGAGGGAGCTTCCTCCTTCTCTCTGCGCTTGTAGGGGAATGGCTGCCTTCAATGATGTAGAGACAGCAAAGCAGCTAATAAGCTAAGCTAAACAGTCACGATCAAGCACATCCTCAAATCCGAGTGGAGGAAGCTATTATTTACCCACGTCTGGGTGAAGCCAACATCTGACAGTAAAGATACCATTTAGCATATTGGGTAGTAAAAGTATAATAATTAGGCTCTCTACTGTCAGATGGGTGGCCCAGGGGTGAACAAGATGGTCTGGCATCACCTACTGACAGTAGAGATTGCTGATAATATTGATGTTTAGGAATGGTGGAAAGTAGAGAAATAATTCCAACTGTGCCACAATCAGTGCAACAATGCTTATTAAAGGATGTAAGTAGTGGAGGTTGGTGAAGATGGTGGTCCATATTTTGTAAAAGAACATTTTGTTTTGCTATATCCAGAGCTTTTTGGTGCTGCCTTACGGCTGCAGGCACATAGGGCTAAATCCATTTTACCGTAATTCCAGCGTGAGAAAAAAAAATGATGAAATAATCTATTTTCTGCCATGGTAGTTTGATAAGTCTTCAATGCAAAAGTTGAATTCTTTACTTGGATATGGATCTTGATCAACTTTAATAACCACATCTGACTGGTGGTAGCTAGTGTAGATTTGTGTTAGCTATAGAGAGCAGAAGAAGAGTGAAGAAATCAGGCAATACCTTTTTGAGGCTGAGTATATTTGATGGTGAGCTTTCGAGCATACTAGTTCTCTTCGTCAGACATGATCTTATGCATGAAACAGAAAATTCACAGCATTTCATACACACTAAATAGTGATCATCAAAGGATATTAAATTTATGACAGGACTGCAATAAACAGACTAAAAACCTGTGATGATCGCTGCCTAGTGTGCATTTTGAATTAAAGTCTCGTCTGCAGGTTCACTCTAGGCAAGTAGGCAAGTATTAGACTAAAAACAAATAAACAGTACAACCGATTTTATAGATGTACAAACCACAAACAAATATTTGTCATGTAATTGCACAGCACAGTTCAACACGTTTATTCCATTAATTGGCTAAACATAATTGTCCTTCTTGTATCTAATTATTATCTGTTCTGTAGTAACAAAATTAATCCATTGAGCTTAAATTACTGATTAAAAGAAATAACGGCAAACGAAAGCTCCTGACAGATGAAGAGTAACTAACCTGACAGCTATGAATGAGCGGCATTTTCATATTATGTTTTGTAAAAACAAGAGTAATGCCCAAGGTGGATATGTAGACAATTAATGCATAATTATTAGGTGTGAAAAATGTTCTCTAGAACTCCACCTCTTTTAAACAACCCGAAAGGGTCCCAGACAACCAAAGAGTTCCAGAAAGAGAGCAGCGTGAGTGAAAAAAAAACCTCATCTATCATCCTGGTGCCCTTTTAATAACCTCAGTATACTACCCAGGGGTCCAATCTACAGATGAGTAACATTAGTTCTTGTCCTACTTATACAGTGGGTGAAAGAAAGCTGTGTATTAAATCACCATAATCAGACAGGGTAAGCCTAGTTCTTTCACATATTGCCAAGATATTGTCTTGGCAAAAATAATCCTGTATTTTGCCATTACTAACCCCTAATCTTTCGTATGACAGTGATTGTATTATTACTGCTCTATATCCTTTCTGTAGACATGGTTTTATAATGTGTATAAAGTCCCAGTAGGAACATTAAAAGTGCAATAGCCAATGTGCTTTATAGACAGCAATTTTAAAGGATTCCTAAACCTAGAAATAATAACGAAAACAGATGACCTCACCTTGATTGTCAGGATAAAGTACAGTCCGCCCGTTTAAGAAACTGTGCTATAGGTTAATCACCTGCTGATCTACCATCTTTGACAGAAAACTGACAGACAGGGAGGAGCCTGTAAGAGGCGGGCTTAACAAACTATTTGACTGCAGACAAGGCAGAGCAGGTAAGTTCTTGCTCCTGCCAGTTGTCTTTTGACGGACACAGAATAGGAGAGGGTCACAGCCGAGCTTACAGTCTTTATAGATTTTTTAGTAATTGTATTAAAAGAGAAAACAGAACTAGAGGAAAGAAGTAGATTAATGCTGGACATGCTGAAATGTGGGATACAATATCAGTAACTGGGCCCAGTGACTAAATGCATTCTGCGCTGTCTGTACATTAAACAATTGAAAAGTTTCAAAATAAATATTGCATCATGTTCACAACGATTCTATTTACAGAAAGGTTTATAGATTCTCGCAGAGGCACGTCAAACCACATCCAACTTGATATTTTATTTGCTATAACGACCAGAACATATAGCTTGCAGTGATATTCTCTCATTACATGCTCCATTTGCATTATAGTGACTTCAGTGTATTGTTCCTCTCATCCCAAGTCTTATTTGCCCGGAGCTCTTTTATTTCAATGCATTATCATTCCCTTGCATTTTCAATGAGATACATACATTTATGCAGAAGTGAGCGTATATGATACAAAAATACTAATAGTCGGCTCTCCTAAGATGTTCTCAAGCTGTCACTTAGAAACCGATCTTCCTTCAAAATGTGAAGAGAAATGTGCATGGAGATGCTAGGATATAGTAGAATAAAATGCCTTCTGATGGATAAGTCAACCAATTCAGCAAGGTTTGCAGTTTCTAGAAAGCTATTAAAGGAAGGGTTTCTTCTTCCCATGCAGCAGTAATATATACACCGCACTGTAGAGACCTATATTATATCGTGTGAAAAGAATT
Source organism: Engystomops pustulosus (assembly GCF_040894005.1). Taxonomy (NCBI): domain Eukaryota; kingdom Metazoa; phylum Chordata; class Amphibia; order Anura; family Leptodactylidae; genus Engystomops; species Engystomops pustulosus. Next base: position 68,057,641 of record NC_092418.1, on the reverse strand, counting down.
TTACCCTAGTAAACCGGCAGAGGTCATGATAAAATTTTGGAAGGACAATGGAGCTGTCCAGTGAATACTGAACATTAACAGCCTGGTACAAAAGTGAGTTCCTGTGGAACAGTGGAATGATATTACATGTAAAAGGCTGCACATCCAGACTAGATGTAGACAAGAAATATAATACTTTATACAATGATCTATGTATATGTCAAGCATGAAGGGTCATCACACATAATCGATTAATATGCTCCATCTAAAGTTTTACTAAGCTGCTTCAATTTCACATCCATGATATCCATGAATTCATATATATTATCATATGTACAAGTCAAGGTGAAATGTATAACGGAATGTGTATACATAGCTCCTATTGTGATTTAATTCATGCTGACCTATTAATGCTGCGGTTAATAACTGAGGTTTATTTCCATTTCTTTGAAAGTTTGTATCAGTCTTCTAAAGGAAATAGGTTGTTCCACAAATTACAAATGGAGCACTCAAGAACCTTACTTCTTCGATCAGACACTTATCCTACATCTGTAATTTGGGGCATAACCCACATTAATTTGCCATCTTCGGAAATTATTGTGAGCTAACTTCAGATACCAATGCCCTTAACAACCAGGACAGCCTCTAAACTTGAACCCAGTAACCAAGGGGTTAAATAGCTGCTAAAGTCCCAGTACTTTTTATTATTCTATTATTTATATGACTTAGACAAAGAGTCCCTCTTTCATACAATCTTTGGGTACCTGATATAAAGTCATTTATCTTAGTGTTTTCTTTTTTGTATCTCTTATCTATGCAATATTTGTGTCAAAATTTGGGACTTTTACACTTGCCTAGCAAAGTTTGTCTCAACACAGTTTTTCAGTGTTGCGGCTGATATATCTTTATAATCAAGATGTCGACATATAAAAAACGTTGAAATTTTGGCGCTAATTGCTAAAAAAAAAAAACCTCTATTTTGTTGCAAATAAAGTCTACTCCTGAGCAGGCATAAGTAAAATTTTAAAGGAGTTGTTAAAGAATCTGTGATATTCATGCAACTTTTAAAAAAATAAATTACAAAACTCAACAGACACACATGCCTGATAAGTCCAACTCTCCCCCCCCCCCAAAAAAAAAATAAAATAAATAAAGACAGGTACAAATGTCCAGATTAAATATAAAAGACCCCCATAAAGTAAATTACTAACAGTCCAAAAAAATGTTCTTGTACATGAGAATTAGCTTACCGGCTTATGAACGTGTCTTTTCACAGGCCGCAGAGATCCCCTTTGCAGTCCATGTGTCATTGGCTGATGAGCTCCCCTAGTGCCGATGATAAAGCCCTAGCTGCAATCACAGGCAAGAATAGGACTTGCTCCATGATTTGTGGCCCAGGCAGTCAGGTCACACAACGGGTCCTAGAAACTATGGCCGTGGGTGTTAGGGAGGTGTGCTAGCTGATGAAACTACGGCAAGCACATGTCCAAAATGCACATTCGTGTGCATGAAGCCGAAGCAAATCTGAGTGCTGGTCACTTGATGGGGAGTGGACTTGAACATAGCTGATAACTTATGTATAAAGTTGCCAGTTGATAGGTTATAGTTGACAGTGGACTACTATTGACTAATAGACCAATGGATAAATATTTCAGTGATATTGCTATGATTAGAGGCACATTTTATGGCCATAAAATCCATGGTTGGAGGTAGATCACCAAGTTTTACAAAATATAATATGACATAAAAGTTGCACAAGTTCCCTGTGTCTCAACATGTACGACATACAAATGACTTGACAAATAACTGTAAAAGTTAGTCAGACTTTCAATAGCAAAATTCATAGGCATTTCTAGAATTGAACCTCAAAATAACAATGATATACTGTACAGTACCACCAAACCAGCCTTCCAATACACCACTGCTAGTAACTGCAGTGATATACGCTCACCGGCCACTTTATTAGGTACACCTGTCCAACTGCTTGTTAACACTTAATTTCTAATCAGCCAATCACATGGCGGCAACTCATTGAATTTAGGCATGTAGACATGGTCAAGACAATCTCCTGCAGTTCAAACCGAGGATCAGTATGGGGAAGAAAGGTGATTTGAGTGCCTTTGAACGTGGCATGGTTGTTGGTGCCAGAAGGGCTGGTCTGAGTATTTCAGAAACTGCTGATCTACTGGGATTTTCACACACAACCATCTCTAGGGTTTACAGAGAATGGTCCGAAAAAGAAAAAACATCCAGTGAGCGGCAGTTCTGTGAGCGGAAATGCCTTGTTGATGCCAGAGGTCAGAGGAGAATGGGCAGACTAGTTCGAGCTGATAGAAAGACAACAGTGACTCAAATCGCCACCCGTTACAACCAAGGTAGGCAGAAGAGCATCTCTGAACGCACAGTACGTCGAACTTTGAGGCAGATGGGCTACAGCAGCAGAAGACAACACCAGGTGCCACTCCTTTCAGCTAAGAACAGGAAACTGAGGCTACAATTTGCACAAGCTCATCGAAATTGGACAGTAGAAGATTGGAAAAACGTTGCCTGGTCTGATGAGTCTCAATTTCTGCAGCGACATTCGGATGGTAGGGTCAGAATTTGGCGTCAACAACATGAAAGCATGGATCCATCCTGCCTTGTATCAACGGTTCAGGCTGGTGGTGGTGGTGTCATGGTGTGGGGAATATTTTCTTGGCACTCTTTGGGCCCCTTGGTACCAATTGAGCATCGTTGCAACGCCACAACCTACCTGAGTATTGTTGCTGACCATGTCCATCCCTTTATGACCACAATGTACCCAACATCTGATGACTACTTTCAGCAGGATAAAGCGATATGTCATAAAGCTGGAATCATCTCAGACTGGTTTCTTGAACATGACAATGAGTTCACTGTACTCAAATGGCCTCCACAGTCACCAGATCTCAATCCAATAGAGCATCTTTGGGATGTGGTGGAACGGGAGATTCGCATCATGGATGTGCAGCCGACAAATCCGCGGCAACTGTGTGATGCCATCATGTCAATATGGACCAAAATCTCTGAGGAATGCTTCCAGCACTTTGTTGAATCTATGCCACGAAGAATTGAGGCAGTTCTGAAGGCAAAAGGGGGTCCAACCCGTTACTAGCATGGTGTACCTAATAAGGTGGCCGGTGAGTGTATATTCCTATGTATAACTGTATCACAACCAAGAGGAAAAAATAGCATTTCAATTTCTGAAAAGATGCTCTTGGCAGAGTCCCATCCCAACATAATACTTAGATAGGAGAAGCAGCTGATTATTGCCTGTAGGCTCTCACTTAACTGAAGTATTAGAAGTGATGAAAATCAGACTTACCTCTACAACCATAGGCCTATCAGACTATGAACATACAAACAGTCTCACCCATGGCTTATCTATAGCTGTGGATGTTGTATTTTAATAAAAACTTGACCACAGATATTAGATATGCAGGCAACCACATGAAAATAAATTGAAGAAGACTACGCTAGCAGACAATCTATTCTTCCACTGCCTGGAGATATCTTTTTCTCCACAGACTACAGCATTTTTGCTTCCTTATGCAAGAGCTTTTCATCTGTCTTCCTGGAATAGCTTTTTTCCAGTGGAGACATCGGCATCTTTGGCACAGACAGAGAGAAAAGATTACTCAGCGAACGGCCATGTATGTTTCCAGTATCTGCATCCAATACTGTCTAAAACAGACAAAAAGGGTTTTCAAAGCTGCAAAATAATTGAAAACATAAAGACATCTATTGCAGAATAGCACTGACTTTATACCAAGTTCTCGAATACTTTCTGTTCAAAAATGGCTCTAAGTAGATAAAGTGTAACAGGGCGATTTCTACCAAGCGATGCCCATCTCAAGAAGGGCATCTTTTCCCTATTGATTTCTTGTAAAGTGTGACCGATACGATTGTTGCATTTAGTGGTACAAACATCTTGGCATGCCTCAAGTGATCTTGTACCTGTGCCATAGGGACAGTTTTCCAATAAGAAAAAAATTCGAGTTTCCTGTTTTTTTTCTCTTAAAAGAAATCTACCAGTTAAAGAAGTAAAAAAAACAGATACAAATACTCACCTACACTCCCTTCATCCTGATCCCTGATTTTGACATGCCGCGACCACCTAAAAAATGTACTTATAATTAACAGGCCGGAGCGCAGGGACGGGATGTCCGGCACTCTGGCTGCTAATTATTCATGCCACTTGCACTTCCCTCTCCTATGCTGGGTGAAGAAATTGACGTCATGCGTGAATTCATTCCGGCCGCTTATTATATGTCTTTATTTTGGTGATGAAGAGGAGCATCTGTATCTGTTTTTTTACTTTTTTTAACTGGTAGATTTCCTTTAAGCTCATACACTTATTAATATTAAAACTCAGTGAATTACATTTAACCACAGAAAGTTAAGTGAGAACTACAGCCTACTACCTCTGTAGACCAGAAGAATGTTTTTGGCAGTACCATATGAACCAGGAAAAGATAAATGCCTTCAGAGCATATTCACCAATAATGCAGCATTAAAGAATAAATGGTTTTTTATCATTTATGAATGGATGAGGAATAATGGTTAATTTTGCCTTCACCATATTAAATATACATTTACGATTTGTAAAGCAAACCATATACAGTAAATGGTTCCGATTCAATGATAAACATACATGCTTAGCCTAATTCAAAGTGTGCATGTTTATTTCAATGGCAATAGAGGTATGTGTTTCTTTCAATGGACAAAGAGACAGTATTATTCTTGCACTGTGACATAACTGTGTGTATTACCTCTGTACTATGACATTATTGTATTATATCCGAACTGTGATATCACTTAGTACATTATTCCTCAACTGTGACATGGCTGTATCTATTACCCCTGTACTGTGACATCACTGTGTGTATTCTATATTCTGGGATGTCATATGATTTATTATCTCTATTCTGTGACATCACTTTGTGCATTCTCTGTATTGTGACATCCATATTTTTATCCATTTACTGTATAATTACTGTTCTTATTAGTGATGCACTAACACCCTTTATGAGGATAGTTTATATACTCTTTTGGACACTCTTATGGCATGCAGTGTGTGTATCAGAAGCTTTTCTGGCATGTACATCAAGCACACTGTTAAAAATCTAATATTAACACTGCATTAATGTTAAGTGACCCTCCAGTTTTCAGAAATGAATAGTGCAGGTGAATAAATGCTTCCTCCTCTGCTTGTCAGGCTCTCTCAGCTCCAATAGCAACAACAATATCCATATTGAGCCTTTCATATTGAAGTCTAGGAAATGGGAAGGGAAGAAGGAAGCTGCTGCCAGCTAGTAGGTTTATTACATTGTTGTAAACAGTGATGGGACATTACCCAATATATCTCAAAATTGTCAAAATAGTTTTGTGTAGCAGAGCCTCCTTCTCCCCACCCTCTATTGACATTCATGTTAGAAGCAGGAAAGAGAAAAGTAGCCTTTATATCATATAGAATCATGTTTCTTTAATAAAATATATCACAAAGTATCTATATATATATATATATATACAGGCGGTCCCCTACTTAAGGACACCCGACTTACAGACAACCCATAGTTACAGACGGACCCCTCTGCCCACTGTGACCTCTGGTGAAGCTCTCTGGATGCTTTACTATAGTCCCAGACTGCAATGATCAGCTGTAAGATGTCTGTAATGAAGCTTTATTGATAATTCTTGGTCCAATTACACCAAAAATTTTGAAACTCCAATTGTCACTGGGGCAAAAGAAAAAAATTGTCTAGAACTTCCATTATAAAATATACAGTTTCGACTTACATACAAATTCAACTTAAGAACAAACCTCCAGACCCTATCTTGTATGTAACCCGGGGACTGCCTTGTATATATATATATATATATATATATAATATGGGGTTAATCTACCAAATGGCAAAAATATAACTTCCATTTGGTCTCACTTCACTGCCAAAAGATAAACCAGAGTTACATGATATCATCATTGTCAGGCAGCGAGATAAAGGGGGGGGGGAGTTTAGGGCAGTGCAAAGGTGAAATAATAAAGGCTGCAATAAACATGCAGTTTTATCACCAGTAATCAAAAGTAATGAAGAAGGGAATTGAAGACACAGCGGCAAAGAAAATTGCTTCAAGAACAGAAAGAGAAAGCAGAAAGATCAATCTCAAAGGAAAATCATTTGGTATATGTAAACAGTCAATGTTTTCGTGATTCCCATACATCACATGACTTCAAGATAAAAGTTTATTTTCACATAAGAGAAAGATATACATAATAAGTGAGAAGTATTAAAGACGCAAGAATAGTACAGAGGGATAAGAGCGAAAATCTAGGAATGCTGCAGAACAAAGGGGTAAAGCACATGAAGAGCCTTCTTCTCTATCACAGCACATTCCTTTGTAACAGAAATAATAACATAGAAAACAACAATAACAAAATTGTAGTCATTCCCTAGAGCAGCCTCCTACACTCTTAACCCCTGAAGCAAAAATTAAAAGGGTACAGCATATGCCTAGGACAAAGCCGATTGTAGGCGGGTGAGAAAACCTCTACCTACTATTGTGAGAAAAAGCTCAGGTGATTTTCACAAGGCAAAGAAAAGCAAAATACTTGGATCTAAATACATAAAAATTAAATGACAATATAAAGCCCAATACATTGTAAACTACGTAATATTCAGCCATCTTTAAAAAGCTTATGGAGCAGGTAACCTAAAATGTAGGCAGTGATGATGACATGGAATGAAATATCTGATGTAAATTTTCAGGATTATTGCTGCGTGGAACCCTAAGGAAAAATAGGAAATGCCACTTAGCGTACTTACACTAGCAATGTCATATGCACCTTTCTTACTATAGTGGATTCAATTACCATTACTTATATTCATGTTATTAAAGGACATCTACCACCAGGCTCAAATAATGTAAACTAAGCACACACTTACATGTAGGTGTGTGTCCTCTTTTCTTTTAGCTTATAATGCCATTGTTTTTACAAAAAAATTTTTTACATTATGCAAAAGAGCCTGAGGGGCTCCAGGCTGCATTGACATCTATTGAGCCTGGAGCTCCTCTGGCTCATTTGCATAATTTTTAAAACCTTTTTTTTTTCCTAAAAACAAGAGCTTATGAAGCTAAAAGAAGTGCATATCCTGATAGTGGAGGCACACACCAGCATGTAACTTTGCTTGGTTTACAATTCATCATCCTGGTGTTAGATGCCCTTTAAAGTATAAAAACTTCCCAGAAACAGAACCCTTCATAGGCGAGAAAAATACTGGTGTCTAAATGATTGTATAGGAACATTGGGGGTTATTTATTATACGCTGGCACAAAAGCTCTTGCCTCTTAATGTTTCTGCAGGCCAGACTGCGCAGTGTTTATTTCTACACCACGTCCTACAAGCAGAAGTTTGCTTGCTGCAGAAATTACGGAGGTGCGGGGCAGGGGAAATAATCACAATTGCTGGAGGTTCGCTAGCAATTATGATTATTTCAAGGCTTCTATGCTACTTTTCTGGCATAGTAGCCCTGATAAATCTCCACTGACTGTATTAGTGCATATCCACATTAATTGCCCTAAGTATGGCAAATGGCATAAGTTATGGAATATTAGTGACCCCATTGGCACTAGCTGTGATGTGTCTTGCTGTAACTAACCAGGTATGGCTCAATCTTTGTCTCAAGTGGTCATCTATGGTACTCGTACTGTAGCATATGATTGGATAAAGAGGTCATTAATCAATATGACTCTTCTGAGCTCTAGGCAATACAAAAAGAGCCCTGCAAGGGTAGCACAGTAAAGAAGCATTGGATCAGTAGCCTATTAGTTGGTGATTATAGACCTTTTTTTTACTAAATGATTTAATATACAGGTAAAAATATATTTTAAAGAAGCCCAGATAGCTACCTATACCCATAACTTTAAAAGAAGAGAATGACATTTAACATAACCACCAGTATTTATTCTTATGATTTATGTATTAAGGGATCATTCATTTTTGAGAGATAGCATACGGGCCCATTGATTTCTGTAGGTCTGTTGACATGTACTATTTTTTGTGACATAGATAAGAAAATGAATCTGCAAATAAACTGGATTGCACATGAATGACATCAGTATGCAGTCCCTTTTTTCTCAAATACTGCTAGCCAACCAACTGGACAAAATGTAGATTACAAACCCATGATCACACCCTTCTGAATGAGCCCTAAGTTGGAGGCTGCATTGCTCCCCAAGATTGATGAACTATTACAATTCATGGGCATCCCAAACATCCCCATGGGACCCCAAATGAGTTTTTGGGGTCCTGGTGCAAGTGCTGAATCTTTTCATTTTTCACATAGGTTTGTACTACACAATGCTCCTCTTTTAGTACCCTGTTTCCCCGAAAATAAGACAGTGTCTTATATTAGTTTTTGCCCCTATCGATACACTAGGTCTTATTTTCAGGGGATGTCTTGAACAAGAATTTACATTTATTGGTGAACCGAAAAATCAACTTCTAAAACATCCTTATAACTATCCAAACTCTGAACTATTGGGATATTTGGCCCCAATCTCTCATGTTTAGCAATAGCACTTTCCTTAAATAACCCCTTCATGTCCATGTAGCTGCTTGTAGCGTATTTGTTCTGCAATTCTTCACCCATGTGACAACCCTGTTGTAGCATCTAAAAAATCTACAAGTACTAATGTACGGCTTGTCGGGAGATGTAGCAATGTCTGCCACTAGGTCTTATTTTCAGGGGAGGCCTTATATTTTTAAGATGGAACATAATTGTACTAGGTCTTATTTTCAGGGGATGTCTTATTTTAGGGGAAACAGGGTAGTAGTGGTACCAGGCTGTTGTAGATTTGTCTATGTACTTCACCCTGCACTGCAGCTACTTAAAGGATGGTGTTAAGCATTACAAACCAGTGTCTGTACACATGTACACAATAAAGACATGCAGCTCTTTTTCGCGACCTTTTAGAAACAAGGGAATTTGATTTCTTTCTCAATTCTGGGATTTATTTTTGTTTTCACTTTAATTAAACATTAAAAAACAATGTGAAAACAAGAAATCAATACTTGCAAACTTACAATGCATACACAATGCAGATGCAGCTCTATTCACCCCAGAAAAGTGACCCTTTCATTTACAGGCAATATGGTTAGTGTATTTCAAACCATTTTCATTTCTCTTTAATACATAGGAATTTTTTCGATCCTTGTTTTTTCAAGAGCTTCCCCAATTGCCATAAAATTCCATCGTCTGTTTTTAAAAGATAGAAGGCACTTGAGACTGATGGATTTTTTGTGAATTTTAGTAATTGAAGAAGGCATGGTCTAATTCTGGTCTATTTCTTTCCAAATTGAATGTCAAATAGCAAGGAAAATAAGAATGGGCTTGAGGAGATGATGTTAATTGCATTAAAACCCTTAGGGAAAAGGCATTCTCAGCCAACAAGATAAGCCTTGGCAGCAACACTTATTTAAGCTTGAGGCCCTGGCAGCGCATCTAGGCCTCAGTCATGATGTCTTGTCTGGAACAAGTTGGTCATTTATTTATTGTATAAAAACTTTAATGACTCAGTTTAATGCATGAATATTACATAGATTACATTTGAACATCACATCTCTTCCCTAAACACTTCCATGTTTGGTGTGATTACTCAAGAGCAGATTCACCAGGAATTTCTCCTAAATGGTGGATTATATTCACAGTAAAATATGTGCGGATCTTTCAGGATGGCAACTGCAGCATCATGCCATTCTGAAAAGCCATTGTAGTGTCTGATCCACTCACATTTTAGGGGATCCTGTAAGAACTGAAAGGCCATATAAGTATTAGCACCAAGGGCCTTTTTATAATGTAACAGAAACCTACTGTGGGACTTTGGAGAAGTATTGTGCGCTGTGTGACTCCAATTTCTTAAAGAAGCTTGAAGAGACTATTATATTGTATTTCATATTAATCCAACAGCCAAAAGAAATTACACTGCTCCATTGAATACTGTTTTACAGAGGTATTCTCCTTTTTTAAGAGGATGGCTATGTGGTAGCCCTAAATATATCAGCATGATATGCCTTAATTATAAAATGAAGGAAACCTCACACATCTTTGAGAAGACCAGCTCAATATTCAGAACAAATTTACAAGGTAAGATTCTACATATTCTTACATAGAAGTTATTATTTTTAGACCTTGGCCTCAATGTTTCTCTATTTCTATCTTAATGTATAAGTTCAGATCAAGGCTAGGTGATCCTGCATCAGTGCCATTCCATATTGTGTACAAATAGATCAACATAAAAATGTAGGATTTTCAAAATATATAGTTGCCATAGCATCCAATGTGTTTATCAAAGTATATTGTCATATGCTGAATGGTGAAATAACATGGCTCTAGAATAAAATGTGATGTTAGAATGAAACAAAATATAAATAAAAAGCATGAAATAAATACATAAATGCACTAAGAGGGTTGTGGAGTAGCACAGCAGAAGAGTTAAAACTCAATGGGGCAGATTTACTTACCTGGTCCTGTCGCGATCCCCGAGTTGCATTCTCCGAGGATGAAATCCGGCGCAATTTAAGTAGCTTGTGCGCCCGAGTTCATGCAACCGTCGCTTCCCCGCCGAGATCCGCCGGAATTCACCTTCTTCTTCACAGTGCTTGTAAGTGCATGTCTTGCGACACAATTTGAAATGTTAAATCCCGTGCGTAGTCCAAATCCGTTGGGTTGTCCAACGGCCCGCCCCGAAACGAAAATGTGTTCCATGGACCCTTAGTAAATGAGCCCCAATTTGTAGGATGCAGGTCTTAGAATATACCCAACTGACAGGTAAACAATGGTTGATGTAGATAAAAATCTCTTCCTTCAACACTGGTGAACAAAACCTGCCATCTTCAGGAGTGCTGCTTCCCATCATAATCCATATACATGCCATGCCTCCTAACCACATCTGACTGGATACATTTCAGTAGTGAAGCAGGGCTTATATCTTCTCCAGGTTGCACTCTTCAATCACTGCCATCTGCTGCTAAGGTTATGCATATTATGGTGTGTGACACTATGAGGGCACTTTATAATATGTGGGGGGGGGGGCACTAAACAAATATACAAAAAAGCGGTACACATCCCTGTTTCTCTCCATTGAAAGTTGTGATGGATGGGTTTGCTGCATGCTGCACCGCACTGGTGGGTTATTACTTTACAGCGAATGTGACTGAAGTAGCAGAAGGCCTGGGATGGATACATATTTACAGCATTTCTCTGCACATGTAACGTACAGTTCTACGTAACAATGTACACACACATTTCCAAACAGACAATCACAAAGCTCTTTCCAGGAGTGGATCCGGCAGAAGATACTTCCATTTAACAAATGAGATAAACATTTATTTCCTCTACGGAAATCACTTTGCATGTGTTTGATCTTTCAGTCACAAGGTTTGACTACACAATATTTTCTGACTACTAAAGAATTTATCCAAGAACATGACACAAAGGACAGAATTGGTCATTATAATACATATAGACACAGTTGTGTTTCACTTCAGTTATAAAAAAGCCTCTACATTGTACTGCAACTTGAAACATGGCATTCTGACTTCTAGGCAATTCCATATTTCACTTCCCACATTCCAAAAACCATATGGATATATTTTATTTATAGATACATGCGAGGGCTTGTTTTTTGTGGAAAAAATTGTACTTCCTACCGGCAGTGTTTAATATTCTAGGCAATGTATTGGAAAACAAATTTCAAATGTGATGAAATTGACAAAAGCAATGCAGCTGTGCTAATTTCTAACAGGCTTTGAACAACTTCAACTGTGCGGTCTAAATAACACATTTTTCTCAATATATGGCTCTGAAAAATTAAAGGGATATCAAATTGATATATCTTTGCTATGTTTAATACTTCAGACATTCAGGAAAGTCTCTGTATCAACATTTGTAACATATTTCAGCATACGTGGCTGTCTACGATGATAATTTGCAGGACGAGCTGACATACACTCACCGGCCACTTTATTAGGTACACCTGTCCAACTGCTTGTTAACACTTCATTTCTAATCAGCCAATCACATGGCGGCAACTCAGTGCATTTAGGCATATAGACATGGTCAAGACAATCTCCTGCAGTTCAAACCGAGCATCAGTATGGGGAAGAAAGGTGATTTGAGTGCCTTTGAACGTGGCATGGTTGTTGGTGCCAGAAGGGCTGGTCTGAGTATTTCAGAAACTGCTGATCTACTGGGATTTTCACACACAACCATCTCTAGGGTTTACAGAGAATGGTCCGAAAAAGAAAAAACATCCAGTGAGCGGCAGTTCTGTGGGCGGAAATGCCTTGTTGATGCCAGAGGTCAGAGGAGAATGGGCAGACTGGTTCGAGCTGATAGAAAGGCAACAGTGACTCAAATCGCCACCTATTACAACCAAGGTAGGCAGAAGAGCATCTCTGAACGCACAGTACGTCGAACTTTGAGGCAGATGGGCTACAGCAGCAGAAGACCACACCGGGTGCCACTCCTTTCAGCTAAGAACAGGAAACTGAGGCTACAATTTGCACAAGCTCATCGAAATTGGACAGTAGAAGATTGGAAAAACGTTGCCTGGTCTGATGAGTCTCGATTTCTGCTGCGACATTCGGATGGTAGGGTCAAAATTTGGCGTCAACAACATGAAACCATGGATCCATCCTGCCTTGTATCAACGGTTCAGGCTGGTGGTGGTGGTGTCCTGGTGTGGGGAATATTTTCTTGGCGCTCTTTGGGCCCCTTTGTACCAATTTAGCATCGTTGCAACGCCACAGCCTACCTGTGTATTGTTGCTGACCATGTCCATCCCTTTATGACCACAATGTACCCAACATCTGATGGCTACTTTCAGCAGAATAATGCGCCATGTCATAAAGCTGGAATCATCTCAGACTGGTTTCTTGAACATGACAATGAGTTCACTGTACTCAAATGGCCTCCACAGTCACCAGATCTCAATCCAATAGAATATCTTTGGGATGTGGTGGAACGGGAGATTCGCATCATGGATGTGCAGCCGACAAATCTGCGGCAACTGTGTGATGCCGTCATGTCAATATGGACCAAAATCTCTGAGGAATACTTCCAGCAGCTTGTTGAATCTATGCCACGAAGAATTGAGACAGTTCTGAAGGCAAAAGGGGGTCCAACCTGTTACTAGCATGGTGTACCTAATAAAGTGGCCGGTGAGTGTAGATACTATTGGAGAATTTAAACTTTTGATCCTTTTTTTAGTTTTTAATGTTGGCAAAATCATGAAAAAGTGCACTTTGGACATATTTTAGATCTGGCATTTACAAATGGGAAAATTATTTTAACATTTTGATAGATGGGTATTTTAACTTTTCTATTGTTAAAAATATATTAATATTTTTACAACATTTTTTTCCAGTTACCTAAGGGTGTTTGACTATGGAGTCTGATAGATCATACAATATACTTTTATATTACTGTAAATGGGCTGCAAATGAAAGTGGTGAATGGCAGGCCTGAGAGTCTCCAAGAAGGTCCTGTGTCATAGAAACAGATCAGTACCCATCACTGACATGACACATACATGCACACACACAAGGGTATATATTAAAAACGTTATAACCAGGTAATTCAAATTGTAAAGCAAAGTGGAATATGATAGTGTTATAGAAATAAAGATTATGATTTTTAATGCTAATTACTAAGGACACACATTTACCCAAAAAGTCTTAAGGTTACACCAATTGTACCATTCCTAGAAGCCACAATGCTACAGTGCTTGTACCCCTCAAGATACTAGATCTAGGTGTAAGAAATTGAAAAATACTTAGGAAATTTTCAAAACTGTAGAAACACCTCTGGTGATACCGTCAGTGATTTGCAAGCACATACGACCACCAACCAATCACTGGCCTCAGTGACTAGCATGCCAACATCACCAATCCGTGGCATTTGTTTTGAGACCTAACATGCTAATTAGGCTATTAACTCAGATGGGTGCTACTAGGCTCTCTGATCCAGATCAGGAACTGCCCAAGTCACACTAAAAAGCCTAAATAGCATATTATTTGACAAAACTAAACTTTGGTGGTAGGTAGAAATAAAATCCAATAATGAAGTTGCAAAGAGCATAATGTCTGCTAAATAGAAATTGTGCGACGGGCCAATATACCAATCCTCCTAATAGCATTTTTAGCTTTGTTACAAATACAAATTATAAAATGTCTTTATTTTTGCCCTACTTTACTGTCAACTCTTAGAACAAAAAAGCAGAACCTCTAGTATTCTAGTCCTGTTTAAGGAAAGTGGGTTACTGCCAATGTAGGTCTTACAAGAAAAATTAAAACAGCTCTTTCTATTTATAACACACTGAGACATAGATAAATTCTTACTTTGGGGCTTAAAACACAACAAAAATTTACAGAGAATAAAAGTCCCAGCTCTTTCTGTAGATGCTAGAGAATTGCAAAAATCGACAGCACCAAGGCATCAGAAAAGGGATTAAGCCACCTGAAGAAACATCTGATGAGTGACTAGACAGCCATCAGAGCTTGATATATAGCCCAATAGAAGAAAATATGTTGGATATCTTCCACACTATTTTGTGCCAGCACCTGACTTGCTTTATTAAACTATCTTTCTTGCTCGGTGGAATTTTAAGAGCTCTGAAGAGGCCACAATTGTATAATCCATTAGAAGATGACACAGTAGGGTTGACATTTTTTGCAGAACATTAATGTGCTTAAGCCAAAGGTTTAAAAATAAGAAATATTTTTTTCTATAACAGATGTTACACCGCTAATCACACTGATTTTCAAAGAAAACATAGACTTTTTATGTCCGGTAAAAATGATATAAAGCACTAGAGCTGTACATCATGAAGCTGCATTATACAGGGAATTTCTTCCACATATTGGATATCTAAAATGGAAATGTGTCTAGCACTGGGCTAGTACTACACAGCGATTTTGGACAAGACAGGTATCACATGAGCATAGATCACTCTTTCTCTACAGTATAATACATTGTAGCAGAATAAAAATGAGTGGAGTTTTATCGTGACTCAACAGTCACAAATAATCCCGGATTGCTGTAGGTGCTGCTCTTTTTTAAGTAGGCTTAGGACAGGGTTGCCTTCTTCTGACTTTGCCTCTAGAGATCTCAGCTGAATGATGTGAGGCAGGTATCATAATCAAATCGATCGCCTAACATGGACCTATCCTATGAATGAGTCATTAATAATTTGGGGCCAGAAAGCCCCTTTAAAAACCAATGTCTTGTCTGCAGGTTCAGCTTTTCATACCCTTCATATTCCTAATAAAGTTATTGGATGGATAATAGTTTGTTAGCTACTGCAATTTTAAAGCAATAAGCTACAAATACGAAGATGTATCTTGTTCATCATTAAGGTAAATCTACAATCAAAATCAAGCATGATAAATCAGGGACACTTACTCTTAGATCTATGCACCGTGACTCCTACCACTGTGTGAGATTACATCAGGCAGGATGAGAGGGGAGATACTGAGGGAGCAGGAGGAGGGTAAAGCCTATGAAGAATCTGTGAATCTAAAGCACAGAGGGACTTTGGTAACAACCCTCAGAACCCTTTTGGTTCATTAGCATAATTGTGATGGCTGACTTTAGAAGGAAGCAGGCCATGGATAAAAAATATTTTTGTGCCTAAATCTATGAGTAATTGCCCCTAATTTATCATGCTTGATTTTGATGGTAGATTTCCTTTAAGAATAACTTACATGGGTGGTTTACTGTAGAGCAATGACACTATCAAAATCATGATCAGTCAAGCTTTCTAGGAAATCAGTTATAGTGTAGAGGGTAACACATTGTTTCAGAACATTAGATGACTGTCAGCTATAGACAGTAATGAAAAATTAAAAAGTTAATTGTTTGCTGGAAGGTTGACATTTTACTAACATTATTAGAAACTAACCTAGTAGTATAAATTTTAATATGTATACACAGGATTTTAACAGAATAAAATGTATTTATGTCATTGACAATGGTGACTGTGTGAAACAAGCTAAATGTATCACTCCAGGGTATATGAATCATACAGCTGTGCACCATCCTTGGCTGAAATGAAATTTACAGTTTTTTTTAAACCAAAATTATGTATGGTATATTTATAAAAATGACATCTTGACATTCCTGGTTTAGTAGAAAGCAATCTTAATTTCAATTGCACCAAAACTGCACCAAAAATACACGCCATCACACGCAATTAAGGTCTTTTCCATGTAGTTTAGTCACTATGTATCTGGTAAATTGTAATTAAGTAGAAAATATCAAAATGTGTGGGAAACAAAGAGAAAAAAAGTTGAATAATTAAAAAGGGTATGATCAGATTCAAGTTAAAATTAACAAACAAACCATGAATATTGATACTATAGAGAATTTTACATTTTTTAAGTCGCTTCTTGGAAAACTGGGTGCCAAAAAAATGGCTGACTTCAACTCTTATCTGGGTTATGTTCCTAGAGTGCTAAACAGGTAGTGAGCGGAGTAACTAGGTTACACAACTAGGTAGATTTGCCATTCAGATGCTGTGGGCAGCTTGCCTATGAAACATCCCTGAAATAGTTATACACTATATGGACTATATAGACGTTTCAAAGACTTTTTTCAAGGGAATAAATTGAAGAAAAAATAATCTAGTCCCCCCCCCCCTCCTCTACGAAAAATATGGGTACAACCAGTAAACGAAGCAGAGAGAAAACAAGCAGGGTGATTAATAAGCCATGTCACCCACTGTAAATAATTCACCTTTATCATTATAGGTCTATTAAAAAATCTGGACAAGGCCAATAATACATAAAAAGGGGGTATTTAGCAAATTTAAGGTTTAGATTTACTATAAAAATCTATGTTAATTAAATCAATGAAAGGACACATTCTTTGTGATCCGTTTTACTTTCACGAGACTCAACCATAAAAAATGCATTTACTAATTGTCTCTGCAGCTTTACTAGATAATAAAAGTGAGGAGTAATAAGGAGACAGGACTTATGCAGCAGCGCTGGCTTTTGCTGATAAAACACATTTATTGGGAGAAAGAAAAGATTCAGATGTAATAATGCCAGCAATTTCTTTGGAAAACGAAGACCCCTTTTTTAACACAGAAAAGCCATTTTAGTGATCCTCTTGACATATGGGACTTTATAATGAGTCTTTGTGGGCTACGTTTACTAAAGAGCAATTTGGGGACAATTACCATAAATCTTTTCACAATTCCACAAGATGGATAGAAAATCATACAAGCTATTTGCCAAAACTACATTAAATTCAACTTATTTTGTGATGATTTAGAGGTGCACTTGTGTAATTATATATCCTGGCCAACAATGCATCCTGGTAAATGTCAAATTACTCCTTTAGAGGCTAAATAGGGCTGATGCTGTATGGTGCAGAAGGCGCATGTCAGAGCACAGTCCTTCACTATTGATGGATGGAATAAAGCAATATACACAGGCAATGCCTTATATAACGTAATGAAGCATCATACACATGGATAGTGTGCTTTTAAGATAACAATCAGATACCACATCCACTTTGCAATTTATTGCTGTAACAATTTTATAGAAATATATTATAAAACGCACTTTATATGGTTGTATATAAACTTCCTAATATGGTTGTAAACATTAAAAACAGACATGCTTCTGTGTTGTGTAATTTTTTTCACTCAAGTGAACAAGAAAATGCCCCACAAAAACAGTACAGCGAGGGGATTTCTGATTTTTAAAAAATGTCAAAACCCTGAAGGGGATCATGTGGAAGGCAATGTTCAATCATACATAGTTGTACAGGTAACATCCAACTGGTACCATATTTCATTTATGCAAAAATGCTTTGTGTCAATACATAATGGTTTACTGGGAAAAAAATACAAGTGTTTTCACGGTGATGCATTTCCACAAGACTTCCAAACACAGGGGTTCTGAAAACAAATAATTTTATACTACATAGTATGCCTTTTGGGCTCACAGCTCCGTACCTCCGGTCCAAGTGATGTGGCAATGAGATAGTGACATGTGGAACACAATAGTTTGCTCTTATAATTGTGTGGTCCATCGTGTCCAAGATCCGAGAGCACACCACAGGAAATGCAGCCACCATTGTATCATTACACAGTTTTACTGGAGTTATGACCTCAAAGTGAGCATACTAAGTGAGCGCTCACACCGATACCTCTTACAACGTTACTGCTCTACTCTCTGTTGTGTTTGTGTCTCCTCTCCTCTCTAAATGTTGTGTTTCATTCTCGTTTTCATTCACTTTCTTTCCAAAAATAAATGTAGTGCTTTTAGTAAAATCGATGTGTCCTTCATGATTGCCCATTATTCAAGATACTGTATGCTGGTATAGTCTTTGTGAATTGTTGTTGTGATCAACAACCACCCAATGCCCCTTCTGGTGCCCTGTTAGACACCTGAGTTTCCAGGATAATAAGCAAAGTAAATCAATGTGCACCTGCAAAGCCACTTGTTGACCTGGATATGGAAGAAGAGTCTGTGATCAATTTCCCTTTCAATCTTAGGCTTTGATCTTAATAGAAAAAGGCAGGTTTTATTCTCCTTGTTTTACCTAATTTAAATTTTACGCCTGCAAGCAAGTGCTAGAGAATCCGAGACAAGATTTATAAGCATTATCTTTCCTTATAGTGTGCTTCATCACGCTCTATGGCCACAGACCTCACTATAGAGAAAACTCAACTTCTCATTTAGAAATCCTATTAAAATAAGATTAATGAGCCAGGCAAAAAGTGAGATTGAATGGCAGGAAATGGTGGGTGGACATAGAGAAAAATATACAATAGCATATAATTTGTATGACAAGGTTTTAATATGTTACTGTTTATTCAATTACTCAATGGTGGACATCCTTGGCTTTTACAGCATTTCTACTGAAGCAAGTCATTTGGTCAATTCATATGACATAAAACAACAGAGACATGTATCAAGGGCATAATATAAAGGCTAGTCAATTCCAGGATTCATTTGGAGAGTTAACCAAGAAGAATGAGAATTACTACAAACAAATAATGGACACCCTTACCCTTTAGAGCTTATACTGTAAATCCCCAAAGTGGAAAGCCCATGGTGTTGGAATGATGAGTACAGAATATGTGATTTTCTAATATTTGGTATAAACCTTCAGGGCCAGCTTTCATTTGAAAATGAGTACCATGGTCAGCTTTCCTTTTTATGGGATTTCTGATCCTGTGGCATCATAAGGGGTGATTATGCATACTTAAAGTGTGCTAAGATCAAGGATTGTAAACCAAGCACACTGTCATAATGGATCTGCTCTTCTTTTAGCTTTTTATGACCCTATTTTTCCAGCAAAAAAAGCAAGGTTTTTCAAATAATGCAAATTAGCCAGAGGGGCTTTGGGCTCCATAGTTGTTAATTTGCATAATTTTTAAAGAAAAATATATTTTTTTTCTTAAAAATAAGGAAATAGGAAACTTAAAGAAGAGCGGATCCTGCCAACATGTAAATGTGCTTGGTTTACAAACTTTGATCCTGGTGGTAGATGTCCTTTTAAAAAAACTTTGTCAAAAACTTGGAGTCAACATTGATATAGAGTAATGTACTAGTTAAGGAGTTATTTCTCTAACAAAGGCCAAGTTCACCCCTTCATTTAAACTTCCGTTACTATCTACTATTACTAAAACAATATTAACGGAAGTTTAATGAATCTGTGGCTCCCATCATTTTTCATCACTTCCATTAGGCATCCATTACCTTAGACAGAAAAGATAATCCCATTCTACGTTCAAATAACAGAAAGCACTAATGCAAAAGGTGCAAAAGACACTAATGTAAGCCATTAAAAGTCCACTGAAATCAATGCATATTTCAACAGATCTGTTAGACTTTAATTACTATTGTTTTAGTGGCAGAAGATAACAAGGGACGTCCGAAAACTGGTGTGAACTGTGAATGGTGAAGGCCTCATTTAAGAAATCAGTTTTCAACACAAACTGAGAATGGTTGAAGCAAATCCAACTGTTTAAGAAACTAAGTTCCATATAAAAGGGATAGCACAAGAAAGTCTTATGTCATCGGCAGAGCAAATACTACTTAAAACTTTGCCTAGAGTGCTATTAGTGGATCCTAAATAACAAAAATTATACTTATGTCTTCATAAACTCAAAATGCTTTCCTGGCTTAGTGGTGGAAACCCACTGGTGTAAAGAGAAGCTGTAAAACAAAAAAGAAGGTGTATGATCATCTATACCACTTCCCCCACTCTATTTTATCTGGTTCCAGCACTGTCTGGACCTGAAGTGCACATGAGCAAGAGCAGCATTAATCAGCAAATATTTTGTATTGAAATAGTAAATTTAAACAACTTTTTGCTCTTTGTTGTCAAATCTCTTTTTTACCTCAAAAAATTAAAGGTTCATCTTGTTATTACAGGGAGAAACTGGACATTACATCTAAAAAGCCCACAATCTAGCTACCCATGAAGCTGTATTTAAGAGGATTTATAAGTAAGGGAATAAAGCCAGGGATTACAGAAGAGTAGAAGGAATCTCCTTTACAGATATTAGTGGAATATGCAGAGCAAAGCCCCAAATGCAGAGTCTCCAGGCTGAAAATGGGATAATTTACAGTAACTTCAAAAAGATAGCAGATACTATGTCCTGTAATCCCTTTAAATATGAACTATTAAAACTGATAATTTTGTGTTGAAATTTTTGAAAAGTAACAAAACTGGATAAAAGGATTTGCCACATGATAAAAGTAAAATAGTGACCTATGCACTATTTATGCCTCTGTGAATAAGCCAGAGGTTCTTAATAGCAGCAGCCTCTTTGTAAATCACATGGCCATCCATGGTACATTGCAGCACAAAGACCACATTACAACTGTACCTATGTTTTGCTATCATACGTGAGTTTAGAGACTATGGGAGGAAGTTATCAAAGGCTGGTGCTCGTGAGTGGATTTCTCAGTCCGATTGGCTCCTTTGCGCGTGCGATTGGCCCCTTTGCATTTTAATTCAAATTCCACATATGAAGGTGGCCTCAGATATAGGTCCATATTTATTAAAGCCCCTGCACCAGATTTCTGTGTGATTTTCCATGTTCTTTTCAGTGCAAACTGCTTGCACATGTATTTATAAAGTGTTCGCAACATTTATGTCGCGGCTGCACTATAAAAGACGAAAAAACACAATGATAAAGGTGTATTAAAAAGTTTGTGCACTCTGTCAAAGCAGTACAGGGGACGCCAGATTCAAGAAGAACATGCTCCACAATTCATGAATCTGGCGCATTCTGCACACTCCACAGGCAAACTGCTCCTAGGAAAGATTGCACTGTTTTTGATAATTGAGGGCCATAGTCTACATTTAGTATCAAGAGTTTGGATAACTAGGTAAATACTTGTAGATTGGAGGAACAAGGTTTTTGTATACCACAACCTTGCAGTTTAAGAGATGAGAAAAAATTAGCTATTAATGTCACACTAAAGGAGAAGCCACAAGACCTAGCGATTTAGTAAGGGTCAAACATACAAGGGCAGTGCAGAAAAGCAGCAGAAAATTGTAATTAAGCTATAAGCATGCCAGATGGAAATCCCATGCCTTTAATATAGATAGAACACAAGCACCCTATTATCACTGGTGCAAGGAACAAACTGCTGAAAGCAATAGAGCGAAGATAGCTTGGAACCAATGACTGCAGGGTTGCTGAAAGTAATCAGCCTCATTAGTGAAAAATTGGACGTTTCATCAGTTTTTTGCAGACCCATAGATTTCTATTGCCTTCCATGATCTGCATCAGTGAAAAAAAATAGTTTTTTCATAATTTTTTCACGGACAAAGGATGAGTGAAAATACAAGCAAATGTGAAAACAACCATAGAAATCAATGGCTTTGTGAAGCATCCGTGGAAATCACTAAACCATGGACGTGAAAAACAATGCCAATATAAAAGAGCCCTTACATGGACATCTAATTGACTATTAAGTCCTGTATTATCTACAAAAATATGTAAAGAAGACTACAAATGGTATTTTCAATGTGTGACAAAAATCCTCAACTCACTCAAACCACACTGACGTCAGCTCATGGAAATCCAACTTGTCTTCTCATTTCCAGTAGGAAACAAGCTATTATTACACACATGGTGTCAGAAACTATGTGGTAACTATTTATAGTATACACTAAGTACATCTGCACTCATCAAAGATATATATCTAGAAAAACTTCCCAATTCATTGGACCTGTCATATGGGTCAAATTGTGAGATTTAAAAGAACTCAGTGTCCATAAGAAAAGGCACTGGTGTTAAATTGGTTGTTACCCTTCCCATTTAATGATTTATGTATTATGGAAACCCACCTACTTAGGGCTTATACATTTATATGTGATTTGGTTAATTCACCAATCTTGTGCTACCCTAATAAAAGACAAACACTCTTCATCCTTTAAATCTGTAAGCTGCTGGCTATTATAAAAGGTATTAGATCCTTCACCAAAACTACTTGCCGAGGCCTGAAAAAGATGGCAGAGATTCTTTTTCATCATGACAACCATGTGATTCTGTACAGCATCCTGAACATAATTCTGCAGTGTGAATAAGGCCTTGGTGTTCAATCCTGCAGTCACTGTGACCTGTGAAATCTGAGGTTCCTATAACACACATCAGTCATTGTTCTTATGTCTGTATATATAAAGCAGACTTTCTGATTTAATGCTCATCTCCCTTCACTAATCAGATCTGTATTCCATTATCATTTGCCATAATTAATACAACACATCTATAATTGCCTTCATAATTCCTTAACTATGACCATAGAAGCTTCTATTCTCAGAGGCCTCGGGCTTAAACTGCATGGGTGACTTGTGTAGACATGGCCAGCATCTCATGGTGAAGTGACATGTGCTCATTGCCTTTTATTATGCGAGTGAGCTACATTACTCCTATCACTATGCATGTCACAATGCAATGCTACCATCAGCTTCAGATGCAATCTGCTTCAAATACGGCCATGATTTGGTCAAAAATATTGCATGTATTTGATACATATTACTGTCACCATGCTGAAAACGCCATATAAGCCTATTCTTATTGCATTACTGTAAGTCTGCCATTTACTGCTGTCTTGATAAAAAATGGGCAGCCATTGCTAGTTATTTAATGGATGTATGATTTTATGCAAGACCTTTATTTATTTTATTTATTTTTCCCTTTATATAATTATTTCCAACTCCAATGATACAAGCATGCTCCTATAGACATTGTCACTAGGCAGTTATGTTGGTCACCATGCTTCCACTTCAAAGTCAGAGCTATACAGATCCTCCAAATACACCATGTGCTCACCCCAGCCCTCATTTCTAAGTCACTATTTTCTTCACTGTTATAGGTAATAAAAAGGAAAAATAGGTTAATGATAAAACAATGCATCCCCCCAATCTATACACAAGCTTAAAAAAAAAACTAATGGTTCTGCAAGTGATTTTGTGCTGAATTATTAAACATTAGGGCAATGCTCTTTGGGCCTCCTTTTAATTATTCATCTTGGTGTTCAGAGGCAGAATGGAAGGTTATCTTAACGGATCATTTTTTTAAGCGTAAATAATAGAGCACATGGTACATGTTTCAAAAAGTACAAATATACAAGAATAACCATAATCATAATAAGAATACAATCTTTATCCTGAATAACTCTACCCACAGTGAAACATCAATAGTCATCAGTAGAAATATTTCTATATACACACACACAAGTCAGAAGCTTCACTGGGTTTTGGATGCAGGCAATAAAAGTCATGAATCTTTGTTTTATTCTGGAATTCCAGGAATTTCCTCTATTTCATCAATGCAAGACTCCACAAAAAATATCCACACTCAATGAAATCAAATCCTGGTTTACATGTGGAATTCTTATTCTAGACATAAAAGATGTGTAAAAGTAACATTTTTTTCATCTGCAAGATGGCTCTCTCTAGCATGGCTGCGTGGCAACCATGGAAAAGTCAATGGAAAGCAGCATAAATGAGAATGGCATCATACAACGCAACTAGCACATACAGATTTGGCTTTTTCAGCTATTTTCTAGTAATATGCAACGATTTAGAAAGCATCTGCACATTTTTTTTTCTCTCTATTAATAGCCAGCTGAGGCTGGAGCAGATGACCTGACACACATACATCCATTTCCATGTATTATGACTCTTCAAACTTAAATGGGGATTCTACTGTACTTTGATCTACTGTTCTAAAGTGCAAATGCTGTTATGGTTTCCTACTGGGGCAGGCAACAGCTGCAGCCAAAGTATCACATACAGTGTGCCTTGGGCATGCTGGCTATGTCAACAGATTATCTTGCATTGAGCTGTCTAGACTGTTATTAATATGCAACTGATTCAAAGTACTGACCTACTAAGTTGTGGCTTTTTTTTTACAAAGGAGAGTGAAAACCTGCAACACCGATCACTAATGAGCCCAGTCCACATGGCGGCACATGTAATCTTTACATCATGTGTAAGGAAGAAGGGCAAACAATGAAAAGATGGTTTATTCATTGGCTTCACTGTAACCTGGGAACAATGCATCTACCACATGAAACTTCAGTATTATTCTCTAGCCATAAACATGTCAGTTCAGAAGTTTACTCTAGATCTCCATTGCAGTCCATATTCCTAGTATTTACTAGAAATGGCCATATGTAAAAAAAAAACATATACATAAATATAATATCAAGATCTGAAATAAACATCACAGAGCAGCTTAATCTTCTGCTATTCCAGCATCTCTTTTCCCTATTAATGTACAGTATGTGTAGATAGGCTTTTTAGAGCTGTCCAGCACCAGCCACTGCCAAATAAAAAAAGCACATTTCACAAATCCATTGCAATTTACAGAAAATCATGGGACATGGACTAGAACACTGTGAATATGACATACATTTCAAAGCAACTCTTTTGTCTATTACTGTAAGTGACTTCCCCAGCTTCCATTGTGTTACAGTATTACAGTGCAGCACATGGAAAGAGACAATTGCTACAAGCTAAATGCAACAAGATATACTTCATATGTGTACTTTGTTTTTCAGCACTGTCAGAGATGGAATCACACTGTAGCTGTGAATGAGATCAAGGCAATGTAAGAAAATAATAGGTAGAGGTATCATGGGATTTCTGCTGATACAAGAAAACATCATCATGGAAGAAGTCACTGGCTTCTGCTGAATAAGCATCAAGGATTAGGCTAAAATCACACAAAATCACATGTGTGTCAATGACATCCTAGAGCTGCAAACACTAAGCCCTTTAACTTATTCTATGCATTCACAGCCACATGGAGAAGAATACAGAAAAAAACCTGCTGTTGTTAGGAAATGCCTGCTGATCAGTGACATTTCCAAGGAGCTGGTTACTAGGATGGCGCAAGATGCCAGGGAAATTCCAAAAATGAATGTGAAAGTGAATGCAGTGAGTGTTAAAGATTTACAGGATTAATTTAAATCATTCACCTGCTGCCAATTCTCCTCCAAAGATGGCATTGCTGAGAAGTAGCCCGTGTCGTGTACAATCTGCAGCTCCTGGAATATGCTATAACTAGCCAAAACATCCATGATTGCAAGGAAAGATCACAATGCAAGATAGCTCTATAATCCTGGCTGGATGGCTGTCCTCTTATGACAAAGATAGATCCAAAGTCCTGCTGTCACAAGTGCTTATTACAGTCAGGAGGAAAGCACAGGCAGCAACACAAGAAGTGCTGATCAATCAAACCCAAGCATTGGAAACCACTACACACAGGGAGAGGAAAACAGGGAGGAAAAGTCAGGATCCAAGGTATTCATGGGATGCAAGGAATCCTTGGCAAGGCTGTGCTGACTCCAGAGCTTGGACCAGGAAGAAAGATGCAAACTCCCTGACATGGAATTGTCATCTATTTGTTGTGTACTACGTCTGCCTGCTCATGGATGCAAGCTTTCCTCTCTATTTTAGGAGGAAGGGGGAAAAGAAGTGCTTCAATTTTTTTCTCCTCTCCCTCTTGGCCCCCCCTTGTTTCTTAAGAGACTTTCTACCTCCTCCTCCTCCTCCAGATCTGGCAGATGAGTAAAGCCCTCCCCTCTTCCTTCCTCATCCCCCCTCCCCTCACTGAGATGACTGCGCATGCCCCAAACATTTCTTGGAAAAGGTTGCCACTCAGAAGAGCCTATGACCATGTAAGGAGAACAGGGAGGGAGGGGGCGTGGCTCCACACACCAGAGAGATGTGACACGCCACCAGACCAACTACGATGCCGAGATTCCCAGGTGGGAGGGGTCCTGGCAAAAAGTAGTACTGCGATTGGCTGCTGGGAATCTTCTCCCCTGCCTTACAAGGCAATGTGAGGAGAGCTATTTTAGAGGGCTATATAAGCTGCGGCGTGTGAGGCCACAAGTGCTGCCTGTCAGGGATGCGCCGTGAGCTACTGGCGGGAGGTGCTGAGTCCGGAGACTTCACTGAGCTCAGCCTTGTACACACAGTGACTGCGCTGCACTAAGCGTTTTGCGTGCGGTACTGCACAGACTATGCTAGGGCGTCCCCCTGCCGGTACAGGCAGAAAACATGGTGGACGTCACTTGTGTGACTGGTGGTGAAGCTCCGTGACGTCTCCGGGAATGGCACAGCTGCTGCTCCAGGCAACTTCTTTATGTTCTTTTTGGCCCTAGTTCTTATAAAAGAAAACCACAGCAGATATAGTGTGCGCCCTGGGAGGGAGGAGATCTGAGGGAGAATACCTTTCCCTCTTCCAAATTAATTGAAAGTTTTTTTTTTTAATTTTTGTAGGTGACATATTAAAATATGACCTTCATTAGTAATAATCTATAAATATGGAGTGGCCCACAACTAGAAGAGCAGAACAGAAGGGTCGACTGTATAGAAAAAACAAGAAAATAATTAATCCCCAGTAATTCCGCCTGTCAAACTTAAAGTAATTATGAGGGGGCGTACATGTATAGCCGCCCTTTGTCACAATCCTGAACATTCTGTGAATGATAGACCAAGGATTGTAAATGATGTTCCTCAGTAATTCTGCCTGTCAGCAGTTGTAGATTTATGTCCACACATATTCACTATTGCTGTCTACATAGTGTTCCTTAGTTTTAACCCCTTAAGGACGCAGCCATTTTACTGCTGAAGACTCAGTCCCATTTTTTGGACTTGGACTTGCGTCGCTTTATATGGTTATAACTTTTGAACACTGTTACTTATCAAAGTGATTCTGAGATAGATTTCCCCCCCCCCCCACATGTTGTACTTCATTTTAGTGGTAAATGTTGGCTGATAAGTTTAGCATTTATTTACAAAAAAAATGATGATTTTTTTTATTTTAGAAAAAATGATGAATTTTTTGAAAAATTTGCCATTTTCAAAAATCTAAATCATCACGTTTTGAGGCAGATAGATTTACCACCTAAATAAGTTGCTGAATAACATTTCCGATATGTCTACTTTACATTTTCATCATTTTTGAAATGTCTGGATAGTTTATTTTGATGTCATACGGCTTACAAATAGAATATAATTTTTCCGTATTTTCCGAATGAACTTTTTTGGGGATAAATACAGTTTTGAGATTTTTCAAATCTGCACCCCACCCTTTCAGAAACAGCTTTTAGGAAGATTGTTAACCCCTTGAGATCTTCATAGTAATTGAATCAAATTGGAGGTGAAATTTAGAATGGTCAAATTTTGTTGGACTTTTTTTTGTGGGGGAGGGCAGGCGATCGTGGGGTAAAGACCCCCCCCCCAAAGGCAAGTTAAAGGCAATTTGCGCTGACCGCAGCATTTAATGGGTTAGGCACTTGCGATCAGAGCCCACTCTGACTGTGGGTGTTACCCGGTGATGCTAGTGGTAGATAACTGTAGCCGTACGGCGCTGAGTGCTAATCACACAAGCCCACGCAGTACAGCTACGGCGCGGAGCGCTAAGGAGTTAATAGACCCATATGTTAAACATTGGGAACATGAGAAGTGGAGAAAAAAACCTGATTGAATAAATAAACTAAGAATAAATTTACTCCTCAGTAATTTCCCCTGTCAACAGTCATAGCATGATACAGTGCTGGGACAGGAGACGGGTGGGAGTGGTCGACGGGTGGCAGCGGCACGGAGAGAGTGCGGGACAGCGTGAGGGACTAGAGAGCATGGTGCAACGGGAGGGATCGAGGAGGTAAATACATGTTTATTTTTTTAAGCAGCCCCCCCCCCTTTGGCCACATATCGCTCATTTTTTTTATACTTCTCGGACAACCACTGTAATGGGTAAACTGCTAGAAAAAGTGAGTACATTGGAAATGGTCAAATTGTGTACATGTTGCCAATATTTTATGTGGCCACGTTATTATATATACACACAACAATCATTTTCTTAGCCCTGCAGATCTGAAAAAACGGATTTTAAATTTAAATAAACTGCCAATATCCAATTAAAAAGTAGCTTTCTTCCCTCTATACTTTTCTGTGTCTTGAACCAACCCCTATCTTTGGCTGGAGAAATAAAGACTCTGCCAAAGTTGAATGTTCTAAATAATGATAAGGTTCCATGCTGTTAACGACTCATCTTCTCCTAGAAAAAGGAAATCCAACATGCCGGATCAAGGGATTGACCAGCACAAAATGTAGATGATTACCCTCAACCCCTACAGGACATTTGCTGTCAGTTTTGGACTTCAGGATGTGGCTATTTTTTATGCTTTATTTAATGCTGCGATCTAAAGGTTGCAACTTCTACAGCAATGTCTAGTTTGGTGTGCAATATCTAATTTTTTCTGTGTGTTGGCTGTGTGGCATGTCTGCATAGTTAGGTGCACATTATCTAATTTTTTCTGTGTGCCGTTATCTTATTTTTCTATGTGCCATATAATTGGTGTACAGTGTCTCAGAAGACGTAGACCATGTTGGAGGCATACAACATGCTGGCCTTTGACACATAGTCAGCTAGTGGGGATGATGTCCCCTTCTACCTCTCCACCTTCTCATCTTCCAGTGACCTGGAAGAAGCCCCGAGAAGGCACCATAGGGTTTATGCTGGAGAAGTGCCTGGGACCTTTGCAGGAGGAGTGCATCGGACTTCTAGGGGAGAAGTGTTTGGGAGTTCTAAGAAGTCTTTCACCTGAGGCATTAAAAGAGCATTTAGCCAAAAGTTTAGAGGCTGGTCACATTAGACCCTCAAAATCTCCTGTAGCAGTAGGGGTTTTCCTTGTAAAAAAAAAAAAAAGGATGGACCCCAAATCGCCCGTGTTTGGATTTCCAGGAAATCAATAAGATTACTGTGAGTTTCCACTACCCTTTGCCTTTGATTCTGGACCTATTTAATCAGGTGGAAGGGGCTAAGTGGTTCTCTTGATTTAAGAGGGGCCTACAATCTCCTCAGGATGAAGGAAGGAGATGAATGGAAAACCGCATTCAATACCCCTTAGGGGCATTTTGAGAATCTTGTCATGCCATTTGGTCTCTCTAAAAACCCAGCCTTTTTCATTAATGATGTTTTAGGTCCAGTTTTAGGTAGAGGTGTTTCTGGTTTATCTTGATGATATTTTTATTTACTCCAAGGACATCTCATCTCATTGGGGAAAGGTAAGAGAGGTCTTACAGATCCTCAGAGAGAATGCTGAGGATGTTAAGCCAGAGAAATGTGGCTCGTCTGCATAGTGTTCCGGAGGACATTGTTTGTAGCTACTTTTTGGAGAGCGTTTTTGGCAGGTTGAGAATATAATTGTCCTTCTCCGGGTACCACCCTAATCCAACGGAAAGACTAAAAGGAAAAATCAGGATGTTGAACAGTTCCTTTGTTGTTTTGTGTCTAATAATCAGGATGATTGGGCAGATTTTTTACCTTTGGTTGAAATTGCGTCCAACAACAATGATTCCTTGGCGGTAGGCTTCTCTCCCTTCTTCTGTCGTAACAGTAAACACTGTGTTTTAGATCGATCCTTGGCATTCGCCATTCCAGTTTTTTCCAGAAGATGCCTGGAAATTAAGCAGGGTAGAGTGGCTATCTGTGCTGGAATACGGTTACTGACACATCCAACACTAAAAATCCCAGAAACAGTCACAGTCTCCTTAGCTCTTCAATTTCTGCTGATCAATGTATTTTGGAGAGCAGACGTAGGCCACGGAGACAATATTTTATATCATTTATTCAATGAAAGTTAGATTTAAAAATATCTCTGAGCCTATATCCATTAGCCTTCTTCTCAAATGACTTTTGTCCGGCTGAATCCAACTGTTGATGACCGAGAGTCGCTAGCTATAAAATTGGCCTTGCAGCACTGGTGACATTTTTTTGGAGGGTGCTAGACATCCAGTTCAGATTCTTACCGATCCTAAAAACTTAATTTATTTGGACGCTGCAAAACATTTAAATGCTAAACAGGCCTGGTGGGTTCTGTTCTTTACCCACGTTAATTTTTCGGTGACATGTTTTCCCGGCACCAAAAATGTCAGGGCGAATGCCATGTCTAGGAGTGTTACGTCCAATAATGAATCCGATAAACTTGATTTGTGCTGAAAAGGGGAGTTGTGTTGGCAGCACTGGATACTCGGAGAGTCTGATTCTGAAGGCTCAGGACAATGCCCCTAGGGGAACACTGCAGGGTAAATAGTTTGTTCTGATTGTCCTGCGGGATCAGCTGTTACAAGAATGTCTTGACTCCAAATTGGCAGGCCATCCTGGGGTTGCAGAGATTAAGAGGTTAGTTACTAGGAATTTCTGGTGGCCTGGGTGTAGAGTGGAGTTGGCAGTTCATGTTGCCAAATGAGCGGGCTGTACCAGATCTAAGGCCTCTCAAGCTCAGACGGCAGGATTACTGCACCTTTTGCCTATTAGTAGCCTGAGTAGTCCTTGGACACAATTGGCCATTGACTTCATTAAGAATCTGCCCGCTGCTTAACACCGTAATTTGGGTCATTGTGATTCCTTTTCCTAAGGCAGTGATGGCGAACCTTTTAGAGCCTCAGTGCCCAAACTTCAACCAAAAGCCACTTATTTATTGCAAAGTGCCAGCGCAGCAATTTAAGTAATAATGTATTTCTCCTTGTTCATTGACAACTTTCAATCCTTTAGCCTCCAAAGGACACAAACGCAGTTGAAAGGAGGAGGGCTAATTCATCTATCATTGTAGGAAGGTTCTGCAGGCAGATTCTTTGAGTTCTGTCTGGTGAACTTCATTCTGGGGTGATGGCCTGGGTGCCCACAGAAAGGGCTCAGAGTGCCACCTCTGGCACCCGTGCCATACGTTCGCCACCCCTGTCCTAAGGGTTCTAATTTTGGCTAAGGAATTTGTTAAAAATGTGGCTCGTCTGCATAGTGTTCCGGAGGACATTGTTTGTAGCTACTTTCTGGAGAGAGTTTTTTGGCAGGTTGGGAATATAATTGTCCTTCTCTGGGTACCACCCCAATCCAACGTAAAGACTAAAAGGAAAAATCAGGATGTTGAACAGTTCCTTCGTTGTTTCGTGTCTGATAATCAGGATGATTGGGCAGATTTTTTATCTTTGGTTGAAATTGTGTCCAACAACTATAATTCCTCGGTGTTCGGTTTCCCTCCCTTCTTCTGTTGTAACAGTAAACACCCTGTTTTAGATCGATCCTTGACATGCGCCATTCCAGTTTTTTCCAGAAGATGCCTGGAAATTGAGCAGGGTAGAGTGGCTGTCTGTGCTGGAATACGGTTACTGACACATCCAAAACTAAAGATCCCAGAAACAGTCAAAGTCTCCTTAGCTCCAATGTTTTTTGGAGAGCAGACATAGGCCACAGAGACAATATTTTATACCATCTACTCAATTATAGTTAGATTTAAAAACACCTTTTTTTCAGAAAAGGCCTTAATTGTCACTCAAGCTTAATGTGATTTGAAAGATGGGATTCTTATCTTTTTTTTTTTTTTATTTATTTTTTTTTTATTTTCAAACTGCAATAGTACATATATAGCATACATATAGGAGCAACAAGTAATCATCATATATCAACATGATATGAGAGCTCCATTCCTTTAGGAGTGTCTAGCATATTAACACAACAAATCCAAACCCCCCACAGAAACCCCCCAAGCCCTCCCTACCACCCTCTGCCCATGCTGGAGATATTGAAAGGAAAAAGAAAAAAAAGGAAAAGAGAGAAAAAAAAATTCTTAGATTCTTATCTTTAATATGATACCAAAATCAATATAACCCTGGACAGGGTCATCTAAAGCAATAACCCCCCCCCCCCAGCCTCTAAAATTGACTTCTCACCTCATTTACATCTGCCTTGAATCAGATTTTTTTATATGTAAATGTTTGAAATTAATTATAAGATGGAATACTAAGAAGGATATATCATACCCTACTTAAGAGGGTGTTAGTTTAAAAGCTGGTGACAGAATCCCTTTCGTTCCATGTAAAAACATTTGGCTGGAAAAGATTAGCTGTGCTGTGATCAATGTGTTAAAACCGGCTTACAGTAGACTCCCACTTACAATGGCGGAGCATCACAACATATTTATTGTTTGCCTAAACCATGTGTAATGGTCATCTGATTTATCCAGGGCAACTATGAACTACATCTTGTCTTATCTCAATGTTCAACTTACAAATCAATTGTGCTTTAGTACAGCTGCCTCCTAGATTAACCCCTTAACGACTTGGCCCTTTTTAGTTTTTTCACTTCCATTTTTCACTTGCCACCTTCAAAAATCTGTAACTTTTTAATTATTCCACATAAAGAGCTCTGTGGTGGCTTATTTTTTGCGTAACAAATTGCACTTCATATTTAACCAGTTCGCGACCGCCCGCAGTGTATTCACGGCGGCGGTCGGGTCGCGCTAGCACCGATCGCGGGTGTTTACACAGCGATGGCTGCCGGCAAAGCTGCCTGCAGCCTCAAAAAGATAGCGGCGCATGGGCGCCGCCATCTTACCTGGGATCGCCGCTCCCCATGACGTCATCAGGGCGCGGCGAACCGTCTCCATTGTAGCCTCGGGTCTTCCGAAGACCCGGGGCTATTTCGTTTTAACCCCTTCATTACAATGTGCTGATAGCACATTGTAATGAATGAGGAGGAAAATCCCCATATACTGCCATACTGTAGTATGGCAGAATATGATAGGATCGATCAGACAACCTAGGGTTAAAGTACCCTAGGGAGTTTGAAAAATAATAAAAATAAAAAAAAGTTTTAAAAAAAAATTATAATAAAAAAACCTAAAATTTCAAATCACCCCCCTTTCCCTAGAACTTACATAAATATATTTATAAACAGTAAAAATCATAAACACATCAGGTATCGACGCGTCTGAAAATGCCCGATCTATCAAAATATGATAATGGTTTTTCAATGCGTTTAACCCCGTAACAGAAAATAGCGCCCAAAGTCGAAAATGGCACTTTTTTGCCATTTTGAAAAATATTAAAAAAATCTATAAAAAGTGTTCAAAAGGTCGTGCAGTCCTAAAAATGATATCATTGAAAATATTATCAAATTTCGCAAAAAATGACACCACCCACAGCTCCGTACACCAAAGTATAAAAAAGTTATTAGAGCCAGAAGTTGGCAAAATCAAAAAAATTATTTTTGTACAGGAGGTTTTAATTTTTGTAAATGTATGAAAACATTATAAAACCTATACAAATTTGGTATCCCCTTAATCGTACCGACCCAAAGAATAAAGTAGACATGTCATTTGGGGCGCTCAGTGAAAGATGTAATATCCAAGCCCACAAGAAAATGGCGCAAATTAGTTTTTTCACCATTTTCACTGCATTTGGAATTTTTTTCCCACTTCCGAGTACATGGCATGGAATATTCAATACCATCACTATGAAGTGCAATTTGTTACGCAGAAAACAAGCCGTCACACAGCTCTTTATGTGTAAAAATAAAAAAGTTATAGATTTTTGAAGGTGGGGAGTGAAAAATGGACATGAAAAAACAGGAAAGGGCCCGGTCCTTAACCCGTTAATATTCCATGCCGTGTACTGGGAAGCGGGAAAAAATTCCAAATGTGCAAAAATTTACTGTTTATTAATATTTATATCAGTTTTAGGGAAAGGGGGGTGATTTGAATTTTTAGGTTTTTTTATTATAATTTTTTTTTAAAACTTTTTTTTATGACTTTTACAATTATTCAGACTCCATAGGATACTTTAACCCTAGATCTGATCGATCCTATATGGCAGTATATGGGGATTTTCCTCCTCATTCATTACAATGTGCTATCAGCTATGAATGAGTTAAAATGAGACAGCCTCGGGTCTGTTTCTGACATTTTAGCAAATTATTATTTAACCCCTTACCGACATTGGACATAGTATGGCTGTAAAGCCGACACCTATTGCTAACTCCTCTGATCGCAGTTGTAAACCCCTTAGTCATGAACGACCGTGGCATTCAAGGGCCATATGTACTGATTTGGAACCACCAATGGTTTGCCAGTGCCATGGGTCTGCGCAATCCTCTCCGGGAGCCGGGTTATACATCCTAGCAGGACTTGGATGTAACACATAACACAGTGTAATACACCAACATTCCCTATACATACCAAATAAAGTACAAAAAACACAAAATCATTAGACACACACACATACTTGGTATCGCTACATCCATTACAATCTGTGCAATAAATCAGTGACATTATTGAACCTGCTTGGTGAACACATTTTTACATTCAAGAGTTAATAAAATCTCATCATTAACCCCTTAAGGACGGAGGGTTTTCCGGCTCATTTCTCGCTCTCCAACTTCAAAAATCCATAACTTTTCCATTTTTCCGTCTACAGACCTGTGTGAGGGCTTATTTTGTGCGTAACAAATTTTACTTTCCCGTAATGTTATTTATTTTAACATGCCGTGTACTGCGAAGCTGAAAAAAAATTCCAAATGTGGAAAAATTGAAAAAAAAACCGCACGTGCGTCACGTTCTTGTGGGCTCAGTTTTTACGACTTTCACTCTTCGCTCCAAATAATATGCCTACTTTATTCTTTGGTTCGGTGCGATCGCGGTGATACCAAATTTATATAGGTTTTATTGTGTTTTAATACATTTTCAAAAATTAAACGAATGTGTACAAAAAAGAAAAAATTTTTTTTGCCATCTTCTGACGCTAATAACTTTTTCATACTTTGGCGCACAGAGATGTGTGAGGGGTCATTTTTTGCGAAATGAGGCGACGTTTTCATTGCTACCATTTTGAGGTCTGTGCGACATTTTGATCATTTTTTATTTCATTTTTTATGTTATGTAAAAAGGTGTAAAAGTCGCATTTCGGACATTTGGGCGCCATTTCCCGCCTCGGAGGTCACCGCCGCCTGTAACCGTTTTTATATTTTGATAGATCGGGCATTTTGGGACGCGGCAATGCCTAATATGTTTGTGATTTTTACTGTTTATTATGTTTTATATCCGTTCTAGGGAAAGGGGGGTGATTTGAACTTTTAATATTTTATTAATTTTTTTTATTTTTTAAACTTTTTTTTTTATTTTTTTTTTCACTATCTTTTAGACCATCTAGGGCATTTTTGCAGCACATTCATTACAATGAGCCACTGGCTCATTGTAACGAATCTGCAGCTGCCAGATAGCCTCGTGTCAAAAGAAGACACGAGGCTACCATGGCAATCGATCGCCGCCCCCTGATGACGTTCGGGGGCGTGGCGATCGGAAAAAAGATGGCGGCGCCCACGCGCCGCCGTCTTTTAAACGCCGCCGGCGACTTTGCCGGCGGTGTTGAAGGGGTTAATAGCCGCGATCGGTGCAAGCACCGACCGCGGTTATTAGCGGTGGGGGTTTTGTGCAATATGCAAAAACCCCCACCTCTGTATGAAGAGGACTCAGCCCGTGAGCCCTCTTTATACATCCCTTATACCTCTGCGCCGTAGAGCTACGGCGCAGAGCGTTAAGGGGTTAAGGTAATGACCTACTAAAATGAAGTATTTGTAAAGTGCATCTTATTTCGCAGAAAATAAACCCTTATTTGTCCAAATTGCCAAAAAATAAGGATAATATAGCCGTTAAAAAGCAACAAGGAAAATCTACTCTGAATGGCGCAGCTTCTCCTTGATGCCATAGTGTGTGAACATACAGCAGGTTACCACCATATATGGAGGTATTGTTTTACTCGGGAGAAATAGGGTATCAAACTTTATGGAGCATTTTGGTATTTTATCCACATTTTTTGAAAAACCTTCATTAAGCCACAAAAATGTTTTTTAACCTCTGTAAAAAAATTAAATGGTTGAGAGGATGCATAAAGAACCATGTCAACATAAAGCAGAATTTTCGTATCCGTATCCGTTTTTTTTTCAAAATAAATGCAAAATATATATTACCAAAACTTTTCAACTAACATGAAGTACAAAGTGTCACAAGAAAACTATTTCAAAATCACTTTGATATGTTGAAGCGTTCCAAAGTTATAACCACTTAAAGTGACAGAGGAGAGATTTGAAAAAAATGGGCCGTGTAAGGAAGGTGAAAAGTGCCTTGGGTGGTAAGGGGTTAAAAGATAAAATAGGGTTAAGCAGTGATCAATTATCAAACATTTGGTCACAGTATTAGCCTTGTGCCAATGTCCCTTTAAGCTAAACCATATTCCAATGAGTAATATCTAAGGATACGTAAATGAGCCATGATAGCTATCCATGCTAACTGTAATTAAAACTCCATATTTAGCTCTATGGTATCATTAAATCAGAAGAGACATATTTAGTCCATTCATGTCACCTCCGCTACGATTGTCATACAGTAGTTGTAAAGGAATAATTACATCAAGCCTTATTGCATCAGAATTTATTGCAACCATCAAAGAAACTATAAGTTACCCTGAATTAGGTAGACAAATATAGCCACTAATAATCCATTTCTAATACAAAGAGGCATTTTAACGTAAAGATTGTTGAAAATATACATTTTATTCACATTTTTATTATTGTACTTTCTAATTGGTTCCTCTGCTTAAAAGAAAAAAATAAGAGACGTTATAATTAAAATAGATTTTTAAAAAATATCCAATCAGAGCTCAGCTTACATTATTTAAACAGCTATGAGAAAATGAAAACTTGAACTATGATTCTTGAAACCAATCTGTATTAATGCTAAGAAATTGTAAACACTGCTATTATTATAAATATAGATGAGCAAATCAAACTTGCAATATTATCCGAACGTCATGAAAATTCAGTTTCGTCATGCATCTGAATTTCCTGATGATTTGTTAAAACAAATCACCATGTACATGAATGTGAGAGTAACCCAGGAAGCAGTACATCACAAACAGCAGCTAGCCAAAACATGTGATGTCACAGCCCCTTTAAAAGTCTGATCCCGCCGGATCCTTTCACATTTTTTTCTATGCATGATTGTAGGGACATACTGTCAGTACTCTAAGCCGTGAAATAAGAAAGCAAAAAGTGCAGACATTGGAGTCAGCAGCCTGTTAGGAGAGCAGGGAAATTTTCTTGTGGGATATTTTTAGTAAAAGTACTTCAAAGTAGGCTGCCTTCAATCGTTTTGCAGGTCAACTTCAATGCAACTAAATAAAAATAAGCAAACATTTTTAAAATGTCACCCAATTTCCATTTACATACAAAACTGCCATATATTGACAAAATGGAAAAACAAGAAACAACTGCAATCTAACAAACAATAAAACATTATTATGCCTGTATGATGAAGCATACACGATAAAAATAAAAACCCACAAAATCTCGTTAAACAAATAATGCACTCAAGACTGATAACAAAAATGGATCTACCTCAAAATGGTACAGGTGTAAACAACATGACCCACAAAAATATGCCCTCAACCAGCTCCATAGAGAATAAAAAAGAATTTTTTTCTTCCAATTAGGTTTCATTCTGTAAAATTAGTAAAAATATTTCTGTAATTGTACAAAGAATAAAGGTAACATGTTATTTGGACTACATGATGAACAACAAAAAATATGTTTTACATCCAGTGTGCAAGGAATGTATAAGATGAGCGAGAGAGAGTTTAAAATTTATGGTAACAGAAATGACCCTCCAGACCACCATCTTTATTTATTAAAACATGTAAATAACAACTGTGGGTCAAAATGTTGTATAAAGCACTTCATACCACATTCCTGGAGGGTGTGGTTTCCAAAATGGGGTAATTTTTCGGGCACCACCTTAATCTCCCAACAGTTACATTGCATCCAAAAAGAAAACTGTCTAGATCTTAGCTTCAAAGCCTAATAGCACTACTTTTCTTCTGTGACCTTTGGGTGTCCAAATATTATTTCTTACCCGTATATACTGGGGATCAAAATTATAGAACAAAGCAAAATTCCCTAAAAGTCAAGGTCATTGTGTAGTGAAAATATCCTAACATGAGTAAAGCAACAGTATTTTAAGCTTATTTCATAAATTACATATATTCTAAAGCACGGAATAAAAATATAAATGAGATAATTGTAATAGAACACTGATCAAAATTAGAGAAAACGTTCAGATACCTGCAAGTTACTGGTATTTATCTGGCACATGGTGCTATTTTCCTTAATTATTTGACTACCCCTATTTAACTGGCAACCTAACTTTACAGAAATGGTGTGCCACTCCAAAATGACTGAAACCTTCCGGCAGCAGGTTTTCCAGATGAAGGCCAAAGGGGTGACCTATCATCCATAGCAAGAGAAGTTGGTTGTTCCATCCGTCTCTGTTTTCTACAATATTATATCTTTACAACATCACAAACTCACTGAAGTCCCCCAGTAAGACTGGTCACCCTTGAAAAACAAATGCAAGAGAGAACGGGATAATGCAGAGCATCTCCATGGGTAATCGTTTTAACACTATAGCTGTAATTGCTAACAAGTCCAGCATTAGCAGATTAAGGATCTGTCTCGTCATACAGTGTCACATTGTTTAATAGCATTTAGACTGTAAGCCCACTCTGCACTGACCGAACATCTCATTAGCAAAAAGAATCAAAATCCTAAATGTCCAGTGGCCGCAGATGTGCTGAAGTCATTCAAAGCAAAGGCCTGTGCACTTTTTACTGACTGGTGACTGTTGTAACTTTAAGAAAATGTAATCATAATCTTTCTCTGTGCTACAGTCATTGCTGTTCTCTAATTATGATCAAAAAGTTTTTTGCAAAACAAAGGTTTTATGTTAAAATACTTTGCTAATTTTGTAAAACACTGTTCTTGTGGTATAGTGTACCCTTTACAAAAAATACATTAAATGTTGATCAATGGAGATTACATTATTTCTGAAAAAATCAAGTGATCATATATTGTTCTCTTACTTTGATCTCCAATGTATATGACAGTATTGTACCCATGGTAAGCCACTTAACATGATATATGTAAGTATAAACTGTCTTTTGTGTGAAGAGCAGGACATGGAAGGGAGCACTTTTTGGGTGCCGGTTTATCCACTTTACATTAAATTAAGGGAAATACTGCTGAAGTCCAAATTAATAGTTTTGCCTTGGAGAAATACCTTGTAAAAATGCACATACAGGCAGTCTCTGGGTTACGTACAAGATAAATTCCATAGGTTTGTTCTTAAGTTGAATTTGTATGTAAGTCGAAACTATATATTTTAAAATTGTTGTTGCAGACAAAACATTTTTTTGCCCCGGTAACAATTGGAGTTTAAAAATATTTTGCCCTCATGGGACTAAAAATTATCAATAAAGCTTCATGACAGACACTTTACAGCTCATCATTGCGGTCTGGTACTACAGTAAAGCATCCAGAGAGCTTCACCAGAGGTCACAGTTGGCAGAGGAGTCTTTAACTAGGGGTCCTCTGTAAGTTGGTTGTTCTTAAGTAGTAGACCACCTGTACTGCTGTTTCACGGCTGACCCATTTCCTATTCTAGGGTCAAATGTAACCTATAAGTAAAATCAAGAATTTACACTATCCCCAGAGCACTTCTTACCAACCCATTTCTCCATCTGCGGTGCCTCTTCATGCTGTGTGTGTCTCTCCAATGGCTGTACCAATGCATTTCGCATTAGGTATGGGGGATAGAGCTGTGGGCAAGTAAGAACTGCTCTGGGGGTCATGCAATAGCCCATAATGCTGGAGCCTATAGTGGCTTTGTTGAAGCCCCCTGAATCACTTCTGGCTCATTTACATATTCTTAAATCTTCATTTTTGGACAAATGGGGACACAAATA
Source organism: Engystomops pustulosus (assembly GCF_040894005.1). Classification (NCBI taxonomy): domain Eukaryota; kingdom Metazoa; phylum Chordata; class Amphibia; order Anura; family Leptodactylidae; genus Engystomops; species Engystomops pustulosus. The sequence continues at coordinate 68,017,454 of NC_092418.1, read as the reverse complement.
AATAATGTCAAGAAATATTGATAACGATGCACAGCCAAAAATTTAAGTGGCAGTCACACAAAATTGATGATAGTTTGAACTTAAAGAAAACCTACCATTTGATGTGATGCATTATGAAGCAAACATACCTTGACAATGCTGTAGCTACACTGATGCAGGATAATGGGGCAGATTTATCAAGCTGTCTGAAAGTCAGAATATTCCTAGTTGCCAATTACAGCTCAGCTTTAATTTTACCAGTGCTCATGAATATTTTAAAGGGGAGCTGTGATTGGTTGCCATGGGCAACTGAGAATATTCTGACTTTCAGACAGCTTGATAAATCTGCCCCATTATCTTGTTTAACCCCTGTTTAACCCCTGTGCTGAGTGGTTTTGCATAATTATAAAATTATGATAATGAAGCTGTCTTGATACTGTGGCTGCTCCAGCGCTTCTCCTAGCACATAAGTTATTCACTGAACCCAAGGATAATGTAATCCCTGGGTTGTGCCTGAAGGCAGAATAACCAATTGCTGCAACACCCCCCAGCTGCTGTGTATGAGCTGCTGTGTACAAGTGATCTAGCTCAGGTTGATAAGTCATGTCTTGACTAACTCATGACTAAGCCCCATGTCTAATGACAAGCTCCGTGTGTAATGTGTTTATGTAGGCATCCAGCCTGACCCAAGGTCCTGAATATTACAATTGATTTTTAGCAAAACCACTCAACTCTGGGATTAACCAAGATATGATTCTGCATCAGTGTAGCTACAGCATTCTGAAAGTATGTTTGCTTCATATGCATCAAATCAAATGGTAGGTTTCCCTTAACCCTTTATGGATGCAGCCATTTTATAGCTTAAGGCTCAGCCCCATTTTTTGTATTCTGACTTGCGTCGCTTTATATGGTTATAACTTTTGAACACTGTTACTTATCAAAGCGATTCTGAGAGTGTTTTTTCCTCACATGTTGCTCTTCATTTTAGTGGTAAATTTTGGCTGATAAGTTTTGCGTTTATTTTCAAAAAAATTTAGCACTTAAAATTTACACATTTCCAAAAGATAGAAAGAGAAAACCCATCGTACAATTTGTTCTGTAATTTCTCCCGAGTACAGAGACCCCCCACATGTGGCCGTTACTAGTTTTATGGGGGCACAGCGAGGCGCAGAAGGGAAGGAGCACCCTGCAGCTGCCAGGATTTTCCTGTTGGTCCCTTTTGTAGGCTATAAAATTTTCGTTTTTTCGTTATTGGGGCCATGTGATGACATTTTTTTTTGCGGGATGAGATGCTTTTTCCAGTTTTACCATTTTGGGGTTGGTATCCCCTATTGTTGAAAATTTAGGAAATTTAGGGCAGGAGTAGAAAAGCATGAATTCTGTGCTGGATTATTAGCCAAATAATCATGTTATATTTATTCTATGGTTCGATACGATTACGGGGATACAATGCATGAATATTTTTTTTATGTTTTACTAAATTCGCAAATAAAACCTTGATGTGGGAAAAATCTATCATTTTTGTATTGCCGTCTTCCAAGTGGCATAACATTTTTATTTTTTTTGGCTATGGAGCTGGTTCATGGCTTGTTTTTTTGCGGGACATGTTGTCCTTTGCAACAGCATCATTCTGGAGTGCATATGATTTTTGGTCACTTTTTATAGCATTTTTTTGTGGGATTGTATAGGTAAAAATCATAGTTTTTGGTGGGTTTTTAACAGTTTTTTTTAACCACGTTCATCCTGCAGTTTTCATAATTATTTTATTTTGTTGTATGGGTTGTTACGGACATGGTGATACTATATATATGGGGTTTGTGTAATGATATAGACTTTTTTGAGGGTTATATGTCTCTTTGTATGTTATGGGGTGTATGGGCATTTTTATTGATTTATTACTTTTATTGGATAACATTTTTTTTACTTTTTTACTATTTCCACCATGGGACATGAACAAGCAATCATCTGATTGCTTGTTCATGATAATATGAATATCAAATAGATCCTGCCTGACTAGAAACGTTAAAAGAAGAAATAAATTTTATTAATTTTATTTAACAAACCGCTATACTAGTCCATGGTTGCTGGCCAATGCCCGAAAAATAAAGTCATTTACATACTTTATGGGACTAGTCCTACACGTTTTTAAATAAAATTAATTTCTTCTTTTAATGTTTCTAGTCAGGTGGGATCTATTTGATATTCATAATCATTTTAGTGGAACGTAAATACATTAATACCAGAAGTGTGTACTTGTACCTAGGTAAATTGCTTCAATATAGTGCTCAATTGAGATGGCAGGATTTCTCACTGGGGAAATTGATTCGGCTAACTGATGCTAGAGAAGTATTCTCAGATAAAGGTTTACCTCCACCCACACAAAATCTAACCATCGCTAACGCTTTTAGACAATTGACTAAAACATACAAAGATCACCTCAGAGGCTGGCGGGAGGTTCAATCTTTGGAAACATACATAAGAAATAATATTGTTCCAAGGGGCCTCCGCATCAACCTCATATCATCTGCCAGAATAAGAAAAGTGGGAAAGGGAATCTATTGACTCTTCCCTCCACTTTATGAACCTTTTGCTGGAGGAAGAAAAGATCAAATTAGTGTCCTCTGATACACAGCTAAAAACAAGCATGGAAAATGCAAAAAAATTCTCAAATAATCCTGAGTTTGAACGTAAGGAACAAATATTGCAGAATACAATTGAACGCTTTACTGCACAAATTAAGAAAAGAAAGCACTTTCAATTCTGCAGAGACACTATTGATTTTAAAGAAGGTAATATTCTAGATTTGAACCCCAAGGGGGACAATAGGATCACAGAATCCGAGATTGATATTACCTCCTCTGAAAACGACAATTCCGACTGTGACACTTCAGGTAGAGGGACCTCCAGGGGAAGAGGAGGACTTGGAGGTACCCCAAAGCGAGGCAGGGGTAGAGGGGCAAGAGGCACTGGTAGAGGTGATAGAGGCAGATCCCAAAGAGCAAGAGGGGTTATCAGAGGACCCAACACCCCTAGAATACCAACTTCGGGGGCGGAAGGAAAATCAATAAGTTCTACGGAACCTCATAGTGATACTATGCAGTTCATAAATTTATCAACTGGGCATAAACACCAATGGAGCATAAAGTACTCACGAGAGGCTTGTCATTTGTACCCACACCGTCATTTTTGTAGAAAACTGAAATGGACATTTTTTTTTCTACAACATGATCAACGTCAATGCCAGTAATTAGGTCTAGAAACTACAGACCTTAAGTGTCTAAGGACTCTGGGCAGTCTTTTAGAAGAAGGAAACAGACAGTTGGCAGAAGGCCCTTTCACTGACTTTAGACCGAAATCAAAAAAGTCCCCCCCCCCCAAATGACAACACCCTCATTGACACCTTTCTAAAAGTGGTAACTGACCTTCTACAAAAGCAACATGTCAATCAAGATCAGTATCGCAAACTCTCACGCGATGAATGGTGGGCTCTAAAAAATCTTGAGAAAGATAAGTCTATTATAATAAAGGCTTCAGATAGAGGCGGTAACCTGGTTATTCTGAATAGGGGGCAATACACACTCATGAGAAAGAAAATCCTAAATGACAAACTATCTTCAAATCCAAAGTGCACCTTCTCCGCAAATTGGTGGGAATACTTAATGATGCTCTCAAAGAAAAATTGATCAGTAAAACAGAATACCAATTCCTACTTCCCTCACACCCGACTACAGCTACCTTTTACAGTATTCCAAAAAAAAACATAAAGGTCTCAACCCTCTAAAAGGTAGACCCATTGTTAGTGGCATCTATAGTGTCACTCAAAATATCAGTATGTATATTGACCATATTTTGCGACCTTTTGTGGCCACTTTACCATCCTACATCAAGGACACCATGGATGTCCTATGACGCCTTGAAGGTCTACAGCTGGACCCTGATGTACACCTGGTCAGCTTAGACGTGGAAAATTTATACAGCTCAATCTCACATGAAAAGGGATATCAAGCAGTCGAGTCCTTCCTGAGTCCTATCCAGTGTCAGGGACATAATAGGTTCACATTGGAAGGAACACAATAACTTCGTGTTTGATGGCAGATACTTCCACCAGCTCAGGGGGGTTGCAATGGGGAGCCCTTGTGCTACCACATATGCAAACCTTTTCCTGGGCTGGTGGGAGATGGAGATGGTGTTCAGTGAGCCTATGGACAAGTGTATACACAACATAACACTTTGGCTACGATTTATAGATAATATCTGATCTTGTGGAAAGGCGCTGCAGACAAATACAAAGACTTTAATGAAATAGAGCTCTATTTCACATCTGAATTTCGGAGGGATTAGATTTAGAGATGAGCGAACACTAAAATGCTCGGGTACTCGTTATTCGAGACGAACTTTTCCCGATGCTCGAGTGCTCGTCTCGAATAACGAACCCCATTGAAGTCAATGGGAGACTCGAGCATTTTTCAAGGGGACCTAGGCTCTGCACAGGGAAGCTTGGCCAAACACCTGGGAACCTCAGAAAAGGATGGAAACACCACGGAAATGGACAGGAAACAGCAGGGGCAGCATGCATGGATGCCTCTGAGGCTGCTTAATCGCACCATTATGCCGAAATTATGGGCAACAGCATGGCCATGACAGAGTGACAGAATGAAGCTAGATAGCATGTAAAACATCCAATAATTGACCCTGACACTATAGGGGACGGCATGCAGAGGCAGAGGCAGCGGCAGCAGGCTAGAGAGTGGCATGGCGACATACCCTAATTGGACTCAGGCTTCAAACCAATGGGTGTCAGAGAGGAACCAAAGGAGGTGAGCAAGAAGCGCTCAAATAATATCGGTACATGATAAAAGTTTGCCAGTATATTTTGTGGATTACACAGCAGGGTGGCGACAAAGTTAACATGGAAGCCATGAAAACAACCCAAAATTCTGCCTGACACAGCTCGTTTGATAAGGGGACCATGTATGCTTACAGTTCATGCCAGTCGCTGCACTGGCTGCCAGTCTCCTTTCGAATACAGTTTAAAATAATAATAACCCTCATCCATAAAGCTCTGTATAATGCTGCACCCCCCTACCTCTCCTCTCTTATCTCAGTCTATCGCCCAACCCGTGCTCTTAGATCCGCCAGTGATCTTAGATTAACCTCTACCCTAGTGCGGACCTCCCACTCGCGTCTCCAAGACTTCTCTAGAGCTGCACCAATTCTATGGAATGCTCTGCCCTGGACTATCAGACTAATACCTAACCTCCAAAGTTTCAAACGTGCTCTTAAAACCCATTTCTTTAGGCAAGCCTATAACACTCATTAACTGCATGAAGTTTTAACTCTTCTACTAACCCGTCCTGTGTCGTCCTCCCATCTGTTATCCAGCAACCAACAGGCACCAGACTTCTCTGCAGTCCCATTCACCCTGGACCTGGTATATAAGATGACGGCTGAGTGGTTCAAGCGACAGCAATTCCATTTATTATATTTTTTTCTATTCCCTAAGAAGAATGGCTTGACCATTAAATATTCTTTTACCTCGTGTTACCCCATCATCTTCATAAACCGTAAGCTCTGGCGAGCAGGGACCTCACTCCTGTTGTTCCATACAAATGTTGTGCTCTGTTACATTACATTTGTATTTGTTTCCTATGATTTGTAAAGCGCTACAGAATATGATGACGCTATATAAATAAAGATTATTATTATTATTATTATGGAGGCAGTGAACTAGTAGTAGATTAAAGGTGCTGCAACTATGTTAGTTGGATCTTGGGATGGAGCTGGCGCTCTGCAGCCAGGCGAGCTTTTGCCAATCCAAGCCCCTGTCTCTAGGCTACTCCCCAAACAGCACTTCTAAGAACCTTTTGTATAAGATCAAGTGTAGTAGCGTTCTTATAAGTTTAGGATATGGCGGGTGAGGGGAATGTAAACAGATGCGCAAGAAGCGCTGAAATAATATCCCTAAATGGTAAAAGTTTGCAAGTATATTTTGTGGATTACACAGCAGGGTGGCGACAAAGTTAACAACTTTGATGTGGAATGCCCTGTAATAGCTCTTGGGCGGTGTGCCTTTTATCGCCTAGGCTCAGCAGTTTCAGCACCGCCTGCTGTCGCTTAGCGACGGCACTGCTGCTGTGCCCAGAGCTACCGACTGATGGCGCCATGCCCACGGATGGTAATTCGGAGGAGGAGGAGGTGGAGGAGGGGTGGGAGGAGGTATAGTAGGCCTTTGAGACCTGGACCGAGGTAGGCCCCGCAATTCTCTGCGTCGGCAGTATATGACCAGCCCCAGGGTCAGACTCGGTCCCAGCCTGCACCAAGTTAAGTGTAGTAGCGTTCTTATAAGTTTGGGATATGGCGGGTGAGGGGAATGTAAACAGATGCGCAAGAAGCGCATGATGCGCATGGAGCTGGCGCTCCGCTGCCAGGCGAGCTTTCGCCAATTCAAGCCCCTGTCTCTAGGCTACTCCCCAAACAGCACTTCTAAGAACCTTTTGTATAAGATCAAGTGTAGTAGCGTTCTTATAAGTTTAGGATATGCCGGGTGAGGGGAATGTAAACAGATGCGCAAGAAGCGCATGATGCGCATGGAGCTGGCGCTCCGCTGCCAGGCGAGCTTTCGCCAATTCAAGCCCCTGTCTCTAGGCTACTCCCCAAACAGCACTTCTAAGAACCTTTTGTATAAGATCAAGTGTAGTAGCGTTCTTATAAGTTTAGGATATGCCGGGTGAGGGGAATGTAAACAGATGCGCAAGAAGCGCTGAAATAATATCCCTAAATGGTAAAAGTTTGCCAGTATATTTTGTGGATAACACAGCAGGGTGGCGACAAAGTTAACAACTTTGATGTGGAATCCATGAAAACAACCCAAATTTCTGCCTGACACACCTCGTTTGATAAAGGGACGATGTATGGAGGCAGCTATATGGACGACTTTTGGAGGTAGCAATGGAGACAACGTGTGGAGGCTGCTATGGAGACAATTTAATTTGGATAGTGCCTGTATGTGGCAGTCCCAAACATTTTTCAAACCAGAGGAGCAGGTAGGTGGCCCTCCAGTAAAATGGAATAGATTGAGTGCCTGTATGTGGCAGTCCCAAAAATGTTTCAAACCAGAGGAGCAGGTAGGTGGCCCTGCAGTAAAATGGAATAGATTGAGTGCCTGTATGTGGCAGTCCCAAAAATTTTTCAAACCAGAGGAGCAGGTAGGTGGCCCTCCAGTAAAATGGAATAGATTGAGTGCCTGTATGTGGCAGTCCCAAAAATGTTTCAAACCAGAGGAGCAGGTAGGTGGCCCTGCAGTAAAATGGAATAGATTGAGTGCCTGTATGTGGCACTCACAAAAATTGTTTCAAACAGAGGACCGGGTAGGTGGCCCTCCAGAAAAATTAAATGCATGAAGTACTATAGCAAGAGCCAGTGGGCCCTGTCAAAAAATAGCCATTTTCCTCTGCTTTACTGTACAAAGAGGAGGAGAAGGAGGAAAATGAGGAGGAGGAGGAGTGGATCAATTATTCAGGTTGAGCTTCCTTCACCTGGTGGAGATTGGAAATTCTGAGAAATCCAGCCTTTATTCATTTTAATAAGCGTCAGCCTGTCAGCGCTGTCAGTCGACAGGCGTGTACGCTTATCGGTGATGATGCCACCAGCTGCACTGAAAACCCGCTCGGACAAGACGCTAGCGGCAGGGCAGGCAAGAACCTCCAAGGCGTACAGCGCCAGTTCGTGCCACATGTCCAGCTTTGAAACCCAGTAGTTGTAGGGAGCTGTGTGATCATTTAGGACGATGGTATGGTCAGCTACGTACTCCCTCACCATCTTTCTGTAAAGATCAGCCCTACTCTGCCGAGACTGGGGACAGGTGACAGTGTCTTGCTGGGGTGACATAAAGCTGGCAAAAGCCTTGTAAAGCGTACCCTTGCCAGTGCTGGACAAGCTGCCTGCTCGCCTACTCTCCCTCGCTACTTGTCCCGCAGAACTACGCACTCTGCCGCTAGCGCTGTCAGAAGGGAAATACTGTTTCAGCTTGTGCACCAGGGCCTGCTGGTATTCATGCATTCTCACACTCCTTTCCTCTGCAGGGATGAGAGTGGAAAGATTTTGCTTGTACCGTGGGTCCAGGAGAGTGAACACCCAGTAATCGGTGCTGGAATAAATTCTTTGAACGCGAGGGTCACGGGATAGGCAGCCTAGCATGAAATCTGCCATATGCGCCAGAGTACCAACGCGTAAGAATTCACTCCCCTCACTGGCCTGACTGTCCATTTCCTCCTCCTCCAACTCCTCCAACTCCTCTTCTTCTGCCCATACACGCTGAACAGTAAAGGACTCAACAATGGTCCCCTCTTGTGTCTCACCAACATTCTCCTCCTCTTCCTCCTCATCCTCCTCCACCTCCACCTCCTCCGATATGCGCTGAGAAACAGACCTGAGGGTGCTTTGGCTATCAACAAGGGAATATTCTTCCCCTGTCTCTTGTGACGAGCGCAAAGCTTCCGACTTCATGCTGACCAGAGAGTTTTTCAACAGGCCAAGCAGCGGGATGGTGAGGCTGATGATGGCGGCATCGCCACTGACCATCTGTGTTGACTCCTCAAAGTTACTCAGCACCTGACAGATATCAGACATCCACGTCCACTCCTCATTGTAGACTTGAGGAAGCTGACTGACCTGACTACCAGTTCTGGTGGAAGTTGACATCTGGCAGTCTACAATCGCTCTGCGCTGCTGGTAAACTCTGGATAACATGGTCAGTGTTGAATTCCACCTCGTGGGCACGTCGCACAACAGTCGGTGAGCGGGCAGTTGGAGGCGGCGCTGCGCTGCCCTGAGAGTGGCAGCATCTGGGCTGGACTTCCTGAAATGCGCACAGATGCGGCGCACCTTCGTGAGCAAATCAGACAGATTGGGGTATGTCTTGAGGAAACGCTGAACTATCAGATTTAACACATGGGCCAGGCATGGCACATGTGTCAGTCTGCCGAGTTGCAGAGCCGCCACCAGGTTACGGCCGTTGTCACACACAACCATTCCCGGCTTGAGGTTCAGCGGTGCCAGCCACAGATCAGTCTGCGCCGTGATGCCCTGTAATAGCTCTTGGGCGGTGTGCCTTTTGTCGCCTAGGCTCAGCAGTTTGAGCACCGCCTGCTGTCGCTTAGCGACGGCACTGCTGCTGTGCCTAGAGCTACCGACTGATGGCGCCGTGCCCACGGATGGTAGTTCGGAGGAGGAGGTGGAGGAGGGGTGGGAGGAGGAGGAGGCATAGTAGGCCTGAAACACCTGGACCGAGGTAGGCCCCGCAATCCTCGGCGTCGGCAGTATATGAGCAGCCCCAGTGTCAGACTCGGTCCCAGCCTCCACCAAGTTAACCCAATGTGCCGTCAGCGATATATAGTGGCCCTGCCCGGCAGCACTCGTCCACGTGTCCGTGGTCAGGTGGACCTTGTCAGAAACGGCGTTGGTCAGGGCACGGATGATGTTGTCTGACACGTGCTGGTGCAGGGCTGGGACGGCACATCGGGAAAAGTAGTGGCGGCTGGGGACCGAATACCGAGGGGCGGCCGCCGCCATGAGGTTGCGAAAGGCCTCGGTCTCTACTAGCCTATAGGGCAGCATCTCCAGGCTAAGCAATCTGGAGATGTGCACATTAAGGGCTTGGGCGTGCGGGTGGGTTGCACTATATTTGCGTTTCCGCTCCAGCGTCTGGGGTATGGAGAGCTGAACGCTGGTGGATGCTGTGGAGGATCGTGGAGGCGACGATGGGGTTTTTGTGGCAGGGTCCTGGGCAGGGGGCTGACTAGCAGCTGACACAGGGGAAGGAGCAGTGGTGTGCACGGCCGGAGGTGAACGGGCTTGTTGCCACTGAGTGGGGTGTTTAGCATTCATATGCCTGCGCATACTGGTGGTAGTTAAGCTAGTAGTGGTGGAACCCCTGCTGAGCCTGGTTTGGCAAATGTTGCACACCACAGTCCGTCGGTCATCCGGTGTTTCCTTAAAGAACCTCCAGACTTCTGAAGATCTAGCCCTCGCCGCAGGAGCCCTCGCCACGGGAGCTTCACTAGTTGACACATTTGGCGCTGATGCACCAGCTCTGGCCCTGCCTCTCCGTCTGGCCCCACCACTGCCTCTTCCAACCTGTTCTGGTCGAGGACTCTCCTCCGTCTCAGAAGCACTGTGTTCACCCGGCCTCTCAACCCAGCTTGGGTCTGTCACCTCATCATCCTCCGATCCCTCAGTCTGCTCCCCCCTCGGACTTCCTGCCCTGACAACAACTTCCCCACTGTCTGACAACCGTGTCTCCTCATCGTCGGACACCTCTTTACACACTTCCACTACGTCAAGAAGGTCATCATCACCCACAGACTGTGACTGTTGGAAAACCTGGGCATCGGAAAATTGCTCAGCAGCAACCGGACAAGTGGTTTGTGACTGTGGGAAGGGTCCAGAAAACAGTTCCTCAGAGTATGCCGGTTCAAATGCCAAATTTTCCTGGGAGGGGGCAGACTGGGGGGGAGGAGGCTGAGGTGCAGGAGCTGGAGGAGTGGCGATTTCGGTGACATGGGTGGACTGCGTGGAAGACTGACTGGTGGTGGACAAATTGCTCGAAGCATTGTCAGCAATCCACGACATCACCTGTTCGCACTGTTCTGGCCTCAACAGTGCTCTACCACGAGTCCCAGTAACTTCAGACATGAACCTAGGGAGTGTAGCTCTGCGGCGTTCCCCTGCTCCCTCATCAGCAGGTGGTGTCTCACCCCGCCCAGGACCACGGCCTCTGACCCCTGCAGTAGTTGGACGCCCACGTCCCCGCCCTCGTCCTCTACCCCTAGCCCTCGGGTTAAACATTTTTAAAATGAGAGTTATAACTTTATTTTTTTTTTTACTTTTTTTTGTTTTTTTTTGTGTTTTTTTTTTTTTTGTGTTTTTTGTTTTTTTTTGAGTTTTTAAAACCAAACAATGCTATCCTATTGCTATGGCTATTTTCTAGCCAAGTATCAAAGCACACTACTATGCCAGATGAGATGACACTGAGTTAGTGCCTAATTGAAATCCAACCCCTACTAAATTTTCCCACTTCGGTCTTTGCTATGGATATGTGCGTCACTAAGCGCAGAACACAGCGGTCGCAAGTCTCACTACAAATTGCTCAGAATTGGCTAGTACATGCACTGCAGAAACTACAGCCACCAGCAGATCAACCAGAAATCAAATATATAGAACGCTACTGTATGCGTAAGTAAGCTCTTTGTGTTCTCCTATGGCTATTTTCTAGCCAAGTATCAAAGCACACTACTATGCCAGATGAGATGACACTGAGTTAGTGCCTAATTGAAATCCAACCCCTACTAAATTTTCCCACTTCGGTCTTTGCTATGGATATGTGCGTCACTAAGCGCAGAACACAGCGGTCGCAAGTCTCACTACAAATTGCTCAGAATTGGCTAGTACATGCACTGCAGAAAGTACAGCCACCAGCAGATCAACCAGAAATCAAATATATAGAACGCTACTGTATGCGTAAGTAAGCTCTTTGTATTCTCCTATGGCTATTTTCTAGCCAAGTATCAAAGCACACTACTATGCCAGATGAGATGACACTGAGTTAGTGCCTAATTGAAATCCAACCCCTACTAAATTTTCCCACTTCGGTCTTTGCTATGGATATGTGCGTCACTAAGCGCAGAACACAGCGGTCGCAAGTCTCACTACAAATTGCTCAGAATTGGCTAGTACATGCACTGCAGAAAGTACAGCCACCAGCAGATCAACCAGAAATCAAATATATAGAACGCTACTGTATGCGTAAGTAAGCTCTTTGTATTCTCCTATGGCTATTTTTTAGCCAAGTATCAAAGCACACTACTATGCCAGATGAGATGACACTGAGTTAGTGCCTAATTGAAATCCAACCCCTACTAAATTTTCCTACTTCGGTCTTTGCTATGGATATGTGCGTCACTAAGCGCAGAACACAGCGGTCGCAAGTCTCACTACAAATTGCTCAGAATTGGCTAGTACATGCACTGCAGAAAGTACAGCCACCAGCAGATCAACCAGAAATCAAATATATAGAACGCTACTGTATGCGTAAGTAAGCTCTTTGTATTCTCCTATGGCTATTTTCTAGCCAAGTATCAAAACACACTACTATGCCAGATGAGATGACACTGAGTTAGTGCCTAATTGAAATCCAACCCCTACTAAATTTTCCCACTTCGGTCTTTGCTATGGATATGTGCGTCACTAAGCGCAGAACACAGCGGTCGCAAGTCTCACTACAAATTGCTCAGAATTGGCTAGTACATGCACTGCAGAAAGTACAGCCACCAGCAGATCAACCAGAAATCAAATATATAGAACGCTACTGTATGCGTAAGTAAGCTCTTTGTATTCTCCTATGGCTATTTTCTAGCCAAGTATCAAAGCACACTACTATGCCAGATGAGATGACACTGAGTTAGTGCCTAATTGAAATCCAACCCCTACTAAATTTTCCTACTTCGGTCTTTGCTATGGATATGTGCGTCACTAAGCGCAGAACACAGCGGTCGCAAGTCTCACTACAAATTGCTCAGAATTGGCTAGTACATGCACTGCAGAAAGTACAGCCACCAGCAGATCAACCAGAAATCAAATATATAGAACGCTACTGTATGCGTAAGTAAGCTCTTTGTATTCTCCTATGGCTATTTTCTAGCCAAGTATCAAAACACACTACTATGCCAGATGAGATGACACTGAGTTAGTGCCTAATTGAAATCCAACCCCTACTAAATTTTCCCACTTCGGTCTTTGCTATGGATATGTGCGTCACTAAGCGCAGAACACAGCGGTCGCAAGTCTCACTACAAATTGCTCAGAATTGGCTAGTACATGCACTGCAGAAAGTACAGCCACCAGCAGATCAACCAGAAATCAAATATATAGAACGCTACTGTATGCGTAAGTAAGCTCTTTGTATTCTCCTATGGCTATTTTCTAGCCAAGTATCAAAGCACACTACTATGCCAGATGAGATGACACTGAGTTAGTGCCTAATTGAAATCCAACCCCTACTAAATTTTCCCACTTCGGTCTTTGCTATGGATATGTGTGCCACTAAGAGCTAAACACAACGGTAGCAAGTCCCCCTGCTAATTCCTCACAAAATGGTACTAGATGCAAATTAAAATAAAAAAAGTAGAACGTTATTGTAGCCCTAAGAAGGGCTGTTGGGTTCTTTGAGAATCACTCCTGCCTAACAGTAAGCTAATAGAACACCCTAACGCTTTCCCTGACCAGCAGCAGCTCTCTCCCTAGCGGCATCCAGACACAGAATGATCCGAGCAGCGCGGGCAGCGGCTAGTCTATTCCAGGGTCACCTGATCTGGCCAGCCAACCACTGCTATCGACGTGTAAGGGTACCACGTCATGCTGGGTGGAGTGCAGAGTCTCCTGGCTTGTGATTGGCTCTGTTTCTGGCCGCCAAAAAGCAAAACGGCGGGAGCTGCCATTTTCTCGAGCGGGCGAAGTATTCGTCCGAGCAACGAGCAGTTTCGAGTACCCTAATGCTCGACCGAGCATCAAGCTCGGACGAGCATGTTCGCTCATCTCTAATTAGATTACCTTTCTGGATCTCACCATTAAAAAATCAGACACAGGACTGCTAACTACCCACATGTACAGGAAACCAACAGCGACAAACAGCTTGTTGCGGTGGCAGAGCCACCACCCCAAATCCCTATTAAAAGGCATACCTAAAGGGCAATTTTTGAGAGCTAGAAGAAATAGTACTCTGTTTCCACACTTCATTTCTTCTTCTACTGATTTACATCGATGATTTCGCCAACGGGGATACCCTGACCGGGTGTTGCGGAACGCTTACTAACATGCGTTCTGCGCAAATAGAAATGATCTCTTACACCCTTGCCCTAGAAATGCAGCTGAGCCTCAGACTCGAATAAAAGGGACCTATGATGCGGGACATAATATGGTTGAACAAACTATTCAAACATTCTAGGGCATTCTTCAACGAGACCCGGACATTGGTAATTTAATAGGTGATGTGCCGCTAATTACTTTTTGCAGAGGAAGAAATATAGGCGACAATTTGGTGCATAGTCACCTTATGCCAATTAAAAAATCGACTTGGCTTCCCGAACCCCCAATAGGCACTTTTAAATGCAAAGATGTCAAAACTGTAAGTATATCCAAGAGGGATCGAGCTTTCATAGTTCCAGCACTAACAAATTGTTTCCCATCAAGAAATGTATCTCTTGCAGGAGGACAGGAGTTATCTATCTACTTACCTGCAGTTGCCCTACCCAATATGTTGGGTAAACAATCCGTGAACTACGGACAAAGATAGGAGAACATATCAGTGATATTGTCAACAAACAGGATACCCCTGTCGCGAGACACGTTTGGGAATGTCACCAAGGACGTCCCGAAGTAATTAGTTTCCAAGGAATAGAAACTCTGAGCCCTCTAACAAGGGGTGGTGATTACAACAGAGTGGTATGCCAAAGAAAATCCCGCTGGATATTTACCCTGGGTGCAGTGAAGCTACGAGACCAAAATGATTATGTACCTTACGCCTGTTTTATATAGGTGTTTAGCATTTACATTGGCAATGTGAAATTGCCAATCCTATGTTGTTCCATCTCTATGGAAACCGACACATGACGCACCGATCATGTGACTTTCCATGTGACACCATGTGACGCTCTCCCGTGATGTCATCACGGTGAGACGCGACACATTGGTCCACGCGACCTTGCCCAGTGCTGGGCAAGACCTGTCTCTAGCGTCATACGGAGGAGGGACCCCGAGAAGCTGGGCCTCTCCGTTCCTGGATGCGGTGGCCTGGCTACAACCTAGCAGTAAGTTGGTTTACCATTATCATCAACCACGAGCCGGGTTTTCCATCCGCCCCCCGGAGGGTTCCCGGGAAGGGGTGGAGCAAACCGTGACGGCCTGTTACAATGGCGCAGGGGGAAATGCTAGGGGTGTAGTATTAAACAAGACTGCACCATCCTACTAATATTATACAGCACCTCTGAGGACGCATCCAAATATAAATTATGGGATGCAGAAACGCGTTAGGTGTGAATGAATATATATAAAGATTAGGCAACTGACAATCACCAGCGCCTGTTTACATGTCTAGAGTAGCTACCAATAGCACTTTCTGCTAGACCACTTGTGGCTCGCACAATCGGGGCAGTGCAATACAATTCCCACAAAAGGGTTGTCCCGATATAGGACCGCTATACTAGTCCATAGTTGCTGGCCAATGCCTGAAAAATAAAGTTGTTTACATACTTTATGGGAGAAGTCCTACACATTTTTAAATAAAATTAATAAAATTTATTTCTTCCTTTAATGTTTCTAGTCAGGCAGGATCTATTTTATATTCATAATAATTTTAGTGGAACTTAATACATTAATACCAGAAGTGTGTACATGTTCATGAAAATACTCTGCATTACTTATGTGTTGCAGGGTATTAGCAGTGTCAGCCTATGCACATTCATAGGCTGACACAGTGCCTTTAAGATGACGTCACATACGCCATCTTTCAGGCATTGCCTACAGGCAGCTCTGGGGTCCCCAGGGCTGCCATAGCAACGATCCCCCCCGAAAATTACACGATGCAATCGTGGTCAAGTTAAATGCCGCGGTAATCCTGACCACTCACTGGAGCAGATTTATCAAGCTGTCTGAAAGTCAGAATATTTCTAGTTGCCCAACCAATCACAGTTCCCCTTTAAAATATTCACGAGAACTGGTAAAATGAAAGCCGAGCTGTGATTGGTTGCCATGGGCAACTAGAAATATTCTGACTTTCAGGCTTGATAAATCTGCCCTACTGTGTTTTGATGGTGGAAAATGTTGGTCCCAAGTTGGAAGCAATGTCTTTTGATATTGTTGCAGTTTTTCCTGCTGCCGTGTTGCAGCCAGAGACCCTAGGAAAAGGTAACGCTGTGCAGTGAATGCAGGAACCAGCACTCTTTATTGACTGCGGTCACCTAATCGCTGGCTCTGAAGGAGTTCAGTAAAGCTGATGGGTCTAATCCAAATACATTTACCCATAGATTTCCCCTGTAACTGGGGCTCTTATAGATGGTCCAGTTATAGTGGAAAACTTGTGGGGAAATAATTATAAAACAAAACTGTAAAAAAAAATACCCCAATACACACACATAAAATATTAAGGTTAAGGAGTGAAGTTTTCAAAATGGAGTCACTGTTTGAGGTTGAGTTTCTTTGTTCTGATCTCTGGGGCTCAGCAAATGTAACTTCCTATATTTGCTGCCACGGTATTTGAACACGTGGGAGATATTGCCATACTCAGTTGAAATTGTCTAACAGTCTATTTTCCTTTTACTTTTCCTGTAATGTATTTTTTTTAGGGCTTAAGCCACATAGTTTTGGAAAAAATATAATTTTTCATTTTCATTCGCCAATGTTACAATGTTACTAAATTCTATTAACCCTTACAGGACCCTTTTTCGTTTATTGCGTTTCTGTTTTTTACTCCCCTCATTCCAAAAGCAATAACTTTTTTTTTTTTTTTAATTTTTACAGAGATCTGTTAGGGCTTTTTATCTGTGGGACAAATTGTACTTTCTGGTGGCTTCATTTAATATTCCATGAAAGTGCAGTGAAATTGACAAAAAAACACATTTGCAGTGTTTTCTTGTGGGCTCTGTTTTTATGAGTTTTATTCTGTGCTCCAAATGACGCTTTTTCTTTATTCTTTGGATCACTACGATAACAAATTTATATAAATTTTATGAGGTTTAAATAGATTTTAAAAAATTAGAATGTTTTGTACATAAAGAATGAGGCCAATAACTTTTTCACACTTTGGTGTACAGACCTGTGTAAGGTGTGATTTTTGCAGTATGTGCTGTTGTAATATTTTATATCAACTTGGGACCTATATGACTGTTTGATAATTTTTTATTCATGGATGGAAAAATAGGGAAAAAGCGGTGATTCTGACATTGGGGTGCTTTTTCCTGTTACATTGTTCACAGCTGGGAATAATCGTTTATTAGAGATCATTTCCCCTGGCAGGCCTACAAGTCTCATTGAGCGATCACCGCCCACCGATGATTTGACAGGGGTGGCGATCGGCCATCCAAGATGGTGGCGCCCATGAAGGTGAAAGTTAGGTGCTGCGGTCAGTAACAGGTGGTTGTCAGCTGTATTATGCAGCCGTCACCCGCTGTGTATGCAGAGAGCTCAGCCTGTGAGCTTTCTCATACACCCCCTGCAGCACCAGGATGTTATACTATGTCCTAGTACGTCCTGATGTGCGTAGAGGTTAACAACTGTACAGTTAACATGTTCCTTTTCATTCACAATCCTATATTACAAAATTCTATAAGTTATATCATAAAGTGTTAGTCTATGCTTTCTACATCTTGGGTTTTGTTTCCTTTTTTTGTGTTGTTATTTGATTTATAAGAACAAACTATTTAATCTAGTGGGCTTACATTGTGTCCGTGCCCCCTATTACTTGTAACGGTGTTAACTCTTCTCTAGTTGCAAAAGTTATAATACTAAAATTTGTCTTGTCATTGAATAAACTTTCACATTTTCACTTATGTATATTATTCCGCCTCTTAGCTACAAGCTCCACACTCACCTGTGTCTGAGTTGCACAAACTATGTTCTCAAGCACGTGCTTGTGATGATGTCACAGGAAGCAGGTCCCGCCCCACCATCTAGCTGATTGTAGTTCTTTTTAGAGCTGGAAACCATGGTTGCTATGGACCAAAAAGGTACTAAATGGGGACTGAGAGGCAAAATATTTGAGGAATGATTCCCAGGGAAGCCTGGAGCATAATTATGTTTTTTTTTTGCTCAGAATGACGGTTACCCTTTAAGGACTACAAAATGGATATGGAGGTTTGTCACCTGCCTCCTGCATTCAGATTGTGAGGAACCTTAGATATTAGCCTTTGGGTATGCTCCGGCATAGAGGGAACGGGTGGTTTTTTCCCCATTGTAAAAGCGCATTTATGGCATTTATGTTTAGATCTACTCTAAATGACTATCATGTCATCAATATACCATAACCACATTTCCACACCCTCTGAACTGGTGCTAGTATTTTTTATCAAACTTTATTTCAGGTGCATAGTACACGGGGGAGCCGGGCCTGGCGACGAGTCGTTTCGCGCCTACTGGCGCATCATCAAGCCAATGAGTCATTGGCTTGATGATGCGCCAGTAGACGCGAAACGACTCGTCGCCAGGCCCCGCTCCCCCGTGTACTATGCACCTGAAATAAAGACACTACACAGCTATGGGTGCCGCTTATTTTTCCTTACTTTTTGGATATTGAATGGACTATTCATCGCATTAGCAGAGCACCACCGCCTGTGCCCTAACGAGAGGAGTGTATTGCCGGAGTCCGGTACGGTTACTAACACTGCCCCGCTAGTGGTTGAACTGTGACCACTTAAATTGGATTGTGCTGAGTACTATTTCTTACCTATCAGCTATTTTTTATCAAACATAAAAAAGTTAGGGTGACAGAGAAATCAAGTATTCTGAGATCTTTGGGGGGATAGTATTGCCAGTATTGTGTCTATAGCCCAGCAAATGTATATAACCTATTGCCATAAATCCAGCATCATGGGGGGGCATAAGAATATAAGGGCACTACATCTATTCTTGCTAGATAGAAATTTGAATCAATAGTGACAGCATCTAATCTTCTGAATAGATTGAATGTATCTTTGGTGTAGGAAGGTCTAAGAATCTTATCAAGGCAGATTCCAATATTCTTGACCAAACTTTCTTGTACATAGGGGGCAGTATTATAGTAGTTATATTCTTGTACATAGGGGGCAGTATTATAGTAGTTATATTCTTGTACATAGGGAGCAGTATTACAGTAGTTATATTCTTGTACATAGGGAGCAGTATTATAGTATTTATATTCTTGTACATAGGGGCAGTATTATAGTAATTATATTCTTGTACATAGGGGCAGTAGTATAGTAGTTATATTCTTGTACATAGGGGGCAGTATTATAGTAGTTATATTTTTGTACAGAGGAGCAGTATTATAGTAGTTATATTCTTGTACATAGGGGGCAGTATTATAGTAGTTATATTCTTGTACATAGGGGGCAGTATTATAGTAGTTATATTTTTGTACATAGGGGGCAGTATTATAGTTGTTATATTCTTGTACAAAAGGGGCAGTATTATAGTTACTATTAAAACAAAAAAAGGAAGAAAAAAGGTAACGGTTCACCCCTCAAAGATAGTAGAGTTCTTAGTAGAAAGACAGCCAGGTGCACGGAAATCCCCAAAATCTGCTGGTCCAGAAGTCCAGATAGGAATATACTTGTAAAAAGAAACAAAAATTTCAAAGGGCAGGGAATCCAGCATCCAAAACATTGTAGAAAAAAACGTTAAGACGTGGTCGGAAATTTAATTTTAAAAAATGTGCAAGTAGTTCAAGTAGATGAAAGCATGGACACAAAAAAACAAAAAACTTTGCAGCGGTGACGTCTTTCGAAAAATGTAATTTTTGACCATGTCTTAACAGCTTTTTCTACGTTTTTTTTGGATGCTGGATTCCCTGCCCTTTTGAAATTTTTGTTTCTTCCTACAATTATAGTTGCTATCTTCCTGTACATAGGGGGCAGTATTATAGTAACTATATTCCCGTACCTAAGGGACAGTATTATAGTAGTGATATTATTATTTACCTGAGAAGGTATTATATCGGTGTTTTTGTATATATAAGTCAGTATTAAGTTTTGTTTTTAAAAAAGAAGCTTTATTCCTGTATAAGTGTGGCAGTATGAGTCTCTTTTGCTGCACTGTACATGTTAATTAGACCATCTATCAACAGTTTGTGTGAAGTTTAGGAACTCCTCCCACATTGCATGGCCACACCTTCTTGTTTAGGCCCTCCCCACAGAATGGGGACACTTTTACAGTTTTTCCAGGGCTACTTTAAATTCCCAGTCCGCACCAGGTTACAAAAATGATACAAATATATAACAAAATTATTAATAAAATCCATTGTTTGTTGCTAGAAACAATGCACTGTGGTTAAAACACGATAACCGCTAAAACCACTTGACATCCATGATTGATAATGCTTCTAAATTATTTATCAGGATATGTTGATTATTTCCTACCCAATGCACATTATCTAATAACAGAACCCAAGAAGTGTTTGAGTAAATGAAGATAAGCGACTGCAAGGAGGAGTCTAGTGAAAAATCATTCTTCTGTGTGAAGAAAGCTCCTTCATTTGAGGAGAGTAAAAGACATAACCTTCAGATTCCTGTAAATCCAATGTGCTTTTTCATCAAGAAACGTATCCAATTTCAGCTGATATTCCCTTACTGAATCTGCAGTCATTACTTACAAAATGACATTTATTGTTAACAATATAAACCTTTTCATGACCAGCAGGTCACATCCTATACTGCTTGCACCCTGAGCCATTTAACCCTTTGCCCTCCAAAGTAGCATGTAATATAAAGCAAAACATCTCTCATTTTGATGAGCTAGCAATATAATGAGTTGAAGGTGTCCCTATCTTTATGGCAGCTTTAACAAGGAGACACTTTCATGTATGGTCTTTTTGCTGACAGATTAGCTAAAATAGTGTTTACGCATTAAAAACCTGTGCATGAAATAACACTTCTACGTGTGTATTCTAGAGGATCTTACGAACGTCTGACACATATCAGTTTTAATTGAGCTGCAAATCACATTAATGAAACCATCTTGGCACAACTTTTTTTTTAAAGTGAAAACACTAATTACATATACTCTAAAGAATTATCTGCTGAAACTGAAGGAAAGAAACAAAGAGAATTTCTACAATGATATGTAAGGGAAAATCATAAAAAAATACTTCCCCATTTACTGCTATGGGTTTCTTGTAACTGGGTATCAATGTTATTTTCACATCTGATAATTTCTCACTGGTTGATGGAAACCTCCTAATGCCCAGACCATGGGCATGGATAAAAGAAAATGCCCTGCCTGTAATTTCCTGTACCAGGAATTTAGCAATAGTCCACTAATACTGTAAAATGCGGTACAAACACAGAAATTGGGTTGCTTCAAAATCAACTAATCTTGTTTTATTCAGCAAACTAAAGCCGAGACCAAATGGACGGACACATTGTTGACACATAACTTAGGTGACACCCTTTAACCCCTTCCCGCTCAGCGGCGGATATATCCGCCACTGAGCACAGTGACTTAGCGCTCAGCGGTGGATATATCCACCGCTGAGATTATGCCGGCTCGGAGCCGAACCAGCATCGACAAACACTGGGTGCCGGCTGTAACATATAGCCGGGACCCCAGTGTAACACCCGTGGTCGGAGTGGGCTCCGATCGTGGGCGTGTAACTTTCCCCCATCGGCACCTGTGAACCGTTTTCGGGGGCGCCGATCGTTGCTGTGGCATCACTGGGGTCCCCAGTGTTACCTGCAAGAACTGCCGTTAGAATGTCGTCTATGACGTCATCTTACTGGCACAGTGCGAGCCTATGCAAGTGAGAGACTTTATCATTGGCTTATATTGGTCAGCTGGTTATGAGTGTGAGGGTAGATATATCCTCCCCCCGCCTTGCCACAGCACACCCCCTTGAGGAAGCGACGGCGAAACGCGCGTCGGGGTGCTGTGGTGGTGGTCTGGGGCTAATCTGATCTGAGGCACAGGTATATTACTTTGACACTTGTGTTTTGACTGAGATGGAGTTTATATTTTCTGTGCCCGGTATAGCCCTTATCTCTATACTTATGGATTGATTTTGTATATCGTTATGACGTGTTACTCTTTACTATGGTTAATATAATGACCACCACCATGCTGTTTGTTTTTGTGGTTTTAACGTGTATGTTTTTAATGTCCAATTTTTGATTGTCTATATGTATTAATAAAGATTTATATTTTGAATTAATTTTCGGTACTTGTAGTACGACTTATGGTTTCATATGCTTTTTGTTGGTATTCATTGTTTGAACAGCATAGGGATCTGTTACCAAAGAGGTGGGTACGGTTATTGGTATTCATTGACACTGCTGATACCCTGCAATACATGAGTATTGCATAGTGTTATCATGAACAAGCAATCGGATAACTGCTTGTTCATGGAAAAAGGGAAAAAGTAAAAAAAAAAAAAGTTATTCAATAAGAAATCAATAAAAATGCCCATAAGCCCCATAACATATAAAGAGAAATATAACCCCCAAAAAGTCTAAATCATAACAAAAACCCCACATATATAGTATCACCGCAAGCGTAACAACCCATAGAATAAAAGTAAATCATTATTGAACCCGTACGATGAATGCTGTTAAAAAAAACTGTTAAAAACCCACCAAAAATGACCATTTTTACCTATTCAATCTTACAAAAAATGCAGTAAAAAGTGATCAAAAAAACATATTTACACAAAAAAAAGTCAAAAATCCAGTACAGAATTGATGCTTTTCTACTCCTGCCCTCAAAAACGAGTTCCTAAATTTTCAACAATAGGTGATACCAACCCCAAAATGGCAACACTGGAAAAAGCATCTCATCCCGCAAAATAAATGCCATCACATGGCCCCAATAACGAAAAAGCGAATATTTTATAGCCTACAAAAGGAGGCAACGAGAAAACTAAAATCCTGGCAGCTGCAGGGCGCGTCTTCCCTTCTGCACCCATAAAACAAGTAACGGCCACATGTGGGTGGTCTCTGTACTTGGGAGAAATTGCAGAGCAAATTGTATGGTGGGTTTTCTCTTTTTATCTTTTGGAAATGTGTAAGCCGCATGACATCAAAATAAATTATCCAGACATTTCAAAAACTATGAAAATGTAAAGTAGACATATGGGAAATGTTATTCAGAAACTTATTTAGGTGGTAAATCTATCTGCCTGAAAACGCAGTGATTTTGAATTTCGAAAATGGCAAATTTTTCCAAAAATTCATAATTTTTTTGGTAAATAAATGCAAAACTTATCATCCAACATTTACCACTATAATGAAGTACAACATGTGGGGAAAAAACTATTTCAGAATCGCTTTGATAAGTAAAAGTGACGCATGTCAGAATCCAAAAAATGGGACTGAGCCTTAAGCTACAAAATGGCTGCGTCCTTAAGGGGTTACATTGTTGACCCCTCTCTATCCTAAGGACATGCAGATTTGGTCACAAACGGTTTAATAAATCTGCCGCAGTGTGTTACTCTGACATTTTCACTGCAAATGTTAATCCTTGACACCAATGCCCTTTGACCAATAGTGTTTCCATTTTTTGCTCCCCTACTTTCAAAAGCAATAATTTTTTAATTTTTCATTTACAGAGCTTTATAAGGCCTTGTTTTCTGCATTAAAATTGTAGATCCTAATGCCAGTATTTAATATCCTTTGCAGTATTCTGGGCTCTGTTTTTTTAGGCTTTCACTGTGTGCTCCAAATGACACCTTTGCATCTACTGTTATTAAATGGGAACTTAATGTTAACTTCTAGTGGTTAAAGTGTTTAATATAATCTATTTCTCACTTTTACTTTATATTACAATATTCTGATGAAGCAAATTGTGGTCAGGGTTATTGTGGGGAGTATATATTAATTTGAAGCAGAATGTGGAACATATTTGTTATTCTAGTCTCATTGGTTACCTCTATATAAGTGGCTATTACTGACCTTCTAAAGTGAGTCACAAGTGTGATCACCACTGCTGAGGCTGCCCTACCCTGTCATATGATGACATTGACCAATTTTAATATATTTCTGAGAGTGAAATTTATTTGTGGGTTTTGTGAGAAACAATGGTGTGGAGAGAATGATCATGCCCATAAAAGCTTTTAGAAGGAAGTAACTGAAATAGTCAAGTCTTGCAGCACTGATACAGAGAAAAATGTGAGAATCATTTAATGGTCAAGAGAATCATTAAATCAAACTAGTTTCCACTTTCTTTTTTCCTTTAATTCAATTAAATTTTAATATTTGGCGTTGAAGTAGTTTTCCAGGCTAAAAATATTAGTTACATATCCAGACGTAACTATTGTGGTCGCAGGGTGCATGACCACGACCCAGCCCTTAAAGAGAGGTCCACGGCTGTCACATTTCAATATAAGAGCAACTGCCCTGTGCGCTACGCCTATACAGGAAGGAAAGAATGCACAAGGCGGATGCTTTTTATATTGAACTGAGAGAGGCAGTCAGGCAGTGAGGAAAGGGGAGGGGCTCCCAGCTCACATGTCCACTGGGATCACTTATCATACTATGCAGAATCTTGTATTTCATATGCAAGTTCCAGTTGTGTGTCTTCTCCTTCCAGAATATCATGATGCCCATACTACTTCGCTAATATGCTAGGAGAGATTGAATTGTTTATGAAGACTTCTGCCTCTACTGCAAGGAGTGAGTTTATGGAAGCAACTGAGGCTGAGTGCAATGTTAGTGTATAATATGTATTCGATGGGTGTATCATATGTATTGCATGTCATATATATTGTGTTTGTGCAGTATTAGTGTGTCATATGTTTTGCATTTATGTATGTAGATGTGTGCATATGTATTTCATGTGTGGATGTGTGTGTTACCAATATTGGTGTCATATGTGCAACACCCTCGCCGATGCAATGGCGAGGGAGTGTTTGCGAATACGTCCCACCTGCATGTAATCACACCACACTACATGGTCCTAATAGGACATAGGGGGTATTGCAGTGGTGAATCCTGCCTGGCAAGGCAGAAGTTAATTTTGTATGATGCAAGATGCTATTATCCAATGATCTGTGTTACATCCTGTCCTCTGTAAGCTGAGATGTGATTGGAGGAGCAGTCACCACCTGACCAGAGGGGAAGTAATAAAACCCCTGGCCAGGAATGTTCTAGAAAACTTTCAGAGAGAATTCTAGTATGTCTTTCTAGGAGCTTAGAATCCTAGGGATTCAGTGAGTGAGTGAGCAATCTCTGTCTAGCCCATACCAGAGCAGGAAGAGCCTAGCCCCTGCCTCTGAAGAGTGGAGCAAGAAGACTAGAGTTAGTATAGTGAGGAAAGGGGTATCATCTTACCTTTAAAGGTGATACCTGAAGCCCTACAGGACAAGCTGAAGCTTCCTACCAGGACACAGCTGCCTCCCAGCCTGCCCTCTACATCCAGGCTGGTGAACTATCTCCTGAGGCTCCCTCCAAAAGCATCTCAGCACTCCATCTACCTGTTAAAGGCACCTTGCTGCGGTTCCTGCCGGTTCAAATAAAGAACTGTAAGTTGTTTTCTTCAACTTCTGTCTCCGTCTGGTCCCTGCTAATACGACTGCCTTCATCACCGGCACCCTGTCCATCACACAGAGACTCACACTCGGGGCATTAAGGGGTTGCCCCAGGGAGATCCGCTATAGCCGCTTCTCTCTCATCATTTCTTGCCAACACCACCCTGCTGGAGACCTGCCAGGCTGTAGGACAGCCCTCCGGTTCCCCCGTACCAAGCACCGTGACGATAGCGTGCTTAGGCCGCAACCACCAGCCACTCCGGTACCGCGGGCCCCGGCTGTCTCCAGGCCTCACCTCAAGGGCTAGGCCCCGGTGGGGGATGTTGCATATGCACAGTGTGGTAAAAGTACTTAGTCGGCCATCAATTGTGCAAGTTCTTCCCAGAACAAGAGGCCTGTAATTGGCATCATAGGTAGACCTCAAGTATGCAAGACAAAAAGAGAGAACAGATCCAGAAAATCACATTGATTTTTAAAGAATTTATTTGCAAATTATAGTTGAAAATGAGTATTCATAGGAGAGGGACCACACTACCCAGTCAAAAATATATTTAACATGCTAAACACATGAAAACAATTTCAAACAGAATTACACAACAGACACGTGTCATATAGCAGGCAGGTATGTGAGCATAGCGGTAAAAGTGAGAATAAGAAAATAGCAGGAGTCTCCAGAATAGAAAATCACATGTATCAAGCTAAAAGAGTGACTACCGCAAAACCGCTGCTATATATTATATGAGCATGTCAACCCGAGGCACAAAATACGTAACCTCCCAAAACAATTACCATGGATCCAGCTGTGGTGGTGGGGAAACAACAGATCACTGTTCCCCACGCGTTTCATCGTCAACCTAGGCTTCCTCAGGGGTCTAAATAAAAATAAGTATTCAGTCCATAACAAAAGTTTATCTCTATACTTTGTTATATATACCTTGTTAATAATGACAGAGGGCAAACCTTTCTGTAAGGCCCCTTCTACACTAGCGAGTGTGATGCGATGAACTGGCATCACACTCGCAACGCAAGCTGCCGGGAACGCACGGCCCGAACGCTGCACCGCGGGAGTGAACTCAGCATGTCAGTTCACTCCCGCGGTGCAGCGTTCGGGCCGTGCGTTCCCGGCAGCTTGCGTTGCGAGTGTGATGCGAGTTCATCGCATCACACTCGCTAGTGTAGAAGGGGCCTAAGTCTTCACAGGGTTGCCACACAGTGTTGCTGATATTTTGTCCCATTCCCTAATGAAGAGCTGCTCTAGAGCAGTGATGTTTTGGGGCTGTCGCTGGGTTTTCTATTGGGGTTGAGATCTGTAGACATGCTAGGCAACTCCATGACCTTGAAATGCAAAGCCACTCTTTTGTTGCCCTGGTAGTGTGCTTGGATCATTGTCGTGCTGAAAGTCCCAGCCATGTTTCACCTTCAATGCCCTTGCTGATGAAAGGAGGTTTGCTCTCAAATTCTCACAATACATTCATTCTTTCATGTACACAGATCAGGCGTCTTAGTCACTTTGCAGAGAAACAGCCTTAAAGCATGATGTTGCCACCCCCATGCTTCACATTAGGATTGGTGTTTTTTGGATGCAATATAGCATTCAATCTCCTCCAAACACAACTAGTTGTTTCTGCCAAACGGTTCTATTTTGGTTTCATATGACCATATGACATTCTCACAATAATCTCCTGGAACATCCAGATCCTCTCTAGCAAACTGGTCCCATATATGCACTGGCTTAAGCAGGGGAACACATCTGGCACTGCAGGATCTGAGTCCCAGGCAGTATAGTGTGTTTCTGATGTTAAGCCTTGTTATGTTGGTCCTAGCTTTCTGCAGGTCATTCACTAGGTCCCCCATTGTCACCGTTCTTATGATTATTTTGATTCCCTGAGGATTCTGATTGTCTTCCATTTTTTAATTAATGCTCCCATAGTTGATTTCTTCACATCATGCTGCTTGCCTATTTCAGATTCAGTCTTCCCAACCTGGTGCAGGTCTACAATTTTGTTTCTGGTATCCTTCGAGAGCTCTTTGGTATTCACCGTAGTGGAGTTTGGAGTGTGACTGTTTGAAGTTGTGGACAGGTGTCTTTTAGACTGCCTCCATAATGTTACCTTCCACTATAACCTTAACCAGACTGTCCCATTTAACTCATCATAATGATACAGACACCGTTTTAAATGTTTAAATCGTGGTATGACGACTGGCAGTTGGCCACAACTTTTATTAGAATTAATTAAATATAAATGTCTATTCATAGAGTAGCAACTCTGTAAACTTCAAGAATTAAACCTGGGCACCTGTTTACCGTCCTACTGAAAGGGCATGTAGGTACAAACCCACTTAGAAACTGCCACTGAGGATGACATGTACCCATCTAAATGTCACTCCGACCCCCTGCCAAAATAAACAACACCCTCTCAATCCCATCCTGTAACCCAGACAAGAAGATGTCCAAGCCGATGTCGGTTAAATGTACCCCATCTGGCAACAAGAGGATTATCCCTTTCCAACTCCCTGTGCTGCACCACCACTCCACCCCTCTCATGGACAAAACGGGATACCCTGGACGTCTGCTCTGGTCGCTTCATCCCTAGCCCATGCCACATTGCCTTTGGTATAGATTCTGACCAAACCAAAACTAATCTAGAGAAAAATTAAGAAAATCTCTCAAGATCCAACTGGATCAAAGCCACTAACTTCCCCCAGGTAAAAAGAAAGAACAGATGGAGCTTCAGCATAACGGCTGATGTGGACTAACTCTGGAAGAGCCTGCAGCCAGTGTAGGCCACAAATCCCCCGCCAGGGGACATACGCTTTGAAAAACCTGAGTGATTCTTCTGGTCGAATCAGCCCCTTCCGTTCGGCACAATATACACAGGAATGCCCGACAGACCAGACCGTTGGGTAAGAAACAGAGAAGAAAAGAATTAGTAAATAATCAAGTCAGGGAGTATATATCCAGCAAAACCTTCAGATAGCACCCTGTCCTGTGAATCTCAGCATTAGGAAGACCTAGCTCGCTAGCAGTAGTCGCTGTGACCTATACAGAAGGAATGGGTGCCAAAGTACCCCAGATGGGGGCCGGCTACCAAAAGCACTTGAACACTGTAGTAAATTGAAACATTGTTTACGGGGGCCTGTTGAGAATTTCTCCCCACACACCGTTACCTCTAAAAAGGCTGACACCGCTGCTACAGAACAAGCCATCTCACCCACTGGGCGCAGCGCAACCCAGCAACCCGACCAAACACATCCATTTTAGAATGGCAAATGCAAAAGTGCAATCTCCCTGCTGACACAGAGACATCCTTATACAATAAACCCCCGGCGTGCGTAGTGCTAGTGGGTACTAATTTTTCCTGTAATGCCCCAAAGAAACACAAAACAAAGTCAGCATTAACCCCTATTAACAGCCTATTTTGCCTTAAGGACGCAGGCCCATTTTTCAAATCTGTCCTGTGTCACCATAAGCGCTTGTAGCTTTGGAACGCTATGAGATATCCAGGGGATTTTGAGATTGTTTTCTCGTGACAAAATTTGTTTAAAAATTTGGATGATATCTTTTATGTTTAGTTATGAAAAAAACCTAAATTTGGAAATAATTTGGAAAAATTCTTTATTTTAAAAGTTCTAAATTCTTTACTTTTGATGCAAATAGTCATAGCACCCAAATAAATTCATGAATTACATTTCCAAAAAGTCTGCTTTATGTTGGCATTGTTTTAAGATTCCACATATTTTACTTGAATGTTATGAGGCTCAGAATTTAGGTGGCATTTTTCAAATTTTTGGGAAAATCAGCAAAACCTGTATTTAGATGGACCTGCTCAACTTCTAATTGTGAGAGGCCTAAATAATAGCTAGACATTACCCCATTATGGAAACTACACCCCTCAACATATGAAAAAGCACTTTTAAGAAGTTTGTTAACCCATTAGGTGTTTTATAGGGATTAAAACAAAATGGAGGTGCGGTCTACAAATTGAAATATTTTTTGACAATACATTCATTTTGGGTGGAAAATTAAACATTTGCAATGGATTAAATGAAAAAAGGCTCCACAAAGTTTCATACCCAATTTCTCCCGAGCACATCGATCATCAATCATCAATTTTTAGGAAGATTTGTTTTGTGGGTTTTTTTGGCCGTTAACCATGCCATAAAAATAGTGTATTATTTTTATTATATGGGTCTCCACGATTACAAAAAGACCTCATTTATATAGATTTTTAAATTTTTCCCCCATTTTTACTGAATAAAAAGTAATTTGTCGAAAATGGTAATTTTAGCATCATCGACATATGCATAACTTTTTTATTTTTCGGCTGACAAATCTGGTTAAGAGCTTATTTTTTGCGAGAAGGATTCTTCTTTTTAAAGTTTCATACCCAATTTCTCCAATTAATACCTTTAAAAAAATGCTCTAAAAAGGACTTTTTGCTCTGGCTTAACCCGAGTGATTAGTTTTAAAATTTAGACATTAACATGCCATTTTATTATAAAAAGTCAAACAAAATTTGAAGTAGGAAAAAAGACAACCCGTTTAAGGTCTACAAGTGAACGCTTCGTCAGGTCAATGGTGCATATACTTAGACAAGATATTATATACAAATAAAGGCGGTAGTGATGTAATCACATAGAAAAAATGTAATCACTTGTAAAATAATTTTAGTGCAGCGATATTCTAAAAAAAAACGTTAGAATAACAACACACACATATATCTAAAATATAATAGTTACTAATACATAGGAATGTTATGATTAAAAAATGAAGTTCTGATCGGCCCAGAGTTCAGGTGACAGGGCATGGTATCTGCTGGAATGCACCAACCAGAAGACGCATGGCCAGGTGAGGTGCATAGATCGGAAGACTCATGGCTATGTGGGAGGTAGCTGTAGCGTATGGGTGGAATTTAAAAGTTTTTAGACTCCGATACCTCGTTCAAGCCATCTGGGCTTAGGGTATGTAATTTGTATATCCAGTATACCTCTCTACTGCATAGGGTTTGGTAACAATTGTATATGTTTTCAGAAATATGATCAGTCGGGCTGATTCTCTTAAAGGACACCTGTCATAAGGTCTGTGTCACTTGTCCTGTCACTACTACCTGTTAGAGCAGCTCACAAGGATCCCATCCCAGGCTTTATCTAGTTATTTCATACATTAATCATTGTAAAATCATCTATTCTTTATCATATAAATGAGGCTGGTCACATGGTCAGAGGCAGTGATGTCACCCCTGTTACCCCTCCCCTCTCCTCCCCCTGCTCATGTCTGTGTGTAATGTATAGCAAAGCATGGCTAGTGTGTGTGTTGCATCTGCTGACATGCTGCATCCTCCTAATATACAGGTGAGAGACACAGACATCAGCTACACATGAATCTGACATGTTCTGCTGTAACATGGCTGCCTGGAGCTGCTGTATCTCTCCTAAACACACACACATGCACAGACAGGCTGCAGGGGGCGTGGCCACCAGCACCAGGAAGCACATCATAATACAGCCTCACATCATTATACAGGCTGTCAGTCATGCACTGGGGGTGTGGCTGTGCCTCCCACTCACGAATAGTGGACAGCTTGAATATGCTAATGCTTCATTGGACATTTCACAGGTCATTTGCATACAGCTTTAGGACCTCATTGCTTAGGTTTACAGGCATGTAGAGGGACAATGAAGGGATAGAGGCAATGCTCTCTAATGGCAGTTTATGAAAATATATTTAGTTTAGGGGGGTTATTTTGCATGACGGGTTCTCTTTAAGTTTCAAATTTTTTTGGTACTTACATAAAAAAAAATTTGACAGCCCATGTTTGAGGTAACCTTTTTTCATGTTACCACTAAGGCCAGTGATATGGTTGTGCAGTTCTTCAGTGGTCCTACCTACTGATAGGAATACCCTATAATTATATTTATAGTAAGATATTCTTAGTCAGCATTCAAGACACCTTGGGTAACAGACCTTCAAACTTACAAAGGAATCAAAGGTGTCTTTGCATAAAGTGTATTATAAAACAGTGCAAACACTTGGTTACAATCTTAACCATAAAAAGTGTCTAGTAAACTTACTTGTCTAAGGAACAGGTGGGGGTCTAAGGAACAGGTGGTCCCCGAGCTACAAATGAGGACGGCAGAAATACAACACCAAGAAGAGCAACTAAACCGGCATGAGAAACAGGGTAAGCGAGATCTACCGATTATTAACTTATCTGACTATGTTTTGTCTGACGCAGAAAAGGATGTTCTTAGCCGTGGTTTGAGCTTCTCTCCCAAGGTAAGACTTGACAAATTTACCTTGGTTAAAGACACATATCTTTTTTGCCTACAGTTGTCATTCAAACTTTTATACCACCAGCCATCACTTGCAGATCACATGCCAGAGAGAGATCGACAAACTTTTATGGATTTACTTGACCTTTTATGGGAAAATGAGAATGAAGAAACATTGGGTAGGCCAAACTTCACATTGCGCCTGCCATCACAAATTACTCCCAACTTACGTCTTTTTCCGGCTATACAGATCTTTTTCGAGTGTATGTTGGCAGACATCCGTGAGCTGAAAGAGGAACCGTACAAGCATGAAAATTTGTCTAAAGCTGAACGCCAAGCATTGTCTAAGTTACGCTCTAACACAAGTTTTGTAATTAAGGAAGCCGATAAAGGCGGAAATGTGGTCCTTTGGCCCATGGACCAGTATGTGGGTGAAGTAAGGAGGGAGCTGGGTAATCAACAGTACTACTTTTCTTTAACCTCAGATCCCACAGAGGTTTTTAAGAAAAAGCAGCGATAAACTCAGGGATCATTTCCCGGAAAGAGAAGGACTTTCTGTCAAAAAACCAGTGGTACCCACTTTTTATATGTTGCCGAAGGTGCATAAGGAACTTGTTAATCCACCAGGTAGACCCATTGGGGCTGGCATAGGGGGGCTATGTGAAAAGGCTTGCACTTATATCGACTTTTTTCTACAGAACCAGGTGACCAAATTAACATTATATGTACGGGACTCCTCACACCTCATTGGACAGATCGATAAACTTGACCTACAGTTCCTTGACAAAGAGGTTTGGATAGTGGCGATGGACGTGGAGTCATTATACACCAATATTATACATGAGGTGGGCATCAATTCTGACGTATTTCTTGAAAAAAGATCAATGGGGTGACTGCCGGCATAGTGCTTTCCTTTTGGAATTACTTGATTTCGTCCTGAGACATAATTATTTTGTTTTTGATCGGGTTTTTTTACAGGCAGGTCTCGGGTACCGCGATGGGTGCACGCTGTGCTCCTTCCTACGCCAATCTCTTTTTGGGTTGGTGGGAGGAGACCAGCGTGTACCCCTCGCGGACTTTCCAGGAGCACGTCATTGGATGGTATCGCTACATCGATGATGTGCTGGTGTTCTGGAGGGGTTCACTTGAGACCTGCCAGAATTTTGTCTCAGATTTTAATAGTAATGATCTACAAATCCACCTTACACCTGTTTTTTCGCAGACAGGGGGTAAACTTCCTAAACCTTCAAATTATCATCCAGGATGGACATATCTAGACGACCCTTTACAG
The DNA here is from genome assembly GCF_040894005.1 of Engystomops pustulosus. Classification (NCBI taxonomy): domain Eukaryota; kingdom Metazoa; phylum Chordata; class Amphibia; order Anura; family Leptodactylidae; genus Engystomops; species Engystomops pustulosus. The sequence goes on along the minus strand of NC_092418.1, from coordinate 67,984,656 downwards.
GAAGGAGACGGTGACCAACAATTTGTTACACTATTCGAGTTTTCACCCATGACACTTGAAAGATGGGATCCCAATTGGTCAGTTCCTACGACTGAGAAGAAACTGTAGCACTCAGGAGGAATTCCAGCAACATTGTACGGATCTGACCTTGAGACTCCGTGATCGAGCATATCCAAAGAAAGTGGTGTCTAGAGCGTATATGCGGGCTAAGCAAACCAAGCGGGAAGACACTTTTACATCCAAAAACAAAGGGATGGACGGCAAACCGTGTCTGACGACAACATATCACAACCAATGGTCTGATGTCTACAAATTGCTGCAAAAGAAATGGGGCATTTTGAGGAGTGACCCACGGCTATACCCACACATCACAGCCAAACCTAGGATGATTGACAAAAGAGCTAGGAACTTGCGGGATTCACTGGTCCAGAGCCATTTTCAAAGACCCAGTCAGACATTAGGCAGGGGTCTTAAAATGGTGGGCTCTTACCCTTGTGGGGAATGTACAATATGCCCAATGATCCTGAGAGGCAACTCTTTCCAAAATCCGGCTAACCAAGAAAAAGTTGTTCTACGCTCATACATCAATTGTCAGTCCTGATGTGTAGTGTATGGATTGAGTTGCCCTTGACCGAAAATATATGTCGGTCAAACGACACAAGAGCTACGGAAGAGAGTCCAGAAATATGTCTCTACAATTATTAATGTCGACCAGGATATCGCTAATAGCAGACAACTGACTACGGTGGCCAAGCATTTCCATGCCTTTCATCGGAACAACCCAGCCAAATTACAGGTAGTGGGTCTTGAGAGAATCCATTCTAACATTCGGGGAGGCGATATGGTACCGGCATTGTTACGAAAAGAGGCAAGATGGATTTTTCGCCTGGGTTCACTGTCCCCACATGGGATGAATGAAGACATGTTGTTCTCCGGATTCTATAAACAATAAGGTACACTTTTGCTTTTGCTTCACCTACACTGCTTTTCCTTCATCTATACTACTTTCATTGTTCTCACTTCTATATTATATTAACCTCTACATTCATTTCTCTTCACCTTTATTTCACTTTTGGGCACTTTTTGAGTCACCCTAATCTAGTGGTCTTCTTATCCCACACTTTTTTATTATTGTGTCCTTGTGACTCCTTAACTTTCACTTTTGTCTTCACATCGTTATACATAACATCACAGGCCTTTGCCTCTTTTTTCGTAACATCACATTCTTTCACAATTCTCCTCACACCACAGGCCTCTGCCTTACTCCCACATGAGCACATTTTTTCACATTCTTTACTCCTTCACTACATCATCTTCCTCACTCTTCTTTCTTTCCTCTATTTTTCTTCCTTATTTTTTCTTTCTTTTTCTTTCCATCACGGTTCTTCCATATACACTACACCTTTATATCACACATCCTCTTCTATGCGTATACAGTTACACTGATTATCTCTCAGATCATATTTACCTATTAACTTTTTTGCTCCTTATCCTCCATTTAGGTCTGGTACATAATATGACATTCATTATTCCTCCTTACCTGTGGTCCATCGAGCTCTCAGTCTTCATTTTTTAGATGATCGTTTTTCGGATGACCGTTCTTGATTTTGGTGATCGAGTTAACTGACTGTCTACTTACCATGATGCCGGAGCCTCCTGCGAAGTCTGTCAAGATCTTCCCCAAATACCTCCATCCTGTATTGGTCTGCAACATTGTTGTATTCATTGATACTTACTTATAGGTTATTCTTGCAGATACCTGTGTATAATATATTATTTGGGTGTCCTTTTGTGTGTCTGTCATTGATGTGTGTGTGTGTGTGCATGGGCCCATGTACGTATGTCTGTCTGTGGTGTGTTGGATTTTATTCATTCTATAATGCACAAGCTTAGCATAAGAATATATTATCAAGTAATATTATACATATATTTTTATGTGTATATGTCACACAGACATATTTTTCTATTTCTATTTTCATGTGAGTGTATTACTTTTTCATTTTCATTTTTTCATTTTTATATATATGTTTTTACACATAATTTTCTTACACTTGCCTTTAATTTATTGGCAGTTTTGCCTTTCACCCTCCCGGTCTAGGAGATCTACATGGGAGATTTTTAGCACTTTCAGCATTTCTATGTCCTATACACTTTACCTTGTACCATACTATTTTGCACACTCTTAGATATCAGCCATCACACACTCAGTGAACTAAACACAGCGCTGTGCACTTTCATCTTGGTCACATGATAGGCTGCTAGGCAACCTGCATACACATGCACCTTACACGGCGCTGGGCGCCGCCATCTTGGTCACATGACCCTGTGACTTGCGGATATGACGTGCACGCATGCGCACTACATCGGGGATGACGCTGAGCGCACCTATTCCATCAGTGCGCTCCACACCTGACACCATCCTCTACATTAACACAGGTATATATATTTGCTAACCTACATACACCAGTTACCCCTGACGAAGCCACTTTGAGTGGCGATACGCGTGGGGCTCTCCCAGCCCCTTCCCCTGGCCTGCTTGGTAATTATTATGATCACCCATATTGCATTATTTTTTGTTGCAGGGTTTCACAATTGTTGGTACTCTTTTTTACTGTCATCATTGTGTGCTGGACAGGCTTAGGGTTTGGGGCTGGGTAGGGAGGTGCTTTTCTGGGGGCCTTATCATGTGCCCGACCCTCCCCTGGGTTTAAGCATAGAGGATTCATTTCCTTTTTAAATGTTTTTATTGGTTTGGTGTATATCATTTATTTGTTGCTTACATTTAATAAAGATTGATATTTTGGTATAGTGCATGGTTGTTTTGTATCTTTGCTCAGCTTGTTTTCTCCATGTGCTCAGCTCTTTACTTGTATGTGCAGCTCTCCCTCGCATGTCCTAGTAAACTTACCTGTGTCAACATAAGGGGGGGATATTTAAGAATGAGTAAATATTCCTGATGCAATGTGTAACAACAGACTGAAAAGTAAACTAATTGGGCAGATTTATCAAGCTGTCTGAAAGTCAGAATATTTCTAGTTGCCCATGGCAACCAATCACAGCTCAGCTTACATTTTACCACAGCTCATGAATATTTCAAAGGGAAGCTGTGATTGGTTACCATGGGCAACTAGAAATATTCTGACTTTCGGACAGTTTGATAAATCTGCCCCAATGTCTTTCAGGGAAGATGAATGTCGCCTGGAGCTCCACGAAATATTTAATAATTCGGCTTCCGTCCAATATACTCACTGCACTGGTCGACTTGAGGGCAGACCCCACACTACAAACTGTAGGCTACACAGGCATTGTATAAGGTATATTATATAACTAGACTGACATGTTGTCAGGATCAGTGGTAGCTGATCCTCTGGACCACCGCGGACGATGGCGTAAGCCAACACCTGGCACCTGAGTATAAGTGGCACCTGGTTTTCACCAGAGCCCACTGCAGCGCAGATTGAACTTGCTGTGCTGCCACCAGGTCGTTCCACAGGCAAGTTCGTAGTCGGAGAGAGGTAGGAGATCAAGACGGGCAGCACAGGAACACAGTTGGGGACATAGCGGAAGGACAGGACGGGCAGCACAGGAGCAAGGTCAGGAACGCAATTGAAGTCACTACAGGAAATCAGGATAATCGCACAGAGCATCAGGAACAAGCTTTCTCTAAGGCTATGAGGCACACGGGTGCGCCTGCAACCCGGGATATGGGTCGCAGGGCCACCGGTGATAGTATGTCAACCTCTTTGGCCTCCCCCTCTTTTTGGACTCGATGAACCTTTGTAGAAGAGCATGATCCAGGATGTTGTCCTCAGGCTCCTAAGACCTCCTCCGGCCCCAACCCCTTCCAGTCAGCAAAAAAGAATCGCTTCCCTCTGACAGACTTCATACCCAGGACCACTTTGAGCTCATAGACATCGGTGGAAGGTGCCTCAGGAGCTGGAGGTGGTACTTGCTGGGAAAAGCAATTCAGGAAGACTGGCTTCAGAAGGCAGACGTGGAATGAATTTGGGATGTGCATTATGGGAGGAAGGCGGAGCTTATAGGCCATGGAATTGATGCGCTTCAGCACCTCAAATGGACCCAGATAGCAAGGACCAAGCTTGTAGCTGGAAACCTTCAATCGGATGTATCTAGCCCCTTCTCGACGCACGCCGTACTAGTCCGGCGAGCCGGGTCCCGCTGCATATTGCAGCAAAGGCTTACCGGTAACACCCGCAAACGGTGCTAGCAATTTTTTGGAACACCGCTGAGGTATTGCAGAGTCCAAAGGGCATTACCAGATACTTAACTGCCCGTCATGAGTACTGAAGGCTGTCTTTCACTCATCGCCTTCACGGATGTTGATGAGGTTATATGCGCCTCGCAGATCAAGCTTGGTGAAAACCTTGGCATCCCGTAGGCAATCAAAAAGTTTAGTGATGAGAGGCAAAGGGTAGCAGTTTTTCACTGTGATTTTATTGAGGCCGCAGTAATTGATGCACGGACGGAAGAAAGCATCCTTCTTGGCCACAAAGAAGAATCCAACACCACCAGGGTAAGAAGATTTGCGGATGAATGCCTTCTGCACATTCTACTTGATGTGGACCCACATAGCCGCGGTTTCAGGCACATATATGGGTATACCTAACCTCATGGAGGAGATGTACCCAGCAGAAGGTCAATGGGACAGTCGTAGGGGCAGTGCAGTGGCAGAATCTCCGCTTGCTTCGCAGAAAAAACATCTGCATAAGAAGCGGGAAGACCTGCCAGCTGCTTGGGGAAGTTCACAGAAGACATTACAGACACTGTATGAAGAGTCATGAGACAGCGGGAATGGGACTCCGGTCCCCATTGAAGGATTTCCTTAGTCTGCAAGCCAAGCACCCGAGCGTGTTGCTGTAACCACGGGAGGCCCAAAAGCACTGAGGATGTAGACTGGGGAGCAGCCTTGTGCAATGCCCCAATTTGCAGAGACAGGCGCTCAATACGATACTGGACCAGGTCATGGAGAATCTGTCCACTGACAGAAGAGATAACCAGCGGCTTCTCTAGGAAAGTGATGCTGAGAGACCAAGGCAGCATCCACGAAATTCCCTGCAGAGCCTTTTCCAAAACTGAGAAGAGTAGGGACATTCAGACGAGGGGAAGCTTTGCTCTCACCTAGGAACGCTTCTTTCAAGAACCTGAGGTGTGGGCATTTCCTAGACGCTGTGGACGGACTGGACAAGATGTAAGAAAATGCTCCGGGCTGGCACAATGGAGGCAGAGATTCTCCTGTCTTTGCCTGGAACGTTACTGGGAAGACAGACAAGCTCTATCCACTTGCATGGGCTCCTCTGGAACAGGCACGGACAACTGCAGAGGTGGTCTTTGGAAGACTACAGCCATCTGGGGCAGACGACAAGCCCTGACTTGCGGTTGTTCCAGACGTTGCTCCTCAGAGCGCTCAATAAACTGGATGTCTATCTGAGTGGCCAGAGAGATTAGATCACTTAGACGGGAGGTCCCATGCAAACAGGGTGATCTGACCAGTCGCAAGCAAGGCCACCTCATTCTAATCCAGCTCTGAGGCTAAAGTACGGAACTGGACACTATAGTCTCCAACAGAGGAGTCCTCTTGACGCAGGTTCAATAATGCAGTCTCGGTAGAAGACGCCTCGGTAGAAGAAGGATGGAACAAAGTTCAGCGAGGAACGTGGTCAGAGTAGCCGTGACCGGATCGTTCCTGTCCCAAAGGGGAGTAGCCCACACCAGGGCTTTCTTGGAAAGAAAGCTGATCACAAACGCCACCTTAGCCCTTTCCGTGGCAAACTGTGAAGGCATCAGTCCGATATGTAGGGAGCACTGAGTAAGGCAGCCCCTGCATAACTTGGCCTCACCGTCGTATTTGGAGGGCATGGATGGACGCAGCCTGGGCTTAGCAGTATACAATGCAGCCGTAGAAACAGGAATTACCGCAGGTAATGAACGCTGGTGTCAGGTAGCCAACAGTTGCTGCAGGGTGACGGTGAGTTGTTCAAGTTGCTATCTTTGTGCGGCAACTTGTTGAGACTGTTGAACCACGTTGGTGGTAAGGTCAGCCATTTCATGTCGCGGAACCTTGGCAAAATCAAGGTCACAATGGGAAATCCGGATAATTGCACAGGCCATCAGGAACAAGCTTTCTCTAAGGCTATGAGGCACACAGAGGTACACGGGTGCGCCTGCGGCCCGAGTTATGGGTATCAGGGGCACCCGTGACACGTCATTGTGGTTCTAAACATGACATTTTCTTGGGTGACGTTTGACTTAAAATGAATAGCATTTTTGTTAATGCTAGGACAGCAAAGGCATAATTTGTGGCCACATTTCTTGATCATTGGTGTCATTTCTAGAATTTTGTTAATTTTGGTAAGATGTTCTCTGCCATGTTGTTTAATTTGACTGGGGGCTAAGATGTTCTTAAGTGTGGAAGCCCTTCGATAAGTGATTAAAGGTTTTGTGGGAATGTCTTAAGGATCTGGTCTTATGTATGTTACTTCTCCAAATTTATTATTGTGTCTGGTGACGAAGTTTAGAGTATACTCGTTTTTAGAATGGGGGTTTTCATCTATTTTTGTGTTACACTCTTTGATAAACATTCTTGTAGGGTTAAATTATTCGTCCTTTTATAGGCCTGTTTCAAGATCCGTAACGGGTAGCTCTTTTCCAAAAAATGTTTTTTTTCGAATAGATGCTTGTCCTTTGAAGAGAGATCTGTGCAGTTTTTCCTAACCCTCTTATACTGACTGTACGGAATGTTTCCATTTTTCAAAATGGGTGCTTTCGTAATTTAAGAAACTATTTGTGTCCACCTTTTTTGAAAAAAGTGGATGTGTAAATGGAGCTGTCTTTAATATAAAGTATGAGATCTAAGAAAGTAATCAAGTTTTCTTTATGTATGAATGAACTCTTGAAATGGGTGACTGAATAGTAGAAATTGGGCTTCAAAAAGGCCCATAAACAGGTTGGCATAAGCCGGTGCCAGTTTTGTGCCCATGGCTGTACCACATTTTTTATGGTACAGAGTAGTGTTTTACATAAAGTAATTGTTCTCTAGTACTAATGTAAGGAATTGAAGTAGTAGTTTCCTGAAATTGTCAGAGAGGGATGAATCATTGTTTAAATATTTTTATATTTTTACACATTGAATACCTTTATCATGTTGGATGTTAGAATATAATTAGAGATGAGCGAACACTAAAATGCTCGGGTACTCGTTATTCGAGACGAACTTTTCCCGATGCTCGAGTGCTCGTCTCGAATAACGAACCCCATTGAAGTCAATGGGAGACTCGAGCATTTTTCAAGGGGACCAAGGCTCTGCACAGGGAAGCTTGGCCAAACACCTGGGAACCTCAGAAAAGGATGGAAACACCACGGAAATGGACAGGAAACAGCAGGGGCAGCATGCATGGATGCCTCTGAGGCTGCATAATCGCACCATTATGCCAAAATTATGGGCAACAGCATGGCCATGACAGAGTGACAGAATGAAGCTAGATAGCATCTAAAACATCCAAAAATTGACCCTGACACTATAGGGGACGGCATGCAGAGGCAGCGGCAGCAGGCTAGAGAGTGGCATGGCGACATACCCTAAATGGACTCAGGCTTCAAACCAATGGGTGGCAGAGAGGAACCAAAGGAGGTGAGCAAGAAGCGCTCAAATAATATCGGTACATGATAAAAGTTTGCCAGTATATTTTGTGGATTACACAGCAGGGTGGCGACAAAGTTAACATGGAAGCCATGAAAACAACCCAAAATTCTGCCTGACACAGCTCGTTTGATAAGGGGACCATGTATGGAGGCAGTGAACTAGTAGTAGATTAAAGGTGCTGCAGTTAAAACTATGTTAGTTGGATCTTGGCATGGAGCTGGCGCTCCGCTGCCAGGCGAGCTTTCGCCAATCCAAGCCCCTGTCTCTAGGCTACTCCCCAAACAGCACTTCTAAGAACCTTTTGTATAAGATCAAGTGTAGTAGCGTTCTTATAAGTTTAGGATATGCCGGGTGAGGGGAATGTAAACAGATGCGCAAGAAGCGCTGAAATAATATCCCTAAATGGTAAAAGTTTGCAAGTATATTTTGGGGATTACACAGCAGGGTGGCGACAAAGTTAACAACTTTGATGTGGAATGCCCTGTAATAGCTCTTGGGCGGTGTGCCTTTTATCGCCTAGGCTCAGCAGTTTCAGCACCGCCTGCTGTCGCTTAGCGACGGCACTGCTGCTGTGCCTAGAGCTACCGACTGATGGCGCCATGCCCACGGATGGTAATTCGGAGGAGGAGGAGGTGGAGGAGGGGTGGGAGGAGGTATAGTAGGCCTTTGAGACCTGGACCGAGGTAGGCCCCGCAATTCTCTGCGTCGGCAGTATATGACCAGCCCCAGGGTCAGACTCGGTCCCAGCCTGCACCAAGTTAAGTGTAGTAGCGTTCTTATAAGTTTGGGATATGGCGGGTGAGGGGAATGTAAACAGATGCGCAAGAAGCGCATGATGCGCATGGAGCTGGCGTTCCGCTGCCAGGCGAGCTTTCGCCAATCCAAGCCCCTGTCTCTAGGCTACTCCCCAAACAGCACTTCTAAGAACCTTTTGTATAAGATCAAGTGTAGTAGCGTTCTTATAAGTTTAGGATATGCCGGGTGAGGGGAATGTAAACAGATGCGCAAGAAGCGCTGAAATAATATCCCTAAATGGTAAAAGTTTGCCAGTATATTTTGGGGATTACACAGCAGGGTGGCGACAAAGTTAACAACTTTGATGTGGAATCCATGAAAACAACCCAAATTTCTGCCTGACACACCTCGTTTGATAAAGGGACGATGTATGGAGGCAGCTATATGGACGACTTTTGGAGGTAGCAATGGAGACAACGTGTGGAGGCTGCTATGGAGACAATTTAATTTGGATAGTGCCTGTATGTGGCAGTCCCAAACATTTTTCAAACCAGAGGAGCAGGTAGGTGGCCCTCCAGTAAAATGGGATAGATTGAGTGCCTGTATGTGGCAGTCCCAAAAATGTTTCAAACCAGAGGAGCAGGTAGGTGGCCCTCCAGTAAAATGGAATAGATTGAGTGCCTGTATGTGGCAGTCCCAAAAATTGTTCAAACCAGAGGAGCAGGTAGGTGGCCCTGCAGTAAAATGGAATAGATTGAGTGCCTGTATGTGGCAGTCCCAAAAATTGTTCAAACCAGAGGAGCAGGTAGGTGGCCCTGCAGTAAAATGGAATAGATTGAGTGCCTGTATGTGGCAGTCCCAAAAATTGTTCAAACCAGAGGAGCAGGTAGGTGGCCCTGCAGTAAAATGGAATAGATTGAGTGCCTGTATGTGGCAGTCCCAAAAATTGTTCAAACCAGAGGAGCAGGTAGGTGGCCCTGCAGTAAAATGGAATAGATTGAGTGCCTGTATGTGGCAGTCCCAAAAATTGTTCAAACCAGAGGAGCAGGTAGGTGGCCCTGCAGTAAAATGGAATAGATTGAGTGCCTGTATGTGGCAGTCCCAAAAATGTTTCAAACCAGAGGAGCAGGTAGGTGGCCCTCCAGTAAAATGGAATAGATTGAGTGCCTGTATGTGGCAGTCCCAAAAATTGTTCAAACCAGAGGAGCAGGTAGGTGGCCCTGCAGTAAAATGGAATAGATTGAGTGCCTGTATGTGGCAGTCCCAAAAATGTTTCAAACCAGAGGAGCAGGTAGGTGGCCCTCCAGTAAAATGGAATAGATTGAGTGCCTGTATGTGGCAGTCCCAAAAATTGTTCAAACCAGAGGAGCAGGTAGGTGGCCCTGCAGTAAAATGGAATAGATTGAGTGCCTGTATGTGGCAGTCCCAAAAATGTTTCAAACCAGAGGAGCAGGTAGGTGGCCCTCCAGTAAAATGGAATAGATTGAGTGCCTGTATGTGGCAGTCCCAAAAATTGTTCAAACCAGAGGAGCAGGTAGGTGGCCCTGCAGTAAAATGGAATAGATTGAGTGCCTGTATGTGGCAGTCCCAAAAATGTTTCAAACCAGAGGAGCAGGTAGGTGGCCCTCCAGTAAAATGGAATAGATTGAGTGCCTGTATGTGGCAGTCCCAAAAATTGTTCAAACCAGAGGAGCAGGTAGGTGGCCCTGCAGTAAAATGGAATAGATTGAGTGCCTGTATGTGGCAGTCCCAAAAATTTTTTAAAACAGAGGACCGGGTAGGTGGCCCTCCAGAAAAATGGAATAGATTGAGTGCCTGTATGTGGCACTCACAAAAATTGTTTCAAACAGAGGACCGGGTAGGTGGCCCTCCAGAAAAATTAAATGCATGAAGTACTATAGCAAGAGCCAGTGGGCCCTGTCAAAAAATAGCCATTTTCCTCTGCTTTACTGTACAAAGAGGAGGAGAAGGAGGAAAATGAGGAGGAGGAGGAGGAGTGGATCAATTATTCAGGTTGAGCTTCCTTCACCTGGTGGAGATTGGAAATTCTGAGAAATCCAGCCTTTATTCATTTTAATAAGCGTCAGCCTGTCAGCGCTGTCAGTCGACAGGCGTGTACGCTTATCGGTGATGATGCCACCAGCTGCACTGAAAACCCGCTCGGACAAGAGGCTAGCGGCAGGGCAGGCAAGAACCTCCAAGGCGTACAGCGCCAGTTCGTGCCACATGTCCAGCTTTGAAACCCAGTAGTTGTAGGGAGCTGTGTGATCATTTAGGACGATGGTATGGTCAGCTACGTACTCCCTCACCATCTTTCTGTAAAGATCAGCCCTACTCTGCCGAGACTGGGGACAGGTGACAGTGTCTTGCTGGGGTGACATAAAGCTGGCAAAAGCCTTGTAAAGCGTACCCTTGCCAGTGCTGGACAAGCTGCCTGCTCGCCTACTCTCCCTCGCTACTTGTCCCGCAGAACTACGCACTCTGCCGCTAGCGCTGTCAGAAGGGAAATACTGTTTCAGCTTGTGCACCAGGGCCTGCTGGTATTCATGCATTCTCACACTCCTTTCCTCTCCAGGGATGAGAGTGGGAAGATTTTGCTTGTACCGTGGGTCCAGGAGAGTGAACACCCAGTAATCGGTGCTGGAATAAATTCTTTGAACGCGAGGGTCACGGGATAGGCAGCCTAGCATGAAATCTGCCATATGCGCCAGAGTACCAACGCGTAAGAATTCACTCCCCTCACTGGCCTGACTGTCCATTTCCTCCTCCTCCAACTCCTCCAACTCCTCTTCTTCTGCCCATACACGCTGAACAGTGAAGGACTCAACAATGGTCCCCTCTTGTGTCTCGCCAACATTCTCCTCCTCTTCCTCCTCATCCTCCTCCACCTCCACCTCCTCCGATATGCGCTGAGAAACAGACCTCAGGGTGCTTTGGCTATCAACAAGGGAATATTCTTCCCCCGTCTCTTGTGACGAGCGCAAAGCTTCCGACTTCATGCTGACCAGAGAGTTTTTCAACAGGCCAAGCAGCGGGATGGTGAGGCTGATGATGGCGGCATCGCCACTGACCATCTGTGTTGACTCCTCAAAGTTACTCAGCACCTGACAGATATCAGACATCCACGTCCACTCCTCATTGTAGACTTGAGGAAGCTGACTGACCTGACTACCAGTTCTGGTGGAAGTTGACATCTGGCAGTCTACAATCGCTCTGCGCTGCTGGTAAACTCTGGATAACATGGTCAGTGTTGAATTCCACCTCGTGGGCACGTCGCACAACAGTCGGTGAGCGGGCAGTTGGAGGCGGCGCTGCGCTGCCCTGAGAGTGGCAGCATCTGGGCTGGACTTCCTGAAATGCGCACAGATGCGGCGCACCTTCGTGAGCAAATCAGACAGATTGGGGTATGTCTTGAGGAAACGCTGCACTATCAGATTTAACACATGGGCCAGGCATGGCACATGTGTCAGTCTGCCGAGTTGCAGAGCCGCCACCAGGTTACGGCCGTTGTCACACACAACCATTCCCGGCTTGAGGTTCAGCGGTGCCAGCCACAGATCAGTCTGCGCCGTGATGCCCTGTAATAGCTCTTGGGCGGTGTGCCTTTTGTCGCCTAGGCTCAGCAGTTTGAGCACCGCCTGCTGTCGCTTAGCGACGGCACTGCTGCTGTGCCTAGAGCTACCGACTGATGGCGCCGTGCCCACGGATGGTAGTTCGGAGGAGGAGGTGGAGGAGGGGTGGGAGGAGGAGGAGGCATAGTAGGCCTGAAACACCTGGACCGAGGTAGGCCCCGCAATCCTCGGCGTCGGCAGTATATGAGCAGCCCCAGGGTCAGACTCGGTCCCAGCCTCCACCAAGTTAACCCAATGTGCCGTCAGCGATATATAGTGGCCCTGCCCGGCAGCACTCGTCCACGTGTCCGTGGTCAGGTGGACCTTGTCAGAAACGGCGTTGGTCAGGGCACGGATGATGTTGTCTGACACGTGCTGGTGCAGGGCTGGGACGGCACATCGGGAAAAGTAGTGGCGGCTGGGGACCGAATACCGAGGGGCGGCCGCCGCCATGAGGTTGCGAAAGGCCTCGGTCTCTACTAGCCTATAGGGCAGCATCTCCAGGCTAAGCAATCTGGAGATGTGCACATTAAGGGCTTGGGCGTGCGGGTGGGTTGCACTATATTTGCGTTTCCGCTCCAGCGTCTGGGGTATGGAGAGCTGAACGCTGGTGGATGCTGTGGAGGATCGTGGAGGCGACGATGGGGTTTTTGTGCCAGGGTCCTGGGCAGGGGGCTGACTAGCAGCTGACACAGGGGAAGGAGCAGTGGTGTGCACGGCCGGAGGTGAACGGGCTTGTTGCCACTGAGTGGGGTGCTTAGCATTCATATGCCTGCGCATACTGGTGGTAGTTAAGCTAGTAGTGGTGGAACCCCTGCTGAGCCTGGTTTGGCAAATGTTGCACACCACAGTCCGTCGGTCATCCGGTGTTTCCTTAAAGAACCTCCACACTTCTGAAGATCTAGCCCTCGCCGCAAGAGCCCTCACCACGGGAGCTTCACTAGTTGACAGTGGCGCTGATGCACCAGCTCTGGCCCTGCCTCTCCGTCTGGCCCCACCACTGCCTCTTCCAACCTGTTCAGGTCGAGGACTCTCCTCCGTCTCAGAAGCACTGTGTTCACCCGGCCTCTCAACCCAGCTTGGGTCTGTCACCTCATCATCCTCCGATCCCTCAGTCTGCTCCCCCCTCGGACTTCCTGCCCTGACAACAACTTCCCCACTGTCTGACAACCGTGTCTCCTCATCGTCGGACACCTCTTTACACACTTCCACTACGTCAAGAAGGTCATCATCACCCACAGACTGTGACTGGTGGAAAACCTGGGCATCGGAAAATTGCTCAGCAGCAACCGGACAAGTGGTTTGTGACTGTGGGAAGGGTCCAGAAAACAGTTCCTCAGAGTATGCCGGTTCAAATGCCAAATTTTCCTGGGAGGGGGCAGACTGGGGGGGAGGAGGCTGAGGTGCAGGAGCTGGAGGAGTGGCGATTTCGGTGACATGGGTGGACTGCGTGGAAGACTGACTGGTGGTGGACAAATTGCTCGAAGCATTGTCAGCAATCCACGACATCACCTGTTCGCACTGTTCTGGCCTCAACAGTGCTCTACCACGAGTCCCAGTAACTTCAGACATGAACCTAGGGAGTGTAGCTCTGCGGCGTTCCCCTGCTCCCTCATCAGCAGGTGGTGTCTCACCCCGCCCAGGACCACGGCCTCTGACCCCTGCAGTAGTTGGACGCCCACGTCCCCGCCCTCGTCCTCTACCCCTAGCCCTCGGGTTAAACATTTTTAAAATGAGAGTTATAACTTTATTTTTTTTTTTACTTTTTTTTTTTTTTTTTTGTGTTTTTTTTTTTTTTTTTGTGTTTTTTGTTTTTTTTTGAGTTTTTAAAACCAAACAATGCTATCCTATTGCTATGGCTATTTTCTAGCCAAGTATCAAAGGAAGCACAGTACTATGCCAGATGAGATGACACTGAGTTATTGCCTAATAGAAATCCAACCCCTACTGAATTTTGCCACTTCGGCCTTTGCTATGGATATGTGCGCCACTAAGCGCAGAACACAGCGGTCGCAAGTCCCACTACAAATTGCTCAGAATTGGCAAGTACATGCACTGCAGAAACTACAGCCACCAGCAGATCAACCAGAAATCAAATATATAGAACGCTACTGTAGGCTTCAAGATCAAGAAGCTGTTTGTATTCTCCTATGGCTATTTTCTAGCCAAGTATCAAAGGAAGCACAGTACTATGCCGGATGAGATGACACTGAGTTATTGCCTAATAGAAATCCAACCCCTACTGAATTTTGCCACTTCGGCCTTTGCTATGGATATGTGCGCCACTAAGCGCAGAACACAGCGGTCGCAAGTCCCACTACAAATTGCTCAGAATTGGCAAGTACATGCACTGCAGAAACTACAGCCACCAGCAGATCAACCAGAAATCAAATATATAGAACGCTACTGTAGGCTTCAAGATCAAGAAGCTGTTTGTATTCTCCTATGGCTATTTTCTAGCCAAGTATCAAAGGAAGCACAGTACTATGCCGGATGAGATGACACTGAGTTATTGCCTAATAGAAATCCAACCCCTACTGAATTTTGCCACTTCGGCCTTTGCTATGGATATGTGCGCCACTAAGCGCAGAACACAGCGGTCGCAAGTCCCACTACAAATTGCTCAGAATTGGCAAGTACATGCACTGCAGAAACTACAGCCACCAGCAGATCAACCAGAAATCAAATATATAGAACGCTACTGTAGGCTTCAAGAAGCTGTTTGTATTCTCCTATGGCTATTTTCTAGCCAAGTATCAAAGGAAGCACAGTACTATGCCGGATGAGATGACACTGAGTTATTGCCTAATAGAAATCCAACCCCTACTGAATTTTGCCACTTCGGCCTTTGCTATGGATATGTGCGCCACTAAGCGCAGAACACAGCGGTCGCAAGTCCCACTACAAATTGCTCAGAATTGGCAAGTACATGCACTGCAGAAACTACAGCCACCAGCAGATCAACCAGAAATCAAATATATAGAACGCTACTGTAGGCTTCAAGATCAAGAAGCTGTTTGTATTCTCCTATGGCTATTTTCTAGCCAAGTATCAAAGGAAGCACAGTACTATGCCGGATGAGATGACACTGAGTTATTGCCTAATAGAAATCCAACCCCTACTGAATTTTGCCACTTCGGCCTTTGCTATGGATATGTGCGCCACTAAGCGCAGAACACAGCGGTCGCAAGTCCCACTACAAATTGCTCAGAATTGGCAAGTACATGCACTGCAGAAACTACAGCCACCAGCAGATCAACCAGAAATCAAATATATAGAACGCTACTGTAGGCTTCAAGATCAAGAAGCTGTTTGTATTCTCCTATGGCTATTTTCTAGCCAAGTATCAAAGGAAGCACAGTACTATGCCGGATGAGATGACACTGAGTTATTGCCTAATAGAAATCCAACCCCTACTGAATTTTGCCACTTCAGCCTTTGCTATGGATATGTGCGCCACTAAGCGCAGAACACAGCGGTCGCAAGTCTCACTACAAATTGCTCAGAATTGGCAAGTACATGCACTGCAGAAACTACAGCCACCAGCAGATCAACCAGAAATCAAATATATAGAACGCTACTGTAGGCTTCAAGAAGCTGTTTGTATTCTCCTATGGCTATTTTCTAGCCAAGTATCAAAGGAAGCACAGTACTATGCCAGATGAGATGACACTGAGTTATTGCCTAATAGAAATCCAACCCCTACTGAATTTTGCCACTTCAGCCTTTGCTATGGATATGTGCGCCACTAAGCGCAGAACACAGCGGTCGCAAGTCTCACTACAAATTGCTCAGAATTGGCAAGTACATGCACTGCAGAAACTACAGCCACCAGCAGATCAACCAGAAATCAAATATATAGAACGCTACTGTAGGCTTCAAGAAGCTGTTTGTATTCTCCTATGGCTATTTTCTAGCCAAGTATCAAAGGAAGCACAGTACTATGCCAGATGAGATGACACTGAGTTATTGCCTAATAGAAATCCAACCCCTACTGAATTTTGCCACTTCAGCCTTTGCTATGGATATGTGCGCCACTAAGCGCAGAACACAGCGGTCGCAAGTCTCACTACAAATTGCTCAGAATTGGCAAGTACATGCACTGCAGAAACTACAGCCACCAGCAGATCAACCAGAAATCAAATATATAGAACGCTACTGTAGGCTTCAAGAAGCTGTTTGTATTCTCCTATGGCTATTTTCTAGCCAAGTATCAAAGGAAGCACAGTACTATGCCAGATGAGATGACACTGAGTTATTGCCTAATAGAAATCCAACCCCTACTGAATTTTGCCACTTCAGCCTTTGCTATGGATATGTGCGCCACTAAGCGCAGAACACAGCGGTCGCAAGTCTCACTACAAATTGCTCAGAATTGGCAAGTACATGCACTGCAGAAACTACAGCCACCAGCAGATCAACCAGAAATCAAATATATAGAACGCTACTGTAGGCTTCAAGAAGCTGTTTGTATTCTCCTATGGCTATTTTCTAGCCAAGTATCAAAGGAAGCACAGTACTATGCCAGATGAGATGACACTGAGTTATTGCCTAATAGAAATCCAACCCCTACTGAATTTTCCCACTTCGGTCTTTGCTATGGATATGTGTGCCACTAAGAGCTAAACACAACGGTAGCAAGTCCCCCTGCTAATTCCTCACAAAATGGTAAAATATGCAAATTAAAATAAAAAAAGTAGAACGTTATTGTAGCCCTAAGAAGGGCTGTTGGGTTCTTTGAGAATCACTCCTGCCTAACAGTAAGCTAATAGAACACCCTAACGCTTTCCCTGAGCAGCAGCAGCTCTCTCCCTAGCGGCATCCAGAGACAGAATGATCCTAGCAGCGCGGCCAGCGGCTAGTCTATCCCAGGGTCACCTGATCTGGCCAGCCAACCACTGCTATCGACGTGTAAGGGTACCACGTCATGCTGGGTGGAGTGCAGAGTCTCCTGGCTTGTGATTGGCTCTGTTTCTGGCCGCCAAAAAGCAAAACGGCGGGAGCTGCCATTTTCTCGAGCGGGCGAAGTATTCGTCCGAGTAACGAGCAGTTTCGAGTACCCTAATGCTCGACCGAGCATCAAGCTCGGACGAGCATGTTCGCTCATCTCTAAATATAATGCATTAACGTCTAGTGTTAAAAAGGAAAAGGTGGTGGGTAAGTCTAGATTATCTAGTTCCTTTATGAGTTGATTGGATTGGAATCTTTGAGATAACTAGGGAGCATGATGACGAAATAATCGAGATATAAAGCAACAAAATGTGAAATATTGCTAGTGATGGAGCCAATTCCAGATATAATGGGACATCCTGGGGTATGAAGAGGAATTTGTCTTCCTGCTTAGTAACGGTTTTGGATTTAACCGCTTCATCTAACAGTGATTTGATGTTTTTTGAGGGTGCGAATGGGATTTTCATTTATTTCAGTATAATAATAGGAGTAATAGGAGAATAATAGGAGTAGGATAGAATAACTAGGTCTTGTGTCTTGACCTTTAGTAAGGTTCTTGCTGGTCTTACAAAGGTTATTTGAACCCAAACGTTTGTCATTCTTGATAGTAACTTATCTGTATTCTTCTTGTACCTTATCATGGAACATTCTCATATAATGTGTTATGGGTAAAATTTGGATCTATTATGAATTTTGACTGTACGTTCCTGCAATGTTTCGGAAATGTATTTCTCTATTATAGAATTGCTGGTTGGGGGGTTTCTATTAGCGAGTTTCTCTTTCAAGGCAAAATGTCATTTAATAGTTAATTTTCTTATTAAAATATTTATATCCAAAAATAACTCAATCATTCAGTGATTGGCAGGAACAGAATGAAAGTCCATTTGATAACAGCAATACTTCATCTGCCAATAAATATAAGATTAGAATTTTTTATTGTACAGGCGGTTCCCATACTTAAGGACACCCGACTTACAGATGACCCAAAGTTAAAGACGGACCCCTCTGCCCACTGTGACCTCTGGTGCAGCTCCCTGGATGCTTTACTATGGTCCCAGAGTGCCATGATCAGCTGTAAGGTGTCTGTAATGAAATTTTATTGATAATCCTTGGTCCCATTACAGCAAGAAATTTGTTTTATGCCTAACATCATGTCTGACGAAAAGAACTAGTATTCCCGAAAGCTCTCTATGGCTAACACGGTACAAATCTACACTACTTGCATATATTTTTATGTATAATCAACATTTATTAGAAAGAAAACAATACAGGTAAGATATGGCAGTACATGACTGATCGCGCAGGATCAAGAGCATCATAGATCACATGTTCGTTGAAACATGGGGAGAAGCGTCATAGCATAAGATGTCACGTATAGAGCCCCATATGCCACCCCGATCAACAAAGTTATTATCATTTGACGAATTAACAAAACAAAAGACACAAAGCAAGGAAACAAACATTTAGAAAGGGGTGTGAGGGGGGGGGTAGGGAGCCCGTAAAACTACACATTCGCTGTCGGGAGTGGCAGAGTAGCACTCTATGACAGGAGCAGGTCATGGAATTCCGGGGTGTTTATGAATACTTCCCAAGGGGCCCATGCAGTGTTGGTCTTCCCTGGGTCTGGGGAGTCGTTGGCTACCAACTCCTCCATTCTCCGTATATACCAAGTTCCTGGATCCATTCAACTGTCGTGGGAGATTTTGGGTTCTTCCAATGTCTTGGAATAACCGTGCGAGCAGCGGTTAGGAAGTGTCGAAGGAGGCCTTTCTTGACAGTGCAGATAGTTCCAGGTATAATCGACAGTAGAGAAATTTGGGGGGATGAGGTGACTCTCTTACCAGTGACCTGGTGGTAGGTATCAAATACTTTGTTCCAGAAGGGTTGGAGAGCTGAGCAGCCCCACCATATATGAAGCAGAGTACCCACCTCCGCACCACAGCGCCAGCACACATCTGGGACCTCAGGGAAAATTCTGTGTAGCCGAGAAGGACATCTATACCACCTAGATAAAAGTTTGTAGTTTTTTTCCTGAGCGTTACAGGGTAGCGGCCTTATCTAGCTCTTCATCCGTTAATTCAACTGCGAAAGCTTCTTCCCATGCCCCAATAAAGTTCGGCCTACCGGGGGTGGCGTCCTCCAGCAGCAGGCTATATATGGCGGAAAGCGCATGAGGAGGGCAGTCTAAACAGAGCCTCCAGGGCCATTGGGGTTGACCCAAAAGCAGAATGCTCCGGGTCAGCATTTATATACGATACCAGTTGTCTGTGTACCAGCCAGTATCTGGATGTGAGGTCTTCAAGGACTCCAACGTAGGAATGGACTAGCCGTCAACTATCTGGCCTAATCGGATGTTGGAAGAAGCCTCCCAGCAGAGGAACCGCTGTCTGCCCACTCCGGGGGGGAAGACAGGGTTGTGGACTAACGGAGTCAGTGGGCCCCTTATCCTAAGTAGGGTGTTCTTGTTTGTCAGTCTGTCCCATGCAAAAAAGAAGTATGGAGAGAACAGGGATTGGGTAAATTCTGGGGGTCGCGAGTTGGCTGGGACCCATGGGAGGTAGCGTGGGGGATGTAAGGTCTAATTCCAGCTGAACCCACTGCTTGGAGTCCATATTGTAAGTCCAGTTGACCAGACGCTGGATAGTGGACGACACGTGATATAATTTTGGGTCTGGGAGTCCCACGCCCCCTCTGGCTTTCGTGCGAGATAAGACCGAGAAGCTAATGCGGCTAGATCCGCCTCCCCATATAAACCTCCGAAAGGCTGTGCGTAGTTTCGAGAAAAAAGAGCTTGGGGGTCGGATCGGCAGCGTCTGATATAGGTACAAAAATCGGGGCATTATATCCATCTTGAGGACATTCACTCGACCGAACCATGAGAGGTGGCGGCCATTGTATTGGCCGAGATCCCTTATCGTTCGCTCCAGAAGGGGTTTGTAGTTTAAGGCATACAATGACGAGAGGTCTGTTGAGATATTAATGCCCAAGTAGCATATATGAGAACTTTTCCATTTAAAGGGGAATTGAGAGGCCAGATGAAGCACTTCAGTCCCGGGGAGGGAGACATTCAGGATCTCTGATTTAGAGAGATTGACCTTAAAATTGCTAAGGGAGCCAAATTTCTTGAATTCTTCGAGAATATTAGGCAGGGTAATTCTAGGCTGAGAAATGTAAAGAAGGAGGTCATCAGCGTAAAGAGCCGCCTTATATTGTCTGGTTCCCTCCAGTAGACCGTTTACACTGGGGTTCTGGCAAAGAGTAACAGCCAGATGTTCCATGGCTATGACGTATAAGAGAGGGGATAAGGGGCACCCCTGTCTGGTACCGTTCCTAATGCAGAAGGGTTCCGACAAGACTCCATTGGTGCGGACCTGCGCCGTGGGGGCTGAATATAAGGCCTGCACCAAGCTCAAGAAGCGAGGGCCAATACCCAATTGCCTTAGCAAGGCCCATAAGAATCCCCAGTGCAAACGGTCGAATGCCTTTTCGGCATCCACCGAAAGCAAGCATAACTGCTATTTAGTCAATTTGGCCCTAGAAATAAGGAGCCAAGGAGTCTTATTGGTATTGTCACGAGCTTCCCTCCCCTGGATGAAGCCCACCTGGTCATTGTGTATTATGGCGGGGAGGAGAGCCCCTAACCGATTGGCCATTAATTTGGAGAGAATCTTTATGTCCATATTAATTATGGATATGGGACGGTAGTTCGAGCAAATAGAGTCATCTTTCCTGGCTTAGGGATCACAGATATTGATGCCTGCAGTGACTGGGGTGGGAAAGGGACCTGGGAAGAGATAAAGTTAAATGTCATGAGGGGGGCCAGTTCGGTCTTCAGAGTCTTGTAAAAACGGGGGGTGAAGCTGTTAGGGCCCGGGGATTTTCCTGCTGGGGTGGCTTTTATGGCCTCTACTACCTCTGATTCAGAGAAGTCCGCCTCCAGACTGTCTCGGTTCTCTATAGATAGTCTAGGGAGGGCCGTGTCGTTAACGTAAGTCTGTATTTTCTCCAGCTCCCTGGCCTTGGCTGATTCAGACAGTGGGCCATGGAGGTTGTATAGTTCTTTATAATAGGTCTGGAAGGTAGCGTTAATGTCACCAGGGTCGTGGGTCAGTCTGTCTGTGTGATCTCTT
This sequence comes from Engystomops pustulosus, assembly GCF_040894005.1. Classification (NCBI taxonomy): domain Eukaryota; kingdom Metazoa; phylum Chordata; class Amphibia; order Anura; family Leptodactylidae; genus Engystomops; species Engystomops pustulosus. The sequence goes on along the minus strand of NC_092418.1, from coordinate 67,963,570 downwards.
ATATGTGTAATGTAGGTACCGGTTGTGCGGGGGTGGAGGTATCTGGCCAGAGATTTCCCGCACTTATTAGAGTATTCGTAAAAGAAACGTTTATTCCTGTCTTGGGCGCTCAAGTATTTTTGGTTCAGGAGTTCTTTCAATTCCTCCCGGCTGTTCAGTAGTTCGTTCAATACTGCCTGAGACCTGCCGTTCTTGTAATACCGCTCTAGGGTGTTAATTCTAGATAAGAGTGCCAGGGTTTTGGCCAATCTCTCTCGCTTCAGACGAGCTCCGTGTTTAATAAACACCAATTGAAGCATGCCCTTAAGGGTTTCCCATTGTATCGGAAGAGACGGCTGTTGACCTGAATGAATGGTTAGAAACTCGGCGATCTGCTTACGGAGTCCCTGAGCAGGTTATCATTGAGGTGCCACTGCCATGGGGAGGCGCGAGGGCCTGGAACATCTAATGCGAGGGAGACCGGCGCATGATCAGACCACAGCAAAGGAGCTATTGAGGCCTCAGGTTTCCAAATGAGGGCGTGGTGGCTTAGTAAGAACATGTCTAATCTGCTATAGGACCGGTGTGTGGGAGAATAATAGGTATAGTCTCGAGACTGTGGGTGGAGGATTCTCCAGACATCAACCAGTTGTGAGTCCCACAAGGATTTCTGTAGTTTCCTCATTTGGGCTGGACCTAGAGAGGGTCGCACTACAGAACAGTCAGCCAGTGGGTCCATCGGGAAGTTAAAGTCCACTCCTGCAATTACTATGCCCTCTGAGAATTGCATATATTTTTAACCCCTTAAGGACGCAGCCATTTTACAGCTTAAGGCTCAGCCCGATTTTTTGGATTCTGACTTGCTTCGCTTTATATGGTTATAACTTTTGAACACTGTTACTTATCAAAACGATTCTGAGATTGTTTTTTCCCCACATGTTGTACTTCATTTTAGTGGTAAATTTTGGCAGATAAGTTTTGCGTTTATTTACAAAAAAAAGAAAATATGATAAATTTTTTGAAAAATTTGCCATTTTCGAAATTCTAAATCATTGCGTTTTCAGGCAGATAGATTTACCACCTAAATAAGTTGCTGAATAACATTTCCCATTTGTCTACTTTACATTTTCATAATTTCTGAAATGTCTGGATAATTTATTTTGATGTCAAGCGGCTTACAAATAGAATATCGCTTTTCCGGATTTTCAGAATTGACTATTTTGGGGATAAATACAGTTTTGAATGAAATTTTACATATTTAGCATCAAAACCCCCCTATATAATCTACCCATTTTCAAATCTGCACCCCTCAAGCTATCAGAAACAGCTTTTACGAAGATTGTTAACCCCTTGAGATCTTCATAGTAATTGAATCAAAATGGAGGTGAAATTTAGAATGGTCATACTGTTCCCTTATACGTTCATTTAGCACTAAAATTTACACATTTCCAAAATATAAAAAGAGAAAACCCACCATACAATTTGTTCTGCAATTTCTCCTGAGTACAAAGACCCCCCACATGTGGCCGTGACTTGTTTTATGGGCGCACAGCGAGACGCAGAAGGGAAGGAGAGCCCTGCAGCTGCCAGGATTTTAGTTTCCTCATTGGCCCCTTTTGAAGGCTATAAAATTTTCGCTTTTTCGTTATTGGGGCCATGTGACGGCATTTTTTTTGCGGGATGAGATGCTTTTTCCATTGTTACCATTTTGGGGTTGGTATCACCTATTGTTGAAAATTTAGGAACTTTTTTTGAGGGCAGGAGTAGAAAAGCATCAATTCTGTACTGGATTTTTGACTTTTTTTTTTTTGGTGTTCACCGTATAGACTAATAATCATGTTAGCTTTATTCTATGGGTTGATACGATTACGGGGATACCAGACATGAATATATTTTCTTACGTTTTACTAAATTTGTCAAACAAAACCCTAATGTGGGGAAAAATCTATAATTTTTGTATTGCCATCTTCCAAGTGGCATAACTTTGTTACGTTTTTGGCTACGGAGCTGGTTGATGGCTTGTTTTTTGCGGGACATGTTGTACTTTGCACCAGTATCATGTCGGAGTACATATGGTTTTTTGGTCGCATTTTATAGCATTTTTTGTGGGATTGAAAAGGTAAAAATCATAATTTTTGGAGGGTTTATAACAGTTTTTTTTTACGGCGTTTATCGTGGGGGTTCAATAATGATTTACTTTTATTCTACGGGTTGTTACGGACGCGGTGATACTATATATGTGGGGTTTGTGTTATGATTTAGACTTTTTTTTTGAGTTATATGTCTCTTTATATGTTTTGGGGGTTTGGGGCATTTTTAGTGATTTATGACTTTATTTTTTTATTGAATAACTTTTTTTTTTACTTTTTTACTTTTATACCATGGGATATGAACAAGCAATCCTCTGATTGCTTGTTCATGATAATATTCTGCAATACTCATGTATTGCAGAGTATTATCAGTGTCAGCCTATGCACTTGCATAGGCTGGCACTTTGCCAGTAAGATGACGTCACAGACGCCATCTTACTGGCAATTCTTGCTAGTAACTCTGGGGTCCAGATCGGACCCCAGAGTTACTATAGCAACGATCGGCGCCCCCCGAAAACGGTTCGGGGGGGCCGATCGTGGGGGAAAGACACCCCAGATGCTTGTTAGATGCCGCGGTCGCGCTGACCGCGGCATCTAAAGGGTTAAGCACCCGCGATCGGAGACAACTCCGATCGCGGGTGTTACACTGGGGTGCCGGCTATTAGTTACAGCCGGCACCCCGTGTTTCCCGATGCCGGTTCGGCTCTGATCCAGAGCCGAGCCGGCATAGGCGCCGTGGCGGATATATCCGCCACTGAGCGCTAAGTCACTGCGCTCCGTGGCGGATATATCCGCCGCGGAGCGTGAAGGGGTTAAACACATTTGTAAATTCTTGTTGTGGTGAGATGTGGTCTATTTAAACCTGCTTAGTTTAACTTATTATTTTTACATTCCTATTTGTGTAAAAACCTCCAGTTCCAAGTGACTTTTATGTAAAAATGTATGTTCTCATTGCATTTTCTTTGATTTTTTTAAAATATAATTTGTGCTTGCCACAAAGTTGGATGATGGGGGTACAGGCTATCAACTGTTAATGCAATGCAATTGCCTGCTTTCAAAAAATACATAAGTTTAAGGGGTGCCTTTATGTTTTAATCTTTATATTTTGTGCACGTTGTTATTGTCTTAAGATCTGTAGTTGAAAAGCAGGTTTTCAGGGCTTGGGGTCAGTGGGCCCCCTGGACTACTGCGGGAGATGGTACAAGCCTACACCTGGGATCGGAATCTAAGTGGCACCTGGTCTTCACCAGAGCCCGCCGCAAAGCGGGATGGTCTTGCTGCGTTCCACCGGTAAGTGCCTAGGTCGAGGTACAGATTCAGCGGGGAATCTCACAGTCAGTTTAAATAGGAAACCAGAAGTGGCCAACGCCAATCTGCGGTGCGCTGGCCCTTAAAATGTTTGAGTGCCAGCGAGGCCACCCTAGGGAACAAGGCTAGCCAGGACTGGAGCAGGAGAGTGGAGAGGTAAGTGAGGGCCAGGAGTGCTGCCACGGAGAGGGGCACGAGAAGGCCTCTTCCGCCGCCAAGGTCCAGAGTCAAAGATTGGTGCCCTTCTTGGTGAGCGCCACAATGCGAGACACCAGAGTGGAGATATGTGGGATAAACTGCCGGTAATAGTTTGCAAAACCCAGGAACCTTTGCATGGTTCATAGACCTTCTGGGCGTGGCCACTGAAGAACCGCAGACAGTTTAATGTAGATAGAGAAGCCGAGGAAAGGAAGTCTCCATTGGTGAAAATGACATTTTTCAAACTTTTTTGCAAAAAACATTGGCAAAGTCCCGGTAGCATGCAGGTAGACCCTCCAAGGGCTTGGGAGTCACAGAGGAAGTCAAGACAGGTAGAGTTGTCACCATGTAGTGTGAGTGGCATTCAGGTCCCCAACGCAGGATCCCCCCTTCTTCCAATTAAGGACCGGATCATGGAGTTGCAGCCATGGAAGACCCAGGAGGATGGATGAAGGGGAGCATGGCAAGACGTAGAAGGACAGTTTCTCTTTGTGAAGAACTCCCACTTGAAGACTGATAGGTGCAGTGCGGTACCCGACCGGATCGGAGAGAAGCTGTCCGCTGACTGAGGAAATTACAAGAGGTTGCAAAGTTCCCTGCAGAACCTGAGTCCAAGAATGCTGAGACTTGCAAAAGAGTCCAGGTACCAACACTGATGAGCACAGGAACTGTCAGGCGTGGATAAGCTGTATTCACTCTTAGGGATGCTTTTCCCAAGAACCCTAGGTCAGTGGTGGTGAACCTATGGTACGGGTGCCAAAGGCGGCACTCAGAGCCCTTTTTGTGGGCACCCTGGCCATCACCCCAGCACACCAGAGAGGACTCAAAGAATCTTCCAGCCGTTCCAAGCAACTTAAAGGATGCTGCTTTCAATCATATATTAAAGTGATACTGACTTTGCTAGTTGGGAATGTAAGAAGAGGGAGAATTAGTAGACAGGGCCAAATTATCATTGGAGGATCTTCTGCTGGCCCCACAATTCTCAGAGTACAGAGGGACACTGGAAAGAAGCTAAAATGTTGCAAATTTTCAATCTTGTCCTGAGGAGGCCAATATGATGGAATGTTGTTGAGGAACAGGGAGCAACGAGTTACTGCTTTAATTTTTGGTTGGCACCTCGCAATAAATAAGGGAGGTTTGGGGTTGGAGTTTGGGCACTCGGCCGCTAAAAGGTTCGCCATCACTGCCCTAGGTGCTATTGTTTCCCGGATGCTGGGGGCAGACAGGAGAAGCCCCAATGAAGTGCTTAGGACTAGCACAGTACAGGCAGAGTTTTTCCTGACAACGCCTGGAACGTTCCTGAATGGAGAGTCAAGCTTTGTCCACTTGTATAGGCTTCTCTGCAGGCAGTGCGGCCGGAGGCTGGAGTGGCCTTTGGAAAGCAGGAGCCAGGCGAGGTAGACGTTGTGGATGGAATTGGGTCTGCTTGTGACGTAACTCCTCGGCGCGCTCCATAAACGCACGTCAATCCGAGTGGCTAAGGTGATGAGACCACTCATGGTAGACGGTAGACCACTCAATGTGTCCTTATCTTGAGAAGAGAGTCCTTTTTTTAAAGGTTGCAGACAGGGATGCATCATTCCAGGAGAGTTCTGAGACTAGGGTATGGATTTTGACAGCATATTCTCCCATGGATTTGTTCCCCTGCGCAGATTCAGCTGAGGAGGCTCGTGCGGGTTTATCAAACACCGAACGGAATTTAGCCAGGAATGCAGTATGGGTGGATCGCCTCTGTCCCACAGAAAGTAGCCCAGGCCAAGGCTTTCCCAGAGAGGAGGCAATGAATGCCACCTTGGAGTGTTCAATAGCATAGAACTGGGAAGGCAGTTCTATGTTCAACAAGCACTGTGTAATAAAACCTCTGCAGAGCTTGGTGTCCCCATCATACTTGTCAAGCATCGAGAGTTTGAGCCTTGGTTCAGCTGCCGGAAGACAAGCCGCGATAGCAGGAGAAGTTGCAGGAGCTTGATGCTGGTGCTGAGTAGCAGGCATCTGTTGCAGCATAACGGTTACTTGGCCAAGCAGCTCTCCATGTGAAGCATTCTGCTGGGACTGCTGTGTGACAACGCTGGTAAGATCAGCCAGTATCGGAAGCGGCACCTTGGCTGGGTTCATGGCAAGATCTTACTTTCAGGGCCCGCAGCAAAGCGGGATGGTCTTGCTGCGACATGTTGCCACCAGGTCGTTCCACAGCTACGACTAGCCTGTGGTGGCAGCCAAGGTCAAGGTACAGATTCAGCAGGCAGTCTCAGAGTCGGGCACAAGGGCAGGCGGCAGAGATGCAAAGGTCAGAGGTCAGGGAACGGAAACAAGGAAGGTCACAGGAACAAACACTAGGAAGCTTTCTTTTCTCACCAAAATAGCTCAAAGATCTGGCGGTTTGTGATGGGAGCCACTTGTTTAAATAGGAACTCGGAAGTGGCCAGCGCCAATCAGCGGTGCGTTGGCCTTTTAAATCTTCGAGTGCCGGCGCGCCCTAGGGAGCGCACCTGGCCTAGCTGGGACAGGAGCAGGGGCATGGAGAGGTAAGGGCTGGGGGCGCCGCCACGGAGAGGGGCACAGGGGTACCTGCGATCCGAGGTATGGATCCCACAGACACCCAAGACACAGGTTTTTGGTTATTTCATTGTTTTAGTGATTGTCCATAAACTCCATAATGTAATTTTGATAATGGGATAAGTGAAAAATGGAAACTAAAAACAGAAAAGGTAACTGTCTACTAATGCACAGCAGAAAATATGCTACACTATAGCATCGTCTCCAGCAAATCTAATTACTACTCAGCCAAACTGAGAATGAAATGAAGACAAAGTATTTAGTCTTTTACTGTACTGCAGAAAATGTTACCTCTGTTAACCTCTGCCACTCTTTTTAGCAACTATAAATAAATGTCCGGTTGCAGGGACTGTAAAAAAAGAAGCTTATACCTACCTCCTCTGGCTTTCCTGTTGTCCTGTGCCATTATCTGCCTGTGCCTTTGTCTGCCTGTGCCTTGCTCCACCAGGCAGACGGTGGCATGGGACAATGGAAGGAGGTAAGTATAAGGTTTTTTTTACAGTCCCCCCATGCCACCTGTATATATTTTTAAATAACCGGACAATCCCTTTAAAGAGGGTTATAAAATGTACACTACCTAGTTGCTCAAAATATGCAATAGTCTGGCACGGTTTTCAGAATATGTAATTAAAGGAGGTGTATTACTAAGTGTGCATTTAACCACAAAGCAACTCATGCTTGGGTTCCCAGACATGAGGGGTGCACCAAACAGAGCCTGTTTATTCTCCTCAATTGTAAAATAATCTGGATGCTTCAGCATTTCCTTCGTGCGCTTTAGGGCTCTATCACATTGACTTTGTTTTTTATGTTTGTGTTTCAATGATTTTCACGAATGCCTCACAGAGCCAATGGCTTGTATTTTTACTGATCCGTTGTCCATTGAAAAAATTATGAAACATGTCCTATTTTTTTCACTGATGCAGATCACAGAAGGCAATAAAAGTCTAAGGGTTCACAAAAAACCATGAAATATCCTTTTTTCACTGATGAGGTTGAAAAAACAATGTTAAACCTTCAGTTTTTTTTTCGGACACAGAGACAAAACCAATGCATCATGGAGACCATACGGAAGAAAGTCTGAGACACAATTGGGCACATTTACTTACCTGGTCCGACGGAGTCCACCGAAAGTGCATTGCCTAACGATGATGGCCATGAGAATCTCAGCCATCAATAAGATTGTGCGCCCGATATCCTGCATGTGTCGCTTCCCTGCTCAGGTCCGACAGAGTTCACCTTCTTTTAAGGTGCATGTAAGTGCATTGGATTGCAACACAATTTAAAAGTTAAATCCCGTGCTCAGTCTGAATCAGTCGGATTGTCCGACACCAATTTGTGTCGCATGGAAGCCTGAGCAGCTGCACCAAAAGCGACACAAGCGCAATGCAGACGCCTGTTAAATACCTGTCAAAGCCGTGTAATCCCCGAAACACAGTCCAACAAAAGTGCGATCCGCGACTCTTAGTAAATGAGCCCCAACGAGAGAACACCAATGGATGTTGTCACGGATGCTCTCGCGATCGCTGTCTCGGATCGCGGGCGCACCCGTGTTCCTGCTGCTGCCCCCGGTCCCGGGTCCCGCTCACCTTCCCTGGCTCCCGCGATGTCCTCCCTGGCTCCCGCAGCTCGGCCAATAATTGGCGCTGGCCTGCTATAAGTTTCTTCCCCTTCCTGTGACCCTTGCCGGATCTTTGTGCCTCATAGCCTTAGAGAAAGCTTCCAAGCGAGTATTCCTGCGTTCCTGTGTTTTCCTGCGTTCCTGCGTATTCCTGCGTTCCTGTGTGTCTCCGCTCCCAAGTCCTGTGTTTCCCGTGTTCCTCCGTGTTGCTGTGTTCCTGTGCCTGTGTTCCCGTCCCCTTCTGCCTGGACCTCCTGTTGCTGACCCCGGACTTGGACCTGACGTTGCATCTCTGCTGCCTGCCCTGACCCTGTGCCTGGACCTGTCTACGAGATTGTCATCCGCTAAGGTACCTCGACCTCGGCTGCCACCGTGGGCTAGTCACTCCTGGGAACGACCTAGTGGTATCCTGCCGCAGCAAGTCCAACCCGCTTTGCGGCGGGCTCTGGTGAATACCAGGTGCCGCTAGGCTCCGGTTCCGGGTGTTGGCTAGTTACATCTCCCGCGGTGGTCCAGAGGATCCACTGATCCTGACAGTAAGATCCGGCCATGGATCCCGCCAAGGTTCCGCTTCCTACTCGTCCCAACTTTGCCGCCATTGTGGTCCAGCAATCCCGGGAGATTGCCGCTCAGCGTGAACAGCTGGATCAAGTCACCACCATGCTGCAACAGCTGCTAGCCACCCAGCAACAGCAACAGGCTCCTGTGCCCGCTCCAGCGACCCCTGCCGTTCCGGTCTGTCCTCCTGCCGCTGAACCCCGACTTCGGCTGTCTATGCCCAGCAAGTTTGAGGAGGCCCCAAGGATTGCCGGGGCTTTATAACTCAGTGCTCTCTGCAAATAGAGCTCATGCCTTCGCCATTTGTCTCGGAGCGGTCTAAGGTGGCATTCTTCGTCAGTCTCCTCTCCGGGAAAGCTCTGGCCTGGGCTACCCCTCTTTGGGATAGAGGCGACCCAGTCACGACTACTCTCTCGGCTTTTCTGGCAGAGTTCCGGGCCGTATTTGAGGAACCTGCACGGGCCTCTTCTGCCGAGACTGCTTTACTGAACCTGCGCCAAGGCAGCTCGTCTGTGGGAGAGTATGCAGTTCAGTTCCGCACCCTGGCCTCTGAACTTGCCTGGAACGATGCAGCCCTCATCGCTACCTTTAAGAAGGGACTCTCTGCGCAGGTTAAGGACGCTCTGGCTGCTCGGGACCTGTCGTCAACTCTGAGTGGTCTTATCACTCTGGCCACTCGGATTGATGTTCGGTTCAAGGAACGCGCTGAGGAACTCCGCACCGAGCACCCTCAAGCCCGGGTAAGACGTTTTCCTCACCTGGCTCCTGCCTTTCAAAGACCTCTCCAGCCTTCGCCTGAATTGTCTGCTGAGGAACCTATGCAGGTGGACAGAATTCGGCTCTCCCTACAGGAGCGTTCAAGACGACAACAGGAGAACCTCTGTCTGTACTGTGCCAGCCCAGAGCACTTCATCAGTTCCTGTCCTGTCCGTCCTCAACGTCCGGGAAACGCCAGCACCTAGGCTTCTTGGGAGAGGCGTCCCTTGGTGTAAGTACAGCTTCTCCACGTCTGACTCTTCCCGTGCTCCTCAGCGCTGGCACCGGTACCCAGATCCAGGTTTCTGCCTTCCTGGATTCTGGCTCTACAGCGAACTTTGTGGATGCAGCCTTGGTCTCTCAGCATCACTTCCCGGTGGTTCGTCTCGAGAAGCCATTGTCCATTGCCTCGGTCAATGGTCAGATTCTCTCCGTGCCCATCTGGTTTCGCACGGAACCCCTGCTTCTGCAAGTTGGTGCCCTACATTAAGAGAGACTTTCTTTTTTTGTGCTGCCCCAAAGCACATCTGCTCTATTGCTGGGTCTCCCCTGGCTGCAGCTTCATGCCCCTGTTCTGGACTGGTCTTCTGGAGAGATTCTCCGTTGGGGTCCGGATTGTTCCTCACATTGCATGCGGGTCCTTCATCCACTGCCTGTCAGGACTTCTACGTTGTCTCACAAATCCCAGCAGAGACTTCCCGATCCGTATATGGACTTCGCAGATGTGTTTTCCAAGAGACAAGCTGAGACACTACCTCCACATCGTTCCTATGATTGCCCTGTGGATCTCCTTCCGGGTGCTACTCTCCCCAGAGGTAGGGTCTATCCGCTTTCTGTTCCTGAGATGGCTGCTATGTCTGAATACATCAAGGAGAATCTTAAGAGGGGTTTCATACGCAAGTCCTCCTCTCCGGCTGGTGCAGGATTCTTCTTTGTCACCAAGAAAGACGGCTCCTTACGTCCCTGTATAGACTATCGTGGGCTTAATAAGATTACGGTTAAAAACCGATACCCCTTGCCGTTGATCACGGAACTCTTTGATCGCCTGCGCGGCGCCAAGGTGTTCTCCAAACTGGATCTTCGGGGTGCTTACAATCTCATCCGGATCCGCAAAGGTGACGAGTGGAAGACGGCGTTTAATACCCGGGATGGACATTTTGAATATTTAGTAATGCCCTTTGGACTGTGTAATGCCCCTGCTGTCTTTCAAGAATTTGTTAATGACATTTTCCGGGACCTCCTCTATACATGTGTCGTGGTCTACCTGGATGACATCCTGGTGTACTCTCCGGACCTTGAATCCCACCAGAGACACGTACGCCAAGTTCTTGATCGACTTCGTGCCAACCATCTCTAGGCCAAACTGGAGAAATGCCAGTTTCACCAGCACAGTCTTCCATTTCTTGGTTATATAATTTCCGACAAAGGCCTCCAGATGGATCCCGCAAAACTGTCTGCAGTTCTTCAGTGGCCTCGCCCAGAGGGCCTCTGAGCCATACAGAGGTTCCTGGGGTTTGCAAATTATTATCGACAGTTTATTCCCCATTTTTCCACTGTGGTGTCTCCCATCGTGGCCCTCACTAAGAAGGGTGCCAATCCACGTTCCTGGTCTCCTACAGCTGAAGAGGCCTTCTCCAAGTTAAAGTCCGCTTTTGCCTCAGCTCCAGTACTCTCTAGGCCTGATACCAACAAACCTTTCTTTCTTGAGGTGGATGCGTCCTCCGTGGGAGCTGGAGCGGTCCTCACCCAAAAAGGGCCCAGGGGCCGAACTTCCACTTGCGGCTTCTTTTCAAAAACATTTTCCCCAGCTGAAAGAAATTATTCGATTGGTGACCGAGAGCTCTTGGCCATTAAACTTGCTCTGGAGGAGTGGCGGTATCTTCTGGAGGGTGCTCTTCATCCTGTACGTGTGTACACTGACCACAAGAACTTGTTATACCTCCAGTCAGCCCAGCGCCTGAATCCCAGGCAAGCCCGGTGGTCATTGTTCTTTTCCCGTTTCAACCTGCTAATCCATTTTCGTCCGGCTGACAAGAACGTCAAGGCTGATGCTCTATCCCGTGCCTCTGATGTGACTGGAGAGGAACCAGCTCCTCGGCATATAATTTCTCCGGACCAGCTTGTTGTTGCAGCTCCTGTTGATCTTCGGCAGCTACCTCCTGGCAAGACATATGTTAGACCTGCTCTTCGGAAGAGGATTTTGTCTTGGGGACATTCTTCCCGTGTGGCTGGGCACCCTGGGGTGCAACGCACCGTGGCCCTCATCTCCCGCTACTACTGGTGGCCTGACCTGGTCAAAGATGTTCGGGAGTTTGTGGGATCCTGCTCCTCCTGTGCCCGCAACAAAGCCTCTCGTCTCAAGCCAGCTGGACTGTTATTACCGTTGCCGATACCCAGTCGCCCGTGGTCCCACGTGGCAATGGATTTTGTCACTGATCTGCCTGTCTCCTTGGGCTGTACTGTCATCTGGGTGGTGACGGACCGGTTTTCGAAGATGTCACATTTGGTTCCTCTTCCAGGTCTTCCGTCTTCTCCACAGCTTGCCAGCCTTTTCTTCAGACATATCTTCCGGCTGCATGGTCTTCCGCTGCACATCGTGTCCGATCGTGGAGTCCAGTTTGTGTCAAAATTCTGGCGTTCCTTGTGTAACCAACTGCAGGTCAACCTTGACTTTTCTTCTGCCTACCACCCTCAGTCTGATGGTCAAGTGGAGAGGGTGAACCAGACTTTGGGCTGCTATCTCCGTCACTTCGTCTCAGCCCGTCAGGACAACTGGGCTGACCTCCTACCCTGGGCTGAGTTCTCATATAATTCCCTGGACTCTGGGTCTACTGGCTTGTCTCCATTCTTCGTGGTCTATGGACGTATTCCTCACCCTCCTCTTCCGCTGTCTACTCCCTCTGATGTCCCTGCGGTTGAGGATCTGCTGTTGGACCTCAACTCTATTTGGAACCAGACCCGCCAGTCTCTTCTGCAAGCTACAGACCGTATCAAGACCCAGGCTGATAAGAGGCGTCGGGCTCCTCCCGTCTTTTCTCCTGGTGAAAAAGTATGGTTATCTTCCAGATACGTCCGACTCAAGATACCTAGCTACAAGCTTGGTCCCCGGTTCCTTGGTCCTTTCGATGTAATCAAGCGCATCAATCAAGTGGCCTACAAACTTCCTCCTTCTATGCGCATACCGAACTCCTTCCATGTCTCCCTCCTGAAACCTGTCATCCTGAACCGTTTCTCCCAACAATCCCCTCCTCCTGCTCCTGAGGCGGATTCCCCGGACGTCTATGAGGTTAAGGAAGTTCTGGACATGAAGTTCGTGAGGGGTAAGCGGTTCTTTCTTGTAGACTGGAGGGGCTTCGGGCCTGAGGAGAGATCCTGGGAGCCCGAAGAGAACATTTTGGATCGGACTCTCCTCCAGAGGTTTATTGGGCGCAAGAAGAAGAGGGGGAGGCCGAAGGGGGGGGGTACTGTCACGGGTGCTCCCGCGATCGCTGTCTCGGATCGCGGGCGCACCCGTGTTCCTGCTGCTGCCCCCGGTCCCGGGTCCCGCTCACCTTCCCTGGCTCCCGCGATGTCCTCCCTGGCTCCCGCAGCTCGGCGCGTGCGTCCCCATCTCCTAGGGCGCGCGCGCGCCGTCACTCTTAGATTTAAAGGGCCAGCGCGTCAATAATTGGCGCTGGCCTGCTATAAGTTTCTTCCCCTTCCTGTGACCCTTGCCGGATCTTTGTGCCTCATAGCCTTAGAGAAAGCTTCCAAGCGAGTATTCCTGCGTTCCTGTGTTTTCCTGCGTTCCTGTGTATTCCTGCGTTCCTGTGTGTCTCCGCTCCCAAGTCCTGTGTTTCCCGTGTTCCTCCGTGTTGCTGTGTTCCTGTCCCCTTCTGCCTGGACCTCCTGTTGCTGACCCCGGACTTGGACCTGACGTTGCATCTCTGCCGCCTGCCCTGACCCTGTGCCTGGACCTGTCTACGAGATTGTCATCCGCTAAGGTACCTCGACCTCGGCTGCCACCGTGGGCTAGTCACTCCTGGGAACGACCTAGTGGTATCCTGCCGCAGCAAGTCCAACCCGCTTTGCGGCGGGCTCTGGTGAATACCAGGTGCCGCTAGGCTCCGGTTCCGGGTGTTGGCTAGTTACATCTCCCGCGGTGGTCCAGAGGATCATCAAGCCAATGTGAAAGAGCCCTTAAACTGATGCTTACATGATTTCTATCCTGTAAATTGTTAGCTGCAAACAGTGACAGTTTAGTATATATTCTGTGGTGAAGTAGCAGACAGTTAGTTACTACCTTCAGTTATACCTAGTCCTTTGTTACATTTATTGTAGTGATTGTCATCTTCATCACTATAATAACCATTAGGTCTTGTGATGAAATCATCTTGTTGCCATTCAAAATATTACTGTTTATTAATAACTACTTAATCTTTGATGGAGCCTACGACATATTTACTCTCAGTGCCACATTACTTGGAAAGTTGCTACTTTTGAATCTCCTTCAGACGTTTTCTTAAATTAGAAAGGCTATAGGGAGCAAAGTACTTTACACTGACATTTTGTTGTTTTTTTCACAACTTGGACAGATATGTCTCTTATGTGAGGGTTTGGAAATGTTTGTTGACCCATATATCTGGCTTTTCCTACTTCAATGCATGCATTTCTTCAGGGTAAGTACAGTAACAGGGATTAACTGGGCACCTTCTGAAGAGTTCATACCCTCTGCCATAGTATCTAGATAAACAGCAGCTGCTTGAGAAATCTTCATAGACAGATAACCCTTAGCCTCCGATAAGTGTGCATAATTATAGTTATTCTGTCTCGGATACACAGAGAGCAAGAATTTTATAATACTGTCAGTTACCATCAATGTCAACATGGATCAGTACTAATGGGGTTAATAGTTTATAAAACTGGGATTTAATATAAAACTGCTGTGAGGTTTTTACTTCCAAGTGAATTTTTCTCGTTAAAGGTAGTGTACTATGTCACAAATCACCTAACAAGAAAACAGCACACTGCAGTACATTTTATAGTTTTTATCTTTTACATATGCACCAGGGGGCATGGCCTCCACTGTTCTATTAGCTACATCAGTACTGCAGTGTGTTATGCTCAACAAAGTGAACAGATAATGGGAAAAAAAAATGTATTAAAAAAGGAAAAAAGTTGTAAAAATATTACGTATATGGTATAAACTATTGATAAAAACTAAAAATCATAAAACCATCTACCGTATATACTCGAGTTTTTCAGCCGAGTTTTTCAGCACAAAAAAAAAGTGCAGAAAAGTCTCACCTTGGCTTACACACAAGTCAATAATAAAAAAAAAATCTTACATACTCGCCCTCCGACGCCCGGATGCTCCACGAGGTTCCCAATCCTCGGCGCAGTTCCTCTTCTATCTTCTCTATCCTGTAGCAGCCGGCAGAGGCACACACTATGATGTAGTCACTGATTACGTCATAGTGTACATTGGCCGGCAAGTCGCGTGGACGCATCTCTGCCTGCTACTACAGCATAGAGTAGATAGAACTGCTGGGAGCCGCACCGAGGATCGGGAGCCACGTGGAGCATCGGGGTGTCGGAGGGTGAGAATGTAAGTAAATTTTTTATGTGCTGGGCAAACTGCGGGTGGGCTGGCTGTATACTACAGGGGCTGGCAGGCTGTATACTACTGGAGGCTGGCAGGCTGTATACTACTGGGGGCTAGCAGGCTGTATACTACAGGGGCTGTCTGGCTGTGTACTACATGGCGGCTGGCTGGCAGTATGCTACTGGGAGCTGTCTGTCTGTATACTACTGGGGGCTGGCTGTATACTTCTGGGGGCTGGCTGTATACTACATGGGGGCTGACTGTATACTACATGGGGCTGGCTGTATGCTACTGGGGGCTGGCTATATACTACAGGGGGCTGGCTGGCTATATACTGGAGACTGTGACCAATGAATTTCCCACCCTCGGCTTATACTCAAGTCAATAGGTTTTCGCAGTTTTTGGTGGTAAAATTAGTGGGCTCAGCTTCATAGTATCATGGTCATCATAGTCATCATAGTATATAAGGCCGGAAAAAGACGTAAGTCCATCAAGTCCAACCTTTAAGAATTAAATAAATGTTTTATCCCCATAACCCGTGAATTTTTTCTCTCCAGAAAGGCATCCAGGCCTCTCTTGAATATGTACATAGAGTCCGCCATAACCACCTCCTGCGGCAGAGACTTCCATAGTCTCACTGCTCTTACAGTAAAGAACCTTTATCTACGGTGATGGTAGAATCGCCTCTCCTCTAGGCGTAGAGGATGCCCCCTTGTCATGGTCACAGGCCTAGGTATAAAAAGATCTTTGGAGAGATCCATGTACTGTATGTTCGGGTATTTGTACATTGTAATGAGGTCTCGTCCTCTCAGTTTACCATCTTCCAATACCCCAAAGTCCTTTTCAGCTCCAGTTTTACCAACTAATTAACTGTTTAGAACATAATTATACTTTTCGTTTGCATAGCCCAAGTGCATAACTTTACATTTATCTACATTAAACCTCATCGACCATTTCTCTGCCCACTCCTCAAGCTTCCACAAATCCCTCTGTAATGCTAAACTATCAACCTCAGTATTTATTACTTTACACAGCTTAGTATCATCTGCACATATTGAAACTTGACTGTGTAAACCCACTACAAGGTAGCTTTTGTCTTTGAGAACATTGTCCCAGTCTATGCCTTTAAGGTCTTCCTTTAGTTGCTGAAAATTTGCCCTCCTGATTTTTAGTGTTTGTTGCCCCTCCACTAACACTCTTAGTAAAGCGTAATACAAAATCAATGATATTATGATCACTATTACCCAGGTTCCCCCCAACCTGTAGTTTTGATACCCTACCAGGTCTGTTGGTTAGGATAAGGTCCAGCAGTGCCCCCCCTCTTGTTGGCTCCAGGACTAGTTGCGACAGGTAATTGTCTTTTGTTGTTGACAAGAATCTGCTGCCTTTGAAGGACCTGCAGGTTTCTGCCCCTCCGTCGAAATATCTGGGTACTTGAAGTCCCCCATGATAAGTACTTCACCATGCTTTGAAGCCACATCCATTTCACTCTGCTGCCCCATTATATTAGGAGCCTTATAACTAACCCCTAGTAATATTTTATTATTCTTTTTCCCTCCTCTTATCTCCACTCATAGGGACATAGGCATTTGCGTCACCGATGTCATCTCGCAGGACAGGCTTGAGGCAAGAATTCACATATAAACAAACCCCTCCCCCTTTTTTATTTATACAATCCTTTCTAAAAAGACTATAACCATCTATAGTAACAGCCCAGTCATAGCTACTGTCCAGCCATGTCTCGCTGATACCCACTATATCATATTTGCGCTCCAACATTAAGAGTTCCCGTTCCTCCAATTTGTTAGTGAAGCTTCTGGCATTTGTGTACATACACTTTACATGGTTTTCCCTATCCCTTTTCCTTTTGTTCTTATTCCCCAATCTTAATCTAGCCCCCAATCCTCCCCCTATGACTCTCCCCAGCTTATTATCTACACTATCTATTTGCCTGCACTGTCTAGTTGCCCTCTCCCCTGGTCTCTAGTTTAAACACTTCTCCAACCTTCTAGCCATTTTTTCCCCCAAAATAGCTGCACCCTCCCCATTGAGGTGCATCCCATCAGCCCAGTTCTCCATGAACCCAAAGCCCTCCTTCCTACACCAACTTTTGAGCCACTTATTTATCTCCCTGATCTCCCGCTGCCTTTCTAGTGTGGCACATGGTACAGGCAGTATTTCAGAGAAAATTACCTTTGAGGTCCTTGCCTGAGCTCATGGCCTAAATCCCTGAAATTATTTTTAAGGACCTTCCACCTACCTCTTACTTTGTCATTAGTGCCAATGCGGACCATGACCACCGGTTCCTTACCAGCCCCTGCCTGTAATCTGTCAACCCAATCCGCAACATGCCGAACCCGAGCACCCGGCAAACAACACACAGGGGCTCATTTACTAAGGGTCCAAATCACGCACTTTCGTTGGGTTTCCAGATAATTTCTGATTTTCCATGAATTGCCCCGGGATTTTGGCGCACGCGACCGGATTTTGGCGCATCGGCGCCGCTTTCATGCGACAGAAATCAGGAGGCGTGGCCGTTGGACAATCTGTCGGATTTGGAAAAACCGTGGAATTTAAAAAATAATTTGTGTCGCAAGATCAGCACTTACATGCACCAAGGAGAAAAAGGTGAACTAAGGCGGACCTCAGCGCAGCAGCAACACCTGCTAAACATCGGGCACACGATCTTAGTGAATCCCGGCAGAACCTGAATCCTCGTCAGAGAACGTGCCATTGGATCGCGACTGGACCGGGTAAGTAAATGTGCCCCACTGTTCGGTATGTCCCCTCTAAAATAATGTAATAGATTTCAATGCCCTTTATGCAATTTGTGTTTCAGTTGTGTTTATTTTTCATTTACAGAGACATATGAAGGCTTGTTTTTCTACAGGCAGTATATCCTAGTGGCACTGTTTAATATTCAATTCCATTCATTTCTATCACATTGGAGACTTTATTAATTTTAAATGAATTTTTATTAATATTTTTATATGTTATGAAATGGCAACAATATATTTAACACCTGCAATCATTGTGAGCACTTATGGCTGGTTTAAGCGATGGGTATCTTCCGCATAATGAAGCAGACACCTGTTTTGTATAGCAAACCTGTAGCCTGTGAGCCCTTAACAACACTGTGACCTACTATTACGTCACATGTTGATAAGGAGTTAATATCTAATTTCCCCATAGCTTATGAGGATACAGTCACTAAGGAGAGATTTAGATATTTCATAGAGGTACATACGTTTTTAAATAGACTAGAGGTATTACACTGCAAATTGCTGCATGCTTTTACCATGATCTACATAAATTTTTTAACCAGATTTCACTCGTATTTGATGAAATGTTTCGTACTGACATGTGACTGAAATGTGTGCGCTGAAGTTGACAGGATCTGAGAGAAGTAAGAGAGCTTGTCAGATACCTCTGTACTATCATGGCTTCTGCAGACATGTTGAACCTTTGATGACCAAATGTCCTACATTGTCTAAGCTTGTAGAGAGATGGAAAAGACAGTCAAGTTTTTAGCACTCATGTCGGTCCACAGTCAGGTACTTAGATATTTGCAGAGACAACATTTTTCTAATTTTGGTTCTGTACATTACAGCAATGAATTATGAACACAACAATTTAGATAAAGTCGATGTTCAGACTTAAGTTTTTAGATTTAATTCAGTGGGTTTTACAAAATTATTGCATAATTATGTGAGGAACTAGAGAATTTTTTAAACAAAGTTCGTTCATTTCGGGGCTCAAAAGTAATTGGACAAATTAAACAATTGTAAATAAAATGTTAATTTCTATATTTGGTTGAAAAACCTTTTTTGGCAAACCAACAGGAGAAGAAAGAGATTGAAGGAACTTGTTTAAAGCTGCAGAAAGAGAGGGTTAACTGGTTCTCTTTATTTTCAGATTAGCTCTGCGTTTCGTCTTGGGATCAAAGCTTTCCTCAGCCACGCCTCTATGTGTACCCCCGTGTTTCCGTTTTGAAGACCCGCATATCTCCATCTTCTCTTGTTGGGTTTTTGGTCTTCTAATTGCATCTTGTCTGTGTTCCTAAAATGTGATACGTGTCATAAAATAGAATACGAGCTGCTCTTTGTATTCAATCCCCAATAAGAGGAACAATAGGAGAGAGTCCCTAAACTTATTTACCATCATTTACTTTGTAGGTTACAATCTACACTAGAGTTTTGAGCTTCTTGTCTCCCATTGTCTATCCTTTCCGACAACCTGCTCAAGCCCTCTCTTTAAGCTTGTCATGTGTACAACCTATTTCCCAGGATAGATTTATATATATGCATGCAATGGATGAAATGCATGAAGTCTTGAACTCATGGACATCACCAAGCATTGCAGTGTTTCATCCTTTTTAATGCTCTGCCAAGTCTTTATTGCTGTGATTTTTAGTTGATATGAATAAAGCATAGTACCAGAATGTCCTCCAAGAGCAACTTCTCCCAACCGTCCAAGAGCAGTTTGGTGATCAACAATGCCTTTTCCAGCATGATGGAGCACCTTGCCGTAAAGAAAAGGTGATAACTAAATGGCTCGGGGAACAAAACATAGAGATTTTGGGTCCATGGCCTGGAAACTCCCCCGATCTTAATCCCATTGAGAACTTGTGGTCAATCATCAAGAGACGGGTGGACAATCAAAAACCAACAAATTGTGACAAAATGCAAGCATTGATTGTGCAAGAATGGACTGCCCTCAGTCAGGATTTGGTCCAGAAGTTGATTGAGAGCTGCCAGGGAGAATTGCAGAGGTCCTGAACAAGAAGGGTCAACACTGAAAATATTGTCTTGCTGCATTAACTCATTCTTACTGTCAATAAAAGCTTTTGTTACTCATAATATGATTGTACTTGTATTTCTGTATGTGATAAAAACATCTCACAAACACATACAAACCAGAGGGCAACAGATCATGTGCAAATATAATATTTGTGTCATTCTCGAAACTTATGGCCATGACTGTATTCTGCAATCAGGGAGATTTTCTGTGTATACCTTATTTATAGTTCTGTATTGGATGTATGATGCCGAATAACTAAAGTGAATGACTGCAAAAAGAAAAAATTGGTTAATGATGAATCTCCCTCATGTGCATGTTTTAGAGGCTTAAACAAAGGTGAATTGTTTTAGTGTTCAAGCACTTTTTCTGTCATGACCTAATTTTATATGGTTTTTGCTTTTTCATAAAGCTGACAAAGGAGGAGAAAAAACTGACACAAGTGTGAAACTCCATTATAAAGGTCTTGTATAGCAAAATGTCTTATTTTAGATCACATAAATTTATGATGACTGTAGCTAGCTGATTCCAGTTTGCAGTCTTGCTTGAACAGGTAATTCCTAGTAAAGAAAGAAGAAACATTTCATGTTTGTCCTATCAGTCATATCTAAATCATTAAGGAGGAACTCCACATAAAAATAGAAAACTGGGCATGTGAAACAACCAGCTAAGCAAGAATACAAAACAACCATGTGCTATACCAAAATAACAATCTTTATTACACTTAATGTGCACAACAAATAAATGATATACACCAAACCAAAAACCAATAAAAACATTTAAAAAGGAAAAAAGATCCTCCATACAAAATACAAGGGAGGGTCGGGCACATGATAAGGCCCACCAAAACAACACCTCCCTACCCAGCCCCAAACCCTAAGCCTGTCCAGCTACAGAATAATAAAAATGACCGAGGGATGTACAACATAACAGCAGAATATCATAGAAACTAAATAATCACTATAGTTACCAAACAGGCCGGACAGACGGGGAAGGGTCTGGGAGAGCCCCACGCGTATCACCACTCGGAGTGGCTTCCTCAGGGGTAACTGGTGTATGTGAGTTACCAGATATATATACATGTGTGAATATGGGGAGTGGTAACAGGTGTGGAGCGTCCTGATGGTGTAGTCGCGCTCAGCGTCATCCCCGGTGTAGTGTGCATGCGTGCACGTCATGCCCACAAATCACATGACAAAGAGTCATGTGACCAAGATGGCGGCGCCCAGCGCTGTATTTGAAACACTGCATGTGCGGTGTGCTGATAGCTCACAGTATAAAGAGTGATATAGGTAAAATCTAATGCACGCTATCTATACTATACTGTCTGGTGTGAATAATTACTGAAAAGGTGTAAGCAGCTAGGTAAGTACAAATCCTATTTTTATCAATGAGAACACCAAAAGATGAGGCAACTTGAAATATAGAAGTATAGAAATATGAAGTATAGAGGACTTGTGAAACAAGGCTGGTCAATGATCAGAGAAGGGATCTGCAATAGGCGGCATAGGGAATTTGACAGCAGTATTATTAGAGGAAGGAAGCAAAAGAAAAGGGGCTAGAGACAGTTTATCTGTAGTGTATAAGGGCCATCACCTTTATTGTACCCACTATATCCGCCAGCTTGACTCTGTTTTATATAAGTTACAATTAAGTTTACACTTTTTTGAACTGGTAAGTGCCACTTATCCTTTCTTATTGTTGGATAATTTTGGAATAAAAACGTAAGGCCAATTTTAAGTTTATTGTATTCATTTCATTCAATTAAAACAAAAATGCTTTAAATTATGTGATATAACTCAAAACATTGTACAGGGAGTCCCATGTACAAAATAGGTTCTTTAGGCTTACTCTTAACCCCTTACCGACGAGCGTCGTAATAGTACGACGCATGTACTATTGAACACTATGCTAACGAGGCCTATGCACCTTACAACCCCTATTATCCTAATTATGCACGCCTCTATCGTGCTTATGCGGGCAGACTTGCAAAGCTGCATGTTCCCAGATTGATTACACATGAGTGTCCACAAGAGCTCAGTATTGTCACCAACTCTCAGAAAGGGGAAAGAGAGGGCGAGACGGGTAGAGCCGTGCATAATTAGATTAACCCCTTAATGACCGCCGTATCGGCTTTTTACGGCGGTCATTAAGGGTACTTTTACTGATGCGTACGCCTTTCTATTGCGGCGCATCAGAAGAAGATTTCGGGACACCGGGTCTCGCTGGCGCCGGTGTCGGGCTGTGATATCACAGCCCAGACCCGGCACTAACACTCGGGATCGGAGTTTAACCCCTTACACGCCGCAGTCAAGCATGACCACGGCGTGCAAGTGTGTCCCCCGTGGATCGGACCCCCCGGTGCACTCACCGGGGGATCCGATCCCTCCTGCCACTGCCCCGGGTCCCGACGAGTGACCCGAGGATGCAGGCTTCTCTCCCCGCCGGGTTCTGCCGTCCTGGCAGGACCCGGCTGTAAGTAACTGAGCATGCGCGGCATGCTCAGTTACTTACACTATACACTGCAATACAAGTGTATTGCAGTGTAAAGGCTTGAATAAGCGATCGGATGATCGGTTGATCAAGCCAAGAAGTAGAAAATGTAAAAAAGTAAAAAAAAAAACCCTTAAATCTTTTTATAATATAATTAAATAAATAAAAGTCCCATAATCTCCCCAGTAACACATAAAATGCAAATAAAGTAAATAAAACACAAAAACTCGTACATATTTGGTATCACCGCGTCCGTATTAATCTGTATAATAAATCTAAATCAATATTGAACCCTCTCGGTGAGCTACGTAAAAAAAAACTCGAAAAACTTCCCATAATATACAATTTTTCATCAAACACCATCACAAAAATGTTCTAAAAAGTGATCGAAAAAAGTTACATTCCCTAATATGATACGACTGAAAATAACAACTGTTTTCGCAAAAAATAAGCCCTCAACTAGATCTGACAACAGAAAAATACAGAAGTTATGGCCCTGAAAAGTTGTCAATAGTAAAAACAATGCAATTTTCTCCAATATTGGTTTTGCTCAGGAAAATTGAGCAAAAATAAGAAAAACTATATAAATGAGGTATCACCGCAATCGTAGTGAACCAGAGAATAAAGATAAAATATTAATTTTACGTTACGGTGAGCGGGGGAAAAAAATGCTAACAATCCAAAATAAAAATTGATGATTTTGTTTGTGTCCCCCTTGAAATAGTTAATAAAATCTCATGAATAAGCTTTAGACTCCCAAAATATATTATCTATTCATTGTGTCTCATCCCATAAAAAATAAGCCCTCATATGTTCGCATTACCAAAAAAAATAAAAATTTATAGGTCGTACAATGTGACAATACAAATCTGCTGTGAATGGCGCCTCCATTCATTCTATACTCGGCCGTGCGCCCGTACAGCAGTTTACCACCACATATGTGGTATCAGTACACTCGGGAGGAATTGGGCATCAAGCGTTGCAGTGCGTTTCATCATTTAATTTATTCTGAAAATGTCAGTTTTGGCCTAAATGAATGTATTTTCCAAAAAAATTCTATAGTTTCTAAATCGCAAGTCCATATTTTTTAACCCATGTGAAACACTTAAAGGGTTAATAGACTTAATAGAAGTTGTTTTACATATGTTGAGGGGTGAGCTTTCTATAGTGGGGTAATTTATGGGGTTTTACTATTATTTAGGCCTCTCAAAGTCACTTGAAAGCTGAGTTGTCCCTCAAAATTTTGGAGTTTTGGCAATTTTTATGAAAATGAGAAAAATCGCACCTAAAGTTCTGCACCTCATAACATCCTAAAAGCATAAAATATCGGAAGCATAAAATATCATCCCAACATAAAGCAGATATGTTAATGTTGATAATGTTAATTATCAAACTTTTTGGGTAGTTTTACATCTTGTCTGGAAACCAGAACATTTCAAACTTGGAAAATGAAGAATTTTTACAACTTTTGCCAAATTTTCACTTTTTTTCAGAACGAAACGCAAAACTTATCACTTAAATTTTATAGCTAACATGAAGTACAATGTGTCACGAGAAAACAGTCTCAAAATCACCCGGATAACTTCGGATACGTTCCGAAGTTATAACCAATTATCGTGAGACATGTCAGATTTGAAAAATCGAGTCTGGTCATTGAGCTGAAAACTAGTGTCGGTGATAAGGGGTTAATAGGAGAGTGCAAGAGACCCTGAGCAAGGAAAACAGAAGCACTTGGGCTCATTAGCATAATTTTTACTGGTTTTCTTGCAATTAGGCACCTTTCCTAGACTAAAGAGGTCCTTTATAAGCATACCGGCAGTCTGTTTGGTTTGAAATGTCTACCAAGTGGTTTCATAACTGTAGCTCCAGACAAAATATTTTTTTGTCCATGTGACAATTGGATTTTTAAAATTTTGTGCTGCCATGGGGACAAGAAATATCAATAAAGCATACTAAAGACACCTTAAAGCTGATTGCAGCCTAGGACTAAAGTAAAGCATCCAGAGTCGGTCAAGTGTTCTTAAGTCAGGGACCAACTGTGTAGTTATTGTGAAAATAATGACTGATGTACACCTTCGTATCCCTTTGTGTAAGCATTTTTTTCTGTTACTATCTTTCTTGACCATCTGGAGAAGTTTACTGTATTAATTTCACTCAAAACAAAAAACAAAAATGCTTTAACCCGTTAACGCTCAGCGTCCGATATATCGGACGCTGAGCTCAATGACTTAGCGCTCAGCGTCCGATATATCGGACGCTGAGCCCATGCCGGTTCAGCTCAAGATCTGAGCCGAACCGGCATCGGGAAACACGGGGTGCCGGCTGTGACTGATAGCCGGCACCCCAGTGTAACACCCGCGATCGGAGTTGACTCCGATCGCGGGTGCTTAACCCGTTAAATGCCGCGGTCAGCGCGACCGCGGCATCTAACATGCCTCTGGGGGGTCTTTCCCCCACGATCGGCCCCCCCGAACCGTTTTCGGGGGGCGCCGATCGTTGCTATAGCAACTCTGGGGTCCGATCTGGACCCCAGAGTTACCTGCAAGAATTGCCAGTAAGATGGCGTCTGTGACGTCATCTTACTGGCACAGTGCCAGCCTATGCAAGTGTATAGGCTGACACTGGTAATACTCTGCAATACATGAGTATTGCAGAATATTATCATGAAGAAGCAATCAGATGATTGCTTCTTCATGTCCCATGGTATAAAAGTGAAAAAGTAAAAAAAAAAATGTTATTCAATAAAAAAATAAAGTAATAAATCACTAAAAATGCCCAAAACCCCCAAAACATATAAAGAGACATATAACTAAAAAAAAAGTCTAAATCATAACACAAACCCCACATATATAGTATCACCGCGTCCGTAACAACCCGTAGAATAAAAGTAAATCATTATTGAACCCCCACGATAAACGCCGTAAAAAAAAACTGCTATAAACCTTCCAAAAATTATGATTTTTAGCTATTCAATCCCACAAAAAATGGTATAAAATGCGATCAAAAAATCATGTGTACTCCAACATGATACTGGTGCAAAGCACAACATGTCCCGCAAAAAATAAGCCATCAACCAGCTCTGTAGCCAAAAAAGTAACAATGTTATGCCACTTGGAAGACGGCAATACATAAATGACAGATTTTTCCCCACATTAGGGTTTTGTTTGACAAATTTAGTAAAACATAAGAAAATATATTCGTGTCTGGTATCCCCGTAATCGTATCGACCCATAGAATAAAGATAACAGGATTATTAGGATATACGGTGAACACCAAAAAAAAAAGAATAAAAAATCCAGTACAGAATTGATGCTTTTCTACTCCTGCCCTCAAAAAAAGTTCCTAAATTTTCAACAATAGGTGATACCAACCCCAAAATGGTAACAATGGAAAAAGCATCTCATCGCGCAAAAAAAATGGCATCACATGGCCCCAATAACGCAAAAGCGAAAATTGTATAGCCTTCAAAAGGGGCCAATGAGGAAACTAAAATCCTGGCAGCTGCAGGCCGCTCCTTCCCTTCTGCGTCTCGCTGTGCCCCCATAAAACAAGTAACGGCCACATGTGGGGGGTCTCTGTACTTTTAGTGCTAAATGAACGTATAAGGGAACAATTTGACCATTCTAAATTTCACCTCCATTTTGATTCAATTACTATGAAGATCTCAAGGGGTTAACAATCTTCGTAAAAGCGGTTTCTGATAGCTTGAGGGGTGCAGATTTGAAAATGGGTTGGTTATATAGGGGTTTTGATGCTAAATATGTAAAATTTCATTCAAAACTGTATTTATCCCCAAAATAGTCAATTCTGAAAATCCGGAAAAGCGATATTCTTTTTGTAAGCCGCGTGACATCAAAATAAATTATCCAGACATATCAAAAATTATGAAAATGTAAAGTAGACAAATGGGAAATGTTATTCAGCAACTTATTTAGGTGGTAAATCGATCTGCCTGGAAACGCAATGATTTTGAATTTCGAAAATGGCAAATTTTTCAAAAAATTTATCATATTTTCTTTTTTTTTGTAAATAAACGCAAAACTTATCAGCCAAAATTTACCACTAAAATGAAGTACAACATGTGGGGAAAAAACAATCTCAGAATCGTTTTGATAAGTAACAGTGTTCAAAAGTTATAACCATATAAAGCGACGCAGGTCAGAATCCAAAAAATCGGGCTGAGCCTTAACCTGCAAAATGGCTGCGTCCTTAAGGGGTTAAAGTGTGTAATATAGCTCAAAACACTGTCTAGTAATTGTGAAAATAATGACTGATGTGCAACTTTTCATTTACTGATCTGAAATCCGCTGCAGAGTACAGTATTCCTTTGTGTAAGCAATTTTCAGTTAATATCTCTTTTTGACCATCTGGATGGATTCTCTAGTTGAATAACCTTTCAAGCTAAGACAATTGTAGTTGGATTACTGTAGTGAAGCTACATCACACAAATGTATTTTACATTAGTAAAACAAAAACAAAAGTAATGTAAATAACACAGTAAAGCATAAACCTTTTTATATTGTTTATTTTTTGTAAATGTATGTCCTCCTCCTGGCTTTCGCATACAAATAGACAAAGTACACCTATGTAGAAATACAAAACAGTAGCATGAAGCTCACCCTTTCCAAGGTCTTGAATATTCAGATACTTTGAGGAGAAACAGAATGGAATCCCCGTGAATCCAGCACGGTAGGAGTGCTGTCGCGTTGTCTGCCAGGACCGCAGGTATGGTATGTAGACTTTAAAAACAGATGAAACGTGGCACATCCATAAAAACTTGAAGCTTTATTTAGAAGTAGATTAAAAGCATGGCAGTGTAAGACGTATTACTTCCTACGCGTTTTGAGCAAACTTGTGTTCTTAGTCATGGGATTGTAACAGTAAATCAAAATGAAACTTTAAAAGAAACATCAACTTTTTGGGGGGCATGTACATGCGTCATGTGATTCAATGCGTCAATGTGAGAGACACCAGGGGGCCGGAGCAATGGGCATGTATTGTATGACTAAAGAAATCTCAAGGGGCGTATATACTGAGTCATAGGGCGTATCTCAAGAGACGTGTGGAACACAGGAAGCAGGTAACTTTATAGCAACAAAATGTTTCTTCCCCGTATAATGATGCAACCCTTCATGTTTATATAAATACAGAAATGCTTTGGATAGTTACAGACAGAAATCGATCATGTAGCACAGTCTAAGTCTTGTTATAGGAAAATATCTACCAAGTCTAAAGAGTAACAAAAATACAAAAATGCAGTATATTGACATGGATACATTTTACCGATGGTAAGAATATAGTATATTAACATGAATGCATTTTGCTAATAACAAAAGACATACATATATTAGACATAATGTGATTAGATCCATTCATTACAAAGAAATAATGGATGTGCCGCGTTTCATCTGTTTTTAAAGTCTACACCTATGTAGCTATAAGGTTATATTAAAACCTAAGACATGGATTCCACGCACACTTTTCATGCCACATCTAATCTTTATATAATGTTAACTCCCTGCAGACTGCCCGCTGACGTTGCTTCTCCCTTCTACGCTCCTCACAGCATCGCCCTGAATGAGCACCATGCCGAGAGGAGCAGAGCTGGCGGCTCCATAGACTAAAGGGGTTAATAAGAGCTGCTGGGTCTAATTAAACCCAGTCCAGCTCTGATCAGAATCCCCAGTCATATTGATGTCCCATCTTACGGATAGGTCACAAATAATGTAATATAATTCTTTACAGAACAGGCCACACATGGAGAGATGCCCCGACACGTGTTTCGCTATGAGCGCTTTATCAAGAGGAGTAATTCTTTACAGGTAATGTACATTTTTTTATGAAATAGATTACTGGAGATATACCAATTAGGATACCGGAAGTGTGAATGATTACCATGCGAGTATGCTCAGGGTGTTCTCATCAGTTATATATAAAACATGCCTTCACATAGAAACTTCAGTCCGGCATAGTTGGAATATTATGTACTTTGATGCAAAGGTCTCTCTTTATTGACAAATGTGTTTTCCATTTACAAAAATCAATGTGAAAGCAATGGAATATTTATCAGGAAGTGTTTCATTTTCAAGTGTTTCTACATCTTTAGCTTTTCCCCAGTTATATCTAAAACTTGTTAAAGAATGAAAAATCTGTGAACCACTGATCATATAATGCATTTTTAAGTCTTCTTGTGGTTCAGGAATAAATTTACCATGGTGACGACTATCTACCAAGGAAAGTGCTGATGTTTTCACAATAGACGGGGTACTTTATGTGGATATAATGCTTCCAGTATTTTTCATGAATATGTGTCTTTAAGCTTTCTCATTATAATAGTGGTGTCTTACTGCCCAGGTAAAAGCTGCTTGCACAGTGGGAATTGCACATGAACGGAATATCAACAACCACAAGTTCATAAATATGTGTATGCAGTTCTTATAGCCTTTATTTCTAGTTGAGGTAACATTATATACAAGTTTTTCAACAGCATCTATACAAATAATATTAGTTGTTTTCTATTATGTGTCTTATATTTATTATACTATGTGATAATATTGCAAACACTGTACAATTTTTTTTATGTGTTGCTTTTATTGTGTCCTGTCAATGTTATTACTGAGTTATGAGGCTCCATTTGCCAGAATAAATGCTAATTACATACAGTGGTGTAACTAGGAGAGGCTGGGCCCCATAGCAGATTTCTGCATGGGGCCCCCCCCTTCCCCTTAAAAAAAATAGACATATGTAGGCTGCATTCACATAAACGTGTGCCTGCCAGGCTATAGCCTGGCAGGCACACATCGGACGCTCTGGAGAGGTGATCGCGGCTCACCCCTCCCCTCTCCATAGAGAATAGAGCCACATGGTCATTCTTACGGTCATAGATAGTTCACGCTCTATCTCTGTTGCGGCCACGGCTCGAAACAGTGAGTACTCATTGTGCTCACTGTACCGAGCCGAGGCGCTAGAGTCGCCTATGAGGGATGTATATCTGTCAGCAAATTGCAGCCAGATATACATCCCCCATACGTTCTTGTGAATGTACCCCTACACGGACATATTTATACAATTACACAAATTTATACACTGATACATATACACCTTTATATACTTATATACACACAAATAAAGTTCTACACGTGTATAGTTGCACCCATATACATACAAGTATACACACACATTTATGCACTCATATACATTTATACACTAGTACAGAGTGTATACAAACTCTCACAGTATATACACTGACCATATATACACATACATGCAGTATAAAAAGACCAAATACACACATACTGCATATACATACAGATACATACATACTATATGCACAGCATATACAAAAACACACATACATACATATATATATATACACAATAAATACAGCATTTGCATCTATGCATATATACACTGTGTATTCATATATACACAGTATATTAATAAACACAGAATATACATATATACGCAATATACACAGAATATGCATGTATACGCAATATACACAGAATATGCATATATACACAATATACACAGAATATGCATAATTACACAATATACACAGTATATACACATACACAGAATATACATATATACACAATATACACAGTATATACACATACACAGAATATACATATATACACAATATACATAGTATATACACATACACAGAATATACATATATACACAGTATATACACATACACAGAATATACATATTGTGAGACACTGAAGGGGTTAACTGTGGATGGGCGGTATGTTTCCCCTAGGTTTTGCTATTATGCAAGGCCTTAGTGCTGAGGTTGTGTTGTCCAGCACCTTGGACACAGGTGATGGGAGCAGCCTAATCAGTTTTGCATAAAGCCACTGAGCAGAGCTGGAAGTGTGGTCTCTCTGGAAGGAGGCTGGAGAGCACACAGCCTTGACCTCTGTGCCTGGAGCAGCCAAGTGATTTTGTTAGTGGTGAGTCAGAGAACCATTGTTTAGTTAGCACCCTGACGGGTAGGATATTATTTTGTTTTTGATGCCTGAATGTAAAGGCTGTTTTATTTTTCCTGCTGAAATAAACACAGGTTAGACCTGTTTTGAACTATACTTTGGTGTCACTGTCGTGAACTGCATCACAGCACCCCGCTACCACGGTCTCTACTGGGCCAAAACCCCCACATATGGTGCTTCGGATTGCGGGCAGTTCAAAAAGACATACACCTGAAAGGCTTGATACATCCTGCAACATTGCATGGCCTGGGTGAAAACAGCAGGCAAATTGCAGGATACAGCCAAGATGGAGGACTTTATTAAATACCTCCAAGAGGAGGCCAGAGCTAATCGGCAGTAGCAGCAGGAAGAGTCCCAGGCTAATCGGCAGCTGCAGCAAGCCATGCTCCAGCAGCAGGAGGAGAGGTCCCGCCAGCAGCAAGCCATGTTCCAGCTGCAGGAGGAGAGGTCCCGCCAGCAGCAAGCCATGTTCCAGCTGCAGGAGGAGAGGTCCCGCCAGCAGCAGGAAGAGTCCTGAGCCATGTTCCAGCTGATGATGGAGAAGCTTTCTGGCATTATGGCAGCACCGCAAGCGACGACTACTGAGGGGTCCCATACTGGTCTGCAAGGGTACCCGGTTGTCCAGCGTTCCGCACGGGCTGCAGTACAAAAGGCTTTACAAAAAATGGCGACGACCGACGACGTGGAGGCGTATCTCACTGTGTTCGAGCGAGTAGCTGAGCGAGAGGAGTTACCGGCTGAGCAGTGGGCAGATGTCCTGGCACCGTTCCTGACCGGCGAGTCGCAGAAGGCTTACTACGACCTGAGTGAAACGGAGGCCCGTAAGTACCCCCAGCTAAAGGCGGAGATTCTGGCTCGTCTTGGGGTCACCGTTCAAGTTCGCTCCAGCCGGGTCCACCAGTGGGCTTACTCAGAAAAACTACCCCCACGCTCCCAAATGCATGACCTAATCCATCTTGTCCGGAAGTGGCTACAACCAGAGGACTGAACCCCAGCACAGATGGTGGAGAGAGTGGTCCTCGACAAGTTCACCCGTTCTCTGCCCTCTCGGCTCCAGCGGTGGGTTGGACAGGCCGGTCCCACAAAAGCTGAGGAGCTCGTGTCCCTAGTAGAGAGGTATCGGGCTACGGAGGACCTTCTACTTACCTCTCCCACACGAAGCAGTGCCAGTGACAGGGTCACCAAACCAGCTGGTAAGACTGCTACTGCGGAAAAGGGGAGACATGTCAGGTTGGGAGGGGGTTCATTGGGGGGCGTGGATACCCAGAAACTCAGTGAGGCTCGTGACAGAGGTCATGGCCGTATCCAGTGCTGGTGGTGCCATGAAATGGGCCATATTGCTGCCAACTGTCCGCTGTCAGTGGAGCCAATGGACTGCAACCAGACCCGGCGAGTGTCACTGTTTGCCCGGCCGGTTCTGGCGGCCGAGTCAGTCACGGATGCAGAACCCCAAGTGTGCATGGTCACAATCGGTGGTCACACAGTGGAAGCCTTGCTAGACTCAGGGAGTCTGGTCACCCTGGTGCGGGGAACTTTGGTTGATCCTGGACTATACAGTGGGCTTAGAGTGGGAGTGTTGTGTATACATGGGGACACTCGCGAATATCCCACTGCTGTCATCAACCTACATACCCCTTGTGGTACTATTGCCCATGAAGTGGGGGTGGTGGGGACCCTGTTTCATGAAGCTATTATCGGCAGAGACTTACCGGTGTTTTGGGATCTCTGGGGACGAAGACCCACCTCAGGTGCTGTTGCAGATAATGGACATCAGGTATGTCCGGCCTTGGCCCCTGAACCCTTTGAGGCCGATGTACCCACACCAGCAGTAGGGGTGACCCCATGTGATGAATTCTCTCCCCTAGAGGTCCTAGCTGGTGAGGTCGAGGGCCACGAGGAGGTGGCCGACTTGCCGGACTTTGACATTTCCCGTGAAAATTTTGGGGCTGCACAGCTCCAGGACCCTACCTTGTTTAAAGCACGGGAGAATGTTAAGGTGATAAATGGGGTACTCCAAATACCAGGGGCTGACAAAATATACCCCCGAATGGTGATTGTTGGGGAACTGTTGTACAGGGTCGACCAGATACGGGGTGAGGAGGTTGAGCAACTTGTAGTACCCCAATCTCACCGTAGGCTGGTGCTAGAGTTGGCACACAAACATGTGCTGGGAGGGCATTTAGGTGCTGAGAAGACCCGAGAGAGGATCCTGCAGCGATTTTTCTGGCCCGGGGTGTGGGAGGAGGTAAGCCGGTATTGTAGCTCCTGCCCTGAGTGCCAACTTACTGCCCCGGTCTCCCACTTCAGGAGTCCTTTGGTCCCGCTACCGATCATAGAGGTGCCATTTGAACGGATTGCAATGGATCTGGTTGGCCCCATAGTCAAATCCTCAAGGGGGCACCAATACATCCTAGTTATCCTGGACTACGCTACGCGGTATCCCGAGGCGATAACATTAAGGAACACCTCCTCCAAAAATATTGCTAGGGAGCTGTTCCAGGTGTTCTCACGCACAGGCCTCCCCAAGGAAATCTTGACTGACCAGGGTACTCCATTCATGTCTAGGGTAATGAAGGAGATGTGTAAGTTACTGCAGGTAAAACAGCTCCGCACCTCTGTGTATCATCCTCAGACAGATGGCCTGGTCGAGAGGTTTAATAAGACCTTGAAGGGGATGCTAAAGAGGGTGGTCAGCAAAGATGGGAAGGACTGGGATTGTTTGTTGCCCTATTTGATGTTTGCCATACGTGAAGTTCCCCAGTCCTCCACGGGTTTCTCACCCTTTGAGCTGTTATATGTCCATTCCCCACGTGGGCTTTTGGATGTAGCCATGTAGACCTGGGAACAGGAGAGGACCCCCCACCGTAGTGTGATAGAACACGTCTCCCTTATGCAGGACCGCATAGCGGCGGTAATGCCCCTTGTAAAAGAGCACATGACAAGGGCACAAGAGGCCCAGTCTAGGGTCTACAATAGGTCAGCCAGACTCAGGACCTTTAACCCAGGCGACAGAGTGCTAGTTCTGGTGCCCACCGTTGAGAGCAAGTTCTTGGCAAAATGGCAAGGACCATATGAGGTCATGGAGAAAGTGGGGGAGGTAACCTACAAGGTATCTCAGCCGGGGAGGAGGAAACCCGAACAGATATACCACGTGAACCTCCTAAAGCCATGGAGGGAAAGAGAGTCCCTGATGGCCGTGGGAGTAGAAAAAGCATCTGTCCCCAAGAAGGTGACACCGGAGGTAGGTGTACCCGATGCCAAGGTGCCTGAAGTACGGATCTCGGAGTCCCTCTCCAGGGCCCAGATTCAGGAAGCGAAGGAGTTTGTGCTCCGAAATGTGGATGTGTTCTCTAAGTTACCGGGACGCACTTCAGTCATCAAGCATGACATCATAACCGAACCCCACATCCGGGTACACCAAAAACCCTACCGGGTCCCTGAAGCGCGCCGGCTTGCCATATCCGAAGAAGTCAGGCAGATGTTAGACCTGGGGGTTATCGAGGAGTCTAAAAGTGACTGGTCGAGTCCTATTGTGTTGATTCCCAAACCTGATGGTTCCCTACGGTTCTGCAATGATTTTAGGAAGTTGAACGAGGTGTCCAAATTTGATTCTTATCCCATGCCCAGGGTTGACGAGTTGATAGAACGACTTGGACAGGTTAGGTTCTTCTCCACCCTTGACCTGACGAAAGGGTATTGGCAGGTACCCCTTACTGACAGCGCCAAAGAGAAGACCGCTTTTGTTACTCCTGATGGGCTTTTTCAGTACGTGGTACTTCCCTTTGGGCTACATGGGGCTCCCGCCACATTCCAGAGGTTAATGGATCTCGTGCTAAAACCTCACCGGAGATATGCCTCGGCCTACCTGGATGACATCATAGTTTATAGTACCGATTGGGAGAGTCACCTGGCCAAGGTGCAAGCAGTGGTAGACTCCCTGAGGGCAGCAGGGTTGACGGCGAACTCCCAAAAATGTGCACTGGGTCTGGAAGAGGCCCGTTACCTGGGGTACCGTATTGGGCGAGGTGTCATCAAACCCCAAGTAAATAAAGTAGATACAGCAGTGGCCACGACCTATGAGCAAAAAGCAAGTGAGGGCTTTCCTAGGCATAGTGGGCTATTATCGCCGATTTATTCCCGATTTTGCTACCATAGCGGCACCCCTGACTGACCTGACCAAGGGTAGCAGGGCGGTGATGGTAAAGTGGAGTGAAGAGGCTGAGGGGGCGTTTCAGCGACTTAAGACGGTTTTGTGCGAGGGACCGGTACTGATCACCCCTAACTTCACCAAGACCTTTGTTGTGCAGACTGATGCTTCTGACGTGGGCTGTCCTGTCCCAAGTAGTGGAGGGTGAGGAACATCCCGTGACATTCCTGAGCCGCAAGCTCACACCCCCTGAGAAGAACTATAGTATAGTTGAGAGGGAGTGCTTGGCGATAAAATGGGCTCTGGAATCCCTGAGGTATTACTTGATAGGGCGACAGTTTACACTAGTGACCGATCACTCTCCCCTCACCTGGATGAGTCAGGCTAAAGAGAGGAACGCCAGGGTCACAAGGTGGTTCCTAATGTTACAAAATTTCAAGTTCACGGTAGAACATCGAACAGGAAAGCTGCATGGGAATGCAGATGCCCTGTCTCGTACCCACTGTCTGATGGCCAAAAGTGTTCGCCCCCACAGGGTCAAACAGAGGGGGAGGGTATGTGAGACACTGAAGGGGTTAACTGTGGATGGGCGGTATGTTTCCCCTAGGTTTTGCTATTATGCAAGGCCTTAGTGCTGAGGTTGTGTTGTCCAGCACCTTGGACACAGGTGATGGGAGCAGCCTAATCAGTTTTGCATAAAGCCACTGAGCAGAGCTGGAAGTGTGGTCTCTCTGGAAGGAGGCTGGAGAGCACGCAGCCTTGACCTCTGTGCCTGGAGCAGCCAAGTGATTTTGTTAGTGGTGAGTCAGAGAACCATTGTTTAGTTAGCACCCTGACGGGTAGGATATTATTTTGTTTTTGATACCTGAATGTAAAGGCTGTTTTATTTTTCCTGCTGAAATAAACACAGGCTAGACCTGTTTTGGACTATACTTTGGTGTCACTGTCGTGAACTGCATCACAGCACCCCGCTACCACGGTCTCTACTGGGCCAAAACCCCCACAATATATACACAATATACACAGTATATACACATACACAGAATATACATATATACACAATATACACAGTATATACACATACACAGAATATACATATATACACAGTATATACACATACGCAGAATATACATATATACACAATATACACAGTATATACATATACACAGAATATACATATATATACAATATACACAGTATATACATATACACAGAATATACATATATAAACAATATACACAGTATATACATATACACAGAATATACATATTCAGGGGGGGTGCATTTGCCAGGCGGGAGGGCGAGGGGGGTGCGTTAGCCGGGCGGGAAGGAGAGGGGGGTGCGTTCGCCGGGTGGGAAGGAGAGGGGGGTGCGTTCGCTGAGACGGGAGGGAGAGGGGGGTGCATTCGCTGAGGCGGGAGGGAGAGGGGGGTGCGTTCGCTGGGGCGGGGGGCGTGGTCATCAACTGTGCCTCGCTATGCAGGGGGTAGGCGGGCCTCGGTCACCTGTGCCGTTGGACGGGGAAGGGAGGTGGCTAGCGGCCGGGCGGTTTCAGGGACTGGGCAATCCAGGAGTGGTGGGTGGGCCAGGAGAAAGGTGGGCGGTAACCGGGACACTGAGGGAGGGGCCCGGGGACGCGATCTGCCAGGTACCTGGCAGTGCACTCCCGGACCACTTGGCAAAGCACTGCACACAGGGTCCGTTCATCCCCAGGCCCCTGAACCTCATGGGCCCCGTAGCAGCTGCTACGTCTGCTACGGCGGTAGTTACGCCACTGATTACATATACAACTGGCAGGAAGGCTAGATGGAGCCAACACCTTGAGGAGATTCCTTGATGACCAAAGATTAGGAGGAAGCTTCTCTACCTTAAGTGCAAAAATTCACACCTCTGCTAGCTCATCTCTGGGGAGGGAGAGATCAAAGGAATTGTGGACCTGTGTGTTGCTTTCCCGCTGAAAAAACTATGAGAGATAAAGAGATATCATAGCTGTCCATAACTGGGACATAATTCATAATTATGGGTCCTCAGTTACAGGGGAGATTTATAGGATCTAGATACCTCATGGCCCGAGTATCAAATGCCTAGCTGCAGGGGTACCCGCCCAGAACACCCTGGTGATTGGAAGCAATGCCATCTTCCAATCCAAAGTTATGGGGTTTTAATAGAACCCCAGACTCAGCCAGTACCTCTCTGAAGGGAGCAAGGATATGAGAAACTCCCCATCACAGTGACATCACAGCCGGGGGGTGTAAAAAACCCACTGGTTTTCAATTAGTGAAACAACTACATGAACTCGTTCAGTTCTGAGGACTCTATTAATTAGAAGACTGGTCCAATTCTCTCCATGCTGTGTCCTCAGGCAATTTGCCACTCGCTATAACTGTTTGTATGTATTGTATGTATATTGTTTTTTTTTTTACTAATTTTTCTTTTCTTTTAATCTGACAAGTTTGTTTAAATGTATTGTATCTTTTATGTATGTTAAAGTGTAAACTTTAATAAGCATCTGCTTGTAGCCTTAAAGTTTCCGAAGGGATTAGGTTACCAGGTTATTTAACATAGTGGGGCAGATTTATCAAGCTGTCTGAAAGTCAGAATATTTCTAGTTGCCCATGGCAACCAATCACAGTTCAGCTTTCATTTTACCAGTGCTCATGAATATTTTAAAGGGGAGCTGTGATTGGTTGCCATGGGCAACTAGAAATATTCTGACTTTCAGACAGCTTGATAAATCTGCCCCAGTATATGTAGCAATTGCATGTTCTGTGTGAATCATCAGTGTGCATTGTCTGTGTGGTTGAGGTGCCTACGGCCTTCTTAGTACAAGTAACTCGTGGGTAGTGGATTGGCTGGGTGTAGAACTTGTGGAGTAAATTTAGCGCTAGGACGCAATTTTGTGGAAGTTGACGGAGCTTAAGGGCTAAATTCGGGGACTATATAGAGTAGGTGTGCCCCGTGTTTGTACTCCAGTTTGCGTGGTTTGTGACATACTGTACTAAGTGTACATATTCATATACATGTGTACTTCACAATTGGCATTCAACTATTATTATTGTAAGATTCATTCATGTGGGTTTTCCAAGACATTACTTTTTATGACCATTAATTTGCGGCCGCCCAAACCCCCATAACAACATGACGGTACATGCATGGCCCAATGTGAGAGACACTAAAGAAGCTTTGAAATCTGTGGCCCACATTTATTAATAGTGAGGAAAACGGAAATAACTGCAGTTTGCCTCACTATCGTGCAAAATGCTCCCGGTCCATGGAGAGCGGAGCTTGGTCTCCATGAATTTGGCGCACCCTGTAGGCGCCCAAAGGGAATGAACTGAGCACACCATTTTTTTAATGGGAGTGCATAAATGGACAGACATAAATGTGGCAACTGGTGCGAATACGCACTGGAAGGCCATTTAGGTGCTGTATTGTGTTGTAGCGTGCATAGTGCAGCCTCGACACAATAATGGTGCAAGCACTTCATAAAATCAAGTGCACACAGTTTGCACAAGTATTTATGTGCAGTCTAGCCCAGAATAGATTGCTTGATAAATGTGGGCCATTCTGTGTGCAGGGCAGGAAACACCTAACACTGCTACACTACTGACAGTGTCCAAAGCTTGACCTCTGCTGCAGACGTGTGTGATCCATGACCCAGATCATGCTTCCTGTGCACCTCTTCCTCTGCTGAATTTTACACTTGCTGAAAACACTTCAATGAACTTTAAAAAGGAAATCAACTATTAAAAACAAAAATAGGCTACATTCTCCCAGCATGGAGGAGTGGGGGTGAATATCTGTAGCATTTTTTGTTTTTTTAGTGTTTGATTTCCTATAGCAGCCATGCAGGTCACAGAGGGAGAGGGGAAAATGTTATGCAGGTAGCTGGCAAGGGGTGGTAGAGGTGCTGGGGGGATCGTACCCATTTCTTACTATAGAGGAGATCTGGTGGGTACTTGGGCTGTCTAGTTATGGTAAACCTATTCCAACTTGTAATAAATAAGTAAGGGTTGGAAATAGGCTGCTTATGAGAACTGTATGTAATGAAACTGGGTGTTGGGAGACTGTATATAATGGAACTAAGGGATCTATGTGCTGGAACTGGGGGGATCCGTGTATGTAGGGTCTGTATATAATGGAACTGGAGGGATCTGTGTCACTGCACAGTAGACGCGGATGACGGCGGGAGATGAGAAAGATGCTGCGGGTGAGCTACATGGCTGGAGCCCAAAGGTTGAGCACAAGATTTTTATTTTCTTGGGGTGTCATGGCTGTGTACTTCTTGGGAGGCTGTGTATAGAGGGGGCTGAGGCTGTGTATACATAGGGGCTGAAGCTGTGTAAACAATGGAATGGGTCAGAAAGGGAAACAGGAGACACAATACAGGCGCCACATGTGTGAGTCTGAATTTTTTTAAAAATTGGTGAAATGGTTCTTTAGATGGAGATATGCTCACCTATTGTGGTTGTACAGCCGGTACAACACGAGAGAGTCGCTTTAGAGTCACCTCCAGAGTGGTATTAGGCAGCTTTCCTGGCTATCATGCAGACAGGTTGTCTCATGAAAGGAGTGCAGTAATCCAGTGGGGGGTTCCAGGATGGTATCAGCGCCAATAACTCGATTTGGAGAAGGCTCTTAGATTTGCATGATTTTATTTCATAAAGCTTACTAAGACGCGTTTCTAGCCCGGACCGGGCTCTTCATCAGTTAAAATAAAGCATGACATACAGTGGACTTGCGGTTTTTAAATAGTGGTTTTTGGCGCAAGCAGATGCGTCTGCATCGCGTTAATGTGACGTCACAATGGCAATAAAAACATATAGTAAAAAAGTATTCATTCATAAAAACTAGTTAGTATAAAAGACATATTTTTTGTTTGTAAATTATTGGTAACAAGTTGGACTAACTGCTAAGAATTATTTGTTAAAGGACCAATCGGTTTGGCAGAATATAAATTATAATTGACTATGTGATAAACTTTGTGAAAATTAGCCATTTAATAGCATTAAAAGATAAATGGTATTATCGTGTCACTGACCTGTTGTGAATGTGGTACTATTGAATAGTCTTGCGAGCTGGAGTGTGTTTGAGATGCATTACGTAGGTCCGTCTGTTTAAGTGTATTGGAGCTACGGAAGCCGCCGAGGACCAAATTCCCTGAGGAGCGAGCTCTACGAGGGGATGGAGGATCGGAGCATCGCTGAACCGAAAGGAGGGACAACAGGAATGGAACTGGTGGCGGGGTGTTGTTGTTCAGGTGCAGTATTAAATCAATAACGGAGACAATATTGATTTAACCCCTTATCACCGACACTAGTTTTCAGCTCAATGACCAGACTCGATTTTTCAAATCTGACATGTCTCACGATAATTGGTTATAACTTCGGAACGCTTTAACATATCCTGGTGATTTTGAGAATGTTTTCTCGTGACACACTGTACTTCATGTTAGTTATAAAATTTAAGTGATAAGTTTTGCGTTTCGTTCTGAAAAAAAGTGAAAATTTGGCAAAAGTTTGTAAAAATTCCTCATTTTCCAAGTTTGAAATGTTCTGGTTTCCAGACAGGAAGTAAAACCACCCAAAAAGTTTGATAATTAACATTTACAGAATATCTGCTTTATGTTGGGATGATATTTTATGCTTCCGGTCATTTTTCTAGGATGTTATGAGGTGCAGAACTTTAGGTGCGATTTTTCTTATTTTCATGAAAATTGCCATAACTCACATTTTGAGGGACAACTCAGCTTTCAAGTGACTTTGAGAGGCCTAAATAATAGTAAAACCCCATAAATTACCCCACTATAGAAAGTTCACCCCTCAACATATGTAAAACAACTTCTATTAAGTCCATTAACCCTTTAAGTGTTTCACATGGGTTAAAAAATATGGACCTGCGATTTAGAAACTATGGAATTTTTTTGGAAATACATTCATTTAGGCCAAAACTGACATTTTCAGAATAAATTAAATGATGAAACGCACTGCAACGCTTGATGCCCAATTCCTCCCGAGTGTACTGATACCACATATGTGGTGGTGACTGCTGTACGGGCGCACGGCCGAGCATAGAATGAATGGAGGCGCCATCCACAGCAGATTTGTATTGTCACATTGTACGACCTATAAATTTTTATTTTTTTTGGTAATGCGATCATATGAGGGCTTATTTTTTATGGGATGAGATACAATGTATAAATAATTTATTTTGGGAGTCTAAAGCTTATTCATGAGATTTTATTAACTATTTCAAGGGGGACACAAACAAAATCATCAATTTTTATTTTGGATTGTGAGCATTTTCCCCCCCCCCCGCTCACCGTAACGTAAAAATAATATTTTATCTTTATTCTCTGGTTCACTACGATTACGGTGATACCTCATTTATATAGTTTTTCTTATTTTGCTCAATTTTCCTGAGCAAAACCAATATTGGAGAAAATCGCATTGTTTTTACTATTGACAACTTTTCAGGGCCATAACTTCTGTATTTTTCTGTTGTCAGATCTGGTTGAGGGCTTATTTTTTGCGAAAACAGTTGTTCTTTTCAGTTGTATCATATTAGGTACCGTAACTTTTTTGGATCACTTTTCAGAACATTTTTTGTGATGGTGTTTGATGAAAAATTGTATATTATGGGAAGTTTTTCGAGTTTTTTTTTTACGTAGTTCACCGAGCGGGTTCAATATTGATTTAAATTTATTGTACAGATTAATACGGACGCGGTGATACCAAATATGTACGTGTTTTGTGTTTTATATACTTTATTTGCATTTTATGTGTTACTGGGGAGATTATGGGACTTTTATTTTATTTATTTATTTAATTATATTATAAAAAGATTTAATTTTTTTTTTTTTACTTTTTTACATTTTCTACTTTTTGGCTTGAATAAGCGATCATCCGATCGCTTATTCAAGCCTTTACACTGCAATACACTTGTATTGCAGTGTATAGTGTAAGTAACTGAGCATGCCGCGCATGCTCAGTTACTTACAGCCGGGTCCTGCCAGGAAGGCAGGAGGGATCGGATCCCCCGGTAAGCACACCGGGGGGGTCCGATCCACGAGGGACACACTTGCACGCCGCGGTCATGCTTGACCGCGGCGTGCAAGGGGTTAAACACCCGGGATCGGAGTTTTTCCGATCCCGGGTGTTAGTGCCAGGTCTGGGCTGTGATATCACAGCCCGACACCGGCACCAGCGAGACCCGGTGTCCCGAAAACTTCTTCTGATGCGCCGCCGTAGAAAGGCGTCGCATCAGAAGAAGTACCCTTAATGACCGCCGTAAAAACCCGATAGGGCGGTCATTAAGGGGTTAATACTGCACCTGAACAACAACACCCCGCCACCAGTTCCATTCCTGTTGTCCCTCTTTTCGGTTCAGCGATGCTCCGATCCTCCATCCCCTCGTAGAGCTCGCTCCTCAGGGAATTTGGTCCTCGGCGGCTTCCGTAGCTCCAATACACTTAAACAGACGGACCTACGTAATGCATCTCAAACACACTCCAGCTCGCAAGACTATTCAATAGTACCACATTCACAACAGGTCAGTGACACGATAATACCATTTATCTTTTAATGCTATTAAATGGCTAATTTTCACAAAGTTTATCACATAGTCAATTATAATTTATATTCTGCCAAACCGATTGGTCCTTTAACAAATAATTCTTAGCAGTTAGTCCAACTTGTTACCAATAATTTACAAACAAAAAATATGTCTTTTATACTAACTAGTTTTTATGAATGAATACTTTTTTACTATATGTTTTTATTGCCATTGTGACGTCACATTAACGCGATGCAGACGCATCTGCTCGCGCCAAAAACCACTATTTAAAAACCGCAAGTCCACTGTATGTCATGCTTTATTTTAACTGATGAAGAGCCCGGTCCGGGCTCGAAACGCGTCTTAGTAAGCTTTATGAAATAAAATCATGCAAATCTAAGAGCCTTCTCCAAATCGAGTTATTGGCGCTGATACCATCCTGGAACCCCCCACTGGATTACTGTGTAAACAATGGGGGAGAAGGCTGTTTGTACTGGGGGGGAGGCTGTGTATACAGGGTACTGAGGCTGTGTATACAGGGGGGCTGAGACTGTGTATACAGGAGGGCTGAGGCTGTGTATACAGGAGACTGGGACTGTGTATATAGGGGGACTGAGGTTGTGTATGCAGGGGCATAAGGCTCTGTTTGCAGGGGCGAGAGGCTGTGTATACAGGGGGAGGAGACTGTATACAGGGGGAGAGGCTGTGTATACAGGGGGAGAGTATACAGGGGGAGAGACTGTGTATACAGGGAGGAGGAGGCTGTGTACAGGGGCAAAGGCTGTGTATACAGGGGCGAGAGAGGCTGTGTATAGAGGGGGCTAAGGCTGTGTATAGAGATGGGCGAAGCCGAAGTTTATGCTGATTCACGGGAACAAAGTTGTTTTTTTTCCCTCATGTTTCTGCTAAATGGGCGCGAGAACAACGTGTTACATGGGGCAGAGAACTCTGGGAAGGAGAAAGGAATACCCCCGATGACATCTGCAGACCTGTAAGCCAATCCGCGACCGGCAGGCTTATGTGATGTCACACAGCCCTATAAAACCCAGCCATTTTCTATCTCAGCACTTCACACTTCATGTTGTAGCGTCCAGATGTTGCTATTGTGCTGTGCGATTCTTGCTGCAATCCCTCGCTGTTCTCTAAGGGGGTTCTATATACCCCAAATAGCAGTTCTATTTAGTGACAAAATCGAATAGGAAGAAATCTTTTTGACATTCATGCATCTGCAGAAGTGAGCTGTCAGTTGTGGGGTATCTGTATAACGCACA
The DNA here is from genome assembly GCF_040894005.1 of Engystomops pustulosus. Lineage (NCBI taxonomy): Eukaryota > Metazoa > Chordata > Amphibia > Anura > Leptodactylidae > Engystomops > Engystomops pustulosus. The sequence goes on along the minus strand of NC_092418.1, from coordinate 67,920,667 downwards.
TTGCAATACCTTTTGGGGGCTCTAGTTTACAGCCAGATTTACGTGTCAAATCCACGTAGTTTATACAGTGATTTTCGCTGAAATTACACTGTCAGTTTTGGGTTATCTGTATAACGCACATTGCAATACCTTTTGGGGGCTCTAGTTTACAGCCAGATTTACGTGTCAAATCCACGTAGTTTATACAGTGATTTTCGCTGAAATTACACTGTCAGTTGTGGGGTATCTGTATAACGCACATTGCCATACCTTATTGTGGCTCTACCTTACAGGCAGATTTACGTGTGAAATCCACAGTTTATACAGTGATTTTCGCTGAAACTACACTGTCTGTTGTGGGGTATCTGTATATCGCACATTGCAATACCTTTTGGGGGCTCTAGTTTACAACCAGATTTATGTGTGAAATCCACGTAGTTTATGTGTGATTTTCACTGAAATTACACTGTCAGTTGTGGGGTATCTGTATAACGCACATTGCAATACCTTTTGGGGGCTCTAGTTTACAGCCAGATTTACGTGTCAAATCCACGTAGTTTATACAGTGATTTTCGCTGAAATTACACTGTCAGTTGTGGGGTATCTGTATAACGCACATTGCCATACCTTATTGTGGCTCTACCTTACAGGCAGATTTACGTGTGAAATCCACAGTTTATACAGTGATTTTCGCTGAAATTACACTGTCTGTTGTGGGGTATCTGTATATCGCACATTGCAATACCTTTTGGGGGCTCTAGTTTACAACCAGATTTATGTGTGAAATCTACGTGGTTTATACAGTGATTTTTGCTGTAATTACACTGTCAGTTGTGGGGTATCTGTATAACGCACATTGCAATACCTTTTGGGGGCTCTAGTTTACAGCCAGATTTACGTGTCAAATCCACGTAGTTTATAAACCACTATATGAGACAGAAAGTTGGCAGGTGGAGCAGGCAGAGGTGGCGGCACAGTAAGGGGATGTCGCGGTAGGGGTGACTGTGAGGCCAGAACTGTCGTTGATCCACAACCCAAAGGTTGTTGAATGGTTGACTAGGTCATCCAATTCCTCAAATATAACATCTGACAACCCCAGCCAAGAGTCCGTAGGTTCCTCTGATACAACAATTAGTTGGCATGGCCCAGGAGCAGGTTAGCGGCCCTCACCTGTCCTCAACCAGGCTCTGTCCTGTTCCTTTCCTGCAGCCAGAGAGCTACTAGGTGGTCTGGGCTCAGCACCACTATTCAGCGAGGACAAAGTGTTTGAGGACAGTCAGCAGCTGCTTTGCAGACTTCCGCTGCTTCCTGCAGTAGGCAGGCTGTGCATACTGACATCCGTGAGGAGAATAGCAGTGACCGGAAAACGCAAATTGACGATGATGTAGCTGATCGCACTTGGGAGCCGGGTGTAGCAGGGGATTCATTATCGTCCGGGGAAGAGAGTGTCAGCTTGCAGAGCAGGCAGCAAGTCGCTACTGTGGCTGTAAGTCAGCAGGGTGGAAGCAGTGCGAGGACGGGAGCCAAACGTCCGCTGGGTACAAATCCTGATTCGCAGGTCCAAATAAGCAGGGGCTCAGCGAGGCAGCGGCGGTAGTAGTCGCTCAGTGCAGAGTGTTGGCGGTAAAATTACCACCTCAGCGGTGTGGCAGCTTTTTGTAAAGACACCAGAGGAGCCGAGTGTGGGTATATGTCGTATCTGCGGCCAGAAAGTGAAGCGTTGCCAGGGTGCTAACCTTGGCACCACGGCCCTGCGCCAACACATGCAGCGTCACCATCCAATGGCCTGTGAGAAACGGGTGTCAGATGCGGTCCATCCTGCAGGCGCAGCAACAGCAGCAACTAGTGGCACACATGCTGTTTTAGCAAGTCAAGACTTCAGCACCTCTGCCGAAGGGAGCTGTTTGTCTTTGACATCATCTCCTGGTCCAGATGCTCCTGCTCCTCGCTACGCATGGCGCCAGCAGTCGTTGAGCGAGGCGATTACAAAAAGACAACTCTATGCGTCCAGCCATCCTAAGGTGCAGAAGCTTATCGTGCTCTTGTCGAAGTTGTTGGTATTGCAGTCTCTCCCTTTACAAGTCGTGGACTCTGCATCCTTCAGAGAACTAATGGTTTGTGCCGAACTGAGGTGGAGAGTTCCAAGCCGCAATTTTTTTTCCAAAAAGGCTGTGCCAGCCCAACAGTCCTTGAGCTTATCAGTTTTTTCCAAGGTGCATGGCAGCGCGGACGTGTGGAGCTGTAATTATGGTCAGGGCCAGTATATGTCCTTTACGGCCCACTGGGTGAATGTGCTTCCTGCCCAGCCACACCAACAACTTCCACAAGAGACGGGGCTTTCTCCTCCACGTTGTCAAACTGCTGCTCCTGCGCCAGTGTCCGCCTCCTCCTCCTCTTTCTCCACCACCACCTCAGCCTCCACAAGTGCTGCTCCATCATACCACATGTGCAGGGCACAGTGGGGTCACGCAGTTTTACACCTTGTTTGCCTGGGCGAACGAAGTCACACAGGGGAGGAACTGCTCCGCATCATGCAAGAAGAAATCAATGTGTGGCTTTTTCCACGACAACTAAAAATAGGAACCATGGGACAGACAATGGGAGGAACATGGTGTCCGCGCTGCACCGAGGAGGGGTGGTCCATGCGCCCTGCATGGCGCACGTGTTCAATCTGGTAGTCAACAAGTTCCTGAAGTCTTACACCCATCTGCAACACATTCTAAAAATGGCCAGGACACTGTGCACGCACTTCAGCCATTCTTACAAAGCCAAGCACACCCTCCTCGAGTTGCAGCGCAAGAACGGCCTACCCCAACATAGTCTGATATGCGATGTTTCCACCCGATAGAATTCCAGCCTCCATATGTTAGACCGCCTGTATGAACAGAGAAAAGCCATTAATGATTTTTTGGACCGTAGTACTCCCCTGTGTAACTTTGATGTCAGCCACTGGCAGCTCATGCGTGACACCTGCCGTTTGCTCAGGCCTTTTGAAGAGGCCACGTTATTTGTCAGTCGCCAGGACTGCGGGATGAATAACGTAATTCCACTGCTTCATGTCCTGGAACTCATGCTGAAAAATCTGTCTGGTCAGGGCACTGGAGAAGTGGAGACTACATCTCATGGCCACATGAGTCCGCTGGGAGCTGAACTGGAGGAGGAGGAGGAGGAGGACATTGGAGCACAAGCAGAGTCTGGTGCAATTTGTGGTTTTTCTTCTCAGGTGACAGGAGAGGAGGATCAGGAGCATCAGGAGCATCTGAAGGAGGTAGAAGACGAGGCAGATGACCCAGAAGCACCGTGGCAGTATACTGTGGATATGGAGACCGGGAGTCCCTCAGAGTCACTTGCGCAGATAGCCCGCAGCATGCTTCTTTGCCTAACCAGTGACAGCCGAATAGTCAACATCCGGCATAGGGATGACTTTTGGCTCTCCACCCTTTTCCTGCTGCTGAGAGGAAGGAACAACTGGCATACTATAGAGAAATACTGAGCACACAGTTGGCCGCTGCCTATGTGTGCCATTGTCCATCCTCTGTCAGGTCTGACTGGGGGATTCCTGGCAGTCATTGCTCACGTACCACGGCTGCTGTGGGGAGCTGGGGTGGTAGGAGAAGTAGCAGTTCCATTAACAGTCGCTTAAGTCTGGATTCCTTAATGAGCAATTTCCTTCACCCGCCTAGTGAGGAGGGTAGCCGCCACCAGCAGCAGCAGCAGGACATGAAACAGACCCTGCACCAGCAGGTGGTGGCCTACTTGGACAGCACTTTACCACCTGAGGTAGAGGATCCCATGGACTACTGGGCAGCCAAACTTGATGCGGGGCCGCAACTTGCAGAGTTTGCAGTAGAGAAACTGTCCTGTCCGGCCAGTAGTGTGGCATCAGAGTGGGTGTTCAGTGCAGCGGTTGCCATCGTTACCCCCAGGAGAACCCACTTGTCCACCCGTAATGTGGAGAGACTGACCTTTGTCAAGATGAATCAGGCTTGGATCGACCAGGATTTCAACTCACCAATGCCTAATGCATCAGATTACACTCACCGGCCACTTTATTAGGTACACCTGTCCAACTGCTCGCTAACACTTAATTTCTAATCAGCCAATCACATGTCGGCAACTCAGTGCATTTAGGCATGTAGACATGGTCAAGACAATTTCCTGCAGTTCAAACCGAGCATCAGTATGGGGAAGAAAGGTGATTTGAGTGCCTTTGAACGTGGCATGGTTGTTGGTGCCAGAAGGGCTGGTCTGAGTATTTCAGAAACTGCTGGTCTACTGGGATTTTCATGCACAACCATCTCTAGGGTTTACAGAAAATGGTCCTAAAAAGAAAAAACATCCTGTAAGCGGCAGTTCTGTGGGCGGAAATGCCTTGTTGAAGCCAGAGGTCAGAGGAGAATGGGCAGACTGGTTTGAGCTGATAGAAAGGCAACAGTGACTCAAATCGCCACCCATTACAACCAAGAGATGGGCTACAGCAGCAGAAGACCAAACCGGGTGCCTCTCCTTTCAGCTAAGGACAGGAAACTGAGGCTACAATTTGCACAAGCTCATCAAATTGGGCAGTAGAAGATTGGAAAAACGTTGCCTGGTCTGATGAGTCTCCATTTCTGCTGCGACATTCGGATGGTAGGGTCAGAATTTGGGTTCAACAACATGAAAGCATGGATCCATCCTGCCTTGTATCAATGGATCAGGCTGGTGGTGGTGGTGTCATGGTGTGGGGAATATTTTCTTGGCACTCTTTGGGCCCCTTGGCACCAATTGAGCATCGTTGCAACGCCACAGCCTACCTGAGTATTGTTGCTGACCATGTCCATCCCTTTATGATCACAATGTACCCAACATCTGATGGCTACTTTCAGCAGGATAATGCGCCATGTAATAAAGCTGGAATCATCTCAGACTGGTTTCTTGAACATGACAATGAGTTCACTGTACTCATATGGCCTCCATAGTCACCAGTTCTCAATCCAATAGAGCATCTTTGGGATGTGGTGGAACGGGAGATTCGCATCATGGATGTGCAGCCGACAAATCTGCGTCAACTGTGTGATGTCATCATGTCAATATGGACCAAAATCTCTGAGGAATGCTTCCAGAACCTTGTTGAATCTATGCCACGAAGAATTGAGGAAGTTCTGAAGGCAAAAGGGGGTCCAACCCGTTACTAGCATGGTGTACCTAATAAAGTGGCCGGTGAGTGTAGATCAGCCATGACGCCTCCTCCAAACGTTGAGAAATGAGTCGGGGTTCTAACTACCTGTCTCAGCTACTATTCTGATGCTGCCACCCGCCTGATGCCACAGATCTGCTACTAGTTGCACCATCTGCCTCCTACCATCTCTACCAGGGACTGGAATTGTCCACACTATAACATGGTGCCACTCTGCAGGCTCCTGCTGCTGCTGCTTCTGATGCCGCCTTCACACTATATCATTGTGCTACTCTTCGGGCTCCTGCTGCTGCTTCTGATGCTGCCTTCTCACTATATCATTTTGCCACTCTGCGGGCCCCTGCTGCTGCTTCTGATGCCACCTTCACACTATATCATTGTGCCACTCTGCGGGCTCCTGCTGCTTCTGATGCCACCAACACACTATATCATTGTGCCACTCTGTGGGCTCCTCCTGATGCTGCTGCTACTGATGCCACCTTCACACTAGATCATTGTGCCACTCTGCGGGCTCCTGCTGCTGCTGCTTTTGATGCCACCAACACACTATATCATTGTGCCACTCTGCAGGCTCCTGCTGCTTCTGTTGCCACCTTCATACTATATGATTGTGCTACTCTGCGGGCTCCTGCTGCTGCTGCTTCTGATGCCGCCTTCACACTATATCTTTGTGCTACTCTGCAGGCTTCTGCTGCTGCTTCTGATGCCACCTTCACACTATATCATTGTACCACTCTGCGGGCTCCTGCTGCTTCTGATGCCACCAACACACTATATCATTGTGCCAGCTGCTGCTGATGCTACTGATGCCACTTTCACACTATATCGTTATGCCTCTCTGCGGGCTCCTGCTGCTGCTTTTGATGCCACCAACACACTATCAGTGATGGCTAACCTATGGCACTGGTGCCAGAGGTGGTACTCAGAGCCCTTTCTGTGGGCACTCAGGCCATCACAAGAGATGACTCCAGGTATCTTCCTGCAATCTCAGACAGCCCAGGACTTGCTGTGCACAGAGCTATTTTAAAGTGACAGCTGTACCCGGGACTATTTTCTGCTTTATTGGTGTCCTCGGTCTCTAAAAGGTTTGCCATCACTGCACTACATCATTGTGCCACTCTGTAGGCTCCTGCTGCTTCTGATGCCACCTTCACACTATATCATTGTGCCACCCTGTGGGCTCCTCCAGCTGCTGCGGCTACTGATGCCACCTTCACACTATATCATTGTGCCTCTGCGGGCTCCTGCTGCTGCTGCTTTTGATGCCACCAACACACTATATCATTGTGCCACTCTGCTGCTCTTGCTGCTTCTGATGCCACCTTCAAACTATATCATTGTGCCACTCTGGGGGCTTCTGCTGCTACTGATGCCATCTTCACACTATATCATTGTGCCACTCTGCTGGCTCCTGCTGCTTCTGATGCCACCTTCACACTATATCATTGTGCCACTCTGCGGGCTTCTGCTGCTACTGATGCCACCTTCACACTATATCATTGTGCCACTCTGCGGGCTCCTGCTGCTGCTTTTGATGCCACCAACACACTATATCATTGTGCCACTCTGCTGCTCTTGCTGCTTCTGATGCCACTAACACACTATATCATTGTGCCACTGTGTGGACTCCTCCTGATGCTGCTGCTACTGATGCCACCTTCACACTATATCATTGTGCCACTCTGCGGGCTCCTCCTGCTGCTGCTACTGATGCCACCAACGCACTATATCATTGTGCCACTCTGCCGCTCTTGCTGCTTCTGTTGCCACCAACACAGTATATCATTATGCCACTCTGCCGCTCTTGCTGCTTCTGATACCACCTTCACACTATATCATTGTGCCACTCTGCGGGCTCCTGCTGCTTCTGATGTCACTAACACACTATATCATTGTGCCACTCTGTGGACTCCTCCTGATGCTGCTGCTACTCATGCCACCTTCACACTATATCATTGTGCCACTCTGCGGGCTCCTCCTGCTGCTGCTACTGATGTCACCAACGCACTATATCATTGTGCCACTCTGCCGCTCTTGCTGCTTCTGATGCCACCAACACACTATATCATTGTGCCACTCTGCCGCTCTTGCTGCTTCTGATACCACCTTCACACTATATCATTGTGCCACTCTGCGGGCTCCTGCTGCTTCTGATGCCACTAACACACTATATCATTGTGCCACTCTGTGGACTCCTCCTGATGCTGCTGCTACTGATGCCACCTTCACACTATATCATTGTGCCACTCTGTGGGCTCCTCCTGCTGCTGCTACTGATGCGACCAACGCACTATATCATTGTGCCACTCTGCCGCTCTTGCTGCTTCTGATGCCGCCTTCACACTATATCATTGTGCCACTCTGCGGGCTCCTGCTGCTACTGATGCCACCTTCACACTATATCATTGTGCCACTCTGCGGGCTCCTGCTGCTTCTGATGCCACCTTCACACTATATCATTGTGCCACTCTGCGGGCTCCTGCTGCTGCTGCTGCTTCTGATGCCACCTTCACACTATATCATTGTGCCACTCAGGGTAAAAGAGTGCACTCTTTGATGTCACAGTGGGATCTTGGCCCTCAGCTCAGCCCTTTGGAGCTGGCACAGACGTTACGTTAGGCTGCGTTCCCGCTTCGCTTATTTGGGGAAGTTGGCCTATGTAAGTGCACATGGAAGTGCACATAGGAGAACCCCAACGGCTTATTTAGGCCTACAATAGCGTTATATTTTCCTTTTTTTTTTTTGGTTTGCTTGTGGCTGGGCTTGCTGGCATTAGTAGTGCAGCTAGTACCATATTGTGAGGAATTTGCTGGGAGACTTGCGACTATTGTGTTTAGCTCTTAGTGACACACATATCCACCTCAAACACCGAAGTGGGACAATTTATTAGGGGTTTGATTTGAATTAGGCACAGTCTGCTGATTTATTTATTCTTTACATTTATTTCTCTTATAACTCAAAGTCATCTGGCACAGCACAAAATCCAGTTGTGTGCTGTCAGTGTAGGTTAGAAACTAGCCATAGCAATAGGATAGCATCGTTTTGTTTAAAAAAAAAAACACAAAAAAAAAAAATTTGAAGTTTACACTTTAATTTTGAAAATGTTTAACCCGAGGGCTAGGGGTATAGGACAAGGGCGTGGACGTGGGCGTCCAACTACTGCAGGGGTCAGAGGCCGTGGTCCTGGGTGGGGTGAGACACCACCTGCTGATGAGGGAGCAGGGGAACGCTGCAGAGCTACACTCCCTAGGTTCATCATGTCTCAAGTTACTGGGACTCGTGGTAGAGCACTGTTGAGGCCAGAACAGTGCGAAGAGGTGATGTCGTGGATTGCGGACAATGCTTCTAGCCATTTGTCCACCAGTCAGTCTTCCACGCAGTCCACCCATGTCACCGAAATCAGCACTCCTCCAGCTCCTCCACCTCAGCCTCCATCCCCCCAGTCTGCCCCCTCCCAGCAAAATTTGGCATTTGAACCGGCATACTCTGAGGAACTGTTTTCTGGACCCTTCCCACAGTCACAAACCACTTGTCCGGTTGCTGCTGAGCTATTTTCCGATGCCCAGGTTTTCCACCGGTCGCAGTCTGTGGGTGATGATGACATTATTGACGTAGTGGAAGAAGTGTGTAAAGAGGTGTCGGACGATGAGGAGACACGGTTGTCAGACAGTGGTGAAGTTGTTGTCAGGGCAGGAAGTCCGAGGGGGGAGCAGACTGAGGATGATGAGGTGACAGACCCAAGCTGGGTTGATAGGCCGGGTGAACACAGTGCTTCTGAGACGGAGGCGAGTCCTATAGCAGAACAGGTTAGAAGAGGCAGTGGTGGGGCCAGACGGAGAGGCAGGGCCAGAGCAGGTGCATCAGCACCAAATGTTTCCCGTAGTCAAGCTCCCGTGGAGAGGGCTAGATTTTCAGAAGTCTGGAGGTTCTTTAAAGAAACACCGGATGACCGACGGACTGTGGTGTGCAACCTTTGCCAAACCAGGATCAGCAGGGGTTCCACCACTACTAGCTTAACTACCACCAGTATGAGCAGGCATATGAATGCTAAACACCCCACTCAATGGCACCAAGCCCGTTCACCTCCGGCCGGGCACACCACTGCTCCTTCCCCTGTGTCATCTGCTAGTCAGCCCCCTGCCCAGGACCACGGGCCAAACACCTCCCGTGCGAAAACCCCATCTTCGCCTCAATGATCCTCCACAGCATTCACCAGCGTTCAGCTCTCCATACCCCAGACGCTGAAGAGCAAAAGGAAGTATAGCGCAACCCACCCACACGCCCAAGCCCTCAACGTCCACATCTCCAAGTTGCTTAGCCTGGAGATGCTGCCCTATAGGCTGGTAGAGACCGAGGCCTTTCAAAACCTCATGGCGGCGGCCGCCCCTCGGTATTCGGTCCCCAGCCGCCACTACTTTTCCCGATGTGCCGTCCCAGCCCTGCACAAGCACGTGTCAGAGAACATCATCCGTGCCCTGACCAACGCCGTTTCTGACAAGGTCCACCTGACCACGGACACGTGGACGAGTGCTGCCGGGCAGAACCACTATAGGAGGAGTTGGAGGAGGAGGAAATGGGCAATCAGGCCAGTGAGGGGAGTGAATTATTGCGCGTTGGGACTCTGGCGCATTTGGCAGATTTCATGCTAGGCTGCCTATCCCGTGACCCTCGTGTTCAAAGAATTTATTCCAGCACCGATTACTGGGTATTCACTCTCCTGGACCCACGGTACAAGCAAAATCTTTCCACTCTCATCCCTGGAGAGGAGAAAGGAGTGTGCACCAGCAGGCCCTGGTGCACAAGCTGAAACAGTATTTCCCTTCTGACAGCGCTAGCGGCAGAGGGCGTACTTCTGCGGGACAAGTAGCGAGGGAGAGTAGGCGAGCAGGCAGCTTTTCCAGCACTGGCAGGAGTACGCTTTACAAGGCCTTTGCCAGTTTTATGTCACACCAGCAAGACACTGTCACCTGTCCCCAGTCTCGGCAGAGTAGGGCTGATCTTTACAGAAAGATGGTGAGGGAGTACGTAGCTGACCATACCATCGTCCTAAATGATCACACAGCTCCCTACAACTACTGGGTTTCAAAGCTGGACATGTGGCATGAACTGGCGCTGAACGCCTTGGAGGTTCTTGCCCTGCCGCTAGCGTGTTTTCAGTGCAGCTGGTGGCATCATCACCGATAAGCGTATACGCCTGTCGACTGACAGCGCTGACATGCTGACGCTTATCAAGATGAATAAAGCCTGGATTTCTCCGGATTTTCATTTTCCACCAGGTAAAAGAAGAACAACCTGAATAATGTATGCACTCCTCCTCCTCATTGTCCTCCTTCTCCTCCTCTTTGTACATTAAAGCAGAGGAAACTGGCTATTTTTTGCCAGGGCCAACTGGCTCTAGCTATAGTACTCTATGTATTTAATTTTTCTGGAGGGCCACCTACCCGGTCCTCTGTTTTAAGCAATTTTTGGGAGTGCCACATACAGGCACTCAATCTATTTAATTTTTCTGGAGGACCACCTACCTGCTCCTCTGGTTTGAAAACTTTTTTGGACTGCCACATACAGGCACTCAATTTATTTAATTTTTCTGGAGGACCACCTACCTGCTCCTCTGGTTTGAAAACTTTTTTGGACTGCCACATACAGGCACTATCCAAATTAAATTGTCTCCATAGCAGCCTCCACATGTGGTCTTTTTAGCTGGCTCCACACGTTGTCTCCATTGCTACCTCCACACATCATCGCCATAGCTGCCTCCAAAAGTCGGCCATATAGCTGCCTCCATACATGGTCTCCTTATCAAACGAGCTGTGTCAGGCAGAATTTTGGGTTGTTTTCATGGATTCCACATCAAACTTGTTAACTTTGTCGCCACCCTGCTGTGTAATCCACAAAATATACTGGCAAACTTTTATCATTTACCGATATTATTTCAGCGCTTCTTGCGCATCTGTTTACATTCCCCTCACCCGCCATATCCCAAACATATAAGAACGCTACTACACTTGATCTTATACAAAAGGTTCTTAGAAGTGCTGTTTGGGGAGTAGCCGAGAGACAGGGGCTTGGATTGGCGAAAGCTCGCCTGGCAGCGGAGCGCCAGCTCCATCTCAAGATCCAACTAACATAGTTTTAACTGCAGTACCTTTAATCTACTACTAGTTCACTGCCTCCATACATGGTCCCCTTATCAAACGAGCTGTGTCAGGCAGAATTTTGGGTTGTTTTCATGGATTCCACATCAAACTTGTTAACTTTGTCGCCACCCTGCTTTGTAATCCACAAAATATATTGGCAAACTTTTATCATTTACCGATATTATTTCAGCGCTTCTTGCGCATCGGTTTACATTCCCCTCACCCGCCATATCCCAAACTTATAAGAACGCTACTACACTTGATCTTATACAAAAGGTTCTTAGAAGTGCTGTTTGGGGAGTAGCCGAGAGACAGGGGCTTGGATAGGCGAAAGCTCGCTTGGCAGCGGAGCGCCAGCTCCATCTCAAGATCCAAATAACATAGTTTTAACTGCAGCACCTTTAATCTACTACTAGTTCACTGCCTCCATACATGGTCCCCTTATCAAATGAGCTGTGTCAGGCAGAATTTTCAGGTGTTTCACCAGATACATAGTGGAACGCGGCCCATCTGTCGCCGCCATGCTGGAGACCTGAAGTTGCAATCATAGCAGCGCAATATGGATGCCCCATACTGTCGCTCTTAATCATGGAACCATTTCCGTAAAAACAATTAAAAATAGAACCACTATGCTATTCCATTATTCCTAGGTTAAATATTCAAACGACCCGGCCTGCTTTGAAAATTATAATTTTTTCAAAGTAAACGCTTCTGGCCCCCAGGCCCATTTTGGGTGGGGAGGAGCCGAGAGACAGGGGCTTGGACAGGCGAAAGCTCGCCTGGCAGTGGACCGCCAGCTCCATCCCAAGATTAGGCAGCCTCAGAGGCATCCATGAATGCTGCCCCTGCTGTTTCCTGTCCATTTTGCCTCAACGATCCTCCACAGCGTCCAACAATGTCTCATTTCAACTCTCTATACCCCAGACGCTGGAGCACGAGAGGATATGCAGCACATCATCCCCTTATCAAATGAGCTGTGTCAGGCAGAATTTTCAGGTGTTTCACCAGATACATAGTGGAACTCGGCCCATCTGTCGCCGCCATGCTGGAGACCTGGAGTTGCAATCCTAGCAGCGCAATATGAATGCCCCATACTGTCGCTCTTAATCATGAAAGTCGTCTCCATGGCTGCCTCCACATGTCGTCCCCTTATCAAAAGAGCTGTGTCAGGCTCATTTTTCGGGTGTTTCACCAGATACGTTATGGAACTTGGTCACTATGTCGCCACCATGCTGTGTTATCGACTAAATATACCGTCAACCTTTTGTTTACATAGGATATCATTTCACCTCCTTTGGTAAAACCTGATTCCATTTAGGGTATGTCACCATGACACTCTCTAGCCTGCCACTGCTGCTGCTGCCTCTGCATGCCGTCCCCTAGAGTGTCAGGGTCAATTATTGCATGTTTTAGATGCTATCTAGCCTCATTTGGTCACTCTGTCATGGCCATGCTGTTGCCCATAATTTTGGCATAATGGTGCGATTAAGCAGCCTCAGAGGCATCCTTGCATGCTGCCCCTGCTGTTTCCTGTCCATTTCCGTGGTGTTTCCATCCTTTTCTGAGGTCCCCAGGTGTTTGGCCAAGCTTCCCTGTGCAGAGCCTTGGTCCCCTTGAAAAATGCTCGAGTCTCCCATTGACTTCAATGGGGCTCGTTATTCGAGACGAGCACTCGAGCATCGGGAAAAGTTCGTCTCGAATAACGAGTACCCGAGCATTTTAGTGCTCGCTCATCTCTAATCCTAAACTATCCTTCCCTAACCCTTTAACACGTTCTAACCTAATCTACAGTTTATCTAACTAATATGTTAACTTTTGGATAGGCTACATGTACCAGTAACCTCTGCGATCCCATTCTACCTGCGAGTAGCAAAGTCCATTCTGGAGTGGGATCGACAATGTGCATGTCCAACAGTGAAGTTATGTAGTAGCTTCATTTTTTCGGAAGAAAAGAATACAATTTATTTTGTAATTAAAAACTCTATACCATGTCATGTGCTTTCCAAAGTTCATAAATCAAACTCAAATAGATTACCGTGAATTAAGGTGCATTTTTTACAACTACATGAAGATGGTTACAAGTTTTGTTTAGATTGTAAGCACTTGTGAGGAGGGTTGATGACAATTTTATTAATCTGTAATGTATCATTTGTCTCTATATGTTACCATGATTTGTTAAAGACTGCAGAGTATGATAACATTATACAAGTAAAGCTGTATTATTATTAAAGGAAATCTACCATTAAAATCAAGCATGATAAACCAGGAACACTTTCTCATACATCCAGACACTATAACTGTGGTCATCTTATAATTGTTATCCATGGTCCCTTTCTTTTAAAATCAACTTTTAAAATTATGTTTATAAGACAAAAGGGTTCTAAGTAGCCCCCTTTGTTCTGTAGCTTCACAGTATGTCTCCACCTTTCCACTGCTCTCTTGGCCCTTTGCAGTGTAACAGCCAGTGTAGATACAGCTCAGAGGGGCTCTGGTAATGCCCTCATAGTCGTTATGGCTCATTAGCATAATTTTAAAAGTTCATTTTAGAAGGAAAGAGGACATGTTGTTAACCCTGTTCTCTTTCCTTCTAAAATGAACTTTTAAAAATAGAAGATAACCACATAAGTATTAGGCATTGGTTTATCATGAATGATGGTAAGATACCTAAGCTATAAGCCTAGCCATGTTCATCAGATAGCTTGTGTAGACCTGTAGGTTAGTGGACACCTTATGTGATATTTTTGGGTTGATTTAAGAGAACATATCTACTGTCACATATTTCACTTTAATAGGGAAAATAAATTAAATATTCCATACAATACAGCATACAATTATCAATGTTAATGATTTAGAAATAGGTAAGCAGCACAGCCAGTCAGGACACAGATTCAGTGTTACAGATTCAGTGTTAGAGCGCTGGATCTCTGCATTATAGAAAGAAATGATCATACAGTAATCTACTACATGTGTATATATACTTCCTCCCTAAAAGTGTTATTCAATGTCTGATTTGTTTTTTCTTTACCATTATACTCTATGTAAGCTGATCTGATCATGCATTCAATAGTACTGATGGGGAGTCTAAGCTCTGTCTTTATTTGTGCATTCACAATTCCACACATACACATTTCTGCTACATTCAAACTTTTAAAACCATCCAGCACTGCTACATACCATTGGGCAATATGCAAAGACTGCCTCCTTGTAATTGGGTGACCTGAAGCATGTGATAAGTCACATGCTTGTGACGTTACTCAAGGTCCTGTATAGTTCTTATTACTGTCGGCAATATTCACGACTGAAATTCTCCTGGATCTAGAAGGCTAATGATTCGAGCGGGCTCCTCTCTTCATGCCCTTCCCAACAAGATCCACTCACCCTCCCACTCATCTCCATATGGATTCTCATGGTGGGGTAAAACCCATTGCTAGCAGGCAAATGGCTACAGATACCTACAATATCTTTCTCTCTATCCCTGACATTTATCCATGATCTATACATCATCTATTTTTATCTATATACAGGCAGTCCCCGGGTTACATACAAGATAGGTTCTGTAGGTTTGTTCTTAAGTTGAATTTGTATGTAAGTCGGAGTTCTATATTTTATAATTGTAACCTCAGCCAGAATTTTTTTTGGTCTCTGTGACAACTGGGTTTTAAAAATGTTTGGTTGTCATAAAACCAGAATTAGCAATAAAGCTTAACTACAGACTCCTGTGATAACTGTTATAGCTGTTTATTGTAGCCTAAGGCTAAAGTTCAGTAAATTATTAACATCCAGAGGTCTATTTGTAACTAGGGGTCTTCTGTATGTCAGGTGTTCTTAAGTAGAGGACCACCTTCATTACTTATTTCAGTGTATCTATATATATATTATCAATCCATGCATGAAAACTGTAAAAAAGGAAGAATTGTTAGAATTGTTTTTATTGTTAATCCCAAATCCCCAAAAATTAGGTCATAATTATAGTACCATAAATGATGCCATTGAAAAAAACAAGCACTGCTAATGGATATATGAAAAAGAAAAAAAACCTCTTTGACATTCAGGCCTCATCACTAAAGGGTTGGTAAATCTAGTGAAAAGATGCCCCTCCCCCGACTTGTAATCTATGCCCCATATTTGAAAATGTAGTTTGGTTTTTTTAGACCAAAAACATATTATGTTATAAATAAGATTCACGATTTTGTAAATAATTGTAACTTGTAACAATAAGAAAATGTGACATTAAGGTTACTTTTTGGAAAATTTACCAAAAAAGGCAAAGATAACAGTAAGTGTAAATGTATAAAGAAACCATGAGCCAATGCCTTAAATAAACATGATTTCATTTCGTGGTAATGTGCTTTCAGCTTTGGGTCAGAGATGACTCACTATGATGCTTGTTGTGTTATCTCATCTTAAGTACATCCATTTACACAGATGGTGCTGTTTCCAATAGGTCATCAATACATTTCACTATTACAGGTCACTGCTTGTAGAAGGTTAACACTCAGTCAGCTACAGTAAACTGCAGTATACAGACTTTTATTACAACTAATACATTTTTTTCACATGAATCATGGAACTGTACTATGGGTCACACAAGAGGAAACACATTACAACACTGCTGTTGATAGAGAACTTTTATTTATAGAAAAATTACTTTCATTGTAAGGATAATTCTCCCCAAAATATGCAGTAATGTGGATTAAAGAGAACCTGTCTCTACTTCTGAAGCAAGGGCAGACTGGGCAATTAAATTGGCCCTTGAAAAAAAATTGCCCCATGTTGTTGGTTGGTCCAAATTGTCAGAAGGTGGGGCCAACCACAGTCACATTGATGTTAGGTAGTCAAATGCAAAGATGGGATTCTGCAGCCATGGTGTGTACTATGCGGTCCTGCAGCAGCCAAGGTGTGTAGTATAAGGTTCTTCATTTTCTACCACTCAAATTAATACATAACTTACATTTCCTAAATACTTTGTATTGGCATGGTTTTTTAAGCATCTACTTATTTTCCTGCAATGTTACCAGGCTTAGAATTTATGTGCGATTTTTAACATTTTTTGGAAAAAAACCCGCTTTCAAGTGAGAGGCTAAAATAATAGTAAAACCCTGTAAATTACCTCATTATGGAAACATCTCCCCTTGGCGTATGAAAAAACCCTTTAAGAAGTTTGTTAACCCTTAGATGTTTTAAAGTGGTTTAAATAAAACTGGAGGTGCGATTACATTGATTTTGGCCCAAAAATTAAACATTCACACTGGATTAAATAATGAAAAGCTCCACAAGTTTCCTCCAAGTTTGATACCCAATTTCTTCTGAGTGTGTCGATATATCCCGTATGGGCACACGGTTGGGAATAGAATGGAAGCAGTGTCATTTACAGCTGATTGTCACTTTTTAAAGGCTATTCATTACTTTTCTGTAGTAGATATAGCGGGGCAATACTTCATTTATATAGCTTTTTTATTTTATACACTGAATAAAAAATCAGGAATAGGACCTGCTTTGAGTTTTATGCAGCCTCCACACGGATCAGTGAAAAACACATTTGTGTGCATGGGCCCATTGAAATTAATGTGTCAGAGTGTCATCAGCAGAAAAAAAAAACGGAAAGCACACAGACTTAAATGGGTATCTGATGAATATGTCAGAGGGGGGTACCTGTCAGATCTTTATTTTATGTCCATCAGTGCCTTACACATGTCACCACTATGCCTCACTTCCCCCCGCCTTATCTTAAATAAGATAATTAACTCTTTGCGAGAGAGAACTTCAAAGTCTTGGTTCACACCTCAGCAGGCTCAGTGGCACTAAGAGTTTTTATAGAATTGCATCTAAGCAAGAACAAAGGAAATATGCCCAATAACTTCATATGCCAGTTATAGAATTATGGACCACTCTGGCCCAATTCCAGGTACATTTCTGGGAGCGGGGCTAATGTTTACCTGGGTCTCATTCTATTCAGAAGACCTTGGATGAGGAGATACACAGAACTCACAATGGGAGCATAGTTAGTGGGCTGTGTTCAGTCTCAAAGGCACTGGGTCTGGATGGGTCTGATGGCACTGGAACCATAATCCATTGACCTCCCATTCAGAAGTTAAAACTCATCTGATGCACTGGGTCTTGTCCAGGTTGGAGGTTTTCCAAAACCCACCTGTCTACACCATCCATAAAAGCACATATACTTCTTTTGGCCGTTGTTCTTTTCCTTCTTACCATCACATGACCTCATCAAGACAGGAAATATATGAAAGTTTGGGCTATCCCCAGTGGTTTAGCACAAGATAATTGACTTGATTGGTTATAGTTGTTCCACTCCAGCTGTAACTTATACACTGTCAAATATACATATATTCCCCTGTGTGTATTGTATTGTCTAGTGTAATTTATTATATAAATTTAACCTCTGTTGTTCTTTTATCTCAATCTACAAATCTCTATTTCTTTGCATTGGTTGTTATATATGCGCTACCTGGGCTGACTTCTGACCTGACCCGATATAATCCTGTTACTGACCAGGCTTATATATAACTAGAGCTGGTGGCAGAAATTAAAGGTTTTGTTTTGCATTTGGTATGGCTGCTTTCTTTTACAAACAGCGCCATACCAGACTACAGTTTCTGCTGGTATTGCTGCTCAGCGGTAGAAAAATCATGTAGCCTACCTGTTTATGGAAGGAAGCAGCATATTTCTCAAATCTGAGACAACCCCTTTAAATACACCAAGACAGGCTTCTCTGCTACTTAATGATGGTGCCTCTCCTCCTGCCCCTCTGTGATATCAAACCTACTGGATGCAACCCACTACAGCCAAACATAGTGATGATCATATGACCTGTCCCCCAGTCCAAAAACAACAGCCGTGTGCATTTACCCTTAATGTGGATTATTCACAGACATAAATAATAATTATTGATCACTTTTATCTCAGTCTCTGTATGCTGTAAAAAAAAAAATATTATTGCATGAATTGTTGGTGCAGGAATGTCCAGGTCAATTTTTGACGTTCTGCTATACACTTCTTTAAATGACAATATTTCTGGAAAAGCATTGCATATCATTACAAATTTTACTTTATTCTTTTCAAGACATGTGAGACTTTATCTTGATACAATATGTTTAATAATTACAATTTGCCAATAATTGACTATACTTGAGAAAAAATAAGCATTTTTGTCATTTTTCCAATTAAAGTGCTTTTAATAAGTAGTAACTTTTAGCAAAGTATAAGCCGACCCAAGTATTAGCCGAGAACCCTTATTTTACCACCAAAAGCTGGGAAAACCTATAGACTCAAGTATAAGCCGAGAGTAGGAAATGCATTGGTCTTGTGACTTGCATTGACTTGTGTATAAAGGGCAGGTGACAACTGCTCATGTATTTTCATATTTTTTTACCACAACGTTTATATGACAAGAAGTAAAAAAAACAGAGGCTCAAAAACGGAGAATGGTGGAAGGGATTTAATGAAATGTTGTTTGCAAAGTCCAAATGATTATACATGCACAGTATTTTTATTGTACAGTAGTTTTATTCAATCAAAATTCTGGAAAAAAATAGATTTTATATTTCAAAACATCAGGCAATTAGATGAGTTTCTTCTGTATGAACATGTAAAACTGAAGGATGGTTTCCTATCCTTTTGTTTTATGTTGCTATGAATTAAACATTTTATGCATCCATAAATGAACCAAAGACAATTTAACCTTAAAGTAAAGACATCACAAGGTGACTCACTAAGAGACAAAATGAAAATAAATATATTTACAAGTCTGCGGTATAATGGTTTTATTATACTAATAAAATGTTTGAATGTGTGTTTGATTGAAAATCTATATGTGTTTTTATTACACATGACAAGCCATTTGCTTCATGGAATAACATTTCAGCAAAGGAATTAAATCAGTCGTCCTGGGTTTGGAGTCACAAGTGTAATTTACCTCTGATACAAAAGTAACAACCTAATCAAACTGATAATGCAGAAAAATATCTACATTGTATTCAGTTTTCTTGTATAGTATTCAGAATTTGTTAGTCTTATTTTTTTTATCATTTTACACACAGTGGGGGACATGTATTTTAGTTTTTTTTTCTTTGGTGTATAAGACATTTGAAAGGGTTTTTTTGATATCCCTCACATGGTCCCTGTAAGTAGAGGTGGTAATAACGGCAACCTTATCCTTAGAAAAAAGACACAATTGGGGTTATTTACTTAGGGTCCCACAGACCGCACTTTCGTTAGGTTTTCCGACTATTCAGGGATCGCATCGCTGGGACAGGTATTTAGAAGGGCATTGTGTTGCATGCGATTGGATTCACAAATCTGTGTCGGATCTGACGGATTTGGACAAACCGCGGGATTGAACTTCAAAATTGTGTCACAAGCCAAGCACTTACATGCACCGCGAACAAGAAGGTGAACTCGGCAGACCTGAGCGGGGAAGCAACAGATGCAGGATATCAGGCGCACAATGTAAGTGAATCGTGGCAGAGGTGTATTCTTGTCAGACACACTGGATCGGGGAATGTGCAGTACCGGGTAAGTAAATGTGTCCCAATGGATCTACAGACCAAATTCCTTACGTCCGAATACATGTTTAGTTTTTACTGTCCTGGCAGACGCAAACTTTCAATGCCCAACAGGTTTATGAGCAAAATTTTATACTAAAGCATGTGAAATAATTCCAATTTACATGTTAAAACAGGGTCCATGAAAAAAAATCCTTCCTTTGCAACTGCCCTGGGCCAAGTACAGATTTGCGCTCAAAAAGTAGCAAAAATAAGCAAAATAGTGATACATAAGTGAAAAGTTGTATGGACCCTCTGGAAAATAAAGATATTTAAGGAGCTGCACAAGGTCCAGATAAAGGAGTGTTTGAAAAACTACAGCAAAAGTCACAGTGAAAAGTCTCAAAAACGACAGAAGTCGTAAAATAGAGACAATTAAACTAGCAGAAATAAAGATACATGTCCCCTAATGTCCCATAACAACAAAATGAAATCAAATTTGTAGAAATTTGTGTACATTTATTATAAATAACATTTTTATATTCATAGAAATGCTAGGCTTGTAGGATCATGTTTACTGTTTGTAAAGTAATGTGTTTTTAATAAAAGTGTTAGGCAATGGGGTCCTTTTTATTTTTGATATTCCTCACATGATCCCCGATTCTGTAAGTAAAGGTGATAATAACGGCAACCTTATCCTTAGTAAATGTGCCGAATTGTGTCTCTTTTTTAAGGGTACACGCAGCTACACTAGGCATTATGTAACATAAATTAGGGGACATTCCAGTGCTCAGTTGGACCATACGCCAGATTTATCATGCAAAGTCTGTTCCACGCCCAAAAAGTTGGTGAACTCTGTCATAGTTTATACGGTTGAAAAAATACACAAGTCCATCAAGTTCAACCAAGGAAGGGAAGGGATTGGATGAGGAAGGGATTTAGGGGAGACATTTCTATATAACATAGCCATCAATGTTATTTAGGTGTAAAAAGGCATCTAGACCCTTCTTGAAGACCTCTGCTCTCCTTGCTGTGATGCAGGCTATTCCACAGATTTATAGTTCTTATAGTAAAAAAGCCCTGTCGCCTCTGGAGCTTAAACCTTGTTTTCTCCAGACGGAGACAGTGCCCCCTTTTCTTTTGATTTGATTTAATCTGGAACAACTTTACACCATACTTTTTGTATACCATTCATATATTTATAGAAATTAATCATGTTACGTCAATTACATTTTAGTCTGTACATTTCACCAACAGCAATGGATTTAATAGTGTGTATTGGGTGACAACTAATAGCTACTTTATGTTCTATTTCATCTTTCTCTAGATAGAGATCTAAAAAAAGAGATGTATTTTTGTAGTTGGTCGCAGCCCAAAATATCCAGAACATCACTTTGTTGCCATTTTGTAACATGAAAAAAATTAGAAACATTTTTATTAAAAGTGATCGAAAGGTCATACAGTCCCCAAAATGTCAGTCAATATCAGCTCATTCTGCAGAAAAATGGCACCTCAAGTTATCAGAAGATGGCAAATCGAAGACATTTTTTTTGTACAGGTTTAAATAAAACGTATAGAAATTTAATATCCACATGACAGTGGACATACTATCCACATGACAGTATCCATCATACTGTCCCAAAGAATAAACAAGACTTGTCAGTTGGTACCTAGTACAAGACGCATACATAGCTACTTATCCAACACCTTTGGCTTTGAAACAATCCTATTTCATCGGTTTCCTCCACCCAACTTGACAGTTCCTTCATTTTCTTGATCCAATAGCCCTTTTCCAATTGCTGTCATCAATGCCTAGTCTATTGGATTTTATATTATTTATCAAAATCATTCTACTGTCCACTTTTCATACTTCATACAAATGTGAGCCAATGCTTTCAAATTGAAGCGTCTTCATCTTTTTTCAGCAAACATTCCAGACTTTTGTAAAATGTCATTGTGCTTGCAAGGGAATCTGTGATTTCACTAATATGAAGTACACAAACCACCACCACTGCCTTGTTTGTTGTGTAAGAACTAGAGATGAGCGAACATACTCGTCCGAGCTTGATGCTCGTTCGAGCATTAGCGTACTCGAAACTGCTCGTTGCTCTGACGAATACTTTGCCCGCTCAAGAAAATGGCATCTCCCGCCGTTTTGCTTTTTGGCGGCCAGAAACAGAGCCAATCACAAGCCAAGAGACTCTGCACTCCACCCAGCATGACGTGGTACCCTTACACGTCGATAGCAGTGGTTGGCTGGCCAGATCAGGTGACCCTGGAATGGACTAGCCCCTGCCTGCGCTGCTCGGATCATTCTGTGTCTGGATGCCGCTAGGGAGAGAGCTGCTGCTGGTCAGGGAAAGCGTTAGGCTGTTCTATTAGAATAGTGTTAGGCAGGAGTGATTCTACAAGAACCCAACAGCCCTTCTTAGGGCTACAATAACGTTATACTTTTTTTTTTTTTATTTGCTTGTGGCTGGGCTTGCTGGCACTAGTAGTGCAGCTAGTACCATATTGTCAGACTTGTCAGTTGGGGTGCAAATGCTATTTTTATGATATAGTAGCTTTGTTTCTGTACAAATAAGGCAGTAAAAGTCTTCTTTCTCTGCACTGTATATGTTGAATCAGACCATCTCAACATTTTGTGCATAGTTTGTTAACTCCACCCTTATCAGATTTGCAATGTGAAATTTTATTTTTAGATATAATTACATATAATTTAGATATAATTGGAATAAAACAGTACGTTTTTGATCACATTCAATCTCGGAGTGCTGCCAATTTTTCTTTGTATATATATATATATATATATATATATATATATATATATATTACATTCACCGGCCACTTTATTAGGTACACCATGCTAGTAACGGGTTGGACCCCCTTTTGCCTTCAGAACCGCCTCAATTCTTCGTGGCATAGATTCAACAAGGTACTGGAAGCATACCTCAGAGATTCCATATTGACATGGTGGCATCACACAGTTGCCGCAGATTTGTCGGCTGCACATCCATGATGCGAATCTCCCGTTCCACCACATCCCAAAGATGCTCTATTGGATTGAGATCTGGTGACTGTGGAGGCCATTTCAGTACTGTGAACTCATTGCCATGTTCAAGAAACCAGCCTGAGATGATTCCAGCTTTATGACATGGCGCATTATCCTGCTGAAAGTAGCCATCAGATGTTGGGTACATTGTGGTCATAAAGGGATGGAAATGGTCAGCAACAATACTCAGGTAGGCTGTGGCAATGATGCTGAATTGGTACCAAGGGGCCCAAAGAGTGGCAAGAAAATATTCCCCACACCATGACACCACCACCACCACCAGCCTGAACCGTTGATACAAGGCAGGATGGATCCATGCTTTCATGTTGTTGACGCCAAATTCTGACCCTACCATCCGAATATCACAGCAGAAATCGAGACTCATCAGACCAGGCAACGTTTTTCCAATCTTCTACTGTCTAATTTCGATGAGCTTGTGCAAATTGTAGCCTCAGTTTCCTGTTCTTAGCTGAAAGGAGTGGCACCCGGTGTGGTCTTCTGCTGCTGTAGCCCATCTGCCTCAAAGTTCGACGTACTGTGCGTTCAGAGATGCTCTTCTGCCTACCTTGGTTGTAACGGGTGGCGATTTGAGTCACTGTTGCCTTTCTATCAGCTTGAACCAGTCTGCCCATTCTCCTCTGACCTCTGGCATCAACAAGGCATTTCCGCCCACAGAACTGCCGCTCACTGGATGTTTTTTCTTTTTCGGACCATTCTCTGTAAACCCTAGAGATGGTTGTGCGTGAAAATCCCAGTAGATCAGCAGTTTCTGAAATACTCAGACCAGCCCTTCTGGCACCAACAAGAAGGCCACGTTCAAGGGCACTCAAATCACCTCTCTTCCCCATACTGATGCTCGCTTTGAACTGCAGGAGATTGTCTTGACAATGTCTACATGCCTAAATGTACTGAGTTGCCGCCATGTGATTGGCTGATTAGAAAATTAAGTGTTAACGAGCAGTTGGACAGGTGTACCTAATAAAGTAGGCGGTGAGTGTATATATAATATATATATATATATATATATATATATATATATATATATACGAAGACAAAATGGCAGCACTCCGAGATTGAATGTGATCAAAAACGTACTGTTTTATTCCAACATGTGCCAACATGTGCCCAAAGCCTGGAGCCTTTCTCAAACAAAGGTGTACACAGCAGTGAGGCAATTAATACAAGACATTGAGGAAGTGACATCACTCGTCTATTGTAAACATGTGACGATTACAATGTATACACAGTGTTAAAAATACATACTTGAATAGAGCAACACATTCCATCCATAATGGTGACAACAATGTGGTATATATAAATCTAATGGCTGTCGATCACTCACCAGATGACTATACTGTCAGGTCCGTCGGCGTTCATTACGCATGACACATGATAGTCACATGATGATCACGTGACCGCTATAGTGTGAGCATTATGGGTAACGGGAGAACGGCGAAAGGTGCGCATGCGCACTAATAACTAATGTGTTGCCATCGCCATATTGGATAAGGGAAGGCTGTACAGAGTAAGTATATGGGAATATATCCCTGGAGCATCAATACTAAACTAAAGATGCCTGTCGGTGCCTGGTTCCAAAAATATGGCTGTCTGTATAGCTGTAAACCCACACTGTGCGATCCTGATAGGACAACAGTCCAAAGGATGCATCCCGGGGATTAAACGGTGCTCCTCAAACGATCCTTTAACAGAGCCATGCTTTGCACCTCCAAATAATACCTCCAACAATATGTAAATTGCCCCCCAACAAAAGCATTATTGTACTTCCAAGCCCACAAATGGACCTAACATTGCAACATGATCCCATTCTGGTGACAAAGTGACGCGTCTTCAGCGTGAGGTTAATGTGAAGTGCTGAAGACGCGTCACTTTGTGACCAATATTAACAACATTAGGCCAAAAGGAGTACTGCACCAGATTACATTCTGTCACATAGCGGACTAACAAACTAGATTGTTAGCAATCGTAGATATTGAGAGATATTCTTATCAGTAAAAAGATGATTTGGGTCACGGTCCTGCTTGAACCCTATATTGTCCATTTCATACCCATAGTACTCAATTGTACAGTGACTTACCTAGTACAAGACGCATACATAGCTACTTATCCAACACCTTTGGCTTTGAAACAATCCTATTTCATCGGTTTCCTCCACCCAACTTGACAGTTCCTTCATTTTCTTGATCCAATAGCCCTTTTCCAATTGCTGTCATCAATGCCTAGTCTATTGGATTTTATATTATTTATCAAAATCATTCTACTGTCCACTTTTCATACTTCATACAAATGTGAGCCAATGCTTTCAAATTGAAGCGTCTTCATCTTTTTTCAGCAAACATTCCAGACTTTTGTAAAATGTCATTGTGCTTGCAAGGGAATCTGTGATTTCACTAATATGAAGTACACAAACCACCACCACTGCCTTGTTTGTTGTGTAAGAACTAGAGATGAGCGAACATACTCGTCCGAGCTTGATGCTCGTTCGAGCATTAGCGTACTCGAAACTGCTCGTTGCTCTGACGAATACTTTGCCCGCTCAAGAAAATGGCATCTCCCGCCGTTTTGCTTTTTGGCGGCCAGAAACAGAGCCAATCACAAGCCAAGAGACTCTGCACTCCACCCAGCATGACGTGGTACCCTTACACGTCGATAGCAGTGGTTGGCTGGCCAGATCAGGTGACCCTGGAATGGACTAGCCCCTGCCTGCGCTGCTCGGATCATTCTGTGTCTGGATGCCGCTAGGGAGAGAGCTGCTGCTGGTCAGGGAAAGCGTTAGGCTGTTCTATTAGAATAGTGTTAGGCAGGAGTGATTCTACAAGAACCCAACAGCCCTTCTTAGGGCTACAATAACGTTATACTTTTTTTTTTTTTATTTGCTTGTGGCTGGGCTTGCTGGCACTAGTAGTGCAGCTAGTACCATATTGTGAGGAATTTGCAGGGGGACTTGCTACCGTTGTGTTTAGCTCTTAGTGACACACATATCCACCTCAAACACCAAAGTGGGACAATTTATTAGGGGTTTGAGTAGAATTAGGCAGAGTCTGCTGATTTATTTTTTTTTAGCTGTATTTCATTTTATAGCTCAAACTCATCTTGCAAAGCAGTGTGCTCTCATTGTAGGCTACAAAATAGCCATAGGAGAACCCCAACGGCTTACTTAGGCCTACAATAGCGTTATATTTTCCTTTTTTTGGTTTGCTTGTGGCTGGGCTTGCTGGCACTAGTAGTGCAGCTAGTACCATACTGTGAGGAATTTGCTGGGAGACCTGCGACCGTTGTGTTTAGCTCTTAATGACACGCATATCCACCTCAAACACCGAAGTGGGACAATTTATTAGGGGTTTGAGTAGAATTAGGCAGAGTCTGCTGATTTTTTTTTTTTTTTTTTACCTTTATTTCATTTTATAGCTCAAACTCATCTTGCAGAGCACAAAATCCAGTTGTGTGCTGTCAGTGTAGGTTAGAAACTAGCCATAGCAATAGGATAGCATCGTTTTGTTAAAAAAAATTAAAAACTAAAAAAAAATAAACACAAAATTATTTTTTTTTTCAAGTTTACACTTTAATTTGGAAAATGTTTAACCCGAGGGCTAGGGGTAGAGGACGAGGGCGTGGACGTGGGCGTCCAACTACTGCAGGGGTCAGAGGCCGTGGTCCTGGGCGGGGTGAGACACCACCTGCTGATGGGGGAGCAGGGGAACGCCGCAGAGGTACACTCCCTAGGTTCATCATGTCTCAAGTTACTGGGACTTGTGGTAGAGCACTGTTGAGGCCAGAACAGTGCGAAGAGGTGATGTCGTGGATTGCGGACAATGCTTCTAGCCATTTGTCCACCAGTCAGTCTTCCACGCAGTCCACCCATGTCACCGAAATCGGCACTCCTCCAGCTCCTTCACCTCAGCCTTCTTCCCCCCAGTCTGCCCCCTCCCACCAAAATTTGGCATTTGAACCGGCATACTCTGAGGAACTGTTTTCTGGACCCTTCCCACAGTCACAAACCACTTGTCCTGCTGCTGCTGAGCTATTTTCCGATGCCCAGGTTTTCCACCAGTCGCAGTCTGTGGGTGATGATGACATTATTGACGTAGTGGAAGAAGTGTGTAAAGAGGTGTCGGGCGATGAGGAGACACGGTTGTCAGACAGTGGTGAAGTTGTTGTCAGGGCAGGAAGTCCGAGGGGGGAGCAGACTGAGGGATCGGAGGATGATGAGGTGACAGATCCAAGCTGGGTTGATAGGCCGGGTGAACACAGTGCTTCTGAGACGGAGGCGAGTCCTATAGCAGAACAGGTTGGAAGAGGCAGTGGTGGGGCCAGACGGAGAGGCAGGGCCAGAGCTGGTGCATCAGCGCCAAATGTTGCCCGTAGTCAAGCTCCCGTGGCGAGGGCTAGATTTTCAGAAGTCTGGAGGTTCTTTAAAGAAACACCGGATGACCGACGGACTGTGGTGTGCAACCTTTGCCAAACCATGATCAGCAAGGGTTCCACCACTACTAGCTTAACTACCACCAGTATGCGCAGGCATCTGAATGCTAAACACCCCACTCAATGGCACCAAGCCCGTTCACCTCCGGCCGGGCACACCACTGCTCCTTCCCCTGTGTCATCTGCTAGTCAGCCCCCTGCCCAGGACCCCGGCCCAAACACCTCCCGTGCGAAAACCTCATCTTCGCCTCCACGATCCTCCACAGCATCCACCAGCATTCAGCTCTCCATACCCCAGACGCTGGAGCGCAAAAGGAGGTATAGCGCAACCCACCCACACGCCCAAGCCCTCAACGTCCACATCTCCAAGTTGCTTAGCCTGGAGATGCTGCCCTATAGGCTGGTAGAGACCGAGGCCTTTCGAAACCTCATGGCAGGGGCTGCCCCTGGGTATTCGGTCCCCAGCCGCCACTACTTTTCCCGATGTGCCGTCCCAGCCCTGCACAAGCACGTGTCAGAGAACATCCTCCGTGCCCTGACCAACGCCGTTTCTGACAAGGTCCACCTGACCACGGACACGTGGACGAGTGCTGCCGGGCAGGGCCACTATATATCGCTGACGGCACATTGGGTTAACTTGGTGGAGGCTGGGACCGAGTCTGACCCTGGGGCTGCTCATATACTGCCGACGCCGAGGATTGCGGGGCCTACCTCGGTCGAGGTCTCAAAGGCCTACTATGCCTCCACCCCCTCCCACCCCTCCTCCACCTCCTCCTTTGAATTACCATCCGTGGGCATGGCGCAATCAGTCGGTAGCTCTAGGCACAGCAGCAGTGCCATCGCTAAGCGACAGCAGGCGGTGCTCAAACTGCTGAGCCTAGGCGATAAAAGGCACACCACCCAAGAGTTATTACAGGGCATCACAGCGCAGACTGATCTGTGGCTGGCACCGCTGAACCTGAAGCCAGGCATGGTTGTGTGTGACAACGGCCGTAACCTGGTGGCAGCTCTGCAACTCGGCAGACTGACACATGTGCCATGCCTGGCCCATGTGCTAAATCTCATAGTTCAGCGTTTCCTCAAGACATACCCCAATCTGTCTGATTTGCTCACGAAGGTGCGCAGCATCTGTGCGCATTTCAGGAAGTCCAGCACAGATTCTGCCACTCTCAGGGCAGCGCAGCGCCGCCTCCAACTGCCCGCTCACCGACTGTTGTGCGACGTGCCCACGAGGTGGAATTCAACACTAACCATGTTATCCAGAGTTTACCAGCAGCGCAGAGCGATTGTAGACTGCCAGATGTCAACTTCCACCAGAACTGGTAGTCAGGTCAGTCAGCTTCCTCAAGTCTACAATGAGGAGTGGACGTGGATGTCTGATATCTGTCAGGTGCTGAGTAACTTTGAGGAGTCAACACAGATGGTCAGTGGTGATGCCGCCATCATCAGCCTCACCATCCCGCTGCTTGGCCTGTTGAAAAACTCTCTGGTCAGCATGAAGTCGGAAGCTTTGCGCTCGTCACAAGAGACGGGGGAAGAAGATTCCCTTGTTGATAGCCAAAGCACCCTTAGGTCTGTTTCTCAGCGCATATCGGAGGAGGTGGAGGAGGATGAGGAGGAGAATGTTGGCGAGACAGAAGAGGGGACCATTGTTCAGTCCTTCACTGTTCAGCGTGTATGGGCAGAAGAAGAGGAGTTGGAGGAGGAGGAAATGGACAGTCAGGCCAGTGAGGGGAGTGAATTTTTGCACGTTGGGACTCTGGCGCATATGGCAGATTTCATGCTAAGCTGCCTATCCCGTGACCCTCGCGTTCAAAGAATTAATTCCAGCACCGATTACTGGGTATTCAATCTCCTGGACCCACGGTACAAGCAAAATCTTTCCACTCTCATCCCTGGAGAGGAAAGGAGTGTGAGAATGCATGAATACCAGCAGGCCCTGGTGCACAAGCTGAAACAGTATTTCCCTTCTGACAGCGCTAGCTGACCATACCATCTTCCTAAATGATCACACAGCTCCCTACAACTACTGGGTTTCAAAGCTGGACATGTGGCACGAACTGGCGCTGTACGCCTTGGAGGTTCTTGCCTGCCCTGCCGCTAGCGTGTTGTCCGAGCGGTCTTCAGTGCAGCTGGTGGCATCACCGATAAACGTTCACGCCTGTCGACTGACAGC
The DNA here is from genome assembly GCF_040894005.1 of Engystomops pustulosus. Taxonomy (NCBI): domain Eukaryota; kingdom Metazoa; phylum Chordata; class Amphibia; order Anura; family Leptodactylidae; genus Engystomops; species Engystomops pustulosus. Next base: position 67,891,206 of record NC_092418.1, on the reverse strand, counting down.
GCTGACAGGCTGACGCTTATCAAGATGAATAAAGCCTGGATTTCTCCGCATTTCCATTTTCCACCAGGTGAAAGAAGCTGAACCTGAATAATGTATGCACTCCTCCTCCTCATTGTCCTCCTTCTCCTCCTCTTTGTACACTAAAGCAGAGGAAACTGGCTATTTTTTGCCAGGGCCAACTGGCTCTGGCTATAGTACTCTATGTATTTAATTTTTCTGGAGGGCCAACTACCCTGTCCTCTGTTTTAAACAATTTTTGGGAGTGCCACATACAGGCACTCAATCTATGTAATTTTTCTGGAGGACCAGCTACCTGCTCCTCTGGTTTGAAAACTTTTTTGGACTGCCACATACAGGCACTCAATCTATTTCATTTTTCTGGAGGACCAGCTACCTGCTCCTCTGGTTTGAAAATTTTTTGGGCTGCCACATACAGGCACTCAATCTATGTAATTTTTCTGGAGGACCAGCTACCTGCTCCTCTGCTTTGAAAACTTTTTTGGACTGCCACATACAGGCAACTCAATTTATTTAATCTTTTTGGAGGACCAGCTACCTGCTCCTCTGGTTTGAAAACTTTTTTGGACTGCCACATACAGGCACTCAATCTATGTAATTTTTCTGGAGGACCAGCTACCTGCTCCTCTGGTTTGAAAACTTTTTTGGACTGCCACATACAGGCACTATCCAAATTAAATTGTCTCCATAGCAGCCTCAACACGTCGTCTTTTTAGCTGCCTTCACACGTTGTCTCCATTGCTACCTCCACACGTCATCGCCATAGCTGCCTCCAAAAGTAGTCCATATAGCTGCCTCCATACATGGTCCCCTTATCAAATGAGCTGTGTCAGGCAGAATTTTGGATTGTTTTCATGGCTTCCATGTTAACTTTGTCGCCACCCTGCTGTGTAATCCACAAAATATACTGGCAAACTTTTATCATTTACCAATATTATTTCAGCGCTTCTTGCGCATCTGTTTACATTCCCCTCACCAGCCAGAACCCAAACTTTTAAGAACGCTACTACACTTGATCTTATACAAAAGGTTCTTAGAAGTGCTGTTTGGCGAGTAGCCTAGAGACAGGGGCTTGGATTGGCGAAAGCTCGCCTGGCAGCGGAGCGCCAGCTCCATCCCAAGATCCAACTAACATAGTTTTAACAGCAGCACCTTTAATCCACTACTAGTTCACTGCCTCCATACATGGTCCCCTTATCAAACGAGCTGTGTCAGGCAGAATTTTGGGTTGTTTTCATGGCTTCCACATCAAACTTGTTAACTTTGTCGCCACCCTGCTGTGTAATCCACAAAATATACTGGCAAACTTTTATCATTTACCGATATTATTTGAGCGCTTCTTGCTCACCTCCTTTGGTTCCTCTCTGCCACACATTGGTTTTAAGCCTGAGTCCATTTGGGGTATGTTGCCAAGACACTCTCTAGCCTGCCGCTGCTGCCGCTGCCTCTGCATAGTCCCCTATAGTGTCAGAGTCAATTATTGGATGTTTTAGATGCTATCTAGCCTCATTCGGTCACTCTGTCATTGCCATTTTGTTGCCCATAGTTTTGGCATAATGGTGCGATTAAGCAGCCTCAGAGGCATCCATGCATGCTGCCCCTGCTGTTTCCTGTCCATTTCCGTGGTGTTTCCATCCTTTTCTGAGGTTCCCAGGTGCTTGGCCAAGCTTCCCTGTGCAGATCCTTGGTCCCCTTGAAAAATGCTCGAGTCTCCCATTGACTTCAATGGGGCTCGTTATTCGAGACGAGCACTCGAGCATCGGGAAAAGTTCGTCTCGAATAACGAGTACCCGAGCATTTTAGTGCTCGCTCATCTCTAGTAAGAACTAATAGATCATGTGATGAGTCGCCTCTTGGCTTTGGAATAGACCGATGGACTTCCTTTCATATTTTTCCAACTTTCATGGCACTCACATAATGTAATTTGGGGATGTTTAAGCCCAAAAGCTGCTGTTTCTCCTTTTTTGAAAAATCGTCTGCACTTTAATTATAACCAGTTACCTTCTGCTGCAGAATCAACCTAACAACACAATTAGCTAATAGGGAATGTGTGACTAGGTTATAATTTACAGTATATAAGATTTTCCACCACCAGGATCAAAACGGTAACTATGAAATCACATGACAAAAAATTGCATAACTAATTATATTATAAATAGTTATAGATCAAATTTATGCATGAGATAGCAAAGATGATTTTCTATAAAAAGAAGGAAGCCTCACATTCACATTACAGACCGTAGCCAGCTGTCGAGATGGGAAGGATGAGGAGCTATTTGGTACCAAATAGAGATGAGCGAACATACTCGTCCGAGCTTGATGCTCGTTCGATCATTAGCATACTCGAAACTGGTCGTTGCTCGGACGAATACTTCGCCCGCTCGAGAAAATGGCATCTCCCGCCGTTGTGATTTTTGGCGGCCAGAAACAGAGCCAATCACAAGCCAGAAGACTCTGCACTCCACCCAGCATGACGTGGTACCCTTACACGTCGATAGCAGTGGTTGGCTGGCCAGATCAGGTGACCCTGGAATAGACTAGCCCCTGCCCGCACTGCTCAGATCATTCTCTGTCTGGATGCCGCTAGGGAGAGAGCTGCTGCTGGTCAGGGAAAGCGTTAGGGTGTTCTATTAGAATAGTGTTAGGCAGGAGTGATTCTACAAGAACCCAACAGACCTTCTTAGGGCTACAATAACGTTTTATTTTACTTTTTTTTGGTTTGCCTGTGGCTGGGCTTGCTGCCATTAGTAGTGCAGCTAGTACCATATTGTGAGTAATTTGCAGGGAGACTTGCTACCGTTGTGTTTAGCTCTTAGTGACACACATATCCACCTTAAACACCGAAGTGGGACAATTTATTTGGGGTTTGATTTGAATTAGGCAGAGTCTGCTGATTTATTTTTTTTTACCTTTATTTCTTTTTATAGCTCAAAGTAATCTTGCAAAGCAGTGTGCTTTCAGTGTAGGCTAGAAAATAGCCATAGGAGAACCCCAACGGCTTACTTAGGCCTACAATAGCGTTATATTTTCCTTTTTTTTGTTTGCTTGTGGCTGGGCTTACTGGCATTAGTAGTGCAGCTAGTACCATATTGTGAGGAATTTGCTGGGAGACTTGCGACCGTTGTGTTTAGCTCTTAGTGACACGCATATCCACCTCAAACACCGAAGTGGGACAATTTATTAGGGGGTTTATTTGAATTAGGCAGAGTCTGCTGATTTTTTTTTTTTTTACGTTTATTTCTTTTTATAACTCAAGGTCATCAGGCACAGCACAAAATCCAGTTGTGTGCTGTCAGTGTAGGTTAGAAACTAGCCATAGCAATAGGATAGCATCGTTTTGTTTAAAAAAATAAATAAATAAAAAAAAATAAACACAAAAAAAAAAAATTTGTTTAACCCGAGGGCTAGGGGTAGAGGACGAGGGCGTGGACGTGGGCTTCCAACTACTGCAGGGGCCACCACCTGCTGATGAGGGAGCAGGGGAACGCCGCAGAGCTACACTCCCTAGGTTCATCATGTCTCAAGTTACTGGGACTCGTGGTAGAGCACTGTTGAGGCCAGAACAGTGCGAAGAGGTGATGCCGTGGATTGCGGACAATGCTTCTAGCCATTTGTCCACCAGTCAGTTTTCCACGCAGTCTACCCATGTCACCGAAATCAGCACTCCTCCAGCTCCTCCACCTCAGCCTCCTTCCCCTCAGTCTGCCCCCTCCCAGCAAAATTTGGCATTTGAACCGGCATACTCTGAGGAACTGTTTTCTGGACCCTTCCCACAGTCACAAACCACTTGTCCGGTTGCTGCTGAGCTATTTTCCGATGCCCAAGTTTTCCACCGGTCGCAGTCTGTGGGTAATGATGACATTATTGACGTAGTGGAAGAAGTGTGTAAAGAGGTGTCGGACGATGAGGAGACACGGTTGTCAGACAGTGGTGAAGTTGTTGTCAGGGCAGGAAGTCCGAGGGGGGAGCAGACTGAGGATGATGAGGTGACAGACCCAAGCTGGGTTGATAGGCCGGGTGAACACAGTGCTTCTGAGACGGAGGCGAGTCCTATAGCAGAACAGGTTGGAAGAGGCAGTGGTGGGGCCAGACGGAGAGGCAGGGCCAGAGCAGGTGCATCAGCACCAAATGTTTCCCGTAGTCAAGCTCCCGTGGCGAGGGCTAGATTTTCAGAAGTCTGGAGGTTCTTTAAAGAAACACCGGATGACCGACGGACTGTGGTGTGCAACCTGTGCCAAACCAGGAAACCAGATTCAACTACTAGCTTAACTACCACCAGTATGCGCAGGCATATGAATGCTAAACACCCCACTCAATGGCACCAAGCCCGTTCACCTCCGGCCAGGCACACCACTGCTCCTTCCCCTGTGTCATCTGCTAGTCAGCCCCCTGCCCAGGACCCCGGCCCAAACACCTCCCGTGCGAAAACCCCATCTTCGCCTCCACGATCCTCCACAGCATCCACCAGCGTTCAGCTCTCCATACCCCAGACACTGGAGCGCAAAAGGAAGTATAGCGCAACCCACCCACGCGCCCAAGCCCTCAAAGTCCACATTTCCAAGTTGCTTAGCCTGGAGATGCTGCCCTATAGGCTGGTAGAGACCAAGGCCTTTGTAAACCTCATGGCGGTGGCCGCCCCTCGGTATTCGGTCCCCAGCCGCCACTACTTTTCCCGATGTGCCGTCCCAGCCCTGAAAAAGCACGTGTCAGAGAACATCATCCGTGCCCTGACCAACGCCGTTTCTGACAAGGTCCACCTGACCACGGACACGTGGACGAGTGCTGCCGGGCAGGGCCACTATATATCGCTGACGGCACATTGGGTTAACTTGGTGGAGGCTGGGACCGAGTCTGACCCTGGGGCTGCTCATATACTGCCGACGCCGAGGATTGCGGGGCCTACCTCGGTCCAGGTCTCAAAGGCCTACTATGCCTTCTCCTCCTCCCACCCCTCCTCCAACTCCTCCTCCGAATTACCATCCGTGGGCATGGCGCCATCAGTCGGTAGCTCTAGGCACAACAGCAGTGCCGTCACTAAGCGACAGCAGGCGGTGCTCAAACTGCTGAGCCTAGGCGATAAAAGGCACACCGCCCAAGAGCTATTACAGGGCATCACGGCGCAGACCGATCTGTGGCTGGCACTGCTGAACCTGAAGCCAGGCATGGTTGTGTGTGACAACGGCCGTAACCTGGTGGCGGCTCTGCAACTCGGCAGACTGACACATGTGCCATGCCAGGCCCATGTGTTAAATCTCATAGTTCAGCGTTTCCTCAAGACATGCCCCAATCTGTCTGATTTGCTCACGAAGGTGCGCCGCATCTGTGCGCATTTCAGGAAGTCCAGCACAGATGCTGCCACTCTCAGTGCAACGCAGCGCCGCCTCCAACTACCCGCTCACCGACTGTGGTGCGACGTGCCCACGAGGTGGAATTCAACATTAACCGTGTTATCCAGAGTTTACCAGCAGCGCAGAGCGATTGTAGACTGCCAGATGTCAACTTCCTCCAGAACTGGTAGTCAGGTCAGTCAGCTTCAAGTCTACAATGAGGAGTGGACGTGGATGTCTGATATCTGTCAGGTGCTGAGTAACTTTGAGGAGTCAACACAGATGGTCAGTGGCGATGCTGCCCTCATCAGCCTCACCATCCCGCTGCTTGGCCTGTTGAAAAACTCTCTGGTCAGCATGAAGTCGGAAGCTTTGCGCTCGTCACAAGAGACGGGGGAAGAAGATTTCCTTGTTGATAGCCAAAGCACCCTTATGTCTGTTTCTCAGCGCATATCGGAGGAGCTGGAGGAGGATGAGGAGGAAGAGGAGGAGAATGTTGGCGAGACAGAAGAGGGGACCATTGTTCAGTCCTTCACTGTTCAGCGTGTATAGCAAGAAGAAGAAGAGTTGGAGGAGTTGGAGGAGGAGGAAATGGGCAGTCAGGCCAGTGAGGGGAGTGAATTCTTGCGCGTTGGGACTCTGGCGCATATGGCAGATTTCATGCTAGGCTGCCTATCCCGTGACCCTCGCGTTCAAAGAATTTATTCCAGCACCGATTACTGGGTATTCACTCTCCTGGACCCACGGTACAAGCAAAATCTTTCCACTCTCATCCCTGGAGAGGAAAGGAGTGTGAGAATGCATGAATACCAGCAGGCCCTGGTGCACAAGCTGAAACAGTATTTCCCTTCTGACAGCGCTAGCGGCAGAGGGCGTACTTCTGCGGGACAAGTAGCGAGGGAGAATAGGCGAGCAGGCAGCTTTTCCAGCACTGGCAGGGGTACGCTTTACAAGGCCTTTTCCAGTTTTATGTCACCCCAGCAAGACACTGTCACCTGTCCCCAGTCTCGGCAGAGTAGGGCTGATCTTTACAGAAAGATGGTGAGGGAGTACGTAGCTGACCATACCATCGTCCTAAATGATCACACAGCTCCCTACAACTACTGGGTTTCAAAGCTGGACATGTGGCACAAACTGGCGCTGTACGCCTTGGAGGTTCTTGCCTGCCCTGCCGCTAGCATGTTGTCCGAGCGGGTTTTCAGTGCAGCTGGTGGCATCATCACCGATAAGCGTACACGCCTGTCGACGGACAGCGCTGACAGGCTGACGCTTATCAAGATGAATAAAGCCTGGATTTCTCTGGATTTTCATTCTCCACCAGGTGAAAGAAGCTCAACCTGAATAATGTATGCACTCCTCCTCCTCATTGTCCTCCTCCTCCTCCTCTTTGTACACTAAAGCAGAGGAAACTGGCTATTTTTTGCCAGGGGGCACCTGGCTCTAGCTATAGTACTCTATGTATTTAATTTTTCTGGAGGACCACCTACCTGCTCCTCTGGTTTGAAAACTTTTTTGGACTGCCACATACAGGCACTATCCAAATTAAATTAAATTAAATCTCCATAGCAGCCTCCAAATGTCGTCTTTTTAGCTGGCTCCACACGTTGTCTCCATTGCTACCTCCACACGTCATCGCTATAGCTGCTTCCAAAAGTCGTCCATATAGCTGCCTCCATACATGGTCTCCTTATCAAACGAACTGTGTCAGGCAGAATTTTGGGTTGTTTTCATGGATTCCACATCAAACTTGTTAACTTTGTCGCCACCCTGCTGTGTAATCCACAAAATATACTGGCAAACTTTTATCATTTACCGATATTATTTCAGCGCTTCTTGCGCATCTGTTTACATTCCCCTCACCCGCCATAACCCAAACTTATAAGAACGTTACTACACTTGATCTTATACAAAAGGTTCTTAGAAGTGTTGTTTGGGGAGTAGCCTAGAGACAGGGGCTTGGATTGGCGAAAGCTCGTCTGGCAGCGGAGCGCCAGCTCCATCTCAAGATCCAACTAACATAGTTTTAACTGCAGTACCTTTAATCTACTACTAGTTCACTGCCTCCATACATGGTCCCCTTATCAAACGAGCTGTGTCAGGCAGAATTTTGGGTTGTTTTCATGGATTCCACATCAAACTTGTTAACTTTGTCGTCACCCTGCTGTGTAATCCACAAAATATACTGGCAAACTTTTATCATTTACCGATATTATTTCAGCGCTTCTTGCGCATCTGTTTACATTCCCCTCACTCGCCATATCCCAAACTTATAAGAACGCTACTACACTTGATCTTATACAAAAGGTTCTTAGAAGTGCTGTTTGGGGAGTAGCCGAGAGACAGGGGCTTGGATATGCGAAAGCTCGTCTGGCAGCGGAGCGCCAGCTCCATCCCAAGATCCAACTAACATAGTTTTAACTGCAGCACCTTTAATCTACTACTAGTTCACTGCCTCCATACATCGTCCCCTTATCAAACGAGCTGTGTCAGGCAGAATTTTCAGGTGTTTCACCAGATACATAGTGGAACACGGCCCATCTGTCGCCGCCATGCTGGAGACCTGAAGTTGCAATCATAGCAGCGCAATATGGATGCCCCATACTGTCGCTCTTAATCATGGAACCATTTCCGAAAAACAATTTAAAATAGAACCACTATGCTATTCCATTATTCCTAGGTGAAATATTCAAACGACCCGGCCTGCTTTGAAAATTATATTTTTTTCAAAGTAAACGCTTCTAGCTCCCAGGCCTATTTTGGGTGGGGAGGAGCCGAGAGACAGGGGCTTGGACAGGCGAAAGCTCGTCTGGCAGCGGACCGCCAGCTCCATCCCAAGATTAGGCAGCCTCAGAGGCATCCATGCATGCTGCCCCTGCTGTTTCCTGTCCATTTCGCCTCCACGATCCTCCCCAGCGTCGACCAATGTCTCCATGCGCAACTTTCAACTCTCTATACCCCAGACGCTGGAGCACGAGAGGATATGCAGCACATCATCCCCTTATCAAATGAGCTGTGTCAGGCAGAATTTTCAGGTGTTTCACCAGATACATAGTGGAACTCGGCCCATATGTCGCCGCCATGCTGGAGACCTGAAGTTGCAATCATAGCAGCGCAATATGGATGCCCCATACTGTCGCTCTTAATCATGGAACCATTTCCGTAAAAACAATTAAAAATAGAACCACTATGATATTCCATTATTCCTAGGTGAAATATTCAAACGACCCGGCCTGCTTTGAAAATTATAATTTTTTCAAAGTAAACGCTTCTGGCCCCCAGGCCCATTTTTGGTGGGGAGGAGCCGAGAGACAGGGGCTTGGACAGGCGAAAGCTCGTCTGGCAGTGGACCGCCAGCTCCATCCCAAGATTAGGCAGACTCCAAGGTTTCCATGCATGCTGCCCCTGCTGTTTCCTGTCCATTTTGCCTCCACGATCCTCCACAGCGTCCACCAATGTCTCATTTCAACTCTCTATACCCCAGACGCTGGAGCACGAGAGGATATGCAGCACATCATCCCCTTATCAAACGAGCTGTGTCAGGCAGAATTTTCAGGTGTTTCACCAGATACATAGTGGAACTCGGTCTATCTGTCGCCGCCATGCTGGAGACCTGAAGTAGCAATCATAGCAGCGCAATATGAATGCCCCATACTGTCGCTCTTAATCATGGAAGTCGTCTTCATGGCTGCCTCCACATGTCGTCCCCTTATCAAAAGAGCTGTGTCAGGCTCATTTTTCGGGTGTTTCACCAGATACGTTATGGAACTTGGTCACTATGTCGCCACCATGCTGTGTTATCGACTAAATATACCGTCAACCTTTTGTTCACATAGGAAATCATTTCAGCACTTCTTGCTCACCTCCTTTGGTGAAGCCTGAGTCCATTTAGGGTATGTCGCCATGACACTCTCTAGCCTGCCGCTGCTGCCGCTGCCTCTGCATGCCGTCCCCTATAGTGTCAGGGTCAATTATTGCATGTTTTAGATGCTATCTAGCCTCATTCGGTCACTCTGTCATGGCCATGATGTTGCCCATAATTTTGGCATAATGGTGCGATTAAGCAGCCTCAGAGGCATCCATGCATGCTGCCCCTGCTGTTTCCTGTCCAATTCCGTGGTGTTTCCATCCTTTTCTGAGGTTCCCAGGTGTTTGGCCAAGCTTCCCTGTGCAGAGCCTTGGTCCCCTTGAAAAATGCTCGAGTCTCCCATTGACTTCAATGGGGCTCGTTATTCGAGACGAGCACTCGAGCATCGGGAAAAGTTCGTCTCGAATAACGAGTACCCGAACATTTTAGTGCTCTCTCATCTCTAGTCCCAAACTTACCCCTTTTTTGTGCACCGTTTTTGTAGCCCTTTGCATGCACTTAGCTAAAGCAGATTACCTGTGTGTTGAGAGGCACCGGAATTTACTATTTAATTTGGACCTTATGGTCCTTGTTATTTTTCAACCACGTCAAAAAAGATCGAAAAATAGAGTTTATTCTTGTACATTTTGGCGTTATAATTCTCTTAACTTCAGTGCCCTCTTAGGAAGCGCTAAATCTTTACTTGTGACTATTTAGTTCAGAGTGTTGTAGCGATGAACATTCTGAAGGAAATTAAAGCCACTTACATAAATTATATCATGTTTTCAGAGAGCAAACATGATTTGCAAAACATTTCAACCAGAGTTCAATTGTATGTATTGAAGCTCTGCCAAGGAAATAATTAGCCCTTTTTGTGATTCATTATATTTATTCTTCAAGTATTTATAGTTTATTTGTTTATTGTGCTCATTGAAGGCTTCAGAAATTGTGTCGTTATCTAGAAGATTTGGTAGTAAGTAACTTAAAAAAAATCTATATGAATTGAATCAGATAAAAAAGTACTATAGAGCTTATTGAAAAGCTAATAACTCACACTCACTGGGGAACATTTATCAGGGCTTCTTTGCCAAAAATTATTTCCGCCTTCATGTCATCTCCATACCAAGGGGGAGCGAAGGTGGTAGAGTGAGTGTCTGTGTGTACTTGCTACAATTAGCGACCATTCAAGCTGAACGGTCGCTAATTAATTGTGCAATTCTAGGACAGGCAGGACCTGCAGTAGAAACATACCTTGTGCAGACCGCCGCTGGGCCTCTTGATGTATCCGTTGGGGTGGGAACTTTGTGTTGACAGTGTATATGATAAATGTCCACCATTCTCTCTACATTTCTTGTTAAACTACCATCTTTGTGAGCATTCTCTTTTATCTTCCATTATCTAGAATTATTTATTAGCTGTTGTGAAGGTCACAAGGTCCTTACTATTATTATTACTATGATCTCCTTATTGTGAGCTCACAATGTTGAATATGTAGGTTATGTTGAGAAATATGGCTTTTCTTGCTGGCCATACACTAAAGATTTTGTATGGCTGAAAAAGTGGATTGAGTTTGTCTGCTGACTCCAGGCACCTTTTGTGACATAAGCCAGTGTGACAGATGCTGACAGAAAGCAAATATCTATGGAAAAGTTCAGCAGCTATGTTGAATTGTTTTGGTTGTTGTCAGATATAATAGATAGAAAGTCATTCATGCCAAATGGCAGATCTAAATTCCATCAATGGATGCCCAGACCAGGCTACAGATCAATTGGCAAATTGTCTTTTTAACTTATGGCACTGGCATCCAAACAAACAACCTTCACAGATGGACAATGAAAAACACGTTTTCACAAAATGCTGTTTAAAATCAACTTGAAATCACTTGAGCAAATTTACATCAGTTACTCCTATAGTAACACAATTATAACATTTTCTTCATATAGAGGTGGGGTTTGCTGCATATTACTAATGCCCACAATCAGTGCTAGCGTGGTGCTGCCATTTTTGTTCCGATCATTGCTTATCAGGGAGTAGCAATCAGTTGCCATGACAGCCTCTAGTCTTCATCAGACCCGAGGCTGCATGGCATCTTCAGTTTCTTTACAATGAGCCAATGGCACATTGTAATGAATACTGTGTAAATATGCCATATACTGCATTACAGCAGTAGTGCAGTATATGGTAGGAGCGCTAAGACCATCTAGGGTTAAAGTACACTAGAAGGTCTAAAAAATAGTAAAAAAAAAGTTTGAAAGAAGTTTGAAAAATAATAAAAAATAATATTGCCTACTCTATCATAATATAAAAATGGTTATTGCCGGCGGTGAACCCCATAACAAAAAATAAAGCTTAAATGTCCGGAACGCTACTTTTACACCATTTTACATCACATAAAAATGTGATAAAAAGTGATGAAAAAGTTGCACTGTCCTCAAAATGGAAGCAATGAAAACATCAGTTTATTTTGCAAAAAATGACACCTCACACAGCACAGTTATTAGCATCAAAACTAATTTTTTTTGTACGCATTCCCTTAATTTTTGAAAATGTATGAAAGCAAAATAAAACCTATATAAATTTGGTATCAATTTAAACCAAACCAAAGAGTAAAGCAGAGGTGTTATTTGGAGCGCACATTGAAAGTCATAAAATATGATTCCACAAGATAGTGATGCAAATGACTCTCAGAGTCGCTTGAAAACTGAAATATTGGTTTGGGCGATTTTCATAAAAATGTGAAAAATTGCACCCACAGTTCTAAGCACCAAAATAGTGTAGAAAAATGAGAGGATGCATAAAAAGCCATGCCAGCATAATGCAGACATTCTAAATATGTTATTTAGAAAGTTACTTGGGTGACTATCTACTTGAAAAGCAAAGTTTTTTTGACAAATTAAATGTAAAAAATATTATCCAAATATTTCCACTCATATATAGTACACTGTGTGACCAGAAAACAATCTCAAAATTACCTGGATTTGTTAAAGCATTTGAAGGGTGTATGAAGAGGGCTCACGGAAGGGTGTATGAAGAGGGCTCACGGGCTGAGCCCGCTTCATACAGAGATAGACTTTGATGCATATCGCAGCAAAGATCCATCGCTAACACCTGTGGTCGCCAGTGGCACTGGAAGCATGGGCGCCGCCATCTTACCTCCGATCATCGCTCCCCCGAATGTCTTCAAGGGGCGGGGATCGTTTGGTAGCCTTTGTCTGACCCGAGGCCAAATGGTTTCTGCCTATTCATTACAATGAGCCAGTGGCTCATTGTAATGTATAGTGAGCAGAAATGCAATATACTGCGATACAGTTCTATTGCAGTATATGGTAGGAACGATCGGACCATCTAGGAATAATATACCCTAGATGGTCTAAGAAATAGTAAAAAAAAAAAAAAAAGTGAAAAATTAATAAAATTTTAAAAGTTCAAATCACCCCCCTTTCCCTAGAACTGATATAAAATATAATAAATATTAAAAATCACAGACACATTAGGTATTACCGCATCCCAAAATACCCGATCTATCAATATATAAAAATGGTTACGGCCGGCGGTGACCTCCGAGACAGGAAATGGCGCTCAAATGTCCAAAATCCGACTTTTACACCTTTTTACATGACTTAAAAAATGTAAAAAAAAATTATCAAAATCTCGCACAGTCCTCAAAATGGTAGCAATGAAAATGTCGGCTCATTTCGCAAAAAATGACACATCACACAGCTCCGTACACCAAAGTATGAAAAAGTTATTAGCGTCAGAATATGGCTTTTTTTTTCTTTTTTGTACACATTCATTTAATTTTTGAAAATGTTTTATATCGCCATAAAACTTGTATAAATTTGGTATCACCGCGATTGTACCAAACCAAAGAATAAAGTAGAGGTGTTATTTGGAGCGCAGAGTGAAAGTCGTAAAAACTGAGCCCACACATTTTTTTTTCAATTTTTCCACATTTGGAATTTTTTTCCGGCTTCCCAGTACATGCAGGGAATAATAAATAACGTCACGGGAAAGTAAAATTTGTTTCGCACAAAATAAGCCCTCACACAGCTCTCTACACAGAAAAATGAAAAAGTTGTGGATATTTGAAGATGGAGAGCAAAATACCCTGCGTCCTTAAGGGGTTAAATTAAAGAGTATAACCCCTTGCAGTGACAGGTAGCTTGATCCTTAAGGGGTTAATATACAATTGTAACGGCAAACCGGGCGAAGCATTGCTTTTAAGCCTCTGGTTTTAAACATTTCTACAATCATGTTGTTTTAAAACAGTTATAGGTTTCCACTATCTATTCAACCCCTGCTGCTATACATTTTAAGGGGTATTCCCAGAATAATACCCCATAATTTATATTCAAATGGGTCATTAAAATATAAGCTAATATGTAATTAGTTTTTAATTAAAACTTTGTTCCCCTTGGCAAAACAATTTTTTGGACATAAACTGCTACTGGCCCTTTAATCAGTCCTGTGATTTTGTCCCTGTGGAGGAGACACAGAACAGAAGATGGCCACTGGTCACATGTCCACATCACATGCCTGGGTAGGTCATGTGATCATCATTATATTTGGCTGTAGTCGGTTGGTTGCAGGGCATTCAGTATGGCCAGTGTTGTGGTGAGACCCATCTCAGAGACTTAAATGCAGTGATGGCAGTTACACATCATTACTATGGTAACAGAGCAGCACAGTCTGGTAAATCATTACTGGTAGTAGAGCATAAGAGGGCCATCTTGAAGATACTACCGCCTACTTTAGAAAGACAATAACATTTTGTGAATAAAGAAAAAATATTTAATCTCAGTTTTGTGATTAATGACATAGAGTTTTGTTGTATTCATTTACTATGTCATTAATATAATCATAATTTAAATTAATCATTTAATTATTATTAGCATTATGGGTTTTTGTATCAGATGTTCATAATACCGGAATACCCCTAAATAATATGGATGTCATTAAGCCACAGTTTAGTATTTCTATAATTTTTTTTGGCTTAGTGTTATCCAGTTCTTTGTAGAGAAATTTTATTTTCTCTGAAGGTCATTGTAGAGGAAAATGCATTTGAAATCAATACAGGCGGTCCCCTACTTAAGGACACCCGACTTACAGACAACCCATAGTTACAGACGGACCCCTCTGCCCACTGTGACCTCTGGTGAAGCTCTCTGGATACTTTACTATACTCCCAGACTGTAATAATCAGCTGTAAAGTGTCTGTAATGAAGCTTTATTGATAATTCTTGGTCCAATTACACCAAAAATTTTGAAACTCCAATTGTCACTGGGGCAAAAGAAAAAAAATTGTCTAGAACTTCCATTATAAAATATACAGTTTCGACTTACATACAAATTCAACTTAAGAACAAACCTCCAGACCCTATCTTGTATGTAACCCGGGGACTGCCTGTATACAGTATGAATAAACCAATATTTTCATTAGAATACCTAGTTGTCTTTATGTTCTGTGATGGAATTCAACATGACCTGAAAGCACACCTTAAACCCTGATATTTTTGGTTTCCCTTCCTCACAATTCTGATGTCCAATTCAGTGAGGTTGTAGTAACCCAGTGAGCAGAATAACATTAGACCATTCCCCAGTACCTCGTCTATCCTATATTTGTTTTTTGCTGCACCATGGGGCATCCCTATTTTTTCCCTAGTAGAGGAAAATAATGGCAGCACAGTGTGTCAGGAGGGGGGAGGGAAGGAAAGGAAAGGATAAGAGATTGACTGTCCCTGCCTATTTGACGACCACTCTAAATGATGGCCACCTACAGGATGACCTTCCATAAACTGAATAAATTGAAGAAGACCATGATCATTAAGCCAAGCCAAAACAAAAAGATACATCAAGACAATCACTAACTCATCATAACAAAAAAGGAATGCAGCATCAACATCAGAAATGCTATGGAGGCCAAAGAGACCCAATGCCAGGTAGGTAGTGTCTAGATTTAGCAGTATTCACAGCAGTAAATTTTCACTATAACTGTCGATGTTCCTCAGACCGAAGGATGATTTATGCCTGGATAATAAGTTACTGAGACACTCAGGCCTTCAATCATAGGCTACCTCTACCTAAAACATGACACAGACCTTGTCCTGGTGATCTTTAGCAAAGCCAGAGCAACAGTGATTAGCTAGTCGCTGGTGTACTTTCCTTCTATTAAGGGCTTATCCAATACAGAAAGAATCCTTAATGGAAGTGTTTATTAAAACAAGTTGCCAGAACTGGTAGTTGATGTGATTGACTTATGTGGATTTACACACAAGCAGGGACATGTATATGGGTCACCCCATACCTGTGACTTGCTCTTATCTACAAACTAGGTTTTTTAACCTCTCTCGGACCACCTGCTGACTTTAGACGTCAGCGGGCGCAGTTGCGGAGTTTTTAAAAGAAAAAGAACAAAATTGGGAAAAAAAAGTGAAAATGCCCCCAGGGGTGTTTTATGACCTTATGGTGGACATATAAAATAAAAACACACACACAAAACATTAATAAATATTCATAAAAATACATCCCCCACTACAGTACAGAAAACATAGCCATAGTTGCCCCATTTGCCCGAGACTATAAATATTATATATCAACAAAAAAAAGGAACTCATTAATAATGTACGTTTTGAGTTCATTAAAGGACCATTTACTAAGTGAACAGGCATATGAAAAACAGCCCAACAACTTAATGTACCCACCTCCAACTGTTCACTGTTGATGTGGTGTTTTTGGAACAATATGCAGTGCCTTTTGGCCTTCATAAATGTGTGTATTATGGGATTCAATATGGGGAGTTTATCAATGTTTTTTTTTTTGCACAGTTGTGGTGTTAAGGTAAACCTAGCTGATAGATCAAATCCTGTCATTTCTACTTTTCTTATTTTCCTAAAAGCATTGTAACAGAGACTTAATTTTAAGATGGCGCCAGCATGATCATTACCAAAACAATCAAAGCTAAAGAATTTCAGAAATGCATTATCCTGTCGTCAAGGAAGTTCTCCAATCAAGAGACTACATGAGCTGGGAATTCTCCGCCCCCTTCTGCTTCTTCCCTAATTTCTATATAGACTTGTGGATCCAAATATAGTTCACGCAGTGCAGATTTGCCACGGACAATGATGGCATGAGTGAGATTTGCAAATGTTGTCTGAATTATTCCTTGCGATGTGCGCACATGCTTATTGATTAGAAACACACGCACACTAAAAGAGGATGTCTTAAATCCTACCCCAACATTTGGAGGCACTGCTGAGATTTGAACTCGTGATCAGGACCAGGATTCCCCCTCGTTCCAGCACTGTTTGCAGTCTAGGGGTCACCGTTTCCCGACTGGGTCTGATCACCCCTCGATCACAGTAAGTTTCAGATTACATATGTTAACTTGCTACTTGCCTGTGACTCAGGGGGTGGTAATACCTGTGGCTGTAGACAGCTGGGGTTGGAGGGTAAATATGTATAGCCACCTGATGTCCTGTGCGGGGTCTGAATTGTTAGACACTTCTGTGTGAGATTGAAACAAGTGCCTTGGCTGCTGTGTAAGCGCTTTGCTGAGCGGGAACAGAAATGGAGGGGGAGGAAGTTCCAAGGTTACACACGATTTTGAGAGGAATGGAGAGAGAGACCGCAGGGAAAAGCAGGCACGGGACAAGAGCCTGTGACATTGAAAAAAGCAGACACGAGATAAATGTCTAGGGTTCTGATACAGGCGGCCAGGATAGTGGTTGATAGGCCGGGTGTCAGGGATTTGTTTTATGTCAAGGAAAATCGACAAGGAATTTGGACAGGAGAGATTGTTAAGTGGGGACCTTCTGATAAACCTCTAACTGACACGCCGTGAGTTAAGTCTCGGTAACTGGTGATTGGGGAGCTTGAAGGTCAGCCCTTAAGCTGTGAGCAGCTGCACGGTAAGGGTCTTGGGATAAATTCTGCAGTCTTGGAAGAGAAAGGACGTCCTCCAGGAGGGAACCACTGGTGCACTTGCGATATTTCAGTGCAGGGAAGGGAAAGATGCACAGACAGAAGATTGGCTTGATGTCAGCAGACAGAAGGTTGTTGAGTTAAGTAGGACTGTTGGAAAAGTGCAAAGTTGATATAATGGAACAGAAGGGCTGGTAGTATTGTGCTGAAAAGAAAAGTAATAGTGAAGGTTTCTGACTTTGACGGACGGACCAGGGCAGAGTGACAGGAATCCTTCAGAGTGCCCATTGAAGAAAGAGACAGACGATAGGGACATTTCAAAGTTTTTGATGTGGAAAGTTTCCTCAGGATGAAAAGACGGCGTCTGGAATGCAGACTCCACCCCTGTATCTGGTGGTTAGAGAAGATGACACGCCCTTTCATCCTTCAGTGGTGGCCATCTTAAGTCAGTTATATTCCCTTCAAGTCCCTGAAAGTTAATTGCGTATGACTCTACTCTGTTGGCAGCCATAAAGGCTAGTTGTAGGTCTTTCTTGTAGGATAGCAGCTGAGCAGAAGCGTCCTGGCAGATGTCTGACATTTCAGGCTTCTGCTAGGGATCTTGGAGTGTGCGACGTTGTTTGTTTGGGTATGGTCTAATTAAAACTTATTTGATCCTGACGATTAGAAAAATTACTATAAATCGAATAGCGATTTTCCCTATTTTCAGAATTGACTATTTTGGGGATAAGTCCCGTTTTGAATGAAATTTTACATATTTAGCATCAAAAACCCCCTCATTTTCAAATGTGCACCCCTCAAACCCCCATCAGAAACAGCTTGTAGGAAGAGTGTTAACCCCTTGAGATCTTCATACTAATTAAATCAGAGTGGAGGTGAAATTTAGAATGGCAAAATTGTGCCGGTTATACGTTCATTTAGCCCTAAAATAGACACATTTCCAAAAGATGAAAAGATGAAATCCACCATAAAATTTGTTCTGCAATTTCTCCCGAGTGCAGAGACCCCCCGCATGTGGCTGTTACTTGTTTTATGGGTGCACAGTGAGGTGCAGAAGGGAAAGAGTGCCCTGCAGCTGCCAGAATTTTAGTTTCCTCATTGGCCCCTTTTGTAGGCTATAAAATTTTTGCCTTTTCGTTATTGGGGCCATGTGATGGCATTTTTTTTGCGGGATGAGATGTTTTTTGAGGGCAGGAGTAGAAAATAATAAATTCTGTACTGGATTTTTTCCTTTTTTTTCGTGTTCACCGTATGGCCTAATAATCTTGTTATCTTTATTCTATGGGTCGATACTAGAGATGAGCGAGTATACTCGTCCGAGTATACTGCTCGGTCGAGTATTAGCATACTCGGACCAGCTCGTTACTCGGACGAGTATCTCGCCGGCTCGAGATCGAGCATTAAATTTAGTGAAGAACAGTATTTGTATTACATAATAAAATATCCCAGATTTTTACTGATGTTTTGCTTGTAAGAACACATTGAAATAACACTATTCTTCACTTTCCAGGTGTTCGCGCGTGTCTCCCGCTAAGTTCGGAGATGTTCGGAACATCTGGAATGTGAAGAATAGTTTTTTTTCAATGTGTCCTGCACTCAAATGGTCCTGTATTCAATGTTTTTAACGTTTTAATGCTATTCTTCACTTTGCAGCTGTGCGTTTGTACCTCCGAACCTATCGGGAGACACGCGCACACACCTGCAATGTAAAGAATAGAATTAAAACATTAAAAACAGTGAATACAGGACCATTTAAAGGGAACCTGTCACCAGGAGACCCATTTTAGCACTCCCCCAGTCCCCACAGAGCATAGTACATACACTGCCAAAGTGTTTTTGTATAAAAAATTGGTTTTACAGAAAAAAAGATGTGTTATGTTATATTGTACCTTTCATTAGCATCTTCTGTGTGACTAGGCAGTTGCCAAAAAGGACGGACTGGAAAGGAGCAGTTCCCCCCACCCTTGGGAAACATGTGACCATTTCAAATATATGAATAACTCCCCACACTCGGGATTGGCTGTAGAGGAGCAGGGGGCGTTGCTAAGCCAAGTGATGGGTGTTTTCATATATTTGAAAAGGTCACATGTAGTAGCTGTTCCCTAAGGGTGGGGGGGGACTGCTCCTTTCCAGCCCCTCCCATTTGGCAACTGCCTAGTCACACAACAGATGCTAATGAAAGGTACAATATAACATATCTTTTTTTCTCTAAAACCTATTTTTAATACAAAAACACTTTGGCAGTGTATGTACTATGCTCTGTGGGGACTGGGGGAGTGCTAAAAATGGGTCTCCTGGTGACAGATTCCCTTTAAGTGCAGAACACATTGAAAGAACAGTATTCTTCTCATTCCAGATGTTCTGAACATCTCCTAACTTAGCGGGAGACACGCGCGAACACCTGGATAGTGAAGAATAGTGTTATTTCAATGTGTTCTTACAAGCAAAACATCAGTAAACATCTGGGATATTTTATTATGCACTGTTCTTTTAATGTTCTCTTTTACTAAAAAAATGCTCGGGTCTCCCATTGACTTTAATGGGGTTCGTTATTCAATACAAGCACCCGAGCATCGGGAAAAGCTCGTATCGAATAACGAGCACCCGAGCATTTTAGTGCTCACTCATCTCTAGTCGATACAATTACGGGGATACCATACATAAATATTTTTTCTTATGTTTTACTAAATTTGCCAAATAAAACCCTATTGTGGAAAAAAATCTTTCATTTTGGCATTGCTGTCTTCCAAGTGGCATAACTTTTTTGGCTACAGTGCCGGTTTGATGGCTTGTTTTTTGCGGGAGATGTTGTACTTGCAACAGTATCATTCTGGTGTACATATGTTTTTTTGAACACTTTTTATTGCATTTTTTGTGGGATTCAATAGGTAAAAATAATAATTTGGGGCAGGTTTTTGACAGTTTTTTTTTAACAGCGTTCATTGTGTGGGTTCAATAATTATTTAGTTTTATTCTATAGGTTGTTACGGATGTGGAGATACTATATATGTGGGGTTTGGGTTATGATTTAGACTTTTTTTTAGCGTTATATGTCTCTTTATATGATATGGGGCTTATGGGCATTTTTAGTGATTTATTGCTTTATTTTTATTGAAAAACATTTTTTGGACTTTTTTTACTACTTTCACTATGGGACATGAACAAGCAATCATCTGATTGCTTGTTCATGATAATACTCTGCAGTACTCATGTATGCAGGGTATTAGCAGTGTCAGCCTATGCACATGCATAGGCTGACACTGTGCCTGAAAGATGACGTCACAGACGCCATCTTTCAGGCACTGCCTTCAGGCATCTCTGGGGTCCCGATCGTACCCCAGAGTTGCCATAGCAACGGACAGTGCCCCCCGAAAATGGGGGGGGGGGCGATCGTGGGGGAAAGACCCCCCAAAGGCATTTAATGAGTTAAACACCCGCGATCAGATCCCACTCCAACTACGGGTGTTACACTGTTTTGTTGGCTATTAGTTATAGCCGGCACCCCGTGTTTCCCGATGTCGGTATCGGACGCTGAGGGCTAAATTACCACGCTCGGCGTCTGATATGTCGGATGCTGAGCGTCACCTGGTTAATTGTTTTATTTTATGATGAGATGTGGGTTCTTCTAGCTGTTAAATAAGGTAATCTCTTGGGCATCTGGTCAAAAGAAGGCTCATATTTATTTGAAAAACATATATAAGAACAAAATTCCGAAAATTCAGGGATCAGGTTGATACCTTTGAAGAAGCAGCTCCCCTGTAGTCAGACACAGACGCTCTGAGGCTGCGTTCACACAGTGAGTTTTTCAGGTGCAGTCTTTGATGTTCAAACCAGGAGTGGAGTGAAGAGTAGTAGAAGCAGCTCTGTCTCAATGATACATTCTCTCCCATTATGATCCACACCTACTTTTGGGAGCAGCTCTGCATCACCTGGCATTAATCACTTGGAGACTATATAACCCCAGCTCACACTCTGCTCTGGTTTTGCATCAAAACAGGTAAAATGCTAAAACTTTAGAAGAAGTTACAGAACAGTTTGAGGCTTTTTTTTTACAACTTTTTAATAAAATGTCTCAAAAACCCAGACTCTGCTGCATGGTGGATCAACCTCTAAGATAAATCAAGCAAGCCAAACCCTGTAGAACTAGAAAAGACACATGCAAATGTCTGTCCTGACTAAAGATAAATGACCCCCATAGAGCTGTAAAGCATGAGGAATGAACGGAGGAGCATACTGATCCCCAACCTCCATTTAGGGGGACTTTTATGTTGGGTGGGTATCCAGTTTTGCAATATTGAAAAGGTTAATATCAGTTTGAAAATATCCATACACTGCTTTGCCTGCATAATCCCACAGTGATGCCATGCCCCGAAAATAATCTGGATTTTCTTAACATGACTGACTGATACCTTATTTTTTAGTTTTTTTTTAACCCTTTTGGCTCCAGAAATTGGATTTCTGATAAGCAGCAGTTCTCTAGAGCCTCTTCTAGTTTATAAATAGCTGTGTTAGGATCATTACATCTCCATATCTATTGTCAAATGATTTATTTTGCAACTTACATTTGAGCGAGTTACCCTGGCATTGTGTCAGTTTTCCCCATTAGGGTCAGTCTTATTGGATACTATGGCCAACGTGCCTTGTCCTCCTGTTGATAAGCACAAAATTGTCATTGCACACACGGCTATGGATTGAATAAGGAGTCCGGTCATGACAGGTGTCTGCTATGATTGGACTTTTTTTCCCCAGACAATTTAGAGCTTAGTGACATGGGAGAAAAAGAGAAGCTTTTTTTATTGAGACAGTGAAAAAAATTAAAGAAAAGAAGCTAAAGGTCATCCCTCCAGAGACACTGTAACTCAGCAGAGGGTGTGACCTATGGGGCCAATGTTGCCATGTGCTGTTTGATAACCATGGCAACGCAAGGCCCAGTATTGGTTGTCAAATACTTATTTACATGCACAAGCCATTTTCTGACATTTTCTACAGACAAACTCCAAACTGCATATTGTACTCTATATGTTCACTGGTATCTCTGAAAATGAGAAAAGCGTTTAGAAAAGACAATGAAAGCTGTTTTAGCTCAGGATGCATCGGAGAGATTATTTTCTCATGGCAGTGCAATATCCACTAGTAATAATGTATGAAGTGAAATATTTTTCCTCACCGATTCATTATTAATAACATTTGTACTTTACATTTATTATTTAGATGAACTTAAAATGGAACAAGAACCTCTTCAATGTAAAGAAGACATCTTCATTAGAGATATTAAGATTGCATCTTACTTGTGAACAGATGCCTTTTCTTGTAATACAAAATATCACAAAAATTATTGCAATGGCCAGTTGGGTATGAATAAGAATAGGCTATATACCTCTAGCCTTTGTAATTTGTTCAGATTGGGGAAATTAGGCTTTTAAAAATTCAATGTTTTTTATTTTCCTGCATGTTTTTTCTTTTTACAGTTTAGGAGAAAACTAATTATGTTATGATAGCTGTTCTCAAGGGTTTCCCAGGCACAAAACACATGCGTTTTCAATGCGTTCGCTACAGTAGAAACGCAACAAAAATGCCACGTGTGTCACTGGCCTTAAGCTTTAACAAATTCATTAAAATTATTCTTTAGGTTTTTTGGCTTTCCTTTTCTTGGACCCCTTTCTGCCCCCCTCTATCTACAGTAACACCGTTACCCACCAAGTCCTCTCCTGGCTTTCTTCTCCACCCTCCACTTCTATCCTGCTGTGGGTTTGGAAGGGATCAGAGGATTCTTTTTTGTCATTTGTTGCGATTGGGACTGCAGGAGGAAGCCATAGGTCCTGCCTAGTGGACTCTGTGCTGGTGTAACGGCCTGGATGCCCAGAGAGAGGTCTCTAAGTGCCTCCTCTGGGACACCTGCCAGGGCCTGTGCCAACATTGGTCATACCTTGGCACGTGCCGGGGTCCAGGGCCCACATAAGGCTGTAAATAAGGAATCCATGTGGATGAGGGGGTCTCTATCTAATGAATCCATAGGGCGGTGATGGCGAACCTATGGCACGGGTGCCAGAGGTGGCACTCGGAGCCCTTTCTGTGGGCACCCAGGCTGTTGCCCCAGGACAAAGTTCACCAGACAGGACTTAAATCTTCCTGCAGTCCTAGACAACTGAGATGCAGCTCTTGGCACTCTTTTAAAGTGTCATATCCTTGACTGATAGAACTGCAAGAAGAGTAAGAAGGTGTGAACAGGGACACAATATTTTTGGAGGTCCTACTACTGGCCCCACGATTCTTCCTGTACAGAGACACCCTGGAGAGAAGCTACAATGATGTATGAATTTGCCTTCCTGCTTTCAACTGTATTGGTGTCCTCAGGGGGCTGATACGATTGACTGTTGTGGAACAAAAAGAGCAATAAGTTACTGTTTAAATTGTCAAGTTGGCACTCGATGGTGAATAAGTAGGTTTTGGTTGAAATTTGGGCACCCGGTCTCTAAAAGGTTTGCCATCACTGCCATAGGGTATGAGAAGGGCTTATATAAAATAACTGAGGGGGCTGGAGCTGACCCTGACCCGTGCTATAGGTTCGCCACTGCTGACATATAGTAACCAATATGCACAAATAATGAATATTGTTAGAAAAACGTATGCCCATATTTTGTCTGCCCTTTTGGGTTGTACCTGAGTGTCATGTGACTTCAGAATTATTAGTCTGGGCTTGCGTGTTTCTACATTTCACCAGGTGTCTCTAGGGCCACCTATCTTGTTGTGTAATGGAGCAGGTATTTTAAAATAAATTGGCACTATAGAGGAAGTAGATCAAGAATAAGACATGTTTTGTCAAAACGCGGTTTGACAAGTTTGTACGATTCATCTTAGCATGGTTCAGTGTGCCGGACTTTCTACACTTTTATGCCAATGTCCCATGGTTTTAAAACCCCCTAGCAGAGATTTTATGACTGCCTAAGGATGATGCTCCCACATGTGCCGCTTTGTCTGCGTTTGCCGCGGCCCTATCGCATTGGCGTTTTTATGGAAACGACTGCGATCAGGAAGGAGCCGCCGGTGTTTTGCATTAAATTAATGCAAAACACCGGCGGCTCGTTCACGATCGTTCCTGTACGCAAACGCAGACAAAGTGGCACGTGTGGCATCACCCTAAGGGTGAAGACACACATGGCGTTTTTGGGCCGTTTTTGGGCCGTTTTTACTAAGTGCGTTTTCAGATCGTTAAAAACGCATGCGTTAAAAAACGCATCCGTTTTTTAAAAACGCGTGCGTTTTTTGAAAACGCATGCGTTTTTGTCCGTTTTTCATTGCGCAATTTCGGAAAAACGGACAAAAACGCATGCGTTTTTTAAAAACGGATGCGTTTTTAACGCATGCGTTTTTAACGATCTGAAAACGCACTTAGTAAAAACGGCCCAAAAACGCCATGTGTGTCTTCACCCTAAGGTGTAATGAGAATTGGGACAGGAAAACTACTAAACAATATTTAACTAATTGGGGATCATTTATTTATTGCGTTTTTTTCCCTCTCTTATAATTTCGACTTCTTTTGATAAATTTGCATATTTGCACCAACATTTGAAACTTTTCTTCTCCTAGAATAGTAAGCTGTGCAAGAATTTTCCATTTTGCCTTATATATCCTTAAAATCCAGATGTGGATGTATAAGATGTTGCAATTTTGATGCAAATTGCAGTAAAATGCTGCCATTTTGGCACAAATTAGTTCCAGTCCCAAACACATATAGGCAAAAGTTTATATGAGGGTTGCAAATTTTATTGAAATTAATATTTTACAGTGTAAACTTAAATACGACAAAAGCACATAAAAATACAACAAATTTGAATAAAATGTAAATATATCCAAAATATGTTGCCGATGGATTATGCCTCATCCAAGACATGAAAAATTTGCAGTTCCTGGTGCAGGCTCAAACATTAATTTAACCCCTTAAGGACGCAGCCATTTTACAGCTTAAGGCTCAGCCCGATTTTTTGGATTCTGACTTGCTTCGCTTTATATGGTTATAACTTTTGAACACTGTTACTTATCAAAACGATTCTGAGATTGTTTTTTCCCCACATGTTGTACTTCATTTTAGTGGTAAATTTTGGCAGATAAGTTTTGCGTTTATTTACAAAAAAAAGAAAATATGATAAATTTTTTGAAAAATTTGCCATTTTCGAAATTCTAAATCATTGCGTTTTCAGGCAGATAGATTTACCACCTAAATAAGTTGCTGAATAACATTTCCCATTTGTCTACTTTACATTTTCATAATTTCTGAAATGTCTGGATAATTTATTTTGATGTCACGCGGCTTACAAATAGAATATCGCTTTTCCGGATTTTCAGAATTGACTATTTTGGGGATAAATACAGTTTTGAATGAAATTTTACATATTTAGCATCAAAACCCCCTATATAATCTACCCATTTTCAAATCTGCACCCCTCAAGCTATCAGAAACAGCTTTTACGACATTCCCCCAGACGAAGGCTAGCGCCGAAACGCGCGTTGGGGATCATTCGGTCCGTGGGACACTTGGGACACACCGAACACTAGGGGTAAGCAATGCTCTCTCTACCTTTTTTGAATGTATCTTGGCTCAATATGTATACATAGACCTACACCTTCTCTTAGGATGCACTAGCACTTTGACTGGCCTGTTGAGACATTGTGGCAATCTACTATCTGCATTGTGCACTTTATAATATGAAGTGGTATGGATATGCATTAGCACTTTGACTGGCTTTTTTGAGACATTGTGGCGATCCATTATTTGCACTGTGCACTTTATGATATTTAGTGATCTCTCCGCCCCCCCCCCCATTGATGTGCCCACGGCTACTTGATTTATCCATGGTGATGAATGCCCATTCTCACCCACATCCCGATACCTGCATTTATTTTCCTTCCCCCATTTTTTATCTTGTATTTTAATATATATTTGCATTGTATATATTTAATAAAGACGTTGTCACTTCATCTTTGTGTGTAAATTGGCCTAATTTCTAAATAGGTGCTTGTGTTGTAGACTGGCCAATAGAGAAGGTCTAAAGTATTTGAGGAGCAATAATTACTAGCAAACATTATTAGATATTTTACTCCTCCCTATGTAACCCCAAAAGTGGTACTACTATGTATAAGATGTTGCAATTTTGATGCAAATTGCAGTAAAATGCTGCCATTTTGGCACAAATTAGTTCCAGTCCCAAACACATATAGGCAAAAGTTTATATGAGGGTTGCAAATTTTATTGAAATTAATATTTTACAGTGTAAACTTAAATACGACAAAAGCACATAAAAATACAACAAATTTGAATAAAATGTAAATATATCCAAAATATGTTGCCGATGGATTATGCCTCATCCAAGACATGAAAAATTTGCAGTTCCTGGTGCAGGCTCAAACATTAATTTAACCCCTTAAGGACGCAGCCATTTTACAGCTTAAGGCTCAGCCCGATTTTTTGGATTCTGACTTGCTTCGCTTTATATGGTTATAACTTTTGAACACTGTTACTTATCAAAACGATTCTGAGATTGTTTTTTCCCCACATGTTGTACTTCATTTTAGTGGTAAATTTTGGCAGATAAGTTTTGCGTTTATTTACAAACAAAAGAAAATATGATAAATTTTTTGAAAAATTTGCCATTTTCGAAATTCTAAATCATTGCGTTTTCAGGCAGATAGATTTACCACCTAAATAAGTTGCTGAATAACATTTCCCATTTGTCTACTTTACATTTTCATAATTTCTGAAATGTCTGGATAATTTATTTTGATGTCACGCGGCTTACAAATAGAATATCGCTTTTCCAGATTTTCAGAATTTACTATTTTGGGGATAAATACAGTTTTGAATGAAATTTTACATATTTAGCATCATAACCCCCTATATAATCTACCCATTTTCAAATCTGCACCCCTCAAGCTATCAGAAACAGCTTTTACGAAGATTGTTAACCCCTTGAGATCTTCATAGTAATTGAATCAAAATGGAGGTGAAATTTAGAATGGTCATACTGTTCCCTTATACGTTCATTTAGCACTAAAATTTACACATTTCCAAAATATAAAAAGAGAAAACCCACCATACAATTTGTTCTGCAATTTCTCCTGAGTGCAAAGACCCCCCACATGTGGCTGTGACTTGTTTTATGGGCGCACAGCAAGGCGCAGAAGGGAAGGAGGGCGCTGCAGCTGCCAGGATTTTAGTTTCCTCATTGGCCCCTTTTGAAGGCTATAAAATTTTCGCTTTTTCGTTATTGGGGCCATGTGACGGCATTTTTTTTGCGGGATGAGATGCTTTTTCCATTGTTTTTTTGAGTTATATGTCTCTTTATATGTTTTGGGGGTTTGGGGCATTTTTAGTGATTTATGACTTTATTTTTTTATTGAATAACTTTTTTTTTTACTTTTTTACTTTTATACCATGGGATATGAACAAGCAATCCTCTGATTGCTTGTTCATGATAATATTCTGCAATACTCATGTATTGCAGAGTATTATCAGTGTCAGCCTATGCACTTGCATAGGCTGGCACTTTGCCAGTAAGATGACGTCACAGACGCCATCTTACTGGCAATTCTTGCTAGTAACTCTGGGGTCCAGATCGGACCCCAGAGTTACTATAGCAACGATCGGCGCCCCCCGAAAACGGTTCGGGGGGGCCGATCGTGGGGGAAAGACACCCCAGATACTTGTTAGATGCCGCGGTCGCGCTGACCGCGGCATCTAAAGGGTTAAGCACCCGCGATCGGAGACAACTCCGATCGCGGGTGTTACACTGGGGTGCCGGCTATTAGTTACAGCCGGCACCCCGTGTTTCCCGATGCCGGTTCGGCTCTGATTCAGAGCCGAGCCGGCATAAGCGCCGTGGCGGATATATCCGCCACTGAGCGCTAAGTCACTGCGCTCCGTGGCGGATATATCCGCCGCGGAGCGTGAAGGGGTTAAAGAAAATGTGAGCAGCGTGGAGTGGCAAACAATGTTACTCTTACTTACCTTTTATTGGTCTGTTATGTCTTATTTGTATTTGTACTCCATGATCTGTAAAGTGCTCCAGGATATCATGGTGTTATATAAATACAGATTTATTACATTGTTATTTTTAATATTCATACATATTAGATTAGTGTGCATGAAATAAATATAAATAAGTATAAATACGTTTATCTGAAAAGGGCATATTTACTGTCCAATATTCTTTTTTATTCCTTCCAAGCAGAACACTATTGCCTGCTACATATGCAGCGTCAAGATGGAAATACAGGGAGAAGTAAAGCCTGCTATCTCAATTACAGCATGAGAGTAAATGGACCTTGTGAGGAAGCAGTGATTTCTCCTCTGAATTGTAATCTGATTACGCTGTGAATGGCTCATAGTCCGTCCTGCTCGCCTAATTGACACAGCACCTGCTCCTGGCATTGTCTCCTACGTTATGTCCACCTGCACAATATCTAAGAAAGGTCATCAGTAAATAACCCCTCTGCCATGTTAATGTGACAACGTGTTAAATAATCTTGTGCCAGTTTGAGTGTAATAAACCAGGCAATGTAATACTGAGCTATAGTCTGACAATGTACATATGGTATAGAAATAACATCTAGCCTAGTGTGCGCTTGTAGTAAATGAAGCATGCCAGCCAAATATTTGTATAATGCCTTAACTGCTTAACAAATGTTAATTGTTCCATGGTAAAACTTTTACTTTTTACCGTGCCTGCATTATTATCATCTACCAATACTTCAGATATTGTCAGTAACGTCTATTAGTTTTACCTACTGCTTTTAAAGGGGTGTATGGAGAGGGCGCACCGCGATTGGTGCTGACACTGATTGTGTCATGTTAACCCTTTACATGCTGTCAGCATGGGTACCACCATCTTTCTGTGATGGTCGCTCCCTATGATGTCATCTTGAAGAGATCATCTGTCACCATGACAGCCTTGGGCCTTAATTAGGGCAATGCCACACATCACGTTTTTGGACCATTTTAAAGCATGCCTTCTCAGTCCATTCAAAAACACATGCGTTTTTGAATGCTTACCATGGGGTTGGCTGGTTTTAATTTGTTTCACAGCTGCCTACACTTCTAAAATGAAGATAAACAGGTTCAAAGCAGCCAAATGCAAGGTAAACATTCAAAAACGTGTGCGTTTTTAATGGACTGAATCCGCATGCTTCAAAACTTGTCCAAAAACGTGTGGCATCACCCTATGGCTTGAGGATTTCTCATTCATGCAGATCTTTTACAATGTGTCGGTGGTGCATATTTCCACTTGTATGGTGTTGCTTTATAGTCTGCATTCTTATTAATTATCAATTATTTATTTTCAGGATTGGTGCACATACCAAGTGTTTCAGTCCTCTTCTGCAGGGCATTCTCCTGCACCTTGTGCTCTTCTATGCCAACCTCTGCTGCCACCAGAAACCTGATGATGGGGGCCAAGGCAACATCACTTCTCCTGGATGGCTGGGAGGCTCCCCTGCCCCCCTGCTGGCCTCTTCCAAGGAACAGGAGCACAAGCCTCAATGCGGGACACTGGAACCCGCTCGCCTAGCACAGGTGTTGCTGCCGGGCTTAATTTGTACATTTTCAAACCTAGCAGTTAGGTGCTGAGACCTCCACCTCCTACATTGGGCGGCAGAGAATCGGCACATACAATGGGTGCCAGAGATAATCATGAAGTAAACTCCAAAAGCGATCTACTCTCTAATAGGAGTACATGCAATTTAATAAGTTTGCCAAAGTAGGATCAAATAAAAATCCTCAATGGCTCTGAATGTAGTATTTGTGCTGTCTTAATATATTGGACACTTGATAAATCTGACTCAGAGTACGGTCACACATACCGGTAGCACTGCGTTTACAGGGCATTTGTGTTTGCAGTGAAACGCATGTGATCGGTAAGCAGTCGCATGTGTTTCACTGGAAACGCTAATGAAAACGGGCCAAGGCACGACCCCCTGCGCTAGCGCTGAGCTTGTAAATGCACCGCTAGCAGTACGGGTGACCAAACGCTCAAAAAAAATAATACCCTTTTGACTGATGAAAATAATTTTTAACCCTTGAAACAGTGCTTCTATGTGTAGTGTAATGTATGACAACTATATTGCACAGGCGTGAACAAGGCCTACTTCTACATGTGTACTGCAACTGCATTCTCATATAATCTCAATTTACTGTGTAATTTACTGTATACACATTGTAAAATGTGACATAGTTCTGTCATATATGAGAGAGTGATACTTACATTTAGGACACCAGCTTTGGTAATTTTTTGCAGAATGTCCTAATTTATTATGCATACTGACATTTATAGCCACAGCACTATATTTATTTCTGCAGGGTGTAGTGCTTATCTAGCACTGGCTATTAATACATTCCTAAGGGGTTCAGGGTCAGTCACCCTTGAAAATGAATATGTTGGGCAAGAGATGTGCCTACATAATGTAACTGCTACTAACTTGGCAGCTACTAGTGTCATGGATTTATCATTTCAGCTGTGAGTTTCTTGCCTGTGCCAGTAAAAGATATTGCCTCTAAAAGTAATTCTTGGTGTGAAAATCTGGTAATATTATGTAATTGAATTTCAAAAACTGCCTCTAGAGGTGCAAAATACATATAGCACAGTGCTGTACTTATCAATTTCCTGCATAAATGGGCCTGACAATGTCTCATTAGAAATGTTTCATAAAAAAAAGAAAGCTTGAAATCTCTGTTGTTACTCTCTGGGATTTATAGGATATAAACTCTATTCTAAAGAATTTTACTTTGGTCCTGTTCCCAGTGGAACAGCTATATTACATTATTTAAGAATAAATTATGTAAACTTTGAGCATGCTTTCAGCATTATACCTGTATTACCATTTCAATTTTTGGGTACATCGGCTGCCTCCATTACAAGCTTCAGATCGCACCAAGGAACATATTACATAAAAAATATAAAGAGCTTTCTGTTCAGCTGAGCCAAGCAATGGAGCATTATAGTGGTTATGAATTATTGGTCAATTGCTTTGTGCTAGGGCGAAGGTGGGGAAATGGAGGAAAAGGAGTTATCTAAAGACAAAGCATTTTCATGTCCATCTATTTTAGCTGTGCATGAAGTATTGTATAAGTGAACCGGAGTAGTCTGTTTAGACATAACAATCTATTAGGATTCTTTAATAAATGTCTTTCCTTATCACACTTTATGTTGCAGATTGCATGTCTACTTAGAAAGAGCTTTGTCTGCATACCAATGATAACATGATAATAATTTAGCAACTAGTGCAATTTGGTGTGAGGTATATTATTCAATGGCTCTTATGGAGCTGAAATGCTCCTATGATCTTACCGCCAAGAAATTATAGGCAGTGGCCAAGCAGAAGGAGGCGTCCATTCAGAGTAAATGCCAAACAGAAGCTTGCACCATAATGGACGTGCGCCTAGTTGAGGCGCTCTCATCAACAGCCTGGTGCCGATGTGTCAATAAGACACTTACAAGGGGCACATGATGACACTGAATGCCCGATGGACATGGGAATATGAGCATGTTAGCTCTGATCTCCCACCCCTTACCTGAAGCAGCGTGTGGTCTGAGTTTGGACTACAAAAAAATGGTGTCCGGGATGCGGGTGCACAGTGGGAGC
This sequence comes from Engystomops pustulosus, assembly GCF_040894005.1. NCBI lineage: Eukaryota > Metazoa > Chordata > Amphibia > Anura > Leptodactylidae > Engystomops > Engystomops pustulosus. The sequence continues at coordinate 67,859,466 of NC_092418.1, read as the reverse complement.
AAAGGATCCCCTCCCATTCACGGCCGAGTATGATGGCCAAGTGGCCACAGAGGACAGGAGATGAAGCCATTGTAGCCTTTAATCAGGCAAATAGTAAATGATTTATGAAAAGTCCCTACTAAATTGCATGTTCTTCCGTTCCTTAAGATCATATTGAAACCGCTCAAGGGAACCCTGTAGCTATTTTTCCAATGTCCCAAAATCTGGATCAGTGAAAAATTTTTCAGTGATTCCTATTTGCTCCTGCAAACTTCTAGTTAGGGTTTCTAATCTAGTTTTTTCATCATCCAGTAGTAATTTCATAAATTTAAGGGAACACTCCATGTTTTCCTATTCCCATCGATTCATAAAGGTGGGATTGAGGTATTAAGCCGCTGGGACTAGGGGGATACATAATCTGGGACTATGTTATTTTTAATGTAGTTATCAAGGCCCTGTACCCCCCCATCAAGTGCTCACATTGTCCTTATAGAGCAGAGGTCCCCAACCTTTTTTGCACCAGGGACCGGCTTTAAGCTAGACCAGTTTTCCATGGCCCGGTGGGGGCGGGGCTTTGGTCATATGGGGTGGGGTTATGGAGGAGTGGAGCTTAGTGCATACTTATAATATAATTATGACATTTATAATGAGAATGTGATTCAACTTACCATAGGTTCAAATTGAGTGGGAGCACCAGGCTTGTTTCCCTGAATCAGTGGGAGCACTGGGCTTGTTTTCCTGCAACAAGACGGTCCCATCTAGGGGTGATGGGAGACAGTGAAACCCAAAGTGTGTTCCTCATGTCCAGTCTACTCCGTAATCTCGTTTTTGCTGTTGTCATGGCAGAAAACCCAGTTTCACAAAGATAGGATGTTGGAAAAGGAAGCAGAGTTTTCAGTGCTTTGATGGCTATCCCAGGATATTCAGCCTGGACTTTAATCCAGAATGTTGGGAGATTTCAAGTCTCAAACATACTTTTAAGGCTACCATCATTTGCAATCTCAAGCAGTTGGTCTTATTCAAGCACGGACAAGTTCGATTCACCTGGCTTGTTCACAAATGGGTTGCGAATCCATTCCTTCCTAGTTTGTGGGTCTTTTGTGGTTGGAAAATAGCTGCTGCTTAGCAGCGCTACACACTGAACACCGGTATCGGGAGCCGCGTCACTGAAGCCAGTCTGCTGCCCCAGCACGCCCCACATAACATGTTCTTCCGGGGGCGTGTCAGTAAGGAGAGCCTGCCGCCCCACCCCGTCAGGAACACACCATGCTGTGCAGGAGGACCGTGTCACTAAAACCCGCCCTGTGACGTACAACAGGTACCATGCTGTGCTGTGGAGGGCTGCATCACTAAGACCCGCCTGACGCCCCACCCCGTCTTGCATAATGTTCTCTGCCGGGAGCTGCGAGCTGTCACGGCTATGGCAGAAAACATAAATCCACACAGAGCGAGCTCTGACCAGGCGCAGGGCCGCGGAGCTAGCTGGCGGTTGGGGACCTCTGTTATAGAGTTTGGTGAGTTCTCTAAAGGCACCTTTAATTGTATGTGTATACTTTTTCTGTTGTGTGTATGTTTTGTCCGAGAACACAGTGGCCACGATGTGGTATCTAGTCCTGTTTTTAAGAATACTGACATTCTTAATAAGAATATACAAAACAAGAGTACAAAGAGGAGGGTAGTGTAGATTCCCTTCCCTATTGTATGTCAGAATGCATCTTTTAATCCCTTCCTGGGGCAAAATAACATAAAAAAAAAAGTTTTAAAAAGTCCCAAAATCCCCTTTTGCAAAAACAATTTAAACCCTAGGTTGTCTGATTGATCCTACCGTATACTGCCATACTATATCGGTCATGCAGACAGATAATTGCTCCCATATGTCACTGGAAGCAACAATCTAATCCAAGATGACAGCACCCACGCGCCTCCTACTTTTTTTTTGCGATCAAAGGGTTAACACTTGCGAACAGTGCTAGCACATGTTGTTTTGGGGTTAAGGACTGAAAGCTATAAAAGTGGTAAGTAATTACAGGCTTACCATCAGGCTTGTAGAACAATTTATATCTAACTGGACTGCTGCTTCATCACATCCGCTGAGGCACTGGCTGAGAGTATTATGCATAGCCTGCTGAATCCATCACTTTATACAGTCTTGTACAAGTGATATGAAGCTGTAACTTACCTATTCCGATCAGTAAAATGGTATTTGCACAAATAGGCGAAAAAACATTCTATATTAGACTATAAACCATCAGTTTATGCATCATGATGATAACACACTAAGCACATCTTTTTACAGCTATTGCTATTCCTTTAAGTAATTGCTTTGGAATAGGGTAAATTATGCATTCCAATTATTTAGGTTATCAAGATATATGATCCTAATTACAACCCAATTTCATCATTACATCATTTACAATAAACTTTTATAGCACATAACATGCATGAAAAATCTGCAGGTATGTACTAAACCAAGATACAATGCTCTCTACAAACCTGTTATATAAATTAGTAGTAAGATACAAATATAATCTGCCCTGTTGAGCATGAAGTCTTATCTGCAGGTAGCATTTTATTAAACAAGAGGAGCTAAGCAGTTTATAGTTTTGTGCAAACAAATTTAGTATTTAGTATTTTTTAACCTATTAATTAAAAAAACTTACTTTTTCTGATCTCCTTTTTAGTGATGATCATAAAGGAAGGGATATCACTTACTGAATGAGATCACTCAACTGATTTTTAAGAGGAACCTGTAACTTTTACCCCATTAAACTAACAGCCACCTAAAGTAGGGTATAGCATTTCCTTCATAGAATTGCTTCTTATTATCTCTCCTGTTTACTTCTAAAGATCTCCACCCAAGTCATGTGAAAATTAACAAGTCTGATGTGATTTCTGATTAACGTGGCCATGTGCTCACCCAGACCAGATTTCAGACATAAAACACAGCCGAGTGGAGAAGGGAGGAGGAGTGAGCGCTCCACTCCGCGCCCTTCCCCTCTTCATAGAAAGCTGAGACATTGTGGCTCATTTACTATGGGTCGCGGTGCACTTTAGTCGGGCTGTTCACAAGCTTTTAGGCTAAAACAGCTTGCACGGTTATTTAACCCTTTAATGACCTGGCATTTTTGGTTTTTCAATACCATTTTTCACTCCCCAGCTTCAAAAATCTATAACTTTTTTATTTTTACACGTAAAGAGCTCTGTGACAACATGTTTTCTGCGTAAAAATTGCACTTTATAGTAATGGTATTGAATATTCCATGTCGTGTACTGGGAAGTGGGAAAAAAAATTACACATGCAGTCAAAATGGTGGAAAAATGCATGTGCGCCTTTTTTTGTTGGCTTGGATTTTACAGCTTTCATTGTGTGCCCAAAATGACTGGTCTACTTTGGGTCGGTACAAACACAGGGATACCAAATTTGTATAGGTTTTATCATGTGTTCATACATTTACAAAAATTGAAACCTCCTGTACAAAATTTTTTTTTTATTTTGCCATCTTCTGGAGCTTATAACTTTTTCATACTTTTGTGAACGGAGCTAAGAGTGGTGTCACTTTGCGCAACTTTTGATGACGTTTGCAACACTATCATATTAAGGACTCTATGACCTTTTGATCACTTTTCATTGATTTTTTAATATTCTTCAAAATGGCAAAAAAGTGTCATTTTCGACTTTGGGCGCTATTTTCCGTAACGGGGTTAAACGCAGTGAAAAACCGTTATTATTTTTCGATATATTGGACGTTTTCACACGCAGCGATACCTAATGTGTTAATGATTTTTACTGTGTATTTATATTTCAGTTCTAGGAAAAGGTTTTTTTTTTTTACTTTTTTATTTTTACTTTCACTATTTTTCCCTTTCGTACTTTAACCCTAGGTTGTCTGCCATACTACAGTATATTAGTATATGGGGATTTTTTCACTTCATTCACCTGAGTGGGGAAGCGACACATTCATGATTTCAGACGCACAATCTTAGTGAAACGGACAATGCACTTTCTGTGAACTCGAGTGGCAATGTAAGTAAATGTGCCCCATTGTATTTTTTTCACATTGGAATACATTGTTTTACTGTACTAAGTAGAATATATGTAATAAATGTAAAAACTCCAACGAAACCACTACTTCCACTAATCCTACAATTCTTTAGAAAATGACAGGAATCTGCTTCTCATCTTTTAGAGCAAGTATATTCTTTGCAATTACAATTACACGGTAGGAATAATGAATTGAGACAATGTAAAACAATCTTAATTATGAGGGCTTAATTGTGGTAACACTCCTTGCCGTCATGGGGCTGAGCAATGAGTAGTGCCCCTTTGTCAGCAGAATGATTAATACGACTATTAAAAAGAGGGGCTAATTATTTCTGGGAATATTAGACTTCCTGAATAAAAGGGTATCAGATTAAGAGGGAAAAGACTAAGTAAAGCTCAAAGCACAAGTCCCAAGTGATACTGCTAGAGAAAGACAATATATCTCAAAGTGAAATCTTCAGAGACATGCTAGACAATCCATACTAATGTAATGATTTTCCAATCATGTCCTGTGTCCCCTTCTGTCTTTTTTTGCTTCTGGCTTCCTGGTGAGATGTGTGGTCTAAGCTTTCAGAGATGACCAGGAAGACCAGAACAAAAATATTTGTATAAAAGAGCAGGATGGAGAATGACTAGCATCACCAAATATGCAACTTACCATAATGGCCAAATATATCTGGCAAATCCCTGTGTCATTTCCCCTGTGCAAGACTTCCTGCTCTGCCTTTTGATCACTCTCTTGAAGCCAATTTATACCTCAGCAGCTTCTAATGTGTTTCCTGAGACTCATTTCCTTTGTAGGAAATAGATTCTTTTGGAAATAGACTGTAGGTTATGATGGAAATTGTAGCTGTGGGTGTAGTGTTTTTAAGCGATAGGAATACCATTGAAGGTCATTTTATTAGTAATAAGATGGAATACCCAATGTATCCCTGGATAGCTATCTAGGTTTTGCAGTAATTATCTGCATGCACAGAGATATCAGTATTGTAAGAGCGAAACTGTGTTATGATCACTAAAGGGAATAACTTTATGCAGTGAACAAAGCAGACCTCAAAAGTGTAGATCCTCACATCTGACTTTTTCGAAAATCATTTCCCCATATGAAAATTGAAATTTTAAGGCTGCTTTTTGAAAATGAGTTTGAGTACAGTTCAGAGCCTGACTCCCCATCATGTAATATATTTCTTATAATTTACTATAGGCACTCATAGGGATTGTAAACAATGTACACATTCATAACTTATATATATTGCACATTATAAACACTGCATATGTATATGAAATCATAATGGTTGGAAAAAAAGAGGAAAAAAAATCTATAGTCATCCACAACAGTAGTAAGCATCGTAGCAATCAAGGTGGTTTACCGTGTAAAAACCTACAATGACTTGAAATTAGGAATACAGATGAATCGAATTGAGTGAAGTAGAATTCAAACCAAATTTCATAAATAATTAGATTTGGCAAAAGCGTGGTAACAAAGTTCCAAGACCAGCTGGCCCTGTTCTGGCTTGGTCTGGTGTTTTGTCCAGGTCATGGCAGAATTTATGTAAAGACCAGGAGACTCTCCTGGGTCTCCTGGGGCCCTTAATTGGCCTGGTGGAAGTCGGTCCTCTCAGGGAGGGAGAAGAGAGCTGCAGGTCCCAGACAGCATCCATCTAAGAAGTTTGGGAGAGTGAGGATTGTGTTGAGAATCTAGAAGGGCCTCAGCTTTTTGCCAGACTTTTGGTTTTGGCAGAAATGATGTTGTGACCAGGGCAAGGTACCAGGCCATTCCAGAAAGGGCTCCAGGAGGTCAGGTGAGGCTTCCATATAACACCACATAGCCTTAAACTTCATAGTATATAAGGTTGGAAAAAGACAAATGCCAATCACATAGAACTTATAAGATTAAACAAATGTTTTTTCCCATAATCCATGATATTTTTGTTCTCAAAAAAGGCATCCAGGCACCCCTCTTGGAACATGCACAAAGTATCTGCCAGCCCTCTTCCTGAGTCTTGTAATTGACAAAAACCTTCTGCCTTTGAAGAACCTGCAGGTTTCTGCAGCCACTCTAAAGCGGGGTTCCTAATGTGACTTTACTTACTAATAGGCCACATCTATTTGACGTACCAGTAGTTCCTCAGTAGCCTCAAATATATTTGGAGCCTTAAAACAAATCCCTAGTAATATTTTATTATTCTTTTTTCTTCCCTTTATCTCCACCCATAGAGACTTCATATTTTCCTCGCCAAGTCAGCCCAGTTCCCAATGAACCCAAACCCCTTCTTCCTATACCATCTTTTAAGCCACTTCTGGTCTGTATGGTGTCTGTTGTACCCAAACACGGTTGAGTAATAGGGTACAACAAGACACCATACAGACCAGAAATTATACAGACCGGGCACTCACCACAAATTTTGCTTGCCTGATAAGGTACTTTTTAAAAATTTTTGTTTTTGTAGCTATATGCAGATTATACATTTTATTGATTTATTTATTTCTTAATATGTAAAAACTATGTGTTTACGATCTGATACTTTGAATGTTTGATTACATCATAACTATTTCCGGTTACCGGAATAGTATTTAAAGGATGCCACTAGCATCAATTGTTTTATGCCTGACGAAGGCCCGTTTCCCGGGCCGAAACGCGTTGCACATTAAAATAAATACGGTTTTAGGCCAGCCATGGAAGAGTGAGGTCGCACTGAACCTGAGCTCCGCTGTGTATCCCTCTCCATCGACAGCCATCAGGCACACGGGCATGGGGAAACCCACCAGAAAAGGGCTACCAAAGACCCCCCAAAAGATCTCTACGACCAAAAAAGGAATTGGCCATTTTTTTACAGCCACTCCGGAGAACATGGACCTTATGCCGCCGACCACGAGGAGCCAAGATGGCCGCCACCGCCCGCCCTGCTCCCCATCGCAGCCAGCCGCGGCAACAGCACCGCAGCTCGCAGCCTCCGATCCCGCTCGGATGTCTGCTACTCACACAGCTCCGCATACCTCAAGCGGCTCTGTGCCTCTCCAACGCGCTGTCCCGCCGCAACCCGCGGCCATCGCCGAGGAAACCAGAGCGGCGTGCGCCGAGTCCACAGGCCTGCAACAAGTCGCAGCCGTCCAACAAGATGCCACAGACCCGCCGCCGGCGCGATCAGTGCCGCAGAAGCAGCCCCCCATTGGCTTGATTCCAGAGGCTGAACAGACCATTAACCCACCAGGAGTCACCTGCCATCGGGAGGAAAACGGAGAAGACCCACAGGGAGGAGAAATGGCTCTGGACCAGGGAACATCACACAGTGGAGGCCTGCCTGATCTTCCCATGGAAACCCAGCACAAGACCGGGACAGGAGTCCCAGAGCCCTCGAGCCCCTGCAGTGCAGAACTAGGCCGGAGGCCTACGTGTGAGTACGGGGCTGGAGTCCCCTTAACCTCCCCCCTGCAAACCACACCACAGCTTGGGTTAGGGACCATTCCTGCTCACACAAGGCCCGGAACTAGCCCACAACCAGGAACTCTCTCTCCTCCTATGGCCATAGTGCAGGATTCCATATCCACACAACTTTCCCTCACTGAAGAGAGAATGCCCACCTTGTCAGACCTCCACACCTTATTCGCCTCCCTGCCTACTAAGGCTGACATGTCTAACTTCGCAGCACAGATAACTGCCGACTGCAAGCAAGAATTCGCCAAACTGCATTCTGAAATCTCTACGCTCTCCAGCAGAATTGATGTTCTAGATCAGGCAAAAACCTCCACGGAGGCATCTATTGAGACCCTACAAGACACAGTTCAGCGACAACAGGCCCAGCTTTTCGCCATACAGCAACATATAGACGATATTGAAAACAGAAGCAGGCGCAATAACCTGCGCATTAAAGGCCTTCCAGAGAGTGTTTCACAGGCTACACTGCTCTCGACAATAACCAATATATTCAATGGCATTCTAGGACGTCCACCTGACACATATATTGAAATTGACAGAGAACACCGCGCTCTAAGACCCCCTGATCCGAACTCTCAAACACCTAGAGACGTCATTTGCCGGATACACTTTTACGCGCTGAAGGAGCAACTTCTATTTAAATTCCGCTCTCAAAAACAGATAACATACCAGGGTACTGTCATTAAAATCCTACCGGACTTGTCTCGTTATACATTGGCTCAACGGGCTGCCCTTCGACCCCTGCTTGATCTGTTACGTGAACGTGACATACCCTATAGATGGGGTTTTCCCTTTGCTCTGCATGTCCGCCAAGGTGGCAAAGAAACCTCTCTTCGCTCAACAGAAGACCTGCCTTCCTTCTTACGCGACCTGAACTTACCTACAATTCACCTAACCACTTGGCCCTCCTTCTCCATACCACCAAAAGGAGGCATCAATCCACTCTCCGCCAACCTAACACCATTAGGCCTTCCGAAGCGAAGCCCCAGGAAGCGGCCTCATCGCACCAATGGCCAGGACTCCGCACCCCCACACTGATGTCTAGATCTGACTCACCAAAATATTGGTTCATGGACTCTATCTGCTGTTACTACAACTTAATTGCTTTCTCCTTTTAGGAATCTATGCCCTCTTATCTGTAATGTATATTGTTTTGCCCACCATACTTAGCATCCATACGTTCTGCCTGATGGCCCATAATCTTGCCAATTCACCATAGGGGGACCACCTGTGGCTCACCCGACTAGAATATCACACCCCAATAGTTGGAGGACATCGGTCGACACTGGTTGTCAGTCCGGCACCCTCTATACCACTGGTTATTAGTTGCTGCTGCAGCTCCTTCGCTTCTCTTTGTAGGTGCTGCTTCTGTATTGTTTTCATCCCCTCTCTTTCCGCTACTTATTACCCTCCCCTCTACCCACATCAACCCAACCCCACTCCATTTCCAAAACCCTCCCTAAGCATCATTTTGGTTTCCGCTGCTAACTTCTTTCTTCCTTAGTACCTAGAGACACGGAAATTCAATAAAGTGATCACTCACCCTGACGATGGCTGAACTCAAGATTGCCTCCTTCAACGCCCAGGGACTCAACTCTCCCTCTAAGAGAGCCCAGGTACTGCACCACTTCCACAGAAACAAAGTACAAATATTATGCCTGCAAGAGACACATTTTAAGATGGGTCATACCCCCTTGATGAAACATAAACACTATACCTCCTGGCACTTTGCTAACAATCCCCAGTCACGCTCCTGTGGAGTAGCCATAGCCATACATAAATCCCTACCCCATACAATAATCGATTGCACAGTAGACCCCAACGCCAGATATCTTCTACTCACTATTGACATTAGTGGCCACATCTTCACCATTCTTAATGCCTATGTGCCCAACCAGAGCCAAGTGACCTACTTACTTAACCTGCTCGATGAGGTACTTCCATTGATAAGAGGCTCTGCTATACTATGTGGTGACCTAAATTTAACTCTGGATCCTACCCTTGACAACTCGTCGGGTAAATCTAGCATCGCTTACTCAGCTTTGAAAAAAGTAAAACGAGCCCTCAGACAATTACAATTATGTGATATCTGGAGGATACAGCACCCCTCGGACAGGGATTACAGCTTCTACTCAGCTCCACATGGTGTTTATAGCAGACTGGATCATATTCTGACCCAACACAACACTCTCCCCTGGGTGGTATCCACCTCCATTGGCAATATATTGCTATCTGACCATGCCCCAGTTTTCGCCTCTCTCAGATTGCCCTTCCTGACCAAACGCGAATGGTCATGGAGACTAAACGAGTCACTCCTGCTAGATCCCCTTTGCTCAGATGAAATATCACAAACAATCACTACCTACACTCAAGAGAGAGAACAAGACACGACCCCCCTTCTGACCAAATGGGACACCCTTAAATGGTTACTTAGGGGTGTATTTGTTAGACATGGGACACGCTTGAAAAAGGAAAAGGCCCACAAACTGCATGTAGCCCTACAAAAAGTTTCCACTCTTGAAACACAGCACAAACGCGCCTTAGCAACCCCTACACTACGTGAATTACAAGCGGCCAGACTAGAAGTTAGACACCTGCTTGATCAGGCACATGGGGGAATGCTGCAAATATGTCGCAGTAAATTTTATGAGTACGACAACAAATGTGGACAAATGTTAGCGAGAGCCTTGAAGAAGCGCGCGGCCCAATCCTTTATTTCAAGTATCAAGTCTGCACCGAACAAGATAGCACACTCCACCCCAGACATCTGTGAGGCTTTCCATTCCTTCTATACAGACTTATATAATCTCCCAATCACCCCCCTTCCCGCAGGAGAGGCGAACATATCTCCCCCCTCTCCATTCACCCTCCCCTCAGCTGAAATCATCTCTGCTTTGGAAGAACCATTCTCACAAGCAGAATTAGAAGAGGTTGTCAAAAACCTCCCTGGTGGTAAGAGCCCCGGGCCTGACGGCTACACAGGGAAATTTTATAAACACTTCATGTCCATATTGAGCCCTATTCTACTGAAAGCATTCAACACGGTTTCGCCGGACTCCCCCTTCCCCCCCCAGGCGACTTCTGCACACGTCGTGGTCATTCCCAAACCAGGCAAAGACCCCCAATCCTGCGGTAGCTATAGACCGATATCACTACTTAATATCGATCTTAAGATTTATGCCAAACTTATAGCCAACCGGTTAAATCCCCTTTTGCCAGATCTTATTCATAAAGATCAAGTAGGGTTCGTCCCTAACCGGGAAGCACGAGACAACACCATAAAAACCCTTGACATCATGAAATACGCCCAGGCCCATAAAATCCCCATGATGATACTATCCCTGGACGCCGAAAAGGCCTTTGATAGAATTGCATGGTCCTCACTAAAAGAAACCCTACATAACATAGGAATAGGCCCCGCCTTCACTGCCAAAATATTATCACTTTACAACAACCCTTCAGCTAGATTGAAAATCAATGGAACCCTATCTGCCCCCTTCTCCATCAACAATGGAACCCGTCAAGGTTGTCCCCTCTCCCCGCTCCTATACGTTCTAGTGATGGAACACCTATTAGGAACCATACGCAACAACCCTAACATCCAAGGTATCTCTATTGCCGGGGTCGAACATAAGTGTTCAGCTTTTGCAGACGACCTCCTGGTTTATATCACCAATCCTGCCCAGTCCCTACCAGCCCTGATGTCCACCTTATCAGCATTCGGGAAATGGTCCAACTTTAAAGTAAATATGACAAAATCAGAAGCCCTAAACATATCTCTCGCCCCCTCTGAAGTAGAAACCCTCAAGACAACCCTTCCTTTTGCTTGGCCTCAGGGAGGCATTACCTATCTGGATGTTAAGATCTCTAGTGACCTATCAAAACTGTTTAATAACAATTTCTCCCCTTTACTGGCCAACTTCATTTCTGACCTAGATACATGGCGGAAAAAAGACTTCTCTTGGTTTGGCAGGTTAAATATCCTGAAAATGACCCTCCTGCCTCGACTACTTTACCTCCTACAAACCATCCCCATCACCATTCCTTCCTCCTTTTGGGATAGAATCAGAAAGTGCTTCTCTAAATTTGTTTGGTCCACGAGTAGTCCCAGAGTGAAGAGAGACATACTGATTTTACCAAAAGACAGAGGAGGCGTAGGTCTACCGGACTGTCGCCTCTACTATTTGGCGGCAGCACACGCTAGAGTGCTTGACCTCTTTCATCATAAACGCTCCAAAACATGGGTCGCACTGGCGCAAGGTATATGCCCCAGAGAACTTTCTACCCTCCCTTGGACGTGGTCCCCTTCCGCTAGAGATCCTACTCCTCTCTCATTCTCCACAGAACACACACTGCGGATCCTGAAAGGCTTAAACCCCCGTTACTCCCTAGTGGACAAACAAGGACCTCTCACACCTATCATGGACAACCCCCTATTCCGACCTGGCCTCCAAAAAAACGAATTCCTATCGGGCACACAGCATAAACCTCTTCGATTTACACAAGTCCTAGCAGGAACCACCCTACAGCCGCTCTCAGTACTATTATCAGACACCACACCGACAGCCGCTCACCAATTCCAATACACCCAACTACAACACTTTCATGCCTCCATTAAATCTCACTACCAACTCTCACGCACTCTGACATATTTCGAACAACTATGCTTGGCACGCACTCACACGCCCCATGCATTATCAGAGATGTACAAACTGCTAATTTCTACCAACCGTACGCCCACTCCGTCTTTTTGCAAAGCCTGGGAAACTGAATTGGGGAAAACATTTTCAGAAGGACAATGGTCACAGTGTTTCTCTTTGGCTCAGAAGGCAGTCATAGCCTCTAAACACCAAGAAACTAGCTATAAAATTCTGACGAGATGGTACAGAGTACCATCGCTATTACACAAAATGTACCCAAATGTCCCAGACACCTGCTGGCGTTGTGGTTCGATGGGAGGTACAATGTCCCACATCTGGTGGCGGTGCCCCCGCCTACAAAGCTTTTGGCCCAAGATACTTCAGGTCACTGAGGAAGTCACAGGCCTTAAAATACCCAACACCCCTGAAGCAGTGTTACTATTCATGTTTGACATTCCCGTTTCAACATACAAGAAATCGTTGGCAAAACACCTCTTGCAGGCAGCCAAGACAATCATCCCACGGAAGTGGAAGTCTGACTCCCCTCCCACACTGAGTGAATGGTTCGGGGAAGTAGCACTTACGCACAGAATGGAAGAACTCATCGCTCAGTCCCCAAAGGACCGTATGCGATTTTCTAAGACGTGGTTTCATTGGCAGCAGTTCTTGAGCTCCCAATCCTATCGCGTATTACAAGACTAAGGTTTCTGTGGAGGTGGTGCAACTTGGAAAAATACAACCCCATGCCCTCATCAGCGACACCATTACATGCCCCTCTCCCCCCCTCCCCCCATCCTCTCCTAACCCCCACTTACCTAATCTTTTGTCCCCCCCCCTCTATCTCCTATCTTCTCATGCTATTTATGTTATGTGTATTGGCAACAAGGTTTGCCTTAGCTTCATCACAATGTATAACCTTTTAAGACGATGACAATACTATAGTGAAGATCAGTTCTTGTTGTTCGTTCTTGTTATAAATGTTCCCTCTATGTATCTTTAACTGGAATGTTGACCTGTTAACTATGCATGCCCTAAAGGCATATAATGCATAAATTCATATTATTCTGTATGTTTCTCAACTTAAACCAATAAAGCCTTGAATGAGAAAAAAAAATAAATACGGTTTTAAAAGGAACCGTTCTCGGAGTGGTTCATCCACGAGCGCCGACGCACATCTCCCTCATACGAACCTGGGATCTCATGTTGCATTGTTCCCCTAATAATGGAATCTCCCAATACCAGCACCTGTCTCCCAATACCAGCATCTTATACAATGTGGGTAAACAAATGTTGTGCGGCTCACCTCTCCAATAATTTCCAACGATCCGCCATTCGAGGAGTGTGATAGCGTGTAGATCCAACATGTCTTTGGGTGTGCTCGCGTAGCCTGCTAGGACTGCAGGTGTAGTAGTACGTTTTCAATCAAGATGAACACGCCACTTCCTTAAAATATTTCTTCTTTATTGGTATCAAAGATTAAAACATGATGGGTAGAACAAAGTTACAGCTGACGCGTTTCGAGCTATTGCAGCTCTTAGTCATAGCATAGCAATAGCTCGAAACGCGTCAGCTGTAACTTTGTTCTACCCATCATGTTTTAATCTTTGATACCAATAAAGAAGAAATATTTTAAGGAAGTGCCGTGTTCATCTTGATTGAAAACCTGTCTTATCTTGCCTATGCTCCCATTTCCCTTCTCACTATAGCAAACAGTCCCCTGTTGCTGCAGCATTCCGACCACTTTGCCGATATCCCCCTCATCTTCCAGTTTAGCAAACTTATTGGAGTCTAACAGATTATCTGCATGCACAGAGATATCAGTATTGTAAGAGCGAAACTCTCTTCCCTCTACTCCACCTTCTGTATGTTACCCGACTAGCTGCCCCCACACTCTGAACCTCTATACTACCATCCCCACGCCCATCTTCCCTAGTGAGTTTGTGCTTGTGGAGCAGCAAACTCAGCTCCATATCTTCAATTGCATGCAGCCTTGAAGCTTCCTAATTTAAATCCAGAATCTGGGCTTCCAGATGAGCAGTTTTCATCCAACACATCAGTATTCTCCATTGAATGGTGCTCAAGTCATACATGACAAAGGATGTACACTGCATCCAGGGTCAGCTACAGGTTTCAGTAGGCCCCTGAGTGACAGAGCCTCAATAGGCCCCTTTGCAGTGAACTCATGTGCAGTATGTTTCTCTAATGTGCGGAGTGTGGCAGATTATTGAATACTGGTGCACCATCTTCATTAGTCTGGTGCCCCTGCACTGATTGGGAAGTTTTCACGTTTCAGTGCAAAGTTAGACAGAAAACTGGCACAAACACATTCAAAAGGCTAGACTTACCTTTGCTAAGGAGAAATTGTGTGGACAGAGGAGAAGATGTATAGTTGTACAGTTCATTTTAATGATAAAAGCAAGATTAATATGTTTGGATTTGATGGGAAACGTTTGTCCATATTTATCAAAACTAGTGCAAACTGCGCCACATCCAGTTTGCCTGTGTAGTGTGCAGAGTGCGGCAGATCAAAACTGGTGCATGATCTTCATTAAAGGGGTATTCCCACAAAGACAAGATTCTTAAATATACCCAGGATAACAATATAACACATTCTCTAATTCACTGTTATTAACAAAAGCACAGCGTTTCACAAATATAATTCCAACCTGCCTATATCAGTCCTGGTGTATACAATTTCAGTTGCTCCAGGATCTGACCACAAATTTTCTGACATAGGGGCCCCCCCCCCCCTTCTTTCCAAGACAAGCTCAAGTTTCCTGCCAGCAAGCAGTGTGAGGAGACTAAATCTACTAGCTACATATAATAAAAGATCTTTATAGCAGGGGAAGGAGTTAAATCAGAGCTGACAGTGTTTGTTTTAGCTCAGATTTAGAGTTGAGAGCATCATTGTGTATTATATCCATTTCATGGATCTCATCATCTCACATCTCTGATCTCATTTTATATAGGCAGATAGCAGCAGAATGTTCAGAAGCTAAATGAAAGTGTAGATAAACCTGCACCCTGATAATCTGCTCACTTTGACAGTACACAACATCTCATAGCAAGGGAATCATGTAATGTCTTAGTGAGTAATAGAGAGCAATAAAACTGAGTAAAATTGTAAAGTAAGAGGGTTAAAAATGTGTTGACATGTGTTTGTGTAGACATCAAACATCAGATGATTAAAGTTTGAGAACTTTCTTTCATGGGAAACTCCTTTAATCTTGTGCACTCTGCACCACTCTGAAAATGTGCACCATTTTTTAGTGCACTTTGTTCATGCTGCAGAATTATGGCACATATCATTTTTTCAGTGATTTCAGACACACTGCAGTGGCAACACAAAACTTGGGCAGACACTTTATAAATACTTGTGCAAGCAGGTTGCATATTCTTTCTAGTGCAAAGTCAGGCAGAAAACTTTAATACATGAGGGTTAATATGTTCTTCGACAAACTAGGTGGTGGAGGAACTGTCATGGTTTGGGGAATGTTTTCTGCAGCAGACGTTAGAGCTACATTGCAGAATGAATGCAAATGTGTATCGGAACCTTCTTCAACAACATGTGGTTCTTTCCTTGCATTTTTTACTTAAACAGCCAGCAATGTACGTCCCCCATAGATGGCAATGGGCGTACGGCGCCCTACAGGAGCGCTACGGTACACGTGCGGCACCATACTGCTCCGTGCCCCAGAAAAAGATAGGACATATCCTATCTTCCTCTGTAGTACGGCGCCGTGCGCCATAACTTCCTATGGAGAGGGGCGGGGGTGAGCTGCGCTCACCTCCTCCTCCCCCCGTGCACTACCGTTGCCCAGTACGGTACGGGCGGGGAACGGCAGTGTGAATGTAGCCTTAATACTATGATGTTTCTTATTATACAGTTGTTTGCTTCATTGAGGGTTTTGCTTCTACAGTTCATCCGAAATCCTTACCCGCAAAATTCCTCTCCTTCTCAGAATTGCTGTCAGAATGCATTAGCTGAGTAATAATGTAATTATTACACAAGTGAACAATTATACTGTGAATAACCAACAACCTACATTTGGCAACGTGTTTCATTTACACTACATTAAATATGCGCATTAAGGAAGGTCTACTGTATATTCCATGAGATGCTCGTTTCTTATCAGTGGTGAATGGCGCCACATTGATTAAGTACTGTTTTACAATTGCTTGTCCTTTTCTAACTGTAATACATTACGCTTTATGTGAATTGGAGAACGTGTTATATTCAGTATACCATTGCACTTCTTATGACAGATGTGTCTGTTGGAGGCACCTTACATTGCCTATTTGTATTATTCTATATTATTCACCACTGGCTTTGTAAAATTTCCTATCTCACACAAACAGATAAAAAAATGTTATCATCTCTACTGGGAAAACTGCAAAGGTCTGATATCCTCTAACTCACTATACATAACACAAAGTTATCTTTTTTCTTGTATGTCAGAACTTTTTTAAGCTTAACCTATGCACATTCTTCATGTTGACATCTAGGTTATCAGTATATATATTTATTTTTATATATATATATATATATATATTTGTTTTCATAAAACTGAATAGAACTATGTAGGGTAAATGTAGAAGATAGCAATGAAAAAACCAGATGAGCCCACACATTAATATATTGTTAGATAGTTCGCAGTATGTGGTCTTTGATAGTAACTTGTGCTACCATGGAATATGTATATTGAGATTAGATTATAATTTATGATCACAGTTTTTCTCTATGCACATATGACTCAGCCACGGAAGGTTCCCCACAGAACTTCCTACACCTACAGTATATTCCACATTTCATATACATCGAATATGGAAAAAGCTAATTACAAGCAATGCAACTATAGTTTATACATCCCCTTCCTCATGTTAATAATTATTCATTCAAACTATAAATATAAGTTATTTGAAACTATACAGGGGAGGTTAATGTCTGTGCTAGAAGGGAAAAAAAAACTATACTTTCCATCAGAGTTAAATCATTTGTCTGGGATTGACAAAAATGTATATCTGCACCTGTGGGATCTATAAAAATAATAAAATCTTATCTTTACCTCTGACGCCCGGTCTCTTGTGGCACCAACCGTCATGGCTTTGCCCCTGTTAACCCCTACGGGACACAGCATCTTTTGGCCTAAAGGACGCGGCCCCATTTTTCAAATCTGGCCTGTGTCACTATAAGTGGTTATAGCGTGGGAACGCTATGAGATATCCAGGGGATTTTGAGATTGTTTTCTCGTGACACATTGTACTTCAAATTAGTTTAAAAATTTGGATGAAATCTTTTGCGTTTAGTTATGAAAAAAAACAAAATTTGGCAAAAATTTTGAAAAATTCTTTATTTTCAACGTTCTAAATTCTCTACTTTTGATTCAGAAAGTCATAGCACCCAAATAAATTCATAACTTACATTTCCCAAATGTCTGCTTTATGTTGGCATGGTTTTTTCAGATTCCACATATTTTACTAGAATGTTATGAAGCTCAGAATTTGGGTGCCATTTTTCACATTTTTTGTAAAATCGCCAAAACCTGTATTTAGATGGACCTGCTCAGTTTCTAATTGACACTGAGAGGCCTAAATAATAGCGAGACTCGTAAATTACCCCATTGTGGAAACTACACCCCTCAACGTATGAAAAAACACTTTTAAGAAGTTTGTTAACCCTTTACGTGTTTTATAGGGGTTAAAACAAAATGGAGGTGGAGTCTGCAAATTGTAATATTTTTTCACAATACACCCATTTTGGGTGGAAAATTAAACATTTGTAATGGATAAAATGAAAAAAGGCTCCACAAAGTTTGATACGCAATTTCTCCCGAGTACACCGATACCCTACATGTGGTGGTAACCTGCTGTATGGGCGCACGGCCGGGCATAGAAGGGAAGGAGGCGCCATTCAAATCAGATTTGCTATGTCACATTGTACAGGCTATAATTTTTTTCTTTTTTTAATGTGCACCTATAGGGGCTTATTTCTTTTGCCACATGAGATGCACTTTTCTAATACATAATTTTGGGGCATCTATAGCTAATTGGTGAGATTTAATTAACTCTTTGTTGGTGGAGGAAATGAAAATCATCAATTTTTAGGAAAATTTTTATGTGTTTTTTTTTTTGGCCGTTAACCATACCATAAAAATAGTATATTATTTTTATTCTTTGGGTCGCCACGTTTATGAAAATACTTCATTTATATATATTTTTTTATTTTTTCCCATTTTTACTGAATAAAAAGTAATTTGGCAAAATTGTTGTTAATTTTAGCATCACCGTCTTTCATATGCATAACTTTTTTATTTTTCACCTCAAAAATCTGTTTAAGGGCTTATTTTTTGCAAGAATGATAGCTCTTTTTAGTGGTCTTATTTTAGATTGCGTAACTTTTTAAAATCACTTTTTTAGAGCATTTTTAAAGGGCATTAATAAAAAATCATCTTTATCAGAGAGAGTTTTTTTAGGTTGTTTTTTACGGGGTTCACTTTGCGGATCTAATAACGATTCTGTTTTATTATACAGATTGTTACGGACGCAGGGATACCAAATATGTGGGGGTTTTGTGTATTTTATTCAATTGTACTGAATAAAAACTAATTTGGAGAAAATCTTATTCATTTTAGCATCACCATCTTTTTATATGCATAACTTTTTTATTTTTTGGCAGATAAATCTTGTTAGGGGCTTATTTTTTGCGAGAACAGTTGTTCTTTTTAGTGGGCTTATTTTGGAGTGCATAACATTTTTTAAATCACTTTTTAGAGCATTTTTTATAGGGTATTAATTAAAAATTATCTTTTTTCGGAATGTTTTTTGCGTTTTTTTCCTCCGGCGTTTACCGTGCGGGTCCAGTAACAATTCTGTTTTATTATGCAGATTGTTACGGACGCGGCAATACCAAATATGCGGGGTTTTTTTGTGTTTTTATGTTTTTTATACTTTATTAAGTTTTTTTATGGGAAAGTGACATTTTAGGGGCTTATATTTTATGTATTTATTTTTTATTTATTATAATGTGTAGTGTTAAGTGTTTTTGCATATTTTTACTTATACATACTTGAACTTAAACCAGTGATGCTCTGATCACTGGTTTAAGTTCAATACACTGCTCTACAATACTATTTTATTGTAGAGCAGTGTAAACTGTCTGAGCAAGCTTGCGCATGCTCAGACAGTTTACAGCCAGACCCGGAAGGGGTCTGGCTGCCATGGAGACCGGGCAGCTCCGGGGCACATGCCAGTCCTCGGAGCTGCCCGGAAGAGGATCGGATCCCCCGGTAAGCGGCTCGGGGGATCCGATCCACAGCGCTAACACCCTTACACGCCGTGGTCATGTTTGACCGCGGCGTGTAAGGGGTTAACACCCGCAATCGGAGCCGGCTCCGATCGCGGGTGTTAGCGCAGGCTGTCAGCTGTACTAGACAGCTGACAGCCGCTGCTTCTGGTACCGGCTCCGTTCGTGAGCCGGTGCCAGAAGCAGGACGTTATAGAACGTCCCCGTGCGCTAAGCATCTAGCCCCGGGGACGTACTATAACGTCCTGGTGCGCCTAGGGGTTAACACCAGAGACCAGAGCTTCCTTACTGACTACTTCTGCCCATCTGATACACATTGAAAGTCAGGCATGGAAGTCTGCAGACGGAAGCCTCTATGAACAAAATCGGGGACGGCCATGATGGGTGGTGCAGCAGAAGAATGGCAACACCGGAGGGGGTAAGGATAAGAATTTTATTGTTTGTAAAGCCCCCAGGTGCTGATATACATGTTTGTAAAACATGGAAACCCCTTAAAATCATTTTGAAATCATTTTTATTGAGCTGATATCATCAGTTTTTCATGTCTGAAGATTTTTCTTCGGCATGACCAACCATGGAAAAAAACAGACTGTGCATGGATGGTGTTCTAGTGCTTTTTTATTGATTTAAATGGATGAGTTTACTGTGAGAATTGGATGGAAGTCAAACATATAGCAGTTTCCTCTCTGCAGAAAATCACACTTGTGTACAGCTTTTGTAGTCAATCTCTGTTGTAATCTTTGTTCTACACTGAGACAGTATGTGGACCTTAATGTGAATGGCTACTAAAAACGTGTAATTTATATAGATCTGCAATTCTGCCAACATTGACTACTGCAAACAAATTGTGGCATTTTTGCAATGCAAGTCATATTATCATTATTCTCCTATAACTTTAATATTTTAAAGAAAGACAGGTAAGGATAAAGAACAGGTTACAAGATTCTAGGTGAAAATGTGCTTACAGGATCAATATGAAGCTAAACAACTGATGTACCACCATGTACCACTACAGGCAACAATGGCATCCTACAAACAGAATCTTGAGCTTGTATCTCAGCTGCATATAGGGGAATGACACCAAATGCGCTTTACTCACTTTTTTTTTTACTCACTTTATTCAATCGCGGGTGTTAAATATTTTCACCAAATATCAGTTTTTTATAAATAAATGCAAAACATACCAGCCAAAGTGTCGCGAGAAAACTATTTCAAAATCACTTAGATATTAACGCGTTCCAAAGTTATAACCACTTATAGTGACACAGGGCAGATTTGAATAAATGGTCCGTGTCAGGAAGGTGAAAAGTGGCTTTGGCGGTAAGGGGTTAAATGGGTTTTCTCATGTATTATATTCCAGACATCGATGCTAAATGTGTAAACTTTACATTGTTCTGGCTGCAGAAAGTTAGTTAGAAGACAAATGTTTTCAATACAGCTGCGGTTCCCAAAAGCGCCCACTGATTACCTTGCCACAGCCAGAACTAATTATAAGTTTATCCAACAACAGTTTCATGAATTTATATTATATATCCTTTTAATGTGTCAAGTACTAGACATAAGAATAGACTTTACCTCTACTTCTGCTACACCTCAATGTTCAGAAGCGCATTCCTGTGCAATTTCTTCTTCCTCTACACATCAGGGGGGCTTATCTTCTACTCCTCTGTATTCATTGGCAATATGGTACTTGATATGATGGCCCTAATGAACTTCTGGATGGCTTAGGAGCTTATAAAAAGATGAAAACGTATAAAAACATGCATCAGAACCCCCTGCAGGAAGGGGAAGACAAGAGACCACCTCTCCTACAGACCTCCACTGTATCTTGTGATTTCAATGTTTGAACATTATGCATCTTACAATATTTTTTCATCTACGCTTCACAAGGCAACAATCCATTCACATCAGGAAATAAACAAAATATTCCATAGGCAAAAATTGATGTGATGAATAATAACCAATGTCTGAAAACCAATGCCATAACTGTGCAAAATAGACTGTTTTGTAATGGTGATGTGGAACTGATGCTTAGGCAAGATGAAATGTTAAAAGGGGTTGGTTCAAGTTCTCAAATTTTTATCCCCTAGTAATGTTTACACTGTAAAGATCATTTTAACCCCCCCCCCATTACTTTATTATTTTACTCACTTTTATGGCTGTTTTAGCTCCTATAACTCAGTAATGGTAAGATTCAAGAGTGTGTGTGTGTGTGGGGGGGGGGGGGGGGCGTAGAGTACCGCATCGTGCAGAGAAGAGAAGCTATTCTTGAGAAGAGCCAAACCATAGTCTGAAGATTTACAGTCGTATCCAGTTTAAACCAAAATGGTAAACGCTAGGACCGATGGAGACTATCAAAGATAATGACTGGAGTTAAATATGTGAAATGCTGTATTTTTTTTAATAACAGTGAATTAGAGAATGTGTTATTCTGTTATCCTGACTACATTTAAGAATCTTATCTTTGTGGGAATACCCCTTTAAATTGCTTGTTCAGGATTTCTGTTATGACTCCACATTTATGAGGAACCTGATGACTCCAAACACAATTGAATCAGTGTTCCAGTGTCATACTATTTTGCCCAAACTGCTTCTTGTATCCCTCTTTTCAGCCTTTGCAGCAATTTTATACAGTGCTTTGAGCTTGTGTAGGATGACAATCCAAGTGGAAAAATGAAAGCCCAGAGGCTGCCCAGGCCTGATATTTCCTCCCACAGCTGGTGCATTCATTAGCAGCTCCTGACTCTTCTCTCCTTTCTTTCTCAGATGCTGCAGGGGTGTGAACAGGGCCGCACAACATGGATTTCCACAATATGTGCTCTGTACAGAAGGCAAGATTTGGAAAGCAACAGAAAGAATTAACAAACACAGTTTCAAGCCAAAATGAAACCATAAATTACTGTAGATAGTTGTTTGGTTTTATTGAATATATGTCAGCATTAATGGGTGCAGGCACAGCAGAGAGTGTTCAATGTATTTATTAGAGCCTTTTTCGTTAAAAATTTATCATGTTGCATGTGTGTGTTAGCTTTCAGAAAAAATATTTATTGACTAATTGTACATCAAAGTGGCGGATTGGGTCTTAAAGAGAAGAAGATTATTATATCTATTATTTATAAGGGTATATGACATTTTCATCTCTTAATGGATAAGATCTCATATAGAACACTGCCATTATTTTATCTGCTACATTGAATCAGGAAAGAATAATCCTTCTTTATTATGTTTTTACACAAGATATAGATCCAGCAAAGGATCAGTCACTTGGAACAAAAACATTTTTTAATTGAATTATCTAGGAAAATAACCGAAACTTTTAACACCTCCTACCAAGAATATTTATTCTAAGAAAGATGACACACGACCATGGTTGGTCCATATAAAACAGACAATGCACTGGCTGGGTTTCACAGACCAACCTCATTGCTGAGCGCGGGACTCTAGACAGGACAAAAGTCCCTTCCTACCCGCACAAAATCAGCAGCTGTTCTGCTGGGAAGAAGGGACTCCATGCATCATATATAATTACGATACTTGAATTCATGTCTGTTTTAAGACTTATTTAACTCTTTGGGGGAGATTTATCATTTTTGTCTTTCTAATTTGGGTGCAAAAAGTAGCACATTTTTGAGCAGTCCGTCTTATGCACATTTTTCTGTGACTTTTTCATATTTGTAGCACGTGGTGCACATCTTTTGGGTGGATTTTCTTTTTTTATCTAATGAATCCAGCAGTTTAGACTCAAGTTTATTGTATTGGCCACCTGCTACTTTTGAAAAACATACAGAAAAATTGTGCAAAGCTTGCCTGTCCACAAGTGGTGAACTTGGCAGGAAGAAGCAGGACAATCAACTCGGCCTAACAGGTTCAGGTCCAATTTAAACCAAAGAAAATCCAGACAAATTAGAAAAGGTAAATCTCCCACTTAGCCTTCTTTCCAGATTTTGTTCTCATATGCTTATAGACTATTATTTTTACAACTTTTTTGCGTAGATCAATACTTTATTGCATACGAAGACCCAGCTCCCTGAAAGCCGCTGTGCATGGTGCCATAACTAATTGCACAGATAAGTCAAGTTTACTCCAGACACTGAGAAATGGATGGCCTATCCTCACTACCATGATTGCTTCATAACAAAACTTACATTACACTACACCCTCTTGTTTATAGCTGTAAGCCAACCTACCAGGTGATGTTAGAATGCTGTAGATGCTCCATCCCTTTTCTGTAGTATTGCTTGAAACCACCTGGTTTGAAAGAGTCTTGGCTTGATCTATGAAGTTAACATGTTCAGTTTTACAGTGCTTCTGTAGAATGAAGAATGATCATAGGCAGGCTAAGAGCGAAATGGGCCTGCAATGATAAGAGTTAGCCATGGCATAGTATTCATGAGCTACATGCTCTAGAATGGTATCATATATTTTCGGTCCTAGTATATAAAAGTGAATACGTTTTTTCTGTGTACCCATTAAAATGTAAACTGTAAAGGTGTCCATTTTCACCTTAAATTTGTCCTCAAAGAGAACCTGTTACCAGAATGTTGAGGGAAATGTAAGGAGAAGGAAATATTCCATCAAAATCAAGAATGGAATAACAGGGACATTTATTCATAGATCCAGACACTGTGACTGTGGTAAACTTGTTGTATTTATTATCCTTCTAAAATTAACCTTTTAAATTATGAAGGGCTCTAAGGCCATTTCCAGAGCTTACAGATTCAAAGGCTGTTACAATGAGCAGAAATATGTCTCTCTCTCCCTCCTCCCTCTGTTTTTGTAATCTAGCAGCAGGAAGTGCAGTCGGACAAGATAGCTTCTTTGCTCAGTGTAACAGTCTGTGAATCTGCAGCACTGAAGGGTTCTGGGAACACCCCTACCCTACGGTGCTTGGTATGGGGATCTGGAGGGCTGACCTACAGCCTGGCATGTCTACAGCAGGTGGGGTGTGTAAGAAATAAGGAGGGGGGAGGCTGATGTACTTCCTGGGGCAACCCCTGAGTGTCTGTAGGATGAGTCTCTGGGTAATGGGTGGTGGTAAGCAGATGGAGGCAACGTTGTGCAAATCAACTTACAGTTCTTTTTGAGCTTCAGACAGCAGACAATGGCCAAATGATAACACAGCAAATTCTGATTACTGGAGTGGTCATAAAGAAAGGTCCACCGGAATGGTGCACCAGCCTGATAGTAGATGCAGACTGGGATAGTTGAGGTGGAGCTGTGTCCAAATTGTGGAAGCTGCAGCTCTAGACTAGAGTCTTCAGACTCACCCTAATTGTCAGGCAGTAGGCCTGAGGCACTGGTAGTTCCTGGGATTAGTATCTGTGGCAGCACTGGAGGTGTGCTGTACACACTGGCTCCTCACTGAGACCATTTACTTCCACCAAGCAGGGGGTTTTATACTTCTCCTGTTCAGGTGCTAGTTTCTCTACAATCACACCCCAGCTAACAATATAGCCACATCATTGGATTACTAACACCAGTTTAACTGTTGCCTTTCCAGGCAGTATCTACAGCTGCAATAACATCATACTCAGATTCCAGAACCTTCCTAGAGAGGTGATCAATCTCCCTAACAGTTCCTGAACTGAGGACAATACTTTTCACAACAAACAGCCTGTTTTTGCATTTGCAGGGGTGTTGCAGCTGTCTATAATCATGAGACTGCTGTAAAGCATATCACTGTGCCGCTAGCATTGTAGAGACAAGATGGCAGCTCCATAATCATACACATTTATTTTTTTTAAAAGACTTCTCCAGCTTGTTTCTAATTTATTGGTACTCTCGGATAACCCCTTTAAGAGAATAATATTTGAAAAATCAGGCAAATAGCAACAGATTACATAAATGCACCTTTGCACTAACTGCTTTTAAAATTAGAAAAAGAAAATAGGTGATGCGTTTCCGTCAAAATGTGTTGCTGACATTTGTATCCTTTATAGATTTCACATTGATCACAGGTAATGCTGCATGAGGATGGGCATATTAAACACACAGAATGATCATTTTCTGAGCAGGTCAGAAATAAATTGAGCTTCCTCGAAATCTTTTTCTGGCAATTGGAAATCTGGTTTGTAACATATCTCGCAGGTCCATACACTGGTTCTTTCTGACACTTCATGTTTCTTACATTTGAGCTAGATTAATAGCTGTGGAATGTGTACGGCTCTCAGTGGACTTTTTGTACTGACAGAATGTAAAAATAATTTCACAGTAGGTGCAGACTTTGATTAATCACAATATAAAAGGTGCGCCATGCAAATCTTGCCCACTTCTGGTAGCAACATGAATCTAAGCTGACACTTAATGTAACTTAACGTTTTACAGTGAGTCAAATCTCTTTAACCAAAAATACTACATAAACTCAGCTTTAATTTCTCTGTTTCATTATCTGTCCATTATTGTTTACAGATTGACAGCCCCCCTTATCCCGCCTCCCCTAATCCTGTGTTCTTCCATATGCCGTCCACCATCTATATTTCACTCTACTATTCTGACATTGGTATTGTATGATACATATTTAGCATACACTTGCTACATGTTGCAAAAGCGGTTACCTTCTATTTATTGTAGTTGGTTATTTTAAACATAATTGGTATTCTACATAGACTACTAATTGGCAGGATTTAGGGGAGATTTTCTTGGGACATTGTATTATACTTACCTTTGTCCCATATTATTCTATTTTATATTATATATATATATATTTTTGGTCATTTCTTGCATCACTTTTTCTCTGCTTATTATGTTAATGTAATTTAACGTTACACAATGAGTCAAATCTCTTTAACCAAAAATACTGCTTAAACTCAGCTTTAATTTCTCTATTTCATTAATGTCAATAATTGTTTACAGATTGAAACTTTCATTTCCCTGTCTACTGTACATTTGACAGAAGCCGTGTCACCTTTGAATCCTGGTCCCTATAGACATTAAACAAGAACTTGTGTTCCTGTTTTAGTATATATAATCTGTGTCTTGTCATTCTTCTGTTATTCTCCTTGCATAGGTCTGGATTACCTGACAGCTGGACTTGTTTCCATATTCTGACAGTGTCCAGCATCTGACAATGTCAGAATGTATAGTCCAGGGCAGAAAAAGCTCTCTGAATGCCCAAGATGGGAGTTTTAGTGTGCAGCTCATCACCCTCTGTTCCTATTTTCTGCCACTATATCTGTTACCAACGACATGATGTCAAATTACAAACTCATTTCTTCTGTGTTTGT